>NC_086111.1:25447436-27847436 GCF_963921235.1 Mobula hypostoma | reverse complement strand
CAAGTTAGTTGAAAAGAGATAAAAATCACACAGAAATTACCACAGCAGGGTCCTTCATTTGATTTTGCCTGAACATGAAACATCAGCACAATTTCTCCTTCCATTGATGCTAACTGAAGTGCAGAGTATTTCAAGTATTCTTCATTCGAGTCAGAGCAAAAGCTCATGATTACAAGCCTTTGAGCCTAACCAATTCATGCCGATGACGGTGTTGACCTAGCTTGTCCTACTTTTCTTAATTTGGCTCTAAGTCCCACCACTGCATGTACCTATCCAACTACTCCTTCAACAATACTATTATACCTGCCTCAACAACTTCCTGAGATTCTTTTTCATGCGGGCATACTTGGTAAATCTATAGAACAGTAACTGTAAACAGAGTTAATGAACAACAAACGGTGCAAATGCAATATAAATAAATAGAAATAAATAATGAGCATGAAATAACAGATAATGAGTCGTTAATGTGAGACCATGGGTCGTGGGAACACCAGAAGTAAAGCAAGTATAGTTATCCCCTTTTGTTCAAGAGCCTGATAATTGAGGGGTAGTAACTGTTCTTGAACGTGGTGGTGCGAGTCCAGAGGCACTTGTACCTTCTACTTGAAGGCAGCAGCAAGAAAAGAGCATGGCCTAGTTGTTGTTGCAAGACAATTCACACACAATGCAGGAGCCAAACAAGGCCAAGTGACAAAAGATTGTCAAACCGGTAGTTTTCAGTCACAACTTATATCAGAGCAAGGTGGAGAAGATCAGAGAGTGCTTGGGGAATAAATGGTTCAAAGCTCAGAACCAATGCTAAGTGAAGAAGCAAGTGCCGGATAAGCACAGTGTTCTCCTAGAGTTGTGACATTAGCAGCAGCTATAGAGATAAAGGTGGGGGTGGGAGGCACGGAAGGGCTTGAACTTGGGTGTGAATGTGAGACAATATAGGGCAGTCCATGGCAGGTTATTAAGCAAATGATGTGACAAGGCACAGGCAGCAGCATGTTGGTCAATGTTATTAGAGGGCAGGAGCTTTGAGGCTGTGCTGGAAGATATTGGAAGGATCAGGTTTTTGGTAACAAAAGCACGGAGAGAAGCCAAGGCAAGTGCACCAGTGGCTAATGATATGTAGGTACAGCTTTGGTATTTAAGAGAACATGAGCATGAAGGTTCTTTGAAAATAAAGTTAGAAAATTGCTCATCCTGAACCAGAAATGTCAAATGCCAGCTTACACGCAGGAGATCAGGCAGCTCATGACTTAGAGCTGCAGGAACACTTCAGAGGCATGTGGAAGGGGCGAGAAAACAGCTCGGGCAGAGGAGTGGTTTAAGAGCTCGAGTTGTTATAGAAACATCAGCCTTTTAAAAGAGGCAATAAATATGTGCACTGAGGAAATTAATGGCTTACAGTCTAAAGGATGTTTAGACATGTCTTCCAGGTCTCAGAATATCCAGTTATAAAACCTTACAATGGTGTTTGCTAAGCTACAAACACGCGAAAGTGCTCTCAGTTCTGCAGCCGCTTCACAGTCTGAATTAATTGTTTTTCCACACTCTTACTGGAATGCTATTTTGTATCTAAAATCAGAATTTTAGCTTGAGATTTAAAAAACTACCTCAATGAGCTGAAAGAATGTTCAGAGTGACATGTCAGCGTTGTCCAAACATCAACAGATTGACCTTTCCGAAAAATTCTTTCCAAATACTTCGCCACTGTTCAAAATGGAGAAACTGACTTTTGGGAGCTATGATCTACAGGAAGGCAAACAAAAAGTAAGAGGCAAAACTTGGCAATCTGTCTAGTTCAAGGATGAGATTTGAAAGGGCTTTTTAATGAAACAGGATACTGCAATGGAATGATATAGGAATGAAAGGGGTGAGCAGACTGATACTTTATAAAGTCAATTAATCTACTGTTTACATAGCTAATGGAAGTGTTTATTTGAAGTAGTTAATATTGCAGTATTAAGCAAGAAAACAGCTTTGTAAAGGTTTCCTGCCCACACCCAGTCGATATGTTAAAGGTCAGAACGGTGCTTAGAATTGACAGCCATAATGAGGTTCCAATTGTTTATTCCCCTGATACACTTGAACTGACTCAATCTCCTAAACAATAAGACTAGGTGTGTGGGTGGCGGTAGCAGCTTGTTCCTGTGGAATGTATATTTTTGGACCAATTGTAAAACCTTAAATTTGATTCAACCCGAATGGAGTGTTTTGTGGTATTCTTCGTGCTGTCATCCAGTGGAAAGGGGAAGAAAAACTTAATTCTCTCTTGCTGAATTTCAGAAATAGACTTTTGCATCTCCAAAAGCAAAATAGCTAACTGGTGTGCAAAGGAGAGTCATAGTTCAAATTAATTGCATTGAAAGGAGGTGTTTTACTGAACTCATCTGATGTGTGGTTAAGATTCAGAAGAAGCTTTTAGTCATCAAACAACCAATGCTCCACATTCTTCCCCAAGCAGATTGGAAGTCAGTTCAAGATTACATCCGTTCAAAGTTCCAAGTAAAATTTATTATCAGTGTACATACATGTCACCACATACAACCCTGAGATTCTTTTTACCTGCAAACATACTTAGCAAATCTATAGAACAGTAACTATAAACAGGAGTAATGAACAACAAACTGTGCAAAAAATAATGAGAGTGAAATAGCAAGATAAGGAGACCTTAAAATGAGACCATTGCTTGTGGGAATACCGGAGTTATATGTGATCCTCTTTCGTTCAAGAGACTGACAGTTGAGGGGTGGTAACTGTTCTTGAACTTGGTGGGGCGAATCCTGAGGCATTTATTTCTTCTACCTGATAGCGGCAGTGAGAAAAGAGACTGGCCTAGATGGCAAGGGTCCTAGATGATGGATGCTGCTTTCTGGTGGCAGTGCTCCTTGTAGGTATGCTCAATAATCTGTAGGGATTTGCTTTTTATGGACTAGGCTTTATCTACCATGTGGGGTAGGCTTTTCCCTACTTGGTCATTGATATTTAATAGTGGATATTTATATCTCTTAAACACCTACGTCAGGATGCTGTTCATCGACTATAGCTCAGCATTTAATACCATCATTCCCACAATCCTGATTGAGAAGTTGCAGAACCAGGGCCTCTGTACCTCCCTTTGCAATTGGATCCTCGACTTCCTAACCGGAAGACCACAATCTGTGCGGATTGGTGATAACATATCCTCCTCGCTGGCGATCAACACTGGCGCACCTCATGGCTGTGTGCTTAGCCCACTGCTCTGCTCTTTCTATATATATGACAGTGTGACTAGGCATAGCTCAAGTGCCATCTATAAATTTGCTGATGATACAACCATTGTTGGTGGAATCTCAGGTGGTGGTGAGAGAGCGTACAGGAGTGAGATATGCCAACTAGTGGAGTGGTGCCACAGCAACAACCTGGTACTCAATGTCAGTAAGATAAAGAGCTGATTGTGGACTTCAAGAAGGGTAAGACGAAGGAACACAAACCAATCCTCATTGAGGAATCAGAAGCGGAGAGAGTGAGCAACTTGAAGTTCCTGGGTGTCAAGATCGCTGAGGATTTAACCTGGTCCCAACATATCAATATAGTTAGGAAGAAGGCAAGACAGTGGCTATACTTTATTAGGAGTTTGAAGAGATTTGGCATGTCAACAAATGCACTCAAAATCTTCTATAGTTGTATGGTGGAGAGCATTCTGACAGGCTGCATCACTGTCTGGTATGGAGGGGTTACGCACAGGACTGGAAGTAGCTGCAGAAGGTTGTAAATCTAGTCAGCTCCATCTTGGATACTAGCCTACAAAGTACCCAGGACATCTTTAGAGAGTGGTGTCTCAGAAAGGCAGTATCCACTGTTAAGGACGTCCAGCAGCCAGGACATGCCCTTTTCTCACTGTTACCATGAGGTAGGAGGTACAAAAACCTAAAGGCACACACTCAGCAATTCAGGAATAGCTTCTTCCCCTCTGCCTTCCAATTCCTCAATGGACATTGAATCTTTGGACGCTAACTCACTTTTTTAAAATATGTAGTATTTCTGTTTTTTTTCATTTTTTAATCTATTCAATACTCTAATTGATTTATTTGTTTATTTGTTATTTTTAGTTTTTTCTCTCTGCTAGATTATGTATTGCACTGAACTGCTGCTGCTAAGTTAACAAATTTTATGTCACATGCCAGTAATAATAAACCTGATTCTGATTCTGGTTGTGATTCTGATTATTATTCAGTAACGGTACTGAAGCATCATGCTTACAAAATGTCTTTATATGTGAGACTTTTACTGATCTGCATTCTTGCCTTCCATGTCAATCTCTCGAACAGCATGTGTAATTTCTCATACATCAAAATATAAAATAAAATTATCTCTACTGATGAATAAAAATGCACATAATTATATGCATTGATGCTTGTCTTCTCCCTGATCTTACGATCACTGAAATAGTTCTGAGCCAACAACCCAGTAAAGAAAGTACTTTACTGGAAGTAAAGAAACAAGCAAGCAATCCACCCTTTATAAATAAACTCTTCTCAGGCTTCTAATTGGATACAGGTATTGATTATAACTGACATTATGATGACAAACTCAGCCTTCTTCTTCAGGGATGATGCCTGCGTAATTCTAGTCCAGTGGTAGTTATACTCCCATGGTCCACCTCTCCCGAATGGTTACCCGGAGAAATTGGCACTAGCAAAACACTGAATTCGCAATGGCCATAGGATTGACTTAGATGGCATAAAGCTGCTGTGCCACGCCAGTGGCTTTGGGGAACCCCTGGTAAAGGAAGCCATTAAAATAAAACTAGAGGAAAAGAATTTTAACAAAAATGAAAGTCTCACTCCAAGTAAGAACTGGAATTTGATTGTAAACAAGGTGGGAGAGCAGAAACCTGATTGGTGAGGATTTACCAATACCACTGCACTAGACTTAACCAGGACTCATCTCTGAGGAAGATGGCAGAGCTTGCCATGGAAATGTTGGTTATACTTGATGTTATAATCTACCAAAAGAAGTTGTTCAAGCAGTCATGTTGATCAAAGTCACTGGAGAGACACTGAGGCTGATGATGTAGAAGTCTTTATTCAGCACAAGAAGCATGCCTTCTGATGGACATACTCTCGATAAAGGCTCATAAACCCAAAGTACATCACATTTTTATAACAATATGTGATTCAGTACAGTTACAATGACATAGTTTACTTCTATACTTCGGGTTGACAATGCTTCCTCTGAATTGCACTTCTACAGTGGGAGACACCCCTCAATGTTTAAATACTTTGACTGGGACACTTCCCTGTACTTATTTACAATTTACTTAAACCCATAATTGAATGGATTGCAGGCCAATTAACACAACCCCATTGCCTTAATGTTTGGCTGATACTTATGAAATCTCAGCCTGTGAGGCAGCCTGTGCGTTTAACTTCAATTTACTGCTTGTAATTTATAATAAAAAACTTAAAACTGGTTGTCATTTGAATTATTATTTGCTATGTCCATATATATGTCCAGAATACTCCCAAACATACCATCTTTTTGGCTCCTAGATAGAAGTCTGTACCAGGAAGGCCAAACTTTCAGGAGGATCTAATTAAGTAGGGCAACAAAAATCCCCTTCACTTTGGATCCCTTCCAAAGTCGGAGGGAGGAGAAGATGGCTGCGCGACGCAGCGCGTGCAGCTCTCTGGTGAAATGATATCATACTTGTAAGTAGGATGCTGTGAACAATTCTGATTTGATGGAGACAGATGTGAGAAGCACGGAAGAACATCTGGAGAAACTTCTGAAATCCCCGGTTCGCTGCCTTTGCTATTGGGGATCGAGAATCTCCGGAGGGAAAGCCCCAAAATCCTCAGCTTTGCCTGCTGCTGGTGGCCGAGGGCTGGGATTGAAGTGCTCAGCAGAGATGGTGCTCGGTACTTGGTGTCGGAGGGCTGGTCGGAGGCTCGAAGTTTTCGGACGACTCAGAGTCGGACTGTGGTCGGGCATGACAAGGAGAGTTTTCTTCCTTCCGTCTGCGTAAGATGTGGGACTTTCGAGAGACTTTGAACTTTTTTTACTGTGCCCATGGCCTGTTCTTCATCAAGTTATGGTATTGCTTGCACTGTTGTAACTATATGTTATAATTATGTGGTTTTTGTCAGTTTTTCAGTCTTGGTCTGTCCTGTGTTTCTGTGATATCACACTGGAGGAATATTGTATCATTTCTTAAAGCATACATTACTAAATGACAATAAAAGAGGACCGCGTATCCCCATAATCTAAAAAAAATACAAACATAATATGTCCCTCTATAGACCTATATCTACCCTATCATCCCTGACTGGATATCCACAAGACTGAACAGAGATGGCAATAAAATGTTCCAGAAAGTTGATCACATCCCCTTCTTGAATACTTTGTCCTCTCAATATTAACCAGTCTTTTAAATGCAGCTTTATTGTCTCCTTCCCTGCTGTCCCATTGCAATATACATATCTTTATCTTCATCTCTTCAATATCTGATAGCTAAAACTTAACATTGGCTATCAGTAGTTAATGGGTAGGCAGGGTAATTGTATTAGGTTCACAGGCAGCAGTTCATGTTCTGTGCCATAACAGAGGATTGTCAGAATAATCTGACAAGTCTCTCAATCCCTTTAATCGATCTGCAGGAGGGTTTGTCAGAATGACTGCAAGGACCTCATCCCCAGTGACAACCCCTCCTGGACTGTCCCTTTGATGGCTGGCCCAGCCCCTAAAAGGGCTGGGCACATTTGTGTCCTCGCCCTTTCCAGGCTGGAGTGGCTGTCTTTTGACGCTGTGTGCAATTTCTTCTCTTTCTTAATCTGCCTTGCCATCAAGGTTGTGGAATTTGATAACATCGGAGTAGCTCAGATGCCTTCACATCTATTTCCCATTATATTTCTATCCTGATCTATATAACTAACCATCTATGTTCCAGAACCAGTTTTCATTGCAAAGTACCATTATCATTAAGCTGTAACACGTTATTCGTGACTTGTTGACACGGACTTTCTGTGTCTTCTCATTCGCGTTCCGTTCTCTTTCATCCATGGGTCTACTTTCATCAGGTGTGAAGCAGCATGCTGGTGTTTATCATTCAGATTCTCTGTAATGACACTATCATTGGATGGACTTGATGCCTTGTTCTGTCTGTGAAGGTGACAAGAAGGTGAGTCATACGGGTTAATCTGACTCCAGTGTTTCTACTGACTGCCTCACCAGTTCTGCACACAGACACTGGTGACATTTCTCAAAAGCAACACCTGTGATCCTATCCACCTGGGAGCAAACCAGAAAGCTGTCTTTTTGGACAGCTCCCTTACAATGACCTGGTCACTTAGTTGAGGGAAGATTATCTCGACTCTCTCTCTGACTTTCTCAAACCAGCAATATATTGCTGCTGGTTTGCTCTGTCCGTCAATATTTTAAGCCAGTTACAATGCTCCTTCACATCTCCATATAATCTTATTAAAATGGCTCCAGTAGTTTCCTTCATGGACAAAACGAATATCTAACGAGGATGTCAAGAACAGAACAAACACAAATAGAGAAATAATGTATGAGATCATGAAAAGGCAACGTAACTTCATTGGACATGTGATTAGGAAAGAGGTGTTAGAATGCACGGTAATTATGGGAAAGATTGAAGGGAAGAAAGACAAATGATGATGGAGACAGCAGCCAGAGAACTGGAAATGAATACCAATGAATTGATCCACTTGACCCGAAACAGGAGTGTGTGGGCCATGGCAGTCCAAGCTCAAACTGGGCATGGCACCTGATGATGATGATGATGATGAGTTTCCTTCTGTATATTTTCAATTTCTGATGACTTGTGTACCTTTTCTCTCTTTTCCCCATGATCCGCACAATCATTCTCTTTTTTCACCTTACTCTCCCCTTTCTAGTGTGTCTGCAGGAAGCTGCAGTGCTTCTAAAAGTTCTTGACTGTGTTTAACCTTTGGGACCCCTGACGTGATTCACAAACATTGTGCCATGTCCTGTCCTTGTTTGGAGCTGCTCTCTTTCACTGGGCCATTTTGTCTGTTCTGTGGATCATATTTGTTCATTGTCCCAGAATTGTCCATGTTATTTCTCCTTTTCCTGAGACTATGAGATGGCACCTCCACTCCCTCTGTCTCAAGTACCTGAGGCTCACTTCTCTCTGCCCTGCACAGGTAATGTGAATCGCCTGTCTTGTCATGGTCAAGGGTAGGTCAGTTATTGATTCTGATCACCTTGTGTTCACTAAGACATCGCATTGCTGTCAGGAAGACTGAGAAGAGCTAGAAGGTGACAAAGAAAGCCTTAGTGAGTAGAATGGAGGAGAACCCTAGATATTCTACACAAGCCTATTATCAGAAGAGGTAAGGAGGTCTTTAATGAATACTTTACTTCAGTATTCATCAGTAAAAAGGATCTGGATGACAGTGAGGACAGGATAAAACAGGCCAATGTGCTAGAGCATGATCATATTGAGAAGGAGGATGTGCTGGAACATTTGAAAAACATTAGAATGCCCAGGGCCAGATAGGATTCAACCCGATTACTGCGGGAAATGAGAAAGGAGATTACCGTGCCATTAGTGATAATCTTTGCGTCCAGACTGACCACAGGAGTATTACTAGGACACTAGAGAGTATCAAAGGTTATTCCTTTGTTCAAGAAATTTGATGCATTTAACTCTGGGAATTATAGACCTGTGAATATTATGTCAGTAGTGGACTAAGAACTGAAGAAAATTCTTAGAAACTGGATATACGAGCATTTGGAGAAGTATAGTCAGATGAGGGATAGTCAGCATGGCTTTGTGTAGGACGCCTCATGAGCCTGATTGAATTCTTCAAAGAAGTGATTAAATAAATTGATGAAGGTAGAACAGCAAATATAATGTTAATGAATTTAAGTAATGCATTTGACAAAGTTCCCCATGGGCAGACACTCAGCGATTCAGGAATAGCTTCTTTCCATCTGATTCATAAATGGACATTGAACCCGTGAACACTGCCTCACTTCTTTAATATATAATATTTGTGTTTTTGCATGATTTCTAAATATATTCAATATATACTGTAATTGATTTACCTATTTATTTTTCCTCTTTTTTCTTCTATATTATGTATTGCATTGAATTGCTGCTGCTAACCTAACAAATCTCACAACACATGCTGGTGATAATAAACCAGATTCTGATTCTGATTTTAAAAAGATGAAAAGGTATTGTGTTCATTTCTGGTTGCTTCATTGTAGGAAGGCTGTGGGAGCTTTAGAGATGGTGCAGAGGAGATTTATTAGGATGGTACCTGGATTGGAGAGTATGTGTTTTGAGGATAGGTTGAGCAAGCTAAGGCTTTTCTCTTTGAAGTGATGGAGATGAGAGATGCCTTTTTAGAGGTGTACAAGATGATAAGAGGCTTAGATAAATAAAGTGGACAGCTAGAGACATTTTCCCTGGGTGAAAATGACTAATACCAGGGAGCTTAATTTTAGGGTGATTAGAGAAAGGTTTAGGTGGGATGTAGGAGCTAAGTTTTTCCACACAGAGAATGGTAGGTATATTGAATGGTAGGGGTGCTGGTAGAGATTAGGGACATTTGAGAGATTCAGTAGGTACAGGGATGAAAGTAAAATGGAATACTATGTGTGACGGAGGGGTTAGATTGATTTTGGAGTAGGTTAAAAGGGTCTCTATTGTACCGTTCTATTTTTTTGTCCATTTTTAGCAAACCAGAGATTCGCTTTATCCCTCCTACATAGAGGAATCTCCAAGTTGCCTACTGGAGTCCCCAAAGTGAAATGGATAACTCACTATGCCGTGGGCATGCCTGCAGATTTTTTTGCAAAGCCAAATATTTGCATCATATAATATTCTTTGATCAGCAAAAATTGAAATATTGTCAGGGGTAAAAGAATAAGGCATCAGCAAACTTCTAACCACAGCAGACGGCAAAGTGTATGATGTCGCATATGTCTTCATCCTAGCTAGAAGCTGCCTAGTTGCATAATAGATGCACTAAGTCCTACACATCATTAACAATGCAGTTCTTGCTTGGAGTTGCAGGTGAAATGGACACCAGATTATCCTTGCTGAAACAGAGTAGCCTCGCACACTGTTCATCACTGAGTTTCAGTAAGATGGACATGGCCTTCTGCTGAGAGTTCTCTAAATCTTCTCCGTCCTCACACTTCACACAGTTTGTCCCGTACTCTGTTCCCTGTGTTGATTCTCCCACTTAAGCTCTGCTCCAAGACGAATGTGACCAAAGGACTTGTGCCTGGAGGCAACTGGTTTGCTTGAAGATTGAAATCAAGTCAAAAGTTATTTAGACCCTGTGCAGATTATATTGTGAATTTTCAGTGCTTTCAATCATTTTAAATCAAACAGCAGCTAGCATGCAAGAAGTTAACATTAATTTTAAACAATATTGGTAGGGAGATGTTCAACAAGGGAGGTTAAAGATGACATTGACTGTAATATTGAGCTACAGTCTGATACTGCTGGCATTTACTCAGCATGACACATTAACAGAAGTCATAATTTTCCCACTTGATATACTTTTGGTATATTTATTGTGTAACATATCTATAGCCTTAACAATATGGTGCCCAGTAAATCTCACAATAAACACATTGTGATAACCAGATAGGAGCTAAGTTGTAACGTTCAAAAACAGAAGCAACAGAGCCATGTTGTGTGACCTAGGATCAAGACAAACCTATTACAAAAAAAGATGGAAAATAACATTTTCTCAAAGTAGTCTATTC
The DNA here is from genome assembly GCF_963921235.1 of Mobula hypostoma. NCBI lineage: Eukaryota > Metazoa > Chordata > Chondrichthyes > Myliobatiformes > Myliobatidae > Mobula > Mobula hypostoma. The sequence continues at coordinate 27,836,690 of NC_086111.1, read as the reverse complement.
TGGTGTTCTTTGCAATGAAATGCAGTTTATAGAAGAAAGGATTTAAGGCTTAAGTTAAACTATCCTAAAAGAATCTGGAAATTGAGGTTGTTAGAATTAGGGATATAGTCTATCTATTTAGTAGATCTAAAGCTCAACATTTAAAGTTTTGCTACTGCAAATCAAGTAACTCAGGTTGTTGCACTGGCAAGGTGCTTTATTGTAATATCTGAACCCACAAGCTGGTGCGATAGGTTTGATGAGCCAGCTGTTCTTTTCTTTATTATTTACAATATATTCTACGTTCAGCTTTTGTTTTTCCATTTGTGCTACCTCTGTGTGCTTATATCTGTATGGATGGCATGGAAAACAAGTATATGTGACAATTATAGAGTGAATTACCAGTCTATAAATTCTTCCTCACTCACAGATATTATACTACGAAGTTGGGCATGCAGCATGGGCTGGAGGCAAGATTGCAAAAGCAGTTCAGTTTGTGACAGAAAAGGTGGATTTAGAGAAGGTTTTAAAAGCTAATGAAGATGATGTGTGTCATAGATACAAGCAGGGAAGGCGCAATATCATAGCTAGTAGAGCTGCTGCCTCATAGTTCCGTTGACCTGGTTCTATCATGATCTTGGGTATTGTCATTATACAGTTTGCCTTTTCTCAAGCTTCAGGCTTTTTTTCAGGTTCCTCACACATCCCAATGATGTGTGGATTGGTAAGTAGCCTCTATAACTTACCCCTGCTGGGTAAAGTGGTAGAAACCAGGGGAAGAATAAAAAGAGATTAGTGTCAATGGATGGTCAGAATGGTCTTATTGGCATGATGGACTTGTTTATGTGTTGCGTGCATAAATGAATGAGGTAAACGTTGTAGCCCAGTAACAATGCAGAAGGATGGAATCTGGCAAAACATTATCTCTGAACCTTTTGCTGGTGGTTTGGGAAAGAAAGGCTGGCAAGGTTCTCCATTGGTATCAGTGTGTTCTGTTCTTCAATAGCTGCACAGTGCAGCCTAGAATTTCTTCTGTCCCTATTAGCTGTGCCACTGCACCATCCCTAATGAGTTGTCTCATCCACATGAAAATGAGAATTCTGTGGGGGGTCAATGATTCAGCCCTGATTTCTGTCAATATTCCAAACCCACCACCTGCCCCTTTCCCTGATACCCCTTCATCATGCCTGTCATCGGCTGTGAGCCAAGAATGTGGGATAAATGAATCTCTTCTCATTGTTGCTGAGGCAATAAAATACAGACAATTACAAAATCATTCCACCTTTGTTGGTTTGAAATTAAGCGAACAAGCGTAGCACTGAAGATTTATAATTTTTTGAATATTTATCATTTTTGTCTGTGGTGTAGATGAATTGTTTGTCAGTATTCTGATTGCAGGAAGGTAACTTTATTAATGCTTAATCACATTTTCATTTTTTCACGGCATTAAACATTTAAGTGGATTTGAAAGCAAATGGACAGCTAATTTCTAATTGCATTATACTTTAATTGGTTTTAAATTATATACTCAGAAGACTAATTTCGCCCATTGTTGCTGAACTTGCTATTCCAGTCACACACTCTTGCAGCAGTTAAAGTGGCATTACCCAATGTGGTGCCCTAAATTTGTACAAAACAATCAATAAACACATTCATCTTATACAAAAGTATAATGATTCATTTGACTATGATATATGGGGCTAATGCTTGTAACACTAATATCCTACATATCACCAATAAGATCTTGTAATGGGTTGACTAGTCTCCACCAGGGAGTTAAGCAGATTTGTTTCAGGATCCTGAATATTTACTATCTGTAGAGATAACTTCTCCAAAAATATCTGAGTAAATTATGTTGGACCAAACCTGGAGTTCATAGTAAGCGTCTGTCCGGACTATTATGCACCCTAACAGCCTGTGGGTGTCACTGCTGTTACGTATGCGCAGAGCAAGAATGACAACAGAAAAGCAAGATTAAACTTTTTCACTGAGTTATGTTAGCCACGATACACTCTGGGCAACTTGTAGTGTAGGAGCGTTGAACCAGACACACTGAGGCAAAAAATGTGCATACTAGAAAGCCCAAACAAAAGAGAGGACATTCCCGTATAGGAAGCCCAATCAATTCACTACACTCAATTGGCTATATGCGCACTTCCCACATTCAAGCAATCAATCCAATACGATTCAACTGCGTCAGCCATTCAGTGAGATGGGATAGAGATAGTGAAGGAAGCAAAGCACAGAGAACAGAAATTGGATTCTTGTCTATGAAGTGACCTGTGGCTCTTGTGACAGCTCACACTGCCCACATCCTCTTCACTTTTTCACTGTCTCTTAATCTTTCTCATGATCATAGATATTTAGAAACAAAATTAAAATTTCGAAAGAAAGTTGATAAATATTAAAAGATGGCATTTAATATCCAATGAATGAAAATAGGATTAGATGAAGACAAGTGGCAGTAGTATAGATGTGCAAGAAGTGCAGGATGAATGTGTTGAGCCGAAGGCGCCATGTCTATGTTTGCAACTCTGATTCTATGAATTCACATATTGAACTGATGTGAAAATATAATTATGAAGCAAAGTGTATCAGCTGCTCACTTTGAACTCTGTTACATTCCCATGTGTGAGAGAAGCAAGGGAGTTAGTGCTAAAAAGGGTCAACACAGCACTCTTTGTAGAGGGAAAGATGCATTATTCTTGTTGCTGGTAACCTAGGGCATATCCCTGTCCTCTGATGGTGCTTCCAAAACAATGAATAATCCCCGACTTGGTGTTGGGAGGTTGTCTGTGGGAGGAAACGGTGACCACTTGGTGGTAATCTTGGTCAAGCTGGTAAGTCAGTTATACCTCCATCTAAGTTCCTGCATGCTTTGTACTTCTGCACTGCAGTCCCGAGGAAAAGAAGTCCAATGCAAACTGACTCATACTCTTTAGCTACTCAAGAATTCTCTATTGAACAATCAGCTAGCTGTTACTACAATAGTACATTGAACATTACAGCACAGTATGGGCCCTTCAGCCCACAAAGTTGTGCCAACCTTTCAACCTGCTCTAAAATCAATCTAATCCTCTCTCTTAGATAACTCTACATTTTTCTATCATCCATTTGTCTATCCAAGAGTTTCTTTAATGTCCCTGCCTCTACCAGGCAGGATGTTCAATGCAGCCACCACTCTCTGTGTAATAAAAAAAAATGTAGTTCTGACATCCTCCCCCCATACTTTCTTCCAATCACCTTAAAATTAAGCCCCTTTGTGTTAGCCATTTCCACACTGGGAGAACGTCTTTGGCTGTCCACTTGATCAGCCACTACGCTGTTGGCTCTTTATCGTCTTGTACACCTCTATCAAGTCATTATCAAATCTTCGATCATGTCTTTTGGTATAGACTCTTTGGCCATAGTTGGGAACACAAATTGGGTTAATCAAGAATAGTGACTCAGTTTTCTTTGGACTGGTATATGGATATATCTGATCCATTGTGCAGGAGCTGAACCTAATTGTTTATTCCTTGTGCAAGATCCAAAGGATTTTATTGTAAGTATGTTTGACTGGCAGCTTCTTAATGTGTTTAAGATCTATCTCTAAATTCTGTTTATTTCCAATATTTTCAGCCTATTTTATTTACATCAGTTAGGATACAATATACTAGTGTTTGTCTGAGGTACTTCGCCTCCACATACAAAATACAATAAGCATCCCTATTTAGTATTAGCAAACATGGATGAATTCCTTCAGTGTGGTTAGTCATAAATTTATGCAACACTGAGACAAGCTCAGCAGTCTAGCTTGTCCATTCTGACCAAACTGCCTGACTGAGCTAATGCCATTTGCCTGCATTTTGTCCATAACCCTCTAAAACGAGGGTTCCCACCCCAGGGTCCACGGACCGCTTGGTTAGTGGTAGGGATCCATGGCATAAAGACGTTTGGGAACCCCTGCTCTAAACCTTTCCTATTTATCAATGTGTCTGACCAACTATCTCTTAAACGTTGTTATTGTATTACTTCTATAACTATATAACTTATAACAATTACAGCATGGAAACAGGCCACCTCAGCCCTTCTAGTCCATGCTGAACTCTTACTCTCGCCTAGTCACATTGACCTGTACTCAGCCCATAACCCGCTATTCCTTTCCTGTCCATATAGCTGTCCAATTTAACTTTAAACAACAACATTGAACCTGCCTCAACCACTTCTGCTGGAAGCTCATTACACACAGCTACCACTCTCTGAGTAAAGAAGTTGCCCCTCATGTTACCTCTAAACTTTTGTTTTAACTCTCAACACATGTCCTCTTGTTCGAATCTCCCCCACTCTCAATGGAAAAAGCCTATCCACATCAACTCTATCTATCCCCCTCATAATTTTAAATACCTCTATCAAGTCCCCCCTCAACCTTCTACGTTCCAAAGAATAAAGACCCAACTTGTTCAACCTTTCTCTGTAACTTAGGTGATGAAACCCAGGTAACATTCTAGTAAATCTTCTCTGTCATCTCACTATTTTGTTGACATCTTTCCTATAATTCAGTGACCAAAACTGTACACAATACTCCAAATTTGGCCTTACCAATGGCTTGTACAATTTTAACATTACATCCCAACTCCTATACTCAATGCTCTGATTCATAAAGGCCAGCATACCAAAAACTTCCTTCACCACCCTATCCACATGAGATTCCACCTTCAGAGAACTATGCACCATTATTGCTAGATCCCTCTGTTCTTCTGCATTCTTCAATGCCCTACCATTTACCATGTATGTCCTATTTTGATTAGTCCTACCAAAATGTAGCACCTCACATTTATCAGCATTAAACTCCCTCTGCCATCTTTCAGCCCACTCTTCTAACTGGCCTAAATCTCTCTGCAAGCTTTGAAAACCTACTTCATTATCCACAACTCCACCTATCTTAGTATCATCTGCATACTTATTCATCCAATTTACCACCCCATCATCCAGATCATTAATGTACATGACAAACAACATTGGACCCAGTACAGATCCCTGAGGCACACCAATAGTCACCGGCCTCCAATCTGACAAACAGTTATCCACCACCACTCCCTGGCGTCTCCCATCCAGCCACTGCTGAATCCATTTTACTACTTCAATATTAATACCTAACGATTGAACTTTCCTAACTAACTTTCCATGTGGAACCTTGTCAAAGGCCTTACTGAAGTCCATATTGACAACATCCACCACTTTACCATCGTCAACTTTCCTCGCAACCCCTTAAAAAAATTCAATAAGATTTGTCAAACATGACCTTCCACGCACAAATCCATGTTGACTGTTCCTAATCAGACCCTGTCTATCCAGATAATTATAGATATCATCTCTAAGAATACCTTCCATCAATTTACCCACCACTGACATCAAATCCACAGACCGATAATTGCGAGGTTTACTCTTAGAACCCTTTTTAAACAATGGAACAACATGAGCAATATGCCAATCCTCCGGCACCACCCCCGTTTCTAATGACATTTGAAGTATTTCTGTCAGAGCCCCTACTATTTCCACACTAACTTCCCTCAAGGTCCTAGGGAGTATCCTGTCAGGACCTGGAGACTTATCCACCTTTATGTTCCTTTAAAGCACCAGTACTTCCTCTTCTTTAATCATCATAGTTTCCATAGCTTCCCTATCTGTTTCCCTTAATTTACACAATTCAATATCCTTCTCCTTAATGAATACTGAAGAAAAGAAAACTACTGTACCTCTTGCAGACCATTCAATATATTAACCTCACTCTATGTAAAATAAATTTTTCTCCTTGGGTCCCATTTAAATCTGTCCTTTCTCATCTGAAGTCTATGCTCTCCAGTTTTAGACTCTCATATTCTGGGAAAAAGACCTTGTTTTTTTAATTTCTAATCCAATATAAGGTCACCTCTTAGCCTTCTGCATTCCAGGGAACGAAGTTCCAGACTATCCAGCCTCTCCCTATAACTCAAGGCCTCCATCATCCATGTGAAGCTTTTTGTATCCTCTCTATCTTAATTACTTTCTTCCTACAGCGTGGCAATCAGAACTCACACAATATTCCCAGTCTGGTCTTAACAATGCATTGTAGGACTTAATGAGACATCCCAGCTGCCTTTTACAGTGCCCAAACAATGAAAGTAAGTATGCCAAATATGTTCTTCATCACCCTATCAGAGTTTCCACTTTCAAGGAAATATATTGCTGTATTGAGGTCCCTCCATTTAACAATATTCCCTAGGGCCTGCCATTCACTATGGATGTCATGCCCTGGTTTAATTTTCCAAATTGCATAATTTCAGAATTGCCTGAGTTAAAACACATCTGCCATTCATTTGGCCACTTTCCCAGTTGATCGAGAGCAGCGGTCCCCAACCACCGGGCCGCGGACCGGTACGGGGCCGCAAAACATGTGCCACTGGGCCGCGAGGAAACGATGTGATTTGGCGATATGAGTCAGCTGCATCTTTCCTCATTCCCTATCACAGCCACTGTTGATCTTGAACGCATGTGAGGTCATTACCCGCGCGTCATCCATATCAGTGCGGGAAGGAGATCAACTTCTCGAGCTTGCAAATGGCGACGGGCTGAAAAGTATGTTTGACATAACATCTCTGCCGGTATTCTGGATCAAAGTCAAGGCTAAATATCCTGAGATAGCCACGAAAGCACTGAAAAGGTTGCTTCCATTTCCAACATTTTTCTGCTAAGCGGAGTTTTCTGCAATGAATGTGACGAAAACTAAATTGCGGAATAGACTGGACATAAGGAATCCCCTTCGAGTATCGCTGTCTCCCATCACCCCTCGATAAGACTGTGTGGCTGCAGGAAACCAAGCCCAGGGCTCCCACTGATTCAGCGATATTGGTGTGTTGCAATGATTTTTTATGTTCATACGGGGAACATATGTGCTGTGTGTTTAATATTCAAACGTTACGTACAATGTTATGATGCTATTGACTTACTTATATAACCATATAACAATTACAGCATGGAAACAGGCGATCTCAGCCCTTCTATTCCGTGCCGAACGCTACTCTCACCTAGTCCCACCGACCTGCACTCAGCCCATAGCCCTCCATTCCTTTCCTGTCCGTATACCTATTCAATTTTTCTTTAAATGATAATCTCGAACCTGCTTCTGCCACTTCTACTGGAAGTTCATTCAACACTTACTTCAAGCTCCCCTGTCCTCCCCTGATTATTGACTTATCACTATATTCATGCGAGGAAAATATGCGCTGTGTGTTTAATATTAAATTCGTTAGATAAACCCTTTTACAAACGAAATTGAGTGTATTAGCCACTTATCACCTATATTCCAGTCGTGATTAACCCCCCCCCCCCGCCCCACCAAACAGAATCACTAAAAAGTATTTGCAGGGGGAAAAAAATCGGCAGGTCACGCATGCGCACTGGTGCCTGCGCAAGGCTTCACAGTCATTGTAGGCTTTCTCTGGGTAAACACAACGTATTTGACTGCTACTCTTGTCCGTTGGCAACCCTACCCACCCCCTCCCCCCATCCCCAGGTCGGCCGGTCCGCAAGAGTATTGTCAATATTAAACCGGTCCGCAGTGAAAAGAAGGTTGGGGACCCCTGATCTAGAGCTTGCTGTGTTCTTAGACATTCTTTGCTGTCCTCCACACTACCAACATTGTTGGCATCTAATCACTTACTAATCATGCCATCTGCTTTCTAACCCATTCTTGATTTTGAGACATGAATAAAAAATATCCCTAGAATTTGTGTGAAAATATGGCAAAAGAGCGACCCACGCACATGTGCTGTTCTCTAATCCCAGGACAGGCAGTTTTCTTTAGCCCCCAGCCTGCAGTGGTCTCGTGGATTCACAGGAACTGCACCTTCAGCTTCCCCAGCAGACTCACAGAGATTCACAGGCTCAGGGTTTTGGCTGTCAGACCAGACTTCTGGACTTACCATCGCCTTTCAGTCTTTGATCTTGTCTTCTGATCAACTTTTAGTCTTCAGTCTTCCAAGTCTACCCAGGAGTCACTGATGATGATGATGAATAAGGCCCTGAAATCTAGGCCTTGAGCTCCAGGCTCGCTGATGATGAGACCCCTGAGCATTAGGCCTTGTACCCAGTGTACTGACTCGTGTACCCAGGACGTCACTGGCTCTCATCCCTCCTGCTTTAGAGATGGTGCAGAAGAGATTTATTAGAATGGTACCTGGATTGGAGAGTATGTGTTCTAAGGATAGGTTGAGCAAGCTAAGGCTTTTCTGTTTGGAGTGATGGAGATGAGAGGTGACTTTTTAGAGGTGTACTAGATGATAAGAGGCTAGATAAAGTGGATAGCTTAATACCAGGCAGCTTAATTTTAGGGTGATTGGAGACAGCCCACAAATATTGCTTTACTTGTGTTGGGCTGCATTATTAAACTTCCGAGAATATTCTGATGAATAATAAGCACAGTGCCAGGGGTTTTGACAATATTGTGTTCACTGTGAATGTTATAAGCTGCTAGTATGACAACTCTATTTGAATAGACCAAACTGGTGTACTGGATTACAAAAAGAAATGCTGAATTTAATGAACATTAAAAATGACAGGATAGAAATTCAGTAAATACTGGCCAAAAAGTCTTGAAATGCTTTAAAGTTTAAAATTACAGACTCATTAAGAGTCTTCATAAAAAAGAAATCTGCTTAAAGCCTAATGTCAACTATTTGTTCAAGTTCAAGCTCAGTTTATTGTTGTTCAATCATACACATGTAAACTGCCAAACGAAACAATGTTCCTCCAGATCAAAGTGCACAACATGGTACATATAACTCACACACACAACATCTAAAATAATATTACCACAAATAAATTAACATATCATAAATTTCTGACAGAAGTTAAAAGATACTGTACTGTAGAATGTTATTAATTTGTGATGAGACCCTAGTGGTTGCCAGGAGTTCAGTAGTTCAAGGCCTGGGGGAAGAAGCTGTTTCCCATCCTCACAGTTCATGTCCTAATACCACAATACCTCTAGTATGAGGATAGGGTGGCAAAGAGATTGTTGGACAGATGGGAGGGATTATTGAGAATGCTAAGGGCTTTGCGTACGTAGCACTCCGGATTGGTATCTCTGATGGGTGGAAGTGAGACTCCAATGATTTCCTCAGCAGTCCACACATTCCTTTGTAGGGACCTGTGGTCAAATGCCTTGCAATTTCCATACCAGATGGGATGCGGCTGCTCAGGACGTTCTCAATGATGCTGCTATAAATATTAAATGGGGGTTGGGCTGGAGCCTCACTCACCTCAGTTTCCTCAGGAAGTGGAGATGCTGCTGTGCTTTCTTGACCAAAGAAGTGGTGTTCAGGTGACCAGGTGAGATTGTCCATTACGTACACTCAAAGGAACTTGGTGCTCCTAACTCTCTCTGTTTCTGTGCAGTGAGGAATGGTTAGCCTTCACATTCGTAAAGTCCACAATCACGTCTTCGGTCTTGTCCATGTTGAAACTCAAGTTGTTGTGCTTGCACCAGTCTACCAGCCTTTCGACCTCCTCTCTATATGCTGTCACATCATCATTGTTGATGAGGCCAACCACTGTTGTGTATTCAGTGAACCTGATGTTTTGGTTTGAAATGATGATTCCTTTCCATAGATAGTAATAGTCATAGTCATAGTCATAGTCATACTTTATTGATCCCGGGGGAAATTGGTTTTCGTTACAGTTGCACCATAAATAATAAATAGTAATAGAACCATAATAGTTAAATAGTAATATGTAAATTATGCCAGTAATTATGAAATAAGTCCAGGACCAGCCTATTGGCTCAGGGTGTCTGACCCACCAAGGGAGGAGTTTTAAAGTTTGATGGCCACAGGCAGGAATGACTTCCTCTGATGTTCAGTGTTGCATCTCGGTGGAATGAGTCTCTGGTTGAATGTACTCCTGTGCCCACCCAGTACATTATGTAGTGGATGGGAGACATCGTCCAAGATGGCATGCAACTTGGACAGCATCCTCTTTTCAGACACCACCGTCAGAGAGTCCAGTTCCATCCCCACAACATCATTGGTCTTACGCATGAGTTTGTTGATTCTGCTGGTGTCTGCCACCCTCAGCCTGCTGCCCCAGCACACAACAGCAAACATGATAGGACTGGCCACCACAGACTCGTAGAACATCCTCAGCATCGTCCGGCAGATGTTAAAGGACCTCAGTCTCCTCAGGAAATAGAGACGGCTCTGACCCTTCCTGTAGACAGCCTCAGTGTTCTTTGACCAATCCAGTTTATTGTCAATTCGTATCCCCAGGTATTTGTCATCCTCCACCATGTCCACACTGACCCCCGGATGGAAGCAGGGGTCACCGGAACCTTAGCTCTCCTCAGGTCTACCACCAGCTCCTTAGTCTTTTTCACATTAAGCTGCAGATAATTCTGCTCACATCATGTGACAAAGTTTCCTACCGTAGCCCTGTACTCAGCCTGACTTACTGAATTCCTCCAGTAGTATGTATCTGTTACTCTGCTTAAAGCTCTAACTTTACTGATGATATATCTTTAACCTATGATAATTTTTATAAGATAGCAGACATATCTTTACAATTTACTGAAAATCTTTGATTAATTATAATTTCAGAATGGTTGGATTGACCTGTAATTTTCAGTAACATTGCTGAGAATTTCTATTATTCCTCGCAGCCCCAATTAAACAGCTTAGAAAATTGATTTCATTGTCTTTATATTTAAAGTAAATAAGCTTAATCGTGAATTATAGTTGATGATGCCAGGCAGTAGTGTAGGGGTATCAGCACTGAACTTCGAGGCAAGTGGACCCGAGTTCAAGTCCAATCGGCTCCTTGTACACTTCCTATCCGTGCTGGGTTGAGCATTGAGCTAACTTGTACTCAGCTTTGTGAACAGTCAAATGCTGTGGAAATGGCAAAAATGACGCTGAATGCATCACAAGACGCAAAAAGGATCAACAATAGTTGATGGTATCAAAGGGTGAATGATTATTATGTATCATTTTGCTTTCCTTTTTGCAAAGGTAACCAATTTATCATAAATAAGTTAATGCTTTTATTAAAATTGCAATGAAGTATTACACTTTTCCTTCTCACTATCACTTGCAATTGTTAGATTTCAATCCATAAATATCAGTCGTACTTCGTGACCTGTTAAGCTCAAACAGTAGGAGGAGAATAACCCAATAATTTGGAATTAAATTTGACCAGAAGCAAAATACTGACATGTGATTCATTGTTTCAACCAAAATAGTTAGGTTATTGCACAGATAAGTCTTCAGTATTAATATTAATGATTAGCCATGAAAAAAGATAGAATCAGTTATTCAGAACATTCTACAGTATTCCACACTTCTACTGTCATGTAGGGAAATACGGCAACTGACTTGTGCATGACAAGGTCCCGCAAATGGCAACTGAGGTTTTTTTTTAAATTTAGAGCCAGCACGGTAACAGGCCCTTCTGAACCCATGCCACCCAATCACACCCATGTGACAAATTCACTTACTAACCCTGGCATCTTTGGATTATGGGAGAGAACTAGAACACCCAAAAGAAACCCAAGCATTCACCTGGAGAACATACACGTTCCTTACAGACAGCAGTGGAATTGAACCTGGGTCACTGGCACTGTAACAGTGTTACACTCACCGGCTTCACTACTGTGCTGCCCCTAATGCTACCATGCTACCGCTTAATAATAGTCCTGTCAATTTGATTTTAATGGTATTGGTTAATTATGGAGTGGGTGTGATTCTGTATACTTACCAGAAAATAGGAGTATTACTATGGAACACCATGGAGCAAATGGAGCATTAGATTGTTATCTCCCTTGTAAAACATTGAGGGGAAACTCAATAACTAAATGACTTGGGATGAGGTAGTTGGAGCCAACATTACTCTGAAAATCCATACCACTTTTAATTGCCACAGGCCCAGTGTCTTCCCAACACAGTGCTAGATAATGAATGTCATTGGTACACAGACCCAGTACAAATTCCATAACGTCAAAGGCTGGACATAGAAACAGAAGAATTCATAAGAACGAAATATCTTCTGACCCTGTATATCAGTGGTCCCCAACCACCGGGCCGCAAAGCATGTGCTACCAGGCCGCGAAGAAACAATATGATTTGGCGATATGAAATGATATGAGGCAGCTGCACCTTTCCTCATCCCCTGTCACGCCCACTGTTGACTAACACCACCCCTTCCCCCGCCCCCACCGGTCGGCCGGTCCACAAGAATATTGTCAATATTAAAACACCAACCCGAGGAAATCTGCCGATGCTGGAAATTCAAGCAAAACACACAAGATGCTGGTCGAGCATAGCAGGCCAGACAGCATCCATAGGAAGAAGCACAATTGACGTTTCAGGCCGAGACCCTTTGTTAGGACTAACTGAAGGAAGAGATAGTAAGAGATTAAGTGGGAGAGGGAGGGGGAGATCCGAAATGATAGGAGAAGACAGGAGGGGGAGGGATAGAGCTAACAGCTGGAAAGTTGATTGGCAAAAGGGATACAAAGCTGGAGAAGGGAGAGGATCATGGGACGGGAGGCCTAGGGAGAAAGAAAGGGGGAGGGGAGCACCAGAAGAAGATGGATGGAGAGCAGGCAAGAAGTTATTGTGAGAGGGAAAAAGAGAGAAAAAAGAGAGAGAGGAAAAAAGGGGGGGGGGAGAGGATAAATAAATAAGAGATGGTGTAAGAATGGGAGGAGGGGCATTAACGGAAGTTAGAGAAGTCAGTGTTCATGTCATCAGATTGGAGGCTACCCAGACGGAATATAAGGTGTTGTTCCTCCAACCTGAGTGTGGCTTCATCTTGACAGTAGAGGAGGCCGTGGATAGACATGTCAGAATGGGAATGGGATTAAAATGTGTGGCCACTGGGAGATACTGCTTTATCTGGCAGACAGAGCGTAGGTGTTCAGCGAAACGGACTCCCAGTCTGCGTTGGGTCTCGCCAATATATAGAAGGCCGCACCAGGAGCACCGGACGCAGTATATCACCCCAGCCGACTCACAGGTGAAGTGTTTCCTCACCTGGAAGGACTGTCTGGGGCCCTGAATGGTGGTGAGGGAGGAAGTGTAAGGGCATGTGTAGCACTTGTTCCGCTTTTAGCTCTATTCCTCTCCCTCCTGTCTTCTCCTATCATTTCGGATTTCCCACTCCCCCTCCCACTTTCAAATCTCTTACTATCTCTTCTTTCAGTTAGTCCTGACGCAGGGACTCAGCCCGAAATGTCGACTATGCTTCTTTCTATGGATGCTGTCTGGCCTGCTGCGTTCCACCAGTATTTTGTGTGTGTTGCTTGTCAGCATTAAACTGGTCCGCGGTGCAAAAATGCTGGAAATGTCACCCCATGAGGTTTTTGATTTTGCATCTGTATAAATCCCTGCAACTTTTTTCTGCGTTCCTTTGTTATCTTCTCATTGTTAATGTACACCAGCTACAGAATAGATGACAAATAATCCAATACCGTGTGTGTAGAAATCTGACGCATGAGGTGAAAAATACGTAGTAAGTCACCGAACCCAGAGTGGAGCTTAGAGTATGGATGAAGGCACTGAGAATGTGTGCGGTATAACTCATGACTTGGGAGAATGATTCCCCTTTTAGAGAATGCCTGGGCTGGCAAGTTCAGACTCTCAAAAGCTACCAAGGTCCTTTACCTGTGAGCCCTATTTGTCACACTTCCCTCCTCTCCGCTCTTCTGCTTGAATGATTTAACTCTCCACTGGACATATCTTTGCAGTTGTGTTGATTGATTTGTAATGTTAATTCTGTTTCTCTCCCTGAGGACCCACCAAGTATTTTCAATCATTTTCTCTTTTATTAAAGCTAAAGTGTTGGTCATTGGTGGTGCATCCCCACTGATTGCAAACTAGAACAGCTTTGTCAGTAACAGAAATGGCTCTTAAGTCCCAGTGCTTCTGCGGTCTGAGTTTTAGTTTATGACCTGTCTGGTGCTTTTAAAGAAATGGGCTCTTAGTGGAGCTTTTGGTAGTTGTTTATCAGAATATTGGAGCAGCCAGTCCCGAGGGATCATTATATATGTGTTATTTAGTAATATTACCTCTTCACCCAGTGACATGCAGCAGGAAAATTGCCAGTTGTAGCTGTGCATCCTTACTGAACAAAAGAAATGCACATCAAAGTCCCGAAGTAAGCAGATTCAGCAAGGGGCAGGCCACTTCACCGGTCTATTGTAAATTGGGATTGTTTATATGATTCTGTGAGTGACAAATCTCTTTCCCTTTGTAGTTCTAATGTTCCCAGTATTACTTAGTTTTATTTGCACAATTATTCTTCCTTTACACATTGGTTGTTTGTCAGTCTTTGTTTATCATAGGTTCTATTGCATTTCTTTATTTTCCTGTAAATGCTGCAAAGAAATTAATCTCAAAGTAATACTCTGACTTTGACTTCCGTCCCTCAGTATGTTTGTCCAATAAGTAAGCCTCAGCTATGATCCTGGTACAGAAGTGGATTTACAAAGTAATGGGTAATAAAGTTTCTGTGATGACTGTTGTTTGGTGTTCTAACAGCAACAGTCTGTATTTAGGAGGTGCGTTTAATAAAAATGTTTGTTATTTCCTGGAGAAAGTGACATCGGGCTAAGTATCAGTTTAGGACAATTTCAAGGAACTCTTTAAAGAGTAGATGGATGGAGAAGTTGAGGGAGAGAATCCAAGAGTGGAGGAGCGTTAATATCTACCCAAACTTTGAAACGTTTTTCCGCAGTGAGTGGGATGTTGTAAAGCAACACACTTTAAAACTAAAATCCAAAGAAACGAAGCAGTGAGGAAATTGATAGAATTGAATAAATTTAAACTAAATTAAATTTAAGTAAAAGCACAATGTCAGAGAGACCCGGGAAAATGAATTAGAAAAAGCAGTTGATAAACAGTGGTGGACATTTAAAGATATATTTCATAATGCTTGAGAAAATATATACCATTGAGAAATAAAAACAGGAAAAGGAAAATGACCCATCACTGGCTAACTAAGAAAGTTAAAGATACTATCAAATTGAAAGAATACAGCACACAGGATTGTGTTAATGATATTATTAGTGATATTCCAGGATTTAGGGAAGTTTTAGAAATCAGCAAAGGTTCCTGTAAAGAAATTAACAAGGATCAAATAGATTTGAAGAGTTTGCTTTGCAAGAATATAAAACAGGGAGACAAATAACTTCTACAAATATATAAAAGAACAGCTAATGTAAATACTAGTCTTTCAGAGCATGAGACTGGGCAGTAAAGAAATGGCAGCGATTTTGACCATGCTAGGAGATGCAAGAAACAATCTAATGACAACATAAAACCAAGGGAACCTTAAAATAATCAGAACCAAGGAAGAAGCAGCACTGCTAAACAAATGAGAATATTTGAGAAAACTCAAATTGGACATCACGGTAGCGTAGCGGTTACTGCGACTCTGTAACAGCTTGGGCTATTCTGCAGTCCGGAGTTCATTAAGGAATCTATATGTTCTCCCTGTGGAAAGCTTGGATTTTCTGCGGCTCTTCCAGTTTCCTCCCACAGTCCAAAGACGTACAGAGTAGGTTAATTGGTCATTGTAAATTGCCCTGCGATTAGGTTAGGATTAATCGGGTTTATCAAGGGTTGCTGGGGAGGTGTGGCTTGAAGGGCTAGAAGGGTCTACCATGTGCTGTATCGCTGTTTAAAAATAAAAATAAAAATAAAAGCTCTAGACCAGAAAGACTTCATTTTGAGGTGTTTAAAATAGTATTCGCAGAGGAATGGATTCACTAGTTGAGGTAGTGAACATTCTTGTAAAGCCACAAAGCATCAGAAAAGAACAAAAGTGATTCTTCACTTTCAGAAGGGCGGGCTAAGGAATGGCAAATGGAGAGTAATTCAGATATACGTGAGATGTTGCATTTTGGTAAGTTAAATCTAGGTAGGAGAGAATGGCAGGACTCTGGGAAGTGTTGTAGATTGATATTGATTTACAAATACACAGGTTTATTAAAAGTAGAGTCTTAGGTAGACAGGATGGTGAAGAAGGCTTGGTCCATACTGATTCTCATAAGTCAAGGCATTAAGTATAAAAGTTGAGTTGCCATGGTGTAGTTATAAAGGGCACTGGTGAGGTTGCAGTTGGAGTATCGTATTCAGTATTTTCACCATTGGAGAATGATATTAATCTGTAAAAAGTGCAGAAAAGCATTGCAAGGACACTGACAGGACCTGAGGCACTGAGTTATAGGGAAAGCTTGGACAAGCCAGGATGTTATTCCTTTGAGTGTACAAGTCTAAGTCTAAAAGCTGATCTTGTAGAGGTGTTTAAAATTTTGAGGGGCATAGATAGCAGGAGTGCACACAGTGTTTTTCCCCAGAGTTGGGGAATCAAAATCTAGAGGGCATATGTTAAAGGTAAAAGGAGAAAGGTTTAAGTCAATGTCATGGGCCAACTATTTTACACAAAGGGTGGTAACTATGTGGAATCAGCTGCCAAAGGAAGTTGTTGAGACAAATACAAAGCAGCTTTTAATAGATAGTTGGACTGGTACATGGATTGGAAAGGTTTAGTTGGGTTCTGGGGAAAACTGCCAAATAAGATTAGCTTGGATGGGGCATCTTGTTGAGCATGGACCAGGAGGGAGGAAGGGCCTATTTCCATGTTGTATGCTTCTGTGGCTCTAGTGGAAGAAAATCATAACACCATCAACATAATCAATGTTGTTTCATGAAAAAGAAATGTACTTTGGCAAATTTAATACAATTTGTTAAAAATCTAGTGCAGTTGTCCCCAACCACCGGGCTGTGGACCGGTACCGGGCCGCAAAGCATGTGCTACCGGGCCGTGAGGAAACAATATGAGTCAGCTGCACCTTTCCTCATTCCCTGTCACGCACTGTTGAACTTGAACACAGGATTGCCAACTGTCCCATATTTGCCGGGACATCCCGTATATTGGGCTAAATTGGTTTGTCCCATACGGGACCGCCCTTGTCCCGTATTTCCCCCGCTAAGGTGGAGCATTCCTATGAAACCTTCTGTGCCGAAATGGTGTGAAGTGAAGAAGCAATTACCATTAATTTATATGGGAAAAATTTTTGAGTGTTCCCAGACCCAAAAAATAACCTAACAAATCATACCAAATAACACATAAAACCGAAAATAAGTAACAGTAACCTATTGTAAAAGCAGGAATGATATGATAAATACACAGCCTATATAAAGTAGAAATAATGTATGTACAGTATAGTCAGGAAGATGAATGTGAAACCAATTTGTAGGGAAAAAAATCGGCACGTACGCGCATGCGCACATCACATGCGCAAGTCACACATGCGCACACAGGTCCCTGCGCAAGGCTTCACGGTCATGGTAGTCCTTCCCAGGGTAAAGTGTCCCGGGATTTGACTGCTACTTTTGTCCCTTATTTGGGAGTGAGAAAGTTGGCAACCTTAACTGTAAAAGACATGTTGAGGTGAGTTGAACTACTTGACCAAGCAGATCAATTGAATAATTACTTTGGTTCTGTCTTCACTAAGGAGGACATAAATAAACTTCTAGAAATAGTAGGGGACAGAGGGTACGGTGAGATGGAAGAACTGAGGGAAATACATGTTAGTAGGGAAGTGGTGTTAGGTAAATTGAAGGGATTAAAGGTGGATAAATCCCCAGGGCCAGATGGTCGGCATCCCAGAGTGCTTAAGGAAGTAGCCCAAGAAATAGTGGATGCATTAGTGATAATTTTTCAAAACTCTTTAGATTCTGGACTAGTTTCTGAGGATTGGAGGGTGGCTAATGTAACCCCACTTTTTAAAAAAGGAGGGAGAGAGAAACCAGGGAATTATAGACCGGTTAGCCTAACATCGGTGGTGGGGAAACTGCTGGAGTCAGTTATCAAAGATGTGATAACAGCACATTTGGAAAGCGGTGATTTCATCGGACAAAGTCAGCATGGATTTGTGAAAGGAAAATCATGTCTGACGAACCTCATAGAATTTTTTCAGGATGTAACTAGTAGAGTGGATAGGGGAGAACCAGTGGATGTGGTATATTTGGATTTTCAAAAGGCTTTTGACAAGGTTCCACACAGGAGATTAGTGTGCAAACTTAAAGCACACGGTATTGGGGTAAGGTATTGATGTGGATAGAGAGTTGGTTGGCAGACAGGAAGCAAAGAGTGGGAATAAACGGGACCTTTTCAGAATGGCAGGCAGTGATTAGTGGGGTACCGCAAGGCTCAGTGCTGGGACCCCAGTTGTTTACAATATATATTAATGACTTGGATGAGGGAATTAAATGCAGCATCTCCAAGTTTGCGGATGACATGAAGCTGGGCGGCAGTGTTAGCTATGAGGAGGATGCTAAGAGGATGCAGGGTGACTTGGATAGGTTAGGTGAGTGGGCAAATTCATGGCAGATGCAATTTAATGTGGATAAATGTGAAGTTATCCACTTTGGTGGCAAAAATAGGAAAACAGATTATTATCTGAATGGTGGCCGATTAGGAAAAGGGGAGGTGCAACGAGACCTGGGTGTCATTATACACCAGTCATTGAAAGTGGGCATGCAGGTACAACAGGCAGTGAAAAAGGCAAATGGTATGCTGGCATTTATAGCGAGAGGATTCGAGTCCAGGAGCAGGGAGATACTACTGCAGTTGTACAAGGCCTTGGTGAGACCACACCTGGAGTATTGTGTGCAGTTTTGGTCCCCTAATCTGAGGAAAGACATCCTTGCCATAGAGAGAGTACAAAGAAGGTTCACCAGATTGATTCCTGGGATGGCAGGACTTTCATATGATGAAAGACTGGATGAACTAGGCTTATACTCATTGGAATTTAGAAGATTGAGGGGGGATCTGATTGAAACGTCTAAAATCCTAAAGGGATTGGACAGGCTAGATGCAGGAAGATTGTTCCCGATGTTGGGAAAGTCCAGAACGAGGGGTCACAGTTTGAGGATAAAGGGGAAGCCTTTTAGGACTGAGATTAGGAAAAACTTCTTCACACAGAGAGTGGTGAATCTGTGGAATTCTCTGCCACAGGAAACAGTTGAGGCCAGTTCATTGGCTATATTTAAGAGGGAGTTAGATATGGCCCTTGTGGCTAAAGGGATCAGGGGGTATGGAGAGAAGGCTGGTGCAGGGTTCTGAGTTGGATGATCAGCCATGATCATACTGAATGGCGGTGCAGGCTCAAAGGGCCGAACGGCCTACTCCTGCACCTATTTCCTATGTTTTCTATGTTTGAACAGGCCCCCACCCCTTGGTCGGCCGGTCTGCAAGAGTATTGTCAATATTAAACCGGTCCACAGTGCGAAAAAGGTTGGAGACCCCTGATATAATGGGCAAGTGGATAAAGAGGAATTAGTTGATTTCAAGAAAAGCGTTTGGAAACATATCACTTTTTTCCTTTTTCAATTGAGGACACTATATTCATGTTTCTACAATGACTCAATTGTGTATAATCAAAATTAAGCATATAGTTGAAGGGACTGAGAATATTGTAACCAATTTTGTTGAAAGTACAAAGAAAGGTGGGAAAACAATAGTGTAGAAGGACACTAGGGCTGAAATATATAAATATGGGTAAAGTGAGTGGCAAAATAAAAGACTGTAGAATATACTTTGGGGAAATGTTATCTACTTTACTGGGAAGAACAGAAAAGTAGAACGTGGAGAAAGTCAACAAAGTGCTGCAGACAAAAGAAATCTCCACTCACGCAAGAATCACAGGAAGTGAGTCTAAGGTACAGAGGCTAGGAAAGCATATAGAATGTCGGACTTTATTGCAAAGGAGATAGTATCCAACAGGAGGGAAGTTTTCCTACAATTGTACAAGGTGCTTCTGAAACCAACATGGAATGCAGCCAATCAATTTTGGACTCCTTATTTGAGGAGAGCTCAATGTTTATTGGAGTGTGTCCAGAGAAATTTGCTAAGCTGATTCATAAGATAAATGGGATGACATATGAAGACAAATTGGTTTATACACCTGAGATTTCAGAGGAATGAGAAGTGATCTTATTGAGTCAAATTCAGCTGGAGCTTAGATGTAGAGAAGATGTTCCCTCTAGATCAAATCATGACCTAGAATCTCTTTGTGATTTTTATTAACGACCTGGATATGGGGGTAGAAGGGTGGATTGGCAAGTATGCAGAGGACACAAAGGTTGGTGATGTTGTAGATAGTGTAGAGGATTGTCGAAGATTGCAGAGAGATATTGATAGGATGCAGAAGTGGGCTGAGAAGTGGCAGATGGAGTTCAACCTGGAGAAGTGTGAGGTGGTACACTTTGGAAGGACAAACTCCAAGGCAGAGTACAAGGTAAATAGCAGGAAACTTGGTAGTGTGGAGGAGCAGAGGGATCTGGGGGTACATGTCCACAGATCACTGAGAGTTGCCTCACAGGGAGGTAGGGTAGTTAAGAAAGCCTATGCGGTATTAGCTTTCATAAGTCGAGGGATAGAGTTTAAGAGTCGTGATGTAATAATACAGCTCTATAAAACTCTGGTTAGGCCACACTTGGAATACTGTGTCCAGTTCTGGTCGCCTCACTATAGGAACGATGTGGAAGCATTGTAAACACAAAATACTCTGCAGATGCTGGGGTCAAAGCAACACTCACAACATGCTGGAAGCATTGGAAAGGGTACAGAGGAGATTTACCAGAATTTTGCCTGGTTTAGAGAGTATGGATTATGATCAGAGATTAAGGGAGCTAGGGCTTTACTCTTGGAGAGAAGGAGGATGAGAGGAGACATGATAGAGGCGTACAAGGTATTAAGAGGAATAGATAGAGTGGATAGCCAGCGCCTCTTCCCCAGGGCACCACTGCTCAATACAAGAAGACATGGCTTTAAGATAAGGGGTGGGAAGTTCAAGGAGGATATTAGAGGAAGGTTTTTTAGTCAGAGAGTGGTTGGTGTGTGGAATGCACTGCCTGAGTCAGTGGTGGAGGCAGACACACTAGTGAAGTTTAAGAGACTACTAAACAGGTATATGGAGGAACTTAAGGTGAGGGGTTATATGGGAGGCAGGGTTTGAGGGTTGGCACAACATTGTGGGCCGAAAGGCCTGTAATGTGCTGTACTATTCTATGTTCAATGTTCTAGAAGGCATAGCTCGGAATAAAAGATCAGTTCTAATGCTATGTGGCTGTGATGCTGCTGCAAATAAGATTTTATTGTACCCGTACATGCATATGCTTGCCCCTGTGACTATAAACTTGACTTTGATTTTGATATTGAAATCTGAAATTAAAAAAATAGAAAATACTATCAAACACTCTGAATAACTCAGACAGCATCTGTGAGTAGAGATTTGCTGTTTCAAGTTGAAGGTCCATCAAAATTTAAAAGGTTTAACAACTATACTGCAGTTAATTTGAGAATGATTGGCTGTAAATATTTGAGAACATAATTGTAGTTCTGTTGGACAGGAAATCCATACTGATAACATTCTTCAGTGTCTACTTGGGCCTCAGTATCCCAGAATTCCTCAAAACCAAGTGCTGCTTGGAAATAGATGAACAGCATGATGGATGCTAGTATGAGTCTCCACATAATAAACAGGAGACTGAAACCTGTGCTTGTGATATTCTGCTTAAATGGCACGGTAGAATATCTATAGTGAAGGTAAAGCAGCACTAGTTGTGAAGATACCGAAGTGTCTGAAAGTCGCCAAAATATCACTACAATAGACAGAGACTGAATGAAGCTTTATAAAATAAAGTTCAGTCTGACCACACAGGTTTAACTATGTAGACTTCAAAGGAAATTTAGATCATGTTCTGTTCAGTTTTGGCCTAGTGTAGTAAAGGATGGTTTTAAGATATATTCACTCTGTCATACTCTCATTAGTTGAAGCATTAAAATCATGCTTAAAGGAAGTGTGTGTGTGTGTTTTTTAATCATTGGAAGTGATAACAAACCATACTGAACATAACCCTAGACCATCTGTGCAAAGAGTCTTGAGCATTCTTTCCCTTGCTGAACTGTAAATTCCTTACTCAGTTTTTGGGGCATTTGGACAATCATGACACTTTGGCCTTTGTAGCATTAGAACAAACAGACGCTTCAGTGAGCAGGTTGTTTACTTGCTGGTAACTAGAACCAGCAGGACATCTGGCCCAGTATTATCACACTGCCTTATTTTTCTTTCACACAAGCCCAGTGCCGCCCTATCAAGCTCATGCAATATGTTTGGAATAAGTCCTTTCTTATAGTCCAAAATCTCAATTTCATTCTACTCACAACCATTGACAGGAAAGAGCTTATGATTGCTGATGATAACAAATTGGAAATATGCTTAAAATCAAAAGCTTGTCAATGAGCCCCCATTCCAAGCTGATGAGTATGTTGGGATATTAGAATAAGTGACTTCAATTCAGGCAGAGTGCAAGGTTAGTGGCAGGATTCTAAGCAGTGTGGAGCAACAGAGGGGCCTTGAGGTCAAAGTCCATAGATTCCTCTAAGTAGCCGCGCTCGTTGGTTAAGAAGTGTTGGAGGATTGAATTCAAGAGTCACGAGGTAATGCTGCAGCTCCATAAAACTTGTTAGACTACGCTTGGCATACTGTGTACATTTCTGGTTGCCTGTTTATAGAAAGGATCTGAAAGCTTTAGGGGAGGTGCAAAGGAGATTTGTTGTGATGTAACCTGGATTAGAGAATATGGATGAAAGAAAAATGGAGAATTATGGGCAATATAGGATTGAAAGATTAGATTGAAATTGTAAAGCATTCGTTAGGTGTTGAACTAATTGGTCTATATTCACATCAATATACAAAGCAGCTAGCCATTACTTTCAATTATACAAACTGGAGATGTAGGAATGACTAACGTGTCATTTTTACAGAAGTTTAAATAGGCTGCTTATCCTCACATGCCTTTCTGTTTTGCATTTTGTCAAAATATGGACTGAAAATGCAACATGATTTTACAGTTTCCACTTCATATCAAGTGACAGCTTCAAGCTCTCCATATCAGATACAATTCCCGCAATGTTTTGATAGATTGTCTCAATTCCTTGTTCAGATTCTCATTCCTTTTTGCATTTACGCCTCATACTCCAAATGCGGCTATGCCCTCTCCAAAGCAGACGTCTGAGTTTATGGCAATTCGCCTTCTTTTTAGGGAGTCCCTCACTGTCGAGGAGGACTTGTTCTCACTTCTGTTTGGAGAAGTGGAAGAGGCCTGTGCACAAATTCTTTTACCCTGTGGTAACTATTAACTATTGTACATTAGTGGCCATAGAGTCAAAAGTGATTGGAGACCAGGTGAAGATAGAGTGTGTATACACACACACACACGCGCACACACACACACACACACACACACACACACACACACACACACACAAACAATGCTGGAAGAACTGAGCAGGACAGGCAGCATCTATGGAGGAAAATAAATGGAGAGTTATTTGGGTTAAGACTATGCCTGTGCTTTTCAAATTTGGAAGACTAAGGGTATTTCACTGTTTTTGGATTTATTTTTAGATGGTTCCCTTATGTCTTTTGAACAATTATCTAATAAATATAATTTATCAAGAATACATTTTTTTAGATATCTACAAGTTAGAAATTTCCTAAGTACTATACTTTCTTCTTTTCCAATGCTTCCTCCTACATATATTTTAGATACTATAATTAATCTTAATCCATGTCAGAAAGGTGCATCGGCTATGATTTATAATATTATTATGAAACTTAGGAAAGCTCCATTTGATAACATTAGGGTAGATTGGGAACAGGAATTGGGGTCTATCATTTCCGTGGATGATTGGGGGCAGATTTTACAATTAGTCAATACTTCCTCTATCTGTGCTAAACATTCCCTAATTCAATTTAAAGTTGTTCATAGAGCACATATGTCCAAAGATAAATTAGCTCGCTTTTATTCTCATATTAATCCTTTTTGTGATAGATGTCCGGGGCAGATAGCCTCTTTAACTCATATGTTTTGGTCTTGTCCTACTCTGGAAACTTTTTGGAGAGACATTTTTAATATTATCTCAAAGGTATTGAATATAGATATCTCTCCTCATCCTATTACTGCTATCTTTGGACTACCTAAAATTTCCAGTAATTTTTCCCCTTCAGCCCGTAGAATGATTGCATTTCTTACTTTAATGGCGAAAAGATGTATTTTACAACATTGGAAAGAGCTTAATGCTCCCACCACCTTTTTTTGGTTTTCTCAGACGATATTATGCTTGAATTTGGAGAAAATTAGAAGCAATCTTTATGATTCCTCACTTAAATTTGAACAGACCTGGAGATCTTTTATTCAATATTTTCATTTAATGTAATTTTTTTCCCCTTCTCTTTTTTGCTCCATATTTATATACCCTTCTTGTTTTTTTTAACTGTTTTTAATGGAGGTCGGGTTTGAGGACGTGATTTTAAGTTCTTTAACTCTACTTGGTTCCAAGTTAGCCCATTGCTTTGCTTTGCTTTTAGTTAGTTGCATGGTGGGTTTTTTTTTTTTGGGGTTGTTTTCCTTTTCTCTATTGATATATATATAAATTAGTATACTATTATGTTACCTTAGTATGTTATGTTTAAATTACATTGTTTGTATCACTTTTTTTCCTGTATTAATATCTCCTGTAATTTTATTATATTCTAACAGTGTATTAGTGCCTATATGGCTTACCTTTTTGTATACTTATTCAATAAAAAGATTTAAAAAGAAAGAAAAGAAGACTATGCCTACTGTTTATTTCCCTCCGCGGATGTTGGGTAAGCTGCTGAGTTACTCTAGCACATTGCATGTCACACAGAATTCTGCTCTCATCTTCTTCCTTGGCCTTTCTCCTCTAACCTTCCCTAATTCTAATCTCCTCCATGCTTTATTATCCCTCCTCACCCCCCCCCCACTATTCCTTCCGAATCCCTCTTTCAATTCTATTCTTTCCCACCCCTCACCACTCAGTCCTGACCACATCCACTATCCAGTTGCCAGGTACTCATGCTCTCTAGAGGAAGACTGTTCCTGGCTACCACTGCTCTCTCACTCCTTGATTGATGATCACCGAGCCCCAGCCACTACACTACCCACCTGGCTACTCTTTTGCCCAGAATTCCTGACCATCATCCAAAGGAAATCTTCAGCCATCCGCCCAAGCTGCTCAATATCAGTTTTATGTTGCTTTATGCATGGATTGCTGTGTGATTTCCCACATCAGGAAGGTGCACGCACCTTGTGGGAGCAGGAAGATTCATCACTTAGCACACACATTGATCTAAACACTTGGCACCTTCATTCCAATACATCCCTAATTCCACAGAGCTTATGTCTGTCAAATGCCTTCGAAGTATAGGCCAACTTTGCACTACAGGCATTCACTCAACAGGGACTGATCTGGAACCGAATTGAACATAATAGAGCATGGAGGAGATAAGAATTAGGGGAGGTCAAAGGAGAAAGGCCAAGGAAGAAGATAAGAGGAGGATTTTGTGTGACACACAATGTGCTGGAGTAACTCAGCAGCTCAGGCAACATCCACAGAAGGAAATAAACAGTTGGCATTTCAGTCCTAGTCGTAACCCAAAACACTCCCTATTTATTTTCCTCCATAGATGTTGCCTGACCTGCTCAGTTCCTCCAGCATTGTTTGTGTGTGTGTGTGTGTGTGTGTGTGTGTGTGTGTGCATACACACTCTATCTTCACCTGGTCTCTAATCACTTTTGACTCCATAGCCACTAATGTACAATAATTAATAGTTACCACAGGTTAAAAGAATTTGTGCACAGGCCTCTTCCACTTCTCCAACAGAAGTGAGAGCAAGTCCTCCTCAACAGTGAGAGACTCCCTCAAAAGAAGGTGGATTGCCATAAACTCAGACATCTGCTTTGGAGAGGCCATAGCCGCATTTGGAGTGTGAGGCGTAAATGTAAGAAGGAATGTGAATCTGAACAAGGAGTTGAGACAATCTATCAAAACATTGCAGGAATTGTATCTGATGTGGAGAGCTTGAAGCTGTCACTTGATATGAAGTGCAAACTGCTAAATCGCGTTGCATTATCAGTCCATCTTTTGACAAAATGCAAAACAGAAAGGCATGTGACGATAAGCAGCCTACTTAAACTTCTGTAAAAATGACATGTTAGTCATTCCAATATCTCAAGTTTGTACAATTGAAGGTCATGGCTAGCTGCTTTGTGTGTTGATGTGTATGTGGACCAATTAGTTCAATACCTAATGAATGCTTTACAATGAGTTTAACCTCCTCACAGATACTGCTATCGTCAAAGTCTGTCAGCTCAGCTGTACTGACCATGTAGCATTTTCAAAATTGTGTGACTTTTAAGAAAAAAAATCATTTTAACTGATTGACAAAAATGAGCCCAATTGTTAGGTGGAATAAAATCAAAAAGTGCTGGAAATCTAAACTGCAGATAATGGAAATCTGGAATAAAAGCAGAAAATGCTGACTATTTAAAATCTGCCACATATTTCCAATATTTTCTGCTTTTATTTCTGATTTGTTTCATTTTCCTGAATACTATGCCATGTGAAAATGAAAGTTAGATTTAAAGATCACCTCGCCATGTTCCTTTTCAATGTAAATATTCTTTTACAAAACTAAGTCCAAACATTAGATGTGAAATTAAGCTGACAAAATGGATTTATTCTTTATACAGAAGTGGCAGTGAAGTATTCCCTAGGCATTTATTAAGTGAAGTAGCCATCTTGTGTAGTCCTTCAGAAACTTGTGTTTCTGTGCACGTATAGTCACCTTCTGTCAAGAGTTTGAAAGTGGAGAGGGGCTTTCATCCTATAATGTGTATGCCAGCTATTTGAAACACGCATCCTAATTAGTCCCACTCTTCTGCTCTTTTCCAACAGTTCTACATTCTTTTTCCTTTATATCTGATTCTGATCTTCAGTTATGTTGTGAAAGTTCCAGTTGAATCGATTTCCTTCTTTGGCACATTGCATTCCAAATCACAATAACTAGTATCATTGCAAAAAAATTTCTCACTTGATCTTTGTTCCTTGAAATTTGTCATGATTGTGTCCTCGAGTTACCAATTCTTCCACCAATTGAAACATTTTCTTTAAACTTTATACCTTATTGTCGCCAAACAATTGATACTAGAATGTACAATCATCACAGCGATATTTGATTCTGCGCTTCCCGCTCCCTGGAATACAAATCAGTAGTAAATATTAAAAATTTAAATTATAAATCATAAATAGAAGATAGAAAAAATGGAAAGTAAGGTAGGGCAAAAAAAATGAGAGGCAGCTTCGAATATTTGGAGGGTACGGCCCAGATCTGGGTCAGGATCAGTTCAGCAGTCTTAACACAGTTGGAAAGAAGCTGTTCCCAAATCTGGCTGTACGAGTCTTCAAGCTCCTGAGTCTTCTCCTGGAGGGAAGAGGGATGAAAAGTGTGTTGGCTGGGTGGGTCGTGTCCTTGATTGTCCTGGCAGCACTGCTCCGACAGCGTGTGGTGTAAAGTGAGTCCAAGGACGGAAGATTGAAATATTTTCTCTCTATTTAGTCACGTAAAAGCCATTAATAAAAATCATTGATTATATTCAGTCATCCCTGAATATAATCCTGCTGGAAAGAGAACAATCCTAGCTGCTCAGATTTCTTCACTTAACTAAGGACTCCCAGTCCTGGCACAATACCAGCATATCTCTTCTGAACTCCCGGTAAGACTTTTAACAGCCTAAAGTGTGGTCCCTGGATCTAGAATCTGAGGCTTAGCAAGTGATTTACAGACTTTTAGGAAACTTCTCTTGTCTTTGTATGTAATGTCTCAACTATTAAAAAAGATCTCTGCTTTTTTTCACAAACTTCTTAACTTGCCTCATCGGTTTCAAAATCTTATCATAGGACACAAACTATCTTTAAAAATCGGTTCTTCTGTTAATTTTTAAGCAGTTGTGGTGTAAGTTTGAGATTTTTAATCAGATGTGATTAAATCTGGAAAAATGGGCTGAAAAATGGCAGATGGAGTTTAATACAGACAAGTGTGAGGTATTGCACGTTGGAAGGACAAACCAACGTAGAACATATAGGGTTAGTGGTAAGGCACTGAGGAGTGCAGTGGAACAGAGAGATCTGGGAATACAGATACAAAATTCCCTAAAAGTGGCGTCACAGGTAGATAGGGTCGTAAAGAGAGCTTTTGGTACATTGACCTTTATTAATCGAAGTATTGAGTATTAGAGCTGGAATGTTATGATGAGGTTGTATAAGGCATTGGTGAGGCCGAATCTGGAGTATTGTGTTCAGTTTTGGTCACCAAATTACAGGAAGGATATAAATAAGGTTGAAAGAGTGCAGAGAAGGTCTACAAGGATGTTGCCGGGACTTGAGAAACTCAGTTACAGAGAAAGGTTGAATAGGTTAGGACTTTATTCCCTGGAGCGTAGAAGAATGAGGGGAGATTTGATAGAGGTATATAAAATTATGATGGGTATAGATAGAGTGAATGCAAGCAGGCTTTTTCCACTGAGGCAAGGGGAGAAAAAAACCAGAGGACATGGGTTAAGGGTGAGGGGGGAAAAGTTTAAAGGGAACATTGGGGGGGGCTTCTTCACACAGAGAATGGTGGGAGTATGGAATGAGCTGCCAGACGAGGTGGTAAATGGGGGTTCTTTTTTAACATTTAAGAATAAATTGGACAGATACATGGATGGGAGGTGTATGGAGGGATATGGTCCGTGTGCGGGTCAGTGGGACTAGACAGAAAATGGTTCGGCACAGCCAAGAAGGGCCAAAAGGCCTGCTTCTGTGCTGTAGTTTCTATGGTTCTATGGTTCTATGTGGATTTCTTAACGCAAATCGTATTGATTGGAGAATTGTTTTTCATTTTTCTTAATGTTCCTGTGGAACAACAACTACAATTTTATATTCTGGTCATTAAGCTAGATAATTCTGTATCAGGCCAATATATCACTGTGAAATTTTTGTGTACCAGATAAAGTATCTTGTTTCTTATTGATAATCACATTTATCCACTGGAGAATTTTTAATCTAGTACTTATTAGCCAGTGTCAGTATCTTTAATTGGTATTGCATTTGATGAAAGTTATGGTGATAAAAAGTAGTCGTAGAAGATCAAAGGCAGGAATCTTCTGAGTCTAGTCTTTTGTTCAATCTTTGTAGCTTCTTATGAATTCTTCAATTTTCCAGATTTCATAAGGTTAGAGGTAGATTGTTGTCAAGTTAAAATCTAAAATTTTGACTAGACTTGGGTAGAGATCTTCAAAGGAAGAGAAAATCAGATACCCTGAAGATACACATCCCTCACCTCCACAGAGACATCATCAGCAAAGTTTATCATTTAGGAAGTATTTACTTCAGCATTCAACAACCAAAAAAAAAAGGTGCACGCAAAGGTGAGAGAATGGAACGTTATTCATAAGGACAAATCTCAGCCTGAAGTGTTGACTATACTCTTTTCCATAGATGCTGCCTGGACTGCTGAGTTCCTCCAGCATTTTGTAGCTGTTGCTTGGATTTCCAGCATCTGCCGATTTTTTCTCGTTTGTGAATAGAGCATTCTTTCTCCTTTAAAATTGAGAAACTGACTCATAGAGGCAGAACATATGAAAGGGTAGAGCTTCAATCTTCAAGATTCTGCATTGTTCCCGAACCCCAAACCACCATGAAACTAATAAGGGTTGGGGAACAAATGATACTGGTTTCATGTGGCTGGGTCTGAACAATGACCAATGAAAGGAAAATCCAAACCTTTACGCTGTAAATGAGTGACAGCCAGACAGTTGAATCATTAAAGTAATGTTTTGTGTCTTTTTATATTAGCACCACTTTATGTTGTATTCCTTTGGGAAATAAAGCACTGAACTTTGTGAGTTGAATGTGTTCTTAAATGCAGTTTATCTTGGGATCATGGAGGTTGGGGGAAATGGAAGAATTGAGGACAGAAATTTTTGATATGGAAACTGATTTAAAATAACTTGTGTAGATCCCAACTATAAATCAGCTGTTGGTGGGCTGCTTTCTATTTTGATTGCACCATAGGTAATAACATGAGTATCAATAGTTTGGCCAAATAGAACCACAACTAAAGAAGAGTGACTACCATCTTAAAGACACCAATGAATAGAATTAAATAGTTCGTTCAGGTTGTTTGCTTAATGGTTACAGTTGCAAAAGCTTGGAAAAGTGATAAAATACTGTATAAATGATACTGCTGCTTTTAAAAAAATTGTGTTGTGGTCGGTTCAGCCTTGCTGTGTAAATAGCAATGGTTTTAATTTTCAAATAGGCGATTTGAAAGCCAACAACTAGAAGCTAGAAAGATGTTTATGCAATTTTAACTGAGATGATGTGAGAATGCATGGTAATTACTATAATTATCATGATTACCTCAATTTGATTGTCAAGTTGATGAATTTATGCCGCAATTTTTTTTGTTCGACTTTTTTAATACTGATCCACATCTAACCTTTAATTGATAAAAGATTGTTCAGTTACTATTGGAATAAAGGTTATTCAATTTAATGTGAAAAGATATTTTTCAAATACTCCTTCTATCGATTAAGAACTGTAGGCATAGAGATAAAATGTGTGGGCTGCTGCATTTTTGAAGTTGTCGCTACTATTTTAACTGGATAATTACCTCTGTAATACATGATATAATGCTCTCTCTCTCTCTCTCTCTCTCCCTCCCTCCCTCTCTCTCTCTTGCTCACTCTCTCTCTCTCTCACTCTCACTCTCTCTCTCTCCCTCTCTCTCTCACTCTCTCTCACTCTCTCTCTCTCCCTCTCTCTCCCTCCCTCCCTCTCTCTCCCTCTCTCTCCCTCCCTCCCTCTCTCTCTCTCTCTCTCCCTCTCTCTCTCTCACTCTCTCTCTCACACTCTCTCACTCACTCTCTCACTCACTCTCTCTCACTCTCTCTCTTTCTCTCTCTCATTCTCACTCACTGTCTCTCTCTCTCTCTCACCCTCTCTCTGCCTCTCACTGTCTCTCCTAGTCCTAGATAGGCAGGATTAAACTGTGTTCGCAACTCTCTACAGGTTCTTGCAGTCTTGGGCAGAACAGTTGCCATATCAAGTTGTGACATATCCAGATGGGATGTTTTCTGTAGTAAATATTAGTGAGGTTCATTGGGAACATATCCCTATTTCCATAGCGCTCTGAGAAACTAGAGGCACTGGTGCACTTTTCTGGCCATTTCGTCTATGTGAATAATGAGTAAAGATGGACCTGGACAGAGTTAGCTGAAGAATTTATATCCTTGATGCACGATTTCATGACTTTATGTTCCTATTGTATATTTATCTTTTGAAACCGCAAAATGTGAATTAGTTTCTGGGTGCATTTAAATAATTTTTATTTCTGTAGGTGGAAAGGGAATTAAAATTATTCTGGCAATCAGAACTAATTACTTTATCAATAATTATGATCGTGGTGGGTACCTATTGTATTATAGAGACAAAAGAGATTAGTATTCTGCTACAATAGAATGACATAAACAACAAGTTCTCCAATTTTAGGTAACCCTTCCTCTGGGGGGGGGGGAGTTCTCTCCCTCAGTCATACCCAGACCTCTCCTCTATTTCTCTCCTTCTTCTGATCTTCTCATCCTCCCATTTTTGTTCACTTTCCCTCAATAACTCCCCATCACCTCCAGAACCCTGATCACCCATCCCTCCCCCCATTCACCCAGCACACATACAGTTCGCCCATAGGTTTTCTGCCCAAACTAATTAGCTGTAGTTCCATCTGTCATCCACTCTCCCCTCAGGGTTCCAATTACACTGGACAACAAAGATTTTGCTTGCTGAATACCTTTAGGTGTATCTTATAAATTTTGGGCTAATGATCATGAAAATCACCATGAAATTTCCCTATCACGCACCATTTTTTAAATAAACTTATGTTCATTATTTCAATTCATAATTCAAGTCAATTAAAATGTTGCCTACAATGTAAGCTGGAAAGTTTCCTATCTTGTTCAGGCATGCTTAGGTGGCATAGTTGCTGCATTGCAGGACAGGTTTCAGTAATAATTATTGGGTTCAGGACTGTAAAGATGGAATTTGCTATCACCAGGCACAAAAATTTCTATGAAGGATTTTGATATTTGAGACAGATGCTTCCCAGAATAACTGATGCCAAGATTAAGGAAAGCATTTTTGTTGGTCCACAAATCAAACAAGTCATCAATGACAGACAATTTGAAGATTTCTGATTGGATCGGAGAAAATCACATGGAAGGCATTCAAGGAGGTTGTTGAAATTTTTCTCGGCATCTACAGAGCACCAAACTACATGCAGCTGGTTGAAAGCATGCTTCAAGCATATAAAACCATGAAATGCAACATGTCACTAAAGATTCATTTTCTGCATTCCCATTTAGACTTCTTCCCTGCAAATCTTGGTGCTGTTAGTAACGAGCATAGTGAAAGGTTTCACCATGACATTGTGGTCATGGAGAAAAGATACCAGGGCAACTTGAATCCATCAATGCTGGTGAATTATTGTTGGACACTTAAGTGAGAAGCCTCAGACACTGAGTACAAATGAAAATCATTAACAAAATATTTTTAACTTAGTTGAACTATTGCAAAGCATCAGCACCATTATGTAATTAAACACATCATATTCAATAAAAATTAATTAGTTGTTCTTCCAAATTCTTACATGATACAAGTAGTCTGAAATTATAGTTGTGTTTATCTTCAAACAGTCTATCATAAACAAAAAAAAAACTCTGAGGAAGCAACATTTCTGAAAAAAATTGTTGTCCAGTGTTATCACCTCCTTTACTTATCAGAGCTCAGCACTGGTAAAGCTTTCAGGTCTTATTTTTCTCCTTCCTTCACCTTGTTCAAACCTTACACTCCTCTCGCATATTTTCCTCGGTCTGCCTCTCATTTTTTTCCCTCTCTCTCTTTATCTACCGTCATTCACTTGCCACTGTCTCCCCATTCTACTTCCCTCCCCTCCTGACACAACTTACTTGTCATCTTACAACCATCCCTCCCCTCACTATCGCATCTGACTCTGCTCTTTGCCTCATAATACTGGCCATTTCCTCTCTCCTCTCTCAGTCCTGATGCAGGGTTTCGACCGAAACATTGACTGTTCCTTTCCTCCCACGGATGCTGCTCAATCCACTGTCCCTCCAGCAGATTGTTTGCAGTTATTGCGTTAATTTGAGAGGTCAAAGCTGACTAGCTACCATTCTTGTTCAATACTGCTGATGGGGCCAATGTGGAGCTTACAGATTCTGCTCCGGGTGGCATTGGAGATGCCTGACAGGGTGGTTGGGAGGTGGTATCTTCTTCCAATGTTCATGCTGGGCTCTTAAAAAAAATGTTTTTGAGTTTCTCAAAGGTCATTCCAAATTGCATTTCTTAGGAACAGCTTCTTCCCTTTCATTAATGTTTCACGAACCTGTGAACACTACCTCACTATTTTACTCTCTCTTTGCACTATTTATTGATTTTTATTTTGTATTTGTTTTATTTGTAACTTGTATTGTGATTTTTAATGTATTGCACTGTAACGCTGCTGCAAAACAACTAATTTCATCACAAATGCCAGTGAAAATAAATTTGATTCTGATTCCATTTTGACCAGTTACAGATTATGGATTCCCAGGAGCTATTTGGGATATTCCACTGTTTCAAGGATGCTTTGAAATATCTTTGAATATTTCCATCATCCACCTGTAAATTGTTGCTATGGGGTTATGTGCCAGGATTCCTGAACGCAATTGATGTGGCCAGCTCATTGGAACTAACTGCCACAGAAGAACATTAACATTACTTCTCTTACCAGTGGCTGTCGAAGGTTTTGGAGACAGCATTTTTGGTATCTCCACCAGTACCTTAGTGGGTAATGTAGATACTCTAAGGTCTGGAAGTACTTAGGAGGACAAAATCACTTCTACCTCGTGGATCACAAGCTCTGTGCTAGGCTTGAGGTCTAGATCTGTGTAACATCTTCCTCAGGCAAACAAAGACTTTGCTGGTATAATGAAGTCAATGGTAAATTTCTTTTATCAACATCTGCCTTCATTGAGAGTGGCTACACAGGTATGGCAAGAGGTCTGTAGTTTCTAGGGCAGATTGCTCAAGGACCTTTGCTTGGATTTGTGAAACCAATTTTCTCAGATGCTTTGATGAAGGGACTGATGATGATTCGAAGTCTAGTCTTCTAATAGGCATTGACAATACCACAGTTGCAACATTTTAAAAATGTGTAGTAAAATTGAAACCTGATAAAAGCATTGTCTGGTGTGATATGTTTTATAGTTTATAATATGGTTCTTTTGATTATATATGCTTGATATTTGAAACAGTAATTAGAAGTAGAGATAATGTGTGGAACAACTTTCAAAAACATATTGAAGTATTCAAGCTTAGGGAAGCAAAATGACTGTAGAATATTTAGTGATTAAGTGAACTTTTTGAGCAGAGAGTTTGCACAGTTGCATAGTGGTTAGTGGAATATTTTACATGGGTGCCAACTTTAAGATCAGGGTTCAATTCCCGCTGCTGTCTGTAAGGAGTTTATACGTTGTCCAGTGACTATATAAGTTTCCTCTGGTTTTCCCCCACATTCCAAAGATGTATGGTTAGGGTTAATGCGTTGTAGGCATGGTGTGCTGGTGCCAGAAGCATGGCGATACTTGTAGGCTGTCCCAGCACATCCTAATGCAAGCGATATATTTCACTGTATTATAAAAATAATCTTATCTTTAGCTTAAGAAACAAAAATCAAGCTGATTTATTGAAATTAAAGGAAGAGACTTTGGAATTTATGTGCAGTACTACATGACTTCAGAAAATCCCATAGACCGGCTACAATAAAGCACTGTGGAAATTAAGTCATTTTGTCTTGTGGGAAGCTCAATCATTAGGACATTCGAGAACTGCATAGGGAATGACTAACCCATGCATCCCAGGTGCACAAATTGGAACTGTAGGAATGACTAACAACAAAAACTGCCTAGTGACATTTTCGGATTGATGAGAAATGGCCAAGACGTGACTGCTACCTTCATGGAAATAATCAAGTACTGAAAAATATTAAGTCTCTTGAGCAGTTACTTCATTCCCCTTGCTATTCTTGTGATCTTAAATTTGTGCTTTCTGATTAAAATATGGCTACTGTTGAAAAGTAGGAGACTCAGCGACCTACTTTATGCACCAGAATGTCCTATAAACAACTTAAATGCAAGTAGAAAAGGAATGCAAATAGAAAAAGAAATATTAGTTAGGGCACTAAGAGATGCTAACACACCCTCTCTCATTCCCCGTCAAAGCAATGGTTTGGTTGTAGGGTAATGTAATTGGGAGAAATTTATGTAATTCACAACCTTTGACATTGAGTTGTGGTTTTGCTTTAAGAGGCTGTCCTGATATAATGACATGGTTACATAAGGATTTGAAGCACACTTTTGTGTTAGGTTTTGGAGTTCCATAAAATCTGTTAAGGGTTTCATTAAACATAAAGCATCTCCCATCATTTTATTTGCAAAAAATTTCATTGGTGATCCCAATGTTCCAGGACATTTCCAAAGTAATTGAACATGTCGGCCAATGCAGTCACTTTGAAACTTAGGGAATTTTGGAAGCAAAATGCGATTGCTTGGTTTGGACAAGCTGAGGCCCAGTTCTCAATGCAAGAAATCACTGCCGATGACACCAAATTATACGGTTGTTATGTCGCTCAGCGCATCTACGACTGCGGGGGTGGTGAGTCTGCTTGAACACCCGCCTGAACACGATAAATACCGATCACTGAAAACTCATTTTTTACAGACTTTTGGACTATTGGAGTCTGAGCTCACCAACGGTTGTTCCCTTTACCCGGTCTCGGTGACGCTAGTCATTTGGGGCTTATGGAGACTTGGATGTGTGTGCAACCATGAAGGCTAAGTTTGTCAACACGGAAAGACTCTGCATTGTGCGCTAATTGAGTAGCACCTGGGCTTTGCCCCTCCATATGGTCCCTAAATCTGATGGAGGTTTCCGCCATGTGGTGATCATCAACGCCTAAACGAGGCCACTGCCCCCAATCGTTACCTAGTCCCACACATCCAAGACTTTTTGGCATGTTTCCTAGAAAGTTAAATTTTTCCAGAGTCGATGCTGTTAGGGGCTACCATCAGGTGCCAGTGTGTTCAGCGGGCATTCCAAAAGCAGCTGTGATAACCCCGTTTGGCCTTTTTGAGTTTCTGCGCATGCCATTTGGACTGAAAAAACAGCACACTTTCTAATGGTTGACAGATTCTGTATTAAACACTTAAATTTTCTTCTTGTTTACCTAGATGACCTACTTGTCACCAATGTACAAATTCAAACAAATATCTCATCTTTGCACACTTTTCGAGCACTTAATCCAACATGGGTTGATTATTAACCCTGCTAGATGCCAGTGTGAGTTGTTATTATGAATGCTATTATGGATTTTCCAACTCTCCGCACCACTAAAGAACTACAGGAGTTGTTAGGTATGGTAAACTTCTATCACCGCTTCAATCCTCGAGCTGCTGAACTTACGCTCCCATGGTATAGTTTGCTTAAAGGCGGTACCCCTAATCACATGCTTGTCTGGTCAGGGCACTAGGTGATACCAAATGAGCTCTTTAAATCGACCCGAATAGTTCACCCACTCCTCAACACACCTATAGCCATTACTACTGATGCCTCAGACTATGCTATGGATGCTGTGCATGAATAGTTGGTCAGAGGCATGGGGTAGCTGCTTACCTTCTTCAGCCAGCAGCTCCGTCCTTCTGAAAGAAAGTACAACATGCCATCTGCCATTTTTGTTTTCTTCTAGAGGGTTGCCATTTCACAGCATTTGTTAACCACAAACTCATCGTGCACACAAAGGCCAAAATATCAGACCCATGGCCTTTACGGCAACAATGCTACCTGGCTGACATATCCAAGCACCTAACTGATATACAGCATATCAAGGGGAAAAATAATTCCATGGCCAATTGCCTCTCAGGGCCAGCTATATAGGGGCTGTCTATGTTGGCGTGTGGCCAGGTGGTTAAGGCGTCAGTCTAGTGATCTGAAGTTCGCTAGTTCGAGCCTCAGCTGAGGCAGCGTGTTGTGTCCTTGAGCAAGGCACTTAATCACACATTGCTCTGTGACGACACCGGTGCTAAGCTGTATCGGCCCTAGTGCCCTTCCCTTGGACAACATCGGTGGTGTGGAGACTTGCAGCATGGGCAACTGCCGGTCTTCCATACAACCTTGCCCAGGCCTGCACCCTGGAAACCTTCCAAGGCGCAAATCCATGATCTCATGAGACTAACGGATGCCTATATTGGCATGGCAGCTGACCAAGCTACTAATGCAGAGGTCCATACTTGCCCAAAAGCAGTCATGGGCCTACATTTGGCTGACATTAAGTTCAAGGGAGCTTCGGTTTCTCTTCTATGAGATGTCTCAACTGGTCACACTTGCCATATCGTGTCTGCAAAATGGGATCAGACTGTTTTTGTCTCCATACGTGGCCTCTCGCATCTGGGCTGGAGTGTCTCACAGAAACTGGTTTCACTCAAGTTTGTTTGGCACAACCTCAGAAATGACGTGCGTGATTGGACTGCAGCTTTTGTAGAGTGCAAGCGAGCAAAAATTAACAGTCATGGTCAGGCACTATTGGCAACTTTTGAGGTCCCTGAGCGATGGTTTGACCATGTGAATGTGGACATTGTTGGTCCTCTTCCTCTCTTTCCACAGGTTCATGCACCTTCTTATTATGGTGGACCTTACCACCAGCTGGCTAGAGGTCATCCCTTTAGCATCAACGATGGCTGCAGACGTGGCTCGGGTGTTCATCAGTACCTGGGTTGCTCGGTTTGGTACCTCCACCTGATATTTCCTCTGACCACAGTCCCCAACTCACCATTGGCCTATGTGAGCGGTTTCACAGCTTCTTAAAGACTGCTGTGAAGGCGTCTCTGACCAATGAGTGTTGGCATGATTGTCTCGCATGGGTCCTGCTGGGGCTTAGAACTGCTCCAAAAGAGGACTTGCAGTCATCTGTGGCAGAGCTGGTATATGGACAGCCGTTACAAGTCCCAGGTGATTTCATTCCCAATGCCTCGACTGCCTGGTCGGCCTCTGAACAGCATTCCACCCTTCTCAGTAAATTCAGTTTCTTTTCAACTATTCCTACCTCCCATCATCTGTACAGCACTCTTGAGTTCCTGTTGACCTATGTTCCCCCTCATTTGTTTTCATCCACCATGATGCACAATAGCATCCCTTTAGGACCCCCTCCCCCTTACGATATCCTGATGTCCTGTTCTGCATTTTGGAATGAGGAGAAAAGACTTTTATCACGGACAAGAGAGGTAAATCTGAACGTATTTCAGCAGATTGCCTTAAACTGACCCACAAAGATTTGGAGTATTCTGCTGCCATGCCTCTGGTGTCACATGACCATGAACATGTCAACACACCTCTGGATGAGCCGGGGGCACCTGACATTCCTCCACCCGTAGAACACAGGATCCAAGCCGGGCAGCTCACCTGGGCTCACAATGCCAGTTTTAGTGAATTCTGGGAGGCTTGTGTATGATAACGTAACTGGGAGAAATGTATATAATTCATAACCACTGACATTGAGTCAGGGTTTTGCTTTAAGAGGCTGGTCTGATGTGGTTACATAAGGATTTGGAGCGCACTTTTGTGTTTAGGCTTTGGAGTTCAATAAAATGTGTTATGGATTTCATTAAACTAAAATGCCTCACTTTCCTACATAGTGAATAAACAGAGGCCCGGTTCAATGCTTCACTTGATAGTAATGCAATCCTCAGTGCAACTTTGGGAGTCTTAATCTAGGTTTCCTCTTAAATTTGGAGTTGGAATAAAACCCGCAAGCATCTGAATCAAGAACTGAGATATTTAAAAAAAACAACTGTTTAGTGGTGGTATTGTGGTGTAGCTGATACAGTTGACACCTCAGAGTTCTCCTGCTGTGGGTTCAATTCTGACCTCTGGTGCTCCTATGTATGCAGTTGCACATAATCCCTGTGGGTTTCCTCTGGGTGCTCGTTTCATCCCACATCTCGAAGGCATGTGGACTGTTTGGCTAATTAGCCACTGTAGATTGCCTTCGTTCTGTCGCTAATATCTAGTACGGAGTTATCAAGAACGTGGGAAAAATGAAATGGGATTCATGCAGGTGGGTGCTTCATAGTTAGTCTACACTCATTTGGCCTTATGACTCAATGTTTTATCAGACCCTGCTTCCCAATCCGCAATAAAGCGATCAGACATATGAGTGGTTGGCTGTGAGAAAACTATTTAAATTGACAGTGACTTAAAAAACCTAGAGGTGTTTGTACAAAGCAATCCTCAGGCAAGACTTGCAAACACAATGTCCTCCTCCAGATCAGCTGATACAGGAACTCCCAGCAAAGCAAGCTGGCTCATCAAGGAAGGGCATCTTTGTTCATTTATGCCACGTAATGCTAACTGAGAAAAATAAAAGGTATAAAAGCTCTAGGTCTTGCTGCACCATGTGGTGGGTGACTTTTGGAATATTTATACTCTAAAAGAAAAAGAAAAGTCCATGTCTAAACATTATCAATCATATGCAGGGACTGCTTGGAAATTGTTTGGTTGCCTGGCTCCAAAGGACAAACAGGTTAAACTTAGGATGAAGAAGTAATTCTGTTGACATTTTTCTTTCCACTGTTGCACTTGGTTGCCAAAGCTATAGAATGGAATGTTTGCAATGAAGCTTCAGCTCTACACCAAGTCCAGCTTGTCGTTGCTTTAGTGCAATGGTTGGAAGCTGGTAGGTGCTACACACGTTAGACCAAGCTCTAACACTTTTAGCAGTCTTAGAACACAAACATAGTGAAGTTGTTGACTACTCATGGCAATCAATGTATATCATTTAGTCTCCACAGAACCAGAAATGAGGCTGGAAGACCTGGTGGGAAAGCACTGAGATTAAAGGATCTTTCCTCCCAGGCCTGCTGCCCTCACTCATACACCAGTTACCGTTCATGCACTACCTTTGGCTTTAGGTAATATTTTATTGTACAAATTTTGTAAACATTCCTGGAGTAAAGGACTAAATCACCACGCACAATCTTACTATGATTTTTAGAAACAGAGCCACCTCTTGACACAGGGTTAAAAGTGAAAAGTGAGTATAGCAATTTGGATCTTGATCACTCAGATGCTTTAGGAAGGTGGGGCTATAAAATGTTCCTTGTGGGAGCATTTAACCTACAGATCTTTGCCTTTCTTGAAATACTAATGCAAATTATTAAAGCAACAAAATCTTTGGTGTTTATTATACACCCAATTCATATTTTTAAAGCAGTTTCAATATTCTTTTTAAACTCCAGTGAGTCAACTTAATAACTGGTCATTTAAATAAACATGAAGCATCACAGTCTGTTCCTTCACTTTGATGTTCAGAATTATGTTGTAATTTTCTAAAAACAGCAGAGTTCACCATTTGTATTCAGTCCAGGCAAATGGCATACTAGGGAAGCAGAAGTAAAATTCCTGCTCTTAAGACAATCATTAAGTTTCACTGTAGGAATTGATTGCAACAATAAATAAATGGCAGAAATTAATTGGCCACATGAATACTTATGTACATGGAGCTTCTGAACAGCTGGGTGATATTTACCTTGTAGAGTCATAGCACAAAACATGTCATGAATCCTAACTCAATTGACAGCCACTCGTTCACACGGTTGCCGGCTGGTGGCGTATTGGCATCAGCGCCGGACTGCGGAGGAAAGGCTCCCAAGTTCGAATCCAGCTAGCTCCCCATGCACGGTTTCCATTCGTACTGGATTGAGTGTCAAGCTAGCAACTTGACCTCGTAAAAAGGAAATTGCCTGCTACAGAAACATCAACAAAAAAAGTTGATGGCCTATGCTCCCCGTGAGTTTAAAAAGGCAATTTCCTTTTTTTTTCCCATTCACACGGTGTAACAAATTGTAAAGCAGTCCCATACTTGCATAAACTGTTGCAGTATGCGATGTGGCAGGTTGAAGAATGTTCTATCAATAGTATCATCAAAAGAGTAATTAATCGTGAAAGAGGGAAGCAATATACTTTTGGTAATTATGTTGAAGTTTCCCATTCACAATGTAAGATATCTTTCATTTGAGAAAGCAACAGCGGTTTAATGCTGGAACTTAAATTATTATTCATGTAAGGTGTACCTATTTCTCTGTAGTGGCATGTATACTTCCATTAGTTTTACATGCTTGGGTTTGATAATTGTCCAACTTTTGACATGAAGTAATATGGAGTTTTGACTTATTTATGCCCTTAGAAAAACCAAACACATACATATACTTCTTTGGTGCTCGATTTCATTATTTACACATCATAAATCATGTGCAAGCAATAAATTTACAAAGAACTGATGTGAGTTAGCTAAACAATGCATAACTGATACTATTGTAACGTCTATAATGTCCTCAGTGGCATCGACACAGACCTGAGTTTGATTGACAGGTCATATATACGCTTCCCAATGGACCTTCACATTTCAAACAGCTACAAAATAATAGTGCCAGCAAAACCTAAAATGAAATGTAAGTACACTGCCCCCTCCCCCTTCATCAATGAACAGCAGAAAGAATTTTGTAATTAATATTTTTTTTAATCCAAAATTTG
Organism: Mobula hypostoma; assembly: GCF_963921235.1. Taxonomy (NCBI): domain Eukaryota; kingdom Metazoa; phylum Chordata; class Chondrichthyes; order Myliobatiformes; family Myliobatidae; genus Mobula; species Mobula hypostoma. The sequence continues at coordinate 27,795,080 of NC_086111.1, read as the reverse complement.
AAGATGTTACTCTGGCACTATAAAGTCAGAAGCTGCCTTCACTTGGGCTGTCAAGGTATCAACATTTTTACTGATGTTTACAAAATAACTTTCAATCCCCAGCTCGACTCAAAAATGGTTTCATTCTGGATCTCCACATGGAAAGAATTTCAAGTTCAAACCATCATTCATGAGGTGGCAAATTGGGCCTCTGGTTTAGAGTCCAGAGGTTAGAATCCCAAGAGGGAGGGTTAGGAACTGATATCTTTTCATATTGCAACACACATAAAAGTTGTTGGTGAACCTTCTTTCAGTTAGTCCTGATGAAGGGTCTCGGCCTGAAACGTCGACTGTACCTCTTCCTAGAGATGCTGTTGCGTTCACCAGCAACTTTTATGTGTGTTGCTTGAAATTCCAGCATCTGTAGATTTCCTCGTGTTTGCATCTTTTCATATTGCATTGCTTTTCACTGCATAGAAGGATTCCAAATGATTTATCAGGCCTCTGCCAGATCTAAATACATTCCCATCAATGTAAATAACTTGCCCACAACACTCGTTATGAAACAGAGAGTACCAAATGTCTTTGAGATCACTATATATGCAGTAGCTTTCTCACCGAGAAACCAAAACATTTCTCTGAACCAGGGAGGAATATCGCAGTGAACACATATACTTCTGCAGGAGACAAATAAACAGTTGGGCAGGGACAAGTTGGAAGAGGTGACCAAAAGGCCAGTCAAAAAGATAGTGATCTTTTTTAATCTTAATGTAGGGTCTCGATTTGAAATATTGCCTATTTCTTTCCCACTACAGATGCTGCCTGACCCATTCATTTCCTCTATCAGTTTTGCTTTCTTGCTTCAGATTACAGCATCTGCAAGCTCTTGTGCTTGTTTGCCTTAACTGTAACTTATTACAGTTTATTCTAGTTATTTTGAGTCATCATTGCTTCTGAGACAGTAATTCAAATGTAGGGCAGACCTTACAAGGAATGTAATGTCCCTTTGAAGGTCACTGATAAATTTGTTGTATCTTTAGGATGGGCATAGCTGTACAGATAGCAGAGCTGCTGTCCCATAGTTCCAGTGACCCAGGTTGAGTCCTGGCCTCTGGTACTGTCTGTGTGGAATTTGCATGTCCTTCCTGTGAATATGTGTGGGTTCCTTTGGCTGCGGTGGTTTCCCACCGCATCCCAAAAATATGCGACTCAAATGGAAAGTTGCCCAAGTGTGTAGGTGACTGGTAGAACCTGGGGAGAGGGAAGGTGGGTTGATGGGAATGTGGGAAGAATGAAATAAAATGGTATCAGGGAGAGTTAGTGTAAAAATGGGCACCTGATGGTCAGTACAGACTCAATGGCTCAAGCTGCATCTCTCAATGATTATACAACAATTATAATTTTAATATGTTTTGAGTAAGACATTGGAGCAGAACTGGGATATTTGGCCAATCAAGTCTGCTGTGCCATACCATCAAGGCTGATTTATTACTCCTCTTAATCCCGTTCTCTTGCCTTCTCCCCATTATCTTTGATGCCCTTACTAACTCAAGAACTTATCAACCTCCACGTTAAATATACCCAACGACTTTGCCTCCACAACTGTCTGTGGCAATTAATTCCATAGATTCACCAACCTCTGACTAAACAAATTCCTCCTCATCTCTGTTCTAAAGCGATTTCTTTTTATTCTGATGCTGTGCCCTCTGGTCCTAAGTTTCCCCACTATAGCAAACATCTTCTCCACATCCACTCTATCTAGACGTTTCAAAATTCAACAGGGTTAAATGAGATTTCCCTTATTCTTCTGAGTACAGGCACAGAGCCATCTAATGCTCCTCATGCATTAACTCTTTTGTTCCCAGGGTCATTCTCATAAAATTCCACTGAACCCTCTCCAGTGACAGCACATCTCTTCTTAGATAAGGAGCCAATGCTCTTCACAATACTCAAGTGTAGTCTGACTAATGCCTTATAAAACCTTAGCATTATGTCCTCGCTTTTATATTCTCGTTAGATTCCTTACCTAAAAGTTAATATTTAACGAATCCTGAACCAGGATTCTTAATTCCCGTTTTATCTCTGATTTTAAATTTTCTCCCCATTTAGAAAATAGTCTATACCTTTATTCATTCTACCAAAATGCATGGCCATACACTTCCCTACATATAGTTAAAGGATGTATGGTATTTATTCCTTATCCTTTAACGTGTAATTAAAGGATAACTACAGAGGAAGGGGATGAAGATTTTTCTGCACCATTTACATTAAGGTGATGAAAGGCTTTGCCATTGATATTGGAGCATAGGCTGTGAAACGTTAAAGGACCTGACCTGAAGGATAGGAAGTAAAATTGTAGATGATTACAGAGGCAGGAGCCTTTACCGGACTGGAAAGTGAATTTAGAGTGTAATATTGGAAATCAAGGGATCAAAGTGGATAAAATGATCAGAACAAGGAATGGGCAACTGGTCAGTTGTGATTTGTGAGGGGTGCCAGCAAGGAGTGAAGTAGGACAATCAATGATAAGCATTTCAGCAGCAGAAGAAATGCAGTGATATTGGTTGTGGGAGGTGATGCAAAGATAGAAATAAATGGTGTGGATAACCTCAGCAACAGCTTGAGTTTACATAACACCCTTAATGTTGAGGGAAATCTCCCTGGGCACTGTAAAGAGGTAATCAGATAAAAATGAATCAGTACCAAAGAAGGCTGAAGTTTTACTTTAAAATTGCCGAAGAAGAGGACAGGGGTGAATTAGTGGAAAACTTTAAGGAGGGAACTCTGCAATCTGAGACCAAGACAGCATTAATGAGTTAAGTTAGGTGCACATGTGTATAGGAGGAGCAGACATAGTTCTTAGTGAGTCACAGGAATGCGGACAGGGGGGATAGAGATAGAAATTTTAAATTAAAATATCATTGGACTGGAACCTGTTGTAGGTCAGTTATTTAAGGAAACAGTGGAGAAGTAGGACGGAGTGGAAGACAATAGGTGAGCAGGACTTTGACTGAAGATTAAGATCCTCTCTCCAGGCGAGCATTGGAAGAACGGGTGAAGAAAGAGTGCACGTACAGGCTTGACGGAATGCTTGATGAAGCCTGGGACGTAAGTGATCACTGTGATTGAAATAATTTTAAAATTGGCAATCCACCTGGGGTTCAAAAAGAATGTCAAGGTTACTATCAATATGGTCGACTTGTAGAGTGGTTGAATTGGGATGGAATTGGTGATACTTAATAGGGTTTAAAGTGACTATTGGAGAAAAAGATGATCTTCCATCTCCTCCAGGGCTGGATGCTGGCCATGTGATAGTACAACACATTCTGCAGAGACACTTCGGTAGAGATGGGCAACATCTGGGGGCAGAACGTGGAAGTAGAAGTAGAGTGGTCCAAGAAAGTTATTCAGCGAACACCACTTTAAGATGAAAGATTTATTTGTCACTTCTACATTGCAACATCGAAACATATATTGAACTGTGTCGTTTGCATCAACGACGAGTGCAGTCTGAGGGTGTGCTGGGAGCAGCCTGCAGGTGTCGATATGCTTCCAGCATCAACGTAGCAAGCCACACCACACCAGCCCTAACCCGGATGGCTTTGAAATGCGGGAGGAAACTGAAACACCCAGAGGAAACCTGCATGGTCATGGTGAGAATGTATAAACTCCCTACAGGCAGTGGTACCAATTAAACCCTCAATGCTGTTTTCAGCCAAATTTCCATTCTCCCTCCTGTACGCTGATTCATCACCTCTTTTGATATGGCAGTGGTGCTGTCTGCTAACTTGTGTATGGATTTAGAGATGTACTTAGCCACACAGTCATGGGTGTCAAGCAAGTAGAGCAGGGGGCTAACCACACATCCCTCTGGAGCTCCTGTATTAATGGAAATTGTAGAGGACATGATTTTGTCAATCTGAACTGTCTGAAATCTGCAAGAGAAGAAATTCAGGACCCAATAGCACAAGGGGGCATTGAGCCCCAGATCTTGGAGTTTACTAATTAGTTTTGAGTGGACGATGGTATTAAATGATGAATTGTAATTGATAAAAAGCATCCTGATGTATGCATCTTTGCTGTCCAGATGTTCCAGGGTTGTGTGAAACACCAATAAGATGGCATCTGTTGTGGTCGTGTTGCTTCAGTAGGCAAATTGGAGCAAATCTAAGTCACCACTCAAACAGGAGCTGACATATTTCAACAATAGCCTCTCAAGGCCCATCATCACTGTGGATGTAAGTGCCACTGGGTGAGAGTCATTGATGCCCATTACCACGCTCTTCTTGGGCACTGGTACGAGATTGATGCCTACCTGAGGCAGGTGGGTACCGCACACTGCCGGAGTGAGACAATGAAAATATCCGTGGGCACACCAGCCAGTTGGTCAGCACAGGTCTTCCATACTCAGCCAGATACTCCACCTGGACGTGTTGCTTTCCTTGGCACGTCATCTTCAGATACCGAGACCTAAGGATCATCGATAGACATGGGGGTGTGTGATGGTTTCTCCCTATTCTGGTGGTCAATGCAAGCATAGAAGGCATTGAGCTCATCTGGAAGCGAAGCTCCGCTTTCCCCTATGTCGCAAGAGTTAACTTTTTTCGGAGCTTATGCCACTCAAACGCTGCCACAGCTGTCAAACATCCTCGTTGATTCCAGTCCAATCCAGAATCTCCACTTCACCTGTGAGATGACTTTCCAGAGTTCATACCTGCACCTCTTGTAGCATTCTTGATTTCCAAACTTGAATACCTCTGATCTGACCCTCAGCAAATTCCGGATTTCATGGTTCATCGAGGGCTTCTGATTGGCATAAACTCTGAACAATTTTGTGGGGATACACTCAACTTAAGCTGTTTTAATGAAGTCTGTTATGACCCTGGTGTGGTCATTCAGATCCTTAGATGAGTGCTTGAACACGGGCCAGTCCAGTGACTCAAGGCAATCTGTAACCATTCCTCTGACTGCCAAGACCACCTCTTAGTTGTTTTGATCTCTGGAACCTTGCTCTTTGTGTATGCAGGTAGTAGGAGTACAGCCAAATGGTCCGATTTGCCAAACTGTGCTCTTGGAAAGGAACAATAGGCATTTCTTATCATAGTGTAGCAGTGGTTTAGTGTGTTGGGACCTTCAGTGCAACAAGTTACGTGCTGGTGATAATTGGGCAGGGTTTTCTTCAAATAGGCCTGGTTAAAGTCATTGACTATAATTTGAAATGTGTCAGGATGGGCTGTTTCTTGCCTGTAGGCGACATTGTACAGTTTTGCAAGTGTTTGCTTATAATCAGCTGCCTGCTTATTGGCTTCCAGTCAAGATGGCGCCTGCTCCAATGTTCCTTGACATCTTTTGGATAGATCATGAAAACATATATTTCACTTCTTTTATGTTTGTTTTTCATCTTGAATGTGATTCTGGAACTGCTGGAGTCTGTGATTTGAGGTTTTGAAATCATTTGGATGTTTCAGTGCTCTGCAATCTCCAAGGGGATTCTGGGAGGCAGAGGCAGCATGCGGGAACCTCATAATGAGAAGGTTGCGAGCTGATGTTTGACTCCATTTCACCAATTAAAGCTTCCATTGTTAGCCGATTGAAGTCTTTTTATCGCTGGTGAGATTGCTCTGCTGCTGGAGAGGGATGACTGCCTTTCATCACTGGTGAGATCCCTCTGATACAGAGAATGAGAATGTTGCCCAGGTTTTCTGCATTTTGGATGAGGACTTGGACTGAGGACCATTTTTATGTTTTTTTTAATATTCTGTGCTTTTCACCCGATCTTTCTTTGTATCGGGGGGGAGGGAGATTTGGGGGTCAACATGCCAGTTTTTTGGGTTCATTTTTTTGTGGAAGAAGGAGGGATTTTGGGGTTGATGATCGTGCTGCCTTTCTTTTCTTTCTTGGTTTCATGGCTGTCTGGAGAAGTAGAATGAAGAATTTCAAAGTTGTATACTTTGATAGTAAATGAACCTTTGAACCTTTGAATCTTCGGTGGTATATAAACTGCGGTCAGGATCACAGACGAGAACTCCTGAGGCAAATAGAATGGTCTACATTTAATAGTTAGGTGCTGTAAGTCTAGAACAAGACGTCGACATAACCCCCATGTCTGAGCGCCAAAGGGTCTAGACTAAAAAGCACACACTGCCGCCTTTTTCCTTACTGGAGTTTGCGGATCAATCCATACTGAAATCTAATCCAATGGCTGCATCCAGTGTGTTCTCTGTTACCAAGACTCAAGGCACTTTTCAGCCAAGGGAAACATTTGAACCCTGTAAGAATTTTGCAAGTTTCAACAAAGTTACTCATTCCTTAAACCACAGCTCAAACTTTTCCATCTCTTGGTATTCCCATTATCCTGTAATCAAACAGGAGGGTGGGAGGGGGATCTTTGTTATATTTCCTTAATGGAGGTATGTGCTGCTTTAAATGAGACCAAAACTGAGCACTCCAGATGCAGTCTCATATAACTGTAATAAGATATTTCTGTATTTGAATCTTCTCACAACAGCCAATATATCATCTACCTTCCTTTTCACTTGTCAGTCCTACACATTAGTTTTCAGTGATTTGTATACCAGAACATTTGGGTCCCTTTGAACATCTGCCTTTCCTAATCTGTCACTCTAAAATCATTCCACATTTGTTTCCTGCACTAAAATACATGCCTTCACAATTTCTCCACATATCTTCTTCATGGCATGTTCCCACAACTCAGTTAGCTTGTCCATTATCTCCTTGAACTCTTTTCACCTTCCTCCCAAGTCACAATCCCACCCTGATTTGGTTTCATCGCGAACTCGGTCATTTTGGATCCTCAGCTAAATTGTTGATAAAACTGGTGAACAGCATTGGCCAGACACCTGCCCCTGAGTTATCCCATAGGTCACAGTCTGTCAACATGAGGGAGACCCAATTCCTGTCTGTTAATCACAGAAGACTCCTTTTGAGATCTTGATCAGATTCATTTCAAAGATTTCAAAGGTACATTTAATGTCAGAGAAATGTATAAAATATACATCCTGAAATGCTTTCTCTTCACAACTATCCATGAAAACAGAGGAGCACCCCCAAAGAATAAATGACAGTTAAATGTTAGCACCCCAAAGTACCCACCAGCTCTCCTCCCTCCCGCGCGGAAGTGGCAGCAAGCAACGATCCCCCTCCCCCACCAGCTAAAAAAAGCATTGGCACTCACCACCGAGCACTCAAGCATGCAGCAAAGACACAGACTTGCAGTACTCCAAATGCTACTCATTCACCCAGTATTCAACATACTGGTTCTCTCTCTCCCTATTATGGGAGAAAAAGGTGTCCCCGTTTCACAGTGAGAGGGGAGACATAACAAACAACTCAATGGTTTACGATGTTAAAAGTCCATTGGGTCACTTTTCCCAAGCTCTGTGCCCAAAGATCTCAGGTTTCTGAGTACACAGGCAAGGATATTCTAACTCCCATGACACACCGATCTCCTGCTGTGATCTTTGATCTGCCTGTCTCCAGAGCCATGAAGTCTCGGACCTTCAAAGGCAAGTGAAGCTCTTAGGCCGCACACTTAGCACGTCAAATAATGGCTAGTTGTGAAACCCCCGGGAGCAGGTCCCATTCCCGCAAAGAACCGTAGTCAATGTGTATCTCCAGGTCAGAGTCTTCAAAGGAACCCCGATAGGGAAAATAGAGATATTAAAGATAGAAATAGAGCTGTTTCGAAGATGTAAGCAAAGGAGTCGTCGTTAGGTGCCATTGACCCTCCTAAGCTTCAAGGTTAAAATCAAAATAAATGTATTATCAAAGCATATATATGTCACCATATACTACCTTGATATACATTTTCTTGCAGGCGTTTATAGGAAAATAAAGAAATGCAACATAATTTATGAAAAAGCTATACATAAACTAACAACTGAGGTCAAAAGATGACAAACTGTACTAACAAATAAATAATACTGAGAACATGATTTATAGGCTCCTTGAAAGTGAGTCTATAGGCACAAGAGATTCTGCAGAAGCTGGAAATCCAGAGCAACACACACAAAATGGTGGAGGAACTCAGCAGGTCAGGTAGCATCTATGGGAATTAATAAACAGGTAAATTTTTGCACTGCAACCTTTCATCAGGTCTGGAAAGGAAGAGGGGAAATGCCAGATTTACAAGATGAAGGAAAGGAGGGAGGACAAGATGGAAGGTCATAGGTAAAGCCAAGTGGGTGGGAGACAGGGGATATGAAGTAAGAAGCTGAGAAGTGATAAGTGGAAAAGACAAAGGCCAGAGAGGAAGGAATCTGATAAGAGAGGAGTGTGGATCATGGGAGAAAGGTAAGGAGAAGGGACAACAGGCGGAGATGATAGGTAGGTGAGGAGAAGAGGCAAGAGGCCAGAGTAGTGAAATGAAGAAGAGGGAAAGGGAGGGAAAGAATTACAGAAGTCGGAGAAATTGTTGTTCCTACCATCGAATTGGAGCAAGACCTCAATGGAATTTGAGGTCTTGCTCCTCCAGCCTGAGAGTGGCCTTATCGTGGTAGAAAAGGCTATGGACTAATTAGAATGAGGATAGGAATTGAAATGTTTGGCCACTGGGAAATTTTGCTTTTTGCATTTGGAGCTGAAGTACTCGACAAAGCGGTCCCCAATCTATGTCAGGTCTCACTAATGTAAAGGAGGCTACATTGGGAGCAGTGGATACGGTAGACAACCCCAACAGATTAACAGATGAAGTGTTGTTTCACCTAGAAAGACTGTTTCAGGCACTGAATGGATGTGAGGGAGGAGGAAAATGTGCAGGTGTAACACTTTTGCCATTTGTAGGGATGAGTGCCAGGAGGGACATTAATGAAGAGGGATGAATGGACAAGGGAAACACAGAGGGAGTGATCCCTGCAGAAAGTGGTGAGTTGGTGGGGTGGGGGGAGAATAAAGATGTATTTGGTGGTAGGATCCCTTTGAAGATGGTTGAAGTTGCAGAAAATAATGTGCTGGATATAGAGGCTCATGGGGTGCTAGGTGAGGACAGGAGGAACTCTATCCCTGCTAAGCCACAGAGAAGATAGCGTGATAGCGGATGTCCAGAAAATGGAGGAGATGCCGTTGAGGGCAGCATCAATGGTGGAGGAAAGAAACCCTGTTCTTTGGAGAAGGAGAACATCTCTGATGCCCTGGAAAGGAAAGCTTCATCCTGGGTACAGGTGCAGCGAAGAAAATGGAACTGAGAATGGCATTGTTACAAGAGACAGGGTTGGGTGAGTTTATAGGTTGTGGAATTAGTTCAGAGGTGAGGAGAATAAAATTATCCAAGCTGGTTCATGATGGCACTGACTGTTCTTGACCTGGTGGTGTGTGATCTAAGGCACCTGTACCTCCTGATCAATGATTGTAGTGAGTGTAGAGCATGGCATGGGTGTGGACTTACTGTCCAACTCCAAGGGATTTACAGGAAGTTTGTTTTAGTAACTGTTTCCCAGGAGGGTGTAGATCAGCTGAGACCGTGTAAAATGAGACAATCCAGTTGTCAGGAAAGTTTTCACCCCTTCCATTTGATTGATATTCATGAGGTTGAGTTTGGCCAATCTTCATGTTGAATTTTATTGTTAAAGGGCATATATACCAAAAGTATAAATACCATTAAAGTAAGCTTTTTGCAGCAGCTGTACAGTATATTACAGACATCAATTACTATAAATTAGACATAACTTACATGACAAAATAAACCAAAATATACATTGCAACATTTGTGCAAAGTAAATATAGTCTGAGCTAGAATATAAATTTTTCAAATTGATCCAAGAATCTAATGGTACTGGGGAAGAAATGATTGAACATTGAGATGTAGGACTTTAGGCTTTTTAAACTCCTGTCTGAAGGCAGCAATGAGAAGAAGACATGGCCGGACTGTAGGGATCCTTAACTGAGACATTACATTTTACACATATCCTCAGTGGTAGGGATTCCAGTACCCATGCAGGAATCGGATGCATTTTCAGCTTTTTCTATGGGAGAATCCAGTCAGTGATACAGGTTAACTGCTAATTATGCTGTTGTTATCACACTACTTATAGAAGTAAAGTCTTCACCTTGTGCTCCCACCATTGACCCAGCTGTTACAATGTTTTTGCCATCCACAAATTAATGAGCAAATCAAATGTGTGTGTGTGTGTGTGTGTGTGTGTGTGTGTGTGTGTGTGTGTGTGTGTCTGAATGTATGTATGTATGTATGTGTGTATATATATTCAATTCAAATGTCACAAAAACTTTCTGATGTATGTCTTTTACTGAAATAGTGTCCTTTCCTTGCCATATCTGCAGCCATCCAGGTTAATCATTACTGTAATGTGCTTGTTGAATAAAAATTCTGCTCTATTTAAAGGCATATCACTCATATCATAATGGAATGAAACTTTGTCTTCTGAAAGTCTTCCCAAGCATTAGCTTTAACAAAAGCATTTGAATGCACATGTAAAATAATCCCACTAGAATTATTTAACCAGTGATCAATTCTAACATGGCCAAAATTCTTCTGTCAGTGCAAATTATTGCATCTTTAATCTAACTGTTTTGTGTTTCCTGGACCTTTCTTCTTAACAAAATGGAGATGCATTTTGTTTGTGATTTTCTTTCTCTAATATTCCTTCAAACCCCCAACCTTCTCATTTTAATATACAATGTGTCGTTTCGTTCTTCAAACAAGTTAATTTCTTTTTGGGGCATTGCCCTAGGTTATATGGTGATTTGCTGTTGGGTTCTCCATCAAAAATCAAACAGTTTTACGTGCAGGTCTGTCAACCCTGTGTCTCATTGAGAGTGTGTGCAATCAGTGATATGTTAAGGATGTTACCCAATTCCAAGAATATACATGGTGTTGAGATTAGCTTCAAGTTGATGACCCTGTGATGGGGCAGAATTACATTTCATCTTACCAGATTTCATCTATCGAAGGATGATTGAGTACATGTTTCCCTTCTTTATTAAACTGCAGTCCTTTAGGTCACACATTCCCTCGGTTGACTTGTGCAGTTTGCAATATCCAGCAGAAAAATGTCTAGAAATGGGGTTACGTAGCATCATCTTTATTCCGCAAAACATAATTGAAAATTGATCTTACGCAAAGTACTTTCACCTATCAAGTCATGCCAAATGAGAAATTGGACAAGAAAATTGGAGCCACATTGTGTCCAGGGTGTAATTACCTGGCCTCAGAGGTAATTACTGGGAGGCTTGTGGATAAGCAAAATACATTATCCTTAAGTCTCCCACCCAGACTCACTGCCTGACTGCATGGTCTGCCAGGCTGTTGCCCTCCTCCTCTGCAACTAATCGCAGTGGCAAATAGAACAAGGTATTAATAGTGGTAAAGTGAATAATCATTGACTATGTATATACTACAAAGGGATAAATGGGGTTTAAAATGAATCTGCTCATAGGAGCTCTCCGTAAATCTGATGTTTCACTTCTTCCCCAATGACTGAAGTTCCAAGGCTCTCCTCACACACCACCTGCGGCAGATACAGCTCTGACCGGGCTTCTGTCAAGTCCAACCTTAGGACAAGGAACTGGACAAAACATATTCGTCCAAGGCAATTGCCTGATTTGTTGCAAGTAAGGTTCTCAGTCACAAATGTAAGTGAATTTTGATGCAGAACAGCTATGAAGTTAGGATGGATGTTAGAATTTGCAACAGTGGGGAAAGGATGGTTGATTTTTTTTAAGTAAGCTTATTTGTCACATGTACATCAAAACATTGAAATACACAGTAAAATGTGTTCTTTGCAGTCCGAGATGTACTGGGTGCAGCCAACAAGTGTTGCCATGCTTCTGTTGCCAACATAGATAGCATGCCCTTTACTAACCCTAGCTCATACGTCTTTGGAATGTGGGAGGAAAATTGAGCATTCTAAGGAAACCCACACAGTCATGGGGAGAACATACGATCTCCTTACAGGTAGCGGCAGAATTGAACCCTGATCTTACAGCTGACACTGCTATAGTGTTAAGCTAGCTGTGATACTACCACACTGCCCCCATTTTGATAAATAAACAATTGAAAGGTTTGTAAGATATTAAACAGCAGAATTACAGAGAGTTTGTAAGAAAAGATTCATTTCAAATCACATTAATCCATTCATTGCATATATTCAGTGAGTATTAATCACTTGTTCTATTTACCACTGCCATTAGTTGCCATTAATAAAAAAAAAATGTTTGTTTAGAAGCTCTGTGCTGTTCGGTTGCAATATACCTGAAGTCATTGCATTCTGTGTGTTGTATCATTATTCATTCTGAATTCTCTGTGTAAGATTTTGCTTTTGTCTTAGTATTAAAATTAAACCATTTGTCACTTCATCCACACCCAACAGAACTGTTTGTTTCCACTTCAGAGCTTCTGTTATCTTACAGAGCTTGTTGATTAAGTCACTGAAGTAAACATACTTTTAAACAAAGTTTTATCCACCATTCCAAAAATCTGTCAACTGTGCCCTGCATCTATGCTTACTCCCAAATAACCCGCATAAATTTCTTATGAGTTAAAATGACCTGTTTTTGACTCTTTCCTTCTGGAGTTTAGGGCAATTTAATGTGGTGTTCAGGCAGTCCTGAGTAATGGGAGGTGATAACTGCTGGATATGGTGTTAAAATCAAGATTTGCAGAAATAGATGTAAAATATCCCGCACCACTAATTAAGAAGAAATCTCACTCTCATTCTCTGTCTGCTTCACAAGCAAGAGAAAATATGCAGATACTGGAAATCCAAGCAGTGCACACAAAATGCTGGAGGATCTCAGCAGGCCAGGTCACATCTATGGAAAAGAGTACAGTCGACATTTTGGGCCGAGACCCTTCATCAAGACTGGAAAAAAAATGATGAGGATACAAACACTTGTGTGTGTATTGCTTTGACTACTTGTTATGGCCAACGTCTCCTGTTCAAACAATGTAGATCATCTATTATAAACACTGGAGATTCTGCAAATTCATCAGGAATTTGTCAGGACCCTTTGTTAGTCCTGACGAAGGATCTCGGCCCGAAACGTTGACTGTACCTCTTCCTATAGATGCTGCCTGGCCTGCTGCGTTCACCAGCAATTTTTATGTGTGTTGCTTAAAATTCCAGCATCTGCAGATTTCCTCATGATCAGATTTACCTGTTAGAGTGCTGCTTGTGTGACAATACTGTGGACAGTTTGTTAGGGTGTGATGGGTCATAAAACACTTGAGAACATCTGGAGATGCTGCATTAATTTAAGTCTTTTCTATTGTATTGATTTTAATTAAGACACTGAGTTTCCAAACTTCTAGTTCTATTGTTACACTATACTTGCTGTGAAAAAATTAATATTGTGCAATTTCTGTAATTATGTGATGGGAAGCTGTCAGTCTAATAGAAACATACTTATCTCTTACTAAGTAATTATTATAATCAGTGATGAGAGGCAAATTAACGTAGATCTCAGGTATTGGATATCAAAAGTAGTGACCTTATTTCCTATAAATCAGGAGGGGTTTGGCTTCAGGAACATTGTTGAGGGCCAATTACCACCGACTGAAGTCAGATTACTTAGAAATGTATTACAGATAGCCTACTGACAGATCTGTTGTGGTTTCATTTTTCACTTAAAGGTAAGATTCATTTGGAAGTAGCACTGAACAATACTGTCTGTGACATTATTTTAGAGGTTAACCAACCAATATGGGAAATCCAATTTATATGAATTGTTTATTTCTTGGTGCTCTCACCTGGTGGTTAGGAACCAGCTGGGGAAATACTTAGAGATTTTGTTACTGAAATTTGCAGCTTCTTTTAACATTTCAGCTTCTTTTTATTCTAGTCAACAGTGAATATTTACAAAGTTTGCCAGTTTTCTATGGATTTTACAATAAAAGAAAATGCCAAATATTTCTCTCAAAGATCAGAGTTAGGTTTTCAATAATATCGTCAACAACACTAAAGAGCATCTGACACATAGTAACATACAGTAGCATGTAAAAGTCTTAGGTTCATGTAAAAAATACTGTAAATTGAAGATGTTTTCAAAAATAATGAAATGAAAAGTTTATAAATAGCAAAAAAAAATCTATAAAGAGCAGTGAACGGTTAAAAAGGTAAATTGATTCAATATTTGGTGTGACCACCCTTTGCCTATAAAACTGCATCAATTCTCTTAGGTTCATTGTCGTGCAGTTTTATAAGACAATCAGCTCGTAGGTTGTTCCAAGCATCTTGCAGATCTTGCCACAGTTCTTCTGTAAACTTTGGCTATCTCGTTTGCTTCTGTCTGTCCAGGTAATCCCAGATAGCCTCAGTGATATTGAGACCAGGGCTCGATGGAGGCCATACCATCTGAAACCATCGGGTGCCTAAGACTTTTGCACAGTACTGTATGCTAAGGCATATTGCAGGAGCAAGCTTACATTCTTTGCTTTCAGTTTTAGAGAAAATTTATTTTAAAAGACTAGGAAGCAAGTGTCACTGCATTATTTCTGAAACTTGGCTGTGTAATCCATCAGTCATTTGTTTGACTTGCAGACACTGCAGGTGATGATTGATACAGAGCTTTGTCCTGACAACGCAGAGTGAAGTGAACTTCCTCCTACAAACACCATGTTAATACATATATAGGTAGATCAGAGATGCTCTGCTTAGCTACTCATTTATCATAGCAGGCTGAACTAAACCCATGAAAGTGTGTTTAAACGCAAACAACAGGAATTCTGCAGATGCTGGAAATTCAAGCAACATACATCAAAGTTGCTGGTGAACGCAGCAGGCCAGGCAGCATCTATAGGAAGAGGCGCAGTCGAAATTTCAGGCCGAGACCCTTCGTCAGGTCCTGACGAAGGGTCTCGGCCTGAAACGTCGACTGCGCCTCTTCCTATAGATGCTGCCTGGCCTGCTGCGTTCACCAGCAACTTTGATGTATGTTCCATGAAAGTGTGTATCTGTTTTCTTTTACTCTCCATGTTAATCAAAATATTTAAACATAACTTAATTTCAAAAATGTAAATAGAGTCATTAAGTAGGAGACAATATAAAAATCTTTTCCCACATACATTATTTGACTTTTGCTCCTGTGCTCCTTTTAACTTATTAGTGTGTTAAGGATTAAGTACCAACTCAATATATTTTTACAGTTCTCTGTTTATATCTCTTTCCCTCTTTTCCTTCTCCATATCTCTCCCTTCTTCATTACCTCCACATCATCTACAATGTGACATTTCCAGCAGCATTTGGTGGGCATCCTAACACAAAACATAACCCAAGACTGAAATTAGTTGGGATTAATTGCTGCCTTTCCCACTCTGCAGTAACCTAAAGTTAGTCTTCCAGTCATTTCAAATGTTAGCTATTAACGATGTTGTGAATCATAGTTTTTCTTTCTGATGAAGCTTTTCTTGGTAATATAAATGTTAAGGAATTGCAAATGGTAAGCACACCTGTTGGCTAATGACATCAGATGTACCATATGTGATGAACTAAAATCTTCACTGTTCATTAGAAATGAACTTGTTAATAAACGTTCTCTAGGCCAGATTGTGCTGTATTGCAGATGGAAGTTCTGTCAGAAACCGCCCACCCACTGCCACTCATCGCATACGTGACATCTCCATCAGTGCACTTTAGCACAGGAGCATGTAACCTGCTGGCAATCGGAAGTATTAGCACCTAGACTCTTACTCCATTTTGCTAGACTCATGGTTAACTTCACAATTAAAAGACTCCTGGACAGTTCTGGAACATAAATAGGAGATGTTCAGAGGGATAAAGGACAGACACAGAGAAAAGCTTAGATAGGCATTTTGATTGGCATGGAGAAGTTGGGCTGGGGAGCCTGTTTCTGTGCTGTATTTCTCTATGACTTTAACTCTTGGTGCAGCTTTGAAATACACTGAGCTGAGGGGGGCACTGCCGCAAGTTGTGTTCTGTACCTTAGCAAGTGGTGATCCCATTCATGTGAAAGGGGACTCTGACTTCCACAAAAAATGTCCAGGATTTTTTTCTTTATTTCACTTTACATTTATTTGTTAAGATAATGTACAGTTGTAGCATGCCTTTAGCTAACTTCACAATTTAATAGTTTTGAACAGAGTTTTCTTTAGCATCCGTTGGTTTTGAAATGTTCCAAGTACTAAAGAGTGAGAAGTGCTTTGGCGGCAGTGAACTATTGGAAATAATCAGGGCTGTGCTGGGGTCAGGGCCCCATATAATGTGACATGGGTGCCACATGTGTTCTGTTAATCATATTGGCACTTGATAGTGGACTGGAAATACCAATTAGACTGGTGAATTTAGTGAAAAGTGGAGACATGAGATGACATTGTATAAAGCTTATCTGCAGTGCTTGAGAGGTTGCGAGGCATTAATTAATACTTGGGTATTGTTAAAATTGTACTTTGTGATAATGATATAAATGGGATGATTGCTGTCAGCCACACTGTTATTTTCATAGCCAAATCTAGGCCAATGTATATTAAACAGTGAGGATGTAGTCAGTTACGTAATTTTTTAAAAATATTCATGTGTTCAGAAAGTTTCACAGGTGGTTGCATATTTCCCTTGACAATTAAATAATTTGAATACCAGTGTGATGAACAAAGTACATGTGATTTAAAAATATCCATTGCTCCAGTGTGCTGCTCAAAACTTAAGGGGAAATTATACATTGCTGATAACAATAAATTTTAAATACATTACTCTGTTGTCACCTTGTTATATTTCTGAACATTTTCTTATGGTAATTGTTTCTGGCATCTTAATTCCTAATGTAAGTTAATTACTAGATTACACATATTGTGTTTGCACATCTCCTCAGACTAACACACCTGCACTGAGAGAATAGCTGAATGTGTGACCAATGCATTGGACATGTTCTCACCCTCAGGATACACAGTTGCCAAAGTTTTGTAGTATAGCTTTCTTACGCGACAATTACAGACGTATTAAATGAAGCATTTTTGTGCTCCATGGAAATTTATGGAAAATCATATGCTGGCCCCTAAAGCAAAATTCTGATTAGATGTAACATCTGAGCACAAGGCATAAACAGCTGAGGATTCCTATAAACATGTGTCTATTGACAGGATAAATGAGGAGAACCACAGTCTTTTTTTACTATGTCAAAGTAAGTACTTAATAGTATGGTATGATCTGTCTCGATGCATACAAAACAAAATCTTTCCACTCTATCTTGACACATGTGACAGTAATAAACCAATACCAATACCAATACCCAGTAATCTTGACATGAGCCTTTAGATTTTCATGCTAAGTTTTGAAGTTTACTGTCATCTAGAAAAATTGAAAGTATTTGGAGTTAAACTCAATCATTTCACAATCAGATTTCTGGTTCATTTGGAGAGAACAAAAACGTGCAAAATGGTTTTGCCGACCAACTGAGGCAACGTGTTACTAGGTTATTTAAGGATAATGGTCATTTAGCGAATTATGGTCACAGCTGCTGTATTGTTCCCAAGCTGAGCAGTGGGAAGTAAGTCAATTGTTAAAGTGCATTTTCTTTGCGTACTTCCGCATTAAAGGCTTCCCTGAAGTTGAAGAGGGAGGAGTGAGACTATTTTCCCCATCCACATAAAGTTCTTCTCTGGTCCACCTCTGTGCCACTTGTGACCCAGACAAGTTGAAGACTGAACACAGGCACCATCTTGCTCTGAGTTGTTTAAGATAGGGATGCTACAAATATTGGTAGTGGGCATAAGACCTTACTTCAGCTAATTAACTTGGGTTAGGTAAATGAATACTCAAATCTTGATTAATTCAAACTCGCACTTTATGGTATCAACGCAAATATTCCACGTAAACGTGTTCTGATTAACACAAGGTCAATACTTTAGGTCATTGAATGTTATTGTTCTTTCAGTATTAATATCCACCAAGACCCTTGCTCTAACTTCTCCAACTTGTAAGATTGAAGTAGAGGATTTCCTGTTGGCCAAACAATGATCCTTCTTCTCTCTGGCCCTGACATGGGGGTCTTTCTTGTGATAAGTGCTCACTCACTGCACATAAAAATCCTTCATTACTATTCTTATTTTTCTATCAGTTTTGAACCATTATACCTTGATTCCATTGATTCTGACTTAACTGGTCAGTCTGTGTCCACTTTCCATTGGTTCTGGCCCAAGGCTACAGATAATTTAACTCATTATTCTTAGCACAAGTAAGGATTTGCCAGTGATGTTATTTCCTTGCTTCTCCCCAATTCCAACCATTCAAACCAGTTATGGCCAGTTCAGCTCAGATACTGGTCTCAGCTTACTTCAGTTCATGGGCACAGACTATTCTTCTTATAACATAAAATGTTGTGCCGACCCACAAACCCTGCCTCCCATATAAGCCCCCACCTTAGATTCCTCCATATACCTGTCTAGTAGTCTCTTAAACTTCACTAGTGTATCTGCCTCCACCACTGACTCAGGCAGTGCATTCCACGCACCAACCACTCTCTGAGTAAAAAACCTTCCTCTAATATCCCCCCTGAACTTCCCACCCCTTACCTTAAAGCCATGTCCTCTTGTATTGAGCAGTGGTGCCCTGAGGAAGAGGCACTGGCTATCCACTCTATCTATTCCTCTTATTATCTTGTACACCTCTATCATGTCTCCTCTCATCCTCTTTCTCTCAAAGAGTAAAGCCCTAGCTCCCTTAATCTCTGATCATAATGCATACTTCCTAAACCAGGCAGCATCCTGGTAAATCTCCTCTGTACCCTTTCCAATGCTTCCACATCCTTCCTATAGTGAGGTGACCAGAACTGGACACAGTACTCCAAGTGTGGCCTAACCAGAGTTTTATAGAGCTGCATCATTACATCGCGACTCTTAAACTCTATCCCTTGACTTATGAAAGCTAACACCCCATAAGCTTTCTTAACTACCCTATCCACCTGTGAGGCAACTTTCAGGGATCTGTGGACATGTACCCCGAGATCCCTCTGCTCCTCCACACTACCAAATATCCTGCCATTTACTTTGTACTCTGCCTTGGAGTTTGTCCTTCCAAAGTGTACCACCTCACACTTCTCTGGGTTGAACTCCATCTGCCACTTCTCAGCCCACTTCTGCATCCTATCAATGTCTCTCTGCAATCTTTGACAATCCTCTACACTATCTCCAACACCACCAACCTTTGTGTCGTCTGCAAACTTACCAACCCACCCTTCTACCCCCACATCCAGGTCGTTAATAAAAATCACGAAAAGTAGAGGTCCCAGAACAGATCCTTGTGGGACACCACTAGTCACAATCCTCCAATCTGAAAGTACTCCCTTCACCACCACCCTCTGCCTTCTGCAGGCAAGCCAATTCTGAATCCACCTGGCCAAAGTTCCTTGGATCCCATGCCTTCTAACTTTCTGAATAAGCCTACCATATGGAACCTTGTCAAATGCCTTACTAAAATCCATATAGATCACATCCACTACACTACCCTCATCTAGATGCCTGGTCACCTCCTCAAAGAACTCTATCAGGCTTGTTAGACACGATCTGCCCTTCACAAAGTCATGCTGACTGTCCTTGATCAGACCATGATTCTCTAAATGCCTATAGATCCTATCTCTAAGAATCTTTTCCAACAGCTTTCCCACCACAGATGTAAGGCTCACTAGTCTATAATTACCCGGACTATCCCTGCTACCATTTTTGAACAAGGGAACAACATTCGCCTCCCTCCAGTCCTCCGGTACCATTCTCGTGGACAACGAGGACATAAAGATCCTAGCCAGAGGTTCAGCAATCACTTCTCTCACCTCGTGGAACAGCCGGGGGAATATTCTGTCATGCCCTGGGGACTTATCTGTCCTAATGTATTTTAACAACTCCAACACCTCCTCTCCCTTAATATCAACATGCTCCAGAACATCAACCTCACTCATATTGTCCTCACCATCATCAAGTTCCCTCTCATTGGTGAATACCGAAGAAAAGTATTCATTGAGGACCTCGCTCACTTCCACAGCCTCCAGGCACATCTTCCCACCTTTATCTCTAATCGGTCCTACCTTCACTCCTGTCATCCTTTTTTTCTTCACATAATTGCAGAATGCCTTGGGGTTTTCCTTTACCCTACTCGCCAAGGCCTTCTCATGCCCCCTTCTTGCTCTTCTCAGCCCCTTCTTAAGCTCCTTTCTTGCTTCCCTATATTCCTCAATAGACCTATCTGATCCTTGCTTTCTAAACCTCATGTATGTTTCCTTCTTCCACCTGACTAGATTTTCCACCTCACTTGTCACCCATTGTTCCTTCACCCTACCATTCTTTATCTTCCTCACCGGGACAAATTTATCCCTTACATCCCGCAAGAGATCTCTAAACATCGACCACGTGTCCATAGTACATTTCCCTGCAAAAACATCATCCCAATTCACACCCGCAAGTTCTAGCCTTATAGCCTCATAATTTGCTTTTCCCCAATTAAAAATTTTCCTGTCCTCTTTGATTCTATCCTTTTCCATGATAATTATAAAGGCCAGGGAGCAGTGGTCACTGTCCCCCAGATGCTCACCCACTGAGAGATCTGTGACCTGACCCGGTTCATTACCTAGTACTAGATCTAGTATGGCATTCCCCCTGGTCGGCCTGTCCACATACTGTGACAGGAATGCATCCTGGACACACTTAACAAATTCTGCCCCATCTAAACCCTTGGAACTAATCAGGTGCCAATCAATATTAGGGAAGTTAAAGTCACCCATGATAACAACCCTGCTATTTTTGCACCTTTCTAAAATCTGCCTCCCAATCCGCTCCTCTGTATCTCTGCTGCTACCAGGGGGCCTATAGAATACCCCCAGTAGAGTAACTGCTCCCTTCCTGTTCCTGACTTCCACCTATATTGGCTCAAAAAGAGGATCCTGCTACATTACCCACCCTTTCTGTAGCTGTAATAGTATCCCTGACCAGTAATGCCACCCCTCCTCCCCCTTTTTCCACCCTCTCTATCCATTTTAAAGCACTGAAATCCAGGAATATAGAGAATCCATTCCTGCCCTGGTGCCAGCCAGGTCTCTGTAATGGCCACTACATCATAATTCCATGTATATATCCAAGCTCTCAGTTCATCACCTTTGTTCCTAATGCTTCTTGCATTGAGGTACACATATTTCAGCCCTTCTACCTTACCATCTTTACACCGTTTATTCTGCTTCGCTTTCCTCAAAGCCTCTCTGTATGTTAGATCTGGCTTTACTCCATGCACTTCTTTCACTGCTCTATTGCTCTGGGTCCCATCCCCCTCGCAAATTAGTTTAAACCCTCCCGAACCATGCTAGCAAACCTGCATTATAAGCCTGCATTGACTCTTCTAACTTATCAAAGACCATCCTACTACTAACTACTTAATTGGAAATTATCTCTAATTTAGCAGATTATTGTACTGTACACTTTCGATTACCTTAATCCAGCAATGATTAGTTCAAAAAAATGTTTGCAAAATGGTGGTCATAACAACAGTGTCACAAAATGACAGCCTCCATTTCTTCCATCCCATGCTGACAACAAAGACTTTATTTTGTTGCCGACTTGTCCGTTGTCCTTGACTTGTTCCAGCTGGCCGTTCCACAGATATTACATTTCTTAGGCAAACAGGGATAATAAATGTTAGCAATTTGTGAATAACCTGAAGGGGAAATTAGGAGAAATTATTTTATCCGTCTCACAAAGAGCACCAGGCAAATGGATACTTTTTAAGGGGACACGGGATAAAAAAACACACTAAGAAAGAATAAATGATATTCTGGTTTAGGTAGAAAGAGAGTGGTGGGAAGGGACTGTGATGCAGAAATCATGAAAAACCAATTGGGTAAGCAATCTTCTTCAGTATTATTGATTCTGTATATGTGGTGAAACCACCTTCCCATCTAAGTTTTGAGTGGGGATAGATTGACCTAGAAACTCAATCACATGGAGCAGCTCTATACATGGACAAAGCAAAATGTGATCATGATTGTTTCCTTGTCATTTTCTCCAGCTCTTAAATTTGACTGGCTAATCTCTAGTGTGAATTATAAATCAGAATGTGACACATTATCATGTGACCATATCAAGTGATATTATTCCCTGTGTGCAATTAGCGGATGCACAATGTGTTAGGTCATGGTCGTGGTTGAAGTTTGCATCAGTGGGACCAAAATCAAAAACAGTCTTTGGTGCGTTATGCCAGTCAAACGGGGTGCTTGAAATGATGATCTACAATTTCCTAAGTCATTGTGTATTAATGTTCCATTTTAATCTAAGGGCTCCTATTGCAATAATACAATAATCTATCAAAAAAATGTGATTTGGAAATTAATGTGCTGTTTGATGTTCCTTCAGTGCACACTGCCACAATAAGCCTTGATATGCATTTTAACAGTAAAAGTGGCACTGTTGCTATGGTCACCATCATGATATGAAAAACCTTAAACTCTTTTAATTTGCCAGTATGATATATTGCAGATGTTTATCTGAGAACTCAATTTTATAAAAGTCTTTCTAGCACCCACACTAGACATCCGAAGTTGCTAAATGTTGAGTCAGACAATGACCGATTGGAATTCACAGCGGGAACCTTTAATTTTCTTTTACACAGCAGCTGGATGCTGCTGGGAAATTGAGCATTTGGTATCTGTCCTTAATTGCTCTCTGGCTGAATGACAGGCTCGACCGCTTTGGAGGGCAATTGGAAGCCAACCACATTGTTGCAGGTTAGGAGTCATTAGGCCTGGTAATAATGAAAGATTCCCTTCCCTGAAGGATGCTGGTGAACCAGATGCCTTTTTACAACAATGGAGTGATTTTGTGATCATTATTATTTATGCTTTGCTTTTATTCCAGTTTTATAAAATTAGCCAGACCAAAGTCAACAGTTCAGCTTTTGTCAGAATCTCTACAATCATCTTGATGATCCCATTTCTCCTTCCCAGCTCCAATTCCGTTATTCGTTTGCAGCTGCCTGTCACCAAGCCTAATGACAATGACTACATAATAAGTAGAAATGCAAGTTGAACTGAGCTTTCAGGTGATCTGATTCTGAGGTATTAAATGACAGATTTACTTCCTGCTGCCCTGTGGTCCTTACTAAACATTTGCACAAGTGCAGTGCTTGATTTCAGAATATAGGAGCAATTTAAGTTTATATCATGTACGCAGGTACAGTAAAGTACAGGTACGGTGAAAAGCTTGCTTGCAGCAGCTCAGATGCATGCATATTTCAAACTCAGAAAATGTAAATTGTACAAGATAGTGAAGAAAAAAATGTGTGAAATAGGTGCAATCACTCGACTCAAGTATGATGTTCTCCTGGGGGATTGTTTATTGGTGGAACTTCGAATGGCTGTCGATGCTGATCGGGGATTGACAGATTTTGGTGCAGTGTGGGAAAGAGTAACTGGTGGCTATGGTGATATTAGTACAGAAAAAGACAGATACAAATTGATAGAGGTTCAAGATGTGGGCAATTGAGCTCCATTGCTGAGATTGGAGGTTAGTTCAAGAACATGATGGCTGTGGGAATGTAGTTATTCCTGAATACCACATTACGTATTAACTCTTCCAGCACTGCCTTGGTTTAAAAAACAGTATGGAAAAGTCAGTCAAAAGATAATCCATAGCCTTCTAACTGAGGACCGTGAGGTCTACTGATGACACTGCTAATACCAGACTTTTTCATTTGCGTACTATTCTCCTGAATGCAGCAAACAAAGATTTTGAAGAGCTCAATATGTCAGAATGTATCTTTGGAGAAAAATGAACAATCGATGTTTCAGATCGAGGAGCTCTAACTGGACTGCTGAAAGGATTTGATGAAGTGCCTCGGCCTGAAACATTAAGTGTGTGTTTCCTCCCCCACACTGCCTGTCCATTTCCTTTCATAAATGCCGCCTGACCAACATTTTGTTTGTTGTACCAGATTCTGTACAAACCAGCTGTGTGATGAAAATGGCACGACGGCACCTCTTTCACCACAGACGGTTGAGGAAGTTTGGTATGGGCCCCCAGATCCTAAGAACTTTCTACAGGGGAACAATTGAGAGCATCCTGACTGGCTGCATCACTGCCTGGGATGGGAACTGTACCTGCCTTAATCGCAGGACTCTGCTGAGAGTGGTGCAGACAGCCCAGTGCATCTGTAGTTGTGAACTTCCCATGATTCAGGACATTTACAGAGACAGGTGTGAAAGAGGGCCCAAAGGATCACTCCAGCCACAATCTGTTCCAGCTGCTACCATCCGGGAAACTGTACCACAGCATAAAAGATTTTTACGCCTCATGTATATGTAGCCACCCCCCAGCCAGCCTTGGGGTCGCTCAGCTCGCTACACAGTAAGATAAAAGACGAAATCCCCTTACATATATGAAGGATTGCCAGCTGGTGGTGTAGTGGCATCAGTGCTGGACTTTGGGGCAGAAGGTCCCGAGTTTGAATCCAGCCGACTCCCTTGCACGCTTTCCATCCGTGCTGGCTTGGGCGTCGAGCTAGAAACTCGGCCTCGTAAAAAAGAAATTGCCTGCTACAGAAATATCAACAGCAAAAAGTTGATGGCCTATGCTCTCTGAGTTTAAAGGCAATTTCTCTTTTCTGTTATATGGAGGATGTAAGAAATAAAGTCAAGTCAATTCAATTCAATTCAATTCAATTCCATCACCTGTAGTTCCTTCAGAATTCAGAAGAATTTAGAATTCAGAATCAGGTTCAATATCACTGACATACAAAATGTCACAAAATTTGTTGTTTTGTGGCAGCATTACAGTGCAATACATATAAATACTATAAATCACAACAAGAAATATACAGTATACAGAAAATTAAATGAGATAAGTAGTGCAAAAAGAGATTTAAAATAGTGAGGAGGTGTTAATGGGTTGGTTTATTGCCTGTTCAGAAATCTGATGATGGAGGGGAAAAAGCCGATCCTAAAAAGTTGAATGTGTGTCTTCAGGCCCCTATACTCTGCTCTTGCAGTAAAAAGAAGACAGCACATCCTGGGCCTTTTGAAGATGTCCTTGATGCTGAGGAGGCTAGTGTCCATGATGAAGATGGTTGAGTTTGCAACCCTCTGCAGCTTTTTCTGATCCTGTGCAGAGGCCCCTCTACCCTAGATAGTGATACGTCTCCATTAACCTGACTGCCTCATATTTTCTATGGAGGTTTGAGCAGGTATTTGTACTTTGACTTAAACTGTGTTCTACAAGAATGGAAGCAGGGATAGTCAGGAGGGTAGTGTGCTCCATTCCTTCTGCACCTTTCTGCTGGGCTAACTTTAAACTTATCAGTTACAACTGGTGCTGGCCCATTGGCATGGTCGGGTATTGTAGCTGGATCACAGACAGGCAATTGGCCAACAGATACTTATTATTCCTCTGCACCATCGATATTGAACAAAAGTGTTCAGTTGAACATTATCCCACTACAGTCCTTAAAGAGCAATACATCTTCTCAACAAATGTTCTTTCATCAACCAATAGCATCAAAAGCCGATTAACTAGTCATTCATTCAAAGCTGGACCTCATTAAATGAGATTTGGAGCGAATAATAATCAGAAAAGATTGTGCAGTTGGCATTCTAGAAACGCAATGAGCTGCAATCTCTAAATGAAAAACTCCTTGCTCATCTGTTATTATTAGGCATGCATTTTTTAAAAAAAGATGTATTAACAATTCAGAGCAAACTTTATCTAGGCACAGATTTGATCAGGAAGTAATAAAAAAAGTTAAGTTGGTTACCTTAGATATTCAAGCTAACTAAAATGTAAAATATTCATAGTGTATATTCAGAGTTGATCATAATCTACTTGGTACATAATATATCACATCTTGCTTCACTTTGGTTCACTAAATGGCATACCTACTCATGCATTAAATATATTGATCAGTGATCTTTACATCTGCCAATGTCAGTCAGGAAACTGGTAAAGGATGCTATAGACTTTGGCAAGGTCCAATTGAATTATATACAGGCACCAATATTGGTAATTATCCCGTGCGTATATATATCTGAACACTTCATATTGATGGAAATCACAAATTGAAATTGACTTAGTTGGTTCTTTTCAAGTTTTGAACTCATTCGCAGTACTGGCCAGTAGTAAAGTTAATAAGATCAGTGGGAAATCATTACTCGAGTTACCCAGAAGATAATGGAAGGCTGTGTGTGATTGCAAGTTGCTGTTGAGCTCAGCCCCAGCAAAATACTGCAGGTGCTTTTCCACGCAGTACTATGCCCCAACCACTGTCTGTTTCCTCAGCAAACTTTCCTCCATTGTAAAACAACACTGGGCTATTCAGTGATTTTTGCCTTGATTAGCTCCATTTAAAATTCCTCAGAAGATTTTTTTTTTGCGATACATGAAAGCCTTTGATAAGGCAGAATCAAACAACTTCTTTTTGTCTTCAGTTGCATCACAATTACTAAATTCCCCCACTACTGATATTCACAATGCCAATATTGACCAAGAACTCATTAGCTACTGTACATAATGAGGATGATTCTATACGAGAATAATTCTAGGAATGAAAAGGTTATCATGTGAGGAACATCTGGCAGCTCTTAGGCTGTATTCCCTGGAGCTCAGGAGAATGAGTGGGGATCTCATAGAAACATTCAGAATATTAAAAGGCCTGAACAGATTAGATATGGTAAAGTTATTCCCCATGGTAGGGGATTCGAAGACAAAAGGGCACAACTTCAGGATTGAAGCATGTCCTTTCTGAACTGAGATGTGGAGAAATTAAAGATGTGGAGTGTGGTAAATCTGTGGAATTTGTTGCAATGTGTGGCTGTGGAGGCCAAGTCATTGGGTGTATTTAAGGCAGAGATAGATAGGTTCTTGATTAGCCAGGGCATCAAAGGATATGGGGTAAAAACAGGGGAGTGGGGATGACTGGAAGAATTGGATCAACCCATGATTGAATGGCAGAGCAGACTCAATGGGCTGATTGGCCTACTTCTGCTCCTTTATCTTATAGTCTTATGGTCTTATAAACAGAATCTAATGGTTCTGGTCAGTAACTGAACATATAGTGGCCTGATCCTCATGTGCTATTTTTCCATTTCTTCCAAGCAGAATTATAAAAGTATCCTCTTTTCCAGATGAAGGAAGTGACACCAAATTTCAACCATCCACCCAATGCTGAATTGCAATTCACCAACAGTCCAAAAGTCATTGAAACCAAGCACAAAAGGGAAAAGGTATCAAATGCATAGGGGGCACCCTTGCTGATACTTCTGAGGCTTTGTAAGGCATTGGTTAGACTGCACAACAGTTTTTGGACCCTTATTGAGGAAAGGATGTGCTGGCATTGGAGAATCTCCAGAGGAGGTTCATGAGAATGATCCTGGGAATGAAAGAGTTAACATATGAGCCTATACTCACCAGAGATTAGAAAAAAAATGAGTGGAGATCTCAGTAAAACCTATTGAATATTGACAGGCTAGATAGAGTGAATGTGGAAAGGATGTTTCTTATAGTAAGGGAGTCTAGAACCAGAGGGCGCAACCGCAGAATAGAGAGCTGTCCATTTAGAAGAGAGATGAGGAAGAATTTCTTTAGTGAGAGGATGGTGAATCTGTGGAATTAGTTGCCACAAATAGCTCTGGAAGCTAGGTCATTGAATATATTTAATGTGGAGATTGATAAATTCTTGATTAGTAAGGGCTTCAGATGCTATGGGGAGAAGGCAGGAGAATGGGGTTGAGAGAAATGATAAATCAGCCAAGATAAAATGGCAGAATTAACTCAATAGACTGAACAGCTTAATTCTGCTCCTGTATTTTATTCTCTTATGGTCTTCTTGAGTTGGCCTTATTGTCACTGCCTCTTCGCTGGAGAGATGAAATCATCAAATATCCTACTCAATTGTATTCCAAAAGTACATCCAGCACAATTTCTGTAGCAAATTAACATCAAATATCATCAATGTCTTTTTAAGAGAAACCAGGGTGGGCAATTAATGCTGCTGTCATCAGTGACACCTATTTCCTATGATGAGCACCTTCTAGACAATGCTTACGCTTGCACCCAACTGCCGGTGAATAACCACCCTATCCGTCCTTGCCACTCACATAAACGTGGAACTCCTGAGATTTCTGTGCAGACTCTGCTGAAAATTTCTCTGCTGCACTCCAACACTGGACCCTACGTGGAGTTCAGTAGCAGATTTGGTAATGCCAATTATCTTCTACTTACTAAGTTGAATGGATAAGTTCAGTTACTTTAAAATGCATACAGTATATAGTAGGAATTAATAGGTAGGAATAAATTGGTAATTGCCGCTCAACTTAAGTAGTATCCATTTGGGAAGACATTAAAGGGAACAGGTAATACATGAATATCCTATTAAAGCAAAAGGTTTAGAGTATCACAAAACTCGGCGAGTAGCAGCGGAATGTAAGTACTAATGAGGACCTCTGAGCAATGGTAATAGAGCAAGTTTAAGAATGTTTAGAGCAATGAAGAGGAATTTCTTCCACCAGAAAGTGATGAGTCTGGAATATGTTGCCACTGGCTCTGTGGAGGCCAAGTCATTGGGTGTACTTTTGGTAGTGATAAATAAGTTTTTGATTGGTAAGAGGGTTTATCATTACGCAGGTGGAGCCAGGAGAATAGGGGAAAAGCATCATCCATATTTGAATGGCAGAACAGAATTATTGGGCTAAATAGATTAATTCTGGTTTTATATCTTAGGGTGATTCACAATTTTTCAATTATTTCAATTTGCATTGATCTCCTGAATTATCTTGTAAGTGATTTAGTTTTTTTCAATGTTTGTTTTAGAAATAATGGTTTCTTTCAGCTTCAGAATCAGAATCAGGTTTATTATCACCGGCATGTGATGTGAAATTTGTTAACTTAGCAGCAGCAGTTCAATGCAATACATAATCTAGCAGAGAGAGAAAAAAAAATAATAAATGAAAAAACATAATAATAAATAAACAAGTAAATCAATTATGTATATTGAATAGATTATAAAAAAATGTGCAAAAACAGAAATACTGTATATTTAAAAAAGTGAGGTAGTGTCCAAAGCTTCAAAGTCCATTTAGGAATCAGATGGCAGAGGGGAAGAAGTTGTTCCTGAATCACTGAGTGTGTGCCTTCAGGCTTCTGTATCTCCTACCTGATGGTAACAGTGAGAAAAGTGCATGCCCTGGGTGCTGGAGGTCCTTAATAATAGACACTACCTTTCTGAGACACTGCTCCCTAAAGATGTCCTGGGTACTGTTTAGGCTAGCACCCAAGATGATGCTGACTAGATTTACAACCTTCTGCAGCTTCTTTCGGTCCTGTGCAGTAGCCCCTCCATACCAGACAGTGATGCAGCCTGTCAGAATGCTCTCCCCAGTACAACTATAGAAGTTTTTGAGCGTATTTGTTGACATGCCAAATCGCTTCAAACTACTAATAAAGTATGGCTACTGTCTTGCCTCCTTTATGACTACTTCAATATGTTGGGACCAGGTTAGATCCTCAGAGATCTTGACACCCAGGAACTTGAAGCTGCTCACTCTCTCCACTTCCGATCCCTCTTTGAGGATTTATATGTGTTCCTTCGACTTGCCCTTCCTGAAGTCCACAATCAGCTCTTTCATCTTACTGATGTTGAGTGCCAGGTTGTTGCTGCAGAACCACTCCACTAATTGGCATATCTTACTCCTGTACGCCCTCTGGTCACCACCTGAGATTCTACCAGCAATGGTTGTATCGTCAGCGAATTTGTAGATGGTACTTGAGCTATGCCTAGCCACACAGTTGTGTATACAGATAGTAGAGCAGTGGGCTAAGCACACACCCCTGAGGTGCACCAATGTTGATCGTCAGCGAAGAGGATATGTTATCACCAAGCCGCATAGACTGTGGTCTTCCGGTTAGGAAGTCAAGGATCCAATTACAGAGGGAGGTACAAAGGCCCAGGTTCAACAACTTCTCAATCAGGATTGTGGGAACGATGGTATTAAGTGCTGAGCAATAGTCGATGAACAGCATCCTGACCTAGGTGTTTGTGTTGTCCGGGTGGTCTAAATACGTATGGAAATAAATAAACAGTCAACGTCTCAGGCCAAAATGGAAGAGGGAAAGACTTCAAGCAGTCTTTTATTTGAATTACCTCACAGTGAGCAACTATAAAGTAATTCAACAGATGTTGGGTTAATACTTATAGTAAACATTTAATGGAGTAATGTATTTATTCTAAAAAATAACCCATTTGGAAAAGGTGAATCAAATATCTTGATTTTTATTAGGAATTATCTTGATTGTTCAAAAACTAGTTCAGAAAGCACAAAACTTTTCAGCATGAGTTTACTTTAAAACAAATAATTTAATATAATTAATTGGCTATAATGTAAAAATGGAACATTCCACATAAGAATTCCTCCACCATATTGCTCGTTGAGTACATTGCCTCTGCTTCCTGTCCTTTCAAGACATTACAACCTTCTGTACACAGTGATCTCACGGTTGGTATGTAAATCCTTATGTTGGGTATTGCAAATTTTTGTCCCATCAATTGTTAATGTCTTTTTCTGCGGTAATTAGAAATGGACTTTGAGGATATTTGTGTTAGCCCTTTGGAAAATGAGTCCATCTCATAAAGATGCTATTAGCTTAGTATCAAAGTGATTTTAGGTGACATTGTTGATGACTTTCTGAAGATGTGTTGATTGGATTGGTTAATTAGCCACTATCAATCATCCCTATGTAGGTGGGTCACAGGTGAATTGGGAGCAGTGGATAAGGCATGTGTTGGAGAATAGGTAGGAATAGGGAAACAAGTATGGGATTAAAATGATATTATAGTCTGATGTTGGCATACACTCAATGGGCTGGATGTTTTTTTCTATATCTCTAGAGAAAAAAATAGGAAAACAGGTTAAAAAATTAAGCAGCAATTTTCATCCAATCCTTTGTTTCTTTTCCAGATGTATATACAGACCACCACCCTCACCATCTCCATGAACCTAAGTGCTTCGGTAGCTTTAGGAATGCTCTACATGCCGAAGGTTTACATCATTATCTTCCACCCAGAGCAGAACGTTCAGAAGAGAAAGCGTAGCTTTAAAGCAGTGGTTACTGCGGCAACGATGTCTTCACGACTATCCCACAAATCCTCAGACAGGCCGAATGGTGAAGCCAAAACAGAGTTGTGTGAAAATGTAGATCCAAACAGTAAGTAAATGAGACATGTGGGCAATCTTAGTATTTAGTTTAGTTTGTCTCTAAACACTGGACCGAGTATCATCTTCATTTTCAAAGCTATTGAATTCATTGTAGGGGAATTCCACCTTGATTAACTATTGCGTTTTTAATGAGCCGTAATGTCTAACAATCTGTACTAACCTGTATCAATGACTCAAATTGAGTTTTGTTCAATATAATTAAGCCAAAAATCATTATATTTACTGAGTATTAATTGCTTGGAGTACAATCGAGAATTAAAACATAGGAAAACAAAGAAAAAATGCTGGAAACATTCAGCAAGCAGACAACATCTGTGGAAAGTGAAAGAGAGTTGCCAGCATTTTCTGTTTCAACTTCACATTTCCAGCATACAATCCAGCACCCAGGTCTCATCACACATGAAGTGCCAGTAGTGTTATATTATTCACTTTTTAACTTGTGTCATAAGTGCACCTTATTCTTTGTTAATATACTCATGGCAATATTACTTTATGTGTTTATGCGTGTGAGTTATATGTACTGTGCTGAGTACCTTGGTCAGAAGGAATATTGTTTTGTTTGGTGGTATACATGTGTATGGCTGAATGATGCTGAATGTATTGTAAATATGTGTACCTTATTCAAGGATTTGATTGAAGAAAGTTGACAGTTCTCTATTTGATGTCAGCTGTTGAATGGGTTTGTTAAAACTTAGGTCCATCTTAGAATGCCCTGTGATTCAGTAATGTCGGTCATTTCAGTAAACAATCGGTGCTTTGTTTTTATAAGAGTGCTTCACAAACCCTTGTATCTGCTTGATCTTAATATCTAACATTGTATCTTCAGATAAGTGTGAGGTTGCATTTTAGAGGGTTGAATCAATATTGGATTTTCACAGTAAGTGGTAGGGTCAAGTGGAGTGTTGTAGATTAGAGGGACCTAGGCCTAAAAGTACATATATGATTCCCTGAAACTGGAGTCACAGGTTGACAGAATGGTGAAGAAGGCTTTTGGTATGCTGGCTTTCACCAGTCAGGGCATTCATCATAGAAGTTGGGAATTTATTTTGCAGTTGCACAAGATACTGGTGAGGCTGTATTTGGAGAAATGTGTTCAGTTTTGATTGTTATGCTATGGGAAGGATATAACTGAAATGGAAAGAGTGCAGAAAAGATTTACAATGATGTTACCAGGAACTGTGAACTTGTGGAACTGAGTCATAGGAAGAGGTTGGACAGGGTAGGCTGTTTTTACCTTGGAGTGCAGGAGACTGAGAGGTGATCTAATAAAGTTATATAAAATCATGAAGGGCATTGATAAAATGAATCTACTCAGTCTTTTTCCTGATGTTGGAGAATTAAGAATGAGACGGTACAGGTTCAATATGAGAGGGTAAGGATTTAATAAGAACTAGCGGGGCAACATATTTTTTACACAAATGGTGGTATGTAAATTGAATAAACTATCAGAGGAACTTGTTGAGGCAGGTACAATAACAAACTTTTATAACATGGTGGTATAAGTACACGGATAGAAAAGTTTTAGAAGGATATAGACTAAACAAAAGCAAATGGGACTAGTTGGGATATGCATCTTGGTCACCATGGACAAGTTGGGCTGAAGGGCCTGTTTCTGCATTGGATGCCTCAATATACAAAACTCTGGTATACAAGAAATCAGTTTATTCTGTGACAGAATCATAGAGCACTACAGCACAGAAAAAGGGCTTTTGGCCCATCTAGTCTATGCTGGTCCGGTTTTTTGCCTCATCCCATCCAACTACACCCAGACCATGGTCCTCCATACTTCTCTTATCTACATAACTATCTAAGCTTCTCTTAAATATTGCAATTGAACTCGTACGTCCCACTTCCATTGGCAGCTCATTCCACACTCACACCACCTTCTAAATGAAATACCACCCTTTCAGGTGCCCTTTAAATGTATCATTGTTCACCCTAAACCTTTGAGCTCTAGTTCTGTTCTCACCCAATCAATCTTAACTGAAAGATTAGACCTATCCTTCTCCACAATTATATTGAAACTAAAGGAATTTTAATTATTAGATCCTAGGTGTTCCCCTACACTCACTTCAGTCACCTGTTCTGTCTCATTCCCTACAAGGGATGCAATTTTGCACTCTCTCTGGTTAAGACCTCTATATATTAATTCAGGAAACTTACCTGAACACATTTGACATTCAGCCCTTTTACAGTATGGGACTCTCAATAAATATGTGGTAAGTTAAAATCAACTGCTATCTCAACTTTATATTTCTTGCAACTGTCTGAAATTCTCTAAAAATTCACTGTTCTAAATCCTGATGACTATTGTGAGGTCTATTATATATTCTCCTTAATATAGTCATCCCTTTTTTAACTCCTCAGTTCCCAAATTGCCTCAGTTGATGAGCCCTCCATATATCTTCTCTGAGCACTGCATGACATTTTCCCTAATGGGTAATGTCATCACTCCAGCTTTAATCCCTCACTCTTTAATCCTTCTACCTCTATCATGTCTTAAACAAAGGAATCCTGGAACATTGAGTTGCCTGTCCTGCTCCTCCTGTAATCAAATCTCACTAATGGCTAAAACATCATAATCCTATGTTTGGACCAGTACTTTAAACTCTTTTGCCTTGCATATTATACTCTTTGCATTGAAATAAACACCACCCCGAGCATTAGTCCTTCCATGCGCAACCTTTTGGTTTCCATCTCTGCTTATAGTCTGAACACGTACTTTCCCCGCAGACATTCAGCCACTTTACTTGCTGTCCTCCCATTCTGGTTCCCTCACTCCCTGCATCCCTAGTTTAAACCACTAGCAAACCTCCCACAAGGATATTGATCTCGCTTTAGTTCAGGTGCAAACCATCCCATTTGTACAGATCGCACCTGTCCTGAGCTCTATGATCCAAAAATATGAAGCCCTCCCTCCTGCACCATCTGCTTAGGCATGTGTTAAACCACATTATTATCCTATTTTTGCCTTATTAGCATATGGCATGGGGAGAAGTCCTGACATCCTACCATGGACTCCTGCTCCTGTCGTTTAACTTAGCACCTTAGTCTCTGAACTCACTTACAGGATCTTTGTCACTTTTACTACCTATTATTGGTATCAATGTGTATCATGACCTCTTGCTGCTTCCACCCCCCTTGATCCAATGTATATCTCCATGTTTTTTGGACCTGAACTTCTCTGGTCACATTAGAAGTAAACCATGGCTCCTTAAACCTATTTACTCATTCAGTAAGATCAAAGACAGTCCTAGACCTTGCCAACCTCCCTGACCATTCACTGTAAACTCTTGATCTTCTGAATGTCCAGAATTTGTTAGTACATATACTGACTATCCATGATCATCTGGCAGAAGAAAAAAATTCTATTGGCTCAGTCTAAAGTGGCTCATCCTTATCCTGAAACTATTCCATCTAATTCTGGGGTCTCTAGCCAGAATTTTGTAAGTCTCACGTAAATGCGTAGAAAAAACAAACAGTAGTCCATGTTACATAAAGCCATCTAACTGATAAGCAGAAAATATTGATTCTGTTTATTAATTAGATGCCTATAAAATTTGCTAATGACCAATATCATTTACTTTCATCAAAATAAAATTGATTTTTCATAATATGAAAATAACGAATGTTATATCATTTCGTTTTCTTTCTTCAATCTAAGTTCATTTTCAAATCATCCCATATTTCAGCTTATGAACTACCTAATTTGCTGCAAATCTCACAGAATGTTCTTTATATGGCATGAGTTGATTACTGTTTTATTCAAACCACCTCTCTGTTAAATTGCTAAGCCCATCAGCTTGGTTTGTAAGTGAATGATGCTGGGTATGCATTAAATGTATATGTACATGATGCCAACTATCTTTCATTGTTATCTACCTGTCACACTGATTTAAATGCCATGTCTTAGAAACAACTTAGGTTTGCCATCATGTAAGTAAAACTATTTAGAGGGCTACATTCAATTAAAAATTAATACTTCCACGGTATATCTGAACCTGAGGCTAATAAAAAAGAAAGGAGGTGTAAGTAGAGCAGCCATTGTGTGAGTGGTTTGGCTTTGACTCAGCAGGCTTGAGCGAGAATAGGCTTGGGCAGGCACAGGTAGAGTTTCTAAGTAAGTAAGAAAGGTTTTAGTAAGTTTTTTTCTCTCTTTTAGTAGATAGCTAGTGTTCTGAGAATGGACCTAGAGATTGTGGTATGTTGCTTGTGTGAGATGTGAGAAATTGGGACACCTCCAGTCTCCCCGATAACTACGTTTGCACAAAGTTCGTTGAGTTGTAGCTCCTCAGAGACCATGTTAAGGAACTGCAGTTGCAGCTGGATGACCTTTAGCTCATACGGGAAATAAGGATATAATAGAGCTACAGAGATGTAGCCACCTCAAAGTTGCAGGTGATGCGTACCTGGATGACTGTTAGGAGAGGGAAAAGGAATAGGCAGCCAGGTGAGAGTACTCCTGTGACTATTTTGCTCAATAATAAGTATATCACTTTGAAGACTGTTGCGGGGTACGACCTACCAGGAGAAGCCGCAGTGTCCAAGTCTCTGGTATTGAGTCTTGCTCTGTGGCTCAGAGGGAAGAGGGTAAAGAGGAATGCACAAGTGATAATTAGAGCAGCAGAAAGCAGATTCTGTGCATGTTTAAGAGACAACCGGATGGTATGTTTCCTCCCAGGTGCCAGGATCAGGGAGGTTTCCTTTTGGGTCCACGGCATTATAAAGTGAGAGCGTCATACTACATATTGGTGCCAATGACATAGAGAGGAAAAAGGAGGAGGTCCTGCAGTGAAAATGTGTGGAGATGACTTGGCAGATGAATGCACGGCTGTGGAATTGGTGCAGCAGGCAGGATTTCATATTTCTAATTCATTGAGACCTCTTCTGGAGAGAGCATGTTCTGCACAAAAATGACAGGTTACACCTGAACCCAAGGGGGACCAAAATCTTTGTAGGCAAGTTTGATAGAGGTGTTGGGGACGGATTAAACTAATTTGGCAGGGAGATGTGAAACAGAATGATGGGGCAGTTGATGTACAAGTAGATGCAATGTTAGTGACACTATGAGGAAGGACAGGCAGATAATAGGGCAAAATTGCAGTCAATAGGATGGGTTAAAGTGGTGCAATAGGGGACCAAAATCAAAAAGGGTGACAAATACTGAACTGATGGTGTTATATTTGAATTGATACAATATAAGGAATAAGGTAGATAATCTTGTGGCACAGTTAGCGATTGGCTCATACGACATTGTAAGTATCTCTGAGTCATGACTGAAAGAAGATCTTAGTTGGGAACTTAACATACAACGATACACAGGAGGAGGGGTGGCTCTGTTTGTAAAAAAAAATGAAATCAAATCCTTAGAAAGAGATGACATAGGATCAGAAGATGTCGAATCCTTGTGGGTAGAGTTAGGAAACTTCAAGGTTAAAAAGTCCCAGATGGGAGCTATACACAGGGTTCTGAACAGTAGCCAGGATATGGGCTGCAAATTATAACGTGAGATAGAAAATACATGTCAAAAGAGCATTATTACAATGATCATGGGTGATTTCAATATACACTTAAATGGAAAATCTGGTCGTTGCCAGATCCCAAGACAGACGATGTGTAGAACAGCTTGTGGTTGAGTCTGTCAAGGGAATGGCAATTCTTGATTAAGTATTATGTAATGACCCAGATTTGGTCAGGAAATATGAGGTAATAGAACCTTTAAGGGACAGTAATCATAATATTACAAAATTCTATAGAATTCACACTGCAGTTGGAAGAGGAGAAGATAAACTCAAATGTATCAGTATTATGGTGGAATAAAGGGAAGTACAGATGCATGAGAGAGGAGATGGCCAAAGTTGATTGGGAGGGACATTAGCAGGGAAGACAGCAGAACAGCAATGGCTGGTGTTTCTGGGATAAATTCAAAAAGTGCAGGGAAGATACATCCCAAATACAAAGTATTCTAAAGGGAAGATGAGGCAATTCTGAGCACGTGGGTGACAAGGGAAGTCAAAGACAGCATACATGCAAAGAGAGGACGTGTCATATAGCAAAATTTAGTGGGATGGTAGAGAATTGGGAAACTTCTAAAAACCAAAAGAAGGCAACAAAAAAAACATAAATAGAAAAGTTGAAATATGAAGGGAAGCTAGACAATAATATAAAAGAGGTTGCAAATAGTATTTTCAGACATAAAAAGAGTAAAAGAGAGATGAAAGTGAGTATTGGACCACTGGAAAATGATGCTGGAGAGGTAATAATTGGGGGAAAGAAGTGGCCGAGGAAGTTAATAAGTATTTTGCATCAGTCTTTGTTATGTAAGTTACTAGCAGAATTCTAGAAATGCGAGTGCTGGGGACAGATGTAATTGTCTTTGCTATTACTAAGAAGAAAGTGCTAGGGAAGCTGAAATAACTGAAGGTAGAAAAGTCACTGGGAACAGATGGACTAAAACTCACGGATCTGAAAGAGATATCTGAAGGCGGCATTAGTAATGATCTTTCTTTCCAATATTTTTATTAGTTTCTACATAGAAGAATACAGAATACAAGAACGTATATATAAAAGGCCAAAAAGGATTAAAAAAAACTACCAATTACATTATAACTATTCATAATAACAATCTCATTACCCCATAGTCATGTAAGTTAATCAATAGTGATATTGAAATATACTAATTTATTAATTTATTACAAAATCCCCTACCAAGACCCAAGCAGTTTATTAAGGGGAAAAGAAGGTAAAATACCTTCTTATATAATAAAAATTAATAATAGCCAACATCTGAATTTAAACAACAAATTGAAGGTTTTGAAAGTTTTGAAAATAATTCAGAAAAGGTCCCCACAATGTTTGAAGGTCTTGGCGAGATTCAGAAATTGAACAATACGTCTTCTCTAACTCTAAGCACGACTTAACATTGCATAACCATTGAGCATGAGTAGGAGGAAAAACATCTTTCCATTTAAACAAAAGCGCCCTCCTACCTATAAGAGAGCTAAAGGTGAAAACATATAAACCAGATGTATTCAGCTTGATATCTTGTCCTGCAATAAGACCAGATAGGGCTGTCAGAGGATTAGGCTTAAAATTGACTTTGAAAAGTAAAGAAAAAGTTTAAAATAGCTTCCTTCCAATATTTTTCAGGACTCGGACAAGTCCAAAACATATGAATTAATGAAGCTTCTCCATTATTACATCTGTCACAGCAGGGAGATATAGCTGAATAAAAATGAGAAAGCTTATCTTTAGTCATATGGACACTATGTATCACCTTAAATTGTATAAGGCAATGGCGAGAACTAAGTATTAACCAGTTTAAAAATTTCATTCCAAGTTTCCTCAGATACTGATGTCTGTAAATCTTGTTCCCAGAGATTCTTAATTTTGTCTAAAGGAACATTACTTGTCTCCAGTAACATACCATAAATATTAGATATTGAACCATTATGAAAAGGTGGCAAATTAAAAATTATCTCTAGTAAGTTCTTATCTGAGCTTATAGGAAATGTGCATAATTAAGATCTTAGAAAGTTTCTGATTTGTAGATATCAAAAAAGGTGAGTTTTGGGTAAGCTATATTTAGCTGACAATTGCTCAAATGAAAAAAGATTTCATCCACAAACAGATCCCAAAAGCACTTAATACCCAACCTGTCCCATTCTTTAAAAACTAAATCAGTCATGGAGGGTTAAAAAAATAGAATAAGTGGGACTTGAAAGGGAAAATCTCAACAGGCCAAAATGTTTTCTAAATTGTATCCAGATCCTCACAGTATGTTTAACTATTAAATTATCAATGCACATCAAAGTTGCTGGTGAACACAGCAGGCCAGGCAGCATCTCTAGGAAGAGGTACAGTCGACGTTTCGGGCCGAGACCCTTCGTCAGGACTAACTGAAGGAAGAGCTAGTAAGAGATTAAATTATCAGTTAGTTTACTTACAAATAAAAGAAGTGAGGATCCAAGAAGAGCAATAATAAAAAATTTATTAACAGAGTTAGCTTCTAAAGAAACCCATACCGGACAGTCTACACGATTAATATAATATAGCCAAAACGCAAGATATCATATATTAACTGCTCAGTAATAACACCTAAGATTAGGTAAGGCTAAACCTCCAGACTTCTTAGATTTTTGAATATGAACTTTATTTAAACAAGAGCATTTATTTTTCCATATATAGAAGGATAAAATAGGTTCAAGAGAGTCAAAAAAGGATCTAGGAATAAAAACAGGCAAAGCTTGGAAAAGATAAATTAATTTAGGTAGAATATTCATTTTAATAGAATTAATTTGTCCAATCAACGATATTGAAAAAGGTGACCAATTTAATGAAAACACAAAATAATCTGCAGATGCTGGGGTCAAAGCAACACTCACAACACACTGGAGGCATGTTGTGACCAATTTAATGATATCCTTTTTACATGGTTCAGTAAAGTAAGAAAGTTTTCTTTAAACCATGACTGTTACACCCAAATAAGTAAATTGATTCCCTACAGTTTTAAAAGGGAGATTAGTATTAATTGATACCAAATTATTTAAAGGAAATAATGCGCTCTTATGTAGGTTCAATTTATATCCTGAAAACTGGCTAGAACGGGAGAATAAAGAAAGTATGCAAGGTAGCGAGGTCTCAACATTAGCGATAAAAAGCAATATGTGATGAGTGTAAAGCAAGATTTTGTGGGTGATACCTCTCCTTAAAATACCACAGATATCATTAGATTCTCAAAAAGTGATGGCAAAGGGTTCTAAAACTAGATCAAAAAGCAAAGGACTCAACGAACAGCCTTGTCTAGTTCTGTGGTTAAGTTTAAATAGTTTGGAATTTTGAAAATTAGTAAGAAGCCTAGCAGAAGGAGATAGATAAAGTAATTTAATCCATTGAGTAAAATCTGTTCCAAAATTAAATTTTTTCTAAGGTTTTAAATAAATAATTCCATTCAACCCCATCGAAAGTCTTCTCAGCATCTAAGGATATCACACATTCCGATATCTCCTGAGAAGGAGAGTAAATAACATTTAATACATGGTGTATATTAAAATGGGAATGTTGGTTTTTAATAAATCCTGTCTGATCATCAGAAATAATAGAAGGTAAAATATTTTCAACCCTATGAGCCAGAACTTTAGAAAGAATTTCAGTATCAACATTGAGTAATGAAATTGACCTTTATGAAGAACATTCAGTTGGGTCCTTGTTCTTTTTTAGGATAAGCGAAATAGAAGCTTCATAAAAAGATTGAGGCAAACTACCCAACTTGAAAGAATCCAAAAAGACTAATTGTAACTGCAGTATAATTAATGAAGAAAAAGCCTTATAAAATTCTCCAAAAAATCCGTCTGGACCTGGAGCCTTCCCCGAGTGTAATGAAAGTATAGCCTTGGCGACTTCCTCATAAGAAATGGGTTGATCCATCTGTTTGCAAGTATCTGCAGAAAGTGCAGGAATATTTAATTGATCTAAAGATTATTCATTATAGTATTATCTTTAGAGGAATCAGAACTATAAGGTTTAGAATAGAATTCTCTAACGAGTGATCAGTTGTTCTATCACCATTAGTTTTGCAATTTTCTTGAATTTGTTATTTAACTACAGAAGTTTTTAATTGATTGGCCAATACTTTGCCTGATTTATCTCCGTGAATGTAAAATTGAGTTTTATCTTTAAGAAGTTGAGTTTCAATTGGATATATTAACAAAAGATCATATTTAGTTTTAACTTCAACACACCTTTTATATAAAACAGGATCTGAAGCTATAGCATATTTCTGATCTAATTGTTTCAATTGATAGGCTAATTCAATTCTTTCTTTATTAGCTTTATTCTTAACACTGATAGTATAAGAAAAAAATTATCCTCTAATATAGGCCTTAAAAGTATCCCATACAATAAGATTAGAAGTCTTTTCCTTTTTATTCTCTTCAAAAACAAAATAATATGCTTCTCTAGTAATTTAAAAAATTCCTTATCAGATAACAAAGTTGTGTTGAAATGCCAAAATCTGTTAGTTTGAGGAAGACCAGAGAGATTTAAAGATAGAAATACAGGAGCATGATCTGAAACACCAATCTCTTCATATTCACAGGAACGAATTAATGAAATCATTTAACTATCAATAAAAGAAATCAATCCTGGAATATGTACGATGAACTTGGGAAAAAAACAAATACACCCTATCTAAAGGATGTAAAAAACACCAAACATCAACAACGCCACACTTCAATAAAAAAGATTCAAAGCTGATTTATTAAGAGACACTGGTTTAGAAGATGATCGGTCTAAAATTGGCCAACACTTAAAATCTCCTCCCATCACCAAAGAATAAAGTTTCAGATCTGGTAAAAATGAAAAAAAAACACTCGGAGAATCCTGGATCATCTGCATTTGGGGCATACACATTGGCAAATACTATTAATTTATTATCTCGTTTTCCTGAAACTGTAACAAAACGTCCAATAGAATCAGACACTACTTTATGTTGGACAAAGGAAGACGTATTATCTATAAGAATCAAAACTCCTCTAGATATGGCCTGAAAAGAAGAACGAAAACAAAGTCCATTCCAACGGCTAAAAGAAACATGGATTATCACATTTGCGTATGTAAGTTTCTCGTAAGAAAATAATAGGGACCTTAAATTTCCTAATATAAGCAAAAATCTTATTACGTTTAACAGGGTGATTTATCCCTTTCATGTCAAAACTAAGTAAATTAATAGTTCGGTCCATTTTTAACATTATTTAAAGGAAGGGTTAAAATGTAAGTTAAAACCAAGCCATAAACCTTGAGAAATGGTAACCAAGCAACAAGTTGGCTAAAAATTCGAAAGCACCTTCTGAGAAAAAAAACATACCCCCGCCCACCTCCCAAATAAAGAAAACCGACCAAGAATTACTGGATTCTGGAATAGTTCCTGAGGACTGGAAATTTGCAAATATCACTCCATTCTTTAAGAAGGGAGGGAGGGAGAAGAAAGGAAATTATAAATCAGTTAGCCTGACTTCATTTATTGGTAAGATGTTGGAGTCTATTATTAAGGAT
Organism: Mobula hypostoma; assembly: GCF_963921235.1. Taxonomy (NCBI): domain Eukaryota; kingdom Metazoa; phylum Chordata; class Chondrichthyes; order Myliobatiformes; family Myliobatidae; genus Mobula; species Mobula hypostoma. Next base: position 27,752,894 of record NC_086111.1, on the reverse strand, counting down.
GATGTTTCAGGGTACTTGGAAGCACACAATAAACAAAGTCAGTATGTTTTTTTTAAAGGGGAAGCCTTGTCTGACAGACCTGTGGGAATACTTTGAGAAATAACAGACAGGATAGACAAAGGAGAAATAACATCAGTGGATGTTGTTCATTTGGATTTTCAACAGGCCTTTGACAAGATGCTGCACATGAGGCTGCTTAACATGATATCAGACCATGGTATTACAGGAACTGTACTAGCGTGAACAGAAGATTGGCTGACTGATAGGAGGCAAAGATTGGGAATAAAGAGGGCCTTTTCTGGTTGGCTGTCAGTGACTTAGGGATCAGTGTTGGGACTGCCTCTTCTCATGTTGTATGTCTGTGATTTGGATGAAAAGAATTGATGGCTTTGTGGCCAAGTTTGAGGATGTTACAAGGCGGAGGGCCAAGTAGTGTTGAGGAAGCAGGGTCATCAGCAGAAGAACTTAAACAGATTAGGGGAATGGGCAATGAAGTGACAGATGGAATTATAGTACAGGGAAGTGCATGGTCATGCACTTTGGCAGAAGGAATAAAGGTATGGACTACTTTTAATGTGGGGATAAAATTCAAAATTCAGAGGTGCGGAGGGATTTGGGAGTTGCTGTGAAGGATATCCTAAAATTTAACTTGCAGGTAGAGTTGCTGGTCAGGAAGGCAATTACAATGTTAGCATTCATTTTGAGAGGACTAGAATATAGAAGCAAGGATGCAATGCTGAGGTCTTTATAAGGCACTGGTCAGGTTGTACTTGGAGTATTGTAACCAGTTTTGTGTCCCTTATCTAAGAAAAGATATGCTGGCATTTCAGGGGAGGTTCACAAGAATGATCTCAGGAATGAAAAGGCTAAAATATGAGGAGCAGTTGATAGCTTTGAATCTGTTCTCACTGGAGTTCAGTGTGGGGGAGGGGGCAGGATCTCATTGCAACCTATCAAATACTGAAAGGTCCGGAGGAAGTGGATGTGGAGAGGATGTTACCTATAATGGGGGTGGGGTCTAGGACCAGAGGGCACAGCCTCAGCATTGAGGACAACCATTTAGAACAGAGATAAGGAAATATTTATTTAGCCAGAGGGTAGTGCATCTGCAGAATTCATTGAGACAGATGGCTGCGCAGGACAGGTCATTGGTTATATTTAATGTGGAGTTCGATAGGTTCTTGATTAACCAGGGAGTCAAAGGTTATTGGGAGAGGGAAGGAAAACAAGGTTGAGAAGGATAATAAATAAGCCATGATGGAATGGCAGAGCAGACTCGATGGGCCGAATGACTTAATTCTGCCATTCAGGGCCCCAAACAGTCCTTCCAGGTGAGGCATCACTTCACCTGTGAGTCGACTGGGGTGATATACTGCGTCCGGTGCTCCCGATGTGGCCTTTTATATATTGGTGAGACCCGACGCAGACTGGGAGACCGCTTTGCTGAACATCTACGCTCTGTCCGCCAGAGAAAGCAGGATCTCCCAGTGGCCACACATTTTAATTCCACATCCCATTCCCATTCTGACATGTCTATCCACGGCCTCCTCTACTGTAAAGATGAAGCCACACTCAGGTTGGAGGAACAACACCTTATATTCCGTATGGGTAGCCTCCAACCTGATGGCATGAACATTGACTTCTCTAACTTCCGCTAGGCCCCACCTCCCCCTCGTACCCCATCTGTTACTCTTTTTTATGCACACATTCTTTCTCTCACTCTCCTTTTTCTCCCTCTGTCCCTCTGAATATACCTCTTGCCCATCCTCTGGGTCACCCCCCCCCGTCTTTCTTCCCGGACCTCCTGTCCCATGATCCTCTCGTATCCCCTTCTGCCTATCACCTGTCCAGCTCTCGGCTCCATCCCTCCCCCTCCTGTCTTCTCCTATCATTTTGCATCTCCCCCTCCCCCTCCAGCTTTCAAATCCCTTACTCACTCTTCCTTCAGTTAGTCCTGACGAAGGGTCTCGGCCTGAAACGTCGACTGCGCCTCTTCCTATAGATGCTGCCTGGCCTGCTGCGTTCACCAGCAACTTTGATGTATGTTGCTTGAATTTCCAGCATCTGCAGAATTCCTGTTGTTTGCGACTTAATTCTGCTGTTATGTCTTTTGCTCATATGGTCTAATATAATTACAACTGTAACAAGACTATGAAATAAGTGATTGCTTTTAAAATGTTGACATGCATCTGTTTTTGATGGATTAATTTTATTATAATCAATCAAGCAATGCAACTCAGTAAAAGGCTTAGGACCAAAAGTTTAAAAAATGATAACAGGGTAAAAAATGCAGCATAGTGCAGGTCCAAATTCTGGAACAGTTAACAGTCTTAAAGCATCATTTATACTGGTTAATACAAAATCCTGGTTACGCTGTGCATAGTGCAGGCGTAAACATCTTTAAGGTATTAAAGAAAGTTGATTTTTTTCCCTTTTATTTAAACTGCTCCACTTATTGCAAAATACATTGAAAGAGTAAATTAAAAGGCAGTTTAACTGGGTGGAATGTCACATGATTAAAAGCTCTAGGAATTGCTCCAAACATTGCAGGCATTAAAAATCTCATTATACGACGTAGGTATTCAATTTTTAAAAGGATTATTTGAAGTTCCTTATCTCCTAGTTTGGCAGATAACAAATGGTTCAATGCCTCTGCTAAAATATGAAAGAGAGATAATCTCTGAGAAGCAAATTCTTATTTACAAGCCAGCATACCATAATATCAAGACAATATCATTTCCATTGAACAACTGCAGAATTAAATTTGGAAACCATAATCACAAGAAGTTGGTAACTATAATTTACTGCTTGGGAACAAAGATTTTTGTATCACATCATAGATGTAATTTCTTTTACTATTTGGTAACGCCATTTTAAGATCAGAAAAAAATTTGGCAGACTGTTAGCATGATGATAAAACGAGAATAAGAGAATTCTTGCTCAATCTATTATTCATGATATATGGGAATCTTATTAATTGTCTCCAATAAAAACTAATTAGCCCTGTATTTATTTACCTCATATAATATACATGATTATTTTGAGAATTAGTTATGAATCCAAATATGACTCACTTGTGACTTTGTAACTTACAGAAAGCAAACTTTTAAGGGTTGTATAGTTATCCTCATTATTTAGCTATAGATTTAGGTCCATACTACTGTGTTAAATTTAACCCATTCTTTAGACAGACCCTTGGGGCAATGGCTGTGTGATGTTATTCCACTATTGTGGGCTCTGCAGTGACTGATGGGGCCAGAATGGAGCCTGCAGTCCCTGTCATAGATGGGGCTGAATGAGTTCGATGGGTGAGTGGGTGTGGTTGATTGGCTGAGATGAGAAGTTATGCTCTCCTTTCACCACGTTTTGCTGAGCTGCCCTCTATTCCCAACAAAGAGACTCCGAGATTCAGAGTACCATTTTGATCAGTGACAGGTCAATGATTTTAGCATTGGATAGCTCAGTAGGTCTACATATTCAAACACAATTACAGCAGTTTCAGGACCCCAGTCATCCTCCTCATCCCAGACATGGGTAGTCATGCTGCAGATTTATGGCCAAGATTTGTCACTCGCATGTTTTCAACTAAATCATTGGACTAAGTTGGTCATGAGCTGACAGCTAGCTTTTGCATAAAACCATAAGGCATACAAGCAGAATTAGGCCATTGAGTTTGCTCCACCATTCCAGCATGGCTGATTTATTATCCCTCTCAATCTCATTCTTCTATCTTCTCTCCATAACCTTTGACTCCCTGATTAATCAAGAACCTGTCAACCTCTGCCTTAAATATAGGCAATGACTTGGCCTGCTCAGCCATCTGTGGCAATGAATTCCACAGACTTATCTCCTTCCAGCTATAGAATTTTTTTCCTCATCCCTGTTCTGAATGGATGTCCCTCAATTCTGAAGCTGCACCCTCTGGTCTTAGACTTCCCCACTACAGGACACATCTTTCAATTTCTTTCTCAGAAGTAACAGTGAACTGGTTTCACTGGAATGGTATCAAAACATGCATGTCAAAGGCAATGTAGCAATTAATGAGGTCTTCAAAATGTTCGTTCGAGCACATGATAACTGCTGTTTACCCTTTATAAGCTGGTATCTATTCTTAACTCCAGGTGGAGTGAATCCTTGGGTGTTTGCGACATAGACAGTTTTGCTGGAGAGTCCACTCGGATCATCACTGTCAATAATTTGCTGGAACTCTTGCTATTTTTTTTTGGCTACCATTCATTCTTTACATCATCAACTTTCTGCTGGACCTCTGACTTTGAGAGAGTCATAATGTCATGGAAACAGGATCTTCAGCCCTTTGAAGAACAAACAAATATCTGCACAATCCCTACACAAACATCCACATTTTATTTACTTCAATGGATGTCACCTGATCTTTACCTTACAATGATGCTGTGTGTCTATGATGCTACTGGAAGTAAGCTTCTCATCACACCTGTACTTACATGTACTTTCCCATATTACAATAAACTTGACTTTGACAATGTTGCTTTCTAATAACACTGAACATTTTTAAAAAAGTGTTGCTTCATCAATATTTTTATGATATTTTTTTGTTTGTGACAGACCACTTGAAGTTGAACACAAATATAATTTCAGACTACTTGCATCATAGAGGAATTTGGAGAAACAAGAAATTAACTTTTATTAATTATATTGCATTTAATGGCATAACAATGCAGATGCTATGCAATAGTTCAACTAAGCTAAAAATGTTTTGTTGATGATTTTCATTTGTACTCAATCTCTGGGGCTTCTTGGTTAACTGTCCAACAATAATCAGTCAACATTGATGGATTCCAGTTGCCCTGATATTTGCTCTCCGTGACTGCAATCTCCTGGTGAAGAATTTCACCATGCTTATCACTGACAGCACCAAGGTTTGCAGGGAAGAAATCTAAGTGGGAATGCAGAATATTAATCTCTAGTGACACGTTGCGCTTCATGGTTTTGTATGCTTGAAGCATGTTGTTAACCGGCTGCACATAGTTTAGTACTCTGTAGTTGCCAAGAAACTTTTCAACAACATCCATGCAATTGTCTCCTGTCTCACTAGAAGTTCTCTGAATTGCCTGTTATTGATGACCCGTTTGATTTGTGGACCAACAAAACTGCCTTCCTTAATCTTAGCATCAGTTAATCTGACTTGAATTATGAATGGAAATAACAAATATAGGTGATTGTTAAAACATGGTGCGTGATAGTGAACTATCATGGTGATTTTCATGATCTGCAGCCCAAAGCGCAGATACACCCAAAAGTATTCATGAAGCAAAATCTTTGTTGTCCAGTGTAATCCAAAGAGTCACAATGAAATCATTGAAAATGTGGACTGTTTCCCATACACACAGAAGCCAGCTTTTAGTGAGGGCTGGCACCAATAATGAACCATCTTTCCCTTCAATGCACCAGCAGACCTTCTGGAAAACTGGAGATCCTACAAAAACAGAAGTGCCTGTAGAACTCAGCCGATCAAGCAGCATCTGTGGAAATAGAAATCAGTTAATATGTCAGGTTGAAGATACTTAAGTGCAACTTCAGGTGAAGAGTCTTTGACTGAAACCTGGACAACACAGTCTGCTGGGCAGCAGGAACCTTAGCCTTCCTGTGTGCTTACCTACAGCAGACATCTCAGAGTACTGAAGAAATACAACAAACACTGTCTAAGCAAAATCTTCCGTATCTGCTTGCAAAGTAAGTGAATGTAACTCAGTGTCCTCTCCCAACCTGAACAAATCAGAACCTGTTAGGTAGCCCTGGACTCCTAATGCAGACATAATGCTGTGAGCTCTGTCACAGCAACAGAAACAGGGGTGAAAAAATCATGGTCCCAATGATGAAGGAACATTTCACAGAGTACTGAAAGCCTCGAGTATATGCCTACATCAAAGTTTCGTGAACATTTGGTGGAGTGCGGCACCACACAAGGTATCTGAGCAACACATACAAAACGCTGCAAGAAATCATTACATCAGATAACATCGATATAGGGGAATAAAATGTCAGTGTTTTGAGCCAAAACCCTTCATCGGGACTAAAACAAAGGGGGAAGTAGCCAGAGTAAGAAGGAAGCATGAGGGTAAGGTGTGCAAGCTGGCAGGTGATAGGTAAGGCTAGTGAGGGGGTAGGTGGGTGAGTGAGGGAGGGTGGTTGAGATAAGAGAGGAGAGATGAGAGTATGAAGAGATCAGAGGGGTGAGCAGTAAGAGAGAGTTTCTCTGAATTTCCATTGAATACAGGAGACTTTGCAATGGAGCAGCAGATCATCGACACAGGGGACTACCTATCTATTCTGCTTTATAGCTCCTGCTCTACCCATTGCAAAGTCTGTAGGTGCCACATTATCCTCATCGGACAAGTCAAAACCCTTAGAAGTGGAGTAGAAACAAACCCCAACTCAAACTCAATGTTGAAGAGCAACCGAAGAAGGACAATGTGCAAAATACAACAATGGGAAATGCTCTGAAGATAATTTTGATGCAGGGTTAACTATAAATGGGACTAAGCCGAGGCCATGTCTTTCCTTTCAGGTAGCATTAAAAGTTCTTAAGGCATCCTTTTGAAAGAGCAGCTGTGGAACTATCCTTGTGATCTGGTCACTAGTTATCCCTCAGCAAATGTTACTGAAGGATCAGTTTACGTAGTCATTAACATTGAGTCATTTTGCAGATGCTGGAGGAAATCAGCAGGCCAGATAGCCTCTATGGAAGGGAATAAACAGTCAATAATCTTGGCTGGAACCCTACCTAAGGTCTCGATGAAAGGTCTAAGGCCCAAAATATTGACTTCACATTCCACTCCATAGATGCTGCATCACCTGCTGATTTCCTCCAGCATATCATGTGTTGTTATGTAGTCCCTATTACAGGCCTTTTTCTGGATGCCACAATTTGCTGCCAGACATTTCTTGCAAAATGAAAGCCACTTGAAGATTCTGAAAGAGACATGAAAGGTGTAATATTCACGGAATCTGTTTTACTTTTAAAGCCATGAAAATAATTGCTTAAGTCCAAAAATCTGATTCTATCTAAAAAACATTTCTTTTTCCATAGTACCACTTTAGTGATGTTATAAGTACCTTATGAAATAGTTATACCATGTATAGGATGGCAAGGTGGAGATGCATCTCTATCAATGGAAGTGTAAGGTGCTCCTTCCGTCTGCTAGCCTGTATGTCACCCTTGGGCAAGGTGTAGCATGATCAAGGTCATGTGAAGCCACAGAAGCAGGTTGTGGATGGTCGTATGAGCAGCTGGTGCATATCACAAGCCCTGGGTAAGCAACCACTGATTCCAGGCAGACAATCTCTGAAGAGTATTGATAATGGTTGGGGTCACCCATCTTGTAAAGACACTGCTCAGAAGAAGGCAATGGCAAACCAGTTCTGCAGAAAAAATTGCTAAGAACAATCCTGACCAAGATCACCCACATCGTACAACATGGCACATAATGATGATGATATCATGTAATTCAACATTATGTTTGTGTTTGGTTTCACACTGTTGCATTATAATGCAATGTCCTGTTAGTGAGTCTTCCCCATTCGCTAGTAGAACTTGCAATTTACCTTCCTTGACTTTTGCAATGCTACATCATAATCGCAATTTATTTCATGACTAAAGTGAACCTCTATAGTTTCTGCTAAGCTACACATATAGCTCACATCTAATTTTCCTACACTCTCTCTCTCTCTCTCTCTATATATATATATAATAGCTACTAACAGTCATAAGAATAAGTGTTCCCTTTAGTAGCAATGGCTGGAAGACATTTTGTGTGAGAAGCTTCAGACTTCTCAGGATTCAGTTTGGGCCCTGAGTTCCTGCTTTACTATGCCATTTAAAGTATTTAGAACATAGAGCATAACAGCACAATACAGACCCTTTGGATCTCTATATTGTGTTGACCTTTTAATCTATTCTAAGATCAGTCTAACCATTCCCTCCATGGTAGCACAGTGGTTAGTGCGAAACTATTACAGCTCAGACCGTCAGAGTTCAATTCCCACGCCACCTGTAAGGAGTTTGCACATCCTTCCCATGAACGTGTGGGGTCAGTAGGTTAAATGGTCATTGTAAATTGTCTTGTGATTAGGCTAGGGTTAAATAAGTGAATTGCTGGGCAGTGTGGCCATTGGTCTAGAAGAGGCTGTTCCATACTGTATCTCTAAATAAATAAATAACCATCCATTTTTCTATCATCCACAAACCGATGTATGAGTTTCTTAAATGTTCCTAATCTGTCTGCCTCTACTATCACCGCTGACAGGGCACTCCATGAATCTAGCACTCTCTGTGTAAAAAACTTGCCTGTCATTTTCCTTATACTTTCCAACAATTACCTTAAAATTATGCCTACTTGTATTAACCAAAGTTTCTGTTTTTTCACTCCATCTGTACTTCTTATCATCTTGTACGCCTCTTTCCAGTCACCTCTCAGCAACACAAAACACTGGAGGAGCCCAGCAGGTCAGGCAGCATTTATGGAAATGAGTAAACAGTCACCGTTTCTGGCTGAAACCCTTAATCAGGACTGGAAAGAAAGGTGAGACGGGGGGGGGGGGGGGAAGATGCCAGAATAAAAAAGTTGGGGGAGGGGGAAGGAGGGCAAGCTAGAAGGTGTTAGGTGAAGCAAGGTGGATGATGAAGGAGGGATGAAGAAAGAAGCTGGGAGGTGATAGATGGGAAGGCAAAGGGCAGGAGAAGGAGTCTGATTGGAGAGGAGAGTGGATCATGGGAGAAAGGGAAGGAGGAGGGGCACCAGGGGAGGTGATATGCAGCCGAGGGAAAAAAAGGTAAGAGGCTGGAGTGGAGAAATTAATAAAGGGGAAGGGGAACATTACCGGAAGGAGAAATTAACGTTCACGCCATCAGGTCAGAGGCTACCTAGATGGACTATGAGGTGTTGTTCTTCCACTCTGAGAGTGGCCTTATCGTGGCAGCAAAGGAGGTTGTAGGCCAGCATGTTGGAATGGGAATTGGATTTGAAGTAGTTGGCCACCGGGAAATTCCACGTTTTGAGGATCGTGTGGAGATGCTTGACAAAGCAGTCCCCCAATTTATGTTGAGTCTCACCGATGTGGAGGAGCCCACATTGGTAGTCCCAAGTACAGTAGGCGACCCCAACAGATCCACAGGTGAAGTGTTACCTCACCTGGAAGGACAGTTTGGGGCCCTGAATGGAAGTGAGGGAGGAGATGAATGGGTAGGTCTAGCACCTCTGCCACTTGCAGTGATAAGTGTTAGCAAGGAGGTTAGCGGGGAAGGATAAATGGACAAGGGAATCATGGAGAGTCATCCCTGTTGAAAGCAGAGAGTGCAGTGGGAGGGGGACATAAAGATGGTTTTGGTGGAAGGAGGCTGTTGAAGATAGTGGAGGTTGCAAAGAATGATGTGTTCAATGTGGAGGCTTATGGGGTGGTAGGTAAGAACATGAGGAACTCTAGAATTGTTAAGGTGGCAGGGAGATGGGGTGAGTGTGGGTGTCCAGGAAATAGAGGAGGTGCGAGTACGGGGAGTATCAATGGTGGAGGAAGGAAAACACTGTTCTTTGAAGGAGAAGGACATCTCTGATATTCCAGAAAGGAAAGCCTCATCCTGGGAACAGATGTAGTGGAGATGAAGGAACTGAGAAAAGGGACTGGCATTTTTACAGGAGATTGGATGAGAAGAGGTATAGTCAAGATAGCTGCAGGAATCTATAGGTTTAATAAAAGTTATTTGTAGAGAATTTGTCTCCACAGATGGAGACAGAGAGATCAGAAAGGGAAGAAGGGTGTCAGAAATGACCAAGTGAATTTAAGGGTAGGGTGGAAGTTGGAAGAAAAGTTGATAAAATTGATGAAATCAGTATGGGTACATGAAGCAGCGCCAATGCAGTAATCCATGTAGGGCAGAAATAGTTGGAGAGCAATACCAAGTACTACTTGAAATATGGACTGTTCCATGTAGCCAGTGAAAAGGCAGGCACAAATGGAATGTGGAGAAAGTGACAGGAGCTGAAGGGGAAATTGTTAATGGTAAGGACAAGTTCCATCAGACAAAGGGTGATCGTGAAAGTGAATAGGTCAGGTCTGTTGTCAAGACAGAAGCAGAGAACGTTAAGGCCTTCTCATTGGAGGATAGAAATCAGAAGTAGGTTCATTATCACTGGCATGTAATGTGAAATTTGTTAACTGAACAGCAGCAGTTCAATGCAATACATAATCTAGCAGAGAAAAAATAATAATAAATAAACAAGTAAATCAATTACGTATATTGAATAGATTTTTTAAAATATGCAAAAACAGAAATAATATATAATTTTTTTAAAAAGTGAGGTAGTGTCCAAAGATTCAATGTCCATTTAGGAATCGGATGGCAGAGGGGAAGAAGCTGTTCCTGAATCACTGAGTGTGTGCCTTCAGGTTTCTGTATCTCCTACCTGATGGTAACAGTGAGAAAAGGGCATGTCCTGGGTGCTGGAGGTCCTTAATAATGGATGCTGCCTTTCTGAGATACCACTCCTTGAAGATGTCCTGGGTACTTTGTAGGCTAGTACCCAAGATGTAGCTGACTAAACTTACAGCCTCTGCAGCTTCTATTGGTCCTGTGCGGTAGCACCCCCCCCCCACCCCCGCCCATACCAGACAGTGATGCAGCCTGTCAGAATGCTCTCCATGGTACAACTATAAAAATTTTTGAGTGTAATTGTTGACGTGTCAAATCCCTTCAAACTCCTAATAAAGTATAACCACTGTCTTGCGTTCTTTTTAACTACATTGATATGTTGGGACCAGGTTAGATCCTCAGAGATCTTGACACCCAGGAACTTGAAACTGCTCACTCTCTCCACTTCTGATCCCTCTATGAGGATTGGTATGTGTTCCTTCATCTTACCCTTCCTGAAGTCCACAATCAGCTCTTTCGTCTTAGTGACCCTGTATTCTGCCTTCAAATTTGACCTTCTAAAATGTATCACTTCATATTTTTCCCGGGTTGAACTCCATCTGCCACTCCTCAGCCCAGCTCTGCATCCTGTTAATGTTCTTTTTCACTGTGACCTGTTTATTGGATTTACTTTTGCTGCTAATGTGTCTTTGATTTATAAGAGCAAGCTAACTCACCATAGGTAACTATCCTTGAAATGCCATCTTTCTATTCAAATTGATTCTTGTTCTTTGCAAAGACTTTCATTTGGTTTAAGAGATGGGAATAAACGATTTTATCAAAAGCCTGATAAACCAAGGTGTAGTTTGTCACCTGCAGAACTTTCAATCACTAACAAGCATATGATCATAAAATCTCATGTCTTTCCTTTAATAAATCCACACTATCTTTTATTTATCATCCTTACTATCAGAAGTTGGCTGTATTGCTGTTTCTTTGCTGACAGTAGGTGAGGAGCTATCAAATATATCACTGTAAACCTGCTATATTTTCAATGGTAATTGTTTAATTTCAGAAACATTACGTATTGACATAATAGCTCTGATCCATGGAAAAATAATGACCAATGATATTATGCAAATTATCTCCTGATATAAAAATCTGTGTGTTCAGATAACTTAAATATGGGAGATTGTTTCTGTCATCCATGCAAATCAAATCAGATATAACTAATAGAAAATTATACTTTGCTATTTCTGTCTAAGTTCTGACAAATCAAGACTAATTTAATGTCTCTTAATCCAGTAAAGTATGCCTACTTGTAACTCACACAAAATGCTGGAAGAACTTAGCAGATCAGGCAGCATCTGTGGAAAGGAATAAAGAGTTGAAATTTCAGCTTGGACCCTTCATCAGGACTCACGATGAAGGGTCTTAGCCCAAAACGTTAACTCTATTCTTTTCTAAAGTTGCTGCCTGACCTGTTGGGATCCTCCAGTATTTTGTGTGTGTGACTCTAGATTTCCAGCATCTGAAGAATCTCGTGTTTACGGTATGCCTACTTGTTCATGCTTCATTTTAATTGATTGTGGATAATAGGTTTATACTCAACATGTTCACACACCACATTCAATCTTGTTGTCACATTCCCCTCTCCTCTTCCACATTATTGCCAAATTAAACTCGCTAAAGGAAGGACATGAGTAAAACATAATGCGGTTTGTTTTTGATGGCATACTCTATCGCATATCTTCCCCCCACGATGTGACAGCAAGCAAGAATGCCCTCGTTCTTTTGCTAACCTATTGGTAATAAGAATTAAATTATACCTTGATCCGGTTCATAAAGTATGTAATGTTTCATTTCAGCTTGGATTCTGTGCAGTTTGTTTCTTTTGAGATTACTCTACAACATGAATAAGAAGATACGTTTAGTCACTTGAATTTCCTTGGAATGCCCTCATTCATGGTCTTCACATTTCTTATTTTTTTCACTCATTTATGATGCTTGTAAGCAAGTCCCATGTTTAAGGCCTGTCCCTTTATGATCCATTTCAAAGTGGCAGACAGCAACCCCTGTTAGTGAGACACTATCATAAATACAAACAACACATTCTTTAAAACATTTACTCAAATACTTGCACAATGTTAATGCACATGGGATCCAAGGTGAGCTGGCTAATCACAGTGTATTGCATAGATTGGTGATGGGACCTTTGATATTTGTTGATGAGTCAGATGTGACTACAGGAGGTATAATAAATAAGTTTGATGCCAATAAAATTGATGTTGTAGACATAGAAAGAAGACTACAACAGGATATAGATCAGAAGGAATATTGGGCAGGCCAATAGCAGTTGGAACTTTAACCCAAGAAGTTGGGAAGTAAGTTAGAGGTAGGACATGAAATGTAAATCGTAGCATATCAATGAATATTGATGAACAGAGAGACCTAGGGGTCCAATACATAAGACAAGGTTAGATTAAAAGAGAAGCGAAGAAGGAATATTACATGCTTATTCCTTCTCCACTACTCTGGTGAACTGAGCACCGGCACTTAAGCAAAAGGAAGATTTTTTGTTGTATTTAAACAATTTGCCGCCTTTTGCACACTGGTTGCTTGTCAGTCTTTGTGTACAGTTTTTCATTTATCCCATTGCTTTTCTGTTCTGCTGTGGATGCCTGCAAGAAAATAAATCTCAGGGTTGTACATTGATACTTTGATAATAAATTTACTTTGAACTTGCATGACTTCATTGATTAAAGCATAAAATGTAAGAGTTGGATATTATATTGCAAACTTACAAAACACTGGCTATACCGCACATGGAATATTTTGTGCATTTCAAATTCCCACAGTATAGGTAGGGTGTGGTTATGCCGTAGAAAATGCAAAGGTGATTTGCTAGAATATTGTCTAGATTGGAGTAAGTTAGTTGTGGTGAGATATTGGATAGGCTGGGTTTGTTTTCTCTGGATTGAAGAAAGCTGAGGGGTGACCGATTGAACTATACTTTTGCAATGCAGAAGCCAGATTCAAGCTGTGGGTTAAATGCCAGGTCAATGAATTTGTAGACAGCTTGCATGTGGCAGCTTCAAAGGCAGCCAAACTGCTTGTTCCATCCCTTCCAATCTTCAGTCACAACCCTCAAGTGGTAATTTTTCAAGTGCCCATCCAGACTCCTTTTCGAAATCAAGGATTACCATCATCCTTGTCGGCACTGACTTGCAGATCATACTAGGTTTCAAGGAAGTATTTTCTTATGCCTGCTTTTTTTTTTAATCTTCCAGACAAATTATTTAAATGGCCCTTGAACTATGTGATTAGAAGTACCTTCTCTCTAAATAGTCTAAATCAGTCATGATCTCATGTACCTCAGTCCTGTGGTTGTTGCTAGCAAGGTCTGTAAATTTTGCCTATCCTTTTTTGAATTATTTTTATCTTGGAGAACAATCTTAGTTTTTCTCTAGGCTAATTTTATAGCTAAAATCTCTCATCTATGCAAGCATGACATTATATTTTACCTACACTGTTTCTGGGATCACAACATTCTTGCTAAAATGTAGTGACATGAACTGGATGGAGCTCTTAAATAGTGACAGAGCCAGTGGTTTATACAAGTCAGTATTACTTACTTGCTTTCATACCTTATATCAAAGTTGCTGGTGAACGCAGCAGGCCAAGCAGCATCTGTAGGAAGAGGTGCAGTCGACGTTTCAGGCTGAGACCCTTCGTCCTGAAACATCGACTGCACCTCTTCCTAAAGATGCTGCTTGGCCTGCTGCGTTCACCAGCAACTTTGATGTATGTTGCTTGAATTTCCAGCATCTGCAGAATTCCTGTTGTTTTCATACCTTATATCTCTTTTTGTGTCCCAAGATCAGTTATACTTGGCTCTCCCAATCGGCCATACTGCTTTCTAGGTGTTATATACATACAAGATCTATCCAGCACCTACCGTTTCTACACATATCCATGAATTATATTTGGACTGCCATCTCAGCTCATTCCAGTAGCTTCTATGTGATTTTTTTTTGCTGTCTAGTTCTATCTTCTGCATTATTTAAACGTTCAAGTTTCATGCATCAGTAGATCTGGAAATTTTATCCTGGCTATATTTGAGTGTATCTTAGATGAAGCAATGACTCCTAGTATAGAGCAATGTTTTGAGCACAAAATTCCAGCGAGCCTTCCTGCCAACATCCTCTGGATTTAAAAACAATCATTTACTCCTTTTCCCTGCTTTCTACCTCTAAATAAATTTGCAATCTATGCTGCTATTGATCCTTTAATTCTGTGAATTTCAATTCTGCTGACTCAGGGCTTGTGTGGGATTTTTTGTCTAATACTTGAAAATCCACACTGACAACATCTCATTCATTCCTTCAACAACCTTCTCTAGTCCCTCATCAAGAAATTCAACCACATGAATCAAGTACTATTTGCTTTTATCAGATTCATGCTGGTCCTCTTTTATCTATTCAAGCTTCTCCAATTGCATATTGATCCTTTGTTGATTAGAGTTTCCAAGAGGTTCAGCACAAATGAAATTAAACTGACTGGCTTGTAGTTACCCTGGCATTGAACAGGGATATTGCAGTTGACATTTTCCAGTTTTCAAGCACTTCCTCTGTATGCAGGATTGGCAGATCATGGAAATCCCTTCTGCAAAGTGCAATATTTTTATCAAAAGTGAGGTTAGCACCATCAACGAGTAACCTTAGCCACTTGTCCCAAGTGGCTGCGTGTAGAGTAATTGCAATATATGGAACATAAAAAGTACAACACTGTACAAGTCCCTTAACCCATGATATTGCACTGACATTTTAACCTACTCTAAGATAAAATAAATGTTTACTTCTCCTATTGCTCTCCATTCCCCCCACCCCACCCCGACACCCCATGCGCCTGACTAGGAGTCTGTTAAATGTTTCTAAATTATCTACATTTACCACCACACCTGGGAGCACAATCCCTGTAATGACCGCTCTCTGAGTAAAAATCCTAGCTTTTATACTTTCTCCTAATCACGTAAAATTATGCCCAATCATATCAGCTATTTCCACTTTGGGGAAAAGAGGTGCTGGCTGCCCACTCTTTCAATACCTCCCATCATTTTATACACCTATCAAGTAGAATTTCATCCTCCTTCGCTCCATACAGAAAAGTCTTAGCTTGCTCTGACATTCCTCATAAAACATGCTCTCTAATTTAGGCAACATCCTGGTATCCTCTGTACCTTTTTCTAAACCTCCCACTTTCTTCCTCTAATGAGGCAACTAGAACTGAATCCAAGTAGCCAGGTTTCCCTGGACCCCATGTCCCTTGACTCTCTGTATGAGGATACCATGGGAAGCATTATCCAATTCCTTATTCAAATCTGTATAAACTAAACTCCATGCACTGGTCAACACTCATCACTTTATTTTGTCACCTCCTTTAGGAAGTCAATCAGGCTTGTTCAAACTCAGGTTTAATTATCATTCAACCACATATGAATACCTGTGAATACTGCCAAATAAAATAATGTTCCTCTGGGGCAAGATGCAAAACACAGCACAAACAATGAAACGGCACAGCACATATCACACATTTTATTTAACAAGTAAACATACAGTCACACAAAAAATATATATAGAAACTGTTACGTACCCCGTAACTGGGTTGCCAAACCAGCAGAAATGGATCACTCAGTTGGAGTCTGGATTACTAGAACTAAGAAAGTTTTATTTAAGAAACAAGCAACACAGTGATCGAAAGGATAATAAATGCAACAGTTCAGCGATGATAAACACACATGTACACAGAATTAAGATGACAGCATCAATCAAGCTCTATCGTTGTCTAGGGGTAAATGACCAAATTTCAAAGTGACTCAAAGTTCAGTCCAGTTTAGTAGTTCAGTTCGCAGTAATCGTTGCCATGGCGATGGACAACGTGGGGGAAGAGAGAGATAGAACAGGAACAACTGATCATTCAGAACGGCTTCACTCACAGACCGGCGATATGGCTCACAAACAACTTTTGGGCGGGTCCTTGGTGATGCCACCTGAGGTCACCGACTGTGACCCCTCCTCCAGATGCGGTTGATCCTCTGCAGTGAACCCGGCACCCAGGCAAGGGCGGACACACACCGGGTTCCCGCTGATCGTACCTTTCCACCCTGGCCGTTGTCTGGTACTTCTCATCCACTCGTGAGAGGCGCACCGCTTCCAGGGTCTCATTACCTCGGGTGGCATGTGTGTCCTGCCTTAGCAAACCGGTCCCTTTTTATCCCCCTGCTGGGGTATTGCCTGTCCATCACTTCAAACAGTTCAGGGTTCAAAGGGGGGAGCCGCCCCAGACAGCTCTCTCTCCCCCGTCCCTTCATTACACATCTCCAGACGCTGCTCCATTGTTCCTTATCTCTCTTTCCCCTGAGGGCAGGTGGCAAACCACTTGCTGATGTCACTGATGCTAACCCAGGCCAGCAAACATCTTAATTTTATGTGTATTCTCGTCACAAAACATAGAAATCCTACAGAACAATACAGGCCCTTCGGCCCACAAAGCTGTGCCGAACATGTCTTTACTTAAGAAATTACCTAGGGTTACCCATAACCCTCTATTTTTCTGAGCACCATGTCGCCAGCAGCTCATTCCACGCACTCACCACTCTCTGTGTATAAAAAAAAATACTTAACCCTGACATCTCCTCTGTACCTACTACCAACCACCTTAAACCTGTGCCCTCTAGGGCTAGCCATTTCAGCCCTGGGAAAAAGCCTCTGACTATCCACATGATCAATGCCTCTCATCATCTTATACACCTCTATCAGGTCACCTCTCATCCTCCGTCGCTCCAAAGAAAATAGACCGAGTTCACTCAACCTCTCCTCATAAGGCATGCTCCCCAATCCAGGCAACATCTTTGTAAATCTCCTCTGCACCCTTTCTATAGTTTCCACATTCTTCCTGTAGTGAGGTGACCAGAACTGAGCACAGTACTCCAAGTGGGGTCTGACCAGGGTCTGATATTAGTGAGGAGCATTGGTGAGACCTCATTTGGAATACTGTGTGCAGTTTTGGGCCCCTATCTTAGAAAGGATATACTGATGTTGGAGAGAGTTCAGAGAAGATTTACGAGGATGATTCCTGGAATGCAGGGGCTAACATATGAGGAGCGTCTGTCGGCTCTTGGATTGTATTCATTAGAGTATAGAAGAATGAGAGGGGATCTCATAGAAACGTTTCGAATTTTGAAAGGGTTGGACAGAGTAGATGTGGAAAGGTTGTTTCCCTTGGTGGGTGAGTCCAGGACAAGAGGCCATAGTCTTAGAATTAGAGGGTACCCAGTTAAAACAGAGATGAGGAGAAATTTTTTTAGCCAGAGGGTCGTGGATTTGTGGAATTCGTTGCCACATATGACTGTGGAGGCCCGATCATTGAGGGTGTTTAAGGAGGAGATTGACAGGTATCTAATTAGTCAGGGTATCAAGGGATATGGGGAAAAAGCCGGAAATTGGAACTAGATGGGTGAATAGTTTAGCTCATGGGGGAGCTGCGGAGCAGAGTCGATGGGCCGAATGGCCTACTTCTGCTCCTTTGTCTTGTGATTTTGTGATCTTGTGATATAGCTGCAACATTACCTCTGGGTTCCTAAACTCAATCCCACGATTGATGAAGGCCAATACACCATACGCCTTCTTAACCACAGAGTCAACCAATGGACTCGGACCCTGAGATCCCTCTGATCCTCCACACTGCCAAGAGTCTTACCATTAATACTATATTCTGTCATCATATTTTACCTACCAAAATGAACCACCTCACACTTATCTGTGTTGAACTCCATCTGCCACTTCTCAGCCCAGTTTTGCATCCTATCAATGACCTGCTGTAACCTCTGACAGCCCTCTACACTATCCACAACACCTCCAACCTTTGTGTCATCAGCAAATTTACTAACCCATCCCTCCACTTTCTCATCCAGGTCATTTATAAAAATCATGAAGAGAAGGCTCCCACAACAGATCCCTGAGGCACCCCACTGGTGACCGACCGTGATGCAGAATATGACCTGTCTACAACCACTCTTTGATTTCTGTGGGCATGCCAGTTCTGGATCCACAAAGCAATGTCCCCTTGGATCCCATGCCTCCTTACTTTCTCAATAAGCCTTGCATAAATATATATATAGACCAAAACCAAGTGACATATCCTAAAAATTGATGGTGAATGGGTGTTATCAACAAGAAAAATCGATTCTTATCAGTCCACAGCCAAATGTTTCCCCACATGCAATCCAGCTTGTCATTCCACTTTTTGAACACTAGAGGGCAGCACTGATGTGAGGGGCCAACCCCCAACCCAGCATGGACGCTGCTCTACACTGCCTCTGGCATTTCTGTTCCTGGACTACAGCAACAGGCGAGGTCACAGCAAGGTCCTTGCTACAACTGAGGCCATGCAGATAGCTCGCCATCTGTTCTGCCAATAACCAAGGTCAACGGACTTGCTGCATTTTACATGATCAATGTCTAACAGGGTCGCATGAACACAAGAGAAACATCCAAGACAGTCATTCATTGTTAAACTGCACATCGCCTTCACGCATTGACTCCAATGCCTTCGTGCAGCAGACAGTAACACAGTGAGCACAAAGTCCAGCTCCTCCAGTTCCTTCACTGGTGAGCAGCTTGCTGATGGGATGGACCTGCAGTACTTGAAGGTCTTAATGTCCACCATTGTCTTGCAATCATAGGAAAAAGCCAATTTAATGACAAAATCACCTCTAGTTGCCTCCAAGAGGCCACCGTGTCTGGACGTGCCGCCATTAAAGTTCCCATGATCTGAGCAAGATACAGATTGTGATAACGTGTAGAGTCAATAGCTTCCTTTCTTTGGTGGGTTGTTAGTTTTATATTAAGTATGAGCAAGAACAGAACTGGTTTACAAGTTGACTTTCTGAATTGCAGCAAGGCAAATTTTGATGTTACCACCCTGGGACTTGCAAAAGTTTGTTTGCAAGGAAGTGGAAAGATATTTAAAAGTGAGATAGTGAGAGTTCAAGGCTGTTAGAGTGAAGGGCAGACCAGGCAGAAATAAGGAGTCCTGGATGATGAGGACATTGAGGCATAGGTCAAGCAGAGGCAGCTGGGGTCTCAAAAATCCAAGGAAGAGTGTAGAAGGTGCAGGAATTTGCTTGTGAAGTAAATCTGTAAGGCAAAACAAAACCATGAAGTACCCTTGGCAAGGAAGATGAAGAAGAATCCAAAGATATGTTCTAAGTATATTAAGGGAAAAGGAGTAACTAGGGAGAGAACGAAGACTTTCAAAGACCAAATGAGGGTAGAAAAATCTCCAGTGCCTCACAGACTTGTCCAAATTCAATGAATAAAACTAGAGAAGAATATGCAGTAGCTGTTGCTAAGATATTTGCATCATTGTTAATTTGGGTGAGGTGCCAGAAGTCTGGCTGGTGGCTAATGTTATGCCTTGCGCCTTCAAGTAAGAATGCAAAGAAAAACCCGTGGATTATAGATTTTGAGCCTAATATCTGTGATTGCAATGTTACTTGAGGGAATTCTGCTGTATAAGATGTATAGTACGCACATGCATTTGGAATGGCAAGGGCTGATTAGGCAGAGTCAGTATGACTTCGTTCATGGGAAATAATGTTTTGCAAATATATTTGAGTTTTTTTTTGAAGTGTTGTAGCAACCAAACCAAAGTGTACCTTACAGTAAGTTGAGTATGACTGAGCATTATTGAGTTTTAGCAAAAGTTAGGAAATCCACCGGTCCCCAGGTACTACAAACTACAATTAACAAAGCGTGAAAATGTAACTTATTCCCTTCACTTTTACCACACCCTTTTCATGTGACTAGTTACCATAATAAACACAGAATACAATGTAGATAGGCAACAGATGTATAGCTCCTACAAGGGTCCTAGAAGGTTAATGCGCGCAAGGTGGTAGATGTATTCTATATGGACTTTATCAAGGTCTTTCTTAAGGTTCTGCACTTTAGGATGTTTGGGAGGGCTAGATTGCGTGGAATCCAGAGGTAGCTGACTAAATGGATAAAGAATTAACTTCATTGTAGGAGGCAAAATGTGATGGTGGAAGGTTGTTTCTAAGATGAGAAGCCAGTGATGAGTAATGTGCCTTAGGATTGATGGTGGGCCCATTATTGTCTATAATCTACATCAACAGGCTGCAGAAGAATGTGCAGGGTATTGTGATGGATATTCCCTGTCCAGGGCCTTTGAATCAACCTCAGCTTTCTATTACAGTGTCCAGCATTTCAAGAGATCAAAAGGTTGCTTTTAGGTTAAATGTCCAACCAATATTCTTTTTTCAGCTTCTTGTCATAAGCAAAAAAGTCTTCAGTTCTTAATGTAAATTGTAGGCAATAATCAGTCTGAGGTTACAAGGCCAGCTTTGCAAACAAAGAGCACAGTCTATAGAGCATAGGCTGCTGGCCTACAGCATGGGGTTTATGTCTCAAGGGATGCAGTGTAGGACAATAGAGTTATATTAATTTGCTTGTATCAGAGTTTGCAGCCCAGATTGATACTATCACTTAGTACATCAAATAGCTGATCTATCAAGATTTGGAAGAGTTGTGTACTCAAAATCAGCCTTCACAGTATTATTTTTGGGTGTGTGTGATTGCTGTTGCCAGAAACTTCTAGACAATCTGTGTGAAAAGGTATCTGGGAAGAGTAGCATATATGTGTGTGGTCACCAAGTGGCAAGAATATATATATAAGTGTAAGAGAGTAGTACACTTTGGAATGGTCAAGGAAAAGTAACAAGAATGACAGAAAAATGGGGTGATTAGAATCCTTTCCTATGCTTTTGATTTCTTTCACGGGCAACTTGTTCATTGGCAATTCTTTTTAGTTTATTTTAGGAATTGTACCAATGTTTCGGAAATCCTTTGTGGTTTAAAAATCATTTGTAATTCGGAAATTTTTTACGAGATATAAAACCTCTGAGTTTTAAATGTTTTTTAAGAATTTTATGTAAATTTAAATGTGTATCATTAAAATTAAATGAACTGTTTAAACTACTCAATTAGCTGGCAGTATCTCCTCCTTTACCCAAATAGTGGGTTTTGGCAGCTAAGCTCATACTGAAGGTTAGACATAGATGTGATCTAGCCTTTGTAGAGTAGGTGGCTACAGTGTCACCTCCCTTTAGTGAGGGTGCCTGTAGCCATCTGTATTGGATACGGCATAAGATCTTCGTATGAGGAAGGAACTTCATGGACAGCAAACCCAATACCATCACAGTAAAGTCAGTAGGTTTGCAGATGACACTAAAATAACTGGTATCATTGACAGTTGTAAAAGGTTACCCGGAATTGTAGTGGAATATTGTTCATTTAGGAGAGTGGCGGAGGAATGGCAAATGAAGTTTAATTCAAATGAGTGTGAAGTGTTGCACTCTGGGAAGTCAAACCAAGGATGGACATTCACAGTGATTGGTAAGGCCTTGAGGAGTGTTCTGGAAAGTAGCGTTTGAGGTAAACAGAATAGTGAAGAATGATTTTGACATGCTAGATCAACCTTCAGTCTCCTATGCTCCAAGGAATAGAGAGTACATATAGCCATGAGGGCACTCCATCTTTTTTCACAGGATTGTGGAATCAACAACAAGAGGGCATAGACATACAATGAGAAGAGGGAGATTTAATAGGACCCCAATGGGCAGCTTCTTCCACACACAGAGTAGTTGGTACCTAGAACAAGCTGTCAGTTTAAGTGGTTAAGGTAGATGGCAAAATTTAAAAGACATTTGGAGAGTTATATGAATAGGAAAAGTTTAGAGCGACAGGGGTCAAAAGTGAGAAAGTAGGGCTAGCCTATACAAGTATATTGGTCAGCCTGGCTGATTTGGGCCAAAAGGCCTGTTTTTGTGCACAAAGCATGTATTCATCTTGGTGTGAAAGAGTACTTTAAGCACAGAGTGCAGGCATTTTAAAAATCCTTGAATTTTGCCATGACTTTGGTACACAGAGCAGGGCTTGGGTAGCATTCAAGCCATTCTCCCAGGCTATTCCAAGTATGGAATGGGACATGGGGATAAACACAATGGCAATAAGCTCCATGGCCCAATATCTTTTGTTGTTAACCTGCCTGATGCTGCACGTTACTGTAGTATCTCAACTGAAAAGAGCAGAAATAGGGGAAAAAAACTGAACATGAAGCCTTTCAATAACTCAGAGATATGAATGTCAGTGCTACCAACCCTATCAACACAAATATAGCCCATAGATCTACTTCCCTGACCCAAAATGGTGTCATACAGCTTCAAAGCAATTCTTTCAGCCCAACACAGCTACGCTGACCATCGAGGTGTTGTATATAAATGATGCCATTGATGAGAAACAAACAAAATGCTTAGAGAGAAAGAAACAAATGTTAATTGTGAAACAAGGAGATGAAATCAGACTGGGTGGATCTTGCAATAAATAAAGATGTCGGCAGCAATAATTTTCCTGGTCAATTTCTGTGCCATGCACCCAATGTAAATAATCCTGGGATTAACAGGTCATAAATTCCTAGTCCATCCCTATTCACACTTTGCCCTAGTGACCACCTGATGAATAACAGTCGGTGCAATGAAGATCTTATCTGGAGTAGCCTCAGTACTTTCAAGGTGATGAAGAAATCCTTGTAAAGAATTGCATTCAAATATTCAAAGTATATTTATTATCAAAGTATGTATACAGAATACAGCTCTGTGATTCGTCCTCCCACTGGCGGCCATGAAACAAAGAAACACCGCCAAACCCATTCAAAGACAACATCAAACACCCAACATACGAAAAAAGAACAAATTGAGCAAATGGTATAAAGCGAGTGAATAACCCATAGAATATCAACATCAAACCAGGAGTCCAGGAGTATTCAGTTTAGTTCAGTTCAGCTGCACACTACTACCTGACTACAGGCCGCAGAGCCAGTCTAGGTCAAGGTGCCCCAATCTTCACTAATCGCCCTGATCAAACCGCTCAAAAGCAGCAAAAAAGAGTAATCAGAATCCAACATGAGCCTCAAGTCCCCCAAGGTGAGTCCACAGCCACAAGCCTTGCTTTTCAATATGGAACACAAGGCACCTGTACTTTACTCTGACAGCAACGAGCAATATGGAGAGCAAGACCAGTCAAACACTGGCAGTGGCGCCAAACACCTGACTGCACTCCGTTCTCTCAATTGGAGAGAAGCAATGGAGTCGAATACGGGCTCAGACACTGCTTCCAGACCACCAGGTCATGCCCTCTGCTTCCAACCTCACCGAAACCCCTTGGAGACGACAAAGCACCAATTCGCTCAATTGGCCCAAAAGCACACCATCAAAACGTAAATCACAGGTTCCAATCCCATGCAGCTTAATAATAGAATCATATTTAAAAGAATAAGTAAAAGAAACAAAAGTTTCATGAACTGCTTACAGGACGTTGCCGTAGATCATGTTTTTTGCTAGCACCATCTTGAACTTTCATTCTCGCCGATTCACCAAATTCTCATCCCAGTGAACATCTCAAAAAGATAATCAAATCTATCATGGTGTTCCATCACCATCATCGCCCTCATCTTCTGTGGGATGCATGAGTTGGTTTCCAATTTCTGGTTTGACCCTGAATATTGACAGGAGTAGTTCTGTTTGCCCTACCATTTCTCCCTGGCAGATTCAGTCAGAGGTCAAGAGCATTTGAAACACCTAATAAGTGAAATCCATTTTCTTTCTTCTCTCTTTTAACATCAAGTTAACTAAAAGTTTGTCTCAGGATTTAGTTTATGAAGTAAGTCATGAACAGGTTGGTGGTCATGTATACAACTGAATTATTGAAGAAATTGCATTTTGTAATAAAGATATTTTTCTCTGGTGTTCACGATATTCATTCTAACTCAATAAACATTACAAAAATATTTTGGTGATGATTGTATGATGAGTGTGGGATGCCAGCTTGTGTGTGGTACGGATAGGAATTTTGACCTGACATTTTTCAAAATCTTTTCAGCTCATCGAAAGATGGAACTAAATTTGATTAATTCATAATGAGTGCTTTTTTTTTTGAACATACAACTAAAGTAGCTCCCAGCTGTAAGTCTGGAGTATCTGGGGAGTAAATCCTGCTGCCTTACAGAACTTCTATTAATTTTTAATGTTGGAGTCTAATATCCACTTCATGTGACTGGATTTTCATCTGGCAAGCAACTAGCCAGATTTTTTTATATTGCACTGTGATAGCACCAGGGCTGTAGGGCTAGGATGTCATTTGACTGTTTTAGTTGCCTTTTGAAGCTCAGCGCTGTTGGATTTCATGCATGTTATTCAGGGTGAAGATGATGAATTGGAACAAATGCAAGAAATGAGGATAACGGCTGCATTCTGCTTACCTTCCAGATTTTAGTTTATTTTTCATCTCAAACAATTTAAGTTCTGTTGTACTCAAGGAGATCTTATCAGACATCAGATCTCTGTCTACACAGTCACTCCTTGTCTTGCCAGCTACAATCATTAGTCACAGACTGGCAATGCCTCGTAGTTTTCTGGAACCATACACTTCATTCACAGATAACAACAGAAAATGGCATTAAATTGGGTCCAATTAGTGACAATATTTCAATTTAATAAATTTCTAGATGTGAAGTATTCTGGGAATTTATATGGAAAATGAAATTAAGCAGTCACGTCAATGGTCTTTGAAATGGAGGCTGCTACAGAGACAATAACTGTTCCCACACTAATGCTGGAGGGACCAGAAAGTGGGGGAATGTGGCTCCTATGGTCCAAAAAAATCCTTAGTACCCACCACTGGCGAGAAGAGCACCCAGTGAGGTACTGCACCCCAAAAAGTAAAGGAAGTTTCTGAAATCTGTCCTTTCTCTTGACTCTAAAGAGAATAAACACGGTTATTTAATGTTTAGTTATAGGGTACTTCAAAAATACAGTAATTCAAAGACTGGCCCATCTTTCCTAGATCCATCTTGTGATCGCTATTTAAAGAATCGAATTTTAATTTCCAGTTATACTCCTGCATTTATGGAACACAGCTCAAATTATTTTGCACTTGTTTCTCTTTGAAATAATATTGCACTAAACCATTCATACACAAATGCTAAAATGGTATGATAAACCTATTATCATTTTGTCAAATCTGATGTTGAAATGAAGTGGATCCACATGGAAAGAAGGTATTTGGGAAAGATATTCACTGATATTGTACTGATAATCTTGTCATTTAGCTCAGCTCTCAGCAGTTGAATGTTGGAGCAGGTTTTTTTTTGCATGTTATCAGGAGATTGTATGGCAAAAGAGAGTCCTAAAGACAACAGTCAATGATAAGGTCACAATAAGTGGATCAGCACAGCAGATAGTGCTGCCGCCTCACACCTCCAGCTGCCTGGGTTTGATCCTGACCTCAGGTAGACATCATGTTTTCTCTGAGACAGCAGAAGTTTCCTCTCACATCTCAAAGACCTGCTTGTACGTAATTCCGTGACCATAAATTACTCCTTTGAGTTGGTGAGTGGCAAAATACCTTTTACTGACCGTAAAAGCTTTTATAGATATGTAAAAAGGAAAAGACTGGTAAAGACAAATGTAGGTCCCCTACAGACAGAAACAGGTGAATCGATTATGGGGAGCAAGGACATGGCAGACCAATTGAATAATTACTTTGGTTCTGTCTTCACTAAGGACGACATAAATAATCTTCCAGAAATAGTAAAGGACAGAGGGTCCAGTGAGATGGAGGAACTGAGCGAAATACATGTTAGTAGGGAAGTGGTGTTAGGTAAATTGAAGGGATTAAAGGCAGATAAATCCCCAGGGCCAGATGGTCTGCATCCCAGAGTGCTTAAGGAAGTAGCCCAAGAAATTGTGGATGCATTAGTGATAATTTTTCAAAACTCGTTAGATTCTGGACCAGTTCCTGAGGATTGGAGGGTGGCTAATGTAACCCCACTTTTTAAAAAAGGAGGGAGAGAGAAACCACGGAATTATAGACCGGTTAGCCTAACGTCGGTGGTGGGGAAACTGCTGGAGTCAGTTATCAAAGATGTGATAACAGCACATTTGGAAAGCGGTGAAATCAGCGGACAAAGTCAGCATGGATTTGTGAAAGGAAAATCATGTCTGACGAATCTCATAGGATTTTTTGAGGATGTAACTAGTAGAGTGGATAGGGGAGAACCAGTGGATGTGGTATATTTGGATTTTCAAAAGGCTTTTGACAAGGTCCCACACAGGAGATTAGTGTGCAAACTTAAAGCACACGGTATTGGGGGTAAGGTATTGATGTGGATAGAGAATTGGTTAGCAGACAGGAAGCAAAGAGTGGGAATAAACGGGACCTTTTCAGAATGGCAGGCAGTGACTAGTTGGGTACCGCAAGGCTCAGTGCTGGGACCCCAGTTGTTTACAATATATATTAATGACTTGGATGAGGGAATTAAATGCAGCATCTCCAAGTTTGCGGATGACATGAAGCTAGGCGGCAGTGTTAGCTGTGAGGAGGATGCTAAGAGGATGCAGGGTGACTTGGATAGGTTGGGTGAGTGGGCAAATTCATGGCAGATGCAATTTAATGTGAATAAATGTGAAGTTATCCACTTTGGTGGCAAAAATAGGAAAACAGATTATTATCTGAATGGTGGCCGATTAGGAAAAGGGGAGATGCAACGAGACCTGGGTGTCATTATACACCAGTCATTGAAAGTGGGCATGCAGGTACAGCAGGCGGTGAAAAAGGCGAATGGTATGCTGGCATTTATAGCGAGAGGATTTGAGTACAGGAGCAGGGAGGTACTACTGCAGTTGTACAAGGCCTTGGTGAGACCACACCTGGAGTACTGTGTGCAGTTTTGGTCCCCTAATCTGAGGAAAGACATCCTTGCCATAGAGGGAGTACAAAGAAGGTTCACCAGATTGATTCCTGGGATGGCAGGACTTTCATATGAAGAAAGACTGGATGAACTAGGCTTGCACTTGTTGGAATTTAGAAGATTGAGGGGGGATCTGATTGAAATGTATAAAATCCTAAAGGGATTGGACAGGCTAGATGCAGGAAGATTGTTCCCGATGTTGGGGAAGTCCAGAATGAGGGGTCACAGTTTGAGGATAAGGGGGAAGCCTTTTAGGACTGAGATTAAGAAAAACTTCTTCACACAGAGAGTGGTGAATCTGTGGAATTCTCTGCCACAGGAAACAGTTGAGGCCAGTTCATTGGCTATATTTAAGAGGGAGTTAGATATGGCCCTTGTGGCTACGGGGGTCAGGGGGTATGGAGGGAAGGCTGGTGCAGGGTTCTGAGTTGGATGATCAGCCATGATCATAATAAATGGCAGTGCAGGCACGAAGGGCCGAATGGCCTACTCCTGCACCTATTTTCTAAAAGAATTAAAGGTATCAGAGAGAGAAGTTGCAGTGGTTCAGGGGAATGGGATGGATAGGATTGCTGGGCTAGCTCAGAAGAAGAATGAGAATCAGGATCAGGATTAATATCACCGGCATATGTCATGAAATCTGTTAACTTAGTGGCAGCAATACAATGCAATACAAGATAAATATAGAAAAAAATGAATTACAGTATACTAAATAGTTCAATTAAGAATAGTAGTACAAAAACAGAAATAATAAAAGTGACACACATCAAAGTTGCTGGTGAACACAGCAGGCCAAGCACCATCTGTAGGAAGAGGTGCAGTCGACGTTTCAGGCCGAGACCCTTCGTCAAGTCCTGACGAAGGGTCTTGGCCTGAAACGTTGACTGCACCTCTTCCTACAGATGCTGCTTGGCCTGCTGCGTTCACCAGCAACTTTGATGTGTGTTGCTTGAATTTCCAGCATCTGCAGAATTCCTGTTGTTTGCGTTTAAATAATAAAAGTGAGGTAGTTTTCATGAGTTCAATGCCCATTTAGAAATTAGAATGCAGAGGGGAAGAAGCCGTTCCTGAATCACTGAGTGTGTGCCTTCTGGTTTCTGTACCTCCTTCCTGACAGTAACAATGAGAAAGGGCCATGTCCTGGGTGGTGGGGGTCCTTCATAATAGATACCACCTTTCTTGAAGATGCCATGGATACTACGGAGTCTAGTAATCATGATGGAGCTGACTAATTTTACAACTGTCCGCAGCTGATTTCAATCCTGTGCAGAAGCTCCTCCATGCCAGACGGTCTTGCAGGCTGTCGGAATCCTCTCCACGGTACATCTGTAAAAGTTTTCGAGAATGAACCCAAAGGACCGAATAGATTTTGTCATAATAGTTAAGCACATCTGCATATTGTGGACTAGTTCTCAACACTTTTGGGTCTGGGAAATAACTAATTTCTTGCTCTCAATGTTGCACCTGGTGTGTAACCAAGTACAATACTCTCCATGGGATTTTCCCTGTATTCGAATGGCAAATAGACCATTCTTGCTGGCTGTGCAATCTCACCTAGGGTGTACACTGGAAGAGAACTTTGCAGATTGACGGCACTACAGGAGTTAGTGCTTTCAGGGGAAGGAAGAAGAAAGCTGGTGTTGAAGGGAGGAGTCGCTAATGTATTACTGTTGATGCACCTGAGAGACTGAAAACATTAAACAGAAAGAATGAAAAGTTGTAAGCATCAACTAAACAGAAATTAAATGAGCCTCAAAAATTTGATTTTTGTTTCTTCTTGTCAACCTACACCTTATCTCATGCCTCAGTGAATTCCACACAGATAAATTAAACTGTCATGTATAAAATGGTCACCACTTCATATCAGCCATCCATCAACACCTGGATCCGTCAGTCATTCACCGCATCCTTCAGTTACCAGGAACCTGTCTGCCATCAACATTTATTAAAGATTCAAAGCAGACAAGTGTTTACTCTTTTCTGCTGTAGACCATATGTCATTTTTTTTTCCTCTGGTAGTTGTAGAAAAACATGACCAAAACGAAAAATATATTGAGAGCCTTACTTAAGTTCATTTGCTATCATTTCTTTTCAAAACCTAGTCAGTAGTTTAAGAATGGGACGGGTGGTAGATTCAACAGCAGCATTCAGATGAATTCAGGGTATGTGTCTAAAAGTGAAGAATAAAAAATCCTGAGGTTTATGGAGAGTATGACTGGAGTTGAACCAACAGGATCACTTACATAAAACCTCCATTCGGGTTGTAACTATTTTGTGATTTGGTGACCTAACGTTTTATTTACCTCACTTATTACTGTAAAGAAAGGGGTAATTCTACTTCTGTACTGTTACAAAAATAATATAAACAGAAACAAAAAGAGAATTTTTGAGTAAGTACATAAGTTTTGCCTGAAATGGTGATTGAGGCCAATAATTCCAAGGGACCGAGTGAGTTGTTAGTATGGTGAAGCTACAGCAACAGATTGATTGTTTGACCATTGAGATTCCCACACTACAGGTGCAGACATTTATCTTACAAAATGCAAATCATGCCAAAGCTCTGCACTCATAACATATTCATTCAAGGCAGGTGGTGGACAGAACATGGCTAATGGACAGCAATGACTCAATGAACATGTTCCACAGTGATGATAGAATCTTATACAGTCATGGCCAATAACAATACTGAAGTACTTGTAACCATCTTCAACCAAATCAACAATATGGTTGGTCTACTTTGGCATCTTCTTGAGATCCCTGCTATCATGAATCACTTGGTGATATCAAGATTTACTGGATTCTTCCCAAAGTTATATCAGCCCTTATATCATACAGCCTATAGGATTGCAAAGTTATGCTCCAGAACTATCTGTGCTCCTAACTATGCTGTTTTTACGAAAGTATCAATTCAACGTAGTGTGGAAGAAATCTAATAATAATGCAACCCAAGTGCAGCAGATACCACTGATCAGTGAAAGTCACGGATGGCGTTGCCAAATAACACCTACACATTGACGATCAGTTTTGGTTCAATCGTGATCACTGGGTTCAAGACCACATTACAGCCTTGGTCTATAAAATCATAAGACACAGGAGCAGAATTAGGCCATAGGCCTATCAGTCTGCTTCACCATTCCATTGTAGCTGATCTATTATCTCACTCAACCCCATTCTCCTGCCTTCTTCCCGTAACCTTTGATGATCCTACTAATCAAAAACATATCAACCTCCATTTAAAATATACCCAGTACCTGGGCCTTTACATCTGTCTGTGGCAAAAATTCTACAGATTCACTGCCCTCTGGCTAAGGTAATATATCTTAATTTCTATTTTAAAGTGGCATCTCTGGTCCTGGACTCCCCCACTGTAGGAAGCATCCTCTCCACATCCACTCTATCTAATCCTTTCAATATTTGAAAGGTTTCACTGAGATCCCCCTTATTCTTCAAAACTTTGCACTTACTGGCCCACAGCCATCAAACGCTTCTCATATGTTAACCCTTTCATTCCTGGAATAATTCTCATGAATGTCCTCAGGACCCTATCCAGTGCCAGCACATCCCTTCTTTGATAAGGGGCCTAAAAGTACTTACAATATTCCAATCACAAACAAGAAAAAATCTGCAGCTGATGGAAATCCAAGCAACACACACAAAATGCTAAAGGAACTCAGCAGGCCAGGTAACATCTATAGAAAAGAGTACAATCAATGCTTTTGGCCAAGTCCCTTCAGCAGGACCCAAGTACGGTCTGACCAATACCTTACAGAGCCTCAGCAGTACCTCCTTGTTTTTATATACTATTCCTTTCAAAGTGAATACTAACAGAAGCACCAGGACTGTTTTCCAAAGGGAAGTAGACTTCCTTGACATGAAGAAAGCATTTCACAGAGTGCAGTTTCAAACATCCTGAGTAAATCTGAAGTCATGGTAAATGAGAGAGAGAAAACTGCACAGTTTAAAGCCATACCTGATAATAATTGTAGATTATTATGATAGTTGACTGCCAATCATCTCAATCCCAGATCTCCTCAGGGCAGTATTCTTAGCTCAGTCATCTTCAGCTACTTCATCATGCAGAGGTGGGAATGTTCAATGATGACAGGATAATTTCAATTGCATCATAACTCAGTTAATTAAGCAGTCCATCCATGCCAATGATCACATTCAGGCATGATAGATTACAAGTTACATAAAACAAATGCCAGGGAATGACCAAGCCAAACATAGCAACAGGAAATAGAACCACCACTTCCCTTAGACAGTCAATGGTATCAACATTGTCAATTCCACTATCAGCAATATCCTGAAATCACAACTGAATGGAAACTTAACCGATCTAGCAACAAGCTTATTATGGCTTCAAGAACTAGTGATTGTGTAGACAATCTGCACTGCACTCTTTCAGTAGCTTTTAAACGGTATTCTGCATTGTAATTGTTTTTTTTAGTCTTATTCTAACTCAATTCACTGTGTAATGATTTGATATGCAGAAACATGCTTGACAAGCTTTTCACTGTATCTTGGTACATGTCACAAATATAAACCAATAAGAGTACCTGTTTGCAGCAGCATCACCACAGGCACTTAGCACTTTATAAACTGTCTTCACAAGAAAACCATAAACTAAACCTAAAGTTATACCCAATTTTTACAAGAAAGAATGCAAATAGAATAAAATCGATTTCTGTGTATAGTCATCGAATTGGTCATAGTGTTGCTAGACTGTAGTCATTAAGGTTTTACTGGTGGTTCAAGAACTGAATGGTTGAGGGGAAGTAGCTTTTCTTGAACCTGGTGGTGTGGTACTTAAGGTACCTCCAGCCTTATGGTAGATGCAAAGAGATGGCATAGCTTAGATGGTAGGTACCTTTGATGATGGATGTTGCCTTCTTGAGGTGGACCTCTTGTAGATCCTACCAGTGGTGGGGAGGGATGAGCTGATGATGTAATAGGCAGAGTCCACAATGCTCTGCAGCTTCATACTTTCATGTACATTCGATCCGCCATAGCAACCAAAATCCAGAAGCCTTATGTTACGTACCCCGTAACTGGGTTGCCAAACCAGCAGCAATGGACCACTTAGTTGGAGTCTGGATTACTGGAACTAAGAAAGTTTTATTAAAGAAATAAGTAACACAGCACTCTAATAGTAAGGACATAAATGCCACAGGTTAGCAATGATAAAACACACTATGTACACAGAACTAGGATAATAGGATCAATCAAGCTCTATTGCAGTCTAGGGGTAAAATGATCAGTCTCAAGTGACGCAGAGTTCAGTTCCGTTTAGTTCAGTTCA
The DNA here is from genome assembly GCF_963921235.1 of Mobula hypostoma. Lineage (NCBI taxonomy): Eukaryota > Metazoa > Chordata > Chondrichthyes > Myliobatiformes > Myliobatidae > Mobula > Mobula hypostoma. The sequence continues at coordinate 27,720,321 of NC_086111.1, read as the reverse complement.
CAGTAATCGCTGCTGTGCCTTTGGGGGGAAAGAGAGAGAGAGAGAGAGAGAGAGAGAGAGCGAATGATGATATTCAAATCGGATTCAAACAGACCTTTGATATTCCTCGCAGTTAGCTTTCGGGCGAGCCCTTTGTAATGTCTTCTGAGGTCACCGACTGTGACCCCTCCATTCCGGATACGATCATTCTCCTGTAGTGAACCCGGCATCCAAGCAAGGGCGGACATACACACTAGGTTCCCGCCGATCGTACCTTTCCACCCTGTGCGACTATGGTCGGTCCCGCGACCACACCTCCAAAACTTCCACCAACTTGTGGGGGGGGGGGCACAACGCACTTCCAGGGTCTCGTTATCTTGTGGTGTCGTGGTGTGTCTTGCCTTAGCGAACCTGTTCCTTTTATCCCCCTGCTGGGGTATCGCCTGTCCATCAAACTTCAAACAGTTCAGGTTCAAAGCAACTGGTCTGACAATACTCGGAACTGTGTCTCTTTTCGTTAATCTCTCTCGTCTCTCTCTTATTAGCATTTTGAATGTTTCCCCCATTTGTCTCTCTCTTATCTCTCTTATCGGCATCAATCTTCTGATAACTTGGTCTGTTGTCACACTTACATAATCTAGAATTAATCAGCCTGCTTTATTGGCACCCCGTCTACTACTCTGAATTGCCACAAACAATGAATTAGGACTGTTGTGCAAGATCCCAGCGCTAAACCTTCCAAGATCTGGTCTCTAACATCTAGGAAATAATAAACAGGTCTTTGGTTTACTCTCTATATTGGACATCATTGTATCTTGGAAATGTATCATTATTCCTTCATCGCCAACAAGTTAGAAGTACTGGAAACTAATAGAATCTGAATCAAGTTTATTCTTACTGTCTTACAGGAGATAAAATTTGTTGATTTTTGCAAGCAGTATAGGGCAAATACACAAATAAATTGTAAAGTAAATAAGTAGTGCTAAAAAAAAAGGGGTAGTGTTTCTGGACCATTCAGAAATCTGATGGTGGATTAGAAGAAGCAGTTCCTGAAATGTTGAATGTGGGTCTTCAGACTCCTCTACCTCCTCCCTAATGGTAATAATGAGAAGAGGGGCATCCTGGATGGCGAGCATAATAGGAGTATCTTCACTCCACACAATGTGCTTGTTTAAAAATGCAACTTACTTTCTCAAGGACAAACAGGAATGGGCAATAAATGCTTAGCCTGTCAGAGAGACTCATGTCCCATGAATGAATAAACAAGAATAAAGGTTGTGATGCAGTAAATGACCTACTGCTCTGAATAGTTTTATTATGATGCAAGGGAAATGTTCTCAACAATATTTCAGTGACAGATCCTTGAGTAAGGAGTTTATTCTATTTAACGAGTTTGTAGAAACACAGATAAATAGTCAATACCGCCAACAATTTGTTTTAGAACACTACAGCACAGTACAAGATCCTCAGGCTATGATACTGTACCAACATGTTAACCGACACTAAGATCAATCTAACCCTGTCTCAATGGAACATACCTATCCCAAATCCACTGCAAATGCTCACCTAAGCAAACTTCACATTTGCATTGTGCATTTCTCTGAGTATATCTATTCTCAATTTATGCTCCCAAGTTCCTGGCTAATAACGTCATAATTTGCCCACCACCATTTAAATACTTCCCCATACCATTTGCTCCTATTCCCTTCCAAGATCGTGATAAAGATCAACGAGTTGTAGTCACTCTCTCCCGGATGCTCACCTACTGAAAGATCTGTCACCTGACTAGGTTCATTGCCTGTCTGCATACGGAGTCAGGAATCCTTCCTGGACACATCTAATAAATTCCACCGCATCTAAACCTTTTGCACTATGGAAGTGTCATTTAGCATAAGAGAGTCTGAAGTCATCCATGACAAGTACCCTGTTCTTTTTCCACTTTTCCAAAATCTGTCATTCAAGCTGGTTTCTCTGTTGCTATTGGGGGTTCCATAAAATACTCCCAACAGAGTGATTGCTCCTTTCATTTTTCTGACTTCCACCCACACCAACTCAGTAGAACATTGCCCCATGATGTCCTTCCTTTCTGCAGCTGTGATACCTCCCTGATTAGCAATGTCACTTCTCCACCTCTCTTACCTCCCCTGTCCCTTTCTAAACATCTAAACCCCGAAACATACAGTAGCCATTCCTGCCCTTTTAATAGCCAAATCTCTATAATGGCCTCTAAAGTGTAGTTCCATGTACTGACCCATGCTCTAGGTGCATTACCCTTGATCCTGATTATTTATTGAATCAAAATAAACACAATTCAAACCACTCAACTGATTGCAATTATGCCTAATCCACTACCTATTCTTCCTCACTGTTTGTCTGCATACCCAGAAGATTTTTCGCTGATCCATGAATCTGCATCCCTGCCCTCTGCACTAATTCCTCAACTATATATTTTTCTCCCAAATCATCCTAATCTTCCCCTCTCTGGCACAGTCACTCAGCTACCTACCTCCTGCAACTTCAGCATGCCTACTTCCTTGTAGCTTTATCTGTCACTTCTTTATTCTCCGGAATGAGCTGAAGGTCATCCAGCTCCTGCTCCAGCTCACTAATGTGAGAGGCAAGATGCTGCACCAGATGCACTTCCAGCAATCAGGCAGACATTAGGTCTCCCATCCCAGATCTCTGACATGAAGATCACACCACCGGCCTGGGTTCCATTCACACTACTCTAACTGGGCACCAAGAAAGAAAGATACTTGACAGAACCCTCAACCTTGTCTCAGCTTCAACTCACTGACATCTTTTTGAGCCATAGACTCAGTTCCCCACTCTAACTCTGTCCCCCTTACACTATTTTCAGATTTCTATGTGAAGAAATTTTATATTTACCAGTTAAACATTGTATTTTGGTACATGTATAAAAGACATTGTTTGATATAATTTTACATCTTTAGCCAAGGTGTTGTGGCTAAAACAAAAGATGCCATTACTGTGATAACCGGTGTTACTACTGAATTTCATATGTCAACTGTTCTCAAAAATACCTAAGCATTTATAGACCATATCCGTGGCAAATGTGAGTAACCCTGATCACATACTCATCTCTGCTCCACAAAGGACTATCAGGTCTCATTAACAGGATAAATAAACTACCAGCTCATCAAGTCTGGCCCAACATGGACACTTGTTTCATTTAGAGTACACATAAAAGATATCAGAATAACTTACTTTTATATAGACCCTTTAATGATTTCATGAACTTCTAAATTCTTTATAGCAATTCAAACACTGTCAAAGTGCTTTAATGTACAGAGCAATGCAGTCAATTTGCCCGTGGCAGTGTCTCACAATGGTACTGCATTTGTAGAAAAACAAAAAATCATTCAGAGAAAATAATGGGACTGAAAGCCATTAAATTCCCAAAGCCTCATGACCCTCATCAGAAGGGTTGGAAAGGGATGAATAGAAAAATTGTGAATATACTGATCATCATCAAAAAAATCCATACACTCTAATATGATTCCAACAGAAATGCAATCCTAATATAAAATGTGAAGTGGGGGGAAGTGAGAGAGAGATCAGGAAACTTGCTCAGCTTGATATCAGTAATAGAAAATATGTTAAAATATTAAGGGAGTGGCAACAGAGAACATTCAACTTAATAATGGGCAGTGTCAAATAGGTTTGTGAAGGGGGAATCAAGTTTGACTACTTTTCAGAATAGATATGGGTAAACCAGTTGATGTTTGGGATTTTTGGATGGACTGATAAAGTACCTTAAGACATTATTAGGCAAGGTTAGAGCACACATGATTGTATATAATATACTGCTATGTACTGAGGATTGACTAATGGATAAGAAAGAGTTGAAATAAATGGATCATTTCCAAGATAAGAACTGTGACTAGTGGACTAGTGGACCAAGGATCAATGTAAGGAACCCCCCACTAATCAAAATCTATTTTGAAAGGACCCTGTATAAATAGGTTTGCTGATAATACTGAGCAGTGTGAATTGTATGAGGACACAAAAGGATTCAAGAACATTTAGACAGACAATGTGAATGGATGCTGACGTGGTAAATGGAATATATTCCACAAAAATTTGAGATAATCCACTTTGGTGGAAGAACGGTCAGCTGGATATACATTTTTAAATGGCGGAGGGAGGGAGAAGATGGTGGCGTGACGCAGCTCGCAGCAGCCACTCCAGTGGTGATGTCTGTTATTTGTCAAGTAGTGTGCCGTGTACAATCCTGATTTGATGGAGACAGACGTGAGAGCACCGAGGAAAATCTGGAGAAACTTCTGAAATGTCTGCTTCGCTGCTGCTGCTATTGTGTGGTCCAGAATGTCCGGAGGAGAAGGCCCTGAGTCCTCGGCTTTGCTTGTTGCTCGGCGGCTGGGGCGGGGTCGAAGTTCTCGGCAAAGGATGGTGCTTGGAGAGGCTGTGTTGGAGGGCTGGTAGGAAGCTCGAAGTTTTCGGACAGACTCAGAGTCCGCTGCGGTCGGGTGCTTCCAATGGTGCTGCATCGGCAAGTTTGCGGCGCTTGGAGGTTCATGGCAGGGAGAGTTCCTCCCTTCTGCCATCTGCGTGAGATGATGAGGCTATTGGGTCTTTGAGACTTTTTTTTTTACTGAGCCCATAGTCGGCTCTTTATCAAATAACGGTATTGCTCTGCACTGACGTAACTATATGTTATAATTATGTGGTTTTGCCAGTTTTAGGCTTGGTTTGTCCTGTGTTTCTTGTGATATCATTCTGGAGGAACATTGTATCATTTTTTAATGGATGCATTTCTAAATGACAATAAACGAGGACTGAGTGTCCTCATAATCTAATCTAATCTAAATGGTGAGAGACTGTGTGGTATTAGTTTTTATTTATTTTATTTAGAGATTCAGCATAGTAACCAGTCCAATGAGCCTGTGCAGCTTGATTACACCCATGCAGACCAATTGACCAACTAACTCATATTAGAGGATGTAACTAGTATAGTGGATCGGGGAGAACCAGTTGATGTGGTATATTTGGATTTTCAAAAGGCTTTTGACAAGGTCCCACACAGGAGATTAGTGTACAAACTTAAAGCACGTGGTACTGGGGGTATGGTATTGATGTGGATAGAGAATTGGTTGGCAGACAGGAAGCAAAGAGTGGGAATAAACAGGACCTTTTCAAAATGGCAAGCAGTGACTAGTGGGGTACCGCAAGGCTCAGTGCTGGGACCCCAGTTGTGTACAATATATAGTAATGACTTAGACGAGGGAATTAAATGCAGCATCTCCAAGTTTGCAGATGACACGAAGTTGGGCGGCAGTGTTAGCTGTGAGGAGGATGCTAAGAGGATGCAGGGTGACTTAGATAGGTTAGGTGAGTGGGCAAATTCATGGCAGATGCAATTTAATGTGGATAAATGTGAAGTTATCCACTTTGGTGGCAAGAACAGGAAAACAGATTATTACCTGAATGGTGGCCGATTAGGAAAAGGGGAGGTGCAACGAGACCTGAGTGTCATTTTACACCAGTCATTGAAAGTGGGCATGCAGGTACAGCAGGCGGTGAAAAAGGTGAATGGTATGCTGGCATTCATAGCAAGAGGATTCGAGTACAGGAGCAGGGAGGTACTGCTGCAGTTGTACAAGGCCTTGGTGAGACCACACCTAGAGTATTGTGTGCAGTTTTGGTCCCCTAATCTAAGGAAAGACATTCTTGCCATAGAGGGGGTACAAAGAAGGTTCACCAGATCGATTCCTGGGATGGCATGACTTTCATATGATGAAAGACTGGAACGACTAGGCTTATACTCTCTGCAATTTAGAAGATTGAGGGGGGACCTGATTGAAACGTATAAAATTCTAAAGGGTTTGGACAGGCTAGATGCGGGAAGACTGTTCCCGATCTTGGGGAAGTCCAGAACGAGGGGTCACAGTTTAAGGATAAAGGGGAAGCCTTTTAGGACCAAGATGAGGAAGAACTTCTTCACACAGAGAGTGGTGAATCGGTGGAATTCTCTGCCACAGGAAACAGTTGAGGCCAGTTCATTGGCTATATTTAAGAGGGAGTTAGGTAAGGCCCTTGTGGCTAAAGGGATCGGGGGTATGGGGAGAAGGCAGGTATAGGGTTCTGAGTTGGATGATCAGCCATGATCGTACTGAATGGCAGTGCAGGCTTGAAGGGCCAAATGGCCTACTCCTGCACCTATTTTCTATGTTTCAATGTTTCTATGTCTTTGGAACTGGGGGGAAACCTGAGCAACCAATAGAAACCTAGCAGGTACAGGGAGAACATGCAGCTTCTCTACAAACAGCAGCAGAATTGAACCTGGGTTGCTGGCACTGTAATCGTGTTATGCTACATACTATGCTACCGTGGCACCACTTGTATTTACAGGCAGCTGCACACCCTCTGCATTCAGGTCATTAGTAGCTTATGTGCAAGTACAGCAAGGAATTGGGAAAACCAACGGAATCATGGTTCTTATTGCAAGAAGGATTTATATACAAGATAGAATATGTCTTACCACAATTATATTGGGCCCTGATGAGAATGCACTTTGTCTCAATTCTTAATGCTGAGATACATTCTAGAATGCACTGGGACACATCATCTGTTATGTAATTATTGGGTATTTTGGGTTATTCAACATCAGACACCTTCGCCCATGTGACACAGCCAGAGTTAATCAGGCAAAGGCTTGTGTCCCAACAGCACTGGTCCACAGGTCACACCTCTTGATCCATAGCCATCTGAAAGCACGCTCTGAAGCCTCTGTGATGGTCCTGACGGTATTTCTCTTTGCAGCTCCTGTAATGCTAAGGGGAGAGTAGGTTCTGCAGAGCGAGCAGCTAGCAAAATGTTTACACTCAACCTTGATAGGCTCACATTATGTCCCCAGCCCCCTTTCCTGGCAAGGCTCTACTAGCTCCTGGTATGTGGCCTTCTGATGATCAAACACCTCCTCGATCTGGTCTTCCCATGAGACTGTCAGTTCTACCATGACTACCTGACTGAGGTTTCTGCCAGAAGGACCAAGTCAGGCCTCAGGAATGATGATGTGATGAAGTCAGTGAACTTTAACTGCTTACCAAGATCAGCTTTATGTGCTAGTCAGGTGTTTTGGCGAGCAAGCATTCTGGGGATCTGGGTTGAGGCTGTGGTTAGTCTCCAGCTTTGACAAAAGCAATGGGCTCTCTAGTTTGGTTGAGACGCTTACCGTTGTTAATGGCTGAGGAGATACTTTCTGCCAGTGCTTTCAGCACCTTGTCATGTAGCCAGGGATAGCAGCTTTCTCTCAGCAGTTTTGGGCAGCTGCTGAGGATGTGTCCAGGGTCCCTCTGCAAGGGCAGAGAGGACATGATGGTGCCTCACTTTTGCCCCAAGCAAAATGTTCACTGGACTGGACAGGACCTCATACACAGCCTCAATCATGCACTTGATATGCTGGGGTTCTGCCTGCCAGAAGTTGGACCAGGAGATCTTCTGCTTCAGCGCACGCTCCCACCTTGTCCAAGCTCCCTGATGCCCCATTCTTACCATCCTGGTGGTACACACTTCCTCGACAGCTACTTGCACCTCTTCCTGGACCAGTTTGCTTCTGTCCCTGCTCTAAGCAGGTCGATGTGCATTATATAGAAGCTGCCCAGCTCCGCATGACCGGACGTCACTGTCCCTACCAGATCTCTGTGCCTCAGATATGACTCAGCCATATCCGCTGAACCCTGGGCCTTCCTCCTCCTGCTTGTCCAGACCTCAATGCCTGCTGATGAGACTTTGGGGTCTTGGAATCTCTGTAGAGCAGTGAGTCTCTTGTGTGGGAAACCATGAACCCCTCATTTGGGCTGTTGAAGGGAAGCTGCTATTTATTTCTCTTCCCATACAAAGCAATGCTGCTCAGGCTACATGGGAGGCCCAGCCATTTCAAAGGTAGCCATTGATCTTTCTTTCAAGAGCCTCTACCATTGACATTGGCCAAAGGATTCGTGGGAGGATGCCATGCTGGTAAAGTCAGGCCTTGAACTGGCCAGGTGGGCCTGACTTGACCTCACTGGTGAGCCAGACCTCTGACTCCTTGGAGGTCTTCTTTAATGCCCTGACTAACCAAAAGCCTATCAACCTCCGCTTTAAAATTACACAATAACATCGCCTCCACAGCCATCTGTGGAAGTGAACCCTCAGATTCACAAACCTCTGGCGAAGCACATATTTACTCATCAGTGTTCTAAATGGATGTCCCTCAATTTTGAAGCTGTGCCCTCAGGGTCAGCATTATAGATACACTCCGCTTTATCCATACTTTTCAATATTTTAGAGGTTGCAATGTGATCTCCACTCATTCTCCTAAACACAAAGCAGTACAGGCCCAGAACTAACAAACACTCCTCATATGTTAACCCTTTCATTCCTGGGATCATTCTTGTGAACCTCCTCTGGATTCTCTCTAAAGCCAGCACATTGTTTCTCAGATAAAGGGCCTCAAACTGCTCAGAATACTCCAAGTGCAGTCTGACCAATGTCTTATAAAGCCTCAGGATCACATTCTTGCTCTTATATTCTAGTCCTCTCAAGATGAATGTTAACATCACATTTGTCTTCCTCACAACCTGCAAGTTAACATTTAGGGAACCCTTCACAAAGACTCCTAACCCTTTTTGCAACTCTGATTTTCGAATTTTCTTCCCATTTCAAAAATAGTCTATGCTTTCATTCCTTCTGTCAAAATACGTGACCATATACTTCCCTACATTTTATTCCATCTGCCAATTCTTTGCCCAATCTCCCAATCTGTCCAAGTCCCTCTGCAGAACCGCTTCTTCCTCAACACTATCTGCCCCTCCACCTATCTTTGTATCATCCACAACTTGACCACGAAGTCCATCATCCAAATCATTAACATGCAATGTGAAAAGCAGTGGTCCCAATACCAACTCCTGCAGAACACCACTAGTCACCAGTAGCCAACCAGAACAGGCCCCCTTTATTCTGAAACTTTTCCTCCTACCAGTCAGTCAATCTTCTATTCATGCTAGAATCTTTCCTGTAATACCATAGGCTCCTATCTTCTTAAGCAGCTTCATGTGTAGCACTGTGTCAAAGGACTTCTGTAAATCCAAGTAAACAACATCACTGACTCTTCTTTGTGTATCCTGCCTCAAAGAGTAGTCTGACTTTGGCCTACTTTATCATATTGCTCCAAATACCCCTGAGTATCATCCATAACAATGGATCCAACAGTTTCTCCAATCAATGAAGTTAGGCTTCCCAAGCACCTTCTCCTTATTAATAGCAACTACACTCACCTCTGTCACTTGACTCTCAAATATCTGGCACTCTGCTAGTGTCTTCCACATGAGATAAATCAGCTGATTACACATGAGTCGAAGAGGCTTCCACATGATGAAATAGTCCCTGGGTTGAATGCCATTTTGGTCTCTCCCAAGATCACCATGTTGACCTTTGATAGCTGGCCATAATGAAAGACTTTGCAGAATTTTTAAATGCTTCTAAGTCAGGCTTTTAAAAACTACTGACTGAAAAAGAAAACAAGAATTGAAATAATTAATAATACATTAAAATACTAAAATATCACTTTAAACAAATGACTGTCCCATTGAAAGAGTCACTGCCTGTGAACTACTGTGACTGAGGTGAAACTAAGGTTCCATTTGCAAAATGGTTGAAGACCCTCTCTTTAGCATGCAGGACTCTGCTGCTGGATTCACTGAAGGACACCAGCAGTGGATTTGGAGGTTAGATCTACCAGCAAACTTCTACATATCACGGCATTCATGGAGGTCTGAGATGCTGTAGGCTTAAAGACTCAGAGCTAATGTGATGTCCTTTGCAATGTGCAGGCAAGATGTGACAGTGGCTTAATATACCATAAATACTGTCAGCTCTGTTGGTTGAGAGGTAGATACAAGTCAGGACACAAGGAGAAAACACCTGTGCAGCTGTTTGAAATACTGTCACCGGAGTGTGGACTTACTTTAACATAACATCTTAAAAACTTGGGAGGAGATACTGCATATCTGATATCTAAATTGTACTTGGCAAGGGGAATAAAGCTTAGATTCTCCTATCCATGTTGGTATCTCTCCCTGGTAGCCAAGCAGGCTGATGGGATCTGTTTACTTTCAGGAACAGTTGAATGACGTTTTTGTTTAAATTAAAAACAGAAAATTCAGGGGACAAGAGGGACTTCAGATGTTTGTATAAACAGATACAAAATGCTGAAGGAACTCTGCGGGGCAGGCAGCATCTAAGGAGGAAAGCCAACAGTCAACATTTTGGCCTGAGGCCTGATGGTGGGTCTCATCTAAATTATTCACAGTTTATTTTTCTCTATGAATGCTGCCCGACCTGCTGAGTTCCTCCACAATTTTTTGTGTTGCCAACACATCAGAGAGAACATTTTGAGTGGTTGCAAACCCAAAACATTAACTTGTTCTCTCTCCACTAATGCTGTCTGATGTGTAATGTATTTCTAGCATTGTCTACCTTATTCGACTTTCAGAATGTTTTCTTGCTCTTCATTGGCTTCTCTCACCTTCATTTTAACTACTGTGTGTAATTAGTGCAGATGAAAATTGCAAAATGGTAGCTGATGACTGAATGAGGAAAATTTTCTTTCCCACTGAGTAACTGAAAATATTTGTGAAAGTCAAAGCTATTTTCTGATTTTTCTAGTTTGTTACTCAGCAGCTTCCATGCATCATTATTTGTACCTTTACCTCTTCCATTTCAACTGGAATAATTTCCAAGAATTCAGTGTGTCTGTGAATTTACAGTGAAAGTCCCTTCACCAAATGCACATCAAGCTTAGGAAGTAGAGTAAATCTCTAATAATCTGCTGTCCATTTATACAAAAATTCCAGTGGCTACCATCTTGCTCATTACGTGATCTTTCTTGTGCTGCTTTCAAAGGATGTACAGAAACTGGATCCTGTTTCCTGCACTCCCTTTAAGCTTATCGGGTTCACTGGAAAATTTACCATCCTACTGCATTTTTTAAAGTAAATGAAGAATGTGTTTGGATGTCAATAATATGACAAATCTGCCAGTTCAGTATCACTGAATTCCTTATCACAGTGGATTAAAGGAGTTTCGCTGAATCATTGTTCTTCTCTGACAGATATCATGTACAGTAATACAATAAAAAAGAAACATATCTTTTAGCCCACTACATGTATAAGAGGAAGTGATATGAAGTCTATCATGTTTGAGAATATCATTTGTAACCTATGAAGATTTTGCAACATTGCTTGACAAATATGACTGTTCAGGTTATAAGAAAAGTCTTATAGAGATAGTACAGAGGAGATTTACAAGGATGTTGCCTGGATTGGAGGGCCTACCTAATGAGAATAGGTTGTGTGAACTTGGCCTTTTCTCCTTGGAGCAATGGAGGATGAGAGGTGATCTGATAGAGGTGTATAAGAAGATGAGGGACATTGATTTTGTGGACAGCCAGAGGCTTTTTCCCAGGGCTGAAATGGCTAACATGAGGGGGCATAGTTTTAAGGTGCTTAGAAATAGGTACCGAGGGGATGTCAGGAGTATGTTTTTCACACAGAGTGGTGAGTGTGTGGAATGCACTGGTGGCTGTGGTGGTGGAAGTGGCTACAATAGGGTCCTTTAAGAGCCTCTTAGAGAGGTACATGGAGCTTTTAAAAACAGAGGGCTATGCGGTAGGGAAATTCTAGGCAGTTTCTAGAGTAGGTTACATGGTCGGCACAACATTGTGGGCCGAAGGGCCTGTAATATGCTGTAGATTTCTATGTTCTATGTTCTAACCAAATATTTTGCATCTACACTAATGCTATCTGCCTGCATTAATGCCTTGTCTATTCAATGCCCTGCCTGAACACGGGTGTATCAAATTCCACTATCTCCTTTGGCAGTGAGTTCCAGATATCAACCACACTCTGTAAAATAACTTTTCTTTCAAATCCCCTTATTCTCAAAACTCTTCAAAGTTAGACCATAGTTTTGCAATTACTCACAAATCCTATCCCAGAAATCCCTCCAGTAACTTTACGACCACTGAACAGACTATGGTTTCCAGGATTATCCCTATTAACCTTCTTGAATGAAGGAACAATAATAGCTACTCACCAGCTCTGCAAGACCTTGCCTGTGGATGGAGAAGACATGAAGATATTGTCAGCAATCTCATCTCTTACCTGTCCCAATAACCTGAGTTATATCCCTTCAGACCCTGTGGACGAATCCACCTTACTGTTCTTTAAGAGACTTCCCTTATCTCAAAATGCCCTAATAAATTAGCATGCACCCACAATGATCTCCATATCCTTTATCTCCTTCTCCTAACATGCTGAAGCAAGGTACTAATTTTGGACCTCATCCACACCCTCTGCCTCTGAGAACATGTTCCCTCCTTTATCGTTAAATGGCCCTCGCTCCTTTATCCTTGAGTGGTCCTACCCAGTGTCTAGTTACACCTCTTGCACCTAATTTATGAATAGAATGCCTTGGGATTTTCTTTAATCCTACTTGTCAAGGACTTTCCAAGCCTTATATATAGCTATTATAAAACTTAGAGGTTGTGGTCACTGCTTCCAAACTGTTCTTCCATGGAAAGGTCAGTGACTTGGCCAGACTCATTACAAAACACCAACCTCACTTGGTTGACTATCTACATCATATTAATTTAAGACACCATCCTGGAGCACATAATACTTTTTTTCCTCTCTAAACTCCTTTCATTAATGAGGTCCCAGGCCATATAACAGAAGTTGAAGTTATTCACTATTTCAACCCATTTATTTTAACACCTTTCTCTAATTTGCCTGCACATCTGTTCCTCAACATCCCAAAAGCTGCTCCAACATGGCCATTCCACTTGACTTTAACTACTTTTCATTGGTTTCTGTAAATAGATTTATTAGCCAAGCAAATATTAACTAACAACCATTTCAAGTCCTAACTCCTGTGGGGTATAGTTCACCAGAATGTCCTAAGACCTGCCTCTTTTAAACCCACACATCTCTTATTTCAAGTCCCACCTCCTGTTCTTTGCACTCATTCCAGTTTATTGACACCCTTCCTATAAAAAGGGTGACCAAAAGTGTACTCAATACTCAAAGAGTGGCCTCATCAACTTCTTGTACAACTGCAACATAACCATTCAGAAAGGTTCCCTATTGGTGCCAGTCTGTAAATTTCTGATCCCATCTTATCTCAGAAGTTAAACCTTTTAGGATACCTTGATCTAGCTGGGAGGGGGTGTGCAAGTTACTTAGTCAACGTCAGAGCTTTTTAGATGCCACAAAGTTATAGTGGCATTTTTCACCTTGATTGGCTGACTTCAGCTTTTGCCTAAAAAAAATCGTGCTTCACCCATTCTTTGCATCCTAAATAGATGCCACATTTTACGCTCAGGCCGCATCAAGATCATAAAGGATGCAAAAATTGGAACACTCTTAAATTGGAGGATTGCATACAATTAGTACTTAAGTAGGATCTTAATATGTATCCTTTGAAAACTTTTAATTGCAAATTAGCGAAGAATGTGTGAAATGTCTCAGACCCACAGAATAAATACAGTCAGTGAAATTGTAATTTATATAGCTGTTCAGAAATCTGTATTTGAAGCTATTTGAAAGAATGTTAAAAGGCCAGATGGGGTATGTAAAATATATTTGCATGGCGCTGATAGCATCTTCACAGTCTGTGCACCAGCACTGATTTTGTGTCCCAAGCCACTTTGTAGGCTGGTCACGAAACAAATTGATCTTCACATGAAATGCCCATGTTTTCTGACTGTTCTTTCATGTGTGAAAAAATAATGCAGTTTCATTTTGTCCGCTCCTGTGTTAGTTGTGAGCTTTATTCAAAAGAGAGTGTGGGGGACAGACTTGTGAAGCGGTGCATGCAGAGGGGAGAAGCAATAAAGTATTCAAATCGTCTTAAGTCTTCATAACACCATTGAGACAAAAATCTACAAATGGTGCATTAGCTTATTATCCAGGAAGCTGTTTGTTATAGAAAATATTTTAAATCAGAAGAATGTGGTTAAGTTCTATCAAACCGAGATTAACAGTCTAATTAAATCTAGACAGAGTCAGGAACATTCTTAAAATTAATGCTAAATAAAAGTGGCTTTCCAATTAACTGGACTCTACCATGCTAGTTGCTGGCACAGTGTGAGGGCATGCCTTTGAACTTATCTGCATTGGAACAATAGGCTTGACTTTGTGGACTCTATTTAATATAAAATACAATGTCAGTCTGAATGTTCTCTTTTACGTAAAGGTGCATTCAGTCTGCACTGTGAGAACTGAACAGCAGGAAATATAAATGAGTATGATTTGCACTAACAAAGAATGTGATATTCCTCAACACAAGAGACTCTGCTGATGCTGGAAATCTAGAATAAGACACAAGAGTACTGGAGGAACTCAGCAGGTCAGGCAGCGTCTACAGAGTGGAATAAACAGTCGACATTTCAAGCTGAGACCTTTCATCAGGACTCATGAATGATGACTGGTCCTGGCGAAAGGTCTCAGCCTAAACTTCAATGTTTGTTTATTTCTCTCCATAGCTGCTGCCTGACCTAATATGTTCCACCAACATTTTGTGTGTGTTACTCTGATATTCCTCCTTAGTTCAATGGAACTGCACATCTTGTGAATTGTTCAGTTTGGTGAGAAATATTTGCAAGGTGTTCATGCAGTAAAGAACAACGTTAAACAAAGCACAAGGGCATGCATGAATTATGTTCTAGAAATAGATATAATTGTTCTGAGTATGCACCACAAAATTATCTGCTATGGATATATTGTACCACTGCTTTTAGCAGAATATGGGTCACATTTTGATGGGATCACTTTTCAGCCTTGGTGGAAGTTATGCAAATGTGTAAGGAACTGGGGCCAGTAAAATAGTCTGAACCTGGATGGCTCACCGTTGATTCATACTGTAATGAACATGAGTTAGGGACAAGAGCAGGACAATTGTGTCATAAACACTTCGCATTTATTTTGATTCTCTTCACATAATATTAAAAGATGCTTCAAGAGATTCAGGATTAGTGAGGCAACCAATCAAAAAGAACTTTAAAAAGAATCTTTGAGGAACAGGAGCAGAACAGTTAGGGGTTTATGCAAATAGATTTCAGAAATGGAATGACATTTTTAGAGATGGCAGTGAGCAGTCTTTTAAGATCAAACATTTATGGGGTTGAAAGGACATTCAAATAAGATATCAGCCTTGCGATCAGGATGATACCATGGATGAAGTTTGTTTTAATCAAGTCCACAGGTGAACTATCTGCCAACTCTCATTGTCTGATATGCATGTCAATGTACAGTACCTGAATGTTCTTCCCTTTGATTGAATTTTGTTTTGTCAAGATGTTCTGACTTGGAGTTGACATGCTGTCTCTGAACTAAGCAACGACATGATAGAAGTGCCTCTAATTTCTCTGCATTCAGAGCATGCATCTGGCCTAAATACTAAGATCTAAGCCCAGTGATGAAATTATGTTGAAAATATTTTTCACAACGCAATAAAGCAAGAGATCATTGTGGTAAATATTTGTTTAAAAGACGAATGGGATTTCGGAACATGAAATCTCAGCATTCAATTTTTTAAAATACTTTGATAAACATAGGTTTTTATCTACACTGATCTCTTGTTCGCTGATGCTGAGATTTCATCATCTGCAAAACTTCAACAAGCTCTTTGCAGTAATTAATCAGAGTCTTTGCTATTGAGTATGAATGCTATCTAATCAGCATATGTGTCCCAGCTCTAATTTTTTTTTCCATTACTTCCTTGTAGGCCCAGCAGCCAAAAAGAAATATGTAAGCTACAATGACCTTGTAATTTAACTGCACTGACCTGAAGAGGAGGTCAAGTTCTTCAGGCATCTGGTCATTCATCTGGCACAGGCCTCCACATGCCCTACTGCCTGCTGGTGGAGGAGCCTGTAAGCCAGGCTTTACCTCAGATTGAACACGGAAGACCCAAGTGTTTGATAAGCTCCTTGACAAACAACTCCTTCAAACAACCATTGGACTTGCAACCCACTGTTGTATTGTTATTTGCGTGACCTGACGCATCAGTCAGAGCTGAGACCAATATATCTTTCCTTGTGGACAAACTGCAATGAGCAAGTGAGATCTCACAGGGCCTATTAAGTCTTTGAGTGTACTTCCAGACTGCAGTTTTTGACAAAGAGAAAAAAAAAACATCTAATATAGTTTGTGAAGTTTTGCGTGGTGCATCTTTGTTGCTTCTGTTTCACTGTTGCTTCCTGAATGCAGTCACACTTATTAATTGGTCTTGGAATTCCCTGTTTAGTCAACAGTTCATGTCTTGTTATGTCCCCTATGGAGCTGTGTGATAAAGGACTATGAAAGCATGTTCATTTTCTACAGTTTGTTTGTAACAAGTATTGACAATAATCTTGCTGCTTATGTGCCAATATTGTGGAATATTCCTTCATTCAAACATTTTTTTTTCTTATGGTCACTTGTTAATTGGGACAATGATGTGTTATTGTCAAAGAATGTATTAGCACAAGAAATAAAACCATTTGGATTAATTTTCTATTCATGCAAAAGGTGTTTTCTGGTATTATTCTATTGTGACGAACTCAATACAAATAAAAGGATGATGCACCAACAAATGAGTTTAGAAGCAAGAGCAAGCTACCTAAGCATGTTCTATCATTCAATGATTTCATAGCTGATCTGGCTGTATTCCTGTCTAGTTATGGTAACCTTTCACCCCCACAAACCTTGCTTACCTATACATATCTATACATTTCTACCTTTAAAATATTCACAGATTCTGCTCCACTACTCTGAGAGGGAGAGGATGCTATAGACACATCGTCACCAAAGAGAGAGAAAAAACCTTCTGAAGTCTCCTGTCAATGGGAAAACATTTACTTTTAGGAACTGACTTCCTAGTTCCAGGTTTTTCCATCAAGGGAAACATCTTCCCCATATTCCTCTTCTCAAAATGTAACGTTATAATCAAATTCCCCCTTGTCCTTCAAGATTCCAACAAACAAGCAGAGTATAATCTTACCTTTCCTTGTCTAGTCTAGGTAATAGTTTCAGCACTGCTGCCAACACATTAAAAGCGTTGATATTATCGAATGTTTAAGTAGCTGCACTCTAATGCATACAGATATTGTTTATATGTTTGCTGCTTTGCGAGAAGCTATTTGCCAGAATGATTATATGACCTGAACATCTGGGCAGTTAATATTTGGGAGTAGGATGAGCCAGCGGTGATGAAGGTACAGTAAAAATTGTGTTTGAACTTTGACAGACATAGCTGTCACAGGAACAGTGACATTTCTCATCCAGTCAGCATCTAGCCCTAAGGATTACATGTGAGAAACACCTACATCTGCAGAGTACATGAAGTGCAGAACAGTTGGGACCATGTATAGCAGGTTAAAAAGACCTACTGAAGCTAATGATAGAAGCAGAGTAAGTAAGGATAAAATTGTTAAAGTAAAAAGAAGTATTGGAGCTTAGAGTATGTAACAAATGGAAATAGCTAAGAGGAATTAAGAAATAGAAAAGAATTTAGAGATGTAGGAGTTGTGTATAGATATGACAATAACAGTTACAGCAAAAAGCAGCTGTAACAAATAGAATGTATAAAAGCATGCATTACATAAGCATGCAGCAAAGACAAGACTGGCTTTAATGGAGGAATTAAGTTTAAAAATTATAAGGATTGAGATAATCAGATTAGCCCAAGGCCTAAAAGTACGGGATTTGCTTACTGTGTTCAGTTTTTTTTGACAATATTACCTCAATACAAAATGAGCAGACAAAGTTAGAATTCTGAAAGTAACACTGCAACTGCAGATAACAAAATGGTGAAGTGATCAAATAAGTATGTTGAATCATTACCAAAAAACAATTAGATTTGCATTTCTTCTTTCACAACCTCAGTATGTCCCAACAAACATTACAATCTATTAAACATTTATGAAGTCTTTTGTGGAAACACTTAATCAGCAAGACAATCAGGCAGCTAAAGACAATTGTTCACTTCACAAATAAATTTGACCAGAATTCCTATCCTAGCATATCATGAGCAACAAAGAAACTTGAAAAAAGCATGTTGATTTGAAGAATCTATAAAGAGTCATTCATTCAGTGGTTCCAACATGACTAATCCAAGTTCAGAACTCATTTAACTGCTTTCTCCAAAAGATTTGTCAAACAGACAAATGCTCACTAGAGTAGGAACTTTACTTCACCATAACAAAGCTTTTCTGTGACAAGCACTTATTAATTTAAAGGAATTTCTGGTACTATGTTACAATAGAAAGGAAGAGGTTTGCATTGAAACCAGATTGCCATGGGTATGATGTGTGTTTTAAAATGAAGGTCCTTGGGCAACTTGCAAAGTAACTGCAGGTAGGATTGATCACCTGTATGACTGGGGACAAGCTCTTACAAGTGATTTCCAGAGAGAGTCATGTTCAGAGTCATAATCCGACTGAAATACATGTGAGTTGAAGTTAATTTTCAGTCAAATGAATTAAAGGTGTGTGATGTTGCTAAAACACAAAGGCCACATTTAGTGCACGATATTTTGTAGTGTTTTATATCAAATAATCTTTTGTAGTTTGTTGTAAGATTTTATGTTATATTATTTGTAGTGCTTGCATTTATATTATTTTATTTGTATTGTTTAATTAATTTAATAAACTTTTAAATGAATTCTGGGTTGTGTTGATCTGAGACCTTTAATTAGCTTTACCATATCCCAAACAAGTTTAGGAGAAAAGAATAGCTATGCAAAGTTCGAAGTTCAAATTAAATTTATTATCAAAGTACATACTGTAAGTGTCACCATATACAACCCTGAGATTCATTTACCTGCAGGCATACTCAATATATACAATAATGGTAATAGAATCAATGGAGGATTGTGCAAACAGGGTGGACAACCAGTGTGCAAAAGATAAGTTGTGCAAATGTCACACCATAAAGCTATAAGATACAGGAACTGAATTTGGTCATCTAGCCTATCGAGTCTGCTCCATCATTCCATCATGGCTGATCTATTTTTTTCCCTCAGCCCCAAAACAAAAGAACAAAAATAAAATAATAATGATAATAATAATAAACAATAAGTATGAATAACGCGAGATGGAGAGTCCCCCTCAATTGACGAAAACTGTAAGATCGAGGAATCCTCAGTTGACTTTGAGATCAGAAGTTCACCCGTTTGCTTCTGATGCAGGGTTTTCATTTAAGAAGTGTATTTGTTTTTGCTTTGGATGGGATGATTCCAAATGGACTTCCCTGGGCTCTGACTGTGGCCAACCAGCAGCAACCTGGAATGGTGCCAAATGAGCTCATGAAGCTGCAGAGGATTTTTAGACTGCAGCTATGTTGTGTTGTAGCAAAGCCATCGCAAATTTACAAAATTACTTAATTTAGTAAACAAGTACAGTACCTCTTACAAACAGTAAGATTATTTTAAGATTACAAATCATATTGAATAGTTTGATGATTAATGCTTTTAAAATCAACATTGGAAAGAAATTTTGAGGGTAGTGAAGAAACTAATACTGTAGCATGTATACCCCAAAGGTTAAGGATAGTTGTGAATCAAGAAGAATGTTGACATTAGATCAGGAAAACATGCTAAGATCAGTAAAGGTCCCTACTACCCTAACAATGCTCAGAGATTATTTTCCAGATGGAAGTTACTGATAACCACAAAATTTGATCATTGAAGTAATTTTACTAAACAGATAAAAGATCAGGACTTCAAAGTCTGTAATTTCTAGACTGCTTCAGGTGACAAGCGTATAAGCATAGGATTAGAAGGATAGGTCAAGTTAACGTGTGGTTGTAGGGATGGTGAAGTGAGGTAAGCTCTGGGTTCTTGGGTCATAGGAACCATTTCAGGGGAAGGTGGTAACTGTGTAAAAGGGATAGGTTGCAACTAAAATCAGAATCTGACCAATATCCCAGCTGCAGGGTTTGCTAGTACTACAGGGAAGGGTTTAAACTGAATTGTCTGGGGAAAACAGCTCAGAGTATTTATTCAGATGGGGAGTCACCCAGAGGAGAAAAGTTATCAAATCCCATCAGCAGAACAATGAGTAAATGAGTGGAATACAAAGTTAAATTGCATCTATTTAAATGCAAGGCATCTGATTAGATGAACTTAAAGCTTTAACTAACACACAGGACCACAATATTGTTGTTATAAACGAGACATGGCTGAAGGATGGATAGGAATAGCAATGTTGGGTATCCTATGAAATTGAATTTACAGACTAGACTGAAGGGGATGTAAAAGAAAGTGCCAACCGCACTGTTTGTCAAGTAATGCATGTCTTCAGTATTAAGAGAGGATATTATAAAACAGCCTTCAAATGAAGTTAAATGGGCAGAGATTAAGGGCAGAATATGAAAATCAACAGGAGGTAGAGGAACAGATACAAGAGCATAAGTCTTAGAAGCAGAATTAGGACGTTCAGCGCATCAAATCTGCTCTGCCATTCCATCATGGCTGATTATCTTTCTCAGCCCCATGCTCCTGCCTTCTTCCCATAACCTTCAATGTCCTTACTTATCAAGGACCTATTAACCTCCTCTTTAATTATACCCAATGACTTGGCCTGCACAACATTCTGTGGCAATGAATTCCACAGATTCACCACACTCTGGCTAAAAAAGTTCCTCCTCATCTGTGTTCTAAAGGGACATCCTTGTGGTTTGATGTTGAGCCGTCTAGTCCTGGACTCCCCCACCATATCCTCTTCACATCAACTCCATCTCAGACTTCAATATTCAATAGGTTTCAATGAGATCACCCCCTCATTTTTCTTAACTCCATTGAGTGTAGGCCCAAAGACATCAAATGCTCCTCATATATTAACCCTTTCATTCTTCGGATCATTCTCATGGGCTTCCTCTGGAACCTCTCCAATGCCAGCACACGCTTTCTAAGACATGGGGCACAAAACTGCTCACAATACTCAAGTCCTTTCTGACCAACATCTTATAAAGCCTCAGATTTATGTGAACAAATACCAGAAAGATGTGATAAAAATAGATTTATAGC
The DNA here is from genome assembly GCF_963921235.1 of Mobula hypostoma. Classification (NCBI taxonomy): domain Eukaryota; kingdom Metazoa; phylum Chordata; class Chondrichthyes; order Myliobatiformes; family Myliobatidae; genus Mobula; species Mobula hypostoma. The sequence goes on along the minus strand of NC_086111.1, from coordinate 27,699,252 downwards.
ACTAGGGTACTAGATAACTTCAATCTCCCAAATAATAACTGCAAAAGCCTGTGTAAAAGGCTCAAACTGATCAACATCTTTCAGGTGTCCATGAGAGCTTGTTAACATAGTGTGTAAGTAACCAATAAAGGAAGAAACACTACTGGATTTTGCCTTGGGGAATAAACCCGGGATCAGGTGGATGGAGTGTCTGTGGGGAAGCATTTTGGAGAAAGTGGACATAATTCTACATGCTTCAAAGTGAATAGGGTAAAGATGGTGAAGATAGAGTAGGAATAAAGTCCAATTTCACTAAAATTAGACAAGACCTGGCAGTGGATAAATCGGGGCATCTTCTTACAGGTAAACCTATATCTACACTCTTGGAAGTATCCAGAGGAGAAATAATAAGAGTTCAGGACTGCTATGCTTCTGAAAGCAAAGTGATACAAGGACAGGGAACACTGGATCTCAAGGGCATAGATGGTGGATAATTCCTCAGAGAAGGATGAAATTTATAGGGGAATGGGTGGAATTCAAGAGAAGGGATTACTGGGGGTCTGGCTGAGATTTTCCCATTTTGGAAGGCCATTAGTGAGGAACCAGATGACTATGGTACAGCAAAAGTCTTTCTAAACAGGATCAACAGTTGAAAAGCAGAAACTAGCCCATGATAAACACTATGGCTTTGTCTATGGTATATCTTGACTGACCAATTTTGTGAAGAAGAACAAAGTGTGTTGACAAGGGCAGTGCAATGGATGTGGTTTCCATGGGCTTCACTGAAGCTTTGGACAGAGTCCCACATGACTGTCTGGTCCAAAAGGTTAGGACCCATGGAGAAGCTGGAAAATAAATGCAGAGCAGACTTGGCAATAGGAGACAGAGGGTGCAGATAGAAGGTTGTTTTTGTGATTGGATGCTTGTGACAAATATTGTTCCAAGCTCAACTTTATCATTATAGTCATACAGAGTCAGGGCAGAAATGCCTTGAAAATTAGCTTTTTGCAGCAACAACAGAGGAGTCCATGTTGTTTTATGCATTCCTGTTTGAAATAGAAGCAAATGATTTGGATATAGATGTCAAGGTTAGTAAGTGTGCATATGATGTTAAGTTTAGACCATAAAACCATAAGACATAGGAGCAGAATTAGGGAATTTGGCTCATCAAGACTGCTCCACCATTCTAACATGCCTGCTTTATTATCCCTCTCAACCCCATTCTTCTGTCTTCTCCCTGTAGCCTTTGACCCTCTTACTAATCATGCGGAGCATGAAGAAAGCTCACCTCTGTCCCAGGATACTGACGGACGTTTACTGCTGTACCATTGAGAGTATACTCACCAACTGCATCTCAGTATGGCATGGCAATTGTCCCGTATCAGACTGCAAAGCACTCTAGTGTGTAGTGAAAACTGCGCAGTGGATTATCAGCACCCAATTGCCCACCATTGAGAACATCTACCATAAATACTGCCTGGGCAGGGCGAAAAGCATTATCAGGGATGCATCTCACCCTAACCATGGACTTTTTACTCTCTTCCCATCTGGTAGGCGCTACAGGAACCTCCATTCCCACATCAGCAGGCACAGGAAGAGCTTCTTCTCTGAGGCTGTGACACTGCTGAACCTCTCATCACAGCGCTAAGCAGTATTGCATCAGTATTATACTGTCTCGGTACTTTTATATTTGTGTGCTGTAGCACTTTTTTTATTTGCAGTTATTTTGTAAATAACACTATTCTTTACATTTCTGGTCAGATGCTAAATGCATTTCATTGGCTTTGTATCTGTACTCGGCACGATGACAATAAAGTTGAATCTAATCTAATCTAATCCAATCTAATCAAGAAAGTTCAACCTCCACTTTAAATATACCCAATGACTTGCTTTCCATTGGCGTCTATGATAACAAATTCCACTAATTGAATTGAATTGACTTTGTTTCTTAGAGCCTGCACATACATAAGGAGTAAAAATCTTTATGTTACACTTGTCTAAGTGTGCAATATGCAATCACAGTAATTTATAATATTTTATAATAAATAGAAGTCAATGTAGCAGTCACTCAAATCAGCATGAGTTAATCAATCTGATAACCTGGTGGAAGAAGCTGTCACGGAGCCTGTTGGTCCTTATTTTTATGCAGCGGTACTGTTTCCCAGATGGTAGCAGCTGGAATACATTGTGGTTGGGGTGACTCGGGTCCCCAGTGATCCTACGGGCCCTTTTTACACACTTGTCTTTATAAATGTCCTGAATCATGGGAAGTTCACAACTACAGATGCGCTGGGCTGTCCGCACCACTCTCTGCAGAGTCCTGTGATCCAGGGTGGTACAGTTCCCATACCAGGCAGTGATGCAGCCAGTCAGGATGCTCTCAATTGTGCCCCTGTGGAAAGTTCTTAGGATTTGGGGGTCCATACCAAACTTCCTCAACCGTCTGAGGTGAAAGAGACACTGCTGTGCCTTCTTCACCACACAGCTGCTGTGTACAGACTAGCTTGGTGAAGTTGTTAACAGTGTAGAGGGACATCAGACTAGAGAGTAATATCAATATGTTGGAAAAATGGGCTGAGGTAAGGTCAACCAAATTTAGTTCTGATAAATGCTAGGTGATGTGTTTTGGGAGTACAAAAGAGACCGTGAAAATTAAAGTCCTAGGGAGTATGAAAGAACAGAGAGGGTTGTTTTTCATTTCCAAAGATCTTTGAAGGAGGGAACACAGATAAATAATGCAGTTAAGAATGTATATGGGACACACTCATTATTAGTTAGTCACAGAATACATGAGTAGGGAAGTTATGCTCCAACTTTGTCAAATATTGATCAGAATTCAGCTGAAGAACTGCAAGCCATTCCAGTCAATACATTGTAGGACAGATGTGATAATGTTTGAAAAGACGATTCTCTAAAATGGAGCATTTAAGCTATGAGGACACACTGGAGAGACTAAAGCTGTTTTCCCTAAAGCAGATGTGGTTAAGTTAAGTCATAACTGAGGTATAAAATTATGAGAGATATGATAAGGGGCTTCAGAAATCTTTCCCATAATCGAGGTGTCCAGGGATTGTGTCTAAATTACAAAAGGCTACCAACAGAATACTATCCATTACACTGCAGTATGTGCTTGGAAAACTACATAAGGAAAAGTTAAATGTAGAACATACGAGGTTGAACTCAACCAACTGTTCTATCAGCACAATATAGTGTACCGAAGAAAGGTCTCAACCTGAAACATCGACTGTTTGTTCATTTCCATAGATTTTGAGTGTGTTGGTTTGGATTTCCAACAGCTGCAGACTTTCTTGTGTTTATAATATAGTGTACTGTTAGCCAGACTGGAATAAATGAAACAATGAAAGATACCATTATGCATCCTGGAAAAAAATATAAATACAAGGGTGATTAAATTACCAAGATTAACTACTTATGGATTAAAAAAAAACAAAATAAATCAACAAAAATGTTTTTTGAAATGTCTAAAGCTGATGTGAGGACCTAGAAATTGCCTGATATTGTTTCCAATTAACTATCATATTGAGATGCAAGTTATCAAGCGACTCCATTTATTTTAAATGTGACTATGAAGATGGTGCTGGAAAGACAAGGTGACATTTGCTAGCTGCAAATGAAATTACTAAGAATTCTACTAAATATACTTTATAGAGACTATGATCATTGGAATGCTGAGAGGTGTGCTTCGAACTGTCCGTGCAATCTGGTGTTCTTGTGGTATCCTGAAATATTCAGCGAACTGGACACTTGAGTATGCAGACTTGAAGGCCAGAGTTTAAGCAGCAGTACTCAGGACTGAAAGTGGATAGCAAATCGATGTTTGGCCAATTTAGGTGCCAAACCAGATTAAAAAGATTAAAACACTGAGGCTGAGGGTGGAGTATGGACCAGTGTTCAGATCACTGCTCTGAGAGGATTTACTTGCCTCAGCACTGAACTTACTCCGCGGCTGTGCCTGCAGCCATCGGCACTCACCTCAGCATGGCACCCGGCCCTATGGCTATGAACTGCAACCATACCTGGACTGGCTTCAGCACTGAACTGGCTTTGTGGCTGTGAACTTATTCGCGACTCTGCGGTTCTGGACCTCTGGATTGTTTGTTTGTATTTTTATTCTTTGCATGATTTGTTCTTCCTTTTTCTGACTTTATGATCTTTTGGGAACATTATTGTGTTTCTATTGGCTACCAGCAAGAAGATGGATCTCAAGGTTGTATGTAATATTGGTAATAAATGCACTTTGAGCTTTGATTAAACTGGCTAAAATAAGGGGAAACGTACCCCTGAGGCTTATAGGCAATCAATAACTACTTTCTGTCAAATTTTATTTGGAAAATACTGGAGATTCATGTGGAAAGATGGCACACCTCATCTACCATGGTGGTTATGACACGAAGTCAGTTAGGAAAAAAGAGGAATTTGATTAATAGCATAATGACAGGAATTAATAAGGCAGAAAAGAGTTACAGTAGAATAGATGCAATAACAAAAAGTGTGAATTCAAGAAAACACAGCAAATTAAGAATTTTGTGAATCAAACCAATAGTTTAATGCAGCAACAGCTACATAAGTCATAGGAGCAGAATTTGGCCATTGAGTCTGCTCCATCATTTCATCATGGCTAATTTACTATCCCTCTCAAACCCATGCTCTCCGTAGCATTTGATACCCTTACTAATCAAGAACCTATCAATCTCCACTTGAAATACTCAATGATTTATCCGACAAAGCCAATGAGCTAAAGAAATTCCTGCTCATCTGTCACAATGGCGGGGGCATTGGGAGCAAGGGTGGACCCAAATGCAAGACACATCATGTGAGGTTACTTAGATTTAGTTTATTGTTCGAAACCAGGAGAGCAAGGCAGGAGCAGGAAATAGCGAACTGAACAAGGACTCAAGACTACTACTAGGCTGGGACTAGGGGTTTGAGCTAGGACTCGGAATCGGCTCCCTGAACTAGAGGAGACATGAAGAGGCCAGGGTATGGACTCCGAGCCAGAGACTAGGCGAGGACCCAGTACCTGGGTCTTGCCTCGGGCTCGGACCCCAGAACCAGGCAAGGACATGACATGGGCTAGGGAGAGGAGGAACATGGAAAACAGAGCCTCGGTCTCGGGGAGCAGGTACATGGAACCATGGACACATACACAGAACACAGAGCCGGGACCCCTCCTTGGGAACAGGACATAGGGCCGGGACTCAAGACCACACCCCCCCCCGCGGGGCAACGGCAAGACGGCCTGACTTACCCCATGGAGGCGAGGACAAGACAAGACAAACACCAAAGAACAACACAGTTCCTATCTAGCTCCAGCGATAGAACTAGACCAAGGTGCAGACGAGGGCTACAGACGAGGGCTAAAGGAGAGAGGGACAGAGAAGGGATTCAGACAGGGGGATAGGACAGGAATCACAGACCGCCAGGGCCAGGACTTGAGTAGGTACTCGGATGCTGCCAGGGCCAGGACTTGACTTGGTACTCGGATGCCGCCGGGGCCAGGACATGGTACTCGGATGCCGCCGGAGCCAGGACGTGGTACTTCGATGCTGCCGGGTAGTGCCGAGCTCTAGACTCGGCCCAGGAACAGTAGACAGCAGCTCTTGATTCTCTCCGGCGGGTTAACTGACGGACCCACCTTGATGAGGAAACTTTGCAGGCTCGCTTTGGCGAGGTAACTTGACAAGGTTGCTCCAGTGAGGAAAGGCGGATTACCGGCACTCGCTTTGGGCGGAGACAAGGCTTGCTCCGGCCAGATGACATTGGCACGTCGTGACTTTGCGGACGCTCCCGCGCCAAATGGCTGAAAGCCGGAGACTGTAAACTACCGGTTCAGCCGAGTGTTAATTGCCTCTAATCACCAAAGCCGAGGGACATGGGAAAACAGGGAATCAACGGTCCGGATCGTAACATAAACAAGGTAAATTTAAAGGGATCCCGATCCGGACCATGACATCATCTTTGTTTTAAATAGACATTCGTTCATTCTGATGCCATACCCTCTGGTTGTAAATTCTTCTACTATAGGAAACATCATCTCCACATCCAGTCTATCTAGGCCATTCAATATTAATAAGATTCCCCCCTCATTCTTCTAAACTCCAGTGATGACAAAGCAGAACCATCAAACACTCCTCATACGTTAACCCATTCTTTCCCAGAATCGTTCTCGTGAACATCCTCTGGATCCTCTACAATGCCAGCACGTCTTTTTCTTAGATAAGGTTACACAAGGTTCTAAATTGCTTACAATAGTCCAAGTCCAATCTGACTAATGCCTTATCAAGGCTCAGCATTACACCTTTGCTTTTATATTCTGATCCCCTCAAAATTAATACCAACATTGCATTTGCCTTCCTTACTACCAACTCAACTTGCAAATTAACCTTTAGCAAATCCTACACAGGGGCTCCCCAAATCCTTTGTACCTCAGATTTTTGAATTTTCTCCCTATTCTATGCCAGTCTTTCCCAACTTGGGGTCCTCAGAGCTCTTGGTTAATGGTATTGGTCCAAGGCATTAAAAAGGTTGCAAATCCCTGATATATGCCTACATGGAGACCTAATAATTATTGTTTATTTGTAAAATATACTGGGAATATTTTTTATACTGTCAGACAAATGGATCTGCTCATTTGGATCAAAATATCAGCTTCTATGCAGCCCAGTTTGATCCATGTATGGTGCACAGATATTGGCTGATAGAGCAAAACCAACCACGGGAGTGAAGCAACTGAAAAATTGATATCAATTTGATTGTAATAGAAATGAACATAAGATTTTGGTCCAAAACTTCAACTGTTTATTCTTCTCCATGACATGCTGAGTTTCTTCAGCATTTTGTGTGCTACCCAAGATTTCCTGCATCTGTAGAATCTCTTCTGTGTGTAACATAGTTGTCAGGTTATGCAATCTCACCTGATACAAATTAAGGATAAGCTTTATTTGTCACACGTATGAAACATTGAAACGTACAGTGAACTGTGTTATTTGCACTACCAAGGATGTGCTAGGGGCAGCCAAATTGTTTCTATGCTTCTGGTACCATAGTAACAAGCCTGTAACTTACTAACCCCGATATCTTTGGAGTATGGAAGGATAACAGAGAACCTAGAGGAAACCCAAATGGTTACACCAAATTCTTTTCTCCTGAGGAGACAGCCTGTACATGGCAGTATAAACCAGATGAATTCCTCCATCGATAACTATGAGCATATACAACACAGTTGTATAGTACTGAAATAGCATTGGCGGTGTTCTGATTTATACTGCATTTCATTTAAGTACATTATTTGCTACTCAGTTAAGTGGTGTTTTGTCTTTTTTATACCTTTTTAACTATTGCCATGAAAGCTCAGCTATTTGGAGGAGGCACTTAATTGAGCCAAAATGTGCTGGCCCCGATTAACTGTAATCCACATTAGCAAATTTGACGCTACCTTAGATATAAGAGCAATATTAGGTTATTCAGCCCACTGGGTCCGCTCTACCATTTGATCACGGCTAACTTATTTTCCCACTCAATCCTATTCTCCCTCCCTCTCCCCGTAACCTTTGACATCTTAACTAATCAAGAAACTTTTGAACTCCATTTTAAATATTCCTTATGACTTGGCCACTGTAGCTGACACAGGAAATGAATTCCACATATCCATCACCTTCTGGCTAAAGAAATTCCTCCTCACCTCTGTTCTAAAGGGATGTTCTTGTATTCTGAGCCTCTGCCCTCTGGTCCTAGACTGGAAACATTCTCTCCACATCCACCCTATCGAGGCCTTCCAATATTCCTCCCCCCCCTCTCTGCATTCCGCAGGGATCGCTCCCTACACAACTCCCTTGTCCATTCGTCCCCCCCATCCCTCCCCACTGATCTCCCTCCTGGCACTTATCCGTGTAAGCGGAACAAGTGCTACACATGCCCTTACACTTCCTCCCTTACCACCATTCAGGGCCCCAAACAGTCCTTCCAGGTGAGGCATCACTTCACCTGTGAGTCGACTGGGGTGATATACTGCGTCCGGTGCTCCCGATGTGGCCTTTTATATATTGGTGAGACCCGACGCAGACTGGGAGACTGCTTTGCTGAACATCTACGCTCTGTCCGCCAGAGAAAGTAGGATCTCCCAGTGGCCACACATTTTAATTCCACATCCCATTCCCATTCTGACATGTCTATCCACGGCCTCCTCTACTGTAAAGATGAAGCCACACTCAGGTTGGAGGAACAACACCTTATATTCCGTCTGGGTAGCCTCCAGCCTGATGGCATGAACATTGACTTCTCTAACTTCCGCTAGGCCCCACCTCCCCCTCGTAGCCCATCTGTTACTCATTTTTATGCACACATTCTTTCTCTCACTCTCCTTTTTCTCCCTCTGTCCCTCTGAATATACCTCTTGCCCATCCTCTGGGTCACCCCCCCCCCCCGTCTTTCTTCCCGGACCTCCTGTCCCATGATCCTCTCGTATCCCCTTTTGCCTATCACCTGTCCAGCTCTCGGCTCCATCCCTCCCCCTCCTGTCTTCTCCTATCATTTTGCATCTCCCCCTCCCCCTCCAGCTTTCAAATCCCTTACTCACTCTTCCTTCAGTTAGTCCTGACGAAGGGTCTCGGCCTGAAACGTCGACTGCGCCTCTTCCTATAGATGCTGCTTGGCCTGCTGCGTTCAACCAGCAACTTTGATGTGTGTTGCTTGAATTTCCAGCATCTGCAGAATTCCTGTTGTTTGCCTTCCAATATTCAATAGGTTTTATTGAGACCTTCCCCTCACCCACCCCTCCCCTTCATTCTTCTAAACTTCAACGAGTACAGGATCAATGAATTATTGTGATCCTAAATTCAAAATGAGGATAACTGAGCATCATATTGCTCAGCCTGCATTGTGGGGATTAAATACAAGATGAGAAATGGGGAAAGGCAGATAAAAAATATCACCTTTCTTCCACACTGGCAATAATGAATTAATTGGGAGATTACTGACAAATATAAATTCTTGAAAAAGAATCATCCCCTCCATTGATTTTCATGCAATTGATTATTGATATCTGGTAGTGACAGAGAAATTAAGACAAAATCATCAGCAGCGGTGGAAGTAAATTGTGCAAGGTCTTTGTTTACCATAGGCAGGAGGTAAGTGTTTTAGAAATGACTCATTCACTTTATTCAACTGGGAGTAAACTTTTATTGCCAACTGGAATGCACTTCACTTAAGGTGAACCAATATCAATAAGTTCATGCAAGTGAAATTTAAAGGCAATTGGCACATTTACACATAAAATGGACCAAGTATTCGATACCAGCATGTATTTAGGAATATTAAGATCATTGTTTGTTTTAAATAAAACTGGCTGCAGACTGAAGAACACAATTTGTGTCCTTCAAGGCTTCCCGTAGTGTGATAGTCCACAGAATTTTTACGTCAAGTGTAAGTATTTCCTGAAGCAGGAACCTTTGAAACTACTGATAAGCTCAGAGTTATTCCCCATCAAAATATTTCCTGGGAAAATTGATGAAGAGGGCCTACTGAATCAAGTCATTCGTAAAGTTATGAGGATCACTGGCCACAGATAACACATTCAAAATTAACATAAAACATTACAGCACAGCGCAGGCTCTTCAGCCATTATGTTGTGCCAACCTTTAAGATCTAATATAATGAAGTATATCAGTCCAATTCATGAAAGGGATTCTTGGGGGCAAATTAGGAAACTTACTTGTTTTTTTTTCCTGAAATGCATGCAAGAAAATAGAAACATAGAAACATAGAAAATAGGTGCAGGAGTAGGCCATACGGCCCTTCGAGCCTGCACCGCCATTTATTATGATCATGGCTGATCATCCAACTCAGAACCCCGCCCCAGCCTTCCCTCCATACCCCCTGATTCCCGTAGCCACAAGGGCCATATCTAACTCCCTCTTAAATATAGCCAATGAACTGGCCTCAACAGTTTCCTGTGGCAGAGAATTCCACAGATTCACCACTCCCTGTGTGAAGAAGTTTTTCCTAATCTCGGTCCTAAAAGGCTTCCCCTCTATCCTCAAACTGTGACCCCTCGTTCTGTACTTCCCCAACATCGGGAACAATCTTCCTGCATCTAGCCTGTCCAATCCCTTTAGGATCTTATACGTTTCAATCAGATCCCCCCTCAATCTTCTAAATTCCAACGAGTACAAGCCCAATTCATCCAGTCTTTCTTCATATGAAAGTCCTGCCATCCCAGGAATCAATCTGGTGAACCTTCTTTGTACTCCCTCTATGGCAAAGATGTCTTTCCTCAGATTAGGGGACCAAAACTGCACACAATACTCCAGGTGTGGTCTCACCAAGGCCTTGTACAACTGCAGTAGTACCTCCCTGCTCCTGGACTCGAATCCTCTCGCTATAAATGCCAGCATACCATTTGCCTTTTTCATCGCCTGCTGTACCTGCATGCCCACTTTCAATGACTGGTGTATAATGACACCCAGGTCTCGTTGCACCTCCCCTTTTCCTAATCGGCCACCATTCAGATAATAATCTGTTTTCCTATTTTTGCCACCAAAGTGGATAACTTCACATTTATCCACATTAAATTGCATCTGCCATGAATTTGCCCACTCACCCAACCTATCCAAGTCACCCTGCATCCTCTTAGCATCCTCCTCACTGCTAACACTGCCACCCAGCTTCGTGTCATCCGCAAACTTGGAGATGCTGCATTTAATTCCCTCATCCAAGTCATTAATATATATTGTAAACAACTGGGGTCCCAGCACTGAGCCTTGCGGTACCCCACTAGTCACCGCCTGCCATTCTGAAAAGGTCCCGTTTATTCCCACTCTTTGCTTCCTGTCTGCTAACCAATTCTCCACCCACACCAATACCTTACCCCCAATACCGTGTGCTTTAAGTTTGCACACTAATCTCCTGTGTGGGACCTTGTCAAAAGCCTTTTGAAAATCCAAATATACCACATTCACTGGTTCTCCCCTATCCACTCTACTAGTTACATCCTCAAAAAATTCTATGAGATTCGTCAGACATGATTTTCCTTTCACAAATCCATGCTGACTTTGTCCGATCATTTCACTGCTTTCCAAATGTGCTGTTATCACATCCTTGATAACTGACTCCAGCAGTTTCCCCACCACCGACGTTAGGCTAACCGGTCTATAATTCCCTGGTTTCTCTTCCCTCCTTTTTTAAAAAGTGGGGTTACATTAGCCACCCTCCAATCCTCAGGAACTAGTCCAGAATCTAACGAGTTTTGAAAAATTATTACTAATGCATCCACTATTTCTTGGGCTACTTCTTTAAGCACTCTGGGATGCAGACCATCTGGCCCTGGGGATTTATCTGCCTTCAATCTCTTCAATTTACCTAACACCACTTCCCTACTAACATGTATTTCGCTCAGTTCCTCCATCTCACTGGACCCTCTGTCCCTTACTATTTCTGGAAGATTATTTATGTCGTCCTTAGTGAAGACAGAACCAAAGTAATTATTCAATTGGTCTGCCATGTCCTTGCTCCCCATAATCAATTCACCTGTTTCTGTCTGCAGGGGACCTACATTTGTCTTTACCAGTCTTTTCCTTTTTACATATCTATAAAATCTTTTACCGTCCGTTTTTATGTTCCCTGCCAGTTTTCTCTCATAATCTTTTTTCCCCTTCCTAATTAAGCCCTTTGTCCTCCTCTGTTGAACTCTGAATTTCTCCCAGTCCTCAGGTGAGCCACTTTCTCTGGTTAATTTGTATGCTTCTTCTTTGGAATTGATACTATCCCTAATTTCTCTTGTCAGCCACGGGTGCACTACCTTCCTTGATTTATTCTTTTGCCAAACCGGGATGAACAATTGTTGTAGTTCATCCATGCAACCTTTAAATGTTTGCCATTGCATATCCACCGTCAATCCTTTAAGTGTCAGTTGCCAGTCTATCTTAGCTAATTCACGTCTCATACCTTCAAAGTTACCCCTCTTTAAGTTCAGAACCTTTGTTTCTGAATTAACTATGTCACTCTCCCTTTGTTTCTGAATTAGCTATGTCACTCTCAATGTCATATTTGGTAGCATATACCTGTATATACTTTGGTAGTAAGTTTATTTTGAACTTGCAAGCGAGCTATAGATTGGGATCATCGCCTCTGTAGGTGTAAATGGAAAAGAGAAACAAGAGTACTACAGTGAGCCAGCTTCTGTGTCAAAGTTCGAGACTAGAACAATACATTCCAATTTAAGTTACAATAAAAAGCTAAATCTAAAAAGACATTTCAAATGCAATTGGCACATCAGTGCATTGTATACTGTGGTAACTTATATCATATAACCCTTTGTACTTTTTTGCTATATTGCATGTTATTTATAATGCTTGCATCTACTGTATGATATGTTGTTTGAATTTACTTAATTTGAATAAATTTGTGAGTTGTGGGTAATGCCACTCTGCAATTCTTCACTAGCATTATGCCAGACTCAGCAAGTGAGAGAAACAGTATACCTAGAATTTAGCAAGAAATACTGATGGTGATGGATGTTGTCCAAGACTCCTGTTCTTCCTTGAAACAGTGCTATGAAATGTTCCACATTTGACAGCAGCAGACAAAGCCACCCTCAGCATCTCATCCTATTGTGTCAATACAACAGGGAAACTGCCTATCAGCCTATATTTTTACCTATCTACACAATCACCATTTTCCCACATTAAGACTGTATCTTTAAATACTTTATCTAATTTTGTGCTTGTTTAAAAGTCTCTTAAACATAGTGTATCTGATTTCAACAGCTTCTCGGGCAGGGAATTCTAGGTATCAACCACAGTTAGTGCAAAAGAAAAGAAAATCGCTCAGATCCCAAAATGCCATTACTATGCCAAAAATCTCGTGGAAAGCACTTTTGAAGCAGTCTGTCTTATACAAAAAATTAATGCAAGGAATAAACAGCAATGGAGATAATAATGGTGCTGGTGCGGTATTAGATGAAGGACAGAGAGCTCTGCAGATGTTCTAACTTTAATCCTAATTTGGAAACCACTCCTTTAGAATGAAAAAATTATGCTTACCACTTCATGTTTACAGAAGAAAATAAAGAAGCATTGTATACGTGTTGGGTCTTTGACTATTCATTACATTTATAAATATAGAGGTTGGGTTAGAAGTTTCCATATATGTTTTGCAGATGACACAGAAACAGAAAGCTATGTTATCAATGAAAGTAGAAGCTGACCATTATAGGGACACTAACAGATTATCCAAATCAGTATAACTGTGCCCAAAAAATTTCAATGTTGGTAAATGCATGGTCACCCAAACTGGAACAAAAGTATTTCCAAGCCAGAACCCGGGTATCCATTTTCAAAGATCTTTGCTTAAAGTCTGATAGATTGTACATAAGTTAATTGAATGGCCTTTGCTAAATGTAGAAGACTGGATTTCAAAAGGTTAGAATGATATTATAATGATACCAAAGCCTGGTTACATTGCAGCCGGAGTGCTGTGAGAACGATATCTTAGAAAGAATATACAGAGGTTGGGGTCCAGTTATAGATTTACTGGAGCACACCTGGTTTTCAGGAGGTGAAACTATGCAAAGGGCTGAGGTTTTTTTTAAATTCTGGGAAATAAGAGTGATATAAAGTACCATTAGCAAATAGAAACATAATTATTTCCATTGGAGTCATGATTTAAGGACACAGTAGAAATACAATAGGCAGTCAGGAAACACCTCTTTCCACAAAGGACAGAAGAATTCCATAACACTCTTCTGCAAATGGTACTTGATGCTTAGTGAGTTATTAATTGTAAATCTGAGATCAATGAACTCCTGTGAATCAAAGTTCATTTCCCTTTCCCATTTCCCTATCTCACCTTATCTCCCTCCTTACCTGCTCATCACCTCCTTTTGGTACTCTTCCCCCTTTTTTATCTTTCATGGCTTTCTGTCCTCTCCTATTAGATCCCCCCTTCTCCAGCCCTGTATCTTTTTCACCAATCAACTTCCCAGCTCTTTCCTTCACCCCTATCCCCCTCCCAGTTTCACCTATCTACTTGTGTTTCTTCCTCCCCACCCCCTCCCAACTTCTTAATCTGGCTTCTCATCTTTTTTTCTCCAGTCTTGAAGGGTCTTGGCTTGAAATGTCCATTGTACTGTTTCCCAGAGATGCAGCCTGGCTTGTTGAGTTCCTCCAGCATTTTGTGTGCGTTGCTATAGAAGAATGTGGAATTCAGTCATAATAACCCAGGATCACAACGAAGGGCAAGTAACCTTGAGGGATCAAGTGGAGTGATGATATCCTCCTGAATAATATCAGTTTTTTTCTAATTCTCTTAGTTTTAAAGAAAATGCTTGCAAGGTTGTTATAACTAAAGCCTATTAAATTGAATGGCTATGACCTGCTTAAAACTGATGTGAAAATGAGCATTAAGTGTTGTCCAACACTTTCTTGGATTTGAAATATTTTGTCGGTTGATCTAACTTACTAACGAACAGCAATGTGAAAGCTGATTCTTTTTGAACAGGGTTAAGGATGACTTATTTCCACTCCTGTTCTCTGGATTCTGAGGTGGCTGACAAGGCCTATGTGGGATCCATAAATTTTGCCATAGATATGCCTTTCGAAGAAGAAGGCTTATAGTTTCTGAGGTGATGCACTCTGCACATAGTTTATGCTTCTGTGTAATTTCAAGGCTGTCAAAGCTATTCCAATTACCCTCTGAGCATTTATTGAACTGTGGCCATACACATCTCTCAGTCAACTGTCATAGTCATGCTACGTGATAAATTCTAGTTCAATGTGGAGTGCAGAAGACTGCAGAATGGTGTGAAACATCCAGATCACATCTAGTAATCAATGGTGATGGACAATTAAACAATATATGGGAAAAAGGTAGGCCATAAGGACAGTGGGGCCCAAAATGAGCATGCTAACAAGACTGGGATATTATACTTGCAACAAACTTCCGCCAGAAGTATTAAGTTGATCATCTCCTCCTGAGATTCCAAACGTCAGTGAAAAGGGCTTTAGATTAACTCCATTTCATGTATAGATATGACAGAGTGCACTGGAAATAAAGATCCGAGGACCAGTCAAAATCTCTGCTACAGTAATGAAGACCCCAGAATTAGAAAATCATCTAGCTAAGTATTTCCAAGTACATCTACATACTGGCATCCATCAAACGACTTGGAAAATTGCCTAATTGTATCTTGTCCAAGAAACAAGTCACTCAATTTCAGCTAAATACTGAATCAGTCTAATCTGAATCACCAGTAAAATAATGGAAGGTCTAATGCAGTAACTCCCAAAGGTGGGGGAACCATTCCCCAAGGGGGTGGATACATGTCTTAAGAGGGTGCTAGAGGAACTGGAAGCCATGGGGGTGCGGGGGTATTCAAGTTTCTTTGAGTGAGTGAGGGGGTGGGCAGCACAATAACTTGAGGCATAAGATCTGATCGACTGTGTCAACTCATTGCTGTCATCAATATCCAGTAGGCATTCTCAGTTTGCATTAATATTGTATCTTAATTTAGCTACGTTAATGATGGATAAACACGTATGATGCAATCTCTATGAGTCTGAACACAGTGAAGCCTTGAATTCTAATCTTGTTATGAAACAGAAACTACAGAATGTGTGTCAATACAATGTTATATACCTAGAGTTTGGCTTTATACTGTTCCCCTGAGATCAGCAATGCCCCATGTGTCTTACTTGTAGTACTGTACTGTCTAATGAAACCATCATGATTACAGTAACACTCCCATAAAAGTCAGCCTGAAAAGGCAACGTATGATATTACTCAGTTCCAGAAGATGAAAGAAGCATTTGAAGAATGTTGCACATTCGAATCCTTTGCCAAGAAAGCTAAAAATGACCTTGATAGTGGTCTTATTGCTTCTTATAAAATTTCCAAAATGATAGCAAAGTGTGGAAAATATCATACAATTGATTAAAGATTAATAATAAATGCTGCATCAGAAGAGCCCACCACTGTTCTCAAAATGGATATCAGTATTTTAAAATCAATTCCTCTGAGTAATATCTCTGTAGCTCATCATATTGACAAAATAAGTGAAGACATTGGTTATCAACTACAGAGCTACAGAAAACAGAATTTGGGATACAATTGGATGAATCAATTGTGCAAGACAATGAAGCATTACTAATGGCATTTGTATAGTTTTTCAAAAATGGAAAAGTTTATGAAGAGATTCTCTTTTGTACAGATATCAATGGAGAATCAATCTACGATGAGCTCAAAATGCATATTGAGGACAAAGGTATTCTGATGAGGAACATGATTTCCTGTGCAACAGATTGAGTAACATACATGACAGGTCGCCATGCTAGTTTAGTGACATTTATGGTTAAATAAATTCTAGGTCACTTTGCAATCCATTGTGTAATTCAACAGCATCTCACAGCCAAAAACCTCAGCCAATGACTTTCTTCAAGCATGACTCTTTTAATGCCTGTTATCAACAAAATTAAAGCTCATCCATCAAGCAGCAGAATATTTCACCTGTTATACCAAAATAATGATGAAGAGTTTGAACATTTACTTCTTCACACTGAAGCGTATTGGCTGTCAAAAGGCAGTTGCTTAAAACATTTCTTTGATCTTTTTGACACCGTGTTTGAATTTTTACTGAAATTCGACAAGAGTGTGAGAAACAAGACTGAACTACTAGGTGGCGATATGGCATATCTAGCCAATCTGTATGACAAAATGAACATTCTAAATATGAAACTGCAGGATGAGAAATTCATTTTAATCCAGGCGAAAAGTGCAGTGTCCACTTTTATCAGTAAACTGGAAATATAGAAGCAAAACATTGGGCCAAGAATATTTTCACAGTTTCCTTGCATGGAGAGTAAGGCACTCTGTTTCACAGTCGGTGATTTGCAAGAGTACTGCTTACACCTGCAGTTACTGAGGAAGGGTTTTCAGAATCAATTTACAGACTTGAACAACCTCAAAATTCTGGATTGGGTTATTGTGTCTGTGCAACTACAGATCAATTAAATAAAAGTACATATGATGGAGATGGCTTTAACTGGTGTATTCACATTGCAGCGCGCAAGAGAGAGAGAGTTCAATACGCATGTGCAGACAACAGATAAATGTACATAGGTAAGTTATCAGTCCTTATATAGTGCTAAGCGGTGTCATTGCTCTAAAAGAATTGGATTCATACATTGCACTTCCTCCCCCTTTAGATTAATGCAACATAAATCTGTTTATGTACAAAACATTCAATTTCCCTTTCACAAACCATGTTCCAAATAAACATGCTTTCAAATAATGGTCCAGAACTGACTTCATTATACTACAGATTCAGTATTTTGGATGGCACTTTGTTACTTTCAGGATAGCGCCTCTGGACCTGTGGAGTAGCTTCAGGTTTGGCAGGTATCTTGCCAAAGACAAAGTCCTCGGTTGTGGTGTCACATTGCTGTTCATGACATGATTATAACTGAGATGTAAGTCTGGTGGCTGTTACTGGGTCTGTCTTCTTGGATGCATTCAATGCAGGTGTGTTCTTTGGTTGAGCATCCAGTATCTGATCCACATGACGTCTCCATGTATGAGCTCCAACATCTCAGGCATACTTCAACAGTCCAGTACTTCCCAATGCCGTCCTAAAGCACCTTCATACTTAAAACGCCCCTCTAAGGCACAATATACTTCCCGGTGCCCCCATAGTGTAAAAACATGTCTACCATATGGTAACATGAGAAAGATTGATTCTGCTTAAAATTTTTATTTGTCTTTAAACCTAACTTACACTGTATTTTTGCACTGTACAGCAGCTTCAGTATCAATGTGATACTTCAGCTTGATGGTTTTTAGTAAGAGTTGAAATACCTGGTTCAATTTGTGAAATCAAAAGCCATAAGCCCTATGAATAACATTGTCCAAGTGGTTTCTGTTTTTTCTGAATACGTGGTTCACTGCACTGAAGTCTCTTTCAACAAGGTAGGATAATAGAAATGCAATGAAGAGCAGTTTGGCACCTCTCCATTGACCATAAAACTTTGTATTACAGTGTAGCCACGTACCTAAATATCCAACAGTTTTGAAAAGCATTTTTGCTTCTTCATCATTCTGAATTTTGATAATGTCTTCATGAAAGCTCACTTCCTGTTCTTCCACTTTGGAAATAAATGGGTTAATTACCCATATAATATATGGATCTATTTCTTTTAGAGCAATGACTCCCCTTAGCACTACATAAGGACTGTTAGCTTACCAATGCGCATTCAAAGGTTTCAAAGGTACACTTAATGTCAGAGAAATGTACACAATATACATTCCGAAATGCTTTTCTTTCGCAACCATCCATGAAAACAGAGAAGTGCCCCTAAAAAATGAATAACAGTTAAATGTTAGAACCCCAAAGTCCACCCCAGCTCCCCTCCCTCCAGCGTGTTAGCAGCAGCAAAGCAACAATCCCCCTCTCCCCACCAGCATAAAAAAGCGTTGACACCCACTACCGAGTTCTCAAGTGTGCAGCAAAACAACAGCAAAACACCGACTTGCAGTACCCCAGAGACTACTCGTTCACCTGGTATTCGACATACCACAGGCTCTCTCTCAGGCTAATACTGGAGAAAGAGATATCTCCTTGTCACAACGAGAGGGGAGATATAACAAACAACTCAAACACGAGGAAATCTGCAGATGCTGGAATTTCAAGCAACACACATAAAAATTGCTGGTGAACACAGCAGGCCAGGCAGCATCTATAGGAAGAGGTACAGGACGTTTAGGAGGGGCCTTGGCCCGAAACGCCAACTGTACTTCTTCCTATAGATGCTGCCTGACCTGCTGCATTCACCAGCAATTTTTATGTGTGTTGCTTAACAAACAACTCACTGGTTTATGATGTCAAAAGTCCGTTGCGTCGCATTTTCCGAGCTCTGTGCCCAAAGATCTCGGGTCTGTGGGTATACAGCCAGCGATCTTCCAACTCCCATGACACACCGATTTCCTGCTGGGATACCGACATTCAATCCATTCATCTCCAGAGCCATGAGATCCCAGGTCTCTGAAAGCATGCTAACCTCTTAGGCCGCATCCCTGGCATGTTGAATAATGGTCAGTTGTGAAACCCCGAAGGCGGGTCCCATTCCTGCAAAGAATCAATGTCAGTATGTAACTCCAGGTCAGGGTCTTCAAAAGAACCCTGAAAGGGAAAAATAGAGACATTAAAGATTGAAATACAGCTGTTTCTGAAGATGCAAGCAAAGGGGTTGCCGTTTAGTGCCATCATAACTAAGCTCCGCTGTCTTTAACTATTGATCTGTTGTCTACATATGCGCATTCATCTCTCTCTCTCTCGCTCTCTCTCTCTCTCTCTCTCTCTCTCTCTCTCGCTGCAATGTGAATACAGCAGTTAAAGCTATCTCCTACATGTGTGCTTTTACTTAACTGATATGTTGTTGCACAGACACAATAAATTGGTGATGAGTACGATTCTGAATGTCGGAGAATATCACCAACTGCACCGACAGTTATGGGATGATTGTGGGACATGAAAGTGAGAGGAAATAGCAAAACACTATGGAGAAAACTGTCAGACACTAACAAAGGGAAGCGTGAGTAAGTGCATATTACACAGTGAAAGACTCACAACTAGCAAAGTTAAAGTGAAAGTAACATTACGATGGCTTTAATCAGGAAAGTTGACAAATTTGATAGTGCTAATAAGGCTGGGAGTCATATATTGAATGTTGAACTGTATTGTAAGGTGAACGACATGGATGAGGAATAGAAAGTCTCCACACTTCTTAGCTTAACGGATGCTAGAATGTATAGTCTCTTATGGAACTTAGTAAATCCTGAAAACCAAGCAAGCAAGATGTTCACTGAATTTGTTACAAATTTACAAAATCACTTGAGCCTTAAACCACTGGTAATAGCTGAGAGATTTAGATTTTACAAAAGGAACCAATCAAAGGATGAAAGCATTTCTGAATACAATGTAGAACTGTGAAAACTTTCCCAATACTGTGACTTTAGAAATGGACTTTCTGATGCTTTAAAGGGAAGGCTTGTAAGTGACATGTATAGTCAATGCACTCAAAAGAGGCTGCTGTCAGAAGGAGACCTAACCTTAGAATGGGCATTGACCATTGCAATATCATTAGAGCCTCCAGCAAAGGATACAGCAGAACTACAAAAAAGGAGTCTAGAATGTGAAATGCACAAAATATCCCTGAAGGGTGCAAAAAGCCAAAAATGTTATTGACGTGGCAATCTTCCCATGATGCAAATGAATGCTGCTTCGAAGAAAAAGTTTGCAGAAAGTGTCACAGACAAGGTCATATGGAGAGAGTGTGCAAGGCAGACTAAAAGAACATTAGAAGAGAAAAACCAAGCCAAAAATTTCAAACACAAAACTAAACAAATGCATAAAGTGACTGAATGTGAAACAGAATCAGACAACACAGATTCTGACAAAGGTGAGTTGTCATGCCTAGAACTGCAAAAAATAATTGAAGCAGATCACAAAATCAATAGATGTAAAATTAAAAATGGAGCTGGATACAGGGTCAGCTTTGTCTATGATTTCAGTGGCTGCTACAACAGACTGTTTTCAAAGTTACCATTAGAAAAGATCTCAGTGATGCTAAAGACTTACACAGGCGAAAACGTGTCTCCTTAAGTCAAACTGAAGATGAATGCGATGTAAGGAGGCCAAGCACAGCAATTAGAGCTCTATCTGCTGAAAAGTGAAGAGCCAGCTCTCTTTGAACATGAATGGTTGAGAAAAATCCAACTAGACTGGCACAGAATCAAAGCTCTCAATCATCAACAGGCAACTGCAGCTCAAATGGTAGCACTAACCAGAGACTGTCACAGCTACTTAATGCTGATGAGAAGGTGTTTGAGAAGAGTATTGGTAAACTCAAAGGCATGAAGGCCAGAACTGAATTGAATGTAGCTGCGACACTAAGATTCTATAAAGCATGTCCAGTGCCTTATGCACTACATCCTAAATTGCATCCTGAACTTCAGAGCTTGGAGGTGTCTGGAATTCTCTCCAAGGTTGAGTGGAGTGATTGGATGATGCCTATTGCCCAGTGATTAAGAAAGGGAAGGCCAGAGCTACTTACATATGTGGGAATTTCAAAGAGAGCATCATCATGGTGCTGCATACTGTGTAATATCCCCTGCCATGAATAGAAGACAATTTTGCATCTTTTGCAGGTACATAGAACATGGAACATAGAATACTACAGCACAGTACAGGCCCTTCGGCCCACAATGTTGTGCTGACCCTGAAACTCTGCCTCCCATATAAGCCCCCACCTTAGATTCCTCCACATACCTGTCTAGTAGTCTCTTAAACTTCACTAGTGTATCTGCCTCCACCACTGACTCAGGCAGTGCATTCCATGTGCCAACCACTCTCTGAGTGAAAAACCTTCCTCTAATATCCCCCTTGAACATCCCACCCCTTACCTTAAAGCCATGTCCTCTTGTATTCAGCAGTGGTGCCCTCGGGAAGAGGTGCTGGATATCCACCCTATCTATTCCTCTTATTATCTTGTACACCTCTATCATGTCTCCTCTCATCCTCCTTCTCTCCAAAGAGTAAAGCCCTAGCTCACTTAATCTCTGATCATAATGCGTACTTTCTAAACCAGGCAGCATCCTGGTAAATCTCCTCTGTGCCCTTTCCAATGCTTCCACATCCTTCCTGTAGTGGGGTGACCAGAACTGGACCCAGTACTCCAAGTGTGGCCTAACCAGAGTTTTATAGAGCTGCATCATTACATCACGACTCTCAAACTCTATCCCTCGACTTATGAAAGCTAACACCCCATAAGCTTTCTTAACTACCCTATCCACCTGTGAGACAACTTTCAGGGATCTGTGGACATGTACCCTGAGATCCCTCTGCTCCTCCACACTAGCAAGTATCCTGCCATTTACTTTGTACTCTGCCTTGGGGTTTGTCCTTCCAAAGTGTACCACCTCACACTTCTCTGGGTTGAACTCCATCTGCCACTTCTCAGCCCACTTCTGCATCCTATCAATGTCTCTCTGCAATCTTTGACAATCCTCTAACCCATCTACAACACCACCAACCTTTGTGTCGTCTGCAAACTTGCCAACCCACCCTTCTACCCCCACATCCAGGTCGTTAATAAAAATCACGAAAAGTAGAGGTCCCAGAACAGATCCTTGTGGGACACCACTAGTCACAATCCTCCAATATGAATGTAGTCCCTCCACCACCACCCTCTGCCTTCTGCAGGCAAGCCAATTCTGAATCCACCTGGCCAAACTTCCCTGGATCCCATGCCTTCTAACTTTCTGAATAAGCCTACCGTGCGGAACCTTGTCAAATGCCTTACTGAAATCCATATAGATCACATCCACTGCACTACCCTCATCTATATGCCTGGTTACCTCCTCAAAGAACTCTATCAGGCTTTTTAGACATGATCTGCCCTTCACAAAGCCATGTTGACTGTCCCTGATCAGACCATGATTCTCTAAATGCCTATAGATCCTATCTCTTTTTTTTTTTTACTTTTTTTTTTAAAAGAATTTCTCTTTTAGTAAGGCCGAATTCGCTCAGGCGGGAGTAGAGCTGGCGGAGGTGGGACAGATGCTCCTGCCGACTACTGCTCGATCCTATCTCTAAGAATCTTTTCCAACAGCTTTCCCACCACAGATGTAAGGCTCACTGGTCTATAATTACCTGGACTATCCCTACTACCTTTTTTGAACAAGGGAACAACATTCACCTCCCTCCAATCCTCCGGTACCACTCCCATGGACAACGAGGACATAAAGATCCTAGCCAGAGGCTCAGCAATCTCTTCTCTCGCCTCGTGGAGCAGCCTGGGGATTATTCCGTCAGGCCCCGGGGACTTATCTGTCCTAATGTATTTTAACAACTCCAACACCTCCTCTCCCTTAATATCAACATGCTCCAGAACATCAACCCTCACTCATATTGTCCTCACCATCATCAAGTTCCCTCTCATTGGTGAATACCGAACAGAAGTATTCATTGAGGACTTCGCTCACTTCCACAGCCTCCAGACACATCTTCCCACCTTTATCTCTAATCGGTCCTACCTTCACTCCTGTCATCCTTTTTTACTTCACATAATTGAAGAATGCCTTGGGGTTTTCCTTTACCCTACTCGCCAAGGCCTTCTCATGCCCCCTTCTTGCTCTTCTCAGCCCCTTCTTAAGCTCCTTTCTTGCTTCCCTATATTCCTCAATAGATCCATCTGATCCTTGCTTCCTAAACCTCATGGATGCTGCCTTCTTCCACCTGACTAGATTTTCCACCTCACTTGTCACCCATTGTTCATTCACCCTACCATTCTTTATCTTCCTCACCGGGACAAATTTATCCCTTACATCCCGCAAGAGATCTCTAAACATCGACCACATGTCCATAGTATATTTCCCTGCAAAAACATCATCCCAATTCACACCCGCAAGTTCTAGCCTTATAGTCTCATAATTTGCCTTTCCCCAGTTAAAAATTTTCCTGTCCTCTTTGATTCTATCCTTTTCCATGATAATTATAAAGGCCAGGGAGCGGTGGTCACTGTCCCCCTGATGCTCACCCACTGAGAGTTCTGTGACCTGACCCGGTTCATTACCTAGTACTAGATCTAGTATGGCATTCTCCCTGGTCGGCCTGTCCACATACTGTGAGAGGAATCCATCCTGGACACACTTAACAAATTCTGCCCCATCTAAACCCTTGGAACTAATCAGGTGCCAATCAATATTAGGGAAGATAAAGTCACCCATGATAACAACCCTGCTATTTTTGCACCTTTCCAAAATCTGCCTCCCAATCTGCTCCTCTGTATCTCTGCTGCTACCAGGGGGCCTATAGAATACCCCCAGTAGAGTAACTGCTCCCTTCCTGTTCCTGACTTCCACCCATATTGACTCAAAAGAGGATCCTACTACATTACCCACCCTTTCTGTAGCTGTAATAGTATCCCTGACCAGTAATGCCACCCCTCCTCCCCTTTTTCCACCCTCTCTTTCCCTTCTAAAGCACTGAAATCCAGGAATATTGAGAATTCATTCCTGCCCTGGTGCCAGCCAAGTCTCTGTAATGGCCACTACATCATAATTCCATGTATGTATCCAAGCTCTCAGTTCATCACCTTTGTTCTTGATGCTTCTTGCACTGAGGTACACACATTTCAGCCCTTCTACTTTACTGTCTTTACTCTGTTTATTCTGCTTCTCTTTCCTCAAAGCCTCTCTGTATGTTAGATCTGGCTTTACTCCATGCACTTCTTTCACTGCTCTATCGCTCTGGGTTCCATCCCCCTCGCAAATTAGTTTAAACCCTCCTGAACCATGCTAGCAAACCTACCTGCAAGGATATTGCTCCCCCTCGAGTTCAGGTGCAACCCATCCAATCTGTACAGGTCCCACCTTCCCCAGAAGAGATCCCAATGATCTAAAAATCTAAAACCCTGCTCCCTGCACCAACTCCTCAGCCACGCATTCAACTGCCATCTCCTCTAATTCTTACCATCTCTGTCACGTAGCACTGGCAGCAATCCTGAGAACGTCACCCTTGAGGTCCTGTTCTTCAGCCTTCTGCCTAATTCCCGAAACTCACACTTCAGGACCTCATCTCTCTTCCTGCCTATGTCGTTGGTCCCAACATGTTTCACGACTTCTGGTTGCTTTCCCTCTCATACCAGGATGTCGTGCACCCGGTCAGAGACATCCCGGACCCTGGCACCCGGGAGGCAACAAACCATGCGGGTGTCCTTCTCACGTCCACAAAATCTCCTGTCTTCTCCCGTGACCATAGAGTCTCCAATGACGACAGCTCTCCTCTTCTCCGTCCCACCCTTCTGCACCACAGGCTCAGACTCAGTGCTGGAGGCCCTGCCACCGTGGCTCACACCTGGTCGGTCGTCCCCGCCAACAGTATCCAGGATGGTAAACTTATTATTCAGGGGAATGGCTGCAGGGGTGCTCTGCACGACCTGTCTGCTCACCTTCGCTTTCCCCCCTCTGACTGTCACCCAATGACCTGCTTCCGACAGCCTAGGTGTGACTACCTCCCTGTAGCTCTCATCTATGACTGGGAGAGGTTTTCAAAGGTTGACTTGTCACAAGCCTATCTACAAATAGAGACTGAAGAGTCAAGCAGGAAGTTCCTCACAATCAACACTCACAAGAGACTGTCCCAGTATAATCATCTCGTCTTTGGCATTGCATCAGCTCCAGCAATTTTGCAAAGACCAATGGACCAAGTGCTCAAAGATATCCCAGGAACACTATGTTACCTTGATGACATCATCGTGACTGGCAAGAATGATAAAGAGCACCTATTGACCCTCGGTAAAGTACTTACCAGGCTGAGTGAGTATGGTCTGCATGCAAAGAGCAAGATATGTGAGTTCTTACAGAATGAAATCTGATACTGCGGACATGTTGACTGGCATGGTTTACTTAAGTCACAAGAGACGATTAAAGAATGCTGCAGGCACCCAAACCTGAAAATGTGTCATAACTCAGATCACACTTGGGCATTGTAAACTACGACCACTGTTTTCTTCCAAACATTGCTAGAGTTCTGCATCCATTGAACGCACTGTTGCAGACAGGAGTAAAGTGGAAATGGTCAGAAAGATGTGAAAGAGCATTCAAGGAAACAAAGAGACTAATAACATCAGATGAACTGCTCACCTATTATGACCCATCTCTGCCCATCAGACTGGCATTCAATGCATTGGAGCTATTTTGTCACATATTATGAAAGATGGAGCTAATGGCTGATGATGTTTGTTTTACGATCACTGATGAGTGTAGAATGCAACTATACACAGATTGACTGAGAGGCCCTTAGTCAAGTATGGGGAATAAAGAAGCTCCATCACTATCTCTACAGACAAAAGCTAATGCTAGCAACAGATCACCAGCCACTTGTGTCCATTTTCAATTCCAGTGATGTCTGCTACTCAGTTACAACATTGGGCACTTTTCCTAGGTGCCCACTCTTATGACATAGAGCTCAAAGGTACCAAATAACACAGCGATGCTGGCTGCTTGTCACATGTTCCACTGTTAGCAACTAAATTAAAAAAGTGTCCCTACTGTGACCAGCAGAAGTATGCTACTCAGTATTGGTGGACCAGTTGCTCGTAACAAATTCTGAAATACAAATGAAAACAAGGAATGACCCAATGTTGACGATCTATGAAATCACCATATAATGACGGCTAACTCATGGTAACCCTACGCTTCCAGGGTTCTCAATTTAGATTAGATTAGATTATGAGGACACTCAGTCCTCGTTTATTGTCATTTAGAAATGCATGCATTAAAAAATGATACAACGTTCCTCCAGAATGATATCACAAGAAAACACAGGACAAACCAAGACTAAAACTGACAAAACCACATAAGTATAACATATAGTTACAACAGTGCAAAGCAATACCGTAATTTGATAAAGAGCAGACCATGGGCATGGTAAAAAAAAAGTCTCAAAGTCCCGATAGCCTCATCATCTCATGCAGGCAGCAGAAGGGAGGAACTGTCCCTGCTATGAACCTCCAAGCACCGCCAACTTGCCAATGCAGCACCATTGGAAGCACCCAACCACAGCGAACTCTGAGACCGTCGGAAAACTTCGAGCCTCTGACCAGCCCCTCCGACACAGCCTTTCCAAGCACCATCCTTTGTGGAAGACTTCAACTCCGCCCAGGCTGCCAAGCAACAAGCAAAGCCGAGGACTCAGGGCCTTCTCCTCCGGAGATTCTGGACCACACAGTAGCAGCAGCAGCGAAGCAGGCATTTCAGAAGTTTCACCAGATGTTCCTCCATGCTCTCACATCTGTCGCCATCTAATCAGGATTGTGCATGGCACCCTACTTGACAAATAACAGACATCATCACCAGAGTGGCCGCTGCAAGTTGTGTCACGTCACCATCTTCCCTTCTCCTTCTCAATGAGACAAGACCAACTGTCGGTATATCAAAGATTGCTGATGTGTGGATCTTGCGCTGTGGTTCCCTCAAAAATGTGCAGCAGAGTGTATAGAATCTGCAAGAAGGACACCTGGGTACAGTCAAAATGAAGAGTCTTGCATGGAGCCACGTGTGGTGGCCAGAAATAGATAGACAGATTGAAGACTTGACCAAAAGCTGTTCAGGATGCAAAAAAGTTCAAAGTGCACCCCACAGGTACCGTTGCAGTCATAGAAGTAGCCGCCTTCGCCATGGCAAAGAATACATGTTGACTTTGCCAGGCCATTCATGGATTCATGTTGCTGTGGATGCTTATTTGAAGTGGCCAGAGGTCATACCAATGAAATCAACCATTTCAGAAAAGACTGTTTGCACTCTGAAGACTATCATCGTTAGAAATGTCTTACCAGACCAAATTGTGACTGACAATGGACCACGATGCATATCAGAAGAATTCAGACCATTCGCTCAGAAAAATGGCATCAGACATTTCAAATCAGCTCCTCACCACTCAGCAATGAATGGATTAGCTGAAAAATTTATCCAAACATTCATAAAGTCTATTAAAGTAATGACAAGGATGACATTTCTCTTTGTAGCAAGTTGGACAACTTCTGTTTTGTGTGTCATAACTCTGTTCATGCTAAGACAAATCAAATACCTGCAATGCTGTTCATGAGCAGGAATCTGAGATCTTGCATGGACCTCCTGAAACCAGACCTACAGAACGCAGTGCAGAATAAATAGTTCAACCAAGTGCCAAGTGAATCAGCAAGGAGGTTCGAGATTGGACAGGAAGTCCTAGCACGTGATTACCAAGAAGACAAGTGAACATTCGATAGGAAATCTACAAGAACTGGTCCACTGATATACACAGTGGTTCTTGGAGATCAGACCTGGAGATAACATGTGGTTCAGATACTGGATGCTCAGTCAAAGAACACACTTGAATTGACTGCATCGAACTACACGGACACCTTTACAGACTTCGGACTTACAGTACCTCTCAGTGATGATCATGTCATTGATAGCAACATGACACCGCAACTGAGGATGTTGTCTTTGACAAGTCACCTGCCAGACCTAATGCCACTCCACAGGACGAGAGGGGCTATCCTGAAAGAAACAGAGCTCTATCCAAAAAACTGAAACTAATGAAGTTTGTTTTGGACTGTTATTATGAAAGCATGTTTATTTGGAACATGGGTTGTGAAATGGAAATTGAATGATTTGTACACAAACAGTTTTATGTTGCATTATGCTAATGGGGGAGGAAGTATAATGTATGGATCTAATTTTTTTAGAGCAATGACTCCCCTTAGCACTACTTATTGACTGATAACTTACCTATGTACATTGATCTATTGTCTATGCATGTGTATTGATCTCCCTCTCTCTCTCACTGCAATGTGAATACATCAATTAAAGCCATCTACTGTGTGCATGCTTTTATTTAATTGATATGTAGTTGCACAGAAAAAACAACCCAGTCCACAATTTCCAGGTTGCTCATATCCCTGAATCAATTCTGAAAATCCTTTTACATTGACTGTAGGTATAATCAGTACTTTTGCAAATCACCATCTATGAAAGAGTGTACCATACTTTCCATGCAAGGAAACTATGAAAATGTTATTCTTCCAATGTTTTGCTTATATATTTCCAATTTTCTGATAAAAGTGGACATTGCACTTTTTGTCTGGTTTCAATTGAAATTCTTACCCTGCAGTTTTGTATTTAGAATTTTTATTACGTCATACAGACCGGCAAGGTCTGCCATATCTCCACCTAAAAGTTCAATCTTGCTGCCCAAACTCTTGTAAACTTTGAGCAAGAATTTAACCACAATAACGAAAAGATCAAAGAAATGTTTTAAGCAGCAGCCTTTTGACAGCCAATGCACATCAGTGTGAAGAAGTAAGCGTTCAAATTCTTCATCATTATCTTGGCATAACAGGCAAAATATTCTGCTATTTAATGGATGAGCTTTAATTCATAAATGTCACTAAACCAGCATGGTGACCTGTCATATATGGTGCTCCATCTGTTGCACAGCAAGTCATGTTCCTGATCAGAATACTTTTATCCTCAATATATATTTTGAGCTCATTGTAGAATGATTCTCCTTTGATATTTGCTTTTAACTTTGTACAAAAGAGAATCTCTTCATAAACTTGAAAACTACATATGCCATTAACAATGCCTCGTTGTCTCTCACAATTGACTCTTCCAATTGTATCCCAAATTCTGTTTTTTGTAGCTTTGTGCATTGCTGATACTCAATGTCATCACTCATTTTGTCAATACAATGATCTACAGAGTTATCAGTCAGGGGAATTGATTTTAAAATACTGGTCTCTATTTTGAGATCAGTGGTAAGTGCTTCTGGTACAGAAGGCATTATTAATATTTCACCAATTGTATGAGACTTTCTTCACTTTGCTATCATTTTGGAAATGCTATAAGAAGCAATGAGGCCACTATCAAGGTCATTTTTAGCTTTCTTGGCAAATGACTTGAGTGTGCAACATTTTTTCAAATGTTTCTTTCATTTTCAGGAACTGAGTAATACCATAAATAGCCTTTTCAGGGAATCTTTTATGGAAGTGTTCCTGCAATCATGATGTTTTTATGGCTTCATTAGATAATATGGTATTACAAATGAGACACATGGGGTATCGCTGAACTGACAGGATCAGAATAAAACCATACCCCAGGTATGTAACATTGTACTGACACATTTTCTGTGGTTTCTGTTTCTCAGCAGGATTTAATTCAAGGCTTCACTGCCTTCAAACTCATAGAGAACACGCACACATATTTATCCATCATTAATGGGGCTAAATTAAAATAAAAAATTAACATAAACTGAGAATATTGACGACTGCAGTGAGTTGACATGGTTGGTTATATCTCACGCCTCAAGTTAGGGTGCTGCTTACCGCAATCTTCAACACCCCGTCACGACTTCTATTTCCACCAATGCCCCTCCCCCCACAAATATGTAACCATCCCCTTGGAGGGGCAGAAACGCCCATATTGCAATCACTGGTTTAACTCTTGGCAAAAGATACTGCCCACCTACTTTCTCAATGCCTCACCTACTCATAAACTTATAAACCTTTATCAAATCTCCCCTCAGAGTGCACTGCTCCAGAGAAAATAGTAGTTTGTCCAGCCTTTCTTAATAGCACATACCCTATAATCCAGACAACAACCTGTTATAACTCTTCTGCACCCTCTCCTTCTTATAATGGTGGCAACCAGAACTGTTTGCAATACTCCAGGTGCAGCCTAATTAGAGTTTTATAAAGATGCAACATAACTTCCTGACTTTTGAGCTCAGTGCCTTGATTAATAAAGGCCAACATGCCATATGGCTTATCAACTACCATGTCAAACTGAGTAACCACTTTCAGGTAGCTATGAACTTGGACTCCATGATCTCTCTGCTTATTAGCACTGTTGAGGATCTTCCCCTTAATAGTGTATTGTCTCTTTGCATTTGACCTACCAAGTGCAACACTTCACGTTTGGCTGGGTTAAGCTCCATCTGCCATTGCTCCGCTCATATATATAACTGATCTACATCTCATTGAATTCTTTACCAGTCTTCTATGCTATCCACAACACCACTAATCCTCATATCATCTGCAAATTTACTAATCCACCCATTTACATTTTAATCCAGGTCCTCTATATACATCACAAACATCAAAGGTCCCGTTACAGTTCCCTATGGAATACCACTTATTCCAGACCTTCCTCCAGAGTAAGTGCCTTCTACCACTGCCCTCTGCCTTCCATGAGCAAGCAAGTTCTGAATCCAACTGGCCAATTCATAGATCCCATACATCAATCTGCCTGCCGAAGTCTACAGCAGATGCCTTCTCATTGGCTCTTCACACAACCCTGGAGCATCTGGACAGCAAAGATGCATACATCAAAATGCCCTTTAGCAATTACACCTCAGCTTTCAATACCATCATCCCCTCAAAACTAGTCAGTAAACTCCAAGTCCTGAGCCTCTACATCACGTTGTGCAATTGGATCCCAGATTTCCTCACTTGCAAGCCTCATTCAGTTCGGATTGGCAAAAACATCTCCACAATCTCCATCAGCAAAGGAGCAGCACAGGGATGTGCTTAACTCCTTGCTCTACTCGCTTTACTCGTAATACTGAGTGGCTAAGTAGAGCTCCAACACCATATACATTTCTGCTGATGACACCACTGTTGTGGGCCATAACAAAGGTGGTGATAAGTCAGCAGACAGGAGGGAGATTGAAAATATGGCTGAGTGCGGTAATAACAACAATCTCTCACTCAACGTAAATAAGACCAAGAAGCTAATTGTAGACTTGAAAAATCATAAGAGGATCGGAGATGGTGAGAGTCAGTAAATTTAAATTCCTGAGAATCACTATCTCAGAGATCCTGGCCTGGACCCATCACATAAATATAATTGCAAAGACAGCACAACATCATCTTTGCTTCCTCAGGAATCTGCGGAGGTTCGGCATGTCACATAAACCTTGACAAACTTCTATAGATGTGTGTTGGAAGGTGCGCTTATTGGTTGCATTGTTACCTGTTACGGGAACACCAATGCCTTTGAGTAGAAAATCCTACAAAAGGTAGTCGATTTGGCTCAGTACATCAGGGATAAAGCCCTCGCAACCACTGAGCATATCTACATGAATCTTTGTCATAGAGAAGCAGCACCCATCATCAAAGATCCTCACAACTCGGGCCGTGCTCTTTTCTTGCTGCTGCCATCAGGTAGAAGGTACAAGTGCCTCAGGACTTGCACCACCAGGTTCAAGAACAATTACTACCCCTCAACTACCAATCTCTTGAACAAAAGGAGATAACTACACTCATTCTATTTCTGATGTTCCCACAACCGATGGTCTCACTTTAAAGATTCTTTACCTTAGAAACTATAGAAACCATAGAAAAACTACAGCACAGAAACAGGCCTTTTGGCCCTTCTTGGCTGTGCCGAACCATTTTCTGCCTAGTCCCACTGACCTGCACACGGACCATATCCCTCCATACACCTCCCATCCATGTATCTGTCCAATTTATTCTTAAATGTTAAAAAAGAACCTGCATTTACCACCTCGTCTGGCAGCTCATTCCATACTCCCACCACTCTCTGTGTGAAGAAGCCCCCCCCAATGTTCCCTTTTAACTTTTCCCCCCTCACCCCTAACCCATGTCCTCTGTTTTTTTTCTCCCCTTGCCTCAGTGGAAAAAGCCTGCTTGTATTCACTCTATCTATATCCATCATAATTTTATATACCTCTATCAAATCTCCCCTCATTCTTCTACGCTCCAGGGAATAAAGTCCTAACCTATTCAACCTTTCTCTGTAACTGAGTTTCTCAAGTCCTGACAACATCCTTGTAAACGTTCTCTGCACTCTTTCAAGATAATTTATATCCTTCCTGTAATTTGGTGACCAAAACTGAACACAATACTCCAGATTCGGCCTCACCAATGCCTTATACAAACTCATCATAACATTCCAGCTCTTATACTCAATACTTCGATTAATAAAGGCCAATGTACCAAAAGCTCTCTTTACGACCCTATCTACCTGTGATGCCACTTTTAGGGAATTTTGTATCTGTATTCCCAGATCCCTCTGTTCTACTGCACTCCTCAGTGCCTTACCATTTACCCTGTATGTTCTACCTTGGTTTGTCCTTCCAAAGTGCAATACCTCACACTTGTCGGTATTAAACTCCATCTGCCATTTTTCAGCCCATTTTTCCAGCTGGTCCAAATCCCTCTGCAAGCTTTGAAAACCTTCCTCACTGTCCACTACACCTCCAATTTTGTATCATCAGCAAATTTGCTGATCCAATTTACCACATTATCATCCAGATCATTGAAATATAGATGACAAATAACAATGGACCCAGCACTGATACCTGTGGCACACCACTAGTCACAGGCCTCCACTCTGAGAAGTAATCCTCTACTACCACTCTTTGGCTTCTGCCATTGAGCCAATGTCTAATCCAATTTACCACCTCTCCATGTATACCTAGCGACTGAATTTTTCTAACTAACGTCCCATGCGGAACCTTGTCAAAGACCTTACTGAAGTCCATGTAGACAACATCCACTGTCTTCCCTTCAACCACTTTCCTGGTAACCTCCTCGAAAAACTCCAATAGATTGGTCAAACATGACCTATCACACACAAAGCCATGTTGACTCTCCCTAATAAGTCCCTGTCTATCCAAATGTTTATAGATTCTGTCTCTTAGTACTCCCTCCAATAACTTACCCACTACTGATGTCAAACTTACCCGCCTATAATTTCCCGGATTACTTTTCAATCCTTTTTTAAACAACGGAACAACATGAGCCATTCTCCAATCCTCCGGCACCTCACCCGTAAACACTGACATTTTAAATATATCTGCCAGGGCCCCTGCAAGTTCAACATTAGTTTCCTTCAAGGTTCGAGGGAATACCCTGTCTGGTCCTAGGGATTTATCCACTTTAATTTGCCTCAAGACAGCAAGTACCTTCTCCTTTTCAATCTGTACAGTTTCCATGATCTCACTACTTGTTTCCCTTAATTCCATAGACTTCATGCCAGTTTCCTTAGTAAATACAGACGCAAAAAAAACATTTAAGATCTCAAGCAACACACATCAAAGTTGCTGGTGAACACAGCAGGCCAGGCAGCATCTCTAAGAAGAGGTACAGTTGACATTTCGGGCCAAGACCCTTCGTCAGGACCCCATTTCTTTTGGTTCCGCTCATAGCCGACCACTCTGATCTTCAAGAGGAACAATTTTATCCCTTACGATCCTTTTACTCTTAATATACCTGTAAAAGCTCTTCGGATTATCCTTCACTTTGACTGCCAAGGCAACCTCATGCCTTCTTTTAGCCCTCCTGATTTCCTTCTTAAGTATTTTCTTGCACTTTTTATACTCCTCAAGCACTTTATTTACTACCTGTTTCCTATACATGGCATACAACTCTCTCTTCTTCTTTATCAGAGTTGCAATATCCCTTGAGAACCAAGGTTCCTTATTCCTATTCACTTTGCCTTTAATCCTGACAGGAACATACAAGCTCTGCACTCTTAAAATTTCTCCTTTGAAGGCGTCCCACTTACTGATCACATCCTTGCCAGAGAACAACCTGTCCCAGTCCATGCTTTTTAGATCCTTTCTCATTTCTTCAAATTTGGCCGCCTTCCAGTTTAGAACTTCGACCCTAGGACCAGATCTACCTTTATCCATGATCAAGTTGGAACTAATGGTGTTACGATCACTGGAACCAAAGTGCTCCCCTACACACACTTCCGTCAATTGTCCTAACTCGTTTCCTAATAGGAGATCTAATATTTCATCCCCTCTAGTTGGTACCTCTATATATTGATTTAAAAAACTTTCCTGAACACATTTTACAAACTCTAACCCATCTAGACCCCTAACAGTATGGGAGTCCCAATCAATATGTAGAAAATTAAATTCCCCTACCACCATAACTTTATGTTTCCTGCAGTTGCCTGCTATCTCTCTGCAGATTTGCTCCTCCAATTCTCGCTGACTATTGGGTGGTCTATAATACAAGCCCACTAATGTAGCCATACCTTTCCTGTTTCTCAGCTCCACCCATAAGGACTCAGTAGACAAGCCCTCTAATCTGTCCTGCCTGAGCACTGCTGTAACATTTTCCCTGACAAGCAATCAAGCAATGCTACCCCCGCCCCCACCCCCACCTTTCAGTCCTCTGCCTTGATCATATCTGAAACATCGGAACCCTGAAATATTAAGCTGCCAGTCCTGCCCCTCCTGTAGCCAAGTTTCACTAATTGCTATAATGTCATAATTCCACGTGTCAATCCACGCCCTCAACTCGTCTGCCTTCCCCGCAATACTTCTAGCATTGAAATATATACAACTCGGAAGATTTTTACCACCACTCACAACCTTTATATTTGCGGCTTTGCTTGAACTTCTAACATCATTTATTTTCACCCCAGCCTCACTGTCAGCTCTGGCACTCTGGTTCCCATCCCCCTGCAAATCTAGTTTAAAACCTCCCCAATAGCACTAACAAACCTCTCTGAAAGGATTGGTCCCCTTGTAGTTCAAGTGTAACCCATCTCTCTTGTACAGGTCCCACCTGCCCCAGACGAGGTTCCAATGATCCTGAAACCTGAAACCCTGCCCCCTACACTAGTTCCTCAGCCACTTGTTCCTCCTCCAGAGCATCCTATTCTTACCCTCACTGGCACCTAGCACAGGTAGCAATCCTGAGATTACCACCCTCGAGGTCCTTCTTTTCAACTTCCTACCAAGCTCTCTATACTCACTCTCCAGGACCTCCTCACTCTTCCTTGCTATGTCATTGGTACCGATGTGCACCACGACATCTGACTGATCACCCTCCCACTTCAGAATGTCATGCAAGCGATCAGAGACATCCTTGACCCTGGCACCTAGGAGGCAAGAAACCAACCTGGGTTCTCTGTCATGACCACAGAACCTCCTATCTGCACCTCTAACTATCAAGTCCGCTATCACTACCGCTCTCCTCTTTTCCCCCCTCCCTTCAGCACTGCCGAACCAGACTCAGTGCCAGAGATCTGACTGCTGCAGCTTGTCCCAGGTAAATCATCCCCCCCAACAGTATCCAATGCGGTATACTTGTTGTTGAGGGGAATGGCCAGGGGGGAACCCTGCTCTGCCTGCCCCTTCCTCTTCCCTCGCCTGAAAGTGACCCAATTTCCTGTGCTCTGCTACTTTGGTGTAACTACCTCCCTGTAGCTACTATCTATAATCTCCTCATTCTCCTGAATGATCCGCAGGTCATCCAGCTCCTGCTCCAGTTCCCTAATGCGGTTTGTCAGGAGCTGCAGCTGGATGCACTTCTTTCAGGTGTCATTGTCAGGGATACCGGAGGGCTCCCTGACTTCCCACATCCTGCAAGAGGAGTATTCCAACATCCTGCCTGGCATTCTCTCTACTCTAAAACAATCTGAACAAAAAACTTACCGGAACCTACCCTGGCCTCTGCCTGTTCTCGCCGAAGCCTGTTGAGCCAAAGCCGTCCCACTCTGCTCCCTCTCACTCTGCTGCCTAGTCACAATACTGCCCACTGTACATGATGGTCTGTTTTCAAACCTTGGCACACTACATCACACACCTGCTCAGATCAGACCCTTCTCCCTGAGCAGTGTTTAAAAAAGAAAGACTTTTTGTACCCAATTTCTTCACTCCCTTCTTCTCAGCTGCTTGCTTCTTGTTATTTCATAGAAACATAGAAACATAGAAAATAGGTGCAAGAGTAGGCCATTCGGCCCTTCGAGCCTGCACCGCCATTTATTATGATCATGGCTGATCATCCAACTCAGAACCCCGCCCCAGAATTCCCTCCATACCCCCTGATCCCCGTAGCCACAAGGGCCATATCTAACTCCCTCTTAAATATAGCCAATGAACTGGCCTCAACTGTTTCCTGTGGCAGAGAATTCCACAGATTCACCACTCTCTGTGTGAAGAAGTTTTTCCTAATCTCGGTCCTAAAAGGCTTCCCCTCTATCCTCAAACTGTGACCCCTCGTTCTGGACTTCCCCAACATCGGGAACAATCTTCCTGCATCTAGCCTGTCCAATCCCTTTAGGATCTTATACATTTCAATCAGATCCCCCCTCAATCTTCTAAATTCCAACGAGTACAAGCCCAATTCATCCAGTCTTTCTTCATATGAAAGTCCTGCCATCCCAGGAATAATTTGTTATTTATTGCT
Source organism: Mobula hypostoma (assembly GCF_963921235.1). Lineage (NCBI taxonomy): Eukaryota > Metazoa > Chordata > Chondrichthyes > Myliobatiformes > Myliobatidae > Mobula > Mobula hypostoma. The sequence continues at coordinate 27,662,488 of NC_086111.1, read as the reverse complement.
TTTTTATATTTGTATTAGCACAGTTTGTTATTCATTGATCCTGTTTACAGTTACTATAGATTTGCTAAGTATGTCCGCAGGAAAAAGAATCTCAAGGTTGTATGTGGTGGCATGCATGTACTCTGATAATATATTCTACATTGAACTTTGAAATTTGAACTTCATATTCTGGCTAAGCCTCTCATGAAGGACTCTGTCGAATGCCTTACTAAATTCCATCAATAGACGACATTCACAGCTCTACCTTCATCAATCACCCTCGTCAGCTCATCAAGATACTCCAGTTGTTAGTAGGACATGACTTCCCTGCACAAAGCCCTGCTGTCTCTCCCTAATCTGGCCTTGGATTTCAAAATGATCATAAATCCTTTCTTTGAGAAACTTCTCTACCACTGATATGAGACTTACTGGTCCATAGTTTCCAAGAATATCACTAGTTCCCTTCTTGAATAGTAGAACAACATGAGCTACTTAACAACTCTCTGGGACCTCTCCTGTGGCTAGAGAGGATACAGAGGTATTGGTCATGGTCCCAGCAATCTCTTCTCTTACCTCTTTCAATAACCTGAGGTATATCCTATTATCCACCTTAATGTTCCTTAAGAGACCCAATACTACCTCCTCTTTTACCTTGAAGTGTTCTAGCACAGCGGTCCCCAACCACCGGGCCATGGACCAGTGCCGGGTCGCAAAGCATGTGCTACCGGGTCACGAGGAAACGATATGATTTGGCGATATGAGTCAGCTGCACCTTTCCTCTTTCCCTGTCACGGCCACTGTTGAGCTTGAACGCACGCGAGGTCATTATGCACGCGTCATCCATGTCAGTGCGAAAAGGAGATCAACTCATCGAGCTTGCAAATGATGGCGGGCTGAAAATTATGTTTGACATAACATCTCTGCCGGCATTCTGGATCAAAGTCAAGGCTAAATATCCTGAGATAGCCACGAAAGCACTGAAAACATTGCTTCCATTTCCAACATATCTCTGCAATGAATGCAACGAAAACTAAATTGCGGAATAGACTGGACATAAGGAACCCCCTTCGGGTATCGCTATCTCCCATCACCCCTCGATAGGACCATGTTGTTGCAGGAAAACAAGCCCAGGGCTCCCACTGATTCAGCGGTATTGGTGTGTTGCAATGATTTTATATGTTCATATGGGGAAAATATGTGCTGTGTGTTTAATATTCAAACGTTACTTAAAATGTTATGATGCTATTGACTTATAAGTGACTTATATAACCATATACCAATTACAGCACGGAAACAGGCCATCTCTGCCCTTCTAGTCCGTGCCGAACGCTACTCTCGCCTAGTCCCACTGACCTGCACTCAGCCCATAACCCTCCATTCCTTTCCTGTCCATATACCTATCCAATTTTTCTTTAAATGATAATATCGAACCTGCCTCTACCACTTCTACTGGAAGTTCGTTCAACACTTACTTCAAGCTCCCCTGTCTTCCCCTGATAATTGACTTATCACTATATTCATGTGAGAAAAATATGTGCTGTGTGTTTAATATTAAATTCATTAGATAAACACTTTTAGAAACGATATTGAGTGTATTAGGTACTTATCACCTATATTCTGGTCGTGATTAACACCTCTGCCACCCCCGAACAGAATCGCCAAGAATGATTCGTAGAAAAAATCGGCACGTACACACATGAGCAAGTCACGCATGCGCACACAAGTGCCCGTGCAAGGCTTCATGGTCATGGTAGTCTTTCTCGGGGTAAACACAACGTACTTGACTGCTACTCTTGGTCGTTGGCAACCCTCCACCACCCCCCCCCCACCCCGGGTCGGCTGGTCCGCAAGAATATTGTCAATATTAAACCAGTCCGCAGTGCAAGAAAGGTTGGGGACCCCTGTTCTTGCATATGAATACGCTCAGAAATGATCTTCATTTCCTCCACATCCTTCCCTTTGGTAAGTACTGACATAAGTACTCATTATGGACCTCAGCTACATCCTCCACATTCAAATAGTCATAGTCATACTTTATTAATCCCAGGGGAGATTGGTTTTCGTTACAGTTGCTCCATAAATAATAAATAGTAATAGAACCATAAATAGTTAAGTAGTAATATGTAAATTATGCCAGTAAATTATGAAATAAGTCCAGGACCAGCCTATTGGCTCAGGGTGTCTGACCCTCCAAGGGAGGAGTTGTAAAATTTGATAGCCACAGGCAGGAATGAATTCCTATGACGTTCAGTGCTGCATCTCGGTGGAATGAGTCTCTGGCTGAATGTACTCCTGTGCCCACCCAGTACATTATGTAGTGGATGGGAGACATTGACCAAGATGGCATGCAACTTAGACAGCATCCTCTTTTCAGACACCACCGTCGGAGAGTCCAGTTCCATCCCCACAACATCACTGGCCTTACGAATGAGTTTGTTGACTCTGTTGGTGTCTGCCATCCTCAGCCTGCTTCCCCAGCACACAACAGCAAACATGATAGCACTGGCCACCGCAGACTTGTAGAACATCCTCAGCATCGTCCGGCAGATGTTAAAGGGCCTCAGTCTCCTCAGGAAATAGAGACAGCTCTAACCCTTCTTGTAGACAGCCTCAGTGTTCTTTGGCCAGTCCAGTTTATTGTCAATTCATATCCCCAGGTATTTGTAATCCTCCACCGTGTCCACACTGACACCCTGGATGGAAACAGGGGTCACCGGTACCTTAGCCCTCCTCAGGTCTACCGCCAGCTCCTTAGTCTTTTTCACATTAAGCTGCAGATAATTCTGCTCACACCATGTGACAAAGTAAGCAAATGTTTCCACCTTCATCCTTGCCAGGTACTATCCCCTCTTTAGTTATTCTGTTCTTGACTAAATTCATCATTTATCTCAACATCCAAGATTCTGTTACCTTGCCATCCTTGTCATTCTTTCATACCACAAGGTAGCTGACCTGTACTCTGTGCAGTTGCTTTTTAAACATCCTCCACATCTCAGATGTGGACTTGTCCAAAAACAACTGTTCCCAATTAACTCCCTTTTAATCCTGCCTAAGGCTCTTGTAATTTGCCCTGCTCCAATTTAATAGTCTCGCACAGGATCCAGACTTACCAATAGTGATCTTAAAACTTAAGGAGCTGTGGTCACTGTTCCCAGCTGCTCATCCACTGAAAGATCAGTCACCCAGCTGGATTTACTACCCACATCAGATCCAGTATAAACCCTGCTCTTCATGAACTATCTACATTCTGATTTAAGAAACCCTCCTAGATGCAACTAACAAATTCTGTCCCATCTAAATATCTTGCATTCAGAAGGTCCCAGTTTATTTTAGGGAAGTTGAAGTCCTCCATGACAACACTATTGTTTTTATACCTTTCCTTAATCTGCCTGTTTGTCTGCTCCTCAATGTCCCAGTGGCAGGGAAGATGCTGGAGCCCATTATTAAGGATGAGGTTTCAGGTTACATGAGCGACATGATAAAATAGGCCAAAGTCAGCATGGCTTCTTTTGGATAACAGAACTGATGGACAATATGAAGATAGGTGGTGTGACAGGTAGTTTAGAGCAGCGGTCTTCACCCACCGGGCCGCAAGGCATGCGCTACTGGGCAGCGAGGAAACGATATGATTTGGCGATAGGAGTCAGTCTCACCTTTCCTCATTCCCTGTCACGCCCACTGTTGAGCTTGAACGCACGCGAGGTCATTACCTGCGCATCGTCCATGTCAGCGCGGGAGGGAGAGCAACTCCTCCAGCTTGCAAATGACAGCGGGCTGAAAAGTATGTTTGACATAACATCTCTGCCGGCATTCCGGATCAAAGTCAAGGTTAAATATCCTGAGATAGTCAGGAAAGCACCGAAAACGTTGCTTCCATTTCCAACATATCTCTGCAATGAATGCAACGAAAACTAAATTGCGGAATAGACTGGACATAAGGAACCCCCTTTGAGTATCACTGTCTCCCATCACCCCTCGGTAGGACCGGCTTGTTGCAGAAAAACAAGCCCAGGGCTCCCACTGATTCAGTGATATTGGTGCGTTGCAATGATTTTATATGTTCATACGAGGAAAATATGCGCTGTGTGTTTGATATCCAAGCGTTACTTAAAATGTTATGATGCTATTATAATTGACTTATATAACCATGTAACAATTACGGCATGGAAACAGGCGATCTCTTCAATTCTAGTCCGTGCCGAACGCTACTCTTACCTAGTCCCACCGACCTGCACTCAGACCATAACCCTCCATTCCTTTCCTGTCCATATACCCATCCAATTTTTCTTTAAATAATAATATCGAATCTGCCTCTACCACTTCTACTGGAAGTTCGTTCAACACTTCAAGCTGCCTTGTCCTCCCCTGATAATTGTCTTATCGCTATATTCATGCGAGGAAAATATGCGCTGTGTGTTTAATATTAAATTCGTTAGATGAACCCTTTTAGAAACAAAATTGAGTATATTAGCCACTTATCACCGATATTCTGGTCATGATTAACACCCCCCGCCGCCGCCAACAGAATCGGCAAAAACAATTTTTAAGAAATCGGCACGTAAACGCATGCGCAAGTTACACATGTGCACTGGTGCCCTCGCAAGGCTTCATGGTCATAGTAGTCTTTCTCGGGGTAAACCCAACGTATTTGACTGGTACTCTTGTATGTTGGCAACCCTACCAGCAACGCCCCCCGCCCCCCCCCACCGGTCGGCCGGTCCGCAAGAATATTGTCAACATGAAACCGGTCCGCAGTACGAAAAAGATTGGGGACCCCTGGTTTAGAGGAAGTAGGAAGTCTGCATAAGGACCTAGACAGATTAGGGGAATGGGTAAATAAGTGGCAGATGGAATATAGTATAGGAAAGTGGATGGTCATGCACTTTGGTTGAAGAAATGAAGGTGAAGACTATTTTTTAAATGGGGAGAAATTTCAAAAAAATCAGAGGTGCAAAGGGACCTAGGACTAAAGGTTAATTTGGAGCTGAATTGGTGGTAGACAAATATAATGTTAGTATTCATTTAAAGAGAACAAAAATATAAAAGCAACAAAGTAATGTGAGGCTTTATAAGGCATTGGTCAGACTATACTTGGATTATTGTAAGCTGGTTTGGGCCTCTTATCTAAGAAAAGAAGAGCTGGCATTGGAGAGGGACCAGAGAAGGTTCATGAGAGTGTTTCCAGGAATGAACAGGTTAATATATGACGGCAAACATGAGGAAATCTGCAGATGCTGGAATTTCAAGCAAAACACATAAAAGTTGTTGGTGAACGCAGCAGGTCAGGCAGCATCTATAGGTACAGTCGACGTTTTGGGCCTAACTGAAAGAAGAACTAGTAAGAGATCTGAAAGTGGGATGGGGAGGGGGAGATCTGAAATGATAGACGAAGACAGGAGGGGGAGGGATGGAGCCAGTTGATTGGCAAAAGGGATATGAGAGGATCATGGGACAGGAGGCCCAGGGAGAAAGACGGGGGTGGGGGGAGCCTAGAGGATGGGCAGATGGGCAAGGGGTATACTGAGAGGGACAGAGGGAGAAAAAGGAGAGAGAGAAAAATTATAAATAAATAAATAAATAAATAAATGATGGGGTACGATGGGGAGGTGGGGCATTAACGGAAGTTAGAGGAGTCAATGTTCATGCCATCAGGTTGGAGGCTACCCGGATGGAATATAAGGTGTTGTTCCTCCAACGTGAGTGTGGCTTCATCTTTACAGTAGAGGAGGCTGTGGATAGACATGTCAGAATGGGAATGGGACGTGGAATTGAAATGTGTGGCCACTGGGAGATCTTGCTTTCTCTGGCGGACAGAGCGTAGGTGTTCAGCGAACCGATCTCCCAGTCTGCGTTGGGTCTTGCCAATATATAGAAGGCCGCATCGGGAGCACCAGATGCAGTATATCACCCCAGCCAACTCACAGGTGAAGGTTAATATATGAGGAGTGTTTGATTGCTCTGGCCTGTCACTGCTGGAATTTTGAAGTATAGACAATAGACAATAGTCAATAGGTGCAGGAGTAGGCCATTCGGCCCATCGAGCCACCACCGCCATTCACTGTGATCATGGCTCATCATCCACAATCAGTCTCCGGTTCTTGCCTTCTCCCCATATCCCTTGACTCCACTATCTTTAAGAGCTCTAATTCTTTCTTGAAAGCATCCATGAGGGCAGGATCTCATTGAAACATATTGAACATTGAAAGGCATAGAGAAAGTGGATGTGGAGAGAATGTCTCCGATATTGGAGGAATTTCAGGTTAGGATCAAAGGGTATAGCCTTAGAATCAAGGGATGTCTGCTTAGAACAGAGATAAGGAGAAATTTCTTTAGCCAGAGAGTGGTGTGTCTGTGGAATTTATTGCAATCTGTGGAGCCCAACTACTTAAAGCAGATGTTGGTAAGTTCTTGGTTAGTCAGAGTTTACAGGGAGAAGGCAGGAGAATGAGGTTAAGAGGGTTAATAAATCAGCCATGATGGAATGGTGGAGCAGACTCGATGGGCTGAATGGCCTAATTCTGTTCCCATGTCTTATGATGTTATGGAAGAAGGAAGGACACTTGAGCTTTAGGAAGCAAAAATCAGACAGGACTCTTGAGAGTTATGAGGCAGCAAGAAAGGAGTTTAAGAAAGGATTTAGGGGAGCTGGAAGGGACCATGAAAAGTACTTGGTGAGTGGATGTAAGGAAAAGCACAAGGCGTTCCTCACAAATGTGAAGAACAGGGGCATGACTAGAATGAGTGTAGGACCACTGAAGAAAAAGGGGGATACATGTCCCTGGAGCTGGTTGAGGTAAGAAAATCATTTGCTTCAGTGTTCACAAGTAAAAGGAACCAAGATGAGGTTCAATGTAGACAGACTAATGTTCCAGAGTGTGTTGAAGTTAAGGAAGGGCAGTGTTGGAGCTTTAGAAGAACATTAGGATAGGCAAGTTCCCGGAGCCAGAAAGGATATACCCCTGACTTGCATGGTATCAAGGGAAGAGAACGCTGGGGTGTTGAAGATGATGGTTACATCCACGCAGGCCACAAGATTGGTACCAGAGGAATGGAGGATGGCAGAAGTTGTTCCTTTATTCAAGAGGGGTATAGAAGAGTACAGCACAGAAACAGGCCATTTGGCCCACAATGTTGCACCGAACCAGCTAAAAAGTAAACCAAACACCCGGAAGCTAATCCCTTCTACCTAAACAATATCCACATCCCTCCATCTTCCTCACATCCATGTGCTTATCCAAGCATCTCCTAAAAGCCTTCAACGTATTTGCCTCTACCACCACACCAAGCTGTGCATTCCAGGCACCCACCAAACTCTGAGTGAAAAAAACACCGAGAGAATGAGACTGACTTTTGGACACTGTTGGATTTCTACTGACTACAAAATTGCTTGGTTACTATGGTGAGAGAGCTGGAGTTATATGATGGACAATGAATGTTTATGATTTCTCGCGGCTTGTTTTGAATAAGCAAGGTCAGATGATCTTCTCACAGACACACACAGAGGGACACATGTTCAGAGTCAAGATGGTTTTGATCAATGAAAGTGGGGTCACTGGTTTAAACTTTCAGTAGCCCAAAAGGGGTGAGTTGAGATCGATCCAGAGTATTGATAAAGGACTCTCACAAAGTACTGCAACTAGAAGAAGTTTGCAGAGAGGAAGGGAGAGAAAGGTTTGAAACAGAAGAAACCTAGTGACAAAGGGGTCACTGTTCGGACTCTCTTCAAGTAGCCCTAAGGGGTGAGTTTGATTCCATTCGAATACAAAAGTGTGATTGTCACATAGTTAATCCACAGGAGTGGGTTTTCTGGTGAGGGGAGACCTTTGTGAATACCACATGTGTGTTTACCCTTTGTCTGGGTGTGGTAGTTCACTGAAGGAGGCACTCCTGTGGCAAATCACTGGTGGAGTTATTTTATATGTTGTGGAACTGGATAAGTGGCTATCACGTTGTGTGTTTGGTGTAATTGTGTGGAATCTACCGGTGTGTCTACCCTTACCTGGGTAGTGGTTCCCTTGAAGATGGTCCCCTTTGCGACAAGCTACTGTTGGTGATACTTCGTGTGTGGAAAGAAACAACTTCGAAGATAAAACCAACTGCTATTGTTATTTTGTATTGCTGTTGTGGAATCTGTGGAATATTGACGTAATTGCTTTCTCACAACATTTGGCTTTGGATTACAAATATCTCGCATTAATTAACCTGAGGATTGAACTGAACTCTCTTACATACCATTGTAAGACTGTAACTCCTGCCACCTGAGCTTGAATAAGTTTGGGAACTTTATCTATACACCTATATATGCATAACACTGCTAACTTTTGATCACCTGGTTAAGTTACTATATTTAGTAGTTACTAATAAAGATAGTGGATTTTAACATCAAAAACAGACTCCAGGTGTGTTCTATTGCTGCTGCTACTTTTACAGTGCTGTGTGCATGTAACCGGTACTTTCCCCAAGGTTGCATGTACGTAACAATACAAATTGACAAAGGTAGAGCTGTGTATGCAGTGTATATAGGTTTTAGTAAGGCATTTGACTAGGTTCCCTGTGGAAGCCTCATCCAGAAAGTCATGAGGCAAGGGATCCACATAAAGTTGGTAGTGAGGATTTGGAATTGGCTTGCACCGGTGGTGGTAGTGGATGGAACAGATTCTGACTGGAGGTCAGTGACTAGTGGTGTCTTGCAGGGATCTGTTCCAACACTCATGATAAGAAGGGCAGGAATGGCTGTTTGATGTTCCAGGGGTATAGATGTTTAGTGAAGATCGCACTGCATCTATTTTCATTTGAACTCTTTACAGAAGGGCCTATAATTTACTGTCAGCCGCAATCAGTCCATGCGGAGTCATTGACCTCAGAATGAAGCATCGAATTTCTTTCTTCAAAAAAAAATGGCTGCTTGTGAGAGGAAGCTGGCTTTCAGAAAGCCCTCTGTGAAATAATAAAATTGCTTCAGGGGCAGAACAAGCTCTGACACTACAAAGGACAATCAGCTAACCATATCCTTGACATTGGCAGAATTAGTACTTCAATTTCTCACACTATCAGAACATCCTGAGACTTTCAAAAACGAGTCAAGTAAATAAAACTTTAAAAAAGCTATTCAAAAATTAAGAGAATTTAAATGTTTTATCGAGAAGTCCAAGGTGAAGCACAAAAAAAGGCATGGATAGCATGGAGAAAAGGTTGGATATGCAACAATGCAATAGAGCAGTGAACATGGTGGAGGTTTCTCAAACTGGTGAAAGGTAAGTAGTACATTCTCCAGTAACATGGATTCGTGCCACTATTTTTTTAATCTATGCTAATGAAACAGATCTGGCTTTACAATAGCAAAGAAGATATTGGTAGATGACAGTACAATATAAAGGGGTTGGGGGAACAAGCAGAGGAACTTACTACATTAAAATGTGGCATAATTCTGAAACAATAGCCTTATTTGTCATATGTACATCATAACATACCGTGAAATGCATCATTTTCATCAAAGACCAACACAGTCTGAGGATGTGCTGGAGGCCGACTGCATGTGTTACTATGCTTCCTGCACCAACATAGCACGCCCACAACTTACTACCCTGTACGTCTTTGGAATGTGGGAGGAAACCAGAGTATCCAAGGGAAATCCACATGGTCAGGGGAGAACAGAGGATGCCAGAATTGAACCCTAAACTCTGATGGCCCAAGCTACAATGGCATCACGCTAACCCTTATGCTACCATGGTTCTTTGAACACTTACCCAAGCACCTCACAGCCATTTCCCTTTTGCTGAAGCGAATGGTGAAACACCCACCATGACAGGATGGAGTAAGTGTCAGGAGGAGAAAACAGCAATTTGTCACTCTGTCACTTATATAGGCACATTGAATAAAGTATCAACGAATAGCTGCTTGCAACACTGGGATTTGCAAATAATATGTAAATCTTGTAGCTAATCACTGTTTCATGAGAAATGAATTATTATCAATATTTAGAGATCTAAGCCATTTAGGGAACTCATGTCCACGTGCAGTTAAACCAGGACAATATTTCAAACTTTAGTTTGCTCGCCCCTCCCTGTGAGAATAATAGTGAATTATTATGTTGAGCATTTATCCTCCCCACACCCATCAGTGGTTCACCGTGGCTGCAATAGGTAACATCATTATAACAACTCACTAAACCTATTCCAAAACATTTACTAAGAACACAACCTGCACTGTCTAGAGGGCATGAGAACACCACCATCCACAATCCCCTTCCATGTCACACAGTATCTGAATGTGGATATATGTATGTTGCTCCAACTGAAAAATCAGTGCAAAACAAATAAAATACAGTTACTTTGACAAGGAACAACTCTTGCAGGAATACCATCCCTAGTTTGGAACTCAGTAAAGACATTAACCCAAGAAAGTGGAGGGGCTGGTGGTGCTGAGGAAGCAAGGAGCAAGGAGTCTGCAGACAGATTTAGAGATCAGGAAAAGAACTGGCAGATTGAATATATAGTAAGCAATTTTGGGCCCCTTATCTAAGAAAGGATGGGCTGGCACTGGAGAAGATCCAGAGGAGGTTCATGAGAATGAAAGGGTTAATATATGAGGAACGCTTGAAGGCTCTGGGTGCATACTATTGGAGTTCAGAGGAATGAGGGACAATTTCTTTGAAACCTATTGAATATTGAATGGCATAGACAAAGTGGGTGTGGAAAGCATGTATATATATATATATGTAAGGGGGTTTTGTCTTTTGTGTTACTGCGTAGGCTAATTAAAATGGCTTCTTTGTTATGTTATACGCTGAGAAAGTTCTTGCGCTAGCAGCTTGTTTTGGGTTAGACTGTGATAAGAAGATGTTACAAACCAATTGGAATAGTTGTTATGTTTTTGGTGTATCCGAAGATATTGTATGCGGGGGTTTTGGGGCAGAAGGTGGGAGAGAGAGACAGAGGATGGACCAGGCTCTGTGAGTCCGCTAACAGGGTCAGACCCCGAGCGGGGCGTTCGGCAAGGAGAGGAGACGGAGTCGGGCTCGTGTGGAGCGTCTGGTCGATCACTGTTGTTGGTCCCAGGCGGCCGGTCGAGGTGGTCCGAGGGGTCGCAGGGTGAAGAAGAAGGGTCCTGAGATCCAACTGTTTGTGCACGAAGAGATTGAACTTTGATAAGTGTGGCACCTTTGGATTTTCCTTTTATAGTTTATTCTCTATTAATTATATAGTTCCAGTAATATCTATAAACTGTAAATCATTTAATTGTATCTGGTGTATTGTCTGTTATTTGGGCGGGGTGGGGTACATCACACAGCATCCACACAAACTATTACCCATTTTAGCAGGGCTGAGGGCTGTTTCCCTAGATGACAGCGAGCTGAGCGACCCTGAGGCTGGCCGGGGGGGTTACACATATACACACACACTAGCCTATGGTCCCTTATATGGATTTAATAGAGTCGCTGCTGTGTAACTAGCAGCTAAACCTTGACAAAGCACAATAGGGAAAGGAAGGCAACTTTAATGAGCAACAGGTTAAGATGACAGAGAAAACGAACAACAGAAGATGGCTTGCAATGGGTTAAGAGTAATAGAAGGCTGGAAGTGTTTTCAGTTTGAAGAAGTCACACCTAAGGATCGTTATTGGTTCCTGATGTTTAATCAGAATGCCAAGAGAATACAGACAATAAAAATAATGCCAACTTAATTGGAAGAGTGTTCTCTGACATTGATTGACCGATCACAAAATGATGAGTCAGGAAATGTTTAGAGAAGACATCTGTGTCAATTAAATTGTGGAAAATGGACGGAAACTCGACCTCCATGAGACAAAGGAATAAAGTTGCAAAGTAACATCTTCTCAGACTCATGATCATCACTGAGAAGCTGATGGATTCAAGGTCTTAGTCTAAAAATTGAAAACAGGAGAGCAGCCATCTAGGTATAGGGAAATAAATAATGAGCTTACTCTAAAACATTTCCCATAGTATCCAAAGCCTCAACAGTGTGTAGAAGAGCTCGCTTTTGTCATAGTAATAAGAGATAACAAGAAGACTAGATTAAAATATTGAAATACCTATGTGAAATGAGTTGCTCCTGAGGTCCACACAGAGAACTGTCAGGAGCAATGAATTCCATGCTCCTGTGTCTGCTTGGTTCAGTTGTAATTGGAGCTCCAACTGAAAAATTGGTACAAAAACGTATAAAACACAATTTCTTTGGCAAGGAACAATTCCCACAGGAGGACCAACCCTAGTTTGGAACTCAGAGACGACAAACTCAAGAAAGTAGAGGGGCAGGTAGTGTTGAGGAAGCAAGGAGTCTGCAGGACAGACAGATTAAGAGAATAGTCAAAGGACTGGCAGATTGAATATGTAATGCCCTGGTTCACATCTTTACTGTTATGCTGTAGGTATTTCATATAGCAGCTCTGTAAGAGCAGTTGGTTCTGCTTTCAGCCTGTTTGGGTTATTGTTGAAGATAAGGGATGATCTGGAATGTGTGCCATCCAATTAGCGGAAGATTTACTTGGTGAGGGACAATAAGGTTGGGCTTGGGGATTTTGTTTGAGATGAGATGAAGAGAGAACCGGTCATAGCATACAATCGGTGGCAGACCTGTTGGTTCGGGATGGATTGAGTGCGACACTCAGAAGGTGGTGTGTGCATTCACGTTGACCAAGGGCCCAGCACGTGAGTCACAGAGAAGTTCAAGATGAGCACCAACTTGTGACCATTTGACTGTTTAATTAGAATGGACCCTTTTCTTTTTGTTATTCTTTACTAACCCTTCAGTTAAGATTCAGAAATATAATTCCTTCAATCATATGCAGTGTACTGTCTGTGATTTTGTGCCATTAATTTGTAACAGGTTGGCAAATGACACAGGATGTTTCAAATATATAGTGAGCAATTTTGGACCCTTTATCTAAGAAATGATGTGCTGACATGGTGGAAATCCGGAGGTAGTTCATGAGAATGAAAGGGCTAATGTATGAGGAATGCCTGAACGCTCTGGGCCTGTACTTGCTGGAGTTTAGAAGCAAGAAGGAGGATTTCTTTGAAACCTATTGAATGTTGAAAGGCGTAGACGGAGTGGATGTGGAGAGGATGTTTCCTATATGATCACATGGATCTGAGAACAAGATGAGAGTTACTGGATTTAAAGTATCAAGTAGCAAACCAGAACAGCAAGTGAAATGTAGGATCATTGTGATTCATAAGACTTAATTGAATGCTCGTATTCTTTAAGTGATCTAAGTATTAATAAAGAGGAGTTAAATTATAGTTTGAATGTGTTATTTTTCCACTATGTTAGTTGACCCCTTAGAGAATCAGAGGAAGAACAAAAGGATCAGGTTAACATTTCTGTTTGAGTATTTTATATTGTTGATCATGGAAACAAACCTCCCCACTATGAAGAACATCTTCAAGAGCTGGTGACTCAAGACTGTATCCGTCATTAAGGACACCATCTGGGAGCTGCCCTCTTCTCATTGCTACCATCAGGGAGAGCTACAGGAGCTTGAAGACTCAAACTCAACATTTTCAGAAAAGCTTCCATCAGATTTTTCAATGATCTATTAATACTACTTCATTATTCCTCTTTTGCATTAGTTATTTGTGCAACATATAGTAATCTTTATGTCTTGCATTGTACTGCTGCAGCAAAGCAACACATTTTACAGCATGGCACTGATATTAAACCTGATTCTGATTCTAATATTATTGTAATTTATAAAATGAAGGTTTGTCAGAGAAATGAGTTGTTTGATAATGAAATTTAATTGCCAACTATTTCATTCTAAATATTTTACTCTGCCATCACAAATCAATGTAAGTCAGTGGCCACTTTAATAGGGTACGTCTGATGAACGTGGTGTGGTCATCTGCTGCTATAGTCCATCTACTTCAAGGTTAAATGTGTGAGTCAGTTCAGAGATGCTCTTCTGCACACTACTGTGGTAGCGCATGGTTATTTGAGTTACGGTCAGTTTGAACCAGTCTGGTCGTTCACCTCTGATCTCTCCTGTTAACACGAATTGCTGCTCACTAGATATTCTTTTGTTTCTTGTACCATTCTCTGTAAACTTTGAAGACTATTGTGTACGAAAAACCCAGGAGATCAGTGATTTTGGAGATACTCAAACCACCCCATCTGGCATTAACAATCATTTCATGATCAAGGTCACTTAGATCACATTTCTTCTTCATTCTGCTGTTTGGTCGGAAAAACAACTGAATCTCTTGACCGTGCCTGCATGCTTTTATGCATTAAGTTACAGCTACATGATTGGCTGATTAGATATTTGCATTAATGAGAAGGTGTATAAGTGTACCTAATATAAAATGTCTATTGTGTGTATATATCCATTACATTTCTTCAGCGGTTTGAACGGGGTATGACTGCACAAGCGCGTGGAGGTTGGCCAGTGAGAACAGTGGGAAGAATTTAAAAAGAAGACAGATTTACAGAGCAGGTATCAGAGTAGCTGGAGACAGAGTAGGAAGGCTTTCACTCAGCGGGGCTTAGGGGATAAAGGGTTAAGGCCAGGTAGGTTATTTGTTTAGAATACATACAAGGTATGTGTGTGAGGCCGCTTTTCTGTTCTCGGTGTCAAATGTGGGAGGTCCTGGAGACTCCTGTCCTCCCGGATCATCACATCTGCACCAGGTGTGTCGAGCTGCAGACCCTTAGAGACCGCGTTTGGGAACTGGAGCTGCAACTCAATGATCTTCGTCTGGTCAAGGAGAGTGAGGAGGTGATACAGAGGAGCTATAGGCAGGTAGTTACCCCGGGACCACAAGAGACTGAGAAGTGGGTAACAGTCAGGAGAGGGAAGGGGAAGAAGCAGGTGCTAGGAGGTACCCCAATGGCTGTTCCCCCTTAACAATAAGTACTCCTGTTTGATTACTGTTGGAGGGGACGGCCTACCTGGGGGAAGCAACAGTGGTCGCACCTCTGACACAGAGTCTGGCCCTGTGGTTCAGAGGGTAGGGTAAGGAAGAGGATGGCAGCAGTGATAGGGGACTCTATAGTTAGGGGGTCAGAGAGGCGATTCTGTGATGCAAGAAAGAAGCACAGATGGTAGTTTGCTTCCCAGGTGCCAGGGTCCAGGATGTTTTTGATCACGTCCACAATATCTTGAAATGGGAGGGAGAACAGCCAGATTCGTGGTACATAGTGATGCCAACAACATAGGCAGGAAAAGAGAGGAGGTTCTGAAAACAGACTACAGGGAATTAGGAAAGATGTTGAGAAGCAGGACCTCAAAGGTAGTAATCTTTGGATTACTGTCTGTACCACGTGACAGTGAGCATAGGAATAGAATGAGGTGGAGGATAAATGCGTGGCTGAGGGATTGGAGCAAGGGGCGGGGATTCAAATTTCTGGATTATTGCGACATCTTCTGGGGCAGGTTTGACCTATACAAAAAGGACGAGTTAAACTTGAATCACAGGGGGACCAGTATCCTGGAGGGAAGGTTTGCTAAGGCTATTGGGGAGAGTTTAAACTAAAATTGCTGGGGGTGGGAACCGAACTGAAGTGACGCAGGAAGGGAAGGTTGGTGCACAAATAGAGAAACTTGGAGACAGTGCAAAAAGGAAGATAGGCAGGTGATAGAGAAGGGACGCGCTCAAATCGATGGTTTGAGATGAGTTTATTTTAATGTGAGGAGTATTATGAACAAAGTGGATAAGCTTAGAGCGTGGATCAGTACTTGGAGCTATGATGTTGTGGCTGTTACAGAGATTTGGATGGCTCAGGGATAGGAACAGCTACTTCAAGTGCCAGGATTTAGATGTTTCAGAAAGGACAGGGAGGGAGGCAAGAGAGGTGGGGGCATGGCACTGTTGATCAGAGATAGTGTCACTGCCGCAGAAAAGGAGGAAGACATGGAGGGGTTGTCTACAGAGTGTCTGTCGGTGGAAGTTAGGAATAGGAAGGGGTCAATAACACTGCTGGGTGTTTTTTAATAGATCACCCAATAGTAACAGGGACATCGAGGAGCAGATAAGGAGACAGATTCTGGAAAGGAAGTAATAATAACAGGGTTGTTGTGGTGGGAGATTTTAATTTCCCAAATATTGATTGACATCTCCCGAGAGTGAGGGGTTTCGATGGGATAGAGTTTGTTAGGTGTGTTCAGGAGAGTTTCTTGGCACAATATGTAGATTAGCCTACAAGAGGAGAGGCTTTGTGATTTTTATAAATGATCTGGATGAGGAAATTGAGGGATGGGTTAGTAAATTTGCTGATGACACGAAGGTTGGGGGTGTTACGGATGGTGTGGAGGGCTGTCAGAGATTACAACAGGACATTGATAGGATGCAAAACTGGGCTGAAAAGTGGCAGATGGAGTTTAACCCAGATAAGTAAGAGGTGGTTCATTTTGGTAGGTCAAATATGATGGCAGAATATAGCATTAATGGTAAGGCTCTTGGCAGTGTAGAAGATCAGAGGGATCTTAGGGGTCCGAGTCCATAGGACACTCAAAGCTGCCACTGAGGTTGACTCTGTGGTTAAGAAAGCATATCGTGCATTGGCCTTCATCAATCGTGGGATTGAGTTTAAGAGCCGTGAGGTAATGTTGCAACTATATAGGACCCTGGTCAGACCCCACCTGAAATACTGTGCTCAATTCTGGTCGCCTCACTACAGGAAGGATGTGGAAACCATAGAGAGGGTGCAGAGGAGATTTACAAGGATGTTGCCTGGATTGGGGAGTATGCCTTATGAGAATAGGTTGAGAGAACTCGGCCTTTTCTCCTTGGAGCGACAGAGGATGAGAGGTGACCTAATAGAGGTGCTCAAGTTAATGAGAGGCATTGATCATGTGGATAGTCAGAGGCTTTTCCCCAGGGCTGAAATGGCTGGCACGAGAAGGCATAGTTTTAATGTGCTTGGAAGTAGATACAGAGGAGAGGTCAGGGTTAAGTTTTTTACACAGAGAGTGATGAGTGCATGGAATGGGCTGCCTGCAGCAGTGGTGGAGGCAGAAACAATAGGGTCTTTTAAGAGTCTCCTGGATGGCTACATGGAGCTTAGAAAAATAGAGGGCTATGGGTAAAGCCTAGGTAGTTCTAAGGTAGGGACATGTTCGGCATAGCTTTGTGGGCTGAAGGGCCTGTATTGTGCTGTAGGCTTTCTGTGTTTCTATATTTCTCGGGCTGCTAAATAGCTACAACTTAGAAGAAAAACAAGATTTTATTTGATGAATTTGAGGCTTTCCAAAATGGCATAGAAGGCAAAATATATTTTTGAGCAACTTTAAAATGATTTGTTGATCAATTTTGATAGATTTATTATGTGGGACAGGGTTATTGTCATGGAGAGGTGAGGTGGATAGAGGTGTGTTGGTACTGAACCCAAACCCAGTACAGGGTCAGCACATTCAATTCAGTAAGGGGGATTTGGAGATAGCGCAGAGGGTTTTAAATGCAAAAAAAATGAGGGGGGCTAACTCATTGTGAAGATTTATCGAAGATAACAATTATCTTTCTGGCTCAGTAGCATTGCTGTAATATAGTATTGCTTATAATTTGGATCTTGGATTCTCCTTTGCAAAGTTGCCTTGGAAAACCAAACAAAGCATGTTAAAAATATAAATAAAGCTTGTTAAAAATGACAGCAAAGAGTCTTCTCAAACTTGTTTAACGTCAGTTCTGTTTCCACAGAGAAGACTGATTACTCTGCCTTTGTTGAGGAGTCACACAGCACAGAAACACATCAGGACACTACGTCCGCACCAGCCATTAAATACCTATCTGTACTAATGGAATTTTCCAGCACACATTTCATAGCCTATGTCATCATGCTTGAAGTGTTTATCCAAACATTTTTTTAAAAAATGATTGCACTGCCACGGTGAATGGGGCTGAGGTGCATTAGGTTCCCATTTCAGAATGTCAGCATTTTTACCTCTCAGTCAAGTTTGGTCTTTTCGTGGGAGTGGTTAAGGTTAAGATTCTCCGTTTAAAGTGCCAATAAACTCATGCAACACACGAAGTACGGAGGAACTCAGCAGGTCAGGCAGCATCTACGGGGGAATAAACAGTTGACATTTCACGCCGAGACACCTCACCAGAACTGGAAAGGAAGGGAGAACGAAGCAAAGTAAGAAAATGGAGGCAGGAGTAGGTATACAGGCTGGCAGGTGAGAGGTGAAACCAGGTGAGAGGGAAGGTACTTGGATGGAAAGAGGCAATGAACTGAAGCGCTGGAAGGTGATAGGTGGAAAAGGTAAAGGATTGAAGAAAAGAGAACCTAATAGGAAAGTAGATTATAGGATAAAGGGAGGGGGGCAAGGCACCAGAGAGAGGTGATGGGCAGGGGAGAAAGGAAGGAGTAAGATGGGAGTCAGAATGGGGAACTGGAAAAGAGAGAAAGGAGAAGAGGTGGGGAGATCAATGTTCATGCTGCCAGGTTGGAAGCTACCCAGATGGAATATGAGGTTTTGCTCCTCCAACCTGAGTGGCCTCTTCATGGCAGTAGAGAAGGCCATGGTCTGACATGTTGGAATGAGAATCGGAAGTAAAGTTAAAATGGGTGGCCACTGGGAAATCCTGATTGTTGTGGCAGATGGAGTGAATGTGCTCGATGAAGTCGTCCAGTCAATCTATATTGGATCATATTGATGTGGGGAAGGCCACACTAGGGGCACCGGATATAGCAGATGACCCTCAACAGACACATGAGTGATGTGTTGCCTCATCTGGAATGACAGTTTGTGGTCCTGAATGGTGTTGAGGGAGGCGATGAAGGGACAGGTGTATTCTTGCTTCACTTGCAGGGAGGGGCATCAGTGGGGAGGGGTGAGTGGCAAAGAAGTCATGAGAAAGCAATTCCTGTAGAAATTGGAGAGAAGAGAGGACGGGAAGATGTGTTTAGTGTGTTTGCAAGGGTCTCGACCTGAACTTTAAATGCTTATTCTCCTCCACAGATGCTGCCTGACTTGCTGATCACTTTGTGTGTTGCTCTGAATTTCCAGCATCTACAGAATCTCTTGTGCCAAGGTTCTCACATCTTCTGCAGTTCAAAACTAGTCTGCCACTAAACAAATCATTCCACATTATATTCTTATAGGCAACAGACTTGCCAGATTTCAATGTGATTAATCAGGCTGGGTCCTAATAAGAGGATAACCCACAATCCCACTAATTGTCCCTAAACTGTGATTTACAATTCATGTGGAAGAGCCTTTACTTGTGTTTGACAAAACAAAATGTGAAATTCATATATTGGAAGATTATGGGCAGTGATACAAGTCCTTGTTATAAAGTGAAACAAACACTTCAACAAAACACAGTTACAACAATTAGATTTCATATTTTTACTTTTGCACTGCAGAGCTTAGAATGCATTATGGAAAGGTTTTGTATCAGACTTGAGATGCCACAGTCGTACAAGATGATGATTAATGATTGAAAACTGCAAAAACCATGAGTATAGATCCAAGGATACAATATTAATTCAAAATAATGTGTCTGCAAGACTTATTGCAATTGATAGAAATGGAAAAGAGGAGTCGAGCTAAGAGGGCTCTTGGATTGCTATCAAATTTCTCACCTTCGGCTAAAAGTAAAAGGAAATTCTCACAGAGGGCAATCGGTGGAGATAAAGTCTACAATTTCTAGATGATAGATGTAGGCAAAACAAAAACTAATACCTTTTCTTTGAATTTATTATGAACAAAATAGATGGGATACAATTTCAGAAATTTGTAGTTTCATTTTTGGTGGACCGGTACAGATTTTCATGCTTGTAGAGTCTCTGGCAGGAGGATTGCAGAAAATCACTGATTAGCCATGCCAGAAGTGCTGATCTTCAAACAAACGCTTTTAAATCTACCCCTCAGATTTTTTTCTCCAGTCCTGCTAAAGGGTCTCGGCCCAAAATGTTGGCTGAACTCTTTTCCATAGATAATGCCTGGCCAGCTGAGCTCCTCCAGCATTTTGTGTGTATGCTTGGATTTCCAGGATCTGCAGATTTTCCCTTGTTTACGAAAAGCTTCAATTGTGAGTTTTTGTTGAATGCTTTGAGTTTTCACTGGCCTCTCTGTAAGTAAATTAATTCTAGCACAACAGCAACAAAAAGCATCATCTGTTGACATTAAAGCTCATGGGTTGAACTAGGACAGGCATATTACTATTTATTGAGACACAGCGTGTAATGGGCCCTTCTGGCCTGTTGAGCCATGCTGCCCTGCCATCCGCCAATTTAACCCTAGCCTAATCACAAAACAATTTAAAATGAATAATTAACCTACTAACTGGTATGTCTTTGGTGTGTGGGAGGAAACCAGAGCACCTGGAAAATGCCCACACATTCCAAGGGGAGGACGTACAGTCTCCTTACAGATGATGTCAGAGTTGAACTCTGAACTCCAATGGACCCAGCTCTAATAGCATCATGTTGTCTGCTATGCTACTGTGGCACCCACACCCAAGGTTGATAGAGCTGGATGCCAAAGGCTGGGATGTGACTAATGTGCAACATGAACACAAACACCAATCAGTTGATCCAAGTGTCTTGTTTGTTCTAATCACTGAAATAACTTTCCTGAAGTGCCCTAGGTTATCCCAAATACAAAATGTGCACTTCTTAATTTTTTTTTCAAAACAGCTGCAGTGCCACCAGTCCAGTAGTGTATACCAGCTATTAGCTTAAATCGATTAGCTACCAGGTGGAAGTCAGACCCAATGAAGGTTTTACCTGATGTCTCGCAGATAACAATACAAGTCTTATTCCTTGTTAAGTTTCCTTCCTACATAATCCAATTGTAACTGGTATAGATAGGATTAGAAAGTTTAGTGCCAACCAACGATGACATCTGGAGGGATTTCAACAAGAGATATGTTGTAGACTGAGCAATACACTAAAAATTCTGGAGAAACTCAATAGGTCAGGCAGCATCTATGGAGGAGAATAAACAGTTGATGTTTCAGGTCAAGACCCTTCATCAAGATGAATGTCAACAGGAAGTGCTGACTGCTTATTCGCCTCTAAAAATGCTGCCCAACTTACTGAGATAGCATTTTGTGTGTGTTGCTCAAAGTTTCCAGCATCTGCAAAATCTCATGCGTTTATGTATTAAACTGGCTGTTTCTAAGTAATAGAAATCATTGTCTCTTGATACAAGTCCAAATGCACAAATTGGCCCATATTTCAGTGTAGCCAGCTGGTTTTTGAGATTGAAACAGCATGGTAAGCAGTATTATCATTAAGTTCAGGTATATTTTGAGACAGAATAACAAGACCAATGCTCTAAATCTGTCAGCAAAAGCATGAGAGGTCTGACACAACTAGATGATACCATTGATAGAAGTGTGTTCTATTTCGTACATGCAAAAAAGTAGGAGCAGCAGTAGATACCCAGTCCTAAATCCTGTCCCATTACCGTGATCATTCATGTCTGCACCTTTGTTTTAAAAGACTGCTCACTTATCCTATAATTATCTTCTTTTAGGTGCTCTGCCATTCCTTTGAATTCACCAGCTCTGTGGAGAGGATGAGCCTGCTGCATGAGCAACATCTCATAGTGTTTCACATCTTCCACCATCATCGCCTGACCTTTCCTTTAGTATATTATCTAATCCATTGCATCATATCACTGCTATTTGTCCTAATTTAAACTGACAACCCTGGCTTTGGTCCAATGTGTTTGGCCTGAAACGGTACCCGGTGTTCTATATTGTGGTGTTAGTCCCTAGAGGATCCTTCACTTAAAATAAAACATCCAAGAGATGTGGGCTCTGCAGCATTTAATTGCCCAGCTCTAATTGCTCCACTGCAGTCTTTGTGGTATGGGTATACTCATGATATTGGCAGGGAAAGATCCAGCAACAGTGAAAGAAGGGTGATATATATTTACAAGTCAGGATGTTGTGTGGCTATGAGGGCAGCCTCTAGGTAATGGTGCTCCTATGCTTTTGCTGCCCTTGTCCTTCTAGCTGGCAGTCCATAGGTGTGGAACTTGCTGTCTATGGACACTTGGTAAGCTGATGTAGTACATTCTTCAGGTGGTACAGTCTGCTTCTGCTGTGCTTCATTGGTGGAGTGAGTGAATGTTTTTGGAAGTGGTGCCTATCAGGTTAGTTGCTATGTTCTGTTAATGTCGAAATTCTTCACTATTGCTGAAGCCTTCCTCTTCTAGTCAAGTAAGAGTACTCTATCATGAGTACAAGATTTCTCATTTGTTCTACCTCATTACATACACCAAATCTAAACTAGCCGGTTCTCTAATTCTAAGAAACAATCCTCACTGCACTCTAGAATTCCTCTTCCATGGAATCCTTAAATTGCTTGATGAGTATGATTAAATATGTAGACTAAAATTGTAGCCCCCCTGGAAAGCCTCAGGGTCACTCAGCTCACTGTCGTCTAGGGAAACAGCCCTCGGCCCCGCCAAACTGGGTAATTAGTTTCTGTGGATGCTGTGTGATGTACCCCACCCCACCCAAATAACAGACAATACACCAGATACGATTAAATGAATTACAGTTTATAGATATTACTGGAACTATATAATTAATAGAGATAAAATATAAATGGAAAATAAAAGGTGCCACACTTATCAAAGTTCAAGCTCTTCATGCACAAACAGTTGGAGCTCGGGACCCTCCTTCTTCACCCTGTGATCCCATCGGACCACCTCAACCTGCTGCCTGGAACCAACAATGGTGGTCGACCAGACGCTCCACACGAGTCCATCTCCGTCTCCTCTCCTCTCTAAACATCCTGGACCTCGGACTCCTTTTCGAGGTCTGACCCCGTTAGCCGACTCACAGCACCTTGTCCATCCTCACTCTCTCTCTCTCGCCTTCTGCCCCAAAACCCACGCATCACAATAACTTACAAACGCACAGAAAGAATAACATCTATCCCAATTTGTTCATTCATCCTCTTATCAATAACATAATCCAAACAACCTGCTAGCGGGAGGACTTTCTCAGCAGTTAACATAACAAAGAAGCCACTTCAATTATAACATAACAAAGCAGCCATTTTAATTAGTCTATGCAGTAACATAAAAGATGAAACCCCTTACAAAATCAATTGGATAAATGCATTCTCTTCTTACATTTGTTCAATATTTCCCCACTTATGCTTTGTCTTATCAAGAGGCAGCAATCAAAAGGCCTAGAGATCACTAACTGTGATTTCTTTACCCTGCTTTTCCTTCATTCTGCCCAAACTAATCAGAAGATAGGGCTTGCAAAACTCAAATTCAATGATCCTGATAACCCAAAATATCAAACAAAAAATTTAAGAAGGTTGGGTATGCAGATGTTGGCAAACTGTGCATGAAGCCAATCCTAATAAAGCATCTCTCTGATCACTCAAATCTGGAGCTGACTAATCAGTCCATAGGCAATGTAAATAGAGAACCGACCCAAACTCAACATTTCATGAGGCAGGAAATTTCAAGAAATGGACAATGATGTCTTATCTTGGAGTTGAACCAATACTCTGGAGAAACCTCATTGTGCACATATACTGCTTCATACACAGTAACAAGAATGAAGGAGACATGAAAAAGATGATCAATCTGCACTTACGAGCAAGAAGCCTAATCTGTGAGCAGTAAGCTTTGCCCATAAGTATAGCTCCACTCGTGAGATGGAGACTGAAGCACATCTGACAAGCCAGTTGGCCTGCCTCAGCCCAGGTTATATGGACTGCCTCCTTCTTGGCCCACCGTATTGTTTGAGTGATTGAGCAGACTCCCCTCAGATGTAGTGAATTCCTGACCATGTCACTACTTGGATCTTCCCCCATATCTCAGGTTGTAACTGAATTGATTATAGAGTACAGCCTTTGACATATGGTTTTCCTGGAGTCCTTGACTGTGTGTTTAAGCAAGTATGGATTGTTCCCTTAATGACCGTTGATCATTTTGTCCCAAATATCTTCAAATTCATGGATTTCTAAGAGTAAATTACTCAGTCTCTGAACCCAATTTCCACAATGTTCAGAACAGATTAATAAGGTCAATTCATGTAAATCTTTCAGTTGACAATTAGCAGCTTATTCCAGACAAATGAACACCTTTTTCAAAAATGACAAGAGTTTTGCTGTATTTTATATGAAGCTCAAATAAAGCCAAGATAGCAGGAATGATTCACTATGCCCTGAGCTTCATTACTGATGTGGCTCTTGAGAGGTTGTTGGAAGCCTGTGCCTTGACAACTTTTTCCTTACTGCTGTTCACTATGGACAAACAGCATATGCATCAAACAACTTGTCTATTATGATGTGCAACTAATCCAGTGAGTCCAAAAAAATGTGACTTGATCTGTAAAGAGCAGATCCTAAATTGTGAGCTGATTGACATGTCTTCGAATCTGAAAACATCTCATGCTGAACATGCTGCTTTCGATTCTAGACTTAATTAATGCACCAGTCTGATTCTCTCAAAAAGTTTTCTTGAGCAGAATAGAGGAGGACATGCCAAAACTTGTATGCATGACGACACAGCCTTGCTTCACACCAATATCAGTGCTAGGTTCAGATGATGTTTCTTGATCATACAGGATGGTGAAGTTCTTTCCGTCATGGAAAGGACCTAATTTCTATGTTGATGTAATTTCTACTAACTTTTCTTAATCAGTGTATGCCATATCAAGAAGCGTGTTTTCTTAATTGTTTTTTTTTCTTAAGAAAAGTACAGTTTAAAGGATATGACCATTGAGAAGCTGAAATCCAGTCCCTGGCTCCACGGATAGACTTTTTCAGCAAGGGTGTTCAGTCTTCTAAGCAGGAGCCATGGTAAGGTTGGCATGGTTGTGTAGCAGTTAGCGCAGTTGCTTTATAGCACCAGTGATCACTGATTGTGGTTCGATACCCACCACTGACAGTAAAGAACTCTGCATGTCCTCACTGTGACCCCATGGTGCTCTGGTGTCTTCCCACATTCCAAAGATGTACAGTCATGGTTAGTAAGTTGTGGGCACGCTCTGTTGATGCCAGAAGCATGACAACACTGCAGGCTGCCCACAGCACAATCCTTGCTGTGACTGCGATTGATTTGATGCAAACAGATCAATTCACTGTATGATTCCATGTATAGTACAAGTGACAAATGTAACTAATCTATAATCTTTAAGGAACCACGCATGGAGTTTTATGATGATACCAAGTGAAGATATCCCTTGTTAAATCATTAGAGTCAGGACTTTCCAATTTATCTTTGTATGTGATAATTAACTTCGCATTTTGCCTGGAGCAAATGGTTTTCTTCTCTGTAGACACAGAGAAATACTTGAATGCCTACTGCAAGCTTTCTTCAGCAGCTCCTTAATTACTTTACCTGGCTACAGTTAGCTGCTTTTCCCAAGCATGATTTATTGAAAGTCTGTCAATTTTGAGAGTTTCTGCTTGGTTTAGATTTGACACCACTGAAAGCTGGTTGAAGAGTGCACTTTTCATAATGCTCAGTGCATAGGGAAGACCAGCGTGTTCATTAGGATGCTTTTACATCAGCAAACACTTATAATAAATCCAATCAGAGTCTCCTCGATTCCTCTTACACATCACTAAGGAAACCATAGTAGTGTAGTGGTTAGCATAATCCTATTACAGTGCCAGCAACTCAGGTTGAATGCTCTTCGTTGTCTGTAAGGAATCTGTTACTGCATGGGTTTCCTTCAGTTTCCTCCCACACTCCAAAGATGCTTGAGTTAGTATGTTAACGATCACATGTTGTAACTGGGCAGAGTGGGCTTGTTGGACTAGAAGGGCCTGTTACTATGCTGTATCTCCAAATAAAGAAAAAAAATAAAAAGATTCCTACTTTCAAGATAGATCAGAATCTTCTACACAGATCAGGTCTACCTTGGGACACATTCTCTAAAAATTCCCTACAGCACAGCCATGGCTTCTGAAATTGTGAGTACAGGAACATATTGGCTAGCTAAGTAGTTTTTTTTTAAAATTGTATTGGAGCTGCAGACGCTTGGTTGGTCAGGATATTTACTCTACTGTGTTACTCCGAAAAAACCTTGACAGAAGCCAGTACCTGGTTCCACATAATTTCCCACAAGAGAAAATAAAAATCATATAAGACAAACCAAGAACAAAAGACAATGGAACCATCTGCAACATGTGCCAGGAAATATTGATGGCCAGTGTGATTGGAAACATCCTTGCAAAGGCATGACTGAAAAGTTTCTGCCCCTGGGAAAACGGCTATGCCATCACAGCATATGTTCTGGGAAGCAAATGCTAACTGATACTTAAAAGTTTTAATTGATAATTAATAAATTATTATTTTTATCACAAGAACTGAGATGCAGTGAAAAAGAATTTACTTGCATGCCATCCATATAGATCATTCCCAAACATATGTACAGTGAAATAGTACAAAGGGAAGCACAATAACAGTATATAATGTTACAGTTGCATTACAGAGAAAGGGCGGTAGAAAGTGAACAATTTATTTGTGTGATGCAGGAAACAGGAAGTCAATATTGCTAATGTTTTTGAGTATAGATAAGAGAGTGGCAAATGTTATTCCTTTGTTCAAGAAAGGTAATAGGGATAACCCTGGGAATTATAGAGCAGTGAGACTTATATCAGTAGTGGGCAAACTATTGGAGAGGATACCTAGAGAAAGAATATACAAGAATTTAGAGAAGCATAGGCTAAGTAAGTATTGTCAACATGGCTTTGTGAAGGGCAGGTCTAGCCTCATGAGCCTTGTTAAATTCCTTTGAGGAAGTGATGAAATAAATTGATTAAGGCAGAGCAGTAGCAGTGATGATATGGATTTCAGTAAGGCATTTGGCAGTGTTTCCCATGTCGGCTCACTCAGAAAGTCAGGAGGCATGAGATCCAGGGAAACTTGACTGCATGGATTCAAGGGTTTAGGCCCAAAACGTTAACTGTACTTTTTTCCATAGATACTGCCAGGCCTGCTAAGTTCTTCCAGCATTTTGTGTGTGTTGCATGGATTCAGAATTGGTTTGCCCATTGAAGACAGAAAGTGATAGTAGATGGCGTGTATTCTGCCTGGAGGTCAGTGCCTAGTTGTGCTTCACAGAGAACTGATCTCGGACCCCTGCTCTTTGTGATTTTTTTAATAAATGACTTGGATGAGGAATTGGAAGTGTATGTTCATAAATCTGAGAATGGTTATTTTGTGAATAGGGTAGAGGTTGTCGCAGACTACAACAGATATTGATTGGATGCAAAACTGGGCTGAGAAGTGGCAGATGGAGTTCAACCTGGAGAAGTGTGAAGTGATATAGATTGGGAAGTCAAACTTGAAGGCAGAATATAATGGCAGGATTCTTAATAGTGCGAGGTACTGTGGGGTCTTGGGATCCACATCCATAGATCCCTTGATGTTGCCATGAAAATGATAGGTTTCTTAAGAAGGAGTATGGTATGTTGGCCTCCGTAAGTCGGTGAATTGGGTTCAAAAGCCACAAGGTAAGTTCGCAGCTCTCTAAAACCCTGGTTAGACCACATTTGGAGTATTGCGTTCAATTCTGGTTGCCTCAGTAGTGGAAGGATGTGGAAGCTTTAGAGAGGGTGCAAAGGAAATTTACCAGGATGCTGCCTGGATTAGAGAGCATGTCTTATGACGACAGGTTGAATAAACCATGGCTATTCTCTTTGGAGTGAAGGAAGATGAAGGGTAACTTGATTCAACGTTCAAAATGCATTTATTTTCCAAGTATGTACATCATATAACACACATAAAAGTTGCTGGTGAACGCAACAGGCCAAGCAGCATCTATAGGAAGAGGCGCAGTCGATGTTTCAGGCTGAGACCCTTCGTCAGGACTAACTGAAGGAAGAGTGAGTAAGGGATTTGAAAGTTGGAGGGGGAGGGGGAGATCTAAAATGATAGGAAAAGACAGGAGGGGGAGGGATAGAGCCAAGAGCTGGACAGGTGATAGGCAAAAGGGGATACGAGAGGATCATGGGACAGGAGGTCCGGGAAGAAAGACGGGGGGGGGGTACCCAGAGGATGGGCAAGAGGTATATTCAGAGGGACAGAGGGAGAAAAAGGAGAGTGAGAGAAAGAATGTGTGCATAAAAATGAGTAACAGATGGGGTACGAGGTGGAGGTGGGGCCTTAGCGGAAGTTAGAGAAGTCGATGTTCATGCCATCAGGTTGGAGGCTACCCAGACGGAATATAAGGTGTTGTTCCTCCAACCTGAGTGTGGCTTCATCTTTACAGTAGAGGAGGCCGTGGATAGACATGTCAGAATGGGAATGGGATGTGGAATTAAAATGTGTGGCCACTGGGAGATCCTGCTTTCTCTGGCGGACAGAGCGTAGATGTTCAGCAAAGCGGTCTCCCAGTCTGCGTCGGGTCTCACCAATATATAAAAGGCCACATCGGGAGCACCGGACGCAGTATATCACCCCAGTCGACTCACAGGTGAAGTGTTGCCTCACCTGGAAGGACTGTTTGGGGCCCTGAATGGTGGTAAGGGAGGAAGTGTAAGGGCATATGTAGCACTTGTTCCGCTTACAAGGATAAGTGCCAGGAGGGAGATCAGTGGGGAGGGATGGGGGGGACGAATGGACAAGGGAGTTGTGTAGGGAGCGATCCCTGCGGAATGCGGGGGGGGGGGAGGGAAAGATGTGCTTAGTGGTGGGATCCCGTTGGAGGTGGCGGAAGTTACGGAGAATAATATGTTGGACCCGGAGGCTGGTGGGGTGGTAGGTGAGGACCAGGGAAACCCTATTCCTAGTGGGGTGGCGAGAGGATGGAGTGAGAGCAGATGTACGTGAAATGGGGGAGATGCGTTTAAGAGCAGAGTTAATAGTGGAGGAAGGGTAGCCCCTTTCTTTAAAAAAGGAAGACATCTCCCTCGTCCTAAAATGAAAAGCCTCATCCTGAGAGCAGATGCGGCGGAGACGGAGGAATTGCGAGAAGGGGATGGCGTTTTTGCAAGAGACAGGGTGAGAAGAGGACACATGTACATCATATACATCTTCTTGAGATACACTTTCTTACAGGCAGCTTAAAAACAATTAGAATTCACAAAAAAACACGAAGTCATACATCCAATGTATGAAAAAGAAAGAACAAATTATGCAAACAAATTTAAAAAATCAAATAAACAATCCATGGAACATGAACCGCCAAGTCCCTGAAATTAAGTTCATGAAGTAGTGAGCTGAACAGCGGTTTATCCTCCTCCCTTGATCTCGATGTCTTGATCTTTTTAATCTGGTTCGATGCCTAAACGGGTCAAACTTCAGTTCATTATTGGCGCTCAGGCCCGGGCCCCGCCTCTTCAGCAATGACTGTCATGGCCATACCAGCATGCTAGAGAGTCCAGTTCTCTGAGTATTTCATGATACCACAAAAAGGCCAGGCTGTACAAGTGGTTCATGTGCTCACCTCCCAGCAGAAAATTACAAGCTGCGGACTGCAGTGAACAGAGTCCAGAGGAAGTAGATTTAGTAGAATTGTTAGTAGTTTTGTTAGCTGCCTATAAAGCATTGCTGTGTCTCACTAGTGCCACTTTTGACAGATAGAGGTGTATAAGATGATAAGATGAACAGGTGGATTGGACAGCCAGAGATTATTCCCCTGGACTGAAATGTTAATATGAAGGGACCTAATTTGAAGCTGACTGGAGGAATTTATAAGGGCGATGTCAGAGAGTGAGGAGTGCACAGAATGTGCTGCCAGGGTGTTGGTGGATCCAGAAACATGAGGGACATCTAAGAGATTCTTAAATGTACATGAATAAAAAAAATGGAGTGCATTGGGGTGGCAACATTGTGGGCTAAAGGGCCTGTTTTGTTCTGTGCTGACGTTCTATGTTCTATGTGATCAAGGCATGGACAGCTTGCGGATATATGCAACTAACTCTTACTTGAAATATTTGTCGATACTAATTGCACCATAATATACATCACTTGCTTATTAAAGGGCACCTTTCTGATAGAATTGTGACTCTCCTCACATGTAATTTCACAAACCTTTGCCAATATTCTGCTGACATTGTAGCAAAGGGTCAGAAGAACTGTGAGAGGGAACTTGATTCCAAAAACCTAAGAAAGTTTGTGTAAACATGGCAGATGGAGCATTGGCAGAAGAAATTACCGGAACACTTGCACTGGGTCTGGCTTATGTGAACATGAGGGAAGTGAAGTGCAGGTCTGGTGGGAAATCCACCTTTCCATTTCTATGGGTATTATTAAGTCCAGTATATCAGTTCAGAGATAGCAAGTGTTTTAGGTACTAGCAACAAGGGCACGAAATTGCTATATATAAAACTGAACAGATGCAGTAAGACTGAATGTTGATTGTTCAGCAATGCTGGAATAAAAGAGAAAAAAAATTCCGGAAAAGAAACAGCAGAATGAAAGATTTCACAACCCTGAGATAAATCAACTTTGCAAGGAATGCACATGACACATCATATACCCCATATGAGTGACAAAGAAAGAAATAGTAAAAGTTAAGAGAAATCCATTAGTCTAATGTAAGTTAAAATCAAAAATATGCTCTAACAAGAACTTGACAATTTTTGGTCAATTTCTCATTTCTGATTTGATAGGCCAACATTGCCAACGACCAAATTTGGGAAGAAGAAATCCTTGTGAGATTTGAGAATGGATAGAAAAACCATTTGCAGCACAAATAAATTCAAGAACTCTCTGAAACAATAGTACATAGAAGAGTACCACACACGAACAGGCCCTTCGGCCCATGATGTGGTGCCAAGTTAATTAAACTAGTAGTTAAACGACTGACTAAACTGATCCCTTCTGTCTACACAATGAGCATATTGCCTAATCCCTGTACGTATTGATATATGACTATCAAACAGCCTTTTAAAATCCTCAGTTGTAATTGGTCCCCACCCCCAACCACCCATGGCAGCACAAACCAGACATGTACCAGTCTGTGTTATAAAGAATTGTGCCCTGCACATCTCCTTTGAACTTACACCATCTCACCTTTAATTCATGCCCTCTAGTATCAGGCATAGGGAGAAAGATACAGAGTTGAGAGTTGAAGGGCAAAAGTTTAGGGGTAACATGAGGGGAACTTCTTCACTCAGAGAGTGGTAGCTGTGTGGAACGAGCTTCCAGCAGAAGTGGTTGAAGTGTTGTCATTTAAAGTTAAATTGGATAGATATATGGACAGAAAAGGAATGGAGGGTTATGGGCTGAGTGCGGGTCGGTGGGACTAAGTGAGAGTAAGAGTTCAGCACGGACTAGAAGGGCCGAGATGGCCTGTTTCCATGCAGTAATTGTTATATGGATATATATATGGTTATACAAGCTGTGTGCCTTTGCCACTTATAATGTTAATAAAAAAATACATCTATCAGATTTCCCCTCTGCCCCCTCTGCTACAGACAAAAGAACCCAAGTTTGTTTAATCTCTCCTCATAGCACATGTCCTCTAATCCAGGTAACACCCTGTTAAACCTCTTCTGTACACTTTCCAGATCTTCCACATCCTACTCATAATGGGGAAACCGAAATGAATGCAATACTCCAGATGTGGCCCAATCAGAGCTTTATAAAGCTGCAATATAACTTCCCTGCTCTTGAACTCGGTGCCTAGAATAATAAAAGTAAGCGTGTCATATGCCTTCTTTACTGCCTAATCCAACCTGTATTGCCTTGTTCAGAGAGCTATGGACTTGGAGTCCAAATCCCTCTGCACATGAACACAGTTAATGATCATGCCAATAACAATGTACATTGTTATCGTATATATCATATATAACCTGCTATAGTGCAACATTTTTCAGTTGGCCGGGATAAACTCCATTCCCATTTATCTGTCCATATCTGCAACTGATCTTAATTCCCTGTATCCTTTGGCAATCCTCTATACCAGATGTTCTAAACCTTTGTTATGCCATGGAGCCTTGTCATTAACTGAGGGGTTTGTGGACTCCAAGCTGGGATTCCTTGCTCCATACTATACACGGTGGATAGGATAATCTTTTTGTTGTTTGTGAATTTATCAACCTGCTCACCTACTATTATTTTATTAAGGTCATTTATATATGATCATATAAGCAGAAATCCCAATATGGATCCCTTTGGAACACCACCAGTCATGTACCTCCAGTGTGATAAGTCCCATCAACCACTTATCTCTATGGGTAAGTCAGTTCTGAATCCAAATGGCCAAGTTACCATGGATCCCACACATCATAATTTTCCTGATGAGCCTTCTGTGAGGGATCTTGCCAAACACTTGTTAAAATTCATGTAGACAACATCCACAGCTCTACCTACATCACTTCCTCATAAAACTTATTAAGATGCCCTATCCTCCACAAATTCATGATGACTGTCTCTACTTCCAAGTGATCATATAGCCTATCCCTACCACTAACATGAGATTCACAAGGATATAGTTTCCAGGATTATCCCAATTTCTCTTTTCAGATAATGGAACATTAACAACTCACCCGTCCTCAGGGACCTCGCCTATAGCGAGAAAGGATACAATGATCTTTGTCAATTTATTTCTTGCCTTTCTCAATAACCTGAGGTATATTTCATTAGGCCCCGAAGACTTATCCACTTTAATATTCTTTAAGACACTCAGCATATTAGGACTTTCCAGGTTAATCTCTCCATCCTTCATATCCTTGTCGTTGGTAAATACATTGAACATAGAACATAGAATAGTACAGCACATTACAGGACCTTCAGCCCACAATGTTGTGCCGACCCTCAAACCCTGCCTCCCATATAAGCCCCCACCTTAGATTCCTCCATATACCTGTCTAGTAGTCTCTTAAACTTCACTAGTGTATCTGCTTCCACCACTGACTCTGGCAGTGCATTCCATGCGCCAACCACTCTCTGAGTAAAAAAACTTCCTCTCATATCCCCCTTGAACTTCCCACCCTTTACCTTAAAGCCATGTCCTCTTGTATTGAGCAGTGGTGCCCTGGGGAAGAGGCGCTGGCTATCCACTCTATCTATTCCTCTTATTATCTTGTACACCTCTATCATGTCTTCTCTCATCCTCCTTCTCTCCAAAGCGTAAAGCCCCAGCTCCCTTAATCTCTGATCATAATGCATACTTTCTAAACCAGGCAGCATCCTGGTAAATCTCCTCTGTACCCTTTCCAATGCTTCCACATCCTTCCTATAGTGAGGTGACCAGAACTGGACACAATACTCCAAGTGTGGCCTAACCAGAGTTTTATAGAGCTGCATCATTACACCGTGACTCTTAAACTCTATTCCTCGACTTATGGAAGCTAACACCCCATAAGTTTTCTTAACTACCCTATCCACCTGTGAGGCAACTTTCAGGGATCTGTGGACATGTACCCCCAGATCCCTTTGCCCCTCCACACTACCAAGTATCCTGCTATTTACTTTGTACTCTGCCTTGGAGTTTGTCCTTCCAAAGTGTACCACCTCACACTTCTCCAGGTTGAACTCCATCTGCCACTTCTCAGCCCACTTCTGCATCCTATCAATGTCTCTCTGCAATCTTTGACGTCCTCTACACTATCTACAACACTACCAACCTTTGTGTCGTCTGCAAACTTGCCAACCCACCCTTCTACCCCCACATCCAGGTTGTTAATAAAAATCACGAAAAGTAGAGGTCCCAGAACAGATCCTTGTGGGACACCACTAGTCATAATCCTCCAATCTGAATGTACTCCCTCCATCATCATCCTATGCCTTCTGCAGATAAGTCAATTCTGAATTCACCTGGCCAAACTTCCCTGGATCCCATGCCTTCTAACTTTCTGAATAAGCCTACCGTGTGGTACCTTGTCAAATGCCTTACTAAAATCCATATAGATCATATCCACTGCACTACCCTCATCTATATGCCTGGTCACCTCCTCAAAGAACTCTATCAGGCTTGTTAGACACGATCTGCCCTTCACAAAGCCATGCTGACTGTCCCTGATCAGACCATGATTCTCTAAATGCCTATAGATCCTATCTCTAAGCTATTTCCAATAGCTTTCCCACCACAGACGTAAGGCTCACTGGTCTATAATTACCCGGACTATCCCTACTACCATTTTTGAACAAGGGAACAACATTCGCCTCCCTCCAGTCCTCCGGTACCATTCTCGTGGACAACGAGGAATAAAGATCCTAGCCAGAGGCTCAGCAATCTCTTCTCTCGCCTCGTGGAGCAGCCTGGGGAATATTCCGTCATGCCCCGGGGACTTATCTGTCCTAATGTATTTTAACAACTCCAACACCTCCTCTCCCTTAATATCAGCATGCTCCAGGACATCAACCTCACTCATATTGTCCTCACCATCATCAAGTTCCCTCTCATTGGTGAATACCGAAGAGAAGTATTCATTGAGGGCCTCACTCACTTCCACAGCCTCCAGGCACATCTTCCCACCTTGATCTCTAATCGGTCCTACCTTCACTCCTGTCATCCCTTTTTGCTTCACATAATTGAAGAATGACTTGGGGTTTTCCTTTACCCTACTCACCAAGGCCTTGTCATGCCCCGTTCTTGCTCTTCTCAGCCCCTTCTTAAGCTCCTTTCTTGCTTCCCTATATTCCTCAATAGACCCATCTGATCCTTGCTTCCTAAACCTCATGTATGCTGCCTTCTTCCTCCTGACTAGATTTTCCACTTCACTTGTCACCCATGGTTCCTTCACCCTACCATTCTTTATTTTTCTCACTGGGACAAATTTATCACTTACATCCTGCAAGAGATCGCTAAACATCGACCACATGTCCATAGTACATTTCCCTGCAAAAACATCATCCCAATTCACACCCGCAAGTTCTAGCCTTATAGCCTCATAATTTGCTTTTCCCCAATTAAACATTTTCCTGTCCTCTTTGATTCTATCCTTTTCCATGATAATTATAAAGGCCAAGGAGTGGTGGTCACTGTCCCCCAGATGCTCACCCACTGAGAGATCTGTGACCTGACCCGGTTCATTACCTAGTACTAGATCTAGTATGGCATTCCCCCTGGTCGGCCTGTCCACATACTGTGACAGGAATTCATCCTGGACACACTTAACAAATTCTGCCCCATCTAAACCCTTGGAACTAATCAGGTGTCAATCAATATTAGGGAAGTTAAAGTCACCCATGATAACAACCCTGCTATTTTTGCACCTTTCCAAAGTCTGCCTCCCAATCTGCTCCTCTGTATCTCTGCTGCTACCAGGGGGCCTATAGAATACCCCTAGTAGAGTAACTGCTCCCTTCCCGTTCCTGACTTCCACCCATATTGACTCAAAAGAGGATCCTGCTACATTACCCACCCTTTCTGTAGCTGTAATAGTATCCCTGACCAGTAATGCCACCCCTCCTCCCCTTTTTCCACCCTCTCTATCCCTTTTAAAGCACGGAAATCCAGGAATTTTGAGAATCCATTCCTGCCCTGGTGCCAGCCAAGTCTCTGTAATGGCCATTACATCATAATTCCATGTATGTATCCAAGCTCTCAGTTCATCACCTTTGTTCCTGATGCTTCTTGCATTGAGGTACACACATTTCAGCCCTTCTACCTTAATGTCTTTACACCAATTATTCTGCTTCTCCTTCCTCAAAGCCTCTCTGTATGTTAGATCTGGCTTTACTCCATGCACTTCTTTCACTGCTCTATCGCTCTGGGTTCCATCCCCCTCGCAAATTAGTTTAAACCCTCCCGAACCATGCTAGCAAACCTACCTGCAAGGATATTGCTCCCCCTCGAGTTCAGGTGCAACCCATCCAATCTGTACAGGTCCCACCTTCCCCAGAAGAGATCCCAATGATCTAAAAGTCTAAAACCCTGCTCCCTGCACCAACTCCTCAGCCACGCATTCAACTGCCATCTCCTGCAATTCTTACCATCTCTGTCACGTAGCACTGGCAGCAATCCTGAGAACGTCACCCTTGAGGTCCTGTTCTTCAGCCTTCTGCCTAATTCCCGAAACTCACACTTCAGGACCTCATACTGATGCAAGAAACTCATTTAGATTCTCACCCACATACTCCCTTTCCAAATTCATATTCTCTCCTTTATACTTGAGTGGCCCTACTCTCTCTCTAGTTATCATTTTTCTCCTGATTATGTACAGGATTTCTTGGGATTCCCTTTAATCCTACTTTTCAAGAACGTTTATGGTTCCTCCTGGCTCTCTTAATTCCACTCGAGTTCTTTTCTAGTTTGTGTATAATCCTCAAGAGCTCCATTTCGTTTTAGCTTCCCAAGGCTTACATACACCTTCTTTTTTCTTGACTAAATTCACCATCTCTCTCAACATCTAAGATTCCCATATCTTGTCATGGTTATCCTCCCTCTTTACTGAAATACACCTGCCTTGTAATCTGTAAGTTGTCTTTTAAACATGTAATGTGTGAACATGCCCAGAAACTGCTGTTCCCAATTGACTCTCTCCAGTTCCTGCCTAATACTTCTGTAATTAATGTTTTGGAGTCAATCCTGTTCCAACTGACGCCCTCTTTCAAGATCCTTATCTAGAGCTATCTTAAGAGTCAAAGAGTTGTGGTCACTGTTCCCTAAATTTTCCCCCACTGAAAGGTTAATTATCTTGTCAGGCTTACTTCTCAACACTGTCCTGTATGGTCCCACCTTCTGTAGAGTTATCTACATACTTATTTAAGAAATCCTCTTCTGTCCAATTTATTGCTCTAGCTCCAAGGAGATCCCAGACAACTTCCTCTTTGGGGAAGTTGAAGTCACCCAAAACAACATTCCTGTTGGGAGCTATGGTGAGATAGTTAAGGACTCATACACAGGCATTAGGGGAGAAAAAGCTCATACATGCACAAATTCATGTCACTGTAAGTACACTTTAAATCTGGGCCAGTACGAGATGCATTGAATACTCAAGTAGAAGAGACACAAACAAATTTAAAAGGGTTTAGAGGACTGGTCCACTGTCCCCTTGCATAATGGAATTAGCCCATGGCATAAAAAGGTTAGGAACTGCTGGTTTAGAGTATAGACAAAGGAACTATATAGTGACTGGACAACATCCAGTATATAGTTGTAGTACCTATTATCAGTATGAAAATCAGGTTATGTAGATGATAAGGTAATCATTAATAGAAAAAGATAATGAATAACATTTGTTGCTGAGTGGTAGAAGACAGCATATCCCATACTTTATACACAGACTAATGTCACATAGTGAGTCAAAGTTAATTGACTATTCACACCCACAAGGTGTTGTGTTCCTAAACGGAATCACTGTTTAAGGTAAAGGTGTCAGCTACCAAGCAATCGTGGATGGGAAATTTCATGGTGTCCTGCATTATTTGTGCAACAACACATCCAGGTGAACACACGGGGAGATAGCATACTCGACCACTGCTACTGGCCCTTCCGCAACACTTACAAAGTGCTCCTCCACCCACCGTGTGGAAAGTGGGATCACTCCTCCATCTTGCTGCTGCCTAGGTACAGGCAGAAGCTGGAACAAGAGGCAGCATAGTTAAACCTGCCCACTGTTGGACCATCCGATCAGCCTCCATGCTACAGGACTGCTTTGACGACACCAACTGGAATGTCTTTTGTGAAGAGGATGTCTCCAAATTCATGGAAGGGATCATGAGCTTCGTCTGGAAGTGTACTGGGGATGCTGTCCCCCAAAAATTGGTCAGAATCTATCCAAAGCAGAAGCCATGGATCAATAATTCGGTGCAAGCAGCACTTATTGCGTGAGACTGAGCTTA
This sequence comes from Mobula hypostoma, assembly GCF_963921235.1. Taxonomy (NCBI): domain Eukaryota; kingdom Metazoa; phylum Chordata; class Chondrichthyes; order Myliobatiformes; family Myliobatidae; genus Mobula; species Mobula hypostoma. Next base: position 27,624,874 of record NC_086111.1, on the reverse strand, counting down.
CGCTGCTGGTGACCAACAGAAACTCAAGAAATGCAGCTACGATCTGCGCAAGGCAGTGAAATGACAATACAGGGACAAGATCCATACACAATTCTCCAGCAACAACACATGCAGCTTATGGCAAGGTCTGCACACCATCGCAGACTTCAAAGCTAACGCAGTAGTACTTCCAACATCGCTGCCTCTCTCCCAGATGAGCTAAATCTTTATTATGCTCGGTTCAATGTCACCAACACTAAGCCCCCGAGGAGAGCCGTTGAAGTGACCTACACCTTAGTCATCTCTGAGGCTGAAGTACGCAGGTGTTTCCAATGGGTGGACAGGCGCAAGGCTGCGGGACCGAGCGGCATCCCTGGGCGGGTACTCAGGATGTGTGCAGCACAACTAGCAGGTGTGTTTACAGACATTTTTAATCTCTCCTTCTCCCAGTGTAGAGTGCCCTCCTGCTTCAAAACATCCACCATTGTCCCTGTACCCAAAAAGTCCAAGGTAACATGTCTGAATGGCCGGTGTCCTGTCACATTCACCGCGATAATAAGCACGTACTCTGAGTGGCTGGTGAAGGACTCATCCGCACCATGCTACCACTCACACTAGACCCCCGACAATTCGCCTACCGACACAACTGATCAACAGATGATGCAATAGCCGCAGCTCTACACACCATCCTTACACATCTGAAGAAGAAGGATGCTTATGTGAGAATGCTGTTCTTGGACTACAATTCAGTGTTCAACATCATCATTCCCTCCAGGTGCGACAAGAGGCTCAGAGACCTCGGCCTTCACCCTGACTTGAGCAGCTGCAACCTGGACTTCCTGTCAGATCGCCGGCAAGTGAAAAGGGTGGGCTCCCTCACTTCTGCCCCTCTGACCTTTAACACAGTAGTCCCTCAGGGCTGTGTCCTAAGTCCCCTCCTTTACTCTCTGTATACCCATGACTGTGTTACTACCCACATCTCCAATCTGCTAATTAAATTTGCTGACAAAACAACATTGATTGGCCTAATCTCAAATAATAATGGGGTAGCCTACAGAGAAGAAGTCATTACCTTGACATAGTGGTGTCAAGAAAACAAACTCTCCCTCACCATCGCAAAAACAGAGGAATTGCTGTGGACTATAAGAAGAATGGAGTCAGGCTAACCCCTTTTGACATCAATGGATCTGGGGTTGAGAGGGTGAACAGTTTTAAGTTCCTCAGTATAAACATCACTGAGGATCTCACGCGGTCTGTACTTACTGACTGTGGTGAAAAAAGCACAACAGCACATTTTTCACCTCAGACTTTTGAAGCAGTTTGGTATGGGCCCCCATATCCTAAGAACTTTCTACAGAGGCACAATTGATAGCAACCCAACTAGTTGCCTCACTGCTTGGTATGAGAAGAGTACTTCCCTCAATCGCAGGACTCTGCAGAGTGGTGCGGACAGCCTAGAGCATCTGTAGATGTGAACTTCCCACTATTCAGGACTTTTACAAAGACAGGTATGTAGAAGAGGCCTGAAGGATCATTGGGGACCACAAACTGTTCTGAGGAACAGGTGCTGAGGAAGAGGATTTCTTGGAATGTATGCGGGATGGTTTTTTGAACCAACATGTCGAGGAACCGACTAGAGAGCAGGCTATTCTGGACTGGGTTTTGAGCAATGAGGAAGGGTTAATTAGCGATCTTGTCGTGAGAGGCCCCTTGGGTAAGAGTGACCATAATATGGTGGAATTCTTCATTAACATGGAGAGTGACATAGTTAATTCAGAAACAAAGGTTCTGAACTTAAAGAGGGGTAACTTTGAAGGTATGAGACGTGAATTAGCTAAGATAGACTGGCAAATGACACTTAAAGGATTGACGGTGGATATGCAATGGCTAGCATTTAAAGGTTGCATGGATGAACTACAACAATTGTTCATCCCAGTTTGGCAAAAGAATAAATCAAGGAAGATAGTGCACCCGTGGCTGACAAGAGAAATTAGGGATAGTATCAATTCCAAAGAAGTAGCATACAAATTAGCCAGAGAAAGTGGCTCACCTGAGGACTGGGAGAAATTCAGAGTTCAGCAGAGGAGGACAAAGGGCTTAATTAGGAAGGGGAAAAAAGATTATGAGAGAAAACTGGCAGAGAACATAAAAATGGACTGTAAAAGCTTTTATAGATATGTAAAAAGGAAAAGACTGATAAAGACAAATGTAGGTCCCCTGCAGACAGAAACAGGTGAATTGATTATGGGGAGCAAGGACATGGCAGACCAATTGAATAATTACTTTGGTTCTGTCTTCACTAAGGAGGACATAAATAATCTTCCAGAAATAGTAAGGGACAGAGGGTCCAGTGAGATGGAGGAACTGAGTGAAATACATGTTAGTAGGGAAGTGGTGTTAGGTAAATTGAAGGGATTGAAGGCAGATAAATCCCCAGGGCCAGATGGTCTGCATCCCAGAGTGCTTAAGGAAGTAGCCCAAGAAATAGTGGATGCATTAGTGATAATTTTTCAAAACTCGTTAGATTCTGGACTAGTTCCTGAGGATTGGAGGGTGGCTAATGTAACCCCACTTTTTAAAAAAGGAGGGAGAGAGAAACCGGGGAATTATAGGCCGGTTAGCCTAACGTCGGTGGTGGGGAAACTGCTGGAGTCAGTTATCAAGGATGTGATAACAGCACATTTGGAAAGCGGTGAAATGATCGGACAAAGTCAGCATGGATTTGTGAAAGAAAAATCATGTCTGACGAATCTCATAGAATTTTTTGAGGATGTAACTAGTAGAGTGGATAGGGGAGAACAAGTGGATGTGGTATATTTGGATTTTCAAAAGGTTTTTGACAAGGTCCCACACAGGAGATTAGTGTGCAAACTTAAAGCACACGGTATTGGGGCTAAGGTATTGGTGTGGGTGGAGAATTGGTTAGCAGACAGGAAGCAAAGAGTGGGAATAAACGGGACCTTTTCAGAATGGCAGGCGGTGACTAGTGGGGTACCGCAAGGCTCAGTGCTGGGACCCCAGTTGTTTACAATATATATTAATGACTTGGATGAAGGAATTAAATGCAGCATCTCCAAGTTTGCGGATGACACGAAGCTGGGTGGCAGTGTTAGCAGTGAGGAGGATGCTAAGAGGATGCAGGGTGACTTGGATAGGTTGGGTGAGTGGGCAAACTCATGGCAGATGCAATTTAATGTGGATAAATGTGAAGTTATCCACTTTGGTGGCAAAAATAGGAAAACAGATTATTATCTGAATGGTGGCCGATTAGGAAAAGGGGAGGTGCAACGGGACCTGGGTGTCATTATACACCAGTCATTGAAAGTGGGCATGCAGGTACAGCAGGCGGTGAAAAAGGCGAACGGTATGCTGGCATTTATAGCAAGAGGATTCGAGTACAGGAGCAGGGAGGTACTACTGCAGTTGTACAAGGCCTTGGTGAGACCACACCTGGAGTATTGTGTGCAGTTTTGGTCCCCTAATCTGAGGAAAGACATCTTTGCCATAGAGGGAGTACAAAGAAGGTTCACCAGATTGATTCCTGGGATGGCAGGTCTTTCATATGAAGAAAGACTGGATGAACTGGGCTTGTACTCGTTGGAATTTAGAAGATTGAGGGGGGATCTGATTGAAACGTATAAGATCCTAAAGGGATTGGACAGGCTAGATGCGGGAAGATTGTTCCCGATGTTGGGGAGGTCCAGAAAGAGGGGTCACAGTTTGAGGATAGAGGGGAAGCCTTTTAGGACCGAGATTAGGAAAAACTTCTTCACACAGAGAGTGGTGAATCTGTGGAATTCTCTGCCACAGCAAACTGTTGAGGCCAGTTCATTGGCTATGTTTAAGAGGGAGTTAGATATGGCCCTTGTGGCTACAGGGGTCAGGGGGTATGGAGGGAAGGCTGGGTTCTGAGTTGGATGATCAGCCATGATCATAATAAATGGCGGTGCAGGCTCGAAGGGCCGAATGGCCTACTCCTGCACCTATTTTCTATGTTTCTATGTTTCTATGTTCCAGCTGCTACCATCTGGGAAATAGTACCGCAGCATAAAAGCCAGGACCAACAGGCTCTGGGCAGCTTCTTCCACCAGGCCATCAGACTGATTAATTCACACTGATACAATTGTATTTCTATGTTATACTGACTGTCTTGTTGAACATACAATTTATTACAAATTACTCTAAATTGCACATTGTACATTTAGACGGAGATGTAACGTAAAGATTTTTACTCCACATGTATATGAGAGATGTAAGTAATAAAGTCAATTCCAATTCCAATTCCAGTCAAGATACTATTACAGCACAGCAGCCACAAAAGTAGAAAATATTAAGGAAGTATTTTGGAGTTCGAACTAACATAATGTAGATTAAAGACTAAATGCATTTCTGTGTAAAAGTAAGTAATTTATTTAGATTGGATGAAAACAGCTATGGCAAATTAGAGAAAGGTAAGGAGATCATTGGACCCAAGAAACCTCAAAATGTTATTGTAACTGGTCACTTCTAGGAATGATTCAATACTTCAGCTTTCAAATGTGCTAGCATTAACACCAACAATTAAAAGATATAATATCACAATAACCAGGATCAACAGACCTTTGTAAGTCTCAACTGCAGGTCGTTTGTTGTGTGTTTAGGCATCAAATGAGTGATAAAACCTGCCTCTACCTACAGAGCTGAGGTGACGATCACCAATATTATAGACAGTGGGCACTGGAAGCTACTGTGAAAAAGACCCCAAAATAGAGACCGGCAATTATACTTGGCGTTGCAACTTTTCACAATTTATTGCTGGGACACCACTTATACCAACAAACAACTACAAGCAGCAGTTGAACCATTTTCACACCCAAAGGCTGCTATTCCCACAACAGCAGCACTAAGGATAAAGAGGTGGGCAATTTTTGCCTTGAGATGGGGAATGACATTTTCCACAGAGCATCTACGCAAAATCCTAAGGAGGAAGCCTCATTGAGACTACCCCAAGGGGTAACCACAAGAAACACTCAAAGTGTACATTCTGCAGGCTGTCAACATTGATTCCGCTATAGTAAGAGATACTCAAAGAGTATTTTAAAGCAATAGTATATATGCTAAGTGAAAGGACAGATTCATGAACAGATCTCAGACACAGATTGATTTCAAGTTTAAACAATTTGGATAGTCCATTAACCTTGCCTTTATTCCATGCAAACATCAGGGAATTATGAAAGAGCTGCATGCAAAATACTTGGCATCATAGGGATGAACAATACAGAGGATCATTGGTCTTACTGATATAGGGGATCGAGTCACTAGATTTACAATATGTTCGGGCTACGGAATGCACTAAATTAAAACTCCAGTCAAGGTGTGGAAGTGGTTGACAAAATCATTCCAGTGTGTGCACATTTGTTATGGTAAAAGAAGAAAAAAACGTTCTTAGTATTTATTTATGTATGTATTTATTTATCTATCTATCTATTTATTTATTTGTTTGTTTGTTTGTTTGTTTATGTATTTATTTATTTAGAGATCTTTTGTGGAACAGACCCTTCCAGCCTGATGAGTCACGCCACCCATCAACTCACTTATCTAACCGCAGCCTAATCACAGGATAGTCGGCTGATGGTGTAGTGGCATCCGCACTGGACCTCGAGGCGAGTGGCTCTGGGTTTGAATCTGGTTGGCCCCTTGCACACTTTCCGTTCGTGCTGGGTTGAATGTCGATTGTGCTAAAAAAAACGGCAAGGTTGCTGCCCAGTGCACCACAAACCGTGGAAAGCAACAATAGTCAATAATCATAGGACAAGTTACAATGACTAATTAACCCACTAACCGGTACATCTTTAGACCATGGGAGGAAATTTGAGCACCTGGAGAAAACCCACAGAGTCACGGGGAGGACGTATAAACTCTTATAGCCGACGCTGTAATTGAACTCGGAGTTCCGACACCCGAAGTTGTAATAGCATGGCACTAACCGCAATGCTCTCATGCCGTCCTATTGATGAACAGTTGTATGATGTGTTAGGGATGAAGCATGCAAGACTGTGTCATACCATGGAACAAACAATAGGGGAGGCAAAATATATTTCTGCTATACAAAGATTCCCTGAAGGAGATCGCATCAGATAATGGTTCATGATTTAGCTTGTTTCGGTTTGAATGATTCATGAACAACAGTGAAATAAAATACCACTTTACTTCTCCTCACGATCCAGCTTTAAATGGGAAAACTGAAACCCCAGGTCAGTTTGTGAGAAGTATTGAAGAAACAGACTACACAAGGTCAATTGAGCTTCACCATTAATCACTGACAGGTACCATTCCTTCGGCAAAAGCAGAAATATTGATTGATAAATAACGAAGAACACAATTGTATCTTATACCACCCATTTTAATGGACGAATAAAGGAAAAATGATTAAAACTTGGGAAAGCATCACAACTTATATGACAAACTGTATTGATACTTCCCAGCAAGCCAGAATGAATGAGTTGAATTTGCAGAGAAATTTCTTCATGCTCATGTTGACCATGTAATCCTAGCAAATGATTGCAAGATTGAGGATGCTTTGAAAGGCAGTGCAAATGTTGTTCAAGAGTCATTATGTAACACATATAATAAGGGAAAAGATAAGAAGATATTAACTTCGGGAGTTTAAAAATACTGCAAAAATAAGATTTGTGTTTTCAAATATCTTGCACATTAGAACCTTCAGGTGGGCAAGTTGGTCAGCATCACTGAGTTGGGCCAAAAGACCTGCATCCATGCTGTGACTCTAGTAATGACACAGGAGAGAGATGCTCTAAAATATATGATTGGACAGTATTGACTCACCGATGCGTGTGGTGATTTTTTTTCCTGTCTAGAGTTGTAGATTTAGACCAAATTACCTTTTGAAAATAAAATACAGGTTGACCTTCACTAATCCGGCACCATTGGGACCTGAGGAGTGCTGGATTAGTGAAAATGACGAATTACAGAAGGATCATATGAAGTGTAATCAGTGCCAGATTATCAAATTCAGATTAGTGAAGGTCAACCTGTAGTAAAATTAAGATAAATAGCCAAAATATTAACTTAAGTGGAAATGATAACTAGACATTTAAATAACTTATAAATTAATTACCAGAATAAATATATTGAAGAATTGAAGATAAATAGCATGAAGGATATTAAGTGTCTGAAGGAGCATGAAGAGTGGAAATTTTACTGTGAAACACAGGTGATGAAACAAAGACAACTGTTTCTCTTTTGAGTTACAGCTCAATTATGCAATGGTCCAGGGACATCGATTAAAGTTAATTGATTGACCAAAAGGACAGATTAGAGGTTTGCTTTCGATCATGGATGAGCAGCCAAAACCTGTTGCTTACAACTCCAGTGCCACGCGCAAACTTCAGAATAATTCTTCTGTCCCGGAGCATGGCCTATGTAGGAAGTGTACCCAGCTGCTTGATCTCAACCCCAAGATCTTTGGACTTGAGGAGGTCATAGGATTCACTGCAGGTCATCTGGGAGGGTGAGAGCTTGCTGGATTGTATGTTCCAAGAAACATTCACTCCACAAGCAGGGAGAGTTCAAGACAATAAATAAATGAGCCTTGGTAAAAGAGGAGGCAGGAAGGAATGCATCCTTTGGACATGTGCTGGTACTACACATTGTAAGGTGCAAGGAATAACAATTTAGAAGGGCATCAGTGGGGAAAAGACAGAGGAAAAAAGAGCATACAGAATTACCAGTATTACCAGAAATTCCATAGCAGGGCATAATATAGGCTTTTCCACAATCTCGTTTAGAATTTCAAATGATGTGTTACCTTCTGAGTGCTTAGGTGAAGGACATCATAGACAGGGTGCAAAATATTCCACATGGGAGAGAGTCAGAAATTGTGGCACACTGGAGTACCCTCATAGCAGGCAGGGAATAAAGATTTTACAGTCAGCTAAAGAAGATGCTAAAAAAGTAGGCTATCCAATGTTGCAATCCCTGGCTTATTCCCAAGCAACAGGTCAGTCAGAGTAGAAGCAAAAAAGTATGGAGGATTAGTGCCTTTGATTTGGTACAGGAAAGAGGCCATTAGATTTTTCAGAACACTAGGAATAGTTTGGGGGCAAAAGGCACCTATTCAAAAGTGTAAATTATCCTTCAAGAGGACTAATGACTACAATGTTCAGAAAGAGCCTAAATTAATCAAATGGGAAATAGGGATACATTGTTTTAAACTTATGTTTCTTAGTGCATGTACAGATGATATGGCTTTGTAATACAGAACATTTTGATAGAAATCTTTTTCTAGGATTACAATCCTGCCATTCCCAAACCCCCAACATAAGGTTTCCCATACTATTATAGACACCAAGAACTCCAAGTACAAACCCCATTTCCAGAAAAGTTGAGATATTTTCCAAAATGCAATAAAAACAAAAATCTGTGAACCTTTATTTAACTGACAAAAGTACAAAGAAAAGATTTTCAATAGTTTTACTGACCAACTTAATTGTATTTTGTAAACATACACAAATTTAGAATTTGATAGCTGCAACACACTCAACAAAAGTTGGGACAGGGGCATGTTTACCATTGTGTTACATCACCTTTTAATAACACTTTTTAATTGTTTTGGAACTGAGGATATTAATTGCAGTAGATTTGCAATTGGAAATTTTGCCCATTCTTGCTTGGTATAAGACTTCAGCTGCTCAACAGTCTGTGGTCTCCGCTGTCTGACTCTCCTCTTCATGATGCGCCATACATTTTCAATAGGATAGATCTGGACTGGCAGCAGGCCAGTCAAGCACACGCACTCTGTGTCTACAAAGCCACGCTGTTGTGGCCCGTGCAGAATGTGGTCTGGCATTGTCCTGCTGAAATAAGCATGGACGTCCCGGGAAGAGACGTCACCTTGATGGCAACATATGTCTCTCTAAAATCCTAATATATGCCTCAGAGTCAATGGTACCTTCACATACATGGAACTCACCCACGCCGTGGACACTGATGCACCCCCATACCATCACAGATGCTGGCTTTTGCACCTTTCGCTGATAACAATCTGGATGGTCGTTTTCATCTTTGGCACGGAGAACTCAACGCCCGTTTTTTCCGAAAACTAGCTGAAATGTGGACTCATCTGACCACAGCACATGGTTCCACAGTCTTTTGGTCGATCTGAGATGAACTCGGGCCCAGAGAACTCGCCAGCGTTTCTGCATAGAGTTGATGTATGGCTTCCTCCTTGCGTAATACAGTTTCAAGTTGCATTTCTGGATGCAGCGACGGACTGTGTTGAGTGACAATGGTTTTCCAAAGTACTCCCGAGCCCAGGTGGCTATAATTGTCACAATAGCATGACGGTTTCTTAGGCAGTACCGCCTGAGGGGTCAAAGATCATGCACATTCAACAGTGGTTTCCGACCTTGCCCTTTACACACTGAGATAGCTCTGAATTCTCTGAATCTTTTCACAATATTATTTACTGTAGATGTTGAAAGACCTAAATTCTCTGCAATCTTGCGTTGAGAAATGTTCCATTTGAACTGACTAACAATTCTCTCACGAATTTTGGCACAAAGGGGTGAGCCACGACCCATCTTTGCTTGCAAAGACTGAGCCTTTGATGGACGCTACTTTTATACCCAGTCATGATACCTCACCTGCTACCAATTAGCCTGCTTAATGTGGAGTCTTCCAAACCGGTGTTACTTGAATACTCTGTGCACTTTTCAATCTTATTTTAACTCTATCCCAACTTTTGTTGAGTGTATTGCAGCCATCAAATTCTAAATTTGTGTATATTTACAAAATACAATTAAGTTGGTCAGTAAAACTATTGAAAATCTTTTATTTGTACTTTTGTCAGTTAAATAAAGGTTCACATGAATTAACATATCACATATTTTTGTTTTTATTGCACTTTGGAAAATATCCCAACTTTTCTGGAAATGGGGTTTGTAGACTAAAACTACAAATAATGCAAAGAAAGGCTTAGATACTGAAAGTCAAGGCTGAATTAACTTGGTTAGCTACAAATACAAATAGCCATATGAGAAACTGATGCAGCAATGTGGTTTGAAACACCAGAGGATTGGGCACCTAATGTTCATAATTACTGTGTCCAAGAAAGAAAAATGGGGATGAATAAAGGTAATTGGGTTGACAGCACTTATCAGAGGAGACATCATCATGTTGGACAAAGAGCATGACCTTAACAGGACAAGGAGAGAATTGCTTCAGTTAGAATTGAGAAACAAAAAGGGTGTGATCACACAAACTGAAGTGAAGAATGGTATAGAGAGGCAGTGAGAAAATGGGACTAGCTAAACTGTTGTAACACAGAGGTGGTTCAGAATGAACATACTTGATCTTTGCTATTTATAATCATGCAGAGATTCTATTCTATAAGCTCCTGAACACTGAGCAGCACTTGAAAGTACAACCCTTTTGGGAAACTATAATGATATCCAATGGAGTAATATTAACAGGTTACTAGCGGTTTGGGTAAAGGCAGGCAGAACGTTTTTCAAGACTGTTGCTTCCTCAGAGATTTTCTTGTTTATGATAGACCATTTGAAGCTGAACACAAATATAATTGCAGACTACTTGTTTCACATAGGAATTTGGAGAAACAAGAAATTAACTTTTATTGAATATAAAGTGCTTAATTGCATAATGGTGCTGATGCTTTACGATAGTTCAACTAAGATAAAAGTGTTTAGTAGATGAGTTTTGCTTGTATTCAGTGTCTGAGGCTTCTTGCTTATACGTTCAACAATAATCAGCAAAATTGATGGATTCCAGCTGACCTGATACTGTTTCTCCATGACCGCAATGTCCTGGTGAAACCTTTCATCATGCTCATCACTGACAGCACCAAGATTTGCATGGAAGAACTCTAAATGGGAATGCAGAATATGAATCTTTAGTGACATGTTGCATTTCATGGTTTTGTATGGTTAAAGCATGTTGGCAAACAGCTACATGTAGATTGGTGCCCTGTAGTTGCCAATAAAATTTTCAATAACATCCTTAAATGTCTTCTATGTAATTTCTCCAGTCCAACTAGAAGTTCTTCAAATTGCCTGTCATCAATGATCTGGTTGATTTGTGGACTTTGGCATTGGTTATTCTGTCTCAAATATCAAAATCCTTCATGGAAATTTTTAGCCTTTCTAAAACCTGTCCTGCCATGCTGCATCTGCTCTGGCTAAGCATTCCCAGGCTTGTTGGGACAAGTTAGAAAACTTTTCAACTTATATTGTGGGCAACATTTTAATTGACTTGAATTAGGAATTTAAATAACAAATAAAGGTGATTTTCTTTTGAAAAATGGTGCAGTAGTGGAATTTCATGGTGATTTTCATGATTTGCAGTCCGAAAACCAGAAGACATATCCAAGAGTATTCAGAAAGCGAATGTTTGTTGTCTTGTATAGAGTGAAGGGAAAGAAAGGAACTTCTGAAATATTTCTAGAATTCAAACTTCAAGATTGTTTAGTCATTTCCAGTAAATATGTGTAAAGGAGAACAAAATAATTAATAAAATGTCACATAAAAGCACAATCAGATAATGAACAGAATAATAAAAATACATAATAAATGTAAATACATAAGATAGCTTATATACCTAGATTAATTGGATGTCCATAAAGTGAGTCTAGGCACAGGATTGTCCATATATCAGATGACTGACAGGAAATGAGAAAGTAGTGGTGGTGGGTGAGTGGGGAGGTTTTCATTAACCCTACTGATGAAAGTAACTGGTTTTGATTCTGGTGGTCCTGGTGTAGACGCTATGTAGCCTCCTCCCTGAAGGGAGTGGGACAAACAGTCCATGAGCAGAGTGGTGGGATCCTTTGTGATGTTACTGGCCATTTTCTGGCGCTTTCCTGTATATACGTCCTTAGTGGCAGATAGGCTGGTGCCTGTGACATGTTGGGCAGTTTTGACTATCTGTTCCATAGCCTTCCTGTCCACCACAATGCACTTCCATACCTTTGCAGTGATGCAGCATGTTAGGACACTCTCCACTGTGCATCTGTAGAATTAAGATGTATAGATCCGCTAAGTTCACCTCTCTTCAGCCCTCTCAAAGAGTAAAGACTTTGTTGAGCTTTCTAGATCATGTAGGCTTCATTCTTGGACCTTGAGAGTTTGTGAGAAATGTGCACTCCCGGGAGTTTACAGCTACTTGCAGTTTCCACTGCTGTGCCGCTGATGTAAAGAAGGGTGTGAATGATACGAGTTCTCCTGAAGTCAATGACCTTTTCCTTTGTCTTTCTTGGCCAAAATGTTGTTATTCCAACTACGAAGGAGCCATTGCTACAAATGGGGAAGGAGGTAGGCTAAGCAGACCAGGTATCAGCAGGGGGATCATTTGGGCAAGTGTTATCATATTGACATAAGATTTGGATAAATAATTAAGAAAGGAAATGAGAAGTTTAAAGCACACCTGTAAATTTAAAAGAGTTAATTGCTATTTGTTTAGCAAAATTGAACCATATCAATGAGTAATCTCTGTGGAGGACGCTTTCCATAAATAGACCAAGTACATTTCAGCAAGAGGGAAACGTGGAGAAAACAAAGAAGCTGTTGCTTCAGTATTAATGATGATGAAAGTGGGATAAAGTTGTGTGATGCAATCCTATGAAATTATCGTGTGATAACCAGGCTAAATGCAACAAATTGCAAGAAGAAACAAAGCAAATCTATAACTGACAAAATAAAAAGAGAAGGTCAATGTGGAAGCAAAGAGAAATGTGGCCAAAAAGTCACCCAGCGAGTACTGGGATCTATCAGAGGCATAGAAAGTGATATGAGCTAAAAACACGGGGCAAAGCCAGACTAAGAAATGAATATTCTAATCATGGTATAAGTGTACACTGGTGAATCTCTGTGGGCTGCAGGAATTTGTACCAGTTTTCCTTTTAAATATACTCATTTGAACTACTTTTGCTGTAGTCTGCAGCACGTAAATTTCCTCTTAACAATGGACTATGAAATTACATCAATAATCTTCAGACCTCAAGTTCAATGGTTAAATGTGGAGCAGTTAGGTGCGGTGCCTTTAAAGGTCAACACCATGGCCGAAAATGCAGAAGGTGAGGTGGAATTCAAAACAGGGTGAAGCATGGAGGGATGAAGTCTCCCTTACTCAGCATCTTGTTGGCGGATGTACAGGCACTGGAAAATAAGACTGATGATCTCAAGGCAAAGTTGTTGAATCAGACGTAGATGAGTCGGGTCTCGGTTATTTGTTGCATTGAATCTTGGTTAATTGTGAATACACCGACGCAGTGTTCTGGCCAGAAGGGTTTACAATTTTCAGCATGGATTGAACCGTGAATTCCGGTAAGGAAAGAGGTGGCGGTGTATGCTTCTTAGTCCATGCACGAATGTTGGGGTTATGTCGACTTCTTGTTACCCTGACTTAAAATAACTGATGATTAAATGTAGACCATTCTGTTTGCCTCGGGAGTTCTCATTCGTAATCCTGTCTGCAGTTTACATAGCACCAGTGACTGATTATAAGCAAACACTTGCGAGACTGCACAATGTTGTACATAAGCAAGAAACAGCTCATCCCAATGCATTTAAAACTATAGTTGGCTACTTTAACCAGGCTTGTTTGAAGAAAGCCCTGCCCATTTGTCACCAGTGCATAACCTGTTGCACCAGAGGTCCCAACACATTAGATTGCTACTACACTACGATAAGGAACGCCTATTGTTCTCTCCCAAGACTGCATTTTGGCCAGTTGGATCATTTGGCTGTATTCCTACTACCTGCATACAGACAGAGCCGAAAGATCAAGGCTCCAGAGATCAATACATCTAAGAGGTGGTTGTGTGAGGCAGAGAAATGGTTATAGGATTACCATGGGTTGGAGGAATGGGTTAGGTCCAAGAACTCATTTGAGGACCTGAATAACTACACCAGGGTCATTGCAGACTTTATCAAAACTGCTCTGAATGACTGTGTCCCAACAAAATCATTCAGGGTTTTCCCTAATCAGAAACCTTCGATGAATAGTACAATCCAGAATCTGCTGCAAGCCTGATCAGATGCATTCAAGGCTGGAGATCAAGAATGCTACGAGCAGTGCAGGTGTGATCTTCGTGTAACCCTCGGATTCGGCCAGCAGTATTAATCTAGGGGGAGACAGCCTCCGGCCCGGCCAAACTTGAGAAATCTTGTTTGTATGGATGCTGCAACATGTGTTCCCCTGGTACAAATCAGTACCACGAAATAACAAACAGTACACAATATGAGCTTAAATAATTGAGCTTTATAGTTCTTAATTTGACGATAGGGTCAGTAAGAAAACAAAAAGAAAAAAGGCGTATTTTGATGAAACAGTCTAATGTGCACACTGGAGCTCACAGTTTTTCCATCTGTTCGTTCTCCATCGATTTCCCTGGGATGACATGAACCCCTGAACCCATTCCAAGTTTGTTCAGTCCTGCAGTCTACGACTTCCCTGTTCTGGCATCTTCTCTCTCCATCTTCTCCCGAACCAAAGCCCAGGAAATCCCTTCCCTTGGGCACAAAAGAAAGAAAAACACCTCCCCTCATTGGCCAGCACACATTCCAAAGCCCCCGTATTCTCTAGTCATAACCCAAACACTGCAGCTATAGAGAAACCATTACACTAGCAGTGAACCCTTTCGCAGGCCGTTACACTCTTACCCCAGCAAATTTAGTCATGTCTTCATGACTTTGAGACAATTTGGCAACCCTTCCTGCAAAACACAAAGTCCAAACCAGGTGAAAAAAGGTAGTGACATAGCTCCCCAAGAGTAGGGACCACACTCTGTTCCCCCAGTGCTACATAGGCCAGCCTATCCGGTGGTCTCCTGATTCTGTGAGAGCTCTGTACCACTTCATCTACCTCTTCATGTTCCGACACTACTGGGGATTCTTCTGGTCTACCTGGCAAAGCCTCCCCCGGACTATCACTCATGCCCTCCTGCAACTCTGACCCCTCTGTGTCTTGGCTAAGCCCCGCTTCATCCCTTGCAGGGTCCCGCTGCAACCCAGGCAGCTCACAGATAACACCCCGCCACTTCACTTGACTCAACGGGAGAAGGGCCAGGAGTCTCTTCCTCAATCATTGGGGAGTTAGTAAAAGGCAGCATATACCACACCTCCAAGTCCACATCCTCCGAATCAGTATCTCTCTCAGGGGTGGGGGCCAGCCTAACCTCTCCAACAGTTGGTCCTGTAGTCACCGCAGAGTCCTCTTACTAGATGTAGGCTCCAGGTTGGGCTCTGGGTCAACCTGCACCTCTCGTCCCAGAGGCAGAAGTTGGTTCCGATGGAGAATCTTGACAGGCCCATTCCCAACTTCCGGTTTCACCCAGAAAACTGGTAGGCTTGGCATCTGGCTTTCCACCACATAGGTTGTACCCGCCCAGTGGTCAGCCAACTTATACTTCCCAAGTAGCCCCAAATTCCTTATGAGGACTTGGTCTCCCAGCAGGAGTTGGGAGAACCTCACCTTTTAATCATACCTCCTCTTATTTCCTTAATTCTGTTTGGCAGCTGCAACCCCAGCTAATTCATAAGCCCTTTTCAGCTCCCTTTTCATATCAGATACATATCAGATAAGTTCATATCAGATAAGTCTCCAGCGGTAAGTTGCCCTCATCAGTCCCAAAACAAAGGTCAATGGCCTTACACCTAAACATCAGATAGTGTGGCGAGTACCCGGTAGATTGATGTCGGGTACAGTTGTAACTGTGAACCAGATGTCCAATATGTCGACTCCACCTGGTCTTCTTACTGATCTCCAAGGTCCTGAGCATGTTGAGCAAGCCCCCATTAAACCTCTTCAGCCTGCGGATTATAGGGAGTGGTCCGTGACTTCTCGACTCCAAGCATGCCCAGCAACTCATGGACGAGTCTGCTCTCGAAATCCTGTCCCTGATCACTATGTATCTGCCTAGGGAGGTGAAAATAAATAAAATACTTCTCCCATAACACTTTGGCCGCCATAGATTTCCTCTGGTCCTTGGTAGGGAAAGCCTGCACATATCTGGTGTAGTGATCTGTGATGACTAAGACATTCTCCATGTTGCTGGCATCAGGTTCTATTGACAGGAAATCCATGCACACCAGGTCCAGTGGTCCCACACTCTGCAAGTGGGACGAGGGAGCTGCCTGTGTAGGGAGCGTCTTCCGCCGTATACATCGAATGCACGACTTGCAGTATCCTTCGACCTCCAATTTCATTCGGGGCCAGTAAAATCGGTCTCTGAGCAATCCACAGGTCTCTACAACCCCCAAATATCCAGAATCATCATGAAGTGACTTCAACACAATCCTCTAATACTTCTCCGGTCCAACCAGCTGTGTATGCTGAGGTCGGTCCTGGGGTGGTGTGACCCGATATAGGATCTGATTCTGCAACTCCAGATGGGGCCATTCTCTCAGTAAAGGAGGCACTATGACATGTTTCATCTTCTCCACCCGAGCCATGTCCCCCATTTTGACTGCTGACCAAATGGTACCGATGCTCAGGTCGTCTCGCTGAGCAGCTACCACTTCCTCTGGACTCAATTCCGGCAATTGATTTGCCTTCAGAGCAGTCAGGTTACAATAAACTTGTGGAACGGTGTCATCAGAAGCTCCCAATTGATCTACTGCTAGATCCTGTCCCTGCTTTCCGTCTACCTTCACCATGATGGCAAACTGACACATGGCCTTCACCCCCAGGGCAGGAATGCTCTCCCACTCTTTGTCCCTCTTCAGCCCCTCATGCGCACATTGGGACAAAGCATCAGCATCAATGTTCCTTCTTCCTGGCAAGTACTTCAGGCTAAAATCATAGACAGACAACGCCGCCAACCAGATGGCCTGTGGCACCTAATTTCGCCAACGTCAGGACATAAGTTAGGTGATTGTTGTCCGTCCTCACCTCAAACTTGGCACCATAGAGGTAGTCGCTCAGCTTATCCACCACAGCCCATTTCAATGCCACAAACTCCAACTTGTGCGTAGCTTAGTTTTTCTCGGAGGGCAACAGACTCCGGCTGATATACGCAATGGGTTTCAACCCGGTGTCCTAATCCTGATACAGGACGCCCCCTGAGTCCTCTCTGCTGGCATCCATATGCAGTACATACGGCAATCAGGGGTCCTCAAAAGCCAGCTCAGGCGCCTGGGTTAGCAGCTCCTTCAGCGATATTTCGCATCCTATCTCAGTCCAAAGGGCTCTGACAGGCTAAGATACTCTCACTCTCCTCTCCTTTTCTCCCCCTACCTTTCTTCCCCTAGGGAGAGTAACCACACAGGAACTGATTCAACGGGTGACTCACTTTCATGTAGTCCTTCACGAACCTCCGACAGTAACCACAGAACTCAAGGAATGACTGCAGAGCGCTCACTGTCTGGGGCCTTGGCCAGGTGGTCACCACCTCTATCTTAGCCGGATCTGTAGCTACTCCATATCATGAGACTATGTACCCAAAATAGCAAACAGATGTCTTGCAGACCTGGCACTTGTCCAGGGAAAGTTTTAACCCTTCAGCTTTCAGGCAGCCCAGCACCTTCAGTAGCCTCACTTCATGCTCTTCCAAGGTGGACTCAAACACTATGAGGTCATTCAGATACACCAATACCTCAAGCAAGTTCATATCCACCACCGTCTTCTCCATGACCCGCTTGAAGGTTGCAGGGGCTCCCAATATGCCCTGAGGCATCCTTTTGAACTGGGAGAATCCCAGGGGACATATAAATGGCGTCTTCTCTTTGTCAGCCTCACTCATGGGGATCTGGCAATATCCACTTCTTAAGTCCAGCGCACTGAAACACTTCTCACCACTCAGACAGGCCAGTGCATCTTTGATCCTCGGGACCGTATACTAATCTGAGACGGTGCGCCAGTTCAGAGTCCTATAGTCCACAAGCATCCGTATCTTCCCATTCTTCTTTCGGGCTACTACTATGGGGGACGCATTGGAGCTTCAGGACTTGGTGATGATCCCAGCTTCCTTCAAATGCTGCTGAATGTCTTCCACCTCTGCAGGGGCCAGTCTAAATGGGATGTCCTCGGTCACCCAGATAATGTGACACGTGCTCTTGGAACAACCGACATCAAACTCATCAGTCGAGAAGACACCTTCCAGCTTCAACAGCTTCTCTACCAACCTCCCCCTCCAACTCGCAAGAACCGGTGAGTCCTCAAAGTTGAATGACTCAGCGGTCAACTTTCCCCCCTTTTCCAATAGTTTCTCCCTGGCTTGTCTCGCAGGGACACCAGACATTACTGTCACTGGGAACAAATGCACCAGGGGCATCTCCCGCTTGAAGGTGACCTCCCTCTTCATAGTGTTCTTGACAATCACTATCATCCTTCTCGCCTGTACAATCGAGGGCTTCGGCAGTTCGAGCCTCACCAGTACCCCAGCAGGAAATCCCAACTCCCCCTCATGGTCTTCCAGAGCATCCACTAAGAGGGCCTCGCCCTCAGGCATTTCGGGAAATTTGGTGGCTCCCATCACTGTCACTACTTCCCCAGGCTGTAACACTATTGGCTACGACTGGGTGAACCACACAGTCCCTCGTCTAAATTCAGTATCCGGCCCAATGCAGCCACGCACTTCCTCAAAAGCAGCTTGAAACACCAGGTGCACGGACAATGTTATCAGAAAGCTCTCCCCAACCTTCTCCTTGCAGGCTTCCATGAGCCTCCTCACAAGAGGGGTGTTGGTCCCCACCAGATCTTCTCAGTGAGATCCAGGCAAACCACCACTAATGTATCAAGGACCTTAGCCACTCCCACATTAGCCTCCAAAAACTCCAATTTCACTGTCAAGTAACCATTGTATGGATAATCACCCGCACTTTGACCCCAGATCTCCAGTGCACTGAATGGTGTCAATGGTAAGTGCATCAGATTCTGGTTGTAAAACGAATGGTATAGCAATGTGACTTGCGACCCGGTGTCGAGTGTGGCTTTAGCATAAATACACTCGATCTGTAGTGATACACTGGAGCATGGTTCTACTAAGCCTTCAGGAATAGTGTCTTTCACTTTCAGAGGCTCTTTGGTATATTGCTGGGAACATGTGCCCCCAAAGACACCATGCCGTTCCCCCACTGGGTCTCCTCTAAGTGTTCCCAATGACTCTCTCTCCGTAGGTACCCGGGGATTCACTCTCCTTCTCATGTCACACCGGCTGAAAGCAGCCCTCCACATTGTTCGTCCCCTTAGCAGATCTGTCTCCCTATCAGCTCCATCATATGGAGACGTCACACCCGCCTATAACAACCAGGACACCTCAGTTCTCAACTCTGCCACTCCTTTACCACTCCCCGAGGCAGGCTATCCGTGGTCACCTCACCGCAGGGGACCACGACCGAGGACTGTACCCTGACCGAGGCCTCCCGTGCCTCTGACGCATTCTCCTCTTCTTGTTCTTCTGTCATCAGTTCAACAAATGAGGGAGGGGAATGCGTCTTACGAGACAGTTGGTGACCCCAAGCGATCAAGTCCTGGGACTGGGTGCCCTTTGCTACCTGTTTCATTCTTAACTGACCCACCTCATCCTCTTGAATGGCCCCTCTGCGCCACAAGCAATTTAGCTGCGTCTTTAGCCAAAAGACGTATGCAGAAAGCTTCCCCCCAACTCCTGATGCATGTTCTGAAACCCTGCCATGAGCTCCATTGGACTTCCTGTCATGTCAAAGGCATTTTCCAGTGTAATCACCCGTAGTTTTATGGGTACCATGACCTGACAGCTCTCACGTCTGCAGCCTGCTCACTCAAACTCTTAACCAATCTCTGTCGCTTTATGTCAGGTGTCCCCAACCTTTTTTGCACCGCGGACTGTTTTAATATTGACAATATTCTTGCGGACCGGCCGACAGGTGCGGGGGAGGTGTTAATCACGACCGGAATACAGGTGATAAGTCAATTAAATCACTTATAAGTGGCTAATACACTCAATTTTGTTTCTAAAAGGGTTTATCTAACAAATTTAATATTAAACACACAACGTATATTTTTCCCGTATGAACATATAAAATCATTGCAACACACCAATATCGCTGAATCAGTGGGAGGCCTGGGCTTGTTTCACTGCAACAAGACAGTCCCATCGAGGGGTGATGGGAGACAGCGATACTCGAAGGAGGTTTCTTATGTCCAGTCTATTCCGCAATTTAGTTTTCATTGCACTCATTGCAGAAAAGCCCGCTTTGCAGAGATACGATGTTGGAAATGGAAGGAACTTTTTCAGTGCTTTCATGGCTATCTCAGGATATTCAGCCTTGACTTGATCCAGAAGGCCAGCAGAAATGTTATGTCAAACATACTTTTCAGCCCACCGTCTTTTGCAAGCTCGAGGAGTTGATCTTCTTCCTGCGCTGACATGGAGAACGCATGGGTAATGACCTCACGTGTGTTCAAGTTCCAACAGTGGGCGTGACAAGGAATGAGGAAAGGTGCAGCTGACTCATATTGTTTCATATCATCAAATCATATTGTTTCCTTGTGGCCCGGTAGCATATGTTTTGCGGCCCGGTACCGGTCCGCGGCCTGGTGGTTGGGGACTGCTGCTTTACGTCATCAGAGCACTGCCACTCATCTAACAACTGAGAGGTCTGCTCCGCCCAAGTCTCATACTCCTCTTCCCCTTTAAGGGTGGGCATTATTCCACAGAATAGGCGGAGCCTACCATATCTGTGACTTTGGATCTGGGCATTTTTCCATTAATTCGCCAGAGCGGTAAGAGTGAATACTACCTCCGAATTCTCACTCTTCTCTGGACGTTCCAAATCCAACTATTCCTTTCCCCTCACTCCTCGGAAATTATAGAACCCTTCCTTTGAAGTCTCCACCCCCAGCTGCAGGAAACTCAACTTGTGATTCAGCCCGCTCTGCTACCGTTATGTCAGCGCTTGTCTGCAGTAAATCGAGGTCTGTGCCCACCATTTTATCAAACGTTTGCCCTGCAATCTTAACAGTACTTAACGGGTGAATTAACAATTCAGCTGGAGTACAAATATCTACCCCACTCAAAATGCACGAGTTAGTTACCAGTAACCCCAGTGGAAGAACACCAGTGCTCCAGCCCGGCAGCATCCATACTAGAACAGACTTAAAATACACAACCCACTGGTTCAATGCTCAGGGCAATCACACAGTATCCAACTAAATCAATCCTGAACGATACCCCCACAATTCCAACCCTCAGTTTCGGCTAGCCGCATTAATCTAGGAGGAGACAGCCTTGAGAAATCTTAGCAACACACATAAAAGTTGCTGGTGAACGCAGCAGGCCAGGCAGCATCTCTAGAAAGAGGTGCAGTCGATGTTTCAGGCCGAGACCCTTCTTGAGAAATCTTGTTTGGGTGGATAATGCATGATGTGTTCCCCTGTTACAAATCAGTACCACGAAATAACAAGCAATACACAATATGCAATTAAACAATTGAATTTATAATTCTTAATTTGACTATAGGGTTGGTTAAGAAAACAAAAAGAAAAAAGGCCCATTTTAATTAAACAGTCTGTTGCTCATGTTGGAGCTCACTGTTTTCCCATCTGTTCGTTCTCCTTCGATTTCCCCTGGGCATCGTCGACTCCCGATCCCATTCCAAGTCCGCTCAGTCCTGCTGTCTACGACTTCCCCATTCTTGCATCTTCTCTCGCTATCTTGTCCTGAACCAAGGCCCGCAAAATCCCTTCTCTCAGGCACATAAGAAAGAAAAGCACCTCCCCTCATGGGCCAGTGCACATTCTAAAACCCCCATTATCACTAGTCATAACCCAAACACTGCAGCCACAGAGAAACTATTACATTAGCAATGAAACCTTTCCCATGGCGTTACATTCAGAAAGTCCTTTCTCAGGCAAAGCAGATATTCCGAAACAACACTGGAATCAATGAGGGATGCTTAACAGCTGTGGCAGGGTTTGAATGTCATAACTTCCTACAAAGTTAAACCTTGCCACATAGGAGACAGCCGGGCTTCACTTCCAATTGAGCTCAGTGCTTTCTATGTTCACTTTGATCACCAGAATAGGGAAGAACCATCACTCCCCCATGTCTCCCGAAGAACCTTTGGTCTCAGTATCTGAAGATGACGTGCTGGCTGCCTTCAAGATACTGAATCCAAGGAAAGCATCCATTTCAGCTGGAGTACGTGGCTGAGTACTGAAAACATGTGCCGACCAACTGGCTGGGTATTCACAGATATCTTCAGCCTCTTGTTCCAGCAGCGTATAGTACCCAACTGCTTCAAGCAGGCTTCATTCGTACCAGTGTCCAAGAAGAGCATGGTAAGCCGTCTAAATGACTATCACCCAGTGGCACTCACATCCGCAGTGATGAAGTGTTTTTAGAGGCTGGTGTTGAAGCATATCAACTTCTGTCTGAGTGACGACTTGAATCCACTCCAATTCACTTTCTGAAGTGATAGTTCCACAGCAGGTGCTATCTCATTGACTCTTCACACAACCCTGGAGCATCTGGACAGCAAAAATACATGCATCAGGATGCACTTTATCAACTACAGCTCGGCATTTAACACCACCATCCCCTCAGAACTAATCAGTAAACTTCAAGACCAGGGCCTCAATACCTTCTTGTCCAAATTTATGCTGGGTTTCCTTACTTGCTGATCCCAGTCAGCTTGGATTAGCAAAACTTTCTCCTCCACGATCGCCATCAACACAGCAGGGATATGTACTTAGCCCCTGCTCTATTCACTTTACACCTGTGACTGTGTGGCTAAGTACAGCTCCAAGACATAAGCAAGTTTGCTGGTGACACAACTGTTGCAGGCTGTATCAAATGGTGGTGATGAATCAACATACAGGAGGGAGATTGAAAATTTGGCTGAGTGGTGTAATAGCAACAACCTCTCACTCAATGTCAATAAGACTTCAGGAGAGGGAAACCAGAGGTCCGTGAGCCAATAATCATCGGAGGATCAGAGGTGGAGAGGGTCAGTAACTTTAAATTCCTGGGTTTCACTATCTCAGAGAACCTGTCCTGGACCATCAAATAAATATAATTACAAAGAAAGCACAACAGCATCTCTACTTCCTTGGGAGTCTGCAGAGATTCGGCATGATATCAAAAACCTTGGAAAATATCTATAGATGTGTGGTGGGACGTGTGCTGACTGGCTGCATTTTGGCCTGGTATAAGAATACCAATGTCTTCTAGCAGAAAATCCTACTAAAGGTCGTGGATTTGACCCAGTAAATCCATGGGTAAAGCCCTCCCAACCATTGAGCACATCTTCATGAAACATTGCCATAGAAAAGCAGCATCCATCAGAGATCCTCACCACCCTGGCCGTGCACTTTTCTCACTGCTGCCATCAGGTAGAAGGCACAGGTGCTTCAGGACTGGCACCACCAGCTTCAAGAACAGTTACTACCCCTCAGCTATCAGGCTCTTGAACAAAATGAGATAACTACATATTTAAGGACACTTTATTTTGCTATTCCATGCTTGTTATTTATTGTTATTTATTCATTATCTGCATTTGCAGTTTGTTTACAGTTCTTGATGCTTACGGTTTATAGATCTTGTTTGCAGTTACTTTTCCATAGATTTGCTAAGTATGCCTGCAGAATAAGAATCCCAGGGTTGTATGTGGTGACATGTATGTACTCTGATAATAGATTTTGCTTTGAACTTTGAATTTTGAATATTCCATCCAAATAATTTCTGAAATATTAAACGTGGCAAGCAAGAATCATATCACAGAAGTGGCAGGTAATGATGTTATTCAACAAGAGAACATCTAGCTATCATCCCCTGATAATACCATTACTGAAACCCCCTTCTGTCAATATCTTGAGGGTTACCATTACTGTAACCCCTCTGTTAATATTCTGACATAATGATTACCCTCTGTCAAAATCC
Organism: Mobula hypostoma; assembly: GCF_963921235.1. NCBI lineage: Eukaryota > Metazoa > Chordata > Chondrichthyes > Myliobatiformes > Myliobatidae > Mobula > Mobula hypostoma. The sequence goes on along the minus strand of NC_086111.1, from coordinate 27,601,020 downwards.
TCATGCAACTATTACTGAATTCCCTTTGTCAGTATCCTGACATAATCATTACAGAATCCCTCTCTGTGAAGGTTACCATTACTGAATCCCCCCAAGTCAAAAACCTGAAGGTTAACGTTACTGAATCCCCTATGTCAATATCCTGAAGGTTAACGTTACTGAATTCCCCCTCTGTTAATATCCTGAGGGTTAACATAACTGCCTGAGAATTACCATTGACCAGAGCAGAACTAAACTAACCACAAACACAGTATGGCTACAGAAAATATGTCTGAAGCTGGGAACACTGTGTAAGTAAATTGCCCCCTAATAACCCAAAGTTTTCCACCACCTACAAAGTTCAGTTTAGAATACTGTCCGTTTGCCTGGATGAGCAGTTTCAACAACACTCAATTACCTTGACAGCATGCAGAAAATGGCAGTCCACTTGACCTCATCCACAAGGATTCACTTACTCCACTACTGATACACATTAGCAGCAGTTTGTATCATTCGCATGATGCAGCAAAAACAGGGAACACCATCGCACGGAATTTGTCCTCCATGCTACAAACCATCCTCACCTGAAAGTATACAACTCTTCCTTCACCATTGCTTTCAAAATCCTGGAACCACCCTCTCTAACGACGTTTGGATGACATGATAGCATAGTGGTTAGCATAGCTCCACTATAATGCCAGCGACCCAGGTTCAATTCTGTTACTGCCTGTAAGGAGTTTGGACATTCTCCCTGGGACCATATGAGTTTCCTCCAGATGCTCCAGTTTCCCCCCATATTCCAAAGGTGTGCGGATTAGTAGGTTAATTGGTCACATACGTGCAATTAGGCAGTGAGGGCTCATTAGATTAGATTAGATTATGAGGACACACAGTCCTCTTTTATTGTTATTTAGTAATGCATGCATTAAGAAATGATACAATGTTCCTCCAGAATGATATCACAGAAACACAAGACAAACTAAGACTGAAAAACTAACAAAAACCACATAATTATAACATATAGTTACAACAGTGCAAAGCAAAACCATAATTTGATAAAGAACAGACCATGGGCATGGTAAAAAAAAAAGTCTCAATGTCTCTCGAAAGTCCCATCATCTCACACAGACGGTAGAAGGAAGAAAAACTCTCCCTGCCATGAACCTCCAGCACCACAAACTTGCTGATGCAGCACCCTGGAAGCACCCAACCACAGCCGACTCTTGAGTCCGTCCAAAAACTTCGAGCCTCCGACTAGCCCTCCGACACCGAGAACCGAGCACCATCTCTGCCGAGCGCTTCGACCCCGGCCCCGGCAACAGGCAATAGGCAAAGCCGAGGATTTGAGGCCTTCCCGTCCAGAGATTCTCGATCACACAGTAGCAGCGGCAGCGAAGCGGGCATTTCAGAAGTTTCCCCAGGTGTTCCTCCGTGCTTCTCACATCTGTCTCTATCAAATCAGGATTGTGCATGGTACCTACTTAACAAATATCGATATCATTTCGCAGCGGCCACGCGCACTGCGTCGCGCCGCCATCTTCTCCTCCCCTCCCCTCTGGTCATTAGATCAGAAAGGCCCGTTACTGTGCTGTATCTCTAAACAAAAAAAAAGATATAAAAATTGTGGATATTCCTACACCTGTAGAACTGCAGCAAATCAAGAAGGCAGATCATCACCACCTTCTCAATGGCAACTGGATAAACTGCTCAGTCAGCCTGTGAAGTCCACATCCCTTGAATGAATAATAAAAATAGGATGTTGATCAAATATTAGGAGAGGCAATGATAGTAGACATAATGGATGGTGAAAAATACACACAGATTTCAGGAAAGGATAACTTTGCAATCATTTTTTAACTGTAGTTCAGCAAGAGCTTCATTGAGACTCATCAAGTAGTGTAAGTAAAAATGTTTAATAATGATTGGTACTTCAAGGTTATTATTAATTCAAGGATTGTGGCCTTTAACCAAATGCTCTCTTGATTGTGACAAAGTTGGAAGAATTTTAGAGATAGGCAGTCTATTAAGACTGTTTAGATAAACCAGAAAAAAATGCATTTGAGATTCCACATACTGTATATTACACCAGTACATTCTGCAATAAGTGTTGGTAACAGGCATATTTATATTTTTAAACTGTGTCTCTTATACTCAGATTCCTGATTTTCAGACATTTAAGAGGCTCTTCATAGTAAATAAGCAGTAGAATAATATCCGATGTTAAAAATAAGATTTTATTAGTATATCTGTGTTATGCAAAGCAGACTTAAGATAACCATTTGTGATTGAATTAAGAAAAATTAGTGTGGCTGTGGCTAATAAGATTCTTCGAATTACTGACACAAACATTACTAATTTTAGTTTTTCTATAGATGTTATTAGAAAACAGTATCACTTTGTAATTGTCTAAATGTCTGCAATCAGCAGAAGAACAAGCACATACATTATTAAGTTCATGTTCAAAAGTTCATAACTCCTGCTTGAAATTAAATCTACAAAATTATAAAGTACAATAGAAATTTAATCAATCACTGCATGGTTCTCCCTTATGATTAATAAAACTTTTAATATCCCATTTTAATATGGCATTTATTAGCTCTGGACTAAAATGACGTTTTGCTTTGTGAAAATTACCCTGACACCCAAGAATTTTGTCTGCAAGATTGGCACTACTGCCAAAGCAAAAGGAATTTATTAAAAGGCAATCTCAATGTATATTATCACTAAGGAGTTGGGTACAAGGGTACAAAATGTAATAAAACTTTTTCCTAGGAGTTGGTCCCAGTGGCTTAAAATGTCTTCTGTATTATGTTGGATGACGTTCTTTGGTAAGTTCTGTATTTAAATGGAAGCAGCAGGGAAATGAATGAACTCATGAGAGTTCTGAGGTTTGCTTTATGATTGATGAAAATTCATAACTCCTTAATGAAATGCCGGTCGCTAGACACAGAAATTAAAGGAAAAGAATACCTTGTGTAAAAACTGTCACTAGACAGAGATAGTGGTGGTGGTGGAGGAAAATCACACTCCATTACGACAAGTTACCAAAACAACAGGCCATGAGATCAGGGCGGGTGTGGTGCCATCTTCCTTTTCACATAGTCCCTACCTGTTGCCTCCCTGGCTTAGCTTCCCCAGGTCTCCTTCTGCCTCTAACCTCGCCTCCGACTCTCCTTCATCCTCCTCCTCACACTCCAAATCAGGGTCTCCATCCATCTCTGAGCCTGGGAGATTCCATTTCTCCCTCCTGTTCTGGGTCCCCTTACTTCTTGATGACCCTCCTTCTCCCTTCTTTTCCTTCGTCACCCCTTATTCTTTCTTCCTTCGCCCTTCTGCAAACCTCTCCCTCCTCCTCCTTCTCCACCTCTTCACTGAGTCTGGGCAGCCTATTCCCACCCAGCTGTGGGGCTACACACATTTTGTGTTTGACTCTTGTACTACCCACTGGTACAGACCCTAGTTCCAAAAGATAAATTAAGTCATCATATTTAAATGTCCTTACTTTGAACCAATTAAATTAAGTTAAATGCTTGCACTTTGTTAGTTTTATAATAATACTTTTCAACTTTTTCATAAGTGCCTACATGCATTGGAGACATTTAGTTGCTAGGAGTACCTTTGGCTGCAACAAAATGTGGCAGCGATCGGGACTCTGGGATTTGCCATTTGAGGCCTATATGCTGCTTGCAGACTAGTTTGCTTCAAGGAACAGACTATGATGAGGAACCTTCATGCTTGTTTTGACCAACAGGGCTGCAAGAAGTTAAAGCAATCTTGGGGCTGTGAGCACAAGGTTAGATTGAGTATGTTTACATTCATTGTTTGATAAAAGTGTGTGGCAATCAGAAGGTCTTGAACCAATGAGAATAATGCTATTAATTTGTTCCAGGAGTATCCAATATAACTTCCTGAAAAACTGAAGTCTTTTTCATCTCTTTATTTTTTTCTCTTTATATAAAACTATATAAATACTGTAACAATACAAAAATTGCCTGAAAAATATTATCCATAAGTTATATCATTATTCAGGGAGGTGCATTTTAGCCAGTATCTTCACAAGCCTTAAGATAACACATATTAAAGTATGTTAGGATTATACCTCATCCGTTAACGAATAGAGTTAATAATAGGATTGATTAACTGACTGTACTGCAGTGTGTGCTACTGAAGCTAAGATTTTTCTCTGTCAAAGCATCAGATCACTGGTCTACACTGCAACTGAAAGCAAATCATTACACTTAACTCGCCCCAGGAATGACAAAGAGAATGATGGTGAATAATTTCATCTCTTCCACTTAATTTGTTCACATATTTATTTAACTAAGCCCATGTCTGAAGTTTTTCAGCCTCTATCATCTCTAGAAAATGAAGACAGTGTAAAAACTTGCAGTATATGCTTTTCACTGTGTCCATTTTCCAGAGATTGCCAGGTTCTCATCTTCCTTTGCAATATACTCCTGGTCATTCACTGCTGACCGAAGACAAGTCAGATCTTTGGGGAGAAATCTCCAATAGTGAATGTTCATTCACATTAGCATTAATATAATTAGTTTTATTTGCATTTGCAGGCTACATTCAAGCCTGCAGATTTTGAATTTCATCATTGATTTTTCATCAGTGACTCAAATCAGTCTTGTAATTCACCAAACTAATAAAGTTATGCAGCATAGAAACTTTGTTATTCAGTTTACTAAGTCCATACCAAGTATTATACATCCCTCTACATTAAACCCACACGAGCCTAGTTAATCCTTCATATTCTTCCCACTTTATCTTTCATTGTACCTGTACCTCACCATACTTGTGCATATGGCAATCAACAATTCACATTTTGCTCCAGATTCCACTACTCAGCACACACATAGGGTAATTTATGGTAAAAAGAAACACTTTTAAAAATGTAGATTCTGCAAATCTGAAACAAAACTAGGAAATGCTGGAAACACTCAGCAGATCAGCTACCATCTGTTGAAAGAGAAACAGTGCAGGTCTGGGAGCCATTATCAGACATTCAAACGAAGGTTCTGGATTTATTTCTGATGAATGTTCTGTGACCATAAACATTAAATGTTTCTTCTTCTATATTTGTTGCTTGACCTGCTGTGTGATTCCAGCATTTTCCATTACATTTGTGGATAACATATGCGCTGGTTGTTCACTTCCTGAGCCGGGAGACTTCATGTTTTTGCTAAGCTCGGTTTCCTAACTACAGCACCTGCCTCTTGTAAGATCAAACAGATGGTATAAATAACTGGATGGGCACTTTCATTAACTCTGTTTTACCCATAATATGTTTGAGCTTTCCAGTGCCATCCTTGAACACTGCTATGGCATCATCCAGTAACTTTCTTAATTCACTTTCAGTTGACTCTTCTGCAGGGGATGTGGTAAGTATATGGTGGATGGATCTCCAATTAAGTTGTACTTGTCCCAGCTACTCCTGTCCCCACAATGCTGGCCCTCCTGTTTTTAACATATACAACCTCAATATAGCTAATTGGTTGTTGTATTTCACTGTTATGAATGTCATTCCCTCGTGTTATCTATTCTCCAGTGTAAGTTCTTAGTTGGATATATGCAGACTTCAGTTCAGTAACTTTGAAATGCCATTCAAACACATTTTGTGAAATGAATTAAACAGTTGGGGCAGTATCGAATTTCATTTTAATTAATTTATCGTTCTCTCCTGCTATTAACCATATTGCTTGCCTCTTGTTAGTTTTCACATTATAATTATCAAGGTTAGTTTTAGTCCTGTGTCACTCTCATCGTTATCAGATTTTTCTTCAAAAGCCTGCAGATTAGTACTCCGTTTGAAACTGCAAAGTTACTTTAATTCTTTTCTCTTTCCGGTGCAGTCCATTTATTTTTGTCTTCCTCACATGCTCTTTGTATGTATCCTACTTAATGGTATTTTCTGCAAGTTCCGTCTTTAAATCTGCATCAGTCTGGCGTATGTGAGCGCTGCCACAATGTTGGCACAAGTTGATCAGGCAGACAGATTTTTGTATAAATGTTGCAATTTTGTTAATGCTCACTTTCATTCCTGACTGCAACTTACTTGCATCTCTGTCTGTTGTTTCCATTGATGCAGTGATTTCAACTGCTCCTTTAAATATGAGTTGTGCTTCATTTCGGAGATGCTTTGAATGATTTCTTATGGGATTCCACAAAATAAACCATCTCTCAGTGCATCATTAAGCTCATCATTGAGCTGACAAAGTCAATTCAGCCACATAAATTGAAATGGACTCGCATTCTTTTTGATTCCGCTTATGAAAACTAAAGCATTTTGCAGTTAACAATGGTTTCAGTTCAAAACGTTCCTTCATTATTTTCATACAGCAAAGCTCATTTCAGCTGGTTTGGCTGGAGCAGTCAAAAATCTAAGCAAACTGTATGTATGCTCTTCCACCAATTACACTCAGTAACACGGGCACTCGGTTTGTATTGGCTATGTCAATTGCTGCAAAATATTGCTCAATTCATTCAATATACAGTATATATTCCAGTTCTGAATGGTGAAATCAAAGGCATCTATCTTTCCAATGTAGCCAGCCATTTCTGCTTTTGTTTCATTTATTATTATTATTACTATTACTATTATTATTATTATTATCACATAGTACTCACTGTTTATGAACCCATAAATTTCATCCATTTTCTGCCTTTTTATAACTCAAATGTCTCACTGTGTTTCCAAATTTAAAAAAATAGGACCATAAGGACATAAGTCATACAGTGGCATGTAAGGGTTTGGACACTCCTGGTCAAAATTTCTTTTACTGTGAATAGCTAAGTGAGTAAAAGATGAACTGGTTTCCAAAAGGCATAAAGTTAAAGATGACACATTTCTTTAATATTTTAAGCAAGAAAATCTTTATATTTCCATCTTTTACAGTTTCAAAATGAAAAAAAGGAAAAGGGCCCGAAGCAAAAGTTTGGGTACCCTGCATGGCAGTACTTAGTAACACCCCCCTTGGCAAGTATCACAGCTTGTAAACGCTTTTTGTAACCAGCTAAGAGTCTTCCAGTTCTTGTTTGGGGGATTTTTGCCCATTCTTCCTTGCAAAAGGCTTCCAGTTCTGTGAGCTTCTTAGGCCATCTGGCATGCCCTGCTCTTTTGAGGTCTACCCACAGATTCTTGATGATGTTTAGGTCAGGGGACTGTGAGAGCCATGGAAAAACGTTCAGCTTGTGCCTCTTGAAGTAGTCCATTGTGGATTTTTAGGTGTGTTTAGGTTCACTATCCTGTTGTAGAAGCCATCCTCTTTTCATCTTCGGCTTACTTAATTGAATTCATTCTTCCCTCTACCAGTAAATGCTCCCCCATGCCACTGGTTGCAACACAAGCCCAAAGCATGATCAATCCAGCCCTGTGATTAACAGTTGGAGAGGGGTTCTTTTCATGAAACAAACTTTTGCTCATTGCGGCCAAAAAGTTCTATTCAAAAGGTTCAAAGGAACATCTAAACAAGCCTGATACATTTTTGAAACAAGTCCTGTGGACTGATGAAGTTAAAATATTAAAGAAATTTGTCATCTTTAACTTCATGCCTTTTGGAAATCAGTTCATCTTTGACTTGTTTAGCTATTCATAGTAAAAGAAATTTTGACCGGGGTGCCCAAACTTTTGCATGCCACTGTAGGAGCAGAATTAGGCCATTTGGCCCATTGCATCTGCTCCACCATTCAATCTCTTTAGTTCCACCCACCAGCCTTGTCCCTGTAACCTCTGATGTAGTGTCCAATTGAGAACCTATCAAGCTCTGCCTTAAATACATCCAATGACCTGGCCTCTACAACTGCCTGTGGCAACAAATTCCACAAATTCACCACCCTCTGGCTAAAGAACTTTCTCTGCAGCTCTGTTTTAAATGGACGCTCCTCTATCCTGAGGCTGTGCCCTCTTGGCCTAGACTCCCCCACCATGGGAAACATCCTTTCCACAACTATTCTGGCTGGGCCTTTCAACATTTGAAAGGTTTCAATGAGATTCTAACCCCCTCCCATCCTTCTAAATTCTAGTGAGTACAGACCCAGAGCCATCAAATGTTCTCTGTATGATAACCCTTTCATTTCTGGAATCACCCTTGCGAACCACCTCTAAACCCTCTCCACTGCCAGCACATTGTTTCTTAGATGGAGAGCCCAAAACTGTTCACAGCACTCAAGGTGTGGCCTCACCAGTGCCTTATAAAGCCTCAGCATTACATCCCTGCTCTTGTATTCCAGACCTCTTGAAATGAATGCTAAGATGGCATTTGCTTTCCTCACTACCGACTCTACCTGCAAGTTAACCTTTACCATGTTCTGCACGTGTACTCTCAAGCCCCTTTCCATCTCAGATGTGTTGTGCTATTTTTCTAAATTCAAAGGTCTCTCTATCCCCCTTGTGAAGAAAGAACGTGCTGCACTTTCAAAGGCAGATAGTCATCTCAGGTTCATTTCAAAACTTACTTGATGCCACTGTTATGTTTTGTAACTTCAAAACTAATTGAAAGAGAAACATGAGAGAGCTGGGGATAATGCCTGTACGTTTAGTTTTGTTTTACTTTAGTGTGGAGTGCGCACATGACCTGGTGGTGTAATGATGTACGCTATTTACATTCTATTACGTATGAATTATGCAAACAAAGAAGTATGCTTAATCAAACAATATATTTTCAAAATTACTTTAAACAACACTGTTAAACCCAAAGGATTTCTAACCTGGTACAAATATGAAGCTAATGGTGAAGGTAAGGTTTGGTTATGTGTAATAACCATATAACCACATAACAATTACAGCATGGAAACAGGCCATCTCGGCCCTTCTAGTCCGTGCCATGTAATGTGAAGCGTTAATTTACTTGCTGGCAAAAGCCACTTCTACCGTGCCAGTTTTTGATTGGCACATTTGAGGGATGCAGCAGCTCTTTCCCATTAGTTACTTGAGTGCAACAGCATCAACTTCCTATCCTGGGTGCCACAGGGTTATAACACTGGCACATGTGAGAGACTCACACTCTTTCCTTTGTCTCCTAGGGGTCATTTCACACTGAGGTCACAACCAGTGCTGAAGAACCATTGGGAACGTGCTGGAGATATCGGAGGCCCACGCACAAAATTAACTAAGTACCTATTTGTTGAATGCAAACAACAGGAATTCTGCAGATGCCGGAAATTCAAGCAACACACATCAAAGTTGCTGGTGAACGCAGCAGGCCAGGCAGCATCTCTAGGAAGGAACGTAAGGGCTCTTACTCACTCTTCCTTCAGTTAGTCCTGACGAAGTGTCTCGGCCTGAAACGTCGACTGCACCTCTTCCTAGATTTGTTGAATGTTTAGTTTTGCAGTTGTGTAACTTGGGGAGACTTAATGAAGAACCTGTTGAGTTTGAAATGTTACCAAATATCTTGTGTCATTGGTTTTGTTACTTAGGGTAACATCAACGACTCGTCCGTAGAGATTGTTAGGAGCACCAAATTTCTTGGTGTTCACCTGGTGGAGAATCTCACCTTGTCCCTCAACACCAGCTCCACAGCAAAGAAAGCCCAGCAGTGTCTCCACTTTCTGCAAAGGCTGAGAAAAGTCCATCACCCACCTGCCATCTTCACCACATTCTACAGAGGTTGTATTGAGAGCATCCTGAGCAGCTGCATCACTGCCTGGTTCGGAAATTGCACCATCTCAGATCGCAAGACCCTGCAGCGGATAGTGAGGTCAGCTGAGAAGATCATCGGGGTCTGTCTTCCTGCCATTACAGACATTTACACCACACGCTGCATCCGTAGAGCAAACAGCATTATGAAGGACCCCACGCACCCCTCATACAAACTCTTCTCCCTCCTGCCATCTGGCAAAAGGCACCGAAGCATTCAGGGTCTCACGAACAGACTATGTAACAGTTTCTTCCCCCAAGCCAACAGACTCTTCAATAACCAGAGCGTGGACTGACACCAACCTACAGCCCTCTACTGTGCCTATTGTCTTGTTTATTATTTATTGTAATGCCTGCACTGTTTTGTGCACTTTATGCAGTCCTGGGTAGGTCTGTAGTCTACTGTAGCTTTTGTATTGTTTTTCATAGTTCAGTGTAGTTTTTGTATTATTTCAAGTAGCACCATGGTCCTGAAAAACATTGTCTCGTTTTTACTGTGTACTGTGCCAGCAGTTATGGTCGAAATGACAATAAAAAGTGACTTGAATTGACTTAGACATGCATTTGTTTGACTTAGATGTTTAGCCAAGTATTTTACTGTTTGTTTGTATCAGAAGACACTAACTGATCTGTGCTGCCTTACTTACCATTTGCTTTTTCTCAGATGAAGTTTGATTTTACTATGGAAATTGTCTCATCTGGCTTGGACACCACTAAGACTTAATGACTCAGATAATATTTGTTTAAAGGGATCTGCAAGCAATGATGATTCTAATTTAAATATCACTAACTTGCCCTAACCTCTTGGTTATATATAAACTAATACACTGGAACCCTTAATGCTTGCTTCTGACAAAGTGATTGTTCTTGTCCATTTAAACATTTACTCTGATTGCATAGCAGATGAAATGACCATGGATAGATGGAATGGCAAAAAAAATCACTTGCAGAAACAATTAATAACACCTGAACAAAACAAAGATTTCAGCCCAGATACTGTCGTGAGAACATGATATTGAAATTGTAGACTAGAACATTGTGAAAAACCCTATTTTTAAATGAGGATTTCTCCATTAGACAGATATCTGATTGCACTTTTTGTTTGTGGCCAACAAGTATATGAATATATATAATACAAAGATGTTTCTATTTCTCCAATTATGGCCACTATTCCACTCCATTGTAAACTGTCATGGTAACATGACAATTTTCTGTATTTCAGGATTATGTTATAAATGGTTCAGTGAAGCCCTTGATCCAGGTTTTTGCTTAGGATGACAAGTTGGAAAGATACACTGAAGCAGAAGCTAAGATAAAATGACAATGTTTTCCTCCCTGGTCAGGTGAAACTGATAATTTTAGAGCATTTTAGAGATTTTAGTCTCACAGACTATTGTATCTACCCAGATTTCCCGTCAACCCTTAATTAAACAATTATGAATAGTTTATAATGTGGTGCATATAATACCTTACTATGAAAATAAGTTGAGAACCATTGGTATATTTATGAATTCAATTATATTTCAGATAGACTTCAACCACAAGGTGGAAAATGGGGAAACAAACCTACAACAAATCTTACTATTGATAGAGCTAAATTCTGGAGTTACACAGATAACACTTCTCCTAAATAGACATTGTTACATACACAGACAAGCCTTCAGTTATTTCTGTGTAACACCATGTGACACATGGTATTATCATCAACAGGAAGAAAAAAAAATGATTCGGCCTAAGACATCTTTAATGGTTTAAAAATATACAGTATTAGAGTAAAAAATTTAAAATAGTATAATACAGGTCGACCTTCACTAATCCGACTACCTGTAATCCGGTTCCTTTGATAATCCGGCACTGATTATGCTTAATGTGATCCTTCTGTAATTTGGCATTTTCACTAATCCGGCACTCCTCAGGTCCCAATGGTGCCGGATCAGTGAAGGTCGACCTGTATTCGAGTCAAGCTGTCTTTACAGTCACACTTACACAATGCTCACTCTCAGTAGCATAGATGTGATCCTTTGGTTCACTCAAAAGGTGAACATTTCTGATGACACAAGTTGTTCAAACATGCTGCTATATGAGGATCAAACACTTTTTAAGTGTTATAGAGGACACGACTGTTGGAGTAATTTAATTATTTAATCTAAGTTGTGTATCTTAAGGCAGAAACACAAGTCCAGTTTTAAAGAATGATTTATAATGGATGCCACAAGGAACGTTCTAGGAGGACTTGATATTCACCAACAAGTGTTTGAATAAACTCAATCAAATTGTCAGAATATTTCCCTATACATTATGAGAATAACTGATCTGACACAATCAGACAAGTGAGGCACCTCCTTTTATAAATTTCGTTTGCAATCTCCTACTAAGCCCCTTAACTCTTAACATGTATTTTTCCAAAAGTCATTAAGACTGGTGAAATCCCTAAGGACTGGAAATGGGCTAACGTTGTCCCAGCATATAAGAAGGGTGACCGCACTAACCCAGGTAACTACAGACCTGTAAGCTTAACATGTATCACAGGCAAGATAATGGAAATAATGATAAAGATTAAGATTGAAAAGCAACTGATAAGAACAGGCATGATAGCAGAAGACCAGTATAGGTTCACAAAGGGGAAATCATGTTTTATTAATATGCTGGAGTTCTATGAAGAGGCAACTAAAATTTATGATAACAAAAGATTAGTTGGTATAATTTACTTGGACTTTCACAAGGTACCCACAAGAAGTTAATAATCACATACCAGGAGGTATGGATTCAGGGTAAGGTTTGCAAATGGGTGCAGAATTGGCTCAAAAACAATGAGTCATGGTGAGGGGATCATTTTCACACTTAGATGTTAAAAGTGGGGTTCCGAAGAATCGGTTCTGGGGCCGCTACCGTTTTTAATTTACATTAATGATTTGGATAAGTACATAACAAGTAAGCTAGTAAAGTTTGTTGAAGACACAACATTAATGGGATGGGCTGATAACATTCAAACAGCAGAATCAATAGTTAGATCTAAATAAAATCCAGATATGGGCAGATAAATGGCAGATGGAATTTAATGTAAATAAATATAAAGTATTACATATAGGAAGTAGAAATATTAGATGTAAATATACAGTGGGGGAGTTTTGCATTAGAAAGTGAACTGCATGAGAAGGATTTTGGCGTCCTAGTAGACCCATCACTATCAGCATCTGGACAATAAACAGAAGTGATAAGGAAGACTAATAGAATGCTGGGCTATAAAATGCATTCAGTGGAGTTCAAGTCAAGAGACATTCTCCTTGAGCTGTATAATCCACTTGTGAGGCCACACCTTGAATACTGTGTACAATTTTGGTCTCCATATTGTGTGAGGAATGCGAAGGCACTGGAGAGAGCCCAGAAAAGGGCGGCTAGTCTCATTCCAGGTCTGTGGAGTAGGAGCTATGAAGAAAGATGAAAGAATTAACTCTTTTTAGTCAAGTCGTGAATGGAAGGAGACATAAACGAGGTGTTCAAAATCATTAAGGGTATAAGAAAGATGGATGCCTGCTGCTACTTCAAAATTAATCCATCGTCAAGAACATGGGGCCATAAGTGGAGATCTCAGACTAAAATCAGGAAGCATTTCTTTACACAACGAGTTGTGGACACATGGAACAAGCTACCTAGTTGTATAGTTCAGACTTAGAGACTTTCAAATATAAACTCGATTATTACTTCAACACACTATGTGAATAGGAATTTGGCAAGCTTTGTTGGACTGAATGGCCTGTTCTCAAAAATTTCTAATGTTGTACTGTTCTAAAATGTGAGATTGCTTATCCTTAAGCAAAGGAAGAGAGCAATACCCTATCAATAACATATTTGCAAGACATTTTTTCAGAAAATCTGAGTAAAATCATGCACCACAACAAAAGGGATGCAGAAATCCCATGAAAGAAATGATCTGTCTTCAGCTTACTGAAAGACAATGCCAGCTGACCTTATGAACTATGGCAACAGAGACAATGATTCAAACTTGTATCAAGTAAATGGCAAGAACTGTTATTGGAAAAGAAGATATGAAAGATGGACTAGTAAGGACTCATAATATAGATATTGATGCTTCGTTGTCAGCCATTCATGGAAAATTATAATGGTGACATTCCTTTGAGGCTTTGGATGTGTGTACAGCTGAGACTGAGGAAATAAGTACACTAATGAGAAAATCACACAGAAGCCCCTAGTAAAAAAAGTATAAAGTATAAAGTATACTTTGGGACATGCTCAATGAGTTCTTTTAGCATTGAAGAGAACCTTTTTAGTATTGGTAACCTACAGCAACGGTTGGTGAAGTGATAGCTATGTTCCCAAGAGGAGTCTTAGTTTGAGTCTTGATCTTGAAGCTGATATTCTTAGGAAGAAACTGGGTTAGAAATCTTCGCTTAGCGAGAGTGGAGTGCGATAGATATTTGCTTCCTGGGCCAGGAGACCTTATGTTTTTGCCAAGCTCGACTTTCTAAACATAGCAGCTACCATCAAACAGTGTAAGTTAAACTTCCAATTATATGCTTTGTTTAGCTCCTGATTGTAAACAGGAGCCAGTGTTCAGTTCATAAAATGTAAATGGTAAGCAGTAATCAATTTAAAGTTAAAATGAAGCACAGTCTATTGAGCAGCTTTGCAACAAGCTTTGTATATGGCACATACATCGCCTGTAGAAGTAGGATGTTGGTTTATTGTTGTTCAAGAGTGCAGTGTAAGACAATGGGTTAAGTAATTCAGCTTTTTTTCAAAATAAGACAATATTGGCTAAGTTGCTATGTTCAAGGAAGCTTGCAGGGCAAATGAAGACAAATGATTTAGCATAACTGCTTTCTTAGTAAGTTGGGAGTTCCATGTACTCAGGGAAGTTAGCTTGTGGGTAGCTGGGTTCTGTATCTCCAAAAAACCTTTTAAACCATTTGTGTAAAAAGAGTATATGAGGAAATACCATATATGTGTGAAGTCACCCAAGTGGAAAAGAAACTGTGTAAATGTAGAGAGCAGCTCAGGCTTATTTGGAATAGTTAAAGAACATCAAGGAGAATGATAAAAAGATGAGGTAACCAGAGTCCATTCCTTTAGCTTTGATTTCTTCACCTGTATCATAGATATATCTTTTTTGTTCAGAGGAATTGTACCTGTGTTTTGGAAAGCCTTTGGGAATTATACATGGTTTATAAGATATAAATCCTCTGTGAGTTTTGAATGTGCTTTAAGAATGTTGTTTTGGATTTAAATGTGTATCAGTGAAAATAATTGAACTGTGTTTTAATCTACTTTGTTAGCTGGAAGTATCTTCTCCTTGATAGGGAGGAAGCACCCACTGCTTAAATAGTGGGTATTGGCAGCTAACCGTGCTGTGGAGAATAAATGGGGAAGAGAACTGATCTTCGGAGAAGGATAGTTACAGTAAAGTCTCCCTTTAGCGAGAGACTTTTGGCTATGTATATCCAACAGGGCTTAACGTCTTCATTTGAGTTTAGCACTTTGTGGTCAGCCAATCCAAGACCAACACCCTTATAGTGGTTAATTTACCAACCAACTCTCACATCTTTAGCATTTTAAGGAACTCCACACAGACAGTGCCAGAGGTCAGAATTGAACCCAATTCACTGAGGCTGTGAGGCAGTTGATCTTCTCGTTGCATCACCGTGCTGGTTTTAAAACATGTAGGAATTCAGTAAGTCTGAACCATTCATCACCAACGTGACAGTTTACATAGAAATTGATTTTAAAAAAACCACACAAGCAGGGCATTAGTCCAACTAAGTCAACAAGTGGCCTCATTCCTATTTTATCTTACCTCGGTTTAAGATTTATTGCCTATTTATTATCTCCTCCTTATAAAGAAACACCATGTGAATCAGAATCAGATTTAAAACCATTGACCGATGTCATGAAATTTGTTGTTTAGTTGCAGCTGTACATTGCAATACATAATAATAAAACCTATAAATTACATTAAGA
This sequence comes from Mobula hypostoma, assembly GCF_963921235.1. NCBI lineage: Eukaryota > Metazoa > Chordata > Chondrichthyes > Myliobatiformes > Myliobatidae > Mobula > Mobula hypostoma. The sequence continues at coordinate 27,585,422 of NC_086111.1, read as the reverse complement.
TGTGTGTATAAGAAAGGAAATTAAATAAATAAGTAGTGGAAAAAAGAGAGGAAAAATACTGAGGTAGTGTTTTAGGGTTCGTTGTCCATTCAGAAATCTGATGGTGGAGGGGAAGAAGCTGTTCCTGAAATGTTGAGTTTGTGTCTTCAGGCTCTTGTACCTTCTCCTTGATGGTAGCAGTGAGGCAAAGGCATGTGCTGGGTTATGAGGGTCCTTAATGATGGATGCTGCCTTTGTGAGGCATCGTGTCTTGAAGGTGTCCTGGATGCTGGGGAGACTGGTCCCCATGATGGAGCTTCTGCAGCTTTTTCTGCTCCTGTGCAGTGGCCACTGCATTCCAGACGGTGATGCAACCACAGTTAGAATGCGCTCCACTGGTAGAATTTTGCAAGTGTCTTTGGTGACCTACCAGTTCTCCTCAAACTGCTAATGAAATATAGCCGCTATCATGTTTTCTGTGTAACTGTGTCAATACGATAGATTCTCAGTGATGCTGACACCTCGCAGCTTGAAACTGCTCAGCCTTTCCACTTCTGATCCCTCGATGAGGACTGGTGTGTGTTTCATCGACTTCCCCTTCCTGAAGCCCACAATCAACTTCAGTGCAAGGTTGTTGCTGCAGTGAACCAGCTCAGCTATCTTGCTCCTGTGCACCTCTTCATCACTATCGGAAATTCCAGCAACAATAGTTGCGCCCTCACAGTTAATGGCGGAGAAGACGTCAGCTCCTGAGAATCACTGTACTGTTAACTCCATCAGGTATGAACACTGGTGAAAACTGGAATGCAACTCTGCTATGAATACATTCACCTTTGTTCAATTCACCTGTTCTTCAGCTTAGAGGGTAAATTGGAAGGTTTGTGTCAGGCTGACCGACCTTATCTTGGTGACCTAATAAAGATGAATCATAAACTAACAATAACAGGTCTATCTTTTTTCAAGTCATTCTCTTTACTTTATCCTCTTGATCGCATTAAGTAGAATCCAGGGCTGCTCATCATTAGTCTAAAGCTTGAGTAAACTTTTAGGGTGAGCAGTAGAATGAAAAAATTATGAGAATGTCTTATTTCAAACCCAGTCTTGTTGTCAACTTCCACATGTGCTGTGTTGTACCTTTTCATGCTTTGTGGCACATCAGACAGCATTTTTAGTTTGCCATTTCCTTAGCATCTGTCTGTTTTTTAAGAGGTCGAGTTGCTAGTGCCACACTCAACCCAGCATAGAAGGAAAGCGTGCAAGAAGCCGGCTGGATTCAGACCCGGAATGATCCGCCTCGAAGTCTGGTGTTGCCCATCCCAAATTTAACCAAGGTTCTGGTTTGATAGCTGGTAATTTTACCTGGTAAGATTTTAAAGAACACCATGCTATAATCATCATACTAAAGCAAAGAAAGTCACAATACTGGAATAATGTCTAGTCTATTAATACATATTGGTGACTGAATCATGTTTTGTTTGATTGCACCTCGCGTTATTACATCCAGATGAACTGCAAGTGACTCAGTCCCTTGCTCTATTATTAAAATGGAGCTTATTACAGCTATGTTATCTCTCCATTTCTACCTTCACCAGCTGTTCCTGTGTTCATTGAGTTGACATGTGTGCCCCTCAATGCTGATAATACATTCACAAATCTCTGTTACACTTTCTGCATAATTTCAACATTCCCCCCCCCCGCCCCCGCAATAATATTGAGTCCACTTCTGCGTGTGCTGCTCCAAATGCAGCACAAGCAGCGTTCTGTATGAATTCAATGTTGGTTCCTTGCCTTTATGTTCTTTTCATTCAGAATAAAAAAGAAATATTTTTTACTGACCGGATCATCATATCAACTTGTATTTGCATCCTTAGTAAATCATGTACCTGCAGTGCTAGATTTCTTTTGCTTCACTGCCAAATTTAATGTCTCACCTTCCACATAATAACCAACCTCTATCTCAGTCCTAATGAAATGAATCATCTCCCACTTTTCTACTTTGAAAGTAATTTATAGTTTATCTGTCCACTATGCAAACCTATGATAGAGCTATGGCATTGAAAACAAGGAAAGTGATAAAGTTCTATGATGAAATTTTCTTATTTATCCCAATAAGGCTTCAATTTCAGTTTTTTTTAGGAAAATAAGTCATAGAATAAATATTTTATGTTGATAGCTCATATTTTTCTCCGATTGCATGAGTAGCAGACAAAGCTGTTAACTATTGAGATACCCTCAAACACTGATTGGGGCTGGGATCTCAAGAGAGAAGCAGTGTGAAGCAGATTTTCTTTAAATCTTTTTATTGAATAAGTATACAAAAAGGTAAGCCATATAGACACTAATACACTGTTAGAATATAATAAAATTACAGAAGATATTAATACAAAAAAATACAAACAATGTAATTTAAACATAACGTACCAAGGTAACATAATAGTATACGAATTTTTATATATATATCAATAGAGAAAAGGAAAAAAAAACCCAAAAAAAACCCACCGTGCAACTAACTAAAAGAAAAGCAAAGCAATGGGCTAACTTGAAACCAAACAGAGTTAAAAAACTTAAAATCACGTCCTCAATCCCGACCTCCATTAAAAACAGTAAAAAAAACAAGAAGGGTATATATTACATTAAATGAAAATATTGAATAAAAGATCTCCAAGTCTGTTCAAATTTAAATGAGGAGTCATAAAGATTGCTTCTAATTTTCTCCAAATTCAACCATAATATCGTCTGAGAAAACCAAAAAAAGGTAGTTGGAGCATTAAGCTCTTTCCAATGTTGTAAGATACATCTTTTCGCCATTAAAGTAAGAAATGCAATCATTCTACGGGCTGAAGGGGAAAGATTACTGGAAATTTTAGGTAGTCCAAAGATAGCAGTAATAGGGTGAGGAGAGATATCTATATTCAATACCTTGGAGATAATATTAAAAATGTCTCTCCAAAAAGTTTCCAGAGTAGGGCAAGACCAAAACATATGAGTTAAAGAGGCTATCTGCCCTGGACATCTATCACAAAAAGGATTAATATGAGAATAAAAGTGCGCTAACTTATCTTTGGACATATGTGCTCTATGAACAACTTTAAATTGAATTAGGGAATGTTTAGCACAGATAGAGGAAGTATTGACTAATTGTAAAATCTGCCCCCAGTCATCCACGGAAATGATAAACCCCAATTCCTGTTCCCAATCTACCTTAATCTTATCAAATGGAGCTTTCCTAAGTTTCATAATAATATTATAAATCATAGCCGATGCACCTTTCTGACATGGATTAAGGTTAATTATAGTATCTAAAATGTATGTAGGAGGAAGCATTGGAAAGGAAGAAAGTATAGTACTTAGGAAATTTCTAACTTGTAGATATCTAAAAAAATGTATTCTTGATAAGTTATATTTATTAGATAATTGTTCAAAAGACATAAAGGAACCATCTAAAAATAAATCCAAAAACCATGAAATACCCTTAGTCTTCCAAATTTGAAAAGCACGATCCGTAAAAGAGGGAGGAAAAAATATGTTACCTAAAATAGGAATTGCTAACCCAAATTGATTAAGATCAAAAAATTTTCTAAATTGAAACCAAATACGTAAGGTATATGTAACTATCGGGTTAGACACCTGTTTAAGGCATTTCAAATCAAAAGGAAGAGAGGAACCTAAAATAGAACCAAGTGTAAAACCCTGAACAGATTGTAATTCCAATGCTACCCATTTAGGAATGGATAGTATATCCTGGTCAAGTAACCAGAATTTCATATGTCGAATATTAATTGCCCAATAATAAAATCTAAAGTTAGGTAATGCTAAGCCTCCATCTCTCTTAGCTTTCTGTAAATGTATTTTACCCAGTCTCGGATTTTTATTCTGCCAAATAAATGAAGAAATTTTAGAGTCGACTTTGTCAAAAAAAGATTTTGGAACAAAGATTGGTAATGCGTGAAGCAGATTTTCTACTCCTTCAGATGAGGGTTGGACTTGTTTTGGTTCTGGGACAGATCAACCCATAGAAAAGGTGGCAATGAACTCTCTAATCAGGATCAGAGTGACCTGCCACATTAGCTTTAATTGTCTAAAGGAGCTGGACAGGTATTAGAAACATAGAAAGATAGCACAGAAATGGATCCTTTCAGTCAACCTCATCCATGCCAACTGTGATATTTTTCCATGTTAATCCCATTTATGTACATTGGCCCATATTCATCTATTCATTTCATAAGCATTTCTTTTCATATTCAAGGTTTATTTCATTATTTTATTTTACATAGCCCAAACAGCCATGGTGGGATTAGGTGAGCATTAATGTAAGAAGGTGTAATGGAGTACAGGCTTGTACAAAGTGAAAGATGTCAGTTTTGCTAGAAACATTTAGAGATTACAAAACTTGGAAGAGCTTTCTCTAATAGGTGGGGTGAAAGGCATGGATCTGAATAATGTTGCAATGTATGGAGTCATAATTTCTTGACAGTCAAGCACACTGACTAGATTTTAAACCATCTTAATCAAAATGTGAGTGTTCAGAACTTCACTTCAACAACTCTGCAGAAATTTCCACAGATAACAAAACCTGAGATCCTAGTTGTTCCTAAATGGCCTGGGAATAAAAATGTGAGGAAAATTTTCTACACCAAGAATGAGTTTTCTCCTAAAATTGTGACCCATTTATTGAAGCCTGCATTGTCACATCAAATCAGAGTGGATGCGAAGGTGCTGTATACATCTTGAAATTGCAATGAAGACTGTGAACTTCAAAATAACTTGATGGTACAATAAAGTGGAAGCACATGTGTTTGTAGATCATCTTTATTCCCAGTGCAATTAGCTATTGTGGATTCAGTTATATTTTGCAGCAATACACATTGGACGGTTTTGCTTCTATTGTCAATGGAATTGGCATAAATTACAGTGATAGAGTCTGAAGATGAGAACCAAAATTCTCAGATTCACTCCAAAACCTTCCCTGCCCAATAGTTAACCCTTCAACATCAACAGTAAAACAGATTATGTGATCATCATCAGTAAAACATTTTATGTGATCATCATCACAAATTTGCTGCATGCAACTGGCTCCTTTGTTTCCTGTATTAGAATAGTGACTGTTGGAAGGTACTTCGTTGGCAGTGAAGTGTATGACTAATAATGAGATGTGTCATATTTAGATGCAAGTCTTTTTTCTATTATTTTGTAATCTTTATTGAGACTCTCAGCATATTTGGACTACACAATATGAAATTGACTGCTGGTGTCAATTACATGCAAATATTTATATATAACTTCATTGATAAGAAACTTTTAAAATATATATCTATTTGTTTCCCCTACTAATATCTGATGACTAGCTATTATCAGTTTCTAACACAGCCTTATTTCTTTTTATACTATATATATCGTTATCCGTAAAATGACATGAATATAATATCTTATGATTTTCTCTTCCCACCAGTCTGCTATTTGCTTTGACTTTCCAACCTTCACATCCCAAATAAGAATTGCATCAGTTGGGCTATTTATTTCTAGTAGGTTATTCCAATTCATCAAATTTCTAGTGAAGTTAGTATGCTACAACAGAAAACAGAATATATACAGTATAACTGTCGTCTTCAAGGTTAGACTATAAGTGCTGAAGTTGTTTCTCAAGGAGCAAAAACAATTGAGAGGGGTTTTGATAGGGGGGTATTGAATACAACCAGATTAGGGCAAGATGAGGAAAGGTATTCTTAGAGGAAGGATTGAAGGCCATGAATCCTTGATTTAAAGTTGAGCGTAATATATCTGAAGGATATGGGAAATGTTTTTTTACACGAAAAGTTGTTGTGATCTGCAGTTCAGGGTGGTGGTGGAATTAGAGTCAATCACGACATTCAAACGGAAATTAGAAAGACGCAGAGGAGGACAATTTGCAGAGGTATTGGGAAATTTTGGAGGAAATTACTGGTAGTATTGTTCTGCTAGAAAACAGCATAAACTTTCTCTTTTTCTCTTTCTAATATGTCTTTGATTCTATAATGATAGGTTGAGCAATTTCCTACCACATTTTGGTGCTGCTAACACTTACGATTCTTTAACACCATCTGATACCAGTACTGACTTACGCTTTCTGTAACATCACCTATAATGACTGAAACTCCCATCAAATTGAGGAGTATCAGTAAAGAGAAATGAACCATCTTCTTGCTTTGCCAAAAATATCTCAAGTAATACAACATTTAAAATAGAATCACAAACTCTGAAGAATGTTTCTTTCACTGAATGTTGCATTTAATTCTAAAGAACGATTGTTGTGTAATTTATATTTTAAAGTAAGCAGTAAAATTATTAATCATGTCATGTCTTCATGGAGTAGTACACAGTTAACTACATAGAGTGAATATTATGATTTATTTTAAGTTTCCAAGTTCTGTAAATAAAAAGTAGTAGATTTAGACAATAAGGGAAAATGATCGAGAGACTTGATAAAGGATTATAAAGTTATGAGATAGGGTAAACGCAAGCTGGCTTTTTTCCACTGATGTTGGGTGAGACTAGAACTAGAGGCCATGGGTTAAGGGCGAAAGGTGAAATGTTTAAGAGAAACATGAGTGGGAACTTCTTCACACAGTGGGTGGTGAGAGTGTGGAATGAGCTGCCAGTGGAAGTGTGGATGTGGGTTCAGATTCAACACAAGATGAACTTGGATAGGTACATGAATGGAGGGGGATGGAGGGCTATGGTTGAGGTGCAGATCAATGGGATTTTGCAGAATAATAGTTTGGCATGGGCTAGCAGAGACAAAGGAGCTGTTTCTGTGCTGTAATGTTCTATGCCTCTCTGATCACACCTCAAAATATATTGTTGAATGAGGGGAATATTAGGAAATGGTAGTTATGAACTATGTGTTATGCAGTGGCTAGCTGTCTTTCAAAGCTGAAACTGAAACATATCCGCATTTATTTTATTTATTGACAGATACAGCACAGAACAGGCCCTTCTGGCCTTCGAGCCGCACCGCCATCAACACACCAATTTACCCCTAGCCTAATCTCAGGATAATTTACAATGATCAATTAACCTACTAATCAGTACATCTTTGGATTGTGGGAGGAAATTGGAACACCCAGAGGAAACCCACAGGGAGGACTTACAATCTCCTATAAGAGGACGCTGGGAGTGAACTCCTACCTCTGATGCTAATGTCGAGCTAGCCACCGAGCTACCGTTTCCAGGAAACAAGTGCCAGGATGGTGAAGACTTTGATATTTATGTAATGAAGCTTAACATTTGCAATCAAAGTGAATAATAAATAAAACTGAGTGAAGTGCCACTAAATTAAGCATTTCGCTGCTTAAAAATTCTTGCTGAGCCTGTCGATGAACATCCTACATTATTTATTGATCAGATAATATTTTTTCGAATGCCATCTCTTTGATAATCATCTGACAAGTCCCAGTTTTGTAGGTACTTTGTGTGGAATCTCTGTGATAATCTACTAATTCTGTCTACCCATCACAAACCTATGAAGCTCCTTTTGAAGCAGCTGTGAAATATTACAGTGAAGTTCTAACACAATGTGTGAATTACCTCAGCACAATTTACTGATATGGTGATTTACATTCATCACACTGTTAATGGAAAAGCTTTCTGCTGCATCATAACCAGGGGATTAGTAGGTGGTTTAATTTCAAAGTTATCCCATGGCAGACATGTAAATTGGCTCAGTGTGAATCACTATACAGTTTATAGCAAGTGGTAGAGGGACACATTTCCATTTGCTTCTTGGGGAGCAGAAATTTGGATTGATAGCACATTACATAATGTTCCCAAAATTTACTTCTAACTTCAGTCTAGGTGGGGCAAAATAGAAATCTACCCAAGACTTTGTCCTAGCACGAATAACTTCCCTCTCACCTAGCATTTTCTCTGCTATGTTACATATTGTGCTATCAAACTACCTGTACATTGACTCTGAGAATCCCTTTGATTTTACCAACTATGGTTTCTCTGAATATCTCCACAAAACTGTCAGGAATTATTTCATATGATTCCCATTACAGGAAATTTGAATTACAGGGCACAAAGAATAAGGGAGAATCTACGTAGATCTCAACTGTCAATGAATCTTTAACACAGACCGTTCCTCATCAATAATCCAAATCCTGGGATTGATCCTGATTTACCTCACACTTGGTTCTCATTTGAATGAAAGTATTTTTAAAATTTGAAATATTTGTGCCAGGTGACTTTTTATTAAAATATTCTATTGATAAATATTCACTCAAGTGAATACAAAGCAAATCTCTTAATAAAGGTTTCTTGTCAATTTCAAGTTTCTTAGTGTCGCACGGAATATGTGGAGGATATATTGAAAAGGGTCATATCAGGAATCCACAGGCTCTCCTACTGCTGTAACTCTAGTTGTGCAGTTAAAAAATAAGAAGACTTCAAGAGGAAATTGCCAGTATAAGCCATTTTCTCTGATCTGAATCACATGTCTTCTAGTTGGAACAAATAAATCTCAATTAGAGAATTATTTTACTTCAGCATTATAGAAAAGAAAGATAAAAATTAGCTTTAATAGTCACATGTACATTGAAACATCAAAACATACAGTAAAATGAATTGCCTGTACCAGCATGAATTGTCTTTGGAAATTGGGAGAAAACAGGAGCATCTGGAGAAAACCCACATGGCCATGGGGAGAAAATGCAAAGTGCTTACAGGCAGCGGTGGAAATTGAAGCCCAGTTGGTGATTTCTGGTGCTGTAAAGCAACGTGCTAGCTTTTACACAACTCTGCTTTCTAACAGTAAAGTATAAGCTATATCAAAGACCCTAAAAAGAACCATACTCAAGCATGAAGATCATTGGAATTAAGTTACATTGAGCAACAAATCCTATGGAAGGTTTTTAGGCAGTTTTCAATCCAGGGCCAAGTATAACTAAGACTCCCTTTGGGAAGTTGAAAAATTCTGGAAGAACTTGATAAATCAACCAATATCTGTAAAAAAAAACAGCATTGAAGCAAACTTTTCAGAAATTCAGGAAAGAGGACTTTAAGGTGTGGAGCAAAGGGAAAGTTGGGGTATATGCAAGACTACAAGCATAAATAAATTAAAAGTAAAAATAAAGATACAAAACTAAGAAAACAAAAATGGTCCAGAGGAGAAATCTTAGCTGCATCTGCTCTCCCAAAAGGGAGAGGAACGTTGGACGTATTTACTATTGACATAGGTTTGTATGCCACCAATCAAGTGCACTCCAATACGACACATCCCAATTCAATCCTCCACCATTCCATTAACTTCCTCCAGATTCTTCAGCTCGTTTGCAGATGAAAGCCAATTTATGGAGGCCAATTAACCAAATGAGTAACATATTCCCCCTCTAATTGTGTGAGTACCTCTTTCATCCTCTGTTTTACTGGCTGGTAGAATGGCCACAGTTAGTTATTCCAGCTGTAAGTAGATGTGCGGAAAATCTGAGTACAGGGGTAGGAGTTGATAGATACATGGGAGGCAAAATGCAGTTAGTGTAGTTGGGTATTTAATGGTCAGCATGAACATTATTTTAGAACATAGAAGAGTACAGCACAGGAACAAGCCCTGTGGCCCATAATGTCAGTGCCGTACATGATGCCAAATTAAAATAAATATCTAGTTTCTGTGACCCATATCCCTCCATGTCCTACGTACTTATGTGACTATCTGAAAGTCTCTTAAATGCCTCTCTCATATCTACTTCCACCAGCACTCCCCCTGGCAGCCTGTTCTAGGCACCCAACTCTGTGCAACTAACTTGTCCCACGTGTCTTTAAACTTTCTCCCTCTCACCTTAAATGCATGTCCACTCGTAAGTGACGTTTATGCCCTGGGATGAAAAAGACTCTGCCTACCTTATCAATGACTCTCATGATTTTATGAAGTCTTCCATCAGCTCTTCCCTCAGACACTGATGCTCCACAGAAAACAACACAATTTTGTCTAACCTTTCCTCAGAGCTTACACCTTCTAATCCAGGCAAAGTCCTGGTAAACCTCACCTGTACCCTCGCCAAAGCCTCCGAAACCTTCCTGTAATGAAGCAACTAGAAGTGCATACAGTTCCTGTGTTCTATAGATCAGTGACATGAATAAAGACCTTCCATCTCATAATTACAGCCTTGCACTGTTTCAGTCTGGAGTTTTACAATCTTGCCTAGACAGACAGTTAACAAGCCACAACACTGGTCATGCAACTAAGCATTACCATGCTGTTTTGGTGATGAATTGGTCCCAATGTGGCTAGATGTTGCTCTCTTTGGTATTAGAGGGGAAGCAACTATCAGATCCTTAGTTAACTGTACCTTTAGAAACCTGATATGAAGAAATTAACTTGATTCTTCAGGTTTTTATAAGCACCTCCACAAATTTGGAACCAAAGAATTCTTAACATATTAGTGCAGTGTGTAGTATGCAGCTTTATCATATCTTGAGAATCAGACTGGCAGTTTTTATTAAGGCAATTGGTCTGAAGTAGAAGCCCTAAATGGTATTCCTTTATGATTAATAAAACTGACAAAAAGTGGATCTCTGAACATTTCCCATTGCTAAAACTGCTTGAATTTCTAAACACGTTACAATTAAGCAATTTCCCTATGTATTAAAATTAAATGAAAAAATAGTTTTATTGAAGAAGACTACCTCAACCATTTGCAAAACTGATTATCTTTTCAAAAGCATTACATATACTACCATTAAATTATATAATTAGGAATATTTTAGGTTCCTTTTTATCATTTATTTAATTCCACCTGAATTGTATCAGTACATTCTAGAAGTATATCCTCCTCAGTTTATGAATGTCCTGCTTTTGCACAGTCTGTACATATGATTGAACATTTGGGAGAGTGGTGAGATGGGTTTGCCAGCTGCTGCAGGGCTGAAGGCATCTTCTGAAGTGTGGAAAGTCGATTCACGGCTGTTTTTCCAATTTGCAAACCATCTGAGTAAGAAGCTATTCACGGGAATAAGGGTTTCAACTTCTGAGCACACTTACAAGAAGAGCTGACACAAGAACACAGCAGCCATCATCAAGCACCCTCACCACCCAGGCCACGATATTTTCTCACAACTTTCTTTGAGAAGGTGGTACAGGAGCCTATGTCCCACACCACCAGGTTTAGGAATCATTATTACCCTACAGCCATCAGGGTCCCAAACCAGTATGGATAACTTCACACACCTCAACACTGAACCTATTCCATAAACTATGGACCCACTTTCCAAGGGCTCTACAATTCATGTTCCCAGAGACCAATCTGGACATCGGAAGTTTTGAGTGGAGAGGATTTCAATCAGGTCCTCTGCCAGAGTAGAAAAGGCAGCAGTGGGTCACTACAGCAAAATTGAGCTTTGACCCGTGCCCAATTGACATTTGAGATTGATTAGCCATAAGCAAATTGAAGGAAGGCAGGGGGAAATGCAGTGGCTGTGGTCAGATGGACAGAGTTAAAAGAGTGGTGATCTTGAGGCTTTAGCTGTTCGATGCTTCAGTGAAGAGAGGCTTCAGTCAGAGAAAGCAAAGAAAAGAAAAGCTCAAGCTTAGGTTTTTTCCCTTCCCTTCTTTATATCTGTTCAGCTAGGACAGTAGAGATGCCAGACAGGATAGTTGAATGCTCATCTTTTGGGATGTAGGAAGGCAGGGAGACCTTCAGTATCCCTGACAACTACAAATGTAAAAAGTGCATCCAGCTGCAGCAGCCAACAATCTGCGTTAAAGGAGTTGGAGCTGGAAAGGGAGGCACACTGGATCATTTGGAGGGTTGAGGGGGTGATAGCTAAGACACATAGCGAGGTAGTTACACCCAAGGTGCAGGACACAGGAAACTGGCAGGCAGTCAGGAAGGGGAAAGGTGTTAAGGAGTCACTAATCCCATCCCCCTCAACGACAGGAATATCACTTTGGATACTGTTGGGGGGCGGGGGGGGGGCTTGTCCAAACAAGTCACGGTGATCGGGTCTCTGGCACTGAGTCTGCTTCTGTAACTCAGAAGGGAAGGTGGCGGGAGGGCATGAGAAGAGGCACGCTGTGGTGATAGGGGATTTGTTAGTTAGAGGAATGGACAGGAGGTTCTGTGGGCAAGAACGAGATTCCTGGATGGTATTTTGCATCCTGGGTGCCAAGGCCTGAGATATCTGGAATTGAGTGCTCAGCATTCTTAAGTGGGAAGGTGAATAGCCAGAAGTCGTGGTCCATGTCAATACCTATGACATGGGTACGACGAGTGACAAGGTCTGTATAGGGAGTTCAGGGAGTTAGAAACATAGAAACATAGAAACATAGAAAATAGGTGCAGGAGTAGGCCATTCGGCCCTTCGAGCCTGCACCGCCATTTATTATGATCATGGCTGATCATCCAACTCAGAACCCAGCCTTCCCTCCATACCCCCTGACCCCTGTAGCCACAAGGGCCATATCTAACTTCCTTTTAAACATAGCTAATGAACTGGCCTCAACAGTTTGCTGTGGCAGAGAATTCCACAGATTCACCACTCTCTGTGTGAAGAAGTTTTTCCTAACCTCGGTCCTAAAAGGCTTCCCCTCTATCCTCAAACTGTGACCCCTCGTTCTAGACCTCCCCAACATCGGGAACAATCTTCCTGCATCTAGCCTGTCCAATCCCTTTAGGATCTTATACGTTTCAATCAGATCCCCCCTCAATCTTCTAAATTCCAACGAGTACAAGCCCAGTTCATCCAGTCTTTCTTCATATGAAAGTCCTGCCATCCCAGGAATCAATCTGGTGAACCTTCTTTGTACTCCCTCTATGGCAAAGATGTCTTTCCTCAGATTAGGGGACCAAAACTGCACACAATACTCCAGGTGTGGTCTCACCAAGGCCTTGTACAACTGCAGTAGTACCTCCCTGCTCCTGTACTCGAATCCTCTCGCTATAAATGCCAGCATACCGTTCGCCTTTTTCACCGCCTGCTGTACCTGCATGCCCACTTTCAATGACTGGTGTATAATGACACCCAGGTCTCGTTGCACCTCCCCTTTTCCTAATCGGCCACCATTCAGATAATAATCTGTTTTCCTATTTTTGCCACCAAAGTGGATAACTTCACATTTATCCACATTAAATTGCATCTGCCATGAGTTTGCCCACTCACCCAACCTATCCAAGTCACCCTGCATCCTCTTAGCATCCTCCTCACTGCTAACACTGCCACCCAGCTTCGTGTCATCCGCAAACTTGGAGATGCTGCATTTAATTCCCTCATCCAAGTCATTAATATATATTGTAAACAACTGGGGTCCCAGCACTGAGCCTTGCGGTACCCCACTAGTCACCGCCTGCCATTCTGAAAAGGTCCCGTTTATTCCCACTCTTTGCTTCCTGTCTGCTAACCAATTCTCCACCCACACCAATACCTTACCCCCAATACCGTGTGCTTTAAGTTTGCACACTAATCTCCTATGTGGGACCTTGTCAAAAGCCTTTTGAAAATCCAAATATACCACATCCACTGGTTCTCCCCTATCCACTCTACTAGTTACATCCTCAAAAAATTCTATGAGATTCGTCAGACATGATTTTCCTTTCACAAATCCATGCTGACTTTGTCCGATCATTTCACCGCTTTCCAAATGTGCTGTTATCACATCCTTGATAACTGACTCCAGCAGTTTCCCCACCACCGACGTTAGGCTAACCGGCCTATAATTCCCCGGTTTCTCTCTCCCTCCTTTTTTAAAAAGTGGGGTTACATTAGCCACCCTCCAATCCTCAGGAACTAGTCCAGAATCTAACGAGTTTTGAAAAATTATCACTAATGCATCCACTATTTCTTGGGCCACTTCCTTAAGCACTCTGGGATGCAGACCATCTGGCCCTGGGGATTTATCTGCCTTCAATCCCTTCAATTTACCTAACACCACTTCCCTACTAACATGTATTTCGCTCAGTTCCTCCATCTCACTGGACCCTCTGTCCCTTACTATTTCTGGAAGATTATTTATGTCCTCCTTAGTGAAGACAGAACCAAAGTAATTATTCAATTGGTCTGCCATGTCCTTGCTCCCCATAATCAATTCACCTGTTTCTGTTTGCAGGGGACCTACATTTGTCTTTATCAGTCTTTTCCTTTTTACATATCTATAAAAGCTTTTACAGTCCGTTTTTATGTTCTCTGCCAGTTTTCTCTCATAATCTTTTTTCCCCTTCCTAATTAAGCCCTTTGTCCTCCTCTGCTGAACTCTGAATTTCTCCCAGTCCTCAGGTGAGCCACTTTCTCTGGCTAATTTGTATGCTACTTCTTTGGAATTGATACTATCCCTAATTTCTCTTGTCAGCCACGGGTGCACTACCTTCCTTGATTTATTCTTTTGCCAAACTGGGATGAACAATTGTTGTAGTTCATCCATGCAACCTTTAAATGCCTGCCATTGCATATCCACCGTCAATCCTTGAAGTGTCATTTGCCAGTCTATCTTAGCTAATTCATGTCTCATACCTTCAAAGTTACCCCTCTTTAAGTTCAGAACCTTTGTTTCTGAATTAACTACGTCACTCTCCATGTTAATGAAGAATTCCACCATATTATGGTCACTCTTACCCAAGGGGCCTCTCACGACAAGATCGCTAATTAACCCTTCCTCATTGCTCAAAACCCAGTCCAGAATAGCCTGCTCTCTAGTCGGTTCCTCGACATGTTGGTTCAAAAAACCATCCCGCATACATTCCAAGAAATCCTCTTCCTCAGCACCTTTACCAATTTGGTTCACCCAGTCTACATGTAGATTGAAGTCACCCATTATAACTGCTGTTCCTTTATTGCACACATTTCTAATTTCCTGTTTAATACCATCTCCGACCTCACTACTACTGTTAGGTGGCCTGTACACAACTCCCACCAGCGTCTTCTGCCCCTTAGTGTTACGCAGCTCTTCCCATATCGATTCCACATCTTCCCGGCTTATGTCCTTCCTTTCTATTGCGTTAATCTCTTTTTTAACCAGCAACGCCACCCCACCTCCCCTTCCTTCGTGTCTATCCCTCCTGAATATTGAATATCCCTGAACGTTGAGCTCCCATCCCTGGTCACCCTGGAGCCATGTCTCTGTGTTAGATGTTAGGTTAAAGGGCAAGACCTCCAGGGCTGTGATCTCAGGATTGCTACCCGTGCCATGGGGTAGTGAGGCCAGAGCTAGGAAGATTATACTATTTAACACATGGCTAAGGAGTTGATGTAGGAGGGAGGGAATAAGATTCGTGGATCATTGGGTTCTCTTCCAGAGAAGATAGGACCTATACAGAAGGGACAGTTTGCATCTGAACTGGAAGGGCACTAATATCCTAGTGGAAAGGTTTGTTAAAGCTGTATGGTGAGGTTTAAACTGGACTTGCAGGGGGATGGGAACCAGAATGTCAAAAAAGTTAGTTGAAAGGTTGGTAAGGCCTCAGACAAAGTTGAGCATGGTGTGATTAATATCCTAAGCTGCCTATATTTCAATTCAAGAAGTATCGTAGAAAAGGCAGACAAGAGTGCTGTAAATGAGGTAGATGGTTTACAAACTGACACAATGAGAGGAGAAGCTGGTGATAGGGCAAAATTGCAGACAACAGGATGAGTTGCAATGTAAAAGATGGACAAAATTGAAAAAGGGGAAAACAGGATCAAAGTTGTTATATCTGAATGTGTGCAGTGTACGGAATAAGTTAGATGAACTTGCAGCACAGTTGCAGATGGGCAGGTATGATGTTGTAGGCATCACTGAATCATGGCTGAAAGAAGATTATAGTTGTGAGCTTAATGTCCAAGGAGGACATTAAGGAGTGAAGTTTAAAAAGGAAAAGCTTCATGGGAACTCGGCTATGACTGGCGCACCAATCGTGTGCTGGTGAACTGGGAAGTTTCAGGCGTAAAAGCAAGACACTGCCTCGTGGAGTGGTCATTGATGGAGGATCTGAGTCAAGGTGGGAGGGCTTTGGCTTATTCGGGCATCGGTCAGGTAAGTGGGTAAGTGGACTTTGTTTTTTCCTTGTATTTTTTGATGAGTAGAGAACATGTCTGTAGAGTTAGTTCTTTGCTCTGGGTGTCAGATGTGGGAGTCCTGGGAATCTTCCAGTCTCCCAGATGGCCACATCCACGCCAGGTGCACCGAGATGCAGCTCCTGAGACAGTGTGTTAGGGATCTGGAGCTGAGGCTTGATGACCTGCAGCTTATTAGGGAAAGTGAGCAGGAGATAAATAGGAGCCACAGGTAGTTAGTCACCCTGAGGCTGCAGGAGATAGACAAGTGGGAGACTGTCAGGAAAGGGAAGGGAAAAACTCAGATAGTACAGAGCAACCCTGTAGCCATTCCCCTCAGTAATCGTTACTTGATTTGGATGCTGTTGGGGGTGGGGGGGGGGAAGTTGACCTGACAAACGATGACCACAGCGATCGGGTCTCCAGCACTGAGACTGGTTTCGTGGTGCAGAAGGTAAAGAGGAAGAGGAGGAATGTGGGATTCCATAGTGAGGGGAATAGACAGGAGGTTTGGTCAGCCTAATAGAGATACCCACATGGTGTGTTGCCTCCCAGGTGCCAGGGTACAGGATGTCTCGGATCAGGTGCAGAGTATTCTAAAGGGAGAGAGTGAACAGCCAGAAGTCTTAGTACACGTTGGTGTCAATGACATTGGTAGAAAAAGGGAGGAGGTCCTGAAGAGAGAATTCAAGGATTTGAAAAGGAAGCTGAAAAGCAGGACCTCCAGGGTAGTAATCTCAGGATTGCTGCCTGTGCCACGTGCTAATGAGCACAAGAATAGCATGATCAGGCGTATTAATGTATGGCTGAGAGACTGGTGTCGGGGGCAGGGCTTCAGATCCCAGGATCACTAGGGCCTTTTCTGGGGGAGGTACGACCTATAGAAAAAGGATGGGTTACACCTGAACCCAAAGGGGTCCAATATCCTAGCAGGCAAGTTTAATAGAGCTGTTAGGGAGGGTTTAAACTAATTTGGCAGGGGTATGGGAACCAGAGTGACAGGTTTGAGGAAGGGGGAAACAGAAATAAATCAAAGATAGCGTGCAACAAAGATGATAGAAAGGACACCCAGGAGATGAGGCATAATCACAGCCAGTGGAATGATTTACAGGGCAATAGAAACATGGTGCAGTTAAAACAGAAAGTAACAAATACTGGACTGAAAGTGTTATATTCAAATGCATGCAGCATTAGAAATAAAATGGATGATCTTGAAATTCAGCTACAGATTGTCAAGTATGACGTTGTAGCCATCTCTGAAACTTGGCTGAAGTATGGCTGACATTGGGAGCTGAATGTCCAAGGATATATGGTGTATCGGAAAGTTAGTAGGCAGTGGGCGTGGTGTGGTCCCGTGT
The DNA here is from genome assembly GCF_963921235.1 of Mobula hypostoma. NCBI lineage: Eukaryota > Metazoa > Chordata > Chondrichthyes > Myliobatiformes > Myliobatidae > Mobula > Mobula hypostoma. Next base: position 27,568,092 of record NC_086111.1, on the reverse strand, counting down.
ATAAGAAGTAATACTAAATCATTAGAAAGGGATGACATAGGATCAGAAGGTGTAGAGTCTCTATGGGTTGTGTTAAGAAATGGCAAGCGTAAAAAGACCCTAATGGCCATTGTATACAGGCCTCCAAACAGCAGCTGGGATGTGGATTACAAATTACCGCAGGAGATAGAAAAAGGGTGTCAGAAGGGCAAAGTCATGAAAATCATTGGAGATTTTAACATGAAAGTGAATTGGGAAAACCAGGCCAGTACTGGACTTCAAGAGAGAGAATTTGTAGAATGTATAAGGGATGGCTTTTTACAACAGCATATTGGTGAACCCACTAGGGGATTGGCTGTGCTGGATTGGGTGTTGTGCAATGATCCAGAGGTGATCAGAGAGTTTAAGGTTAAGGAACCCTTAGGGAACAGTGATCACTATATGATCGAGTTCACTTTGAAATTTGAGAAGGAGAAACTGATTTCCAATGTGTTGATATTTCAGCGGAATAAAGGAAATTACAGTGGCATGAGACAGGAACTGGCCAAAGTTGACTGGATAGGGACACTTGCAGGAAGGACAGCAAAGCAGCAATGGTTGGAGTTTCTGCAAAAAATGATGGAAGTACAAGACAGATATATTTCAAATAAGAAGAAATTTTTGAATGGAAGAAGGATACTATCATCACTGACAAGTGAAGTCAGAGCCAAAGTAAAAAGAAAAGAGAGGGCATACAAGGAAGCCAAAGCTAGTGGGAAGATAGAGGACTGGGAATCTTTTAAAAACTTGCAGAAGGAGACTAAGAAGGTCGTTAGGAAAGGAAAGATGAATTATGAAAGGAAGCTGGCAACTGATATCAAAGAAGATACCAAAAGCTTTTTTAAGTATATAAAGGGTAAAAGAATGTTGAGAGTAGATATAGGACCAATAGAAAATGACTCTAGAGATATTGTAATGAGAGACACAGAGATGGCAGAGGAAGTGAATTTGTATTTTGCATCAGACTTCCCAGTGGAAGACTTCTGCAGTATATCAGGTATTAAGAGTGTCAAGGAAGTGAAGTATGTGCAGTGAAAATTATGACTGAGAAGGTGCTCGAGAAGCTTAATGGTCTGTGGGTGGATAAATCTGCTGGACCTGATAGAATGCATCCTTGGGTTCTGAAGGAAGTAGCTGGAGAGATTGTGGACATATTAACAATGACCTTTCAAGAATCGATAGATTCTGGCATTGTACTGGATGACTGGAAAATTGTAAATGTTACTCACTATTTAAGAAGGGTGGGAGGCAGCAGGAAGGAAATCACAGACCTGATAGCCTGACATCAGTGGTTGGAAAGTTGTTGGAATTGACTGTTAGGGATGAGATTACGGAGTACCTGGAGGTACATGACAAGATAGGCCAAAGCCAGTTTGGTTTCCTGAAAGGCTACTGCAATTTTTCAGAAAATTACAAGCAGGGTAGACAAAAGAGATGTAGTAGATGTGGTATACTTGGATTTTCAGAAGGCCTTTGACAAAGTGCCACAAAATGGCAGATGGAGTTTAATACAGACAAGTGTGAGGTATTGCACTTTGGAAGGACAAACCAAGGTAGAACATACAAGGTAAATGGTAGGGCACTGAGGAGTGCAGTAGAACAGAGGGATCTGGGAATGCAGATACAAAATTCCCTAAAAGTGGCGTCAAAGGTAGATAGGTTCGTAAAGAGAGCTTTTGGTACATTGGCCTTTATAAATCAAAGTATTGAGTATAAGAGTTGGAATGTTATGGTGAGGTTATATAAGGCATTGATGAGGCCGAATTTGGAGTATTGTGTACAGTTTTGGTCACCAAATTACAGGAAGGATATTAATTATCTTGAAAGAGTGCAGAGAAGGTTTACAAAGATGTTGCCGGGACTTGAGAATCCTAGTTACAAAGAAAGGTTGAATAAGTTAGGACTTTATTCCCTGGAGCGTAGAAGAATGAGGGGAGATTTGATAGAGGTATATAAAATTATGATGGGTATAGATAGAGTGAATGAAAGCAGGCTTTTTCCACTGAGGCTAGGGGAGAAAAAAACCAGAAGACATGGGTTAAGGGTGAAGGGGGAAAAGTTTAAAGGTAACATTTGGGGGTACTTCTTCACACAGAGAGTGGTGGGAGTGTGGAATGAGCTGCCAGATGAAGTGGTAAATGCGGGCTCACGTTTAACATTTAAGAAAAACTTGGACAGGTACATGGATGAGAGGTGTATGAAGGGATATGGTCCAGGTGCAGGTCAGTGAGACTAGGCAGAAAAATGGTTCGGCACAGCCAAGAAGGGCTAAAACGGCCTGTTTCTGTGCTGTAATGTTCTATGTTCTATGAGGCTACCTAGCAAGATAAGAGCCCATGGAACTACAGGGAAGTTGCTAGCATGGGTGGAGCATTGGCTGATCAGCAGAAAACAAAGCGTGGGAATAAAGGTATCCTATTCTGGCTGGCTGCCGGTTACCAGTGGAGTTCCACAGGGGTCGGTTTTGGGACCGCTGCTTTTTATGATGTATTTCAATAATTTGGAATATGGGATTAATGGATTTGTAGCTAAATATGCCGATGATACAAAGAAAGGTGGTGGAGTGGGTAGTGTTGAGGAAACAGAGATCCTACGGAGAGATTTAGATAGTTTGAGGGAATGGGGAAAGAAGTAGCATATGAAATACAATGTTGGAAATTGTATGGTCGTGCACTTCAGTGGAAGAGATAAACGGGCAGAATATTATTTAGGTGGGGACAGAATTCAAAATGCAGGGACTTTGGTGTCCTCGTACAGGATACCCTAAAGATTAACCTCCAGGTTGAGTCGGTGGTGCAGAAGAGGAATGTAATGTTGGCATTCCTTTCCAGAGATATAGAATATAAGAGCAGGGATGTGATGTTGAGGCTTTATAAGGCACCCGTAAGACCACACTTGGAGTATTGAATGCAATTTTGAGCTCCTTATTTTAGAAAGGACATACTAATATTGGAGCGGTTTCAGAGGAGATTCACGAGAATGATTCCAGGAATAAAAGGGTTATCATATAAGGAATATCTGTCAGCACTTGGGCTGTATTCTGGAGATTGAGGGGGGATCTCATAGAAACATTCTGAATGTTAAAAGGCCTGAACAGATTAGATATTTCAAAGTTATTTCCCATGGTAGGGGAGTCTAGGACAAGAGGGCATGACTTCAGGATTGAAGGACGTCCATTTAGAACAGAGCTGCGGAGACATTACTTTATTCAGAAGGCGGTAATTCTGTGGAATTTGTTGCCACAATCGTCTGTGGAGGCCAAGTCATTGAGTGCATTCAAGGCAGAGTTAGATACGTTCTTGATTAGCTAGGATATCAAAGGGCATGGGGAGAAGGCAGGGGAGTAGGGTGTCTGGAAGAATTAGATCTGCCCATGATTGAATGGTGGAGCAGACTCAATGGGCCGAATGGCCTATTTCTGCTCCTTTATCTTATGGTCTTATGGATACACATTGTATCGAAAAGATAGGCAGGAAGGGAGACGGGGTGGTGTTGCTCTGTTGGTAAAAAATTAAACCGAATCACTAGAAAGAGGTGACATAGGGTCAGAAGGTGTTGAATCATTGGAACTGCAAGGGTACAAAGACCCTAATGGGAATTGTATGTAGACTCCCCCCACCAAAGTTAAATGGATGCGGCTTACAATTTACAATGGGAGATCGAAAATGCCGGACAAAGGGGAAATGTCAGAATAGTCATGGAGGATTTCAATATGCTGGTAGATTAGGAAAATCAGGTTGATACTAGGTTTCAGGAGTGGGGATTTCTAGGGTGCCTATGAGATAGCTTTTTAGAGCAGCTCATGTTTGATCCTACTAGGGGATCAGCTATTCCAGATTAGGTGTTGTGCAGTGAACCAGAATTGATTAGAAACCTCAAAGTATGCGAATGCTGAGGAGAAAGTGATCATAATGGGATTCAATTTACCCTGAAATTTGAGAAGGAGAAGGTAAAGTCAGATGCATCAGTATTACAGTGGAGTAAAGGGAATTACAGAGGCATATGAGGAGTTGGCCAGAATAGTTTTGATAAGAACACTGACAGGGATGATGGCAGAGCAGCAATGGCTGATCTTTCTGGAAGCAATTCAGAAGTGTATACATTCCAAAGAAGAAGAAATATTTTAAAGGAAAGATGACACAATCATGGCTAACAAGAGAAGTCAAAATCAAATTAAAAGCAAAAGAGAAGGCATATAATAGAGCAAAAATTAGTGGGAAGTTAAAGGATTGGGAAGATTTGAAAACCAATAGAAGGCAGCTAAAAATTTTATTAAGAAGGTAAAGGAAGAATATGAAACTAAGCTAACTAATAATGTTGAAGAAGATACCAAGAGTTTGTTTAGATACATAAAGTGTAAAAGAGAGAAGAGATTAGATATCAGACTGCTGGAAAACGATGCTGGAGAGGTAGTAATGAAGACAAGGAAATGGCAGATGAACTGATAAGTATTTTACATCTACTGTCACTGTGGAAGACACTAGCGGTATGGTGGAGGATCCAGGTGTCAGCGAACATGAAGACTGTGAAGTCACCATTACTAGAGATACGTTTCTTGACAAATTGAAATGTCTGAGTCACCTAAACCAGATGGCATACAACCCAGGGTTCTGAAAATGGTGAATGAGGAGATTGTGGAGGCAATAGTAATGATCTTTCAAGAATCACTAGATGCAGGAATGGTTCCGGAAGACTGGAAAATTGCAAATGACACTCCTCTCTTCAAGAAAGAAGAGAAGCAGATGAAAGGAAAATATGGTCCAGTTACTCTGAACTCAGTGGTTGCAAAAATGTCAGAGTTGATTATTAAGGATGAGGTCTCAACATACTTGGAGGCACATGATAGTATAGGCCATATTCAGCACGTTTCCTCAAGGGAAAATCTTGCCTGACAAGGAACTGGCAGATGAAATGAACAAGTATTTTGCATCTGTCTTCACTGTGGAAAACACTAGTAGTATACTGGAAGTTCAAGAGCGTCTGTAGGTAGAAGTAGTGCAGTTGTGAATACCAGTGAATGGAGCTTAGTGAACAGAAAGGTCTGAAGGTATTTAAGGGACCTGGTGTTGATGGACTACTGAGGTAGCTGAAGAGGTAACTGAAGAGATTGTGGAAGCATTAGTAATTATCTTTCAAGAATCAATAGTTTCTGGCATGGTTCCGGAGGACTGGAAAATTACAAATGTCACTCGACTCCTCAAGAAGTGAGGGAGGTAGAATGAAGGAAACTGTCGGCCAGTTAGGCTGAACTCAGTGGTTGGGAAGATGTTGGAGTTAAAGATTTGGTTTCAGGGTAATTGGGAATACATGAACATTTAGACCAAAGTCATCATGGTTTCCTTAAGGGAACATCTTGCCTGACAAATCTGTTGGAATTCTTTGAATAAATAACAGGCAGGAAAGGGCAAAGGAAAATTGGTGGACGTTGTGTACTTGGATTTTCAGAAGGCTTTTGACAAGGTGTTACACATGAGATTGTTTAACAAGCTACAAGCCTATGGTATTACAGGAAAGATTTTAGAATCAATAAGACAATGGCTAATTGGCAGGGGGCAAAAAGAACGAATAAAGGGAGCCTTTTCTGGTTGGCTGCCGGTGTCTATAGGTATTCCACAGGCGTTTGTGATGGGATCAGTTCTTTATACGTTATATGTCATTGATTTGGAAGATGGAGTTACTGGATTCAATGAAATATTTGTGAACAATATGAAGATAAGTGGAGGGGTAGGTAGTTTTGAGGAATAGAGAAGCTACAAAAGGATTTAGACAGATTAGTAGAATGGGCAAAGAAATGGCAGATGGAATACTTTATCAGAAAGTGTATGGTCATACACTTTGATGGAAGAAATGAAAGGGTTAACTGTTTTATAAATAGAGAGAAGATAGAAAAAAAGACTGAGACACAAAGGGACTTGGGAGCCCTTGTGCAGGATTCCATAAAGATTAATTTGCAGTTTGATTCTGTGGTGAGGAAGGTAAATATAATCTTAGCATTCATTTCAAGAGGACTAGAATATAAAAGCAAGGATGTAATGTTGAAACTCTATAAAGCATTGGTGAGACCTGACTTAGAGTTTTGTGAGTGAGTATTTAAAAGAATGCACTGAAACTGGAGAGTTTTCAATGAGGTTTACAAAAATGATTCCAGGCTTGAATGGCTTGACACATGAAGAACATTTAATGGCTCTGGGCCTGTATTCAGAGGAATGAGGTGTGACTTTATTGAAACCTATTGAATAGTGAAAGGCCTTGACAGAGTGGATGTGGAGAGGATGTTTCCTATGGTGGGAGAGTCTAAGACCCCATAAGACACAGCCTCAGAATAGAAGGGTTTCCTTTTAGAACAGAGACGAGGTGGAATTCCTTTAGCCAGAGAGTGGTGAATCTGTGGAATTTGTGGCCACAGGCAGCTGTGGAGGCCAAACATTTATGTATATTTAAGGTAGAGGTTGATGGATTCTTGATTGATCAGGGCATGAAGGGAAATGGGGAGAAGGAAAATTGGATCAGCCATGATGAAATGTCAGAGCAGACTCGATGGGCCAAATGTCCTAATTCTGCTCCTTTTATGGTCTTGGGTTTTTATTTATTTACTGTAATTTTGTTTTGCACATTGGTTGTTTGTCAGTCTTTTTTATGCAGTTTTTCATAAAAGTTCTATTGTATTGCTTTGTTTTTCTGTAAACTGCCTGCAGGAAAATGAGTCACAAAGTAATATATGTTAACATACGCATACGTGGATAATAAATTTATTTTTAACTTTAAGCTTGAATTGAGGAGGGCCTATATATTTCTAATTATTGCACTCATGGTGAAAACTTTGTCATCACAGCTTCCCACTAACTCCATCCACAACTCTTGCAATCCATGAGATTTTAAAACCCAAGCAAATCAACCACTTATTTTTATTTCTTGAATTCTCTGTACTCCTTGTCTGACATAAGTCACCCCATTGTTTGAATTATTTTTTTTTGTTGTTTGGAAAATGTTAACAGATCAATGTTCTGTTTAAACTGTGTAGAAAAATGCCACTTGAAAACTTTTGTAACACACACAAATGCTGGAGGAACTCAGCAGGCGAGGCAGTATCTATGGAAAAAAGTACACTCGACATTTTGACCTGAGATGTTGACTGTTTGCTCTTTTTAATAGATGCTGCCTGACCTGCTGAGTTCCTCCAGAATTTTGTGTGTGTTGCTTTGGATTTCCAGCATCTTCTGATTTTCTCAAGATGACACTAGTGCAAGATTGAGAGAGGGTGAAAATGAAATATAGTCCAATATATTCAGGTTGCTTCAAGAACTTGATGGCAGTAGGGAAGAAGTAGAATGTGGGAAATAGTAAGTTCAGGGAGATACATAGATAATCTGGAGCATGTCACATTTGAGAAGGTGGAAGCGTTAATGCCGAAAAATGGATAAATACACAAGATTGGATGAAATCTATCCCTGGATTGGATGGAAAGCAAAAGAGGTGATTCCCAGCACTCTATAGTCACAGCTGAAGACTGAAGGATAGCTAATCTTGTATGTCATTTAAGAAGGGCAGCAAAATTAAGGCAGTGTACTATAGACCAGTGAAACTTGCATCAATGGTAGGGAAATTGCTGGAGTAAATCCTAAAGACAGGTTTGATGAGTTTTTGGAAAAGCAGAGTAGATAAGGAATAAAACCACTTTCCCCACTAATGGACAGTTACAGAGGCATGAGAGGGAAGCTGGCTAAAGTTGATTGGAAGGGGACACTAGCAGAGATGATGGCAAAGCAGCAAAAGCTGGAGTTTCTGGAAGAAATTTGAAAGGTGCAGGATAGATACATCCCAAAGAAGAGAAGGTATTCTAAAGGCAGGATGATGCAATCAAGGCTGACAAGGGAAGTTTATGCCAACATAGAAGCAAAAGAGAGGGCATATAAAAGAGCAAAAATTAGTGGGAAATTAGAGGATTGGAAAATTTTTAAAAACTAACCGAAGGCAACCAAAAAAACCATAAGGAGGGAAATAATGAAATATGAAGGTAGACTAGCCAATATATCAAAGATGACATCAGAAGTTTATCATTTATATATATAAAAAGAGAGGTCCTTCCGAATGCTCGGCTCTCCTCTCCCTTCGTCTAAACACTCAGCTTTCCACTCCCTCCATCCAAACATTCAGCTCTCCACTCCCTCTGCACTAATCCGAACCTCACCATCAAACCCACAGAGAAGTGGGGTGCTGTAGTAGTCTGGCAGACTGACCTCTAACTTGCTGAGGCCCAGCATCAGCTCTCAGACACCTCCTCTTACTTACCCCTCAAACAGGACCCCACTAAGAAACAGCAGGCCATTGTCTCCCACAGCACCACCAAACTTAATGATTTTGGGGATCTCCCATCCACCGTCACCAACCTCATAGCTCCCGCACTCTGCACCTCCCATTTCTACCTCTTACCCAAAATCCAGAAATCCACTTATCCAGGTAGACCCATTGTTTCAGCTTGCTTCTGCCCACTGCACTCATATCAGCATACCTCAACTCTGTTTTATCCCCCCAGTACAGCCCTTTCCTACCTACATCCGTGACACCTCCCACATTCTTGACCTTTTCAAGGATTTCAGGTTCCCTGGCCCCCATCATCTTATTTTTACTATGGACGTCCAGTCCCTATACACCTCAGTCCCCCAGCAGGAAGGCCTCAAATCTCTTCATTTTTTTTCTGGACACCAGACCTAACCAGTTCACCTCCACGTAGCAAATTTGTCCTCACTATAAATAATTTCTCCTTTAGCTCCTCCCACTTCCTTCAAACAAAAGGTATAGCCATGGGCACTCATATGGGTCGAGCTATGCTTGCACGTTTGTTGGCTACGTGGAACAGTTTATGCTCCAAGTCTACACTGGTGACTGTCCTGTACTTTTCCTGTGCTAGATCAACGACTGCATTGCTGCTACTTCCTGCGCTCGTGCTGAACTCGTCAATTTCATCCACTTGCCTGCAACTTCCACCCTGCCCTCAAATTCACCTGGTCCATTTGCAACACCTCCCTTCCCTTTCTCGATTTCACTGTCTTTTATCTCCGGAGACAGCTTAACCACCAATGTCTATTGCAAACCCATGGATTCTCCCAGCTACGTGGACTATACCTCGTCCCACCCTGCTACTTGTAAAAATGCCATCTCCTTCTCTCAATTCCTTCGTCTCAGCTATATCTTCTCTCAAGATGAGGCTTTTCATTCCAGGAGTTGTCCTCCTTCTTCAAAGAAAGGGGACTTCCTTCCTCCACCATCAATGCTGCCCTCAACTGAATCTCTTCCATTTCACACAGGTCTGCTCATTCTCCAAGCTCCCGCCACCTTATCAGGGATAGAGTTCCTCTTGTCTTCACCTACCACCCCACCAGCCTCTGCAGCCAATACATAATTCTCCGAAACTTCCACCACCTCCAATGGGATCCCACCACCAAACACGTCTTTCTTTCCTTCCCTCCCTCCCACCACTTGCTGGTTTCCACAGGGATCGCTGCCTATGCAACTCCCTTGTCCATTCATCCCTCCCCACTGATCTTGCTCCTGGCACTTATCCTTGCAGGTGGAACAAGTGCTACACCTGTTCCTACACCTCCTCCCTCACTGCCATCCAGGGCCTTAAACAGCCCTCCCAGGTGAGGCGACACTTTACCTGTGAGTCTGTCTGGGTCATTTACTGTGTCTGGTGCTCCCGGTGTAGCCTCCTGTATATTGGTGAGCCCCGGCATAGATTGGGAGACCGCCTTGCTGAGCATTGACTCTCCATCCACCAGAAAAAGTGGGATCTCCCAGCGCCCACCTGTTTTAATTCCACTTCCCATTTCCATTCCAATATGTCCATCTGTGGCCTCCTCTACTGTCACGATGAGGCCACACTTAGTTGGAGGAACAACACTTTATATTTTGTTTCGGTAGCCTCCAATCTGATGGCATGAACATCAATTTCTCAAACATGCAGTATTGCCTCCCACCCCACCCCGCTTCACCATTTCCCATCCCCTTTTTCTTCCCTCACCTTATCTCCTTGCTCGCTCATCGCCTTTCTCTGGTGCTCCTCACCTCTTTTTCTTTCTTCCATGGCCTTCTGTCTCTTTCACCAATCAACTTCCTAGCTCTTTACTTCATCCCTCCCAGTCCAAGATTCACTTATCACCCGGAATTTCTCTCTCCCCTCCACCAACCTTTTAAATCTACTCCTCAGCATTTTTTCTCCAGTCCTGCCAAAGGGTTTCAGCTCGAAACTTCGACTGCACTTTTTTTCATAGATGCTGCCTGACCTGCTGAGTTCCTCCAGTAATTTACGTGTGTTGCTTGGATTTCCAGCACCTGCAGATTTTTTCTTGTTGGTGACAATAGATATTGGGCTGCTAGAAATTTATGTTGGAGAGACAGTAATAGGGAACCAAGAAATAGCAGATGAAATGTATAAGTATTTTGCATCAGTCTTCACTGTGGAAGAAACTAGTAATACAGTGGAAGTTCTGGAGTCCCAAGGGGGCAAAGTGAGCACAGTTGTGATTATCAGGGAATGGTGCTTCAAAAACTGAAAGGTCTGAAGGCAGATAAGGCACCTGGTGCTGATGGACTATAGCCTAGTGTTCTTATAGAGGTACCTGAAGAGATTATAGAGGCATTGGTAATGATCTTTCAAGAATTAATAGATCTTGGCATGGGTGTGGAGGACTGGAAAATTGCAGATGTCACTCCACTCATCAAGATGTGAGGGAAGCAGAATAAAGGAAATTATAGGCCAGTTAGGTTATCCTCAGTGGTTGGGAAGATGTTGCAGTTGTTAAGGATGTAGTTTCAGGGTACCTGGGGGCAGATGACCAAATAAGCCAAAACCAGCATGGCTTCCTTAAGGAAAAATTTTGCCTGACAAATCTGTTGGAATTCTTTGAAGAACTAACAAGCAGGATAGGCAAAGCAGAATTGGAGGATATTGTGTACTTGGATTTTCAGAAGGCCTTTGACAAGGTGCCACACATGAGGCTACTAAAATAGATAAGAACCCATGGTATTACAGGAAGGACATTAGCATGGATAGAGCACTGGCTGATTGTCAGGAGACAAAGAGTGGGAATAAAGGGATCCTTTTCAGATTGGCTGCTGGTGACATTGTGTTCCACCAGGATTTGTGTTGAGACCGTTTCTTTTTACGTTGTATGTCATTGATTTGGATGACAGAATCAATGGCTTGTGGCCAAGTTTGCAGATAATACAAAGATAGGTGAGGGGTTGGTAGTGTTGTGGAAGCAGGGGGGCTGCAGATGGACTGAGACAGATTTGGAGAATAGGCAAAGAGGTGGCAAATGGAAGACAGTATCAGGAAGCGTACTTTGTTAGAAACAATAAAAACATAGACTATTTTTTTTAAACAGGGAGAAAATTAAAGAATCCAATGTGTGAATTGATTTGGGTATTCTTGTGCAGGATTCTTTACCGGTTAACTTGCAGGTTGAATCAGTGGTGTGGAAGCTGAATGAAATGTTAGCATTCATTTAGAGAGGACTAGAATATAAAAGCAACAATGTGTTGCTGTGGCCACACTTGGAGTATTGTGAGCAGCTTTGGGCCCCTTATTTATGAAAGGATGTTCTGACATTGCAAAGTGTTCAAAGGAGGTTCACGAGAATGATTCCGAGAATAAAAAGGTTATAGAAACATTTCAAATGTTGAAAGACATGGACGGAGTGGATGTGGCAAAGTTGTTTCCCATGATGGGGGATTCTAGTACGAGAGGGCATGACTTAAGGATTGAAGGGCGTCCATTCAGAACAGAAATCGAAGAAATTCTTTTAGTCAGAGGGTGGTGAATCTATGGAATTTTTTGCCACAGGCAGCAGTGGAGACCAAGTCATTGGATGTATTTAAGGCAGAGATTGATAGGTATCTGAGTAGCCAGGGCATCAAAGGTTATGGTGAGAAAGCAGGGGAGTGGGACTAAATGGGAGAATGGATCAGCTCATGATAAAATGGCGGAGCAGACTTGATGGGCCAAATGGCTGACTTCTGCTCCTTTGTCTTATGGTCTTATGGCCTTGTGGTCTAATATGAGCAGCAATTGAAAGCCCTCTGCTTGTACTCACTAAAGTGTAAAAGAACGAGAGATTATCTCAATAACGCCCATTGAATGTTGGAAGGTTGAGATAGAATGGATGTGAAGAGGATCTTTTCTTTGGTGGAGGAGGTTAGGACCAGAGGGAACAGCCTCAAAATAGGAAGTCAACCATTTAGAACCGAGATAAAGAGGAATTTCTTTTGCCAGAGGGCAGTAAATCTGTGGAATTCATTGCCATAGGCAGCTGTGGAAGCCAGGTCACTGGATGCACTTAGGTGGAAGTTGATAGGTTCTTGAGTTGTCAGGGTGTGAAAGGTTATGAGGAGACGGTAGGAGAAAACAAACACCTATTGTATGTAAGAATGCTGTTCACTGACAGTAGCTCAGCATTTAACAACATGATTTCCACAGTCCTGATCAATAAGCTACAGAACCTGGGCCTCTGTACCTCCCTCTGCAAGTGGATCCTTAACTTCCTGACCAGAAGACCACAATCTGTGTGGATTGGTAATAATATCTCCTCCTCACTGATGATCAATACTGGCGCACCTCAGGGATGTGTGCTTTGCCCACTGCTGTACTCCCTCTATACCCGCAAACAAGATTGTTTGGCTAGGTAGAGCTCAAATACCATCTATAAAGTTGCTGACATTGCAACCATTGGCAGAATCTCAAACAGAGGCTTGCAGGCATAGAAGAGTGAGATATACCAGCTAGTTGAGTGGTGTCACAGCAATAACCTTGCACTCAATGTCAGTAAGACCAAATAGATGATTGTGGACTTCAGGAAGGATAACACAAGGGAACATGAACCAATCCTCACAGAGGGATCAGAAGTGGAAAGAGTGAGCAATTTCAGGTTCCTGGGTGTCAAGATCTCTGAGGATCTAACCTGGTCCCAACATATCAATGCAGCTATGAAGAAGGCAAAACAGTGGCTATATTTCATTTGAAGTCTGAGATTTGGTTTGTTGCCTAAAACACTTGAAAACTTCCACAGTTGTGCTGTGGAGAGCATTCTGACAGGCTGTATCAGAGTCTGGTTGTGGGGGGGAAGATGAAGGGCTACTGCACAGGATCGAAAGAAGCTACCGAAAGTTGTTAAATTAGTCAGCTCTGTCTTGGGTACTAGTTTCAATAGTATCCAAGACATCTTCAAGGATTGGTGCCTCAGAAAGTTGGCGTCCATCATTAAGAATCCTCATCACCTGGGACATGCCCTCTTCTCATCAAGAAGGAGGTACAGAAGCCTGAAGGTACACCGATTCAGGAAGAGCTTCTTCCCCTCTGCTATCCAATTCCTAAATGGACATTGAACCCATGAACACTACCTCACCTTTTTATATATTAATTCTACTTTTGCACTACTTTTAATTTAGCCATTTAATATACATATAGATACTTACTGTAATTAACTTATTTATTTTTTTCCATATTATCATGTTTTGCATTGTACTACTGGCACTAAGTTTACAAATTTGCAGGTGATGTTAAACCTGATTCTGATTCAGAATGGGATTAAGAAAGAAATGGATTAGCCATGAAGAAAAGGCAGAGTAGACTTGACAGATTGAATGGCCTAAGTCTGCCCTTATGTCATATGGTCTTATGGGCGTTCAGCGCTGACTGTCTGTACTTGACTGGTCTCCCTCGCTCTGCTGCCAGAGGAAGATGCAGGAGACTTATTTCGGACGCCTCAGTGGTGTGGCTCACGGCTGTTGGGCTCCTTATCGAGGAACCCTCTGGTTTGTTGTTTATTTACCTCAGCGATAAATACACTTTCATGGATTTGCTTTTGGAGGACTCTTCAGTTCATGTTCCATGTGCTTCTCGTTACTCTTTTTTTTCTATTTGCACGATTTGATCGAGGCACTTCGGCATGGAACTGGTTTTGCAGTCATCCACATAGTGCTAATCTGAACTGATACAGTAGCTGCCACTCCTGGGCCTTTTTGAGAGTGATTTTCTTGAGGGCATTCACAATAAGTACCAAGAAGGACAATAGAATCAATGAAAACATACACAACAAGGACACACAAATAAATAATGTGCAAAAGACAACAAACTGGCAAACAAAAAGAGAAAAAAAGATTATAATAATGAATAACTAAGCAGTAGATATTGAGGACATGGGTTGTAGACCCCTCATGAAGAGCTCAGTGTTGCGGTGAGTGAAGTGAGTCAAGTTATCCCCTTTTGGCTGAAAAGCCTGACAGCAGAGTGGAAGTAACTGGTCCTGAACCTGGTGGTGTGGGATCAAAGATTCCCATGTCAGATCACATCTATGGAGGAAAATAACCAGTCAATATTTTGGGCTGAGACCTGATGAAGGATCTTGGCCTGGAATGTCAACTATTTAATTCCATCCATAGATACAGTCTGACCTGATGAGTTCCTGCAGCACTTTTTGTGTGTTGATCAGGTTTTCCAGCACCTGTAGTCTCTCTTGCGTATATGGAGAATTTGCCCAGAGCTTTTTGAATCCATGTGCTATTTTCTGGATGTGTGATTGATTTATCATTCTACAGAAACTTATTAAAGTCCATATTAAAATTGGAAAATGATAACTGATTGTTTAGGATGGGGCAGGGGACTAGTAGGGTGGGTATATAGTCAATGCTGGTAGCAGTGGCTGAACTGATACGTATATAGGAAAAAAAGTGTAGGTTAATATAATATGATGCATCTTGATAAAGGAATATAATTAATGGGAGAGAAGGTATATTAATCTGCAGTTAGGATGTTGGTTGGACTACATTATAGAATTGTGCTCAGCTCTGATCATCATGTTACAAAAACAACATATAGATGCACTGGAGAAGGTGGAAAAGAATAGCAACTTTAATACAGAGTATGAATCATATATGAATGAAGAACTAAGTAAGTTATTGAACAAAGAAAAGAGGTAACTGAGATGTAATCTGTTAGATATGTTTCAATTTCCAATGCTAGCAATTAGAATGAACAAAGAGAAAATGTTTTGGGTGGATAATACTATCATTTTTAAAGCAAACAGTAATGATATACAGTATTTTAGGGGAAATTAACAGAAAGGAGTCAAGGTATGGATTCCAGTTCATTGGAGCACATAAGGACTAGTCCATTTTGGCCCAATTAAGTGGCTGTCCCAATTAGCCAAAATTTCATGGAAATATTTTAAAAGGTATGAAAAAGGCAAACCACTGTTTAGCTGGTAAAAATATATTTGAATGAAATACATAACAAATTAGAACACTATCAACATTGTTACTGTTGTATCTTTGAAATTACATGTCAATCAAAATAAAAGCACACAAATGGGAGATGGCCTTAACTGGCTTGTTTATGGGGGGGGGGGGGAAGAGAGAGAGAGAGAGAGAGAGAGAGAGAGAGAGAGAGAACGATGTGCATGCATAGACAATAGATCAATACTCATGCGAAGACATCTGATCAATATGTAATGCTAAGGGAAGTCATTGCTGTAAAAGAAAAAAATCCATATATTACACTTGCTCCCATTATAGATTATTGCAACATAAAACTGTATCTTTACAAAACATTCAACTTTCCTTTCATAAACCATATTCAAATAAATATGTTTTCACAATAATAGTCCGTAACTAACTTCACAGTTGTAAAGATTCAGTCTTCTGGGTGTTTCTTTCAGGATAGTGCCTCTGGACCTGTGGAGTGGCATCAAGTTGGGCAGGTGTCTTGTCTAAGACAACATTCTTAGTTTCCAGTGTCACATTGCTGTTAGTGACATGGTCATCACTGAGAGGCAAGTACAGTGGCTGTAATGTGTCCATCTTGTTGGATGCAATTGACTCAGGTGTGTTTTTCAGTTGAGCATCCAGTATCTGGTCCACATGATGTCTCCATATGTGATCTCCAGCATCCACTGTGTACATCAGTGGTCTAGTTCTTGTACCTATCATAAAGGGTGTCCACTTGTCTTCTCAGTAATCACAGGTCCAATCTTGAAGCTCCTTGCTGCTTCACTTGGCAACTGGTTGAACTGTTTATTCTGCACTTCCCTCCGTAGATCTGGTTTCAGGAGGTCTATGTGAGATCTCAGATTCCTGTTCACAAACAGCATTGCAGGTGTTTGATTTGTCATCTCATGAACAGAGCTCTGATTCAAAAAGGAATTAATCCGCCTTGTGCTGTAGAGACATGTTCTCCTTGTCCATCACTTTAATGGACCTCGAATGTTTGGATGAACCTTTCACCTAACCCATTCGTTGCTGGGTGGTGAGGAAATGACTTTGAAATGTCTGATGTCATTCTTCTTCATGAAGAGTCGGAATTCTTCTGACGTGTATTGTGGTCCGTTGTCACTTACCATTGGTAAACCATTTCTGGCAAAGGTAGTAGTCAGGGAAGACACAGTCTGAGGTGGTTGACTTCATTGGTACAACCTCCAGCCACTTTGAATGAGCATCCACAGCATTCAGAAACATGGAATCCATGAATAGCCCAGCAAAGTCAATATGTACTCTTTGCCATGGTGAAGCTGGCCATTCCCACAGGTATAACAGTGCCTGTGGGAGTGTATTTTGAATATTTTGGCATCCCAAACTGCTTTTGGCTTCAATCTGTTTATCTATTCCCTTCTCAAGCACCTTCTGATTAGCATTGAGCAGCTGTGTCTCTGGTTAGTGCTACCATTTGGGCTTGCATTGCCTGTTAATGCCGCACTGAGAGTTTTGATTGAGTGACAGTCTAGTTGGATTTTCCTCAACCATTCACGTCTGAAAAGTGCTGGCCCTCCACTTTGAATACATAAAGCTCTAACTGTAGTGTTCGACCTTCGTATGTCACATTCTCCTTCAGTTTGCCTTTGGGAGACACCTTTTCACCTGTGTAGGTCTTTAACATTACTGAGGTCTTCTCTAATGGTATCTTAAAAAGACAGTCTGTTGTAGTTAGCCTCTGGAATTATAGACAAAACTGACCCTGTTTCCAGCTACATTTTCAGTATTACATCATAGTCATTTATTCTGATCTGCTTCAGTAATGCTATGCAGCCCTAGGCATGAGCGCTCCCCTTTGTCAGACTCTGTGTTGTCTGTTTCATCTTTGGTCACCTTATGCATTTGCTAGTTTTTGTGTTTGAAACTTTTCACTCAGTTTGTGTTTTCTCTTTGGTTGTGCTTTTTGTCTGACTCGCACACTCTCTCTATGTGACCTTGCCTATGACACTTTTTGTAAACTTTTTCTTTGAACCAATAGTTATTTGCATCATGGGGGGATTTGCCAGATCGATAATATTTTTGACTTTTTGTACCATTCGGGGACATTTTGTGCAGTTCACACTCTGAATCTTTTTTTCTGTAGTTCTGCTGCATTCTTTGCTGCAGTCTGTAACAATATTGCAATGGTCAATGCTCACTCTAAGGTTAGGTCTCTTTTTGACAGTAACCTCTTTTGAGCCACACACAAGCCTATCCCTTCATGCGTCAGAAAGTCCACCTCTAAAGTCACAGCAGTTTAAACATTTACACATTTCTGCAATGTATTCAGAAATGCATTCATCCTTTGACTGGTTCTTTTTGTAAAATCTAAATCTCTCAGCTATTGCCAGTGTATTAGGGCTCAAATGATGTTGTAAAATTGTAAGAATTTCATCGCATGTCTTACTTGCTGGCTTTTCAGGAGTTAGCAGGTTGCATAAGAGACCCTTTGTCCTGGCACCCTTTGAGCTAAGAAGCATGGGGGCTTTCTTCTGGTCCTCCACATTGTTCGCATTACAATGCAATTCCACGCTTTCAATACACAACACCCGACCTTCATTAGCACTATCAAATTCATCAACCTTCTGACTGAAGCCATCATTACATTTTTTTTCACTGTGTACTATGCCGTACTCATGCATCCCTTTGTTAGCGTCCATGGCAGCTTCTGTATTGTTTAACTCTGTACTCTCGCTGCTTCATCCCATGTCTGTCAGTGCAGTCCCTGAAATATTTTGACATTCAGATTCATACTCATCACCAATTTGTTGTGTCATTACAACTACATATCAATTAAAGTAAATGTGTGCATGCAGGAGATGGCTTTAACTGGTGTATTCACCTTGCAGCGAGAGAGAAAGAGAGAGAGGGAGAGAGAGCGCAATGCGCATGCACAGACAACAGAGCAATACGTAGTGCTAAGGCGAGCCATTGCCCTTAAAGAAATAGAACAATACATTACAACTACAGAGCTATAAAACTGTATGTTAGTTCCTAATAATTATTGTGGGAGGAATTCATCCAGTGTACACTACCATGTTCTTTTGATTGACTGTATACAAAGAATATTAGTACAGAGACCTAATGCAGATAATGGACTGCCTTCATACAATACTTGCATCCTCCAAATCTTGATTTTCATTGTAACATTCAAAATCTTCATAGTGCTTAACTTGTCGAAGTAGTGAAATTGTTTCTGTTTCACTACTGGTGTTTTCTGGAATTTCCAATCCTGAATGCTTGAAACTGTAGTGAGCAAAATGGTTCTGAGTTGTCTTCCAGCTTATTTCTTGCCAACTATCAGTAACAAAAATCTCTGCTTTTTGAACACAAATACATGCAACTGATGTTATTTAAAAACAGTTCACTAATAGCTGCCCAACTGCAAGCAACTGACTCTAATTAGAAACTGTTCGGCAGTTGTTTACTGTCCTTTGTAATTTAAGAGTTGCTGCAAACACGTGGCTGCCCTGATTAACCAATGTCACAATTAACTGGAATCCACTATATTAATAAAATAGAGAATTAGATCAAATAGTCTCTTTCTCTACTGTTAATATTATGCATTATTCAAGTCAGGTTATAAAATCATTTTCCAAAACTACACATGTTTGTACAAATTTTAAAGCAGTGTCTGCTAAACTCAAATAATCAAAATTCCAACTTGAAATCAATGCAAAGAGAAGTCACAATATACTGTAGTATAGGCAAAACAACATAACTGATACAAGAGAAAAACTGTAGATGCTGGAAATCCAAGCAACACACACAAGCTGCTGGATGAACTCAGCAGGCCAGGCAACATCAGTCAGATGAAGGGTCTAGGCCAGAAAAGTCCAGTTTTGATGAAGGGTCTCAGCCTGAAACATGTACTGTCAACTCTTTTTCATAGATGCTACCTGGCCTGCTGGGCTCCTCCAGCAATTTGTGTGTGTTAACTGATACAGAAAGCCTGGGTTATCCAATGCAATGTGAGTATCTTGCTGATTAACAGAAAGGTCATGTCTCCAACAGTGTATTGACTTTGGAGTGTAATTTTTTTTAATCAATTAACTATTAATTATATCTGTGATTAAGATGCAATGGCTGATTACTTGATTAAGTAATTGCTGCTGCAGGCTGTGTCGACTAACGCTATGATCACTTATTCACGTGTCTGTGGCTCAGTCAAGTATTGAGATTCTTCACTTTCCAGCTGAACTGCAATGTGACCCTTAATGGATAAGGGCCAGTGTTACATCTGCTTTATCTCATTGCTGATAAAGACCATAGCAATCAGACCAGAACATAGTTATTCTGAGACCTCAAAGAGTCTGTCAGGCAACAAACATTTACAAAATTCAGATGAAATCCATTCATTGATATAAACTTGTGCGTGGGAGAGTGAAACATTTAGAAAAAAGTCCTGGAGCCAGAAACCTGATACCCTTTTTGATCCTTTACGAAAATCATTTTTATTTCCCCAAGCAATTGTTTTATTTTATTAAATCTTTTCATTATGGCTCTAACTTCATTTAATTAACCCACTTATGGATGTCTCTGTAGTGTAGATAATAGCCAGTGTGCATAGCTGACATGGTTAACCTGGCATTGAACTGGGATGACAGTGATCACTCTACCATCTGGAGAGTGGAAATTTTATAGTGTCCCATTCATTTAATTGTGCAGAGAGATTACATTCAGGGACATCCCGTTTATGAATGGCACTGCTTTTCTCTCCCACAATTATAAGGAAAATGTGAACATTCTTTTTATATGATTCTTTGTATTCTGAAGCTGAAATACCATAGTGTATACAATAATTTGTCTTTTAGTTAATAAAAAGAATTTGTCTGTACCATCTATGTTTCCAGTGTGGCTATGTAATTATGTAAATGAATGTCTATAGATTCATATGCATAATTAATAGAACACACTTATGAGATCTGTAATGTCTTTTTTTTCTTTTTTTCCTTTACTAAAAGAGGTTTGTTTAGTAATTACAGCTTTATATCATTACAATACTATAGCATTCCAAGATTCACAATGCAGTGGATTCTGGTTAATTGGTCCATCGGTTAATCAGAACACCATGCCCTGATAAGGTGGCGGCATTTCAGAAAGCAGTGGTCTCTTATGGGCCAATCAAAGGTGCACTTTTCTTTTTAAAAGGCATTTTTATGATCATAAGACTGTACTGTACAACAGGTCTACTGCATTAGTGATCTGCTCGTGGTTCAGAGCTGCTGGCCAGGCGGCCGAGTCGGAGAAGTGGAAGCCTGCGGGGTGGGAGAAGGAGAAGCTGGTGGATGGCTGGGATAAGAAGAATTCAGCGGCTGAGTCAGAGAAGGAGAGCTGGTGGGTGAGCGGGTGAAGGAAAAGCTGGTGGATGAATCAGAGAAGGAGAAGCCGGCAGTCGACTGAGAGAAGGTGAAGCTGGTGGATGCGCTGGAGAAGGAGAAACCAGGAGTCAACCAAGAGAAAGCGAAGCCGATGGGCAGCCGGGTGAAGATGAAGCTGGTCCATGAGTCGAAGGAGGAGAAGCTGGTGGTCAACCGGGAGAAGAAGCCAACAGACGGGCCGGAGAGTATTCGGTGGAGGTGACCTGGCTGCAGATCGTGCTGCTTCTTGCTATTCTAAAATATCAGAGTTGGTGCGTGAAAGCAGCAGACAGTGTAACCGTGAGTGACTGTCTTGAACGTTTCTCTTGCAATCATAAAACCCTGTTGGACATTGATAATGTGAAATGCCACAGGCTTGTTTCTATTTTGGTAGTGAGACAGGAGACAAAGCAGTAGCGTGGCTTCGGTTCTAGTGAGGGCAAAACCTCAAGCGGGCGTTTGTGCTGCTGAAGTCCAAGCAAGATGATGCTGGAGTCTGTACGCAGTTCGGTACTGGCCTCTCCTGTCAGTGCTGCCCTCCAGTGTTCGACCAGCAGAAGGACAAGCTGGATTGCCAGGAGCTGTATCATCAAGTTGCATGACACTTAGGGACTTGGACTATATATGTGTTTTCTTGAATAAATATGTGTGTGCTCTTTTTTCTCTTTTGCTATTTTGAATGTACACTATGCAACTGGGCCCAAGAGGAATGCTGTCTCATTTGACAGTATCCATCTATGGTTTTTCATGTTAATTAAACTTGATTTGACTTTATGCCACTTAAAGGGACAGGAGCCTGTTGCCAAACACTTTTTAACTCTGGCAGCTCTGATCTTCTCTCACAATTGACTCTGTTCTCTTCAACTGATTGATGTGTCTTTTCTAAATGACATCAGATGCAATCTCCAAAGTGTGGGGCAGTGGTCTAGTTCTGTCCTTAATCTTTGCAAGTACTCACTTCTGATCACCTCCTGCTTGTCCAGGAGTGAAACATCGAACCCCCTTGCTTGAGAAGACCTCAGTTTGTCTCAGCTGTTTGTTCTGCATATTCTTTCTGAGATTGGGTTTGAGGAGATCTAAGTGTGAGTGCAAGAAACAACCCAGGAACAGCATAGCTGATGAGTTGTTGGTTGTGGAGTGTGTTGCATTGTGATATGCAGGGGGAAGTTGGCGCGGTTCTGATTCAATGTTGGTGTAGTGAATTCTGGTGATGTTGCACACAGTGTATTCATTAGATTCTGACCAAACCTTTCTGCCAAGCCATTTGTAGCTGAGTGCTATGGTGAAGATGTAATATGTCTTATTCCATTCATTTTCACGAAGGACTGAAACTGTTCCCCAACAACTATGGTCTATTGTCATTGACCAAGTCTTCTGGAACACCAGAAGAGACATCTCAACACATCAACAGTGTACGAGACAGTAATGGAGGCTATTGGAAATGCTTCTGGCTGCTTTGTAGTTGCATCCACTACTACCAGGAAATTTGTGCTCATGGATGTGCCCGGCAAAATCCATATGAATTCTGGACCAAGGGCAATGCAGGCAATTCCAAGGGATTGAGAGGTGCTGCTCCTGGCATCGTCTGAATGTGTTGGCACCCTGAACAGTGCATGGCAAGCTGCTCAATCTGCACATCTATCCCAGGCCACCAAAAAGCCTTGAGCCAGTGCTTTTATTTTAACCGTGTCTCAACAACTGGCATGTAGTTCTTCAAGCACCTTTGCTCCCAGTATAACAGTTCTCAATCCCCACACAAGGCAACCTCCATCATGGGCAAGTTCATCCCAATGCTTGTAAAAATGGAGCAATTGGCGTTTCTGCTGTACATTTCCAGCCATTTTGGATGGCCACGTAGACCTGAGACAGCGTGGGGCCTTTTCTGGCTTCTTTTTGCATCATCTCTGCTGTAATAGAGAGAACTTTGATTTGCATGAGGGAGAATGTATCAAGAGGAGTGTTCTCATTTGTAAGGCATTTCCTTTTCCAAGGGTAAATGGGACAAACCATCAGCATTTCCATGATTAGTTGTCCTCTTGAATTCAATCTGGCAATTGTGCCCTTCAGGGAACAGAGCCCATTTCTGCATTTGTGCTGCTGCTGTTAGTGGAACTCCCTTCTGTGGATTGAAAATGGACATCAGTTGTTGATGATCAGTAATAAAGGTAAACTCTCTCCCATACAAGCATTGATTGAAATATTATACACCCCAAACCAGACTCATGGCTTCTCTGACAATCTGTATGTAATTTTTCTCTACAGCTGTAAAGCAACATGATACAGAGGCTATGGAGCATTCACTGTTATCACTCATAACGTGTGACATGACTAACATGAGAAAATCTCCAGATGCTGGAAATCTAATGCAGCACACGCAGAATGCTGCAGGAGCTCAGCAGGCCAGGCAGCATCCATAGAAAAGAGCAAACAGTCAACATTTCAGGCCGAAACCCTTCATCTGTCCTGATGAAGTGTCTCAGCATGAAATGTCAACTGCTTGCTCTTTCCCATGCATGCTTCCTGGCCTGTTGAGTTCCTCCAGCATTTTGTGTGTGTTGCGTGTGACATGATTGCACCTATGCCATAAGATGAGGCATCACAGGCAAGCTTCATTGGATATGTTGTTCATAATGCGTCAGTACAATGTCTGACATCACTATTTCCTTTACTCTTTTGAAAACCATTTAGTATTACTTTGTACATTGTCATTTCTTTCTGATCTGTAGCAAAAACTTGTTATAGTAATTGACAATTCCTAAAAAGAACTACAGTTGTGACAACATACATCAAAGTTGCTGGTGAGCACAGCAGACCAGGCAGCATCTTTAGGAAGAGGTACAGTTGACGTTTCGGGCCGAGGCCCTCTCAGCCCGAAACGTCGACTTTACCTCTTCCTAGAGATGCTGCCTGGCCTGCTGCGTTCACCAACAACTTTGATGTGTGTTGCTTGAATTTTCAGCATCTGCAGAATTCCTCGTGTTTGCAGTTGTGACACGTCCTTTGGGATTGGGTCATCCACCACTGCTTGAATTTTCTCAGCACAGTTCTGTCATCCTTCTGTATCAATGGTGTGACCGCAGTAAGCAAAGTTTGGTTGAAAAATTTTATGTCATGCTCTGAGCCCATAATCTTCTGATCTTTTTAATACTGTCTTGAAATTTTGGAAGTTCTCATTGTCACCTTGTTATCCTTACTAATAACAATGATGTCATCCAGGTAACACTGAGTCCCCGGGTAGACTTGTATCACCTGGTCCGTAGCTTTCTGCCAGAGTGCAAGTGCCGATGCTACTCCAAAAATAAGCCTATTGTAGCAGTAAAGCCTTTTGTGAGTTATTTACGTTGAGAAACACTTTGGACTCTTCTTCCATCTCGATCTGTAAATAGGCATTAGCTAAGTCCACTTGGCTGAAATGTTTCCTTCAGAAAGGTTTGCAATGATATCTTCTATCCTGGGCAGAGTGTATTGATCTACTATTTTTCCCGGGTTGATGGTGACTTTAAAATCACCACAGATCCTGTTAGACCAATTCTTCTTTGCTACTGGGACCACACGTGTTTCCCATGGGCTCTTTTCAACCTCGAAAATAATTCCTTCCATCTCTATCTAATCTATAGTTGCAAACTGAATACTTTATTACAGATGGTATAAGGAATCAGACAGGCTTTGTAAAACTCGGATGCGGCATTTTCATTTAATATTATTTTGTCTTTGATATGTTTGAGTTTTCTAATGGCATCCTTGAACATTTCTGTGACATCATCCGGTACCTTTCTTAATTTGCATCCAGTTGATGCTTTTGCAGGGGATATGGCATGCAAATAGTAGATGGATCTCAAATCAAATTGTAGTTGTCTCTACCAATCATTGCCCCACAATGCAGCCTTCCTGCTTTTACCACGTTCAACCTCAATGTGGCTTGTTGGTTGTTGTACTTCACTGTTACATGCGTCATTCCCATAAGAATGATATTTTCTCCAGTATAAGTTCTTAGTTGGATATCTGCAGGCTTCAGTTCACTATCTTTGAAATGCCATTCAAACTTATTTTGTGGAAGACTGAGTCAACAGAGCCAGTGTCCAATTCCAATTTAATTAATTTGCCACTCACTTCTGATGCAAGGCATATTGCTTGTCTCTTGTGTTTTTTTCACATTGTAAATCTCAAGGCTACTCAGTCCTGTGTCACTCTCGTCACTATCAGAATTTTCATCAACAGCATGCAGCTAGTGCTCTTTTTGAAACTGCCACTTGACTTTTTATGTTTTCTCTTCCCTGTGCAGTCCATTTGTTTTGTCTTCCCAACACGATCTTTGCACGTGTCCTATTTTGTTGCAATTTCTGCAAGTTTTGCCTTTAAATTTGCATTGGTCTGGTGTATGAGAACCTCTGCCTCGATAGTAATACAGTTTGTTTGGCCAGGATGTTTTCTGTTTAGACATTACAAATCTGTTCATGCTCACTTCCATTCCTGACTGCAACTCAGTTGAAACTCTGGTAACTGTTTCTATTGATACAGCAATTTCAACTGTTCTTTTTAATAAGACTTCACAGACTAAACAATCTCTCAGTGCATCATTAAAGTCCAATTTCTAAGTAACTCTATACTCCTCCACAAATTACACTCAGTAACAGTGGTACTTGTTTTGCATTGGCTATTTCATTTGCTTCAAAATACTGCTCAATTCACTCATTGTATATATTCCTATTATGTGTTGCGATGTAGCTACTTTTTCTTTATTTATTTGTCAGTATTCTTATCACCTGATGCTCACTGTTTATGAAACCATGAATTTCAAACGTTTTCTGACTTTTTTAAAAACTTGAATGTCTCACTGTACTTCCAAAGAAGAAAACACATTCTGTGTTATATTTCTAAACTCAAACATCTTTCTCTCTCCTCCTCGGATTAACTTTAAAGCTATTTTGTCACCACTGTTATGATTGTTATGTTTTGTAACTCTAAAACATAAAACTATTTGTAAGTAAAACATAGAGCTGGTAGTACTCGCGTACTCTTCATTTTGTTTTAATTTTGCGACGTATGCATTCACATACTTTAACATAATGAATTTAAATTATTTAAACAAACAAGCAATGTTTCATCAAACTATATATTTACTATATTACTCAAATATTAATGAAATATTAAAATCACAACATCCACTATAGGAAACATCCACTCTATCTGGGCCTTTCAAAATTTTACAGACTTCAGTGAGAGCCCCCCTTGTTCTTCTGATCTCCAGTGAGCACAAACCCATAACCATAAATGCTCCTCATATGTTAATCCTTTCATTCTTAGAATCATTCTTGTGAACCTCCTCTGGACTCTCTCCAATACCACAAAACTTTTCTTAGACATGGGGCCCAAAACTGCTCACGATACTCAAGTCTGGTTTGGCCAATGCCTTATAAAGCTTTAGCATTACATCCTTGCTTTTGTATTCTTGTCTTCTCAAAATGAATGCCTACATTGTATTTGCCTTCCTTAACACTGACTCAGCCTGCAAATTAACCTTCAAGGAATTTTGCACGATGACTTCCAAGTCACTTTGTACCTTGGAATCTTCAATTTTCTCCCTGATTAGACCATATTCTATGTCTATACACTTTCCTCCCTCCACTATATTCAATCTTCCACTTCTTCCCCTATTCTCCCAATCTGTCCAAGTCCTTCTGCAAGCACACTGCTACTTCAACACTACCTGCCCCTTCACCTGTCTGTGTATCACCTGCACACTTGGCCATAAAGACATCAATTCTGACATCCAAATCATTGATATATAATATGAGAAGAAGTGGTACCAATATCAACCTCTGCAGAACACTACTTGTCCCCGGCAGCCAACCATAATAGGCACCCTTTATTTCGACTCTTTGTCTTCTGCCAGTCAGCTAATCTTCTATCCATGTTAGTATCTCTACAGTTATATTATATTATGGACTCTTATCTTGTTAAGCAACTTCATGTATGGCACCCTGTCAAAGGCCTTCTGAAAATTCACATAAACAACATCCAATGAGTCTCCTTTGTCTGTCCTGCCTGTTACGTCTTCAAAGAATTCCAACAGGTTTTCAGGCAACATTTCCCCTTAACGAAACTACGTTGACTTTGGCCTACTTTATCATGTTCCTCCAAGTACTCCAACACCTCATCCTATACACTGTGTATTTTTTTATGTGACGATGTTTTATTGTTGTCTTATATGTGTTAAGTGTGCCTTGTGCTCTGTGTGACCGTTGGTACTCTGATTTGCATCTTGGCTCCAGAGTAAGCTGTTTCATTTGGCTGTATTCATATTTGAATGAAAAACTTGAACTTAATAATGGATTCCAACTTCTTCCCAAATACTGAAGTTAGACTAGTTGGTCTATACTTTCCTTTATTCCGTCTCCATTGTTTCTTAAAGTGTAGAGTGGTGTTTGCAGTTTTCCATAACCATTGCATGATCTATTGATTCTTGAAAGGTCAGTACTCATGCATCCACAATCTCATTAGCCACCTCTTTCTGAACCTCCAGGTGTAGTTTATCTGGTCCAACTGACTTTTCTACCTTCAGACCTTTCAGCTTCCCAAGCATCTTCTTCTTAGTAACTGACTACACTCACCTCTGTCTCCGACAGTCTCAAATTTCAGGCATACTGCCAGTATCTTCCACAATAAGGTCTGATACAAAATATTTATTAAGCTTATCTGCCATTTCTGTGTCCCCCATTACTACTTCTCCAGCGTCATTTTCTAGTAGTATAATATCCACTCTCGTATCTCCTTTACTCTTTATATATCTGAAATCTCTTTTCGCATCCTCTTTAAAATTTTTGGCTAGCTTACAGCTTACTCCTTCGGCTTTTTTTAAGTTACCTTCTGTTGGTTTTTAAAAGCTGCAAAATCCTCTAACTTCCCAATAATTTTTGCTGTATCATATGCCCTTTCTTTGCCTGTATGCTGTCTTTGACTTCCCTTATCACCCGCAGTTGCCGCGTCTCCCTTTAGAATGCTGCTTCATCTCTGGGATGTATCTTTCCTGCACTTTATTAATTGCCTCCAGAAACTCCAGCCATTGCTGTTCTGCGAACATTGCTGCTGGTCTCCTCTTGCAATCAACTTTGGCCAACTCCTCTCTCATTCCTCTGTAATTCCCTTTACTTCACTGTAAAATTGATACATCTGACTTCTCCCTCTCAAACTGCAGGGTGAATTCTGTATTATCATGAATCATTGCCTCCTTAAATTTCTTTTCCTTTAGCTCCATAATCAAATCTGGTTTTTGCACAACACTCAATCCAGAATTGTCTTTCTCTTAGTGGGTTCAACCATAGCCACCTCATAGGAATTCTACAAATTCCCTCTCTTAACATTCAGCATTAACCTGATTTTCTCAATCGACCTGCATATTGAAAATCCCCGTGACTATTGTAGCATTGCCTTTCTCATGAAATTTATCTCCCACATCCTGGCTACTGTCCATAGTCCTGTATCTAAATCCCATCGAGATCTTTTTACCCTCGTAATTTCTTAACTCTACCCACAAAGTTTCTACATCTTGTCATCCTATGTTTCCTCATTCTCAGGATTTAATTTCACCAACAAAGCCACCCCACCCCCTCTGTCTACATGACTATTCTTTCAAAGCAAACTGTATCCTTGGATGTTAAGCTCCCAACTACAATCTTCTTTCAGCACGACTCAGAGATGCCCACTGCCAATTTCTAACTGTGCCACAAGATCGGCTAACTTATTCTGTATATGACATGCGTTCCGTATACTACACCTTCAGTCCTGAATTCTTCATCATTTGATTTTGCTCCCATGTTACATGCCAACTCATCCCACTGACTGCAATTTTGCCCTATAATCTGCCTATCCATCCTCACAGTCTCAGTACACACTGCATCAACTTGTATAGCAACTGCCGCATCCTCTGCTCTATCACTTTGGTTCCCCTCACCTTGCTAACTTCGTATAAGCCCTCCCCAACAGCTCTAGCAAACCTGCCTGAAAGGATGTTAGTTGCCCTTAGGTTCAGTTTTGGTACAAGTCATACCTCCCCAGATGAGACCCCAATCATTCAGAAATCTCTTTAAAATTATTTTTGTATATAAAAGTTTCTAGAGCAGTGATTATGCAAAACATTCTATTTTTGCTTTGGGCAGATTTAATCACTCCTTTGGTCCTTGCTGCAGAAGGCAGGTACAATTTATCCTCTCTCCAAAGAATGCATGTGCAGATCCTTCATAGTCATACAGCCTGTTAGGATAAATTATCCTTTTCCTTCATTGCTTCAGACTACTTGCAGTCCCGTTCTTGGTGTATAGCCATTTACAAATACAATAAACCCGATCTGCTGTCATAAGGAGGTGGCTAGGAATGACCCAAGTGCAAGACCCAGACACTGAAGTACTAGGGACAGGACTAGGATACAGGCTGAGGGCAAGGACATGGACACGAAAACCAGGAACCCGGAACAGCACTGGACAAGAGAGCTAGGAACCCGGGCTTGGACTCTGAGCCAGAGACTGGACAAGGACCCAGTACCTGGGTCTTACCTCTGGCTTGGATCCCAGAACTAGGCAAGGACGAGGCTTGGCAGGCAGGCAAGACGAGGCTGGAGTCTTCAGGCTTGAGGCTAGAGGTGAGGCTTGGCAGGAGGCAGGAAGCTGGAGTCTTCAGGCCTGAGGCTAGAGGCTAAAGACGAGGCTTGGCAGGAGGAAGGAGGCTGGAGTCTTCAGGCTTGAGGCTAGAGGCTAGCGAATTGAGGTGGGGCTTGGCAGGAGGCAGGAAGCTGGAGTTTTCAGGCTTGAGGCTAGAGGCTAGAGACTTGAGGTGAGGCTTGGCAGGAGGCAGGAGGCTGGAGGTCTTCAGGCTTGAGGCTAGGCAGGCTCCTCCTGGGCAGGGCACGGCTCACCTGGGCAGGGCGCGGTACTCCTGGGCAGGGCGCGGATCACCACCCGACTGAGGCATTGAACAGTAAAGGACAGAACCAACTGCAGGTAACGGCAAGACGGCCTGGCTTATCCGATGGAGGCAAGGGACAGGAAGGGAGCTAGGTACAGGGTGGCTCCAGGACAAGACTGCAAGCGAGATGAGGCGAGAGTTACCAGCAAGACAAGGCAAGGCTTCTGGCAAAGCAAGCGAGACGAGAAATTCAGGTGAGGCAAGAGTTACCAGCAAGACAAGGCAAGGTTTCTGGCAAAGAAAGGTGAGACGAGAAATTCAGGTGAGGCAAGAGTTACCGGCAAGACAAGGCAAGGTTTCTGGCAAAGAAAGGTGAGACGAGAACTTCAGGCGAGGTGAGAGTTACCAGCAAGACAAGGCAGGTCTTCAGGCGAGGAAACAGGAGGCAGAGGAAGGGATACAAGGAGTAAGGACAAGAACAATCCAGTAGCCACGCCCTGGTCTCTGAAGGTATTTATGCACCCAGCCCCAACGAGCATCAGCTGACTCAATTAGAGCTCAACAAGAACAGAAACAGGGTAGACAGGAAAACCTGGAGCAAGGGTCGATGGACCGGACCGTGAACCGGAATACAGACTTCATGGACCGGACCATGACATCTGCTGATTTGAATTCCTGCTTTTACTTAATTGCCATTAGCATTCTCAATAAATTGCAACAACAGGCAGGGTATAGTGGGACTCAAATAAATGTTATAAATGCGATCAGCTGTAATTTTACTTGTATATACATGCAATGGGTTCAATGACGTCGTTATTTCATTATTTATCTGAACTTCCGATCCCATCTGCACTTCTCCTTTTCCTCAATGCCTGCATCCATCTTCAAAGATGTCCTCTGCCTGTAGACGATTAGCTCCTTAGATCCTCCTTATGCTTCCCACGCACCTCATGGTGTCAGGTGATACAATGATTTCATGTTGGACCACATGACCCAATGACATCTGTCACCATCGATAGAGTGCTTGATACTATTCCTTCTTTTACTCTCCCATCTAGAATTATTTTATCTCTTGTGTTCATTGAATAAGTAACATCCCCAAATTATATATTAGCTTATGCATGACACATGGTACATATTATACAAAGAGGCCTGATTACTATATCTTTAACCATAGTATTTGCTAAAGATTATGTTCTTAATATTTATACTACTGAGTTACTAAGTATATATGCTTAAATAAATGATTTTTAATTTGTTGTGTTTTTTTCAGCTACACAGACTTGCCACATAAGAATCTCCTCGTGGTTACTTACCTGCAAAATACAAAACACTGCCATCAGTAAACTTCTCCTATTCTGGTGTAAACCTACAGGTTTCATCAATTGATATTATCTCTTTCTGATAACTGTAGCAAAATTTATATGTTTGACTCTTCCAATGTGTTTTGAGGTTTGACCTTTGAAGCAGAGGTGAGTTTAAATAGCTGTCTATGGAGCCAATGGAACAGTTAAAAAAATAAGCAATGATTCTAATTGGAATCAATCAGAACTATTTGAGGCAAAAATTATTCTTGGTTAAAACTAAACCTTAAGAAGTATAAGGTTTTTTTTAAAAATCTCGGTTGTTTTAGACCAGTTGCTAGTCATCAAATATATTTTTAAAATTCTCTAATGATGTGAAAATGAACTGAGTATGCGGGAAATCAAAAATAAAAATGGACTTTTTTTGCATGATTTATTTTCTTTTGCATACTGCTTTTTGTCAGCCCATGTCTTTGCATAAATTCTATTGTATTTCTTCATTTTCTTGTAAATGCCTGTAAGAAAACGAATCTCGGGTACTAACAAACAAACACCTAAAGCACTTTTCACATTAATTCTGGCTCATGTAACTCAAAAAGAAAATGTTACCATTTCTCATTCATCTTTTTAAAGCTCAGAAAATACTTTCACACTCTCAGTGTGGTGCAGTGGCTCTGCTGGTAGAACAGTAACTTCATAAATCCTTTCTCAATCGCAGCCTCCAGCGTTGTCCACTTGGAGTTTACTCATCCTGACTCTGCCAGCATCTGATTACCTTGGTGTCCAGGTTTCTTTCCAGGTGCTTAAGGCTTGCAGGCTGGGGGGATTAGTTAGCCAATTGCCAATTGTAAATTGCCTCTACTGCAGGACTGTAGTGGAGTAGGTGAGAAGGTGGGGAGAATATATTGCAGAGAAAATTGGGGATTGGAAAGTGGCACAGACTTGATGGGATGATTTACCTCCTTTGATGTCATGAGGAAATAAGGAAATAAAAACACTCTTTAAACTTAATTAAACTTAATTTATCATGGTTAAAGCTCAAGCATCAAAATTCCAATGACCATTATGGTAAGAAAATAAACTTATACAGCCTGGGCTCCTGCTGTCTCTTAGTGCTCAATGTGTACTGTTTCTAACTCCCCTGTGAACTGCTCCTGAGACAGCTGTTATCTGCTTTATGAAGCCTAACTTTCCCTCATATCAAAGTCTAAAGCCTTCTCCTCTGCTGCCGGGTTATATCACATGATGCTCAGCAGGAGGTGAATTATCACTCCTTCTGGACAAACCTCTTGACTTGATATGATGCTAATTTTTGATAGTCTAACTCTTAATATATTAATACAATATTTTCTGCCTCATATTAAATTGACATCCTGAAATTGGCACTGAGGTCGGTATGATTACTGTTGGTTCGATCAAAAGTGACATGTATTCTGAACTGACAACGTCTTAAGATGTGAAGACGTGGAACATAGGATTCAAGTCATGAATGATTTGAAGGGGAATTTGAAACAAAACAGATTCTAAAAGCCCTCTCTAGTCCTGTGGCACAGGAACAAAACCAGTCTGCTGAGTTTAACTCTCTCAATACGGACAGTGAATCTGCAAGCATGTTTGTCAGAGCTTTCAGCTGTCTTGGCTGTTCCTTGAATTTCTGCTTTAGATTTGCTCTTAATACCTAGTCTAATATTAAAAAGAAAAAAGCCTTTTGAATCTGAGCAAGCATTCATTGATTTTTTTATGTTTATAGATAATATATTTGCTTAAAATACAAATCCATTACAAATTGCCATTGATGAGGGACATTTGAATGTGCTTGAGGTGGTAAAACATTCAGTGGAAACAGTATTACCCGATTTCCACCTGTACATGTGTGTGTAATTAGAGTAAAGCCTGTGGATGGATTAATCAGCATCTTGGTCCTAAATTGATCCAGTTAATCTCTTGAAAAATCAAAATCGTAATTCTATCGCATTTGTATTGTTTATAAAATGCATTTGTTCTGTTATAAAGCTGCTGACCAGAACATCTACAAAGGAGATTACTCAACATTACAGAAAAAGAAACAGGAGTGTATACTCATATGGCTGATTCATTGCAAGAGTCATTTGTTCTATTCAAGGGAGGCTATAGAGTTTGAGACTGTATCCCTCATAGTTTCGAAGAATGAGGGGTGATCTTTATTTAAACATATAAGAGCCTCAGTCAGTTCGACAGGGTAAATACTGCGATGTTTTCACTAATGGGAAAACTATAAAAAACAGGACATAATTATAAATTAAGGGGGTGGTCAATTAAATCTGAGGTGCACAGAAATTTCTTCTCCAGAAGATAGTGAATCTCTGGAATTTTCTGCTAGATTATTGGATGTATTTAAGGTGGAGACAAATAAATATTTATAAGATCAAGCAATTGAGGATTGTAGGGAACTGACACAGAAGGTGAATTGAAGCCAGCATAGATCTGCCATTTTATACTGAATGCAGCTGTATAGGCCAATCCCCTGTCCAGTGGATAAAATGGATTACAGAAGCATTGATGAACTCCAACCATACTATTGGTTTTGTGAGAAGAGGCTCATCACCGAATGAACAGGTGCCACAGCGCAGGGCAAGCATCAAGATCTTGCACAGCCAACAACTCTTTTGTCGCCAAATTCCATATCTACCTTGGGTACCTGGAATTTTAGAACTGTTTAGCAGGCACCAAAATCCACCATCACAGCAAATGAGATGAAAAGGTACAAACTGTCAATCTGTGGACATGGAGGAGAGATGTTGAGGCCGAAATTAGACGATGGGGACACTCTTGGTCCACCCTCGAGAAACTGGCTCAGAACAAAGGGTGATGGAGATGGGAGGCTATCAATGGCCTAAGCACCACTGGGAACTAAGAGATCAAGAAGAAAATATTGAATCCTGAGCAGACATGGGGGTCTCATAATTTACTCCTCCTAATTTCAAGTGTTCTTGCTCTCGAATGCTAGATACATGAGCAATTAATGCAGGTGATGCACTTGTGGAAAGAACCGCCCTTTGCATTGTAATTCTTTGGGTTTGCAGACTGCTCTAGTAGTTTCTGTTGTTACTTCTATCCAAGGTCAGTAAAAAGAAGCACGTTTCCATATTCACACTTTTGGTCCAAGTGATTAAATAAGGCATTTGCGTCATTAACATATGATCTGATGCGTATATTCCCCCAGGTTGGTAACAGCTTTGTTAAAACTGAAGAAGGATGTAAACGAAGTCTGTGTTGCATTTCTTAAACTGCTTTCATGCTCCCTGCTCCAGTTAGGCCCCTATTTTTAACACATCAGCTCCCCATGCTGTGCTGATTTCCAGTTAAATCTTTGTACCTCCATCTGTCATCTTAATATCTGTTATGTGTCTATTCATCCATTTAGCTGATCTTAATGCACATTTCAAATCCTCTCTCATACTTAAAGGTTGTTCCTGATTTTAATGAGCAGGCTTCCCACTGGCAGCAACTATAATTAAATATAGCACATATAAATAGTGAGGCAGTCACCATGTTATTTTAGTAGCAACTTCATGCTTGTATGAAATAATCTTGTGATTACATTAACAAAGCTGTAATCTAAAAGACATATCAAACATAATCTTCTAGGTATTTTTTATATTTCAGCAGTGACTATATTTCAGAAGGACGTCAGCAATAATACAGTTTTTGAGGTGGTGAAGGATTTTGTATATATATATACACCTTCCTTAAATTTGCAACCATTTCTGTCCCTGACTGAATGCTATGGAAATATATAGTATTTGAAGTGCAAAAATAGGAAAGGGGAGCTAGGCTAATAGTTATACTATGCACATACTTCCTCCTCCATTATTAAGTTCATTGCATCAATGTATTATATTTCTAAGTTTAAAGTTCAAAATTGAAAGTAGATTTATTATGAAAGTGTCATATACAACCTTGAAATTATTCTTCTTGCAGACACACACAAGAACAAAGAACATAATTGAATTCACTAAAAACACCAAGAGCAGGATGGCCACATATCCAATTTGTAAAACAGGACAAAATGCACAAATAATAAAAAAAAGTAAATGGAAACACATGGACATAAATGGCAGAGTACCCGAAAATGAGTCCACAGCTGCAGTGCCTGTTTAGCACTGAGGCAAGTGAAGTCTGTCCAGGAGCCCGAGGGCTGCAAGGTAAACATTACTCCGAAACCTGGCTGTATAAGACTCAAGGCTCCTGCATCTTGCACCGAACAGTAGTAGTGAGAAGGGAAGGATACTGGTCAAATGTGGGCAGACGTCACTGAACATCTGTTAGGTTTCCACTGTTGTCCTCGATGATTTAATCTTGCTCTATGCTTTAATTGGCGTGAGGTAATGGAGCCAACCGTGGGTTCGTCTTCTGCTGTCAGGCCTCGATGCAGCATCCACCCCCAGTGATGGCCGCCCCAGCTGTACCTGCACTCTCAACAGTTTAGTTTGCTGAATTCTCCAGGAGAATGCAAAAGCACCAGATCATTTAGTCAGTTCAAAACTGCTCCCTTAAAAGATAAATTACAGTCTGTGGACTGCAACATAGAAACATAGAAACATAGAAAATAGGTGCAGGAGTAGGCCATTCGGCCCTTCGAGCCTGCACCGCCATTTATTATGATCATGGCTGATCATCCAACTCAGAACCCTGTACCAGCCTTCCCTCCATACCCCCTGACCCCCGTAGCCACAAGGGCCATATCTAACTCCCTCTTAAATATAGCCAATGAACTGGCCTCAACAGTTTCCTGTGGCAGAGAATTCCACAGATTCACCACTCTCTGTGTGAAGAAGTTTTTCCTAATCTCGGTCCTAAAAGGCTTCCCCTCTATCCTCAAACTGTGACCCAACGATCACAGTTCAGAAGAAGAAGCATATCTACTGGAGTATCTACTAGTTTTGTAAGCTGTCTGCAAAACGTTGCTGTTTGTCCCTGGTGCCATCTTGCCATCTATTAAAGAAACAAAGAAATACTATAAAATCAATGAAAAACTACACGCAAAAACAGACAAACAACCCATATACAAAATAAGCCACACAGTATAAATATAAAAATTTAATGTGGACGGCACTTTTTTTTTCCATAGATGCTGCTCGGCCGATTGAGTTCCTCCAGCATTTTGTGTGTGTTGCTCAGTGTTGAGATGGGCAAAGTCGTCCGTGCTGCTTCTGAAGCCTGACAGTTAAAGTGCCATTTAGAGTAATCCCAACCCTCTCTTTACCTCACTCCTTATAATCTTTCCTTTCCTAGCTCAGCGTGTATTGCCTAAGTGGTAGCTTGAGACTTTTATCATGATTAAACAACCTACATCAATGCAAACTTTTTTGGAGAACAATCACAATGCTTGCTAAAGCATCCATAAAGGTTTACACTTTCTTACTCCTGGGAGAATCAAAACATATTTTTGATGTGATGTGTAGAATAAGAATTCAAACCACTGAGTGAGAAAACAGACTGATTATTAGTGTTGGCTTCGTCTTGGGTTAGATTGTTAATCTTGCTGCACATTAAAACCCCAATGTAGTTCACAAGTCAGACTGTGCTAATTGAAATGCTGTACATCCGATATGATAGAATATGAAATGCAGAAAACGGCAAAAAAACTCCGAGTTTAATGAACTAGTCTATTGAAATTAATATGAAACATATATGCTGATGAGGCTGAGCATGTCACATACGGTCTCAATAGCAACGTGTGTACTCCACCCGGGAAATCCAATACCACTGCTTTCTGGATTTCAAAAGCAGAGTACAACATAGTGTTGCTGCAAATTCAATCCCTTTCTTCTCCCCAACATATAAAATCGTCATCATTACAGAAATAAATTGGTTCATGAGAGTGGGCCAAGGGAGAAAGGGAAAGAGGAGGGGCACCAGCAGGAGGTGATAGGCATGTGAGAAGAAGAAAAGGTGTAAAAGTGGGGAATGGGAAACGATAAGTGGGAAAGGTGGGGGAAATGTTTGGAAGTTATAGAAGTCAATGTTCATGCTGTCAGATTGGAGGCTACCCAGACGGAATATGTGAAGTTGCTCCTCCAAACTGATAGTGGCATCCATGTGGCACTAAAGCAGGCCATTGACTGACATGTCGAAATGGGAATGAGCAGTGGAATTAAAATGGCGGCTATTAAGAGATCCTGCTTATTTCAGATGGAGTGAAGGTGCTCACCAAAGTGGTCCCCCAATCTACCAATAGGTGCTTCCTCCTCTACATTGGGTCTCAATGATATAGTGGAGGTAGCAACGGGAGCACAGGATGCAACAGATGACTCCAACAGACTCACAGGTTAAGTGTTGCCTCACCTAGAAGAACTGTTTGGAGCCCTGAATGGTGGAGAGAGAAGATGTGAATGGGCAGGTGTAACACTTCTGCTTGCAGGTCCAGAGGAACTCTATCCCTGTTAAGGCAGTGAGGGCAGATATCTGGGAAATGGAGGAGATACAGGTGAGGGTAACATCAAAGGTGGAGGAAGGGAAACCTTGACTTTGAAGAAAGAGGTCACTTCTAATGTTTTGGAAAGGGAAGCATCAACCTGGAAAACTTAGATGCCTTTAAAATGGGAGTGCAAATCATAAAATTTCTAACCCAAGAAGACCAATATAGAGAATCAATACAATAATGATTTGTGTTAATTTTAATTACATTTTGGTGTGACATTTCACTGTGTTAATCTATTTTGTGGCCTGTTGAATGGACTTCTAGTTGTCTGGTAAAAAAAACGTTACCAGAGAAATAAATGATGTTTCAAGTAGGAAATCTTGTTTTTAATTTTTGGTCTCTGCAGATCTGAAACAAATAAACAAATAAATATCAATATAGCAATTGACAGAGTAAAACCTTTCCTTATGTATAAACCCCATTGAATCATCCCATTAGCTGCTTGAATCTCACTCTTGCTGGCTTTGCATACACAATGTTACACAGAATGGAACAGAATGGAATACAATGGTGAATTGAAACTACAGTGTATTAATAGCCCAAAGTTACTTTAGGCTTGTTGATTGGAGCCAGCTTAATGCATTTGTCTTCAATATTGATAATCTTCCACTAATGATCTTCTTTCAACATGGTATTAACATTCATTAACCGAATAGGTATTTATGAAGAAGGTAATTAATTTGTAATATAATGCCTGCACCTACATATTGTTTGGCTAAGTGCTAATGATAGCATTGTTCAATGCCACTCAACCATGATATAAACTATTTATAAACAGCAGGAAACAGGTAAGCAGAATATTAAAGCTTCCTTTGTAAACAATTTATCATTACAGATCATCCTGATAAACCAACATAGGCATAACTCTAAGAGAAGATTCAGATATACTTATCACATGTACTCGAAATATACAGTGAAATTGTTTCTGTTAACAACCAACACTCCCCGGAAGTGCTAGGGCCAGGTAGCAAGTGTTGCCACACATTCTGACATCAACGTAGCATGCCCATCACGCTCAGCAGAACACCCCAAAGCGCAACAAAACTAAATATACCAAGTGACAAAGCAAAAAACAACAAAACAAGCACTGTTTCTCCCTTCCAGCAAGGATGTATTAATGTGTAGTGTGTTATAGAATATATATTCCTCAGTAATTTCTTGAAATATATTATGTTATTTATGTGCTGAATTTATTTTCATTATATTCCACTTTTAGCACCTGTTCAGTCTTAGTAAACTTTTAAATGATTTCTAGATATGTCCTGCTGTATGAGGCTTGACTGGTTTGAGTCCATCTGGACTCAGAGAACAGGTGTGAGGGGCACTAACTAGAACACTGTAACAGACTGAAGAGATTCAGTCTAAAGTGCATTCTCTGCAACATACTATTCTGGTTTGGGAACCCCAGGAAAACTATGAGAAGGAAATTATCAGGAGTGGTAGCTAGTCAGCCCTTCTGTGATACATGCTATGGTACAAAGCCAAGATGAACTATCCACAAAGCTGAAAGGTAGCGAGCATCAGTTTTTACTGTTAGTAGTTTATATGTCCCTTGCTTAGTTACTTGACAGA
Organism: Mobula hypostoma; assembly: GCF_963921235.1. Taxonomy (NCBI): domain Eukaryota; kingdom Metazoa; phylum Chordata; class Chondrichthyes; order Myliobatiformes; family Myliobatidae; genus Mobula; species Mobula hypostoma. The sequence goes on along the minus strand of NC_086111.1, from coordinate 27,529,195 downwards.
AAGGCACCTACAAAGAAAAAAAGATAGGCATTGAAAGTATAGTCTTCATAGCCCTGTGCTTCCAAAAAGGGAACCATTTATTCTGTATGGTATATGCTCATTTTGAATTCTAACCTGTCATTCCCACCTACAATTGGATTGAGTTCCAACATATTGAGCTGTTGCGACTGTGATCAAAGTCACCTGAAAGACACTGAAGCTGGTGATATAGCAGCTTTTCTTCATCACAACAAGCAGGCATCATTCTGGAGACATCCTCGACAGAGGTTCACAAGCCCAAAGGTGCATCACATTTTAATATCCTTAATTTTAATAAGATCCAAGAAAACAGTAGGTGATTTTTTTTATCTTTTGTAACTCCAAAACATAGAATTATTAGAAAGAAAAATATGGGTAGACTGGGAGAATGTGTATGTTTGTTTCTTTACTAAAGTGTAGCAAGCACATCTACCGTGGCGGCAAGATGATGTATGCCATTCACGTAATTTTACATATAAGCTGTAATGAATTATTCAAATGAATAAGAATGCTGTATCAAACAATACATTTCTGATATTGTACAAATATTACTGAAATATTAAATACACAGCCCTCTTCACTGCTCTTACTCTTGTGGGATAACATCTTTCCTGATAAGAGGGGTCACTCTACTTGGCAGATGAAACGTGTGACGGTGAAGTAATGTTAGGTTCTGGGACCTCCCCTGTGGTGGTTTTAGGAGTTGACTCTGGCATTACATCAAGTGCTGCTGACAGCTCTGGTCTCCTTTCTCCTTTGACAATTGACTCAGCTTTCCTGAACTGATCGATGTGTCATCTCCAGATGACATCAGACGCAATCTGCACTGTGAAGGAGTGCCAAGCACCTGGTTTTGATCACTTCCGCAGTTCCTCACCAGGACTGCTTGTCTAAGAATGAATTGTTAAAACCTTCTTGTTTAAGGGACCCTCAGTTTGTCACAGCTGCTTGTCCTGCATACTCCTTCTGGGACTGGTTTTGAGGTGATCCAAGCATAAGTGCAAGGGACAACCCAATAATAGCATAGCTGGTGACTTGTTGGTTGTGGAGTGTGCTGCATTATGATATACAAGGAGGAAATTGGCAAGCTTCTGATTCAGTATCACTGTAGCTTGTAACCCTTTCCACCAAGCCATTTGCTGGTACGGTGCAGATGTAATATGCCTTATTCCATTCATGCAGTGTGGAGGATCTGAGAGATCTTGGGGTCCATGTCGATAGGACACTCAAAGCTGCTGTGCAGGTTGACAGTGTTGTTAGGAAGGTGTATGGTGAGTTGGCATTCATTAACGGTGGGGTTGAGTTCAAGAGCCGTGAGGTAATGTTACAGTTATATAAGACCTTGGTCAGACCCCTTGGAGTACTGTGTTCAGTTCTGGTCACCTCACTATAGGAAGGATGTGGCTACGATAGAGAGAGTGCAGAGGAGATTTACAAGGATGTTGCCTGGATCAGAGGGAGTACCTTACGAGAATAGAATGAGTGAGCTTGGTCTTCTCTGCTTGGAGCGACGGAGGATGAGAGGTGACCTGATAGAGGTGTATAAGATGATGAGGGGCATGGATCATGTGGATAGCCAGAGGCTGTTTTCCAGGGCTGAAGTGGCTAACACAAGGGGTCATAGATTTAATGAGTTTGGAATGAGGTACTGAGGGGGTGCCGGGGGTAAATTTTTCACACAGAGAGTGGTGGTGCATGGGATGCACTGCCGGCAGTGGTAGTGGAAGTGGATACAATAGGGTCTTTTAAGAGCCTTTTAGATAAGTACATGGAGCTTAGAAAAATAGAGGGCTATGAGGAATGACAGAAACTGTTACACAACAAACCATGGTCTATTATTACTGACTTTGTGTTCTGGGGCCACAGTGCTTGTGAAGAGGCTTCTCATCACATCAAAAGCATGCAAGGCTGTAGTGGAGGCTATTGGAAACACTTCTGGCCACTTTGTAGCTGCAGCCACTACTACCAAGAAATTTGTGCCCATAAATGGTCTGGCAAAATCCACATGAATCCTCTGCTGGGGCAATGCAGACCATTCCCAGGGATGGAGAGGTGCTTGGCTTCTTCTGGACATGTTGGCATCATGGCAAGCACTTGATCTGCTGATCCATCCCAGGCCACCAGACAAAGCTTTGAGCCAAAGTTTTGATTTTGACCTTACCTAGATGATCGGCATGTAGCTCCTGCAGCACTTTAGCTTCCAACTTGGATAGTACAACGTCTCTCAATTCCCACATAAGGTAACCACCGTCAAGGGAAAATTCATCCCAGTGCCGGTAAAAATGGGGGAACTAGAATTTCTGCTGCACGTTGCAACCATTTTGGGTTGCCACATAGACCCAAGGCAGTGTGGGGTCTTTTCTGTTTCACTTTGAATCATCTCTGTTCTAAGAGGAAGACTTTTGATTTGTATTAGGGAAAATAAATCAAGCGGAATTTCCTCTTTTATAATCTTTTTTAAGTATTTCCTTTTCCAAGGGTAAAGAAGACAAACCATCAGCATTTCCATGATTAGTTGTTGGCTTGAATTTGATTTTGTAATTGTGTCCTCCAAGGAAAAGAGCCTATCTCTGCATTTGTATTGCTTCTGCATTTGTATTGCTGATTTAGGGAACACCCTTCTGTGGAATGAAAACGTGCACTAGTGGTTGATGATCAACAATGAGGGTAAACTTTCTCCCATGCAAATAGTAGTCGAAATGTTTTACACCCCAAGCCACTTGCCGTTCAGCTGTGCATAATTTTTCTCTGCAGCAGTAAGGGTACATGATGCAAAGGCTATGGGGCATTCACTTCCAGATTCATAACACGTGATATGACTGCACTTATACCATAAGGCGAGGTGTCACAGGCAAGCTTCACTGGATGGTATGAACCGTAGTGTGTGAGTACAGTGTCTGATGTCACAATTTCCTTTACATTTCAAAAGGCCCCCTCACACTTTTTGTCCTTTGCCTTTTCTTCCCCATCTTTAGTAATGTGTTTAAAGGTTGCAACACAGTAGATATGATTGACAGGAACCTGTTATATTAATTGACAAATCCTAAAGAGGACCGTGACTGTGACTCGCCCTTTCTTTTGGGGCATTCACCTCTTGAATGCTCTCAGATCACTTGTGTGCCAATGGTGTGATCACATTGTGATTCTGAATATGTGAAACAGTTTTGAAGAATGGTCTCAATCTGAATCATTGACTATTTACTCTGGCCTGCTGAGTCAGTTCCACCAGCATTTTGTACGTCTTGCTCTGGATCTCCAGCATTTGAAAATTTTCTTGTATGCATTAAGTGATGTTTGGTTTGAAGAATTCACATTTGTTGCACTGTGCTTTGAGCCCATAATCTTGTAATATTTTAATACTGCCTTGAGATTTTGGAGATGTTCTCTGTCATTTTTACCAGTAACAATAGTATCATCCATATAATAGAGTGCCAGGGCAGCCCTGCAGCACCTAGTGCATGGCTTTAGGTCAGATGCTACTTTAAAAATAAGCCTATTATAGCAATAAAGCCCTTTGTGAGTGATTCTGGTGAAAAACACTTTGGACTCTTCTATCTCCATCTATAGGCAGGCCTCAGCTAAGTCAACTTTGCTGAAGTGTTTTCATCCTGAAAGATTTGCAAAAATATCCTCTATGCTGGGCAGAGTGTATTGATCTGCATTCAGTACTGGGTTGACAGTCACCTTAAAATTATCACAGATCCTGACAGCCCCATTCTTCTTGGCTGCTGGAACCACTGGCATTGCCTATTGACTCCACACCGCCTTGGAAAGAATTACTTCAATCACCATGTGATCTAACTCACTGACTACTTTACTTTATCACGGATAGTATTAAAAAACTGGATAGGTTTGCAAAGCCTGAGTGTGGCATTTTCATTTAACACTATTTTATTCTTGATATATTTGAGTTTTCCAAATCCATCCCTGAATATTGCTGTGGCATCACCCGGTACCCTTCTTAATCTGCATTCAGTTGACTCTATTGCAGGGGTTGTGATATACAAATGGTGGATGGATCTCCATTCATGTTGTAATTGTCCTCGTCAATCACATCCGCACAATGCTGGCACTCTTGTTTTCACCACATACAAGCCCAGTGTGGCTTGTTGGTTGCTGTATATTACTGCTGCAAATGTCATTCCCACATGAGTTAACTTTTCTCCAGTACAAGTTCGTATCGGGATGTCTACAGGCTTCAGTTTAGTATCTGAAATGAGGTTCAAACTTGTTTTGTGGAATGACTGAAACAGCCAAGCCTGTGTCCAATTCCATTTTAATTAATTTGGCCTTCATTTCTGGTGTAAACCATACTGCTTGTGTATTGTTAGTTTTTAATTTAAATCTCAAAGTTATGTAGTCTTGTGTCACTCCCATTACTATCAATTTTTTCATCAACAGCATGCAGATTAGTGCTCTTTCTGAAAATGCAACTTGACATTCTATCTTTTTCTCTTCTCTGTGAAGTCCATTTATATTTGTTTGCCCAACACGCTCCTTATCTGTGTCTTAATTTGATGCATTTTCTGCAAGTTTCACCTTTAAGCCTGTATTAGTCTGGTGTATGTGAACCACTGCCACAACATTAACACAATTAGTTTGGCCAGGATTGTTTCTTTTTAGATATTGCATTTTTGTTCACATTCACTTTAGTTCCTGACTGCAACTCAATTGCATGTCTGTCTGTTGTTTCCATTGATGCAGCTACTGCATTACAACTGTTGTTTGAATCTTTTAATTGTAAGTTGTGCTTCAGTTAGGGGCCATTTTTGAACGTCTTCTTGTAAGATTCCACAGTGTTAAGGCAATCACTGAACTGACAACCCTTAAACTTCTTCAATTCAGCCACATAAGCCGAACTGGACTCCCCCTCCTTTTGACTCTGCATGTGAAACCTAAAGCACTGGTTTCAGTTCTAAATGTTCCTGCATTACTTTCATGATATCAACAAAGCTAATTTTGGCTGGTTTAATTGGGGTAGTTAAGCTTTTAAGTGAACTGTATGCCTTTAAACCCAATAGAAACACTGGCACTCACTTTTCATTCACTACTTCATTTGCTTCAAAATACTGTCCAATTTAGTCAGTACACAAAATTCAGTTATCTGTTGTGCAATTTAATGCATCTATCATGCTGATGTAGTCATCCATTTCTGATTTTTCAAAAATTTATTACTATTATCTCCCAGTATTCACTATTTATGAACTTCTTTATTTGCCCATTTTCTGCCTTTCTTTTTAACTTGAACAACTCTTTCCTTTCCAGAGAAGGACATACTGCAATTTTTGTTCAACTTGTTATATGTCTTTTATTTAACTTGAAAGTCTCACTGTACTTTTTTTTTAAATTGAACTTCTCGCTGCATCTCAACAGGGAGGTAGTTGTCTTCGGTTCATTTACTTTGAAACTCCCTCGTCGCCACTATAATGTTTTGTGACTCCAAATCATAAAACTAATTAAAAGAAAATCACAGGGAAACCAAGAGAACATGCATGTTTTGTTTCTTTACTTTAGCATGGTGCACACATGACATGGTATCGTGATGATGTGTGCCATTCACATACTTTTGCGTATAAACTGTAATTATTTATTTAAATGAACAAGAATGCTTAATCAAACAGTGTGTTTATAATATTATTCAAATATTATTGAAACATTAAATGCACAACAGATTCAATACAATTTCAATAGTTCAATGACATTGTTTACACCAATACTTTGGGTTGACAAATGGTTTCTTTGGGAGCCATAGTGGAGGCAGACTGGAATTAGTGTGACACCTCTGAAGGTCCAAACACCTTTGGGAGAATCCAATTAACACAAATATTCTAAAACCTTTTGACGATAGAGCCTGGCACCTAAAATTAATTTTGGGCACAAATGATACAATGGTGACTGAATTTATCAATATTTCTGCCCATTCCTGCCCTGCGAGTAATTCGTAAGGGCTCAGACCCAGCATGTGGTTAGGGATTGTTTGCAATCTCATCAGGATTCCTGGCAAAACAAACACATACCAGAGGATTATGATCATGCTGTGCCTTCCCTGAGGCACCGCCCAATGATCTAACTTCAGTAGTACCTGCCTAGTGTACCTGGTGGGGCTACTGAGACTCATGCCTCTCCATGAGTCCAGCTCCCATGTGATCCTTCCTTTGTTCCCTCTCTCCTCCATTTCTCCTTCTCTTTGGCCTCCAGGTCTTCATAACATTTCCAAACTGGCTCATCCTGTGTTCAGGAGCTCTACGATGGCTTGTGGTGTGTCTATTATGAGATGTCCCATCATCACAATGGATTTACTCACTCGCACTGCTGACTCTGCACAATCTAAAGCTGCTACACAGCAGGGAATTCCTGCTACAACAGGTGCCTGCTTTGTTGAATAATATGTCACTGATCTTCTTGTAATCCCATGGGCCTGCACCACCACTGCGTTGCTGCAGTAATGGTTAAAGTGGCGAGTTGCATCGGGTAACCCTGTTGCACATGCAAAGGCCAGGATTTTCTTGATATCTTTAAAAGCCTTTACCTCATCTGCCCCCATTGTACTTCCATTGCAGGGGTGCTTCCCACCTTTGATTAAGGCCTGAATTGGAGCCACTAGAGTGATGAGAACCCTAGTGTGAAATTATGGCAGCAACCAAATAGACCCATTACCTTCCTCACTCCCCTTACATTGAGTGGCCAGAGTATGGAGCTGATCGTCCAATGTCTGTCACCTGACATGTCCTTTCTCCAGTGCAAAATCATGTATCCTAATTACTGTACAGATGGTTTCCTTATCTGAGCCTTGTTTAGCCTGATTTTAAAACCCAGTCTCACAGTATTGCTATCACCCCTACATGACCTGCTTCATCCTCCGAGGCAATTAGTAAATGATCTACATATTGTAAGGTGGTCAAGTGGTGGGGTATTAAATTGAGCTTTCCTACAGTCTGTGCCATGATCTTATGAAAAATTGTTGGGCAAGTGTGGAATCCCTGGGGGAGCTTGATCCACATATACTGCTGCCTACCCAGGCTGAAGGCAAATTGGTCTTGGGGTGCTAATGGGAGCCATAAAAATCCATTAGCATTGCCCAGGCCTAAGAAAATTTTATGTTCTGAAGAAAGGCCTTCCCGTATTGTGGCAGGGCTGGCCATAATGGAATGCCTTCCCATTACGGTCTTATTGAGGGTAATATAGTCTATTGTTATCTGATAAGATCCTCTTGGTTACTTTACTGGACATGGGGATGTATTAGTGGTTGACAAGGTCTCTATCAGTGTCCCCTGGTGTTTTAGTTCCTTCATTATATTCTGGACAGCTGTCAGTGCGTCTTGTTTTGTGGGATACTGTTTATGGGCTTTATGCAGATCCCCCTCTATCTTAAATGGGCTTATTTTCATGTGACCACAAGCTTGCTTGTGTCTAGCCCACACCTCTAGGAACTGCTGACAAATTAACCCACAGACACCATGGTGGCTTCAGTCCCTGATGATTGAAGCATCTGCAGCTATGCTGGCTGAGTTGGGTACTCTGTTAGCTGTTTGCTGCCTCTCACTTGTGCATGTTATTTCTTCCTTTCCAAAGTCCATAACGGTCCCTATCCCCTTCACTCTGTCTATTCCAAGGATAGTACCCTTGTTACTTGGACAGGCTCAGAAATACACTGGAAGCTACACTTCATTGATTTTGATTTTCTGTGATTCACCAATTTCTGAGTTCACTGTTTATCCCCCTACATCCATAATATAAATAGCCTTTCCAGTCGTTGGCAAGGGTAGGTCAGTTTTCAATACCGTTGCCCCTGCATCCACTAATATATTGCATTCTTGCCCCTAACAATGCTATAGTGTACATCCGAGGGTCACCAGTGCTAACGATGGGGCCTGCCATTTGTCTGACCTTGAGCCTGTCTTTATTAGTTCTACAATCTGATCAACAGTCATATTGGACAGACTCTCAGGTCTTCTTTCCCTGTAAGGACACTGTCTCCAACCAGGGCCTGGGAGCTGTTCCTCCAGGCTCCAGGACTTAACCCACCCACCAACTAACCCATTGCCAGGTGAGGTAGTAAAGTCAGATACATAAGGGACATTTAAGTGATTCTTAGATAGTCACTTGGATAAAAGAAAAATGGAGGGCTATGTGGGAGAAAAGGGCTAGATTGATCTTAGAGTAAGTTAACAGGACAGCAAAACATTGTGTGCTGAAGGTTCTGTACAATCTTGTGTTCAATGTTCCAAATATTGCATGTAGAATTCATGATGCATTAAATGAATCCTTACCGATATGCCAATTGACTCAAACTTCCTAGGACACAAAGGCCGCCTGGAATGATTTTGCAGACACGAACAGCCACAAACAGGGTCTATAGCACAGATAGAATGAGGCCATGGATCTGCTGTGGATGATCTCCACATCCCCTGTGCAGGAATTAATACAGAACAGCTCTCTGCCTCTTATTCGTTTATGAGACTATACTTGACCTGATTTTAGTTATTTTACTGGGATTTAATTTTTTTTTTACAAAATGTAATCTGTTGATTTTAAACTCCACTGCTTCCATGCTGGGACTTGATCTTGCAGCTTAATTACTGTGCTGCTTTACCCATCTTCAGTACTTATTCGTGTTGGTGGCATTTAATAGCAACGAATTCCAGAAACATTTGTTGCTTTTAAAAGGGCTGCAGCATGACTCAGAGAGAATTCTTCTATATTTCCTCATCTTGAAGATTCTTCAGTGATTGAAGAGTAATGTTATGGTTGGCATGTTGTCTGGGGGATGAGTGGCAATGAGAGGGATCTTACAATATGATTTGCAAATCGGTACTCTCCAATGTTTACTGGTATCATCCGCGTAAGCTGATGAACATTACCAACTCAAATTTCCTTTACAAGGCTTATAAGTACTGTCCATCCTAACCTCATTTTCCCATTCCATCCCTTCCTCCCTCCCCAATCTTCCACACCCCATGCACCTGCCTCCCTGACTCCCTTCACCAACTATGATCATAGTCCAGCCACAAGCCAGAATCTCTTCATATGCTTTATATTGACCTTAACAAGTATCATACTGATTTAGTTGCCTTGTGCCTGAGTGTATAGTGTTGACTTGAAACATTGACAGTCCATTTCCCTCCACAGATCCTGCCTGACTTGCAGATTTCCTTCAGAAGCTTGTTCTTTCCTCCAAATTCTGGCATCTGCACTTTCTTATAATCAACATATAGAAACATAAAAACCTCAGAAACCTACAGCACAATACAGGCCCTTTGACCCACAGTTCTGTGCCGAACATTTACTTACTTTAGAAATTACCTAGGGTTACCCATAGCCCTGTATTTTACTAAGTTCCATGTACCTATCCAGGAGTCTCATAAAAGACCCTATCATATCTGCCTCCACCACTGTCGCCGCTAGCACATTCCACATACTCACCACTTACTGCGTAGAATACTTACCCCTGACATCTCCTCTGTACCTGCTTCCAAGCACCTTAAAACTGCCCTCTTGTGTTAGCCATTTCAGCCGTGGGAAAAAGCCTCTGGCTATCCACACAATCAATGCCTCTCATCATCTTATACACCTCTATCAGGTCACGTCTCATCTTCCATTGCTCCAAGGAGAAAAGGCCAAGTTCACTCAACCTGTTCTCATAAGGCAACCTCCCCAATCCCGACAACATCTTTGTAAACCTCCTCTGCATCTCTTCTATGATTTCCACATCCTTCCTGTAGTGTGGCGACCCCCAGAACCGAGCAGGGTACTCCAAGTGGGGTCTGACCAGGGTCCTATATAGCTGCAACATTATCTCTCAGCTCCAAAATTCAATTCCATGATTGATGAAGGCCAATAAACCATATACCTTCTTAACCACAGACTCAACTAGCATAGCAGCTTTAAGTGTCCTATGGACTCGGACCCCAAGATCCCTCTGATCCTCCACGCTGCCAAGAGTCTTACCATTAATATTATATTCTTCCATAATATTTAAACCACCTCACACTTATCTGTGTTGAACTCCATCTGCCACTTCTCAGCCCAGTTTTGCATCCCACTGTAAACTCTGACAGCCCTCCACACTATCCACAACACCCCTAACCTTTGTGTCATCAGCAAATTTACTAACTCATCCCCTCACTTCCTCATCCAGGTTATTTGCAAAAATCATGAAGAGAAGGGGTCCCAGAACAGATCCCTGAGGCACACCACTGGTGACCGTCCTCCATGCAGAATATGACCCATCTACAACCACCCCTTTGCCTTCTGTGGGCAAGCCAATTCTGGATCCACAAAGCAATTTCCCCTTGGATTATATGCCTCCTTACTTTCTCAATAAGCCTTGCATGGGGTACCTTATCAAATGCCTTGCTGAAATCCATATACACTACACCTACTGCCCTACCTTCATCAATGTGTTTAGTCACATCCTCAAAAAATTCAGTCAGGCTTATACGGCATGACATGCCTTTGACAAAACCAGGCTGACTATTCCTAATCATATTATGCATCTCCAAATGTTCATAAATCCTGCCTCTCAGGATCTTCTACATCAACTTACCAACCACTGAAGTAAGGCTTACTGGTCTAGAGTTTCCTGGGCTATTTCTACTCCCTTTCTTGAATAAGAGAACAACATCTGCAACCCTCCAATCCTCTGGAACCTCTCCCGTCCCTATTGATGATGCAAAGATCATTGCCAGAGGCTCAGCAATCTCCTCCCTTGCCTCCCACAGTAGCCTGGGGTACATCTCGCCCAGTGACTTAACCAACTTGATGGTTTCCAAAAGCTCCAGCACATCCTCTTTCTTAATATCTACATGCTCAAGCTTTTCTGTCCGCTGTAAGTCATCCCTACAATCACCAAGATCCTTTTCCGTAGTGAATACTGAAGCAAAGTATTCATTAAGTACCTCTGCTATCTCCTCCGGTTTCATACACTGTCACACTTGATTGGTCCTATTCTGTCACGTCTTATCCTCCTGCTCTTCTCATACTTGCTCCACATACCTCACATCTTATTATTATCATTAATATATCAGGTGCAGCACCAGGCGGCCCAACACACTCACCCATTGCTGTACTATCATAAGGAATGCCTACTGTTCCATGCCTAGTTTGCACTCCTGTGAATCTGATCATCTGGCTGTCCTCTTGCATGCATATAGGCAAAGGCTAAAGAGCAAGGTTCCAGAAGTAAGGACAACAAGGAGCTGATCATGGGAGGCAGAAGAACGGCTGTGGGACTGCTTCAAGTCAATGGACTGTGCCATGTTAAAGGACTCATCGGAGGATCTGAACGTATATGCCACAGTTGTCACACACTTTATGAAGTCAGTGGATGAGTGTGTCCCCACAAAATCATTTAGACTCTTCCCCAACTATAAGTCCCGGATGAACCAAGAGATTTTCAATCTGCTAAGAACCAGATCAGTGGCATTCAGTTTTGGCGATCAAGTCACCTCACATGCAAAGCAGCAACTCCAAACCAAACTGGAAACACGAATGATGCTCGACAGCTGTGGTAGGGCTTGAATGCTATCAGTTCCTACAAAGTAAAATCAAGTGACCTATGTGACGACAAGGTTTCACTCCCACATGAGCTTAATACCTTTTATATCCACTTTGACCAACAAAACATGCAGGCACCTTCAAGAATTCCCACAGCCTCCAGCGACCCTGTGATTCCAGTCTCTAAGGCCGATGTGAGAGCATCCTTCAGCAGGGTGAATCCACAGCAAGCATTTGGCCCAGACGATATATCTGGCTGAGGACTAAAGACCGGTGTTGGTTAACTGGCTGGAGTCCTCGTCAATATCTTTAACCTCTTACTTGGCAATATAGGATATCCACTTGCTTCAAGCTAGCTTCAATTATATCAGTGCCCAAGAAGAATGTGGCAACCTTTCTCAATGACTATCATCCAATAGCATTTACATCCACAGTCTTAAAGTGCTTTGACAGGTTGGTCATGAACCACACCAACTCCCGCCTGAGCAGTGACTTGGATTTGCTCCAATTTGCCTAACACCTCAACAGGCCTACAGCAGATGCCATTTCTTTGCCTCTTCACTCACCCTTGGACCATCTGGACAGTAAGATGTGTACGTCAGACTGCTTTTCATTGACTACAGCTGGGCACTCAATACTATCATCCTCTCAAAGCTAATCAATAAGCTCCAAAACCCAGGCCTCAATACCTCCTGGTGCAACTGAATCCTTGATTTCCTCACAGTTTGTCAGATTGGCAAAAATGTCTCGTCCATAACTATCATTAGTACAGGTGCATCAGTAGGCTGGATGATTAGCCGCCTGCTCTACTCAATTTGTACTTATGACTCGGAGGCTGAGCATGGCTCCATTGCCAGTATTAAGTTTGCTGATGATACCATTGTCATTGACTTAATCAACGGTGATGATGAATCAGCATACTCTATAGTAAGGAGACTGAAAATCTGGTTGAATGGTGCCACTACAATAATCTCTCACTCGATGTCAGCAAAACCAAAGAACTGATCATTGACTACAGACGGAGGAAACCAGAGGTCCATGAGCAAATCCTCATCAGGGGATCAGAGGTGGAGAAGATCAGCAACTTCAAATTCCTTGGCATTATTACTTCTGAGGATCTGTCCTAGCTCCAGCATGGAAATTTCATTACAAAGAAGGCACTGCAGTGCCTCTAATTTCTTAAAATTTGTGAAGAATGCCCACAAGAAAAATGAACATCAGGGTGGTATATGATGATATATATGTACTTTGATAATAAAGTTACTTATCTTTTTGAATTTTTCTATCCACCGGATGCTGGCGCAAAGCACCACTGGATTAATTATGTGATTCTGTTATTTGCCTTAGGCAGATAGAAGAGCCTAGATGATGCATAAAAACCTGTACACATCCTTCTGTAAAGGTACATTAATAACTGAATCCCTGCTTTAATCACTTTGATGGCTTGCCACAACACCTCTGTGTTTACTGAGAAGTGTTTTCTCACTGAAAGAACTGAAATCTCCACATGATATATACTCCTCTATAAGGATCTCCATTCTGTAGGTGCAGATAATAATGTTCAGGTTCCTCGACATATCCGGAGGAGTGAAGGAACTTTTGTTTTGCATTCCTTCATTGCATGGGGGAGGGTTCTGCTTCTTAGAGGAAACTCCATATAGCCACTTTCGTCCAGCTCTTCATTTGCTAGTAAATCTCCAGATCCTGACCCCAGTCCAGGGCACACTGATTGTCCCTCTATCAGGTCTCTGAGTCTTCTGCCCATCGCTTTAACGGAAGATGCGAGCGGTCTCTTTCTCCACAGCAGCTTCTATATCCTGCATGACAATCAGAATGCATTCGGGCTAACACAGGGAGTGTGCCTTGAAGGGCTAACATCCTTCACTGGTGGGCACATAGCAGAGTATTAGTGCTTGCAGGTTTGGACTCTGTCTTCTAATGAAGATGTTTATCTTTTGAAATCAGTTTCCAATGAATGTATTTATCTGGCATGATCTGTTTTATTAGACTTTAGTTGCCTGTGTCACTCCCATCCTTAACTGCAATCCTCCACCTTCTCATAAATGTCCTTTGTAAAATGATATACCTCACTCTTGATATTGCTGCTTCTGTGCCCAAGCTGACATCTATTCTCTGGCATATTCTTCCCAAGGGCAATGCATCCTCATGTGGCCTGCAATTATTACAAATTTAAATCCAGTTATATAATGGTTCTGAAGACATACCAATTCATTGAACCATTGTACAACATTACAGCACCGTACAGACTCTTCAGCCTACAAAATTTCTGTGACCCTTTAACCAACTCTAAATTAAATATAACTCTTCCTTCCTTCAAAGCCTTCATTTTTCATCATCTATATCTCTACCTAAGTTTCTTCAATGCCCCTAATGTATCTGCATTTACTACCAACCCTTGGCAGAACATTCCACCATTCTGTGTGTAAAAAACTGTACCTTGACATTCGCTTATACTTTCCTCCAATCACCTTAAAATTATGCCCCCTGGTGTTCTGTCTGTGGTCTGAATCTATACTGTGCAGCTGCAGGCATGTTCTTCTTTGTTGCTGTACTTCACCACGTTTGTGCACATGACAATAAATTTGACGTGACTTGAGAGCCAAAATAATCATCTTGTCAAGCAGTAAGATGAAATGACCAACAGAGAAACAGTTCCCAGGATCCTGATATATTGTAGGTGAACCCACTATTGAATAAGTCAGATAAGACAGTTTTGGTGGTGGGCGGCGTAGCTGCCTCACATTCCAGGAACTAGGATTTGATTTTGACTTTCAATTCTGTCTGTTCAAAGTGTGCATGTTCTGCCTATAACCATGTGCCTTTCCTCCCGGTTCGCCCATCTCAAGTTCATGCTGATTGGTCAGTTGGTTATTCACTGTAAGTTGCCTCTAGTGCAAGGGCCTTTAGGAAAAATTGGGAGCGGTAGGGCAGGGGATGTATGACGGACAGGTGAGAGAGAATAGGTGTTAGAAAAATAAATGGGGTAATGCGATTGATGGAAATTTTTTTGAGATCTGGCATAGACTTGATGGGCCAAAGTATCTCCTTTCATTTCACAAGGAAAAATGGCATTGTGCAGATTAATGATAGACCTCCATGGGATTATGGATTGACTGGGGGAAGCTGGTGAGATTTGAATGCTGGAGGAAGGCAGGGGTTTGTTCAGGTCATTGTAGAGGGTAGAGGGAGCAGTACTAAATGTGTTCAGATAGAAGAATTTGGGGGCAAGTCGGTGAGCAAATAATGAGGGAGATTATTTGAGGGAGGCATTGATTAGAGACCTATCAAAGGTAGGGTGTTGAGATAATAATCAGGATTGGACACAGTAAACATTATGAATGAATACTAAAAAAAATATCTTCAAAAATACTTTTTTTCTTAATGGAACCTAATTTCAACTCAGGTAAGGTGAGGGGAACCCCTTTAAATATCGTCAATCTATGAACTATTTACCTTCATTAATCCCGTCTTTCAGTATATGGCCTGCAGTTTGGTGGGCCACATCTGCACAGATGTTGTTCAACGTTCATCCTTGTCACTCAGCAACTAAAGCTTCTTATACAAATGCTTCTGTAGACTAGGCTACAGATGGAGGCGGGTAAGTTTTGTTCACTAGGGATATCTCTATTAGCTCCAAACAGTCTGCAAAAGGTTTCCCAAACCAAGCCATTTCCAGGTTGTAAATAATATCCTCTTTTGTATCTTCCGTTGGTATCTTTATGACAAGTTTGCGTCTGAAGTTTTATTTTGCTACTAATTCCTTGGCTTTTAACTTGAATCTTAATATCTGAACTGTAGATGTCAGAACTCTTCGAAAAGTGGGGTTTATTGTATTTTTTTCTGTTTATTTTGCGTAAAGACAGTATCTGTGGAACCTCCAATGACTTAGTTAATGCATGAATCTCTGCTTATTTCCTGTCAGGTACTTCTATCAAATGTTCCTCTCTGCTATATTTCAAAATCATTTTGTATAATGCTGAAAATAATTTTCTTTGTTTGGAAATGTAGCCATTTCTACAAAAAGAAATGTCTTTCAGAGATGCTCCCTGGAGATGAAGAAATAAATGAGTTTATCAATAGACTTAAACTTTTCACAAAGCAATCAAAAGGAAACACTCTATCACTTTCTTCACTGACACTAAGCATTTTCAGATTGGTTGAAAGTTCCTAGGAATCAATCAAGATAAACAAAGAGACAGTGAAGTCAGCAATATATTACTGGACATTTTGCTTGTCTAATATGTGTCTAAGCATTTCTGTCAGTAGATGTAGAGCCACTGTAATTAAACCAATAGCTAGAGGCCTTGACCATACATGCATTTTTCATGAAATATTTTCATCTCTTCATCAAATAAATTCCTATTGTACAATCATTTCTTTTTACTTTTTTAAATTGTATGAATGTATTGAAATACGTTATGGGCCTATGCTTTCTACAATCTCCACACCTAGTTGACTCTGTGTAGTTCAGGAGCTGAAATTCATTCACTGATGCACACTGGATCTTCTACCTTGGTCCAGCCAACTTTCCATCATTTTATTTGCAAGGTGGTGCCAGAAAGTGGAGGCATGATGAATATTCAACTCCCGAGAGAAGAATCAAATATTCCCATTTACAAACACTACAGCTGAAATCTACACCTGTACTTCAATAGTTCAATACACAGTATTGAAGGTACTTCAGTAAGCAATATTGTTTTAAGACATGGAGAAAATCTACCAATCTTTAAAATCAGAATCCCTAGACTGCAGACCTTGCAGAAAGTGAATGCAGTTTCCCTGGTGTAGTGGTTTTGTCTCATCTCTGTTCTTTTGACCTGAATCATTTGACAGTCAAATATCGTCCATTCTATTTACCAGGGGAGTTTTCTATCGTTGTCCTGGTTACAATGGACATTCCACCCCTAGTTAATGTTAAGCTGGCACCGGAGGAGCTGAACATCATGATCAACAGTCATGAGGTGATGCACCCTGATACCTTCTCAATCATTGCAAGAACTTCAACCAGGTCAACTTGAAGAAGTCTCCGACCAACTACCACCAATGTGTCACCTGTGGAACTAGAAGAGCCAGCACACTTGACCATTGTTACAGCATCATCCAGAAGACTTAACGTGCCATCCTACATCCACTTGCTGGCATGTCTGATCACCTGGACGTCATTCTGCTCCTGACATATAGGCAAAGTTTGAGGATTGCAGCACCAGTGTTGAGGACCATGAAGGTTTGGTCAAGGAAGATGGAGGAGCACTTACAGGACTATATTCAAGGATTCATCTTTAGATCTGAATGAACATGCCACAGCCATCTTCGGCTTCATCATGACCTATGTGGATGAGTGTGTGCCTTCAAGGACATATTGGATATATCCAAATTAGAAGCTATGGATGAACCAGGAGATTCACTGTCTACTGAGGGCTAGCTCTGTGGTGTTCAAGACCACTGAATCAGAATTCTAGAAATTCAAATATGACCTATGAGACACTATCATAAAAATGGAAAATTAATTCCAAGTGAAGTTGGAGATGTTGTTGGATGAATGTCAATTGTAGCAGGATTTGCAGGCCATTATTTGCTATATTGCAAAACCTAACATCGTGAAAGGATGTGATGCTTCGCTTCCCAATGTGCTCAACAACACCTGTTAAGTACACGTAGAAATGGAGAATAAAACCTGTGCAAATCCTTAAAGTACTTGTTCACCCTGTGAAAGCGGTTTCAAAAGCCGACCTCAGAACATCTCTCAAGAGGATGAGCCCTTGCATTAGGCCCGAGGTGTACCTGGCAGAGCACTGAAAACAGGTGCTAACCAGCTGGCTGGAGTGTTCAAAGACATCTTCAAACTCTCACTGCTGTTGTCAAAGCTTCCCATCTACTCAAAGAAGAGTAGGGTTAGCTGCCTCATCGGCTAGTGGATAGTAACACTCACATCTACTGTGATGAAATGCTTTGAGAAGATGGTCTTTGCTAGAATGAGCTCTCACCTAATCAAAGACCTAGACGCACTACAATTCACCTACCAACACAACAGATCTGCAGTGGATGCAATCTTGCTGGCTGTCCACTCTGCCTTGTTAATTCACAACAGGTTGATGTTTATTGATTACAGCCCAGTGTTCAACAGCATTATCCCCTCTGTACTAATCAATAAGCTTCAAAGGCTTGCCTCTGACCTTCTTCTGCAACTGGATTCTTGGCTTTTTCATCACGAGACTACAGTCAGTGCAAATGGGAAATAACAACTCTTTTTCACTGGCAATCAATGCAGGCGTACCTCAAGGGTAATAATCATATTTCGGGTAGATTCAGCAATCTTGTCAAAAGATAACAAAGCATTGGCATAGTAAGAATGGCAACATAACGTTGCTAAAGACTCTTTCTTTCTAACACAACAACCTTGCCACTTATTTCCTCTTTCTCACTTATTTCAAAACCCCCCCTACACACATACAAACATGCATACAAAACACACACACACGCACAACACTCACACATAAAAGCACACTCACACAACCAATACACTCACATTCACACTCATCAAATACAACTCACTGATGTTGACATAGTGCTAATGACATGTGGCACAACAGAGAGTTGCATTTTCCACCATTTAATGTAACTATTGTGACAGAGAAATGACAATGCACTCATGATAATGTATATTTTAGCAGATATCATCAAGCACTCAGACACACAATAGTCATTTACCATTCTAAAGATAAACTGATATGCATACCTATGCAGAAAATGTTGTAGTTCAGTATGATCCCTAGAATGAGTTCAGGTGCCTCTATGTGTCCCTGGTCTCTCCATGGAAAGTGCCCATCGCAGACAACACATTCCGAAGAACATTGTAGGCCCTGAATGGCCTTAATCTGTTGGAACACTGAGTTCATAAGTCTAAAATACAAAGATCTGGTGATCTGTCCTTAAGAAATGAATAAGAGATATAGTTCTAAAAGGGCTGCAGACAAGAAAGACCTGGAGGTATGGGTGCACGAATCATTAAAAGTGGCAGGGGATGTTAAGAAAACAGTTAATAAGGCACGCACAATTCTGAACAAAGCTATGGAATATAAAAGGAGAAAAGGCAAACTGGGCCTTCATAAAATACTGATCTGGCCTTAGTGTTCAATTTTTGTCTCATTCTAGAAAAGATGCTGAAGTATTGGAGAGGGTTGAGAGGATGGATTCCATGATGAGTGACTACAATTACAATGATGGATTGGGAAATTTACGACGTTTCTCGTTAGAGAAGAGAAGATTGAAGTGCAATCTGATAGAAATATGTCATAAGAACATAAGAACATAAGAAATAGGAGCAGGAATAGGTCATGCGGCCTATCCAGCCTGCCCTGCCATTCAATAAGATCATGCCTGATCTGTCCGTAAGCTCAGCTCCATCTACCTGCCTTTTCCCCATAACCCTTAATTCCCTTACTATGTAAAAACCTATCTAACTGTATCTTAAATATATTTAGTGAAAAAGCCTCAACTGCTTCCCTGGGTAGAGAATTCCACAGATTCACCACTCTCTAGGAAAAACAATTTCTCCCTATCTCTGTCCTAAATTTTCTCCCCTGAATCTTGAGGCAATGTCCCCTAGTTCTAGTCTCACCTACCAATGGAAACAACTTTCCTACCTCTATCTTATCTATCACTTTCAAAATTTTGTATGTTTCTGTAAGATCCCCTCTCATTCTTCAGCATTCCAGAGAGTATAGTCCCAGGTGACTCAATCTGTCCTCATAGGTTAACCCCTTTATCTCTGGAATCAACCTGGTGAACCTCCTCTGCACTGCTTCCAGAGACAGTATATCCTTCCTCAAGTATGGAGACCAGAACTGCACACAGTACTCCAGGTGCGGCCTCACCAGTACCTTGTATAGTTGCAGCATGACCTCCCTGCTCTTTAATTCAATCCCCCTAGCAATGAAGGCCAACATTCCGTTGGCCTTTTTAATAACCTGTTGTACCTGCAAGCCAACTTTTTGCGATTCATGAACAAGCACTCCCAAGTCCCTCTGCACAACAGCATGCTGCAATATTTCACCATTTAAATAATAATCTGCTTTTCTATTATTCTTTCCAAAGTGGATGATCTCGCATTTATCAACGTTGTATTCTATCTGACCACTCACTTAACCTATCTATATCCCTCTGCAGACTCTCCACATCCTCTGTACAATTGCTTTTCCACTGTTAGTCCTGACGAAGGGTCTCGGCCTGAAACGTCGACTGCACCTCTTCCTACAGATGCTGCTTGGCCTGCTGCGTTCACCAGCAACTTTGATGTGTGTTGCTTGAATTTCCAGCATCTGCAGAATTCCTGTTGTTTGCTTTTCCACTTAGTTTAGTGTCATCAGCAAATTTTGCTACGCTACGCTCAGTCCCCTCTTCGAAATTATCAATGTAAATGGTAAACAGCTGCGGGCCCAGCACCGACCCCTGCGGCACCCCACTCACTACTGACTGCCAACCGGAGAAACACCCATTTATACCAACTCCCTGTCTTCTATTGGTTAACCAATCCACTACCTATGCCAATACACTTCCTCTGACTCCATGTATCCGTATCTTATTTATAAGTCTCTTGTAAGGCACCTTATTGAATGCCTTCTGGAAATCCAAGTATATGACATCCACTTGTTCCCCTCTATCCACTGCACTCATTATGTCCTCAAAGAACTCCAGTAAGTTCGTCAAACAGGACCTGCCCTTTCTGAATCCATGCTGCACCTGTCCAATGGAACCACTTCTTTCTAAATGTTTCACTATTTCTTCCTTAATGACAGCTTCAAGGATTTTCCCAACTACAGATGTTAAGCTAACTGGCCTATAGTTGCCCATCTTTTGCCTACAGCCTTTTTAAAAAGTGGCATGCCATTTGTTGACTTCCAATCTACTGAGACCTGCCCAGCGTCTAGAGAGTTTTGGTAAATGATTACCAATGCATCTATTATAAACTCCGCCAATTCCCTCAGCACCCTGGGATGCATTCCATCTGGACCAGGGGACTTATCTACCTTCAGGCCCTCTAGTTTGCTCGTCACTATCTCTTTAGTGACAGTCATTTTATCGAGGTCCTCACCTCCCAATTCGCTCATAACATCATTCCTTGGCATACTAAACACTGTGAAGACCGACACAACATAGTCGTTCAGTGCCTCAGTCATTTCCTTATCACTCAATATTGTTTTCCCCTTCTCGTCTTCCACGGGACCTACGTTAACTTTAGCCACCCTCTTTCACTTTATATATTTATGATCTTTTGTTATCTGTTTTTATATTTTGTGCTAATTTACTTTCATACTCTATCTTCCCTTTCCTTATTTCTTGTTTAGTTGTTGCTTTTTAAAGTTTTTCCAATCCTCCAGTCTCTCACTACTCTTTACGATTTTGTACACATGAACTTTTAATTTGATACTATCTTTTATTTCCTTAGTTATCCAAGGCTGGCTCTCCCACACTTGCTGTCCTTACTTTTGACTGGAATATACTTTGGTTGAGCCCTGTGGAAAATCTCTTTGAAAGTATTCCACTGTTCCTCAACTGTCCTACCAAATAGCCTGTGCTCCCAATCCACATTAGCCGACTCCTCCCTCATTCCACTGTAGTCTCCCTTGTTCAAGCATAATACACTAGTTTTAGATCTAACTATTTCATCCTCCACCTGTATGCAAAATTCAATGTCTGGATAGAGTGGTATTTGATCCCCTTGGTGAAGGAGCTGGGGTCTAGTTGTCTCAGGTAGAATGTAAAGGAGAAGAGATGAAGAATGACTGGAGGCAGAGTTCTTTAGAGCAGCACCTGGCTGGAATCTGGAATGCACTTGCTGCAGATGTAGAGGCCTTCACGAGGACAGATTTCTATGACTGTATAAAGAGATATTAGTGAGAAGGTAGGAAAGGGGTTGCAGCTAAGGATTTTCTCCACAGAGAGCTGGTGCAGGCAAATCAGTGGAATGGTCTCATTCTGTGCATTAAATATTCTATGATATATTTGAGGATGACACCAAGATTGGGGTGTAGTGGACAGTGAAGAGGGCTATCATGGTTTGCAGAGAAATCTACATCAGTTGGAAAAATGGGCTGAAAAATGACAGATGGAATTTAATGCTGACAAGAGTGAAGTTTTTACTTTAGTCGGACCAACCAGGGTAGGTCTTACCCAGTGAACGATGGGGTACTGAGGAGTGTGGTAGAGCAAAGGGATCTGGGAATACAAGTCCATCATTCATTGAAAGTGGTGTCAAGGGTGGATAGGGTCATTAAAAATCCTTTTAGCATATTGGTCTTTATAAATCAATGTACTGAGTACTGGAGATGTGTTGAAGTTGTACAAGATATTGATGAGGCCTAATTTGGAATATTGTTTGTAGTTTTGGTTATATACTTACAGAAATGATGTAAACAAGGTTGAATGAGTAAAGAGAACATTTACAAGGATGTTGCCCGGAGCAGAGGACCTGAGTTATAAGAAAAGATTGAATAAGTTAGCACTATACTGTTAGGACATAAAAGACTGACAGGAGATTTTTTGATTAGATTATGAGGACACACAGTCCTCTTTTATTGTCATTAGAAATTAAGAAATTAAGAAATGATACAATATTCCTCCGGTGTGATATCACAGAAACACAGGACAGACCAAGACTGAAAAACTAACAAAAACCACATAATTATAACATATAGTTACAACAGTGCAACAATACCATAACTTGAAGAAGAACAGGCCATGGGCACAGTAAAAAAGTTCAAAGTCTCTTGGAAGTCCTACAACTCACGCAGACGGGAGAAGGAAGAAAACTCTCCCTGCCATGCCCGACCACAGTCCGACTCTGAGTCGTCCGAAAACTTCAAGCACCGACCAGCCCTCCGACACTGAGCACCGAGCACCATCTCTGCCAAACGCTTCGGCCCCAGCCTCGGTTGCCAGCAGTAGGCAAAGCCAGGGATTTTAGGGCCTTCCCTCCGGAGATTCTCGATCGCACAGTAGCAGCGGCAGCGAACCGGGCATTTCAGAAATTTCTCCAGATGTTCCTCTGTGCTTCTTACATCTGTCTCCATCAAATCAGAATTGCACACGGCGTCCTACTTACAAATATGATTTCTATCATTTGATAGAGGTATACAAAATTATGAGCAAAGAGGAAGGGTAAATGCAAGCAGGCTTTTTCCACTGAAGTTTGGGGGGGTCTACAACCCTAGGTCATGTGTTAAGGGTGAAAGCTGAGACGTTTAGGGGAACTCAAGGGGAAACTTCTTCACTCAGAGGGTCGTGAGAGTGTGGAATGTGTTGGTAGTACAAATGGTGCATGCCAAGCTCGATTTCAATGTTTTAAGAGAAGATTGGCTAGTTACACGGATGGTAGGGGTATAGAGGGCTATGGTCCCAGTGCAGGTCAATAGGAGTAGTCTGTCTAAATGATTTTGGCATGGACTAGATGGGCTGAAGAGCCTGTTTCTGTGCTGTACTTCTTGATGACTCCATGATTCTAAGTGAGATTGGAATGATAATGTAACAAGGAAATATGGGGAGAGCTTGAAGCACGTTTAATGAATCTATAGGCAAAATGAACTGAGTGGCCCCAAAAAAATACTTTATTCTGTGAATCGATTGCAGGAAACTCACAAGAATGGAAGAGGTCCAGAGATCTCCTGAGGTTTTTTTAATATTCAAAAGGATGGCTTTGGGGATAGAAAAGGGGAATTATCGATCAGGTTAGTGTTTAAGGACAGGAATGTGGCAGAATTAGATTACAGAGAAGTCTAAGCCTTTGCCCTGGATTCAGAGGTCAGTGATATGGATGTGGTCTGATGTTGAGCCAGCAGACCAGGAGTCAATAGCATATTTCAGGATTGGATTTCCATGCAGGCAGGAGAAATAAGGGCTAATGACCACATAGGTATGCAAATCAGTGTGACTGGAGTTCGAGGCAAGGTTCTGGTTGTTGTCATTGGCAAGTCTGGAGCATGAGGCCTGAAGATGTGGTCCTCATTCTTCAGTAAGTCCTGGGTTAAGGTGAAAGATCGAAGCTTGAAGGTCAACCAGAGGTCCAGAGTTTGAGGCCCAATAGCCAGAGCTCCAAGTCTGCGAATCTCTGTGAGTCTTTTACGGAGGTCAAAGGCACAATATCTGTGAATCCATGAGCCCACATGCTGGAGGTCACAGAAGACAGCCTGTCCTGGGGTTATAAGACTGTGCATGTGCGTTGGTATATGGGCTTTATTTGCTGTTGTGGATTTGTTGCTTGGTAAATTCAGTTTTGCTGTGTTCTGTAGCATTCTGCTGAGCATGCTGGGCTTACTATGTTGGCATCATAATGTGTAGTGACACTTGTGGGCTGCCCCCAGCACATCTTTGTGTCTGTTGCTCATTAACACAAACAACACATTTCACTGTGTGTTTTGAATTACATGTGATAAATAATTCTGAATCAGAATCTGAGTTTGCAGAGGTCCAGTGCAGGGATTGATTTTTACATAAACTGAGGATTCAGTTGCTTGTCACTTCAGTGCTCCACTACGACCTCCCTGACTTTGGCCAGCATAGACCAAAGTACACTTGAGGAACAACATCTCATAAGTTAACTCAGCTTTTTTTTTGCTCTTTTCAGACACCAGCTGATCTTCAAGGCGTGTTTAGTTTTGGATTTCCAGCAACTGCAGTATATTATATTTCATTATTCCAAAATATCCCTCCCCAATTCTTCTGTCTTTGTTTACTTCCTTAATTTTACTCCTCCAGTTAGATCAACTGTAGCCTCAGCACCTCTCACAGGCAACAACATCACCTTTTGTCTCTTATTCTCTGTTCATACACCCCCGTAACCCTCATCCCCTCATCCCATTATGTCCTCTACCTCCCACCACACCCTGCCCATTCTCTACAATTTAACATCTCTTTAGTTTCTAACTTGTCCTTCTATTGATGAAGGTCATCAGCTGGAAATGTTACCTCTATTTCTCTTGGCACTGTTACTACTTGATCTGCTGAGTTTCTCTCAGATTTTTGTGTTAGTACTACTCATTTTGAATTAGTTCTGTGTTAAAACTGAATAATTAAGTTCAACTGCAAAATGACGAGGTTAGTTTGCTTTGTTCCTTTCATGCTCATGACTTGTACCACAGCTGTAACTTAATGTATCACCTGTGTGATTAGTAAATAGTTGATGACAATTAAGGTGAAGCCTCAGTGATGTAAGAAATATTTCCCAGAGCTCCTTCCTGCCGAGCATATTTCATGTCTTCGATTTTCATAACAATTTACATTCCTTTAACACATGCCAGCTGCTGTCATTAACCCTGCAAGCACTATTTATTCCCAAAGCAACTCTTGTCTCTCCCTCTACAGATATTCCCTCTCTCCTATACATCACTCCCTCTACCTTCATGGCAACTTCTGCTTCTCCCTTTCCTAGTTCTGATGAAGTGCATACAATCAGAAAAGTTAACTCTGCCTTCTTCCACAGATGCTGCCTGACCTGCTGATTGTAGCATTTTTTTTCTGCTTTTGTGTACAACACAAGAAAGCAGGAGATTAAGTCATGAGGAAGGTGTGTTAAAAGGATGCAAGAGGTGAGCTTGATTGATACCTGCCAGACGAGGTTGTGGGATCAGATGCAATCGCGACATTTAGGTGGCATTTAAACTGCGAAGTATGGGAGGATATGGTCCTAATGTAGGCAAAATGAGATTAATATAGATGGGCAAAAAGGATGGCATGGACGTGGTGAGCCAAAAAGCTTGTTTCTATGCAGCATATTTCTATGACTATTTCACATTTCCAGCATCTGCACTTTCTTGATTGATTTCAAAGGTTTTAAAGGTACATTTAATGTCAGAGAAATGTATGCAATACAGAGCCTGAAATGCTTTTTCTTTGCAACTACCCAGGAAAACAGAGGAGTGCCCCAAAGAATGAACGACAGTTAAATGTTAGAACCGCAAGGTCCCCCCAAGTTCCCTTCCATCCTGCGCATGAGCAAGCAACAATCCCCCCTCCCCCCACTCACCACTGAGTACTCAAGCATGAGCAAAGAAACAGTAAAGACACAGACTTCCAGTTACCCCAAAGATCTTGCGTTTCACCCAGTATACAACATACCACAGGCTCTCCCTCTCCCTAAGAAGGGAGAAAGAGGTGTCTCTATTTTCACAGCGAACAGGGAGACACAACAAACAATTCGCTGGTTTACGATGTTAAAAGTCCGTTACGACGCTTTTTATCGAGCTCTGTGCCCAAAGATCTGGGCACACAGCCATAGATATTCCGACTCCCCCAATGACATACGGGTCCCCTGCCGTGACACTGACCTTCAATCCACCCATCTCCAAAGCCCCAAGACCCCAGGACTCCAAAGCCGAGCTGGAATCTTAGGCTGAGCCCTTGGCGTGCCGAACAACAACGGCTGGTTATGAAACCCTGAGAGCGGGTGCCATTCCCACAAAGAACTGTAGTCAGCGTGTAACTCCAGCTCAGAGTCTTCAAAAGAACCCTGAAAGGGAAAAATAAAGATATTAAAGATGGAAATAGAGCTGTTTCCGAAGATGCAGGCAAAGGAGTCGCCGTTTAGTGCCATCATCACTCCACTCCACCTCCAAATTTCTTTACTATATGTCATAGATCCAGTCAGGTTGATCAGGTTTTGCTGGTGAATCTATTTTCTTTCCATGAGTAAAATCATCCATTTGTTTTGGATGCTGCTGATAATATTGAAACATTCATAAATTAGCTGTGGTATGCTTCCACACTTTGGCTTTCATAGCATTGCTTGCCTGAGGTAGGGTCATACCAGGTAAATTTCAAGCTAAATAGACACTGGCCTGGAGTTCAAGCATGTCTATGAAAACCAAGTGCCAAATAAATTGTGCAACTTATTGCTGTGCCCTACAATAACTTTCTTTTCCATGGTGAACAGGGTTGTAGAAAAAAAATGAGTCCACAAATCTCTTCAGCTACCGAAGCTTATGAGTCACTGGAAAAATACAAAAATGCACAATAAATTCAGCTGTAGACTGGCGACAGGCTTTGCATAAAAATCATCTGGTAATTATTTCACTGTGAAGTACTCAGCAGATCTGTTACAGTGAGCACTTCACACCTTTAGAAATGGAACCCATCTGTGCCAGATCTAGGCTCACAATAGAGAAGGCTTGACCCTTTCATTCTTCAGCTTCCCCTCCACCCCCGGCACAAATCCAAATAACACTTATAGCAGGTATTTGAAGCTCGGTGGTGCTCTAATTTAGTTTTTCGTTGCCTCTGCTTCATTGTTCAGGCTGACATTTATCAGGTTTAATTTTGTCAGAAAGTGTTACAGTTCATAATGAGTCCCCATTCCCTTTCTAACACCAAACTTATGGACCTGAAATCTGCTTTAGTCAGAAAGTTGAATCACTGCACCATCATCACTGCCAGATGCCTCTTAATGAACAATTTATAGCTGATGCATCCCAACAAGACACAGGCCAAGTTTAAAAGCTCTTCTTCTACATGAACATGAAATGTACATTCCCTAAAAAGGAATGCACTGACAGTCAGTTTGACCTGATACAATTCCTTGAGATGCAAAATCACAAATAATCTAAACTTGGATCATTTGGTATTGAAGCATCTGAATGCAATTAGAGATTTAGCATTTCTTCTGAAGCAATTATGCTATCAATGTGGAATTTTTGTCTGTTTGACCAGGTCTTTTTGGGCTCTGCTGAAACTTGTGAGCTGAGTTTCACCCTCCTTTTTGCAGAAGGAAGGAGTATGATAGTGCTTCATCCATGGCAAGGTCATCTATCATTAAGGAATTTTCCAATCCACAATTATCTTGTTCAACAGATTGCAAAGTCATCATTGACGGTGAACATAAATAATAGAACATAGAACATAGAAATCTACAGCACATTACAGGCTCTTCAGCCCACAATGTTGTACTGACCATGTAACCTGCTCTAGCAACTCCCTATCGCTTAGCCCTCTCGTTTTCTAAGCTCCTTGTAGCTATCTAAGAGTTTTTTAAAAGAAATGATTGTATCTGTCTCTACAACTGTTGCTGGCAGACCCCCCAGCCCACCCGCCACTCTCAATGTGAAAAACATACCTCTGACATCCCCTCTGTACCTACTTCCAAGCAACTAAAAATTATGCCCCCTCATGATAGCCATTTCAGCCCTGGGAAAAAGCCTCTGACTATCCACATGATTAATGTCCCTCATCATCTTATACACCTCTACCAGGTCACCTCTCATCCTCCGTCACCTCAAGGAGGAAAGGCCAAGTTCACTCAACCTATTCTCATAAGACATGCTCTCCAATCCAGGTAACATCCTTGTAAATCTCCTCTGCGCTCTCTCTATGGTATCCTGTAGTGAGGTGACCAGAACTGAACACAGTACTCCAAGTGGGGATTAAATAGGGTCTGGAATAGCTTTAACGTTTTCTCATGGCTCTTGAACTCAATCCCACGGTTGATGAAGGCCATCACACCATACACCTTCTTAACAACATTGTCAACCTGCGCAGCAGCTTTGAGTATCCTATGAACATGGACCCAAGATCTTGCTGATCCTAAACACTGCCACAAATCTTACCATTAATATTATATACTGAAATGAACCACTTTACATTTATCTGGGTTAAACTCCATCTGCCACTTCTCAGCCGAGTTCTGCATCCTATCAATGTTCCACTGTAACCTCTGACAACCCTCCAGACTACCTGCACACCCCCAACCTTTGTGTCATCAGCAGACTTACTAACCCACGTTTCTACTTCCTCATCCAGATCATTTATAAAAGTCACAAAGAGTAGGGGTCCCAGAACAGATCCCTATAGAACATCACTGGTCACTGTCCTCTGCAGAATATGACCCATCTACAACCACCCTCTGCCTTATGTGGGCAAGCCAATTCTGGATCCACAAAGCAAGGTCTCCTTGGATCCCATTCCTCATTACTTTCTGAATGAGCCTTGCTTGCGGATATTTAACAAGTGCCTTACTGAAATCCATACACACTACATCCTCTGCTCTACCTTCATCAAACTGTTTTGTAACATCCTCAAAAAGTTCAATTAGGCTCATAAGGCATCACCTGCCCTTGACAAAGCCATGTTGACTATCCCTAATCAGATTATGTCTCTCCAAATACTCATAACTCCTGCCTCTCAGGATCTTCTCCAACAACTTGCCTACCACTGAAGTAAGACACACTGGTTTATAATTTCCTGGATTACCTCTGCTGCCTTTCTTGAAGAAGGGAACAACATTTGCAACCTTCCAATCCTCTAGCACTTCTCCCGTCCCTATTGATGATGCAAAGATCATCGCCAAAATCTCAGCAATCTCTTCCTTCGCTTCCCACTGTAACCTGGGTCTTATCTCATCCAGTCCTGGTGACTTATCTAACTTAATACCTTTCAACAGCTCCAGCATATCCTCTTTCTTAATGTCAATACACTTGTGTTTCAGTCCACTGTAAGTCATCCCCAGAATTGCCAAGGTCCTATTCCCTGGTGAATACTGAAACAAAATATTCATTCAGTGCCTCCGCTAACTCCTCCAGCTCCACGCACAAATTTCCACTATCGCAACTGATTGGCCCTAGTCTCACACGGCTCACCCTCTTGCACATCACATACTTTTAGAATGCCTTGGAGTTTTTCTTAATCCTGCTCATCAAGGCCTTATCATGGCCCCTTCTAGCTCTCCTAATTTAATTCTTGAGCTTCTTCCTGGCACCCTTGTAATCTTCCAGTGTTCTAACAGTACCTAGTTTCTTGAACCTTTTGTAAGCTTTTCTCTTCTTCTCAACTGGATTTTCTTCAACTTTTGTACACCAGGGTATCATCCTTTCCTTGCCGCAATGGAATATGCCTATGCTGAATGCCATTCAAATGTTCTCTGACCAATTGCCGCATTTCTGCTGTGCATTTCCCTGAGAACTTGTGCATTGTCTGAGGAAGTCTTTACCCTGTGGCGATCTTAGCCAGTTTACAGTGAAATCTATTTGGAGAGTGTTTGCCAATTTAGGAGTGGGGTTTCAAAAGAGTGTCAATCTGTACTATTACTAGATTTTTGGAAATTAGATGGCTTAAGAGTGGCAAATTATTCTTTGTCAATGGTACAAATAAATAGACAATTGCCATTTTTTCTACGCTATACTGATGAAATGAACCATTGAATGACCTGATCATTGGCTAGAATTGTACAATTACCAGCAAGTATATTTGCCGCAAGAAGTTTTTAATTAATCTGGATACCATCTAGAATCAAATAGTTTAAGGAGTGAGTTAACTCAGAATAGGTAGGGATAGCAGGAGTGGATGGGAATGCTGGTGATTGGTGACTGAAAAAAAAGACGATATGTTCAAAACCATAATTTCCTAATTTAGTCAGCATGCATCAAACATTGATTGTGACCTCTCCCAAGGCACAGGCTAGTTAATAATTTAAATATAATTGCTCAGTAAAAGGGACTTTGAATATTTGGGCTATCAGGGTTTCCTCTTTAAAACTCTCCAGAGTAGCCTTTGCTAGAATATAGAAACATTGCATGTCATTTGACTAATTGGAAATGTAACTTCATTATCAAGGATCTACTTATTCAAGTTCAAGTTTATTGTCATCTGACTGTAAATATATACAGCCAAATGAAACAGCGTTCCTCTGGAGCATGGTGCAGCCACGAAACAGATATCACGCACAGCACATAAAACAAAATATTACCAAAAATAAGTTACTAGAATATATTTCAAAGTGCATGTGGTGCACAGCACAGTGAACAGTAAACTGTTTCAGTGATGACACCATGTTGGTGGCAGGGTATTCATTCGTCTCACAGCCAATCTTCTGTAGGGTCTTGCAGTCCGATGCCTTGCAGCGTTCATACCACAGACAGACAGACATCCTCAAAGGTGCTCCTATAGAAAGTTAATAGAATGGGCTGGGCTGGGGAGCCTTGCATGCCTCAGCCTCCTCAGAAAATGTAGATGCTGCTGTGCCTTCTAAACCAGTAAAGAGGTACTATGGGTCCTGTTTTGGTCATCTGTTATGTGTACACCAACGAAAGTTGTGCTTTTTGCTCTCTCCATGGCAGAGCAATTGATGTGCAATAGAGAGTGGCTGACCTGTGTCTTCCTGAAGTTTGCAATCATCTTTTTTGTCTTGTTCATGTTGAGACTTGCTTTGCTGTTCTCACACCATTTGACAATGCTCTCTACCTCCTGCCTGTATGCTGACTTATCATTGCTGTTGACGAAACCAACACTTTAGCATTATCAGTGAACTTGTTGATACGGTTTGAGCTGGATCTTGCAGTGCGGTCCTGAGTCAGCAGTGTGAACAACCATGGGCTGAGCACGCAGCCCTGGGGGGGCGGGGTGCACCAGTGCTCAGCATGATGCAGCTTGAGATGTTGCTACCAACTTGGACTGACTGGGGTCTTTCTATCAAGAAGTCCATGGTCCAGTCACAGAGCGGGGTGTTGGGTTTCAATGAGGGCAGTTTATCCACCAGCCCCTGAGGAACTGAATTGAATTGAATTAACTTTATTTGTGTACCACATCTCCATCTAAACGCGTAATGTACAATCATAGTCATCATAATAATTTACAATAAATAGAACAGTCAATGTAACATAGAAATACACTCAAATCAGCGTGAGTTATCAGTCGGATGACCTGGTGGAAGAAGCTGTCTTGGAGCCTGTTGGTCCTGGTTTTTATGCTGCAGAACCGTTTCTCAGATGGTAGCAGCTGGAATAGATTGTGGTTGGGATGACTCGGGTCCCCAGTGATCCTTCGGGCCCTTTTTACACACCTGTCTTCGTAAACACCCTGAATCATGGGAAGTTTACAACTACAGATGCGTTGGGCTGTCCGCACCACTCTCTACATTCCCATACCAGCCAGTGATGCAGCTAGTCAGGATGCTATCATTTGTGCCCGTGCAGAAAGAATGAATGTGTTAAATGCTGAGCTGATGTCGATGAACAACATCCTGAAGTATGAGGTATTGTTTTCCAGGTGGGCCGAGGCTATGGTATCATCAGTGGACTGGTTTTAGCAGTAGACGAATTGGAAAGGGTCCAATATACCTGGAAGGTGGGATTTTACTTGATCCATTATCAGCCTCTCAAAGCACTTCATGATTGTTGAAGTCAGTGCCATTGGGCAGTAATCGTTCAGGCCAGTTACCGTCACTCTCTTGGGCACCTGAATGATGGTGGCTGCCTTGAAGCCTGCAGGGACAGTGGAATGTTTCAAAGAGATATTAAAGATCTCTATTAAGACCTCTGTTAGCTGAGCCCCACAATCCCTTAGCACCCAGCCAGATATGTTGTCTGACCCCACAGCTTTGCATGGGTTTACCCTGGCTAGGATGCTCCTCAGATTGGCTGTTGCCAGACAAGGTGCCTGTTTTTCAGGGGAAGAGGGGGCTTTCCTCTATCTCACATCCTTCAACATGCCAAGTCATGCATAGAAGGCATTCAGCCTGTCAGCAAAGGAGGCATCACTGTTGTTGACATACAGGGTGGGCTTGCAATTGGTTATTGTTTGTATACCTTACCACATTGTCCATGTGTCCCTGGTGTCACAAAGGTGTCTGTGGATATTTTGTACGTACTCATGCTTTGCCCACCTGATGGCATGGGAGAGCATGGTTCTTGCTGTCCTTAGAGTCATCCTGTCCCCTGGTCTGAAGGCAGCGTTCTGATTCTTATGCAGTACATGAGCCTCTGCAATCAGCCATGGTTTCTGGTTTGCTCCTGTAGTATAGTATTTAATATATTGTATATTATGTATGGGTTTTCTCCGGGTGCTCTGATTTCCTCCCACAGTCCAGTGACAACCGGAGTAGGTTAATTGGTCATCATAAGTTGTCCCTTGATTAGGTTGAGGTTACATTAGATTTTCAGGCAGATGGGGCTTGTCAGCCGTGGTTGGCCGCTCATCTAGGAGAAGGAAGACTCTGATCGCTAACTTCCGCTGCCTTGTGGCTATACCCACTCATGGGGAAGGCTTTGGGAGTAAACCCAGAAGGAAATTCTGGAGCTGGAGCCCCTACGGCACTCCTACATCGAGTTCAATACAGACCAGTAACTTCTATGATGCTGTTAGTACCAAAATGTATTGGTCTCTGCTATTCCTTTGTGGTCATCAGATGCATGGAGAGCGGGGAGCTTGCTACGTGGGCAACAGCTTGCTCTCCACATCGTATAGCCCAGGTTTGCATACATAGACAGGTAGGGCACAATATCCATGGTCAGCTCTGACTGATGGACTCACCTCACCTCATCACAAATTGGGATTGTTGGGAGTTGCTGGGTGGCTCTGCTAGAACGGCCAGAGCGACTTATTCCACACTACAGCACAAAGTGAATTAACCATGGTAACATCTTCAATGCATTTTCCTATCTAGGTAGTTACTGATCTTGCATATTCATTGCTGTTGACGTGAAGGTCGTAGGTACCCACTTCCTTGAATGAGCTCCAGTCTGAGCTTTCGAAACAGTCTTGCAATGCTGGCCAGGTCCTGGTCTTCCTCTAAACTGGTTTGACTCATTTAACCAGTATGGATTGTATGCAGGGATTAGCAAAATAGATATGAGGTGAGGGTAGGGGGCAGCTTTGTGGGCTCCAGGAATATTGGTATAAACCAGATCTAATATATTCTCTCCCCTGGTTGTGAAGCTCACATGCTGGTACAACTTTGGTAGGCCTGTTTTTAAGGTGGCATAATTGAAGTTACCAACAACAATGAAGACACCATCAGGGTGAGTGAGTTTGAGGCCACTTATAGTGCCATAGTGCCATAATGCCATAGTGCCATAGTGCCATAGTGCTTCCCAAGCACTAGTACAGGGTGGGATATAAACAGCAATAATCACAGTGGCAGTGAACTCTTTCAGTAAGGAAAAGGGCCATTAAACAATCTATCTGCAGTGAGCAGTGAAGCATTCCTTCCTAGGCATTCATACCCAGTTCCTTGTGATGCAGACATCCAAACCTCCTCCATGGGCCTTACCAGTAGTTGCAGCATTTCTAGCTGGATGGTTGTGCCTGGTATCCTGGAGCCACACTTCTGACAGGATAAGTGTGCAGCAATCTCTCACCTCCCGCTGGTTCAGACGCAGGCGCAGGTAATCGAGTTTATTTTCTAGCGATCTAACGATTAGCAAGTAGAATCATCAGGAGCGCAGGCCTACAGAGTCCCACTTTAAGTCTCTCTTGAATAGCGGCGTGCTTACTCTCGCACTCTCGCGCACCACTTCTGACAGTCACTTCCCTGGGTAGCAGTAACTAGCATGAAGTAAGGTCTCGCTCCCCACGTTAGTCCGTAACTGCTCAGCACCTTTGTTATTCCACTAACAAGCAAGGTAAACTTGCAGGTTTTAGTGTTATTTATGATCAGCAGTGTTTTCCAGTCATATGAAAGACCAAATAGACCAGAAATTTCATTGTTGATTGGAGACAGAGTGGCTGCTGTGACCGTGCAAACCATCTTGCAACCAGTGTAGTTGCTTCTTTACCATGTGCATTTACATGTATTAGGAATTTGTTTCTAATCAATTCACCGCTTTTATCAAAGGATTTTTTTTGAATGTCTGCCTTAAAATCCTTGTTGAAACCCATTGCTTGCAGTACATTCATTTCCCCTTCTTTCCATATTTAAAGATCACTCCCCTTTCATATAAACATGCAGTATAAGTGCTTGATTGACAGAGAATGCTGACAGGTAAATGATGGGTTTGCATTGCATTAGAAGTTGTGAGGCTTCTGGTCATTTAGTACCTGGTCAGGAACCGAGAATATATATTCAAATGTCTGCAGACATGTGAATACTGTTTGTACTCCCTGTCCCTGACCCTGACCAGGTTTGTTACTGACCTCTCCCTGCTATTGGACTTGTGCTATCCTAATTTCATTCATTGTTTATTCTCTCTGCCACTTTAACTTTCACTTGGAGGGGTTTCAAGCCCCTCTGTTGAAAGGACACTATTCCTCTTCTCCATCTAGCCTGTGTCCAATTTCTCCCATGCATAACTACATTTCCTAGAAAGTCCTCGTGACCTTCGTGATTTACTCCCCTAGTTCCACTCACAGATCCTCCTGTTTGCAAGGTGCAGACTGGCTTTAATCCTCTTTAACTAACTTGAAGTAATGTTACTTATTCATGAAATTGTGATCATGCACAAAGGCTTTGGATGGTGTGGAGAGTATTGATTCTAACTGTAAGGGGTTTCTTCTTTTATGTTACTGCGTAGGCTAATTAAAATGGCTTCTTTGTTACGTTATAATTAAAATGGCTTCTTTGTTATGTTAACTACTGAGAAAGTTCTCTTGCTAGCAGCTTGTTTGGGTTATATTATTGATAAGAGAATGAACGAACCAATTGTGATAGATGTTATTCTTTCTAGGGTGTCTGTAAGCTATTGTGATGCGCCGGTTTTGGGGAAGCCGCGATGGAGACAGAGAGAGCAGAGTGGATGTTGTGAGCGGGCCAACAGGGCAGACACGAGCTGGAGTCCGAGGTCCAGGGTCTTCGGCGAGGAGAGGAGATGAAGACGGACTCATGTGGAGCGTCTGGTCGACCACCGTGGTCGGTCCCTGGCGGCAGGTTGAGGTAGTCAGAGGGGATCGAATGGGGGAGAGAGAATCATTACTAGTGCTCTAACTGTTTGTGCATGAAGAGATTGAACTTCGATAAGTTTTGTGCCTTTTATTTTCCTTTTATATTTTATCTCTATTAATTATATAATTCCAGTAATATCTATAAATTGTAATCAATTAATCATATATGGTGTTTTGTCTGTAATTTGGCGGGGTGGGGTACAATCACACAGCATCCACACAAATTTAATTACCCAGTTTGGTGGGGCCGAGGGCTGCTTTCCTGAGACAGCGAGTTGAGCGAGCCTGAGGCTTACCAGGGGCTACATTTGGGGGCTCATCCGGGATTGGATTCAGTGGTGTGCTGCATGATTCCCCGCGATAAATCAGCGCTGCTGTGTCTCTGTGGGATTGCGGTTAGCAATGTGTGTCTCTGTGGGTCATTTGCTGGTTATTGCTGCATGCGTGTTGCGTGAGGTCTTTGTGCAAGTGCAGACTAGCGCTGACAAGTTGGTGGTGGGACTAGGGGCTGTCCATACTGTAAGGAGAGAGAGGAAAGAGTGGTCTGATTCGGAGGTAATTTCTGCAAATAAATGTTCCAGATGTGGCAGGCTGCACCTGGCTTTTGGGATACTTTCCACCCCTAAAGGGGCGGAAGCATGCGAGACGTGGGCGGAGCGAGTCTCTCAGTTGTTAGATGAGTGGCAGTGCTCAGTCGAGGGAGAGCGATAGGGATTGGTTGAAAGTTTGAGTAGGTGGGCTGTTGACGGGGTTAGAACTGTCATGTTCAATTACACCGTAGTGACAGCTGCCAGTTATCTGAAAGAGGGGGAAAAATTTTCAGTGTAACTTCTCTGGCTAGGAGGGCAGCTAGATTGCTTGCAGTGCCAGAGGGATCATTTGAGGGAATCAGCCCCTCCCTCAGTTGTTCGGCTGATCAGAGAGGTGTTGGGAAACTTAGTGGAGGTCGGGTGGGGGAATGGCTTGGGGTCTCTGGGGGAGCACGTTCCCAGCAATCTACCAAGGAATTTCCGAAAGGAAAAAACCCTATTCCTGAAGGCTTAGAGGGACCACGCTCCAGTGTGTCATTACGGATAGATAGAAGCTATGCTAAAGCCATCCTCGACACCGGGGCGCAGGTCAAGTTGTTGTACAGTTCGTTTTACAACCAGTGTCTGAAGTATTTACCCTTGACAACATTGAGGGCACTGAAGATTTGGGGTACAAGTGCCAGTAATTATCTAGAAGACGATGATTGGTTAGTGACCCTGGAGTTCATAGGGGCATTGTCTCTGCATCCTGCGTTTCGAGCTGCTTGTGATGACGTGTGTAGCAGCCTTGGGCTGGTACCAAATTTAAACAAGAGCCAATTGTGGAATGGCCTGGGGGGAGTATCTGAGGGTGAGACCCTCTTAGTAGACGCTCCAGAATACCACAAGGGAGGAGAGTTGACCGCTGAAGACACCTCGGTGAGAGAGAGGTCGTGGACCCTGTAGCTGTGGAAGACGTAGGCAGCGTGTGTGTGGATTATAGGACTCTGAACAGGCACACTGTCATTGACCAGAATATGGCCCTGAGGGCCAAAGACGCTATGGTCTCTTTGTGTGGTGTGATGTGGTTCAATGTGTTGGATCTGAGGAGTGGATGTTACCAGATCCCGATGAGTGAGGCCGATGAGGAGAAGATGGCCGTTATAGGTTCCCTAGGATTCTTTCGATTCGAAAAGATGCCCATAGGGCAAATCCAGAGCCCTGCAACCTTCCCGCTGGGCATGAGGAAGATCATGGGGGATGTGGAGGTGTTTGGAGTTTTGGCGTATGTAGATGATCACCTAGAGTGTGGATTCGCCTTGGGGGATGATGATGTGAGGCCAGTGCCGGAGCCCGGGACAACCATTGAAGACTTGGAGTTCACGCTCGTCAAAGTGGAGATGGAGAAACGGAATTCCGAGCCGAAACTGTAGTCATGTACTGATGAATTAATCCAGACAGATGAAACAATGATAAACCTTTGAAAGGATCAGCAGAAACTCAAGAGATGGATCCAGAACAGATCAGAAGAAGCTGGTGGTATAATTGCATCCCAGATGGAGATGGACATGAAGCGTGGGTCAGAACTGCTGAGACTGGGGTGAGAGTTGGAGGAGTCAGAGAAGAATCTGACGTCTCGATTACAGGAGGCTGAGGAGGCTGCAGAGGCAGCCCAGGCTAAGTGCTTCAGTTTCGAGAAAATCAAACGATCGAGGAAATGAGGAAGAATACGGATTCGAAGGATGATGTGCTGGATGTGTGGTACATGCTGCCTTTCGCTAACTTCCCCTTGATTGAGGAAGAGACTTTCGGCCCTTCCCCCACTGAGTCAGGTGTAGTGGGGAGGGCT
This sequence comes from Mobula hypostoma, assembly GCF_963921235.1. Lineage (NCBI taxonomy): Eukaryota > Metazoa > Chordata > Chondrichthyes > Myliobatiformes > Myliobatidae > Mobula > Mobula hypostoma. The sequence continues at coordinate 27,491,671 of NC_086111.1, read as the reverse complement.
AGCTGAGGGCAGCCTGGGTTACTGCAGGACCCAGTAGGAAAAGAAGTGGGGCCCCGGACATGGGACAGGGGGCTCTGAGTTGCAGTGGGGGCATGAGTGAGAGATTGAGAGAGGAGTTGGCAAGCAGATCCGAGGTATCCCCGGTAGTGTCCGAGCCTTAGGGGTTTAGGTGAGAGGGTACAGAGGTCTCGGAGGATTAGGAAACTTCCAGATAGGTTGGTCTATGTAGTGCCCTTGGGATCGGGCGTAAGGTCCACTGTTTGGGGAGCAATGTCACTGTTTGTATTTGGATTGGGTTTTTATGTCTGCAGGAATGGTTGGCAAGTTATTTAGAAGTCATAAGGACATGACTTTATTTGGTGGGGGGAGAGTGTAAGGGGTTTCTTCTTTTATATTACTGTGTAGCCTAAATAAAATGGCTTCTTTGTTATATCAACTGCTGAGAAAGTTCTCTCGCTAGCAGCTTGTTTGGGTTATATTATTAATAAGAGAGCAAATGAACCAATCGTGATAGACGTTATTCTTTCTAGTGTGTCTGTATGTTATTGTGATGCGTGGGTTTTGGGGGGAGAAGGCATGATGGAGAGAGAGAGAGCAGACGGGATGTTGTGAGCTGGCCGATGGGGCGGACCTGAGCTGCAGTGCGAGGTCCAGGGACTTCGGCGAGGAGAAGAGACGAAGACAGACTCATGTGGAGCGTCTGGTCGACCAACATGGTTGGTCCCTGACGGCGGGTCGAGGTGATCAGAGGGGATCGAATGGGGGAGAGAGAATCATTACTAGAGCTCCAACTGTTTGTGCACGAAGAGATTGAACTTTGATAAGTTTGTCTCCTCTTATATTTTATCTCTATTAATTATATAGTTCCAGTAATATCTATAAATTGTAATCAATTAATCGTATATGGTGTTTTGTCTGTTTTTTGGCAGGGTGGGGTACAATCACATAGCATCCACACAAACTTAATTACCCAGTTTGGCGGGTCAAGGGCTGCTTTCCCTAGACAGTGAGTTGAGCGAGCCTGAGGCTTACCAGGGGAGCTACATAACTATAATCAGACAGTAGGAACCTCTGGGGGAACTCATCTAGGTGTGTAAAATTATCCAAGCACCCATTTTCCACTGGTCTCTAACTTTTTCCTCTCTGATTTTCCTTCCCAGTTTTCTAACTGGTTTTCTTGCTCTTCATCTTCCTCCCTATCTCCCCCTGCTCTCTGTCTCATTACATCTCCCTTCACATTCTTTTTCCTTGCTCCCTGTCCTCTCCAGTTTATCTTGGGTGTGTGTACCATGATAGAAGAACATAGAGCCTTCTGTCTCCATTACATGCTAATGATTGTTTTATGTGATTGAATGAATTTCTTTTGCTTGTAATTGAGAATGTGTCAAATTCATAAGCCAATCAGTTTGCGGACTTTATGGATTAAACTGTGGTTGGCCAGTCCAAGCCTTTGACACTCTTTTGGAGAAGGAGGACCTTCAAATGGGGATCTCATGGTCACGTGCCATCCAAGAGATAGAAACTATACAGTGTAAAACCATTCAATTATTTAAAAAAAGAACTTGATATGTAAAGTAGCATAAATATAAATGATTTTACCTTGGGTTCAGGTAATGCAGACAAGTGACATTTTTTCCAGTCACTTCTATAGATTGAAGATGTCAATCGTTTACTGGATGCTCTGATCCAGCTTCTTAGCACTATATTTTACAGAATTTTTAAATGGAAAATTGTCTAAAACCTGCTGCTAAATTCTGAAATACAAATTATAATACACGGGTATCCATTATCCTTGACAGAATAAGAGTTCAGTTTGTGATTAACTACAGGATATCTGTTATTATGAATTTAAGCTGAGTTCTCTGCATCTGGCACACTCCCAGGTATTCATCATTGCACATAATCTGCTCTTTTTAGGTAACACTGATGTCACCACACAGAAACCCAGCGCACAGGAGAGGAAATTTGATTTCGTAGTTAATGGAACAATTCAGGACATTGAGACATGGATTTATTGAGAACTGGATTGGTTCTCAATAAGTAATGAGGTTTTTGAGGGAACCATTTAGCCATACTGTGAATAGATTAACATTTGCAAAACACGAATGAAGCAAATTATCTTGATGTTTAAGAATGTGCTTTTATGTGAATGGTCGGTGAGCCACATTCATCAATTAAACTTCACTCTCGTCATATTCAGTACAGGATGCTTCCATGGAAATAAATGGGAGATATATTCATCCCCAATCCCCAAGGCAAACTTAAATAGATAAAAGAAATTCTAAGGTCATCATATTCTAACATTTATTCCATCTGCATGAAGTACTCACTGCTTCTACGAAGTCTTCCACTCAGCAGCCAAACACACAATGGTTAAAAGTCTCTTCTATACTCTGCATTTATATGATAAGCCTGACAAAAATTGTCTTATATCTGGTCCGTCTTCTCAGTAAACATGGAACCAGTGCATCCATGGAAAGATGAAGAGTCCTGGCAGCCAGAACAATGAACCTCATTTACGAGGGGTTGTCGAAAGACACAAAAAGGGGAAGGTGGTGGCTTGTGAAAGAAAATAAGCTGAGTATCTTCAGGGGTTGGGAAGTGATGGGCTGATGATTTTACTCTTCTTGGAGCCAGCATGGATTCAATGGTCTGAATGGCCATAAAACCATAAGATAATGGAGCAGAATTAGGCCATTTGTCCATTGAATCTGCTTCAATATTCCACTATGGTTGATTTATTATCCCTCTTGAACCTTCTTCTCCTGTATTCTTTGACGCCTTTACCATCAGGAAGGAGGTACAGAAGCCTGAAGGCACACACTCAGCGATTCACGAACAGCTTCTTCTCTTTGACATCCAATTCCTAAGTGGACATTGAACCCCATGAACACCACTTCATTTTTATTTAACATATGTTATTTCTGCTTTCGCACAATTTTTAATCTATTCAATATGCATATGGTGCAATTTATTTATTTATTACTATTTATTTATTTATTTATTTATTCTTCTTTTATGTTGTATATTGCAATGACCTGCTGCTGCTAAGTTAACAAATTCCATGACACATATCAGCGATAATAGTAGCAGACGCTACTTCAAAAGTAAGCCTATTATTGCAATAAAGCCCTTTGTGAGTTTTTGTTTAAAACTTACTCATTGCTGCTGGTATACTTTGGAACTCCAAAACTAATCAAAAGAAAACCATGGGAGACTAGGAAAAATATGAACTTCTTAGTTTCACTTTTACTTTAAACGAGGCACACCCTTATGACACGGAGGTGTATGATATATGCCATTCATGTACTTTCATATATATTCCCTAATGAATTATGTAAACAACAAAGAATGCTTAATTAAACTATATATTTACAATATTACTGAAGTATTAAATACAAAATGTGAATGTTTGTTTATAAAACATTTATTATTGCCACAGAATGCATCTGTTTCAGCAAACATAATTTTTAAAATAACAAAAATTCTCCAGTAGATTGCAAACAAAAATGAATAACAAAACTTAATGAATAACATTATAGTGAAATGAAATTGTTGGTGGGAGATCTAAATTTGCATTCTTCTGAAAGCAGCTCTGATTAATGAAGTGTTGTACTCTTTGCTTTTCATTCTGGTACTACTGCTGTAAAGCTTTGATTGACAAATATTGCACTTAGAGCATTTAAATAACACAAGAAAGCTTGGACTTTGATTATTCTCTGTGGAGCAAATGTGGAGACATTTTATATCACTTAGATATTTTGAGAACATCAGATATTGCTATTAACTTTTAGCAGTGTCAAGTTATCCAGCTTTATGAAGAAAGCTAGGTGCTTGTGGTCTAGCGGAGGAATTGGACCTGGCACCTGAAGCTTTTTATTTGCTCTGAAGCAAAACCCAAGTGGAATGAAATAAATCTGAAGGTTGTTCCACTTGGAATTAAAAAGATCACATTGTGGATTGCCCAAGAAATGAGCTGATCTCCCCAACTGCCAGCAGGCTTGCTCATGCATAGGACACCGACAAAGAACACTCAGTCTTCTTCTAAATTAAAAGAAGGTGGACTTAATAGTTTTAAGTTAAAGTATTTCATATTTTTTTTAAAGGAGGGTGAATTATGGAGGAGGAGAAGATGGCGGCGCGACGGCAGAGCGCGCGGACACTTCGGTGGTGATGTCTGTTATCTGTCAAGTAGGGAACTGTGCACAATCCTGATTTGATGGAGACAGACGTGAGAGTGCGGAGGAACATCTGGAGGAACTTCTGAAATGCCCTCGTTGCTGTCACTGCTACTGTGTGGGAACCGGAATCTCCAGAGCAGAAGGCCCCGAAATCCTCCCCTTTGTGTGTTTCAGTGGCCGGGGCGAGGTCGAAGGCACTCGGCAGAGGATGGTGCTCGGGAGGCTGTATTGGAAGGCTGGTCAGAAGCTCGAAGTTTTCTGATGGATGGACTCAGTGTTGGCTGTGGTCGGCTGCTTCCAAGGCATTGGCAAGTTGATGGTGCCTGGAGGTTTATGGCAGGGAGTTTCTCCCTCTTGCCGCCGCTATCGGGGACTCGGGAGTCAATCGTCTCGGGGACTTTTGAGACTTCATTTACCGTGCCCATGGTTTGTTCTTCATCAAATTATGGTATTGCTTTGCACTGCTGTAACTATATGTTATAATTATGTGGTTCTGTCAGTGTTAGTCTTCGGTTTGTCCTGTTTTTCTGTAACATCACTCCGGAGAAACATTATATAATTTCTTAATGCATGTATGCATTTCCAAATGACAATAAAAGAGGACTGAGTGTTCTCATAATCTAATTATTTAGGAAATATCAGTCTCAGTTACAACAAAGGCCATATTAACAGGACAAAAACAGACCATTGCGACAACAAGACTGTTCAATGAGTTAATGGTTCAATTCTACACTCTTACACTCCTGAACAAACCCCAATTCTTTTACCAAACAAACTCCCATCAATTCCAGGTCTATCTGTGGGAGAGAATTCCTCATTTTTAACTTCCTGATTTCATTCCTGCGGTCTTTGTTCAAAACTCTTCTTGTTGGGGGTAATAGTGCAGGACCAAGAATTGAGTGTCAGTAGAAGTGAAGCACAATTGAATTACAACTTCCACCCCACTCGTATATTTGAAATCATTAGCATCATTGCCTAGAAATTCATCCCTGGACGGTGTCATCCGTAATAATCTAACTCTGTAAAACATCCCGGATAACAACCTAATCCCACAGTACAGCAGTACCCTCTGCCAATTAAGGTGAATGGTTAATACTGGATAACTTGATCACATGGAACAGTACGGAGCAAGAGTAGACCATTTGGCCGATGATATCTGTACCATTCATATACCAATTTCAACTGGATATGATCTACCTCCCTCCATTCTCTGCCTGTTCATGTGTCTACTTAAACTATACCAGCATACCTGCTTTCACCACTTCCCACCTGCTTCTGTTACTTCCAATAACTTGGTTAGTTGACTTTGGTTGGTGGACTGGTAACAGCAACTAGGAATATATAGCAACACACATCAAAGTTGCTGGTGAACGCAGCAGGCCAGGCAGCATCTCTAGGAAGAGGTACAGTCGACGTTTCAGGCCGAGACCCTTCGTCAGGACTAACTGAAGGAAGAGTTAGTAAGAGATTTGAAAGTGGGAGAGGGGGGGGGAGATCCAAAATGATAGGAGAAGACGGGAGGGGAAGGGATGGAGCCAAGAGCTGGACAGGTGATTAACAAAGGGGATATGAGAGGATCATGGGACAGGAGGTCTGGGAAGAAAGACAATGGGGGTGGGGGGACCCAGAGGATGGGCAAAGGGTATAGTCAGAGGGACAGAGGGAGAAAAAGGAGAGTGAGAGAAAGAATGTGTGTATAAAAATAAATAACAGATGGGGTACGAGGGGGAGGTGGGACATTAGCGGAAGTTAGAGAAGTTGATGTTCATGCTATCAGGTTGGAGGCTACCCAGACGGAATATAAGGTGTTGTTCCTACAACCTGAGTGTAGCTTCATCTTTACAGTAGAGGAGGCTGTGGATAGACATGTCAGAATGGGAATGGGATGTGGAATCAAAATGTGTGGCCACTGGGAGATCCTGCTTTCTCTGGCTGACAGAGCGTAGGTGTTCAGCAAAGCGGTCTCCCAGTCTGCGTCAGGTCTCGCTAATATATAGAAGGCCACATCAGGAGCACCGGACGCAGTATATCACCCCAGCCGACTCACAGGTGAAGTGTCACCTCATCTGGAAGGACTGTTTGGGGCCCTGAATGGTGGTAAGGGAGGAAGTGTAAGGGCATGTGTAGCACTTGTTCCACTTACAAGGATAAGTGCCAGGAGAGAGATCAGTGGGGAGGGATGGGGGGGATGAATGGACAAGGGAGTCGCGTAGGGAGCGATCCCTGCGGAAAGCAGAGAGAGGCGGGGAGGGAAAGATGTGCTTAGTGGTGGGATCCCGTAGGAGGTGACGGAAGTTACGGAGAATAATATGTTGGACCCGGAGGCTGGTGGGGTGGTAGGTGAGGGCCAGGGGAACCCTATTCCTAGTGGGGTGGCGGGAGGATGGAGTGAGAGCAGATGTACGTGAAATGGGGGAGATGCATTTGAGAGCAGAGTTGATAGTGGAGGAAGGGAAGCCCCTTTCTTTAAAAAAGGAGGACATATCCCTCGTCCTAGAATGAAAAGTCTCATCCTGAGAGCAGATGCGGCGGAGACGGAGGAATTGCGAGAAGGGGATGGCGTTTTTGCAAGAGACAGGGTGAGAAGAGGAATAGTCCAGATAGCTGTGAGAGTCAGTAGGCTTATAGTAGACATCAGTGGATTAGCTATCTCCAGAGACAGAGACAGAAAGATCTAGAAAGAGGAGGGAGGTGTCGGAAATGGACCAGGTAAACTTGAGGGCAGGGTGAAAGTTGGAGGCAAAGTTAATAAAGTCAACGAGCTCAGCATGCGTGCAGGAAGCAGTGCCAATGCAGTCATCGATGTAGCGAAGGAAAAGTGGGGGACAGATACCAGAATAGGTACGGAACATAGATTGTTCCACAAAGCCAACAAAAAAGCAGGCATAGATAGAACCCATATGGGTGCCCATGGCTACACCTTTAGTTTGGAGGAAGTAGGAGGAGCCAAAGCAGAAATTATTAAGAGTAAGGACTAATTCCGCTAGACGGAGCAGAGTGGTGGTAGGTAGAAACTGGCTAGGTCTGGAATCCAAAAAGAAGCGTAGAGCTTTGAGACCTTCCTGATGGGGGACGGAAGTATATAGGGACTGGACATCCATGGTGAAAATGAAGCGGTGGGGGCCAGGGAACTTAAAATCATTGAAAAGTTTAAGAGCGTGAGAAGTGTCACGAACATAGGTAGGAAGGGATTGAACAAGGGGGAATAAAACCATGTCGAGGTATGCAGAAATGAGTTCGGTGGGGCAGGAGCAAGCTGAGACAATAGGTCTGCCAGGACAGGCAGGTTTGTGGATCTTGGGTAGGAGGTAGAAACGGGAAGTGCAAGGTGTGGGATCTATAAGGTTGGTAGCAGTGGGTGGGAGATCCCCTGAGTGGATAAAGTCGGTGTTCCTGTTGTCTTGAAATATATAGGTCTTTTGGACAATGATGGCAAGTGGGGTGCCAAAGGTTTCAGTACATGGACGCAAACTGTTCACAAATAAATCAATGATTTGCATCAGTCAAACGTGTATAATTCTAAATTTCCACTAATAGAAAGAGTAGAATTGTGAATTTTGAAGAGGATGTAAAGAAGCTTCAAAGCAATTGAGTGCAAGTATATGGTAGAGTTGTATCAGTATAGTAACAGTCTGTTTGACCCACCTTGTCCTTGCAAGCAAATATACAAACAAAATTAATCCTATTTTGCTGTGTTAATTCTATATCTTTCTATGCCTTACTTGTTCAAGTATATTTCAAGATATCTCAAAAATATTGTTACTGTTCCTGCTTCCACTTCCTCTGGCTTCTTATTCTGGATTGTAACAACATGTTGAGTGAAAAATTATACATTATATTTTATTGTTGTCAAACAATTGATACTAGAATGTACAGTCATCATAACGATATTTGATTCTGCGCTTCCCGCTCCCTGGATTACAATTCGATAGTAAATAGTAAAAATTTAAATTATAAATCATAAATAGAAAATAGAAAAATGGGAAGTAAGGTAGTGCAAAAAAACTGAGATGCAGGTCCGGATATTTGGAGGGTACGGCCCAGATCCTGAATCAGAGAGCTTGAGTTGTAAGGACAGATTGGAAAAGCTGCATCTGTTTCCAAGGAGCAATGCAAGTGATAGGTAATGCAATGTAATAGAAAATTATGAGAATCATAAATATGATAGATAGCCGATATCCAATTCCCAAAGTTGAAGTGTCTAAAATTAGAGGACATGGGTTTAAAGTATAATGTTTAAAAGGGAAAATGTTTAAAGGGGATCTGAGGGGCTAACCTGATACGGAAGTTGTACTGTCCAAGACCGGAAGAAGCTGGAAAAGATCGTGAACACGGTGCAGCACATCACACAATCCAATCTCCCGTCCTTGGACTCACTTTACACCACATGCTGTTGGAGCAGTGCTGCCAGGATAATCAAGGACACGACCCACCCAACCAACACACTTTTTGTCCCTCTTCCCTCCGGGAGGAGGCTCAGGAGCTTGAAGACTTGTACGGCCAGATTTGGGAACAGCTTCTTTCCAACTGCGATAAGATCCTGACCCGGATCTGGGCCGTACCCTCCAAATATCCAGACCTGCCTCTCGGTTTTTCTGCACTACCTTACCTTCCATTTTTCTATTTTCTATTTATGAATTATAATTTAAATTTTTAATATTTAATATTTGTAATCCAGGGAGCGGGAAACGCAGAATCAAATATCGCTGTGATGATTGTACGTTCTAGTATCAATCGTTTGGCGACAATAAAGTATAAAGTATAAAGTATAAAATGGTTGGCTACAAGGGGATCCCACCTTTTCTGATGGATGGAATTAGGTGCTCGGCATAGCGATCTCCCAATCTACGTTGTGTCTCACCAATATACAGGAAGCCACACCGGGAGCACCAGATACAGTAGATGACCCCAACAGACTCGCAGGTGAAGTGTCACCTCACCTGCGAGGACTCTTTGGGGCTGTGAATGGTAGGGAGTGAGGTGGTGTAGGGGCAGGTTTGGCACTTGTTCTGCTTGCAAAGTTAGGTGCCAGGAGGGAGATTAGTGGGGAGGGATAAGTGGAAAAGGGAGTTGCATAGGGAGTGATCCTTATGCAAAGCAGAAAGTAGGGGTTCGGGAGGAAAAGATGTGATTGGTGGTGAGATCCCGTTGGAGATAGCAGAAGTTATGGAGAGTTATATGTTGGATGCAGAGGCTAGGAGTGTGGCCTTATCATGAAAGTGGAGGAGGCCAAGGATAGACATGTTGGAATGGGAATGGGAAGAGAAATTAAAACAGGTGGGAAATCCCGCTTTTTCTGGCAGCGGAGCGTAGATGCTCAGCGAAGCGGTCTCTCAATCTCCGTCAGGGCTCACCGACATACAGGAAGCTACAGCAGGAGCACCAGATACAGTAAATGACACAAACAGACTCACGGGTAAAGTGTTGCCTCACCTGGAAGGACTGTTTAGGGCCCTGGATGGTAGTGAGGGAGGAGGTGTAGGAACAGGTGTAGCACTTGTTCCACCTGCAAGGATAAGTGCCAGGAGGGAGCTCAGTGGGGAGGGATGAATGGACAAGGGAGTTGCATAGACAGCGATCCCTGCGGAAAGCAGTTAGTGGGGGAGGAGGCATGGGAAGAAAGGTGTGTTTGGTGGTGGGATCCCATTGGAGATGGTGGAAGTTTCAGAAAATTGTGTGCTGGACGCAGAGGCAGGTGGGGTGGTAGGAGAGGACAAGAGGAACCCTATCCCTGATAGGGTTGTGGGAGGATGGGGTGAAAGCAGATGTGTGTGAAATGGAAGAGATGCGGGTGAGGGAAGGGTTGATGATGGAGGAAGGGCAGCCCCTTCCTTTGAAGAGAAAGGACATCTCGTTAGTTCTGGAATAAAAATCCTTATCCTGAGCGCAGATATGGCAGAGCCGAAGGAGCTGAGAGAAGGGGATGACATTTTTACAAGTGACAGGATGTGAAGAGGTATTGTCCAGTTAGCTATGAGAATCACTGGGTTTATGGGTTTAATCCACTAATGCAACCAGTCAGGATACTTCCAATAGTACATCAAGTGAAATTTGTTAGCGTATTCAGTGATGTGTCAAACCTCCTTAACCTTTTCAGAAAGTAGAGACGCTGCACTGAAGTGACATAAAATGCTGGAGGTGCTCAGCAGATCAGGCAGCATTTATGGAAATGAATAAACAGTCAACATTTTGGTTTGAGACCCTTCCTTGTGACTGGAAAGGATGGGGGAAAACACCAGAATAGAAAAATGGATGAAGGGAAGGGACTAGTTAGAAGGTGCTAGGTGAAGCCAGGTGGGTGGAAATGTAAAGGGCTGAAGAAGATGGACTCCAATAGGAGAGGAGAGAAGGTTTCAGCATCTGCAGAGACCTCTGTGTTTAAAATTAATGGTAGGATGGAACACTGCTCAAGAAACAGAAGGTGCAAGGGGAAATGGCCCAGGGCTCAATGAGTTTACTTGCTTCTATCCTACAAGAAGAATCCACCATACTTTAATTGTCAATGCCTGCTGGAAAGTCCCTCTAAACAACCTTGACCTGAGGGTCTAATGTCTCTTTAACTCACCTCCCTCCCAGTGTCTGACTTCCTACTGTAGTCCAGTGTCTATATAAAAGCTTTCCATTATGAATCGTTGCAATGTGGAAAATAATTCAAAAATTCGAGAGATTCTTAATACATTTAATATTAACTCAGTCAAGTTTATTCTTCCAGGGGCTAAGCACCTCACTCATCATTCCCACCCTACCTTGATGATGGTGAGGACAATCTTAGTGAGTTTGATGTTCTGGAGCATGTTGATATTAAGGGAGAGGAAGTGTTGGAGTTGTTAAAATACATTAGGATGGATAAGTCCCTGGGGCCTGACGGAATATTCCCCAGGCTGCTCCACGGGGCAGGGGAAGAGATTGCTGAGCCTCTGGCTAGGATCTTTATGTCCTCGTTGTCCACAGGAATGGTACCAGAGGATTGGAAGGAGGCGAATGTTGTTCCCTTGTTAAAAGAAGGTAGTAGGGATAGTCTGGGTAATTATAGACCAGTGAGCCTTACATCTGCGGTGGGTAAGCTGTTGGAAAAGATTCTTGGAGATAGGATCTATCGCCATGTGGAGAATCATGGTCTGATCAGGGACAGTCAGCATGGCTTTGTAAAGGGCAGATCGTGTCTAACAAGCCTGATAGAGTTCTTTGAGGAGGTGACCAGGCATATAGATGAGGGTAGTGCAGCGGATGTGATCTACATGGATTTTAGTTAGGCATTTGACAAGGTTCCACACGGTAGTCTTATTCAGAAAGTCAGAAGGCATGGGATCCAGGGAAGTTTGGCCAGGTGGATTCAGAATTGGCTTGCCTGCAGAAGGCAGAGGGTCATGATGGAGGGAGTACATTCTGATTGGAGGGTTGTGACTAGTGGTGTCCCACAAGGATCTGTTCTGGGACCTCTACTTTTCGTGATTTTTATTAACGACCTGGATGTGGGGGTAGAAGGGTGGGTTGGCAAGTTTGCAGACAACACGAATGTTGGTGGTGTTGTGGATAGCGTAAAGGATTGTCGAAGATTGCAGAGAGACGTTGATAGGATGCAGTAGTGGGCTGAGAAGTGGCAGATGGAGTTCAACCCAGAGAAGTGTGAGGTGGTACACTTTGGAAGGACAAACCCCAAGGCAGAGTACAAAGTAAATGGCAGGATACTTGCTAGTGTGGAGGAGCAGAGGGATCTCGGGGTACATGTCCACAGATCCCTGAAAGTTGTCTCACAGGTGGATAGGGTAGTTAAGAAAGCTTATGGGGTGTTAGCTTTCATAAGTTGAGGGAAAGATTTTAAGAGTCGCGAGGTAATGATGCAGCTCTATAAAATTCTGGTTAGGCCACACTTGGAGTACTGGGTCTAGTTCTGGTCGCTTCAATATAGGAGGGATGTGGAAGCATTGGAAAAGGTACAGAGGAGTTTTACCAGGATGCTGCCTGGTTTAGAGAGTATGCATTATGATCAGAGAATAAGGGAGATAGGGCTTTACTCTTTGGAGAGAAGGAGGATGAGAGGAGACATGATAGAGGTATACAAGATATTAAGAGGAATAGATAAAGTGTACAGCCAGCACCTCTTCCCCAGGGCACCACTGCTGAATACAAGAGGACATGGCTTTAAGGTAAGGGGTGGGAAGTTCAAGGGGGATATTAAAGGAAGGTCTTTTACTCAGAGAGTGGTTGGTGCATGGAATGCACTGCCTGAGTCAGTGGTGGAGACAGATACACTAGTGAAGTTTAAGAGACTACTAGACAGGTATATGGAGGAATTTAAGGTGGCGGTTATATGGGAGGAAGGGTTTAAGGGTCGGCAACAACATTGTGGGCCGAATGGCCTGTACTGTGCTGTACTGTTCGATGTTCTATGTACCTTTCATTCCCTGCCTATTTCCGAGCTATCTCCACAGCCTATGAAATGCATGCATACCTTGCTAAAAGGTCCATGGTCGAAACTCATCAGTTAAATGCAATTGAAATACAAAATGTTATCAGTGTGGCAGTGAATAGAGTTGATATGGTGAAGAATCAGACCCAGCAGCCATGATTCCGATAGTTTTGAGAGCAGTGAGTGATAAATTATTGATCTTTTTACTTTTTTTGAACTGAACCTGAAGCAAAAATTAATGATAATAATTGGACAATTTTTCAATCCTGTCAAAAAAATGCCTCACATATCCCTGCAGCACTGGTGAAGCATGTCAAATTTCTGTTGAAAATTTATATTTTCCATTTAATTTTTCTTCCAGGTTGTATTACTTTAAGATGTTACACTCAGTGAAGTAAGGTGCATTAGAAGATTAATTTGAGCTTAGTTCTTAAACATATTATTCATAAATGATAGATACATTCCTGTACATAATGAGGTCATTCCATTAATCTTCTAAGTATGCTTAGTGATAAAATGCATTATGGTAATAAATGCCTTTGCAAACTATCATATCCCAGGGTAGAAACATATTATAATGAATCCAAAGGCTTCAAATATGTACATTATCAATGAAATGTTTCCATTGATGTTTGGCAGTGTGTAAGACATAGATTTGTTTCTGCTGTACCACAATTATTCTTGCTATGTTGTAGATGAGTATGCAATATTTGTTTATTCTGTATTTGTAAAACTCCTGGTGAGTCAGTTGTCACTTTCTTCGAGACTTCAGTGGAAGACAAATAGAACCAATCCTTAAAACAGCATAGCCAGAGTCTTCAAAAGAATTGTGTTGGCAGTGATTAATTGTGGCTGACTTGTAGTTCCAACAAAAGTCTCATAAATGACCAAAGGGCTTTGGGCCACACATTGCCAGATGATCTAATATTATGCTAAGCCATGCTCTCTTCTCAACACCACCATCAGGCAGGAGGTACGGGGGTATTAGGTCACCCATCACCAGGCTCAGGAATAGTTATTACCCTACAACAATCAGGCTTCTGAATCAGCATGGGTAACTTCACTCACTTCAACACTAAACAGATTCCACTACTTACACACTCATTTTTGTGTTCTCAGTATGGTTTATGTATTTATTTGCACAACTTGTCTTCTTTTGTTGTTGTTTGTCAGTCTTTGATTATATATAGTTTTTCATATATTATATTTTATTTCCTTATTTTCCTGTAAGTGAGTGTAAGTAAATGAATTTTGATGTAGTATATGATAATATATACATACATTGACAATAAGTTTACTTTGAATTTTGAACTTTAAGCCTTCACACAACTCTGATTTCCTAGGGTTCAAGCAGACAGCACCTTTTTAATTTCAGTACGAAGATGGAAACGTAAACCAGGTTGTCACAGAGGAAGCAAGTCCCTTCAGAAAATTAAAAGAGGAGGGAAGAATAAGTTAATGAAGGTGATAGAAGTTGCAGACACAAATACGGAAGTTTTTGGAGTAGTTGGCCTCTTTATTTTGGCTTCTGGTGCAAGGTTTAGTGTAATGTGGAAGAACTGCAACTCATCTACCAATGAGGCATGCCAGAACACACATAACTTAATGCTCATTTCAACAACTTCAAATTATCAGTCTTTCAGGTGTGAAACAAATTTGATCCTTGGGAGCTTGGTTGGTGGCAAGGAAAGAGATTAATGGACAGGAGTGCATCTCATTTTCTAGTGAAACATCATCAGTCTGAAACATTAACTATGTTCTTTCCCCACAAGTGCTGTCTAGTTTGCTGAGTATTTCCATTGTTTATTGTTTTACTTTTGATTTCAGAAATGTTAGTGTGCTGCTTTGAAAATTTCCAGTATTGTTTTATTTTGTGTCTCCTATGTTTTCAGTTATCTCATGCAACTCATATCTCTGGCATGATGGGCACTGGGACTGCAGATTTGGCATCAGATGTTAGGACTGAATTCGGGTTGTTGATACCTGCAAGGCAGAAACACAGCATTCTGCAGCTCCTTTATTTCACAGTTCAAAAATGTTGGCTTTTATTTCTCAGCTGGAATTATTCATTGTTGCTTCATTTATCATCCTCCAGATTATAACTAATCAACATTCTTTTCTCCTCTCAGATGTCGCAGAAAGTAACAGTATCCCTGATTTCCGCACTTCCTTTATTCTCTCCACCCTTCAAAGCCATCTATCTTCTCACTTTTCTACTGTTAACCTGAAATATCTGTTTCCTTCTCCATAGATGCTGCCTGATCTGTTTGGTATCCCTGATATTTTTTTTTGCTTTTTAACACCAACGGGTAAAAAAAGAAATAAAAAATCAATGGAGAATCAAATAAGCCCACATTCACATTCAAACTAGGGACTCAACTCAGAGCCAGTTAACTAACACTATCTAGCTTGTCCTCCATGTTCAAACACTTGGCTAAAAGTCATTGCACACAAGTGGAGCTAAATGAACCATGCAATTAGATGAGCTCTATTGTTCTTCTGAAATCCGAACCCTGCTCCAATCTGCAAAACCAATGCAGTGAATTTCAGAGAGAGAGGAGATATGATTAAAGTTACTGTATAAAAAAGTTTTGTGCCACTGACCAGAACATGTAAACACACATTTTGTTTCAGCTTTCCTTACAAGACAAATACTCCATCCATTAAGAATCAAAATAGTGAACCTTGCATGCACTCCATTCTCTATGCAGCGAGAGCAGATGTGAACACAATATCCCAGGTGCAGTCTCACCCAGTAACTTCACAATATGGTCTTCACTTTTGCCTTCAATATTACATTGAACCTTAGCTCCATAATGAAGATCTTTAAACCTCTTAGACCATAAGACCATAAGATATAGGGGCAGGATTAGGCTAAATGGCCCATAGAGTCTGCTGTGCCATTTCATCATGGCAGATCCATTTCCCCCTCATGCCCAATCTCCTGCATTCTCTACATATCCCTTCATACCCTGACTAATCAAGAATCTATTAAACTCTACCTTAAATATGCATAATGACTTGGCCTCCACACCCATCTGTGCCAACAAATTCCACAGTTTCCCACCATCTGGATAAAGAAATTTCTCCTCAACTCCATTCTGAATGGACATCCCTTCATTGTGAGGCTGTGCCTACTGACCCTAGACTCACCCACCATTGGAAACATCCACTTCATCTTGGCCTTTCAACATTCAATAGGTTTCAGAGAGATGCCATCTCATTCCTCTGAATTCCAGTGAGCGCAGGCCCAGAGCCATATGGTCCTCATATGGTAACCCTTTCATTGTCAGAGTCATGCTCGTGAACTTCTTCTGAATGTGGTCCAATGTTTGCACATCCTTTCTTAGATGAGGGCCCTAAAGCTGCTTGCAATAGTCCAAGCAAAGCCTCTTCTTGTTAAAATGCTATCCCTTTCTCTCAATTCCCTCTCCACCACATCTGCTCTCAGGATGAGGTTTTTCATCCCAGAACTAAGGAGCTGACCTCCTTCTTCAAAGCAAGGGTCTTCTCTTCCTCCACCATCAACGCTGCCCTCACTGTATCACTTCCATTTCATGCATGCCTGCCCTTACTCCATCCTCCCACCACCCCACCAGAGATAGGGTTCCTCGTCCTCAGCTACCACCCCACCAGCCTCTGTGTCCTTCACATAATTCTCTGAAAATTCTGTAACGTCCAATGGGATCCCACCACCAAGCACATCTTTCCCTTGTCTCCCATTTTCTGCTTACTGCAGGGATCGCTCCCTACATGACTTCTTTGTCCATTCGTCCCTCCCAACTTATCTCCCTCCTGACACTTATCCTTGCTAGCGGAACAAGTTTTAAGCATGCCTCTACACCTCCTCCCTCACTAGCATTCAAGGCCCCAAACAGTCCTTTCACCTGTCAGTCTGATGGGGTCATCTACTGTGTCATACATCATACTCCTTGTGTGGCTTCTTGCATACTGGTTAGACTTGACGTAGATTGGATTTGCCAGAAAATGTGAGATCTCCCAGTGGCCACCTATTTTAACTCCACTTCCCATTCTCATTCTGACATGTCAGTCCATGGCCTCCTCTACTGCCATGATGAGACCACACTCAGACTGGAGAAGCAGCACCTTATATTCCATTTGGGCAGCCTCCAAACTGATGGCATAGACATTGATTCCTCGAACTTCCAGTAATGCCCTCCCTCCATCTTCTTCACTGTTCCCCATTCCCATTTCCCTCTCTCACCTTATCTCCTTACTTGCCCATCACCTCCCCCTTCCCTTTCTTCAATAGCCCTCTGGTGTCTTCGATCAAGTTCTCCCTTTTCCAGCCCTTTATCCTTTTTACCAGTCAACTACCCACCTCTTTATTTCAGCCCTCCCCCTCTCCCAGTTTCACCTGTCACTTAATACCTTGTGTTTCTTCCTTCCTTCTCCTCACCTTACCCTGACTTCTCACCTTTTTTCCCTAGTCCGGACGAAAGGACTCAGCCTGAAACATCGACTGTTTACTCTTTTTCCATGGATGCTGCCTGGCCTGCTGAGTTTCTTCAGCATTTTGTGTGTGCTGCTTGGATTTCCAACATCTGCAGATTTTCCCTTGTTTGTGACATCCTTAGAGGTGGTGATTGTTAACATAAATCATGCATTTCACTGTTTGTTGTGATGTACTTGTGATAATTTGAGCTGAATCTGAATCTAAATCATTTGACCTTCCAATTATTGTAGTTCCTGAGCCTGACATTGACTTAATAGTTGTCTGACCTTGGCCTGATCTCACAGACTTCATAATAAAGGCTTTAAGGCCAAACATTATTGTTAGTCCTGTGTCCTCCTTTCAGTCTACTCTAATATTTCATATCAGTTAAAAAATCCACACTGAATATTGTGGAATTGAGTCTTATTCTTACAGCAATTATGCTTTCACGAGCTACTCTTAAATCACTCATCACAGAAACTGTGCTCCATAGTTAACTACTGACACCTCCTATACATACCTCTCCTATCATAATGGGCACTGGCAATGTCGGAACTCAAGTGCGAAGGAAAGACTGTCTCCAATGTGGACATGGAGACCAGAGTGTATTCATAGGAATTCCAATAGAACATCAGTGGCTTGACTGACTGATAACGCGAGACGTAACATTCTTAAAATTAGGACCCTGCGATCAGCTCTAATCAGGTGTCCGCTGAAATAATACGAGTAACATGGAATCCCCAAGCCTATCGAAATAAAGTGAACTAGCTTAATCAGAAAGCACCAGGAGACCATATTATAAAGATCGAGTTGTTTGAGGAAGAACACAGGGAACTCTAAATAATTAACAATTCACATTAAACAATAATCAACCAATGCAAGTGGTCTAAAAAAGCCTTGGAGCCTGACACCGGCTAGCACCCTGCGCAAGCCCGAAGATCTTACACATTTCCAAACACCAGTGCCCCCTTCAGGTGAATTGTCTCTTTCACATAATGAGAAATAATTTCAAATAATTTCACAAATAACCAGACAATCAATAAATGCAGGCAGGATCTCAGCAAAAGCTTTTTCATCCCAAAAGTATTTGGACTATGGATTTTATCTTCTCATGGAGCAGTTATGATAAATAGAGTTGCAGAATCACATGGTGCAGAAACAGACTCGTCAAACTATAGAGTCCATGCTGGCCACTCACCTCTCATTTACAGTAATCCCACACTATTCCCAAATTTTCCTCTCCACTTTTTTATCAATTCACCCACCCCCAGATTCTACCATTCACCCACATGCTCAGTACAACTTACACCAGTCAGTTAACTTATCAACCTGCATTTTGGGAAATGAGGGAAATAAATACGGGCACAAGACCACATGGGCAATACCTGAGGTCAGGGTTGAACCCAAGTCAGCATGAGGCAGAGGCTGCTTGAGTTGTGCCACTCTGCTGCTGCCAAATACCAGAGACAGATTTAAGAGGAAACTGAATAAATAGTGATGGTGGGTGGGTCTTGTGTTCTACAACAGCTTAAGCACAGAACACTTATAGAAACATAGAAACATAGAAAATAGGTGCAGGAGTAGGCCATTCGGCCCTTCGAGCCTGCACCGCCATTTATTATGATCATGGCTGATCATCCAACTCAGAACCCAGCCTTCCCTCCATACCCCCTGACCCCTGAAGCCACAAGGGCCATATCTAACTTCCTTTTAAACATAGCTAATGAACTGGCCTCAACAGTTTGCTGTGGCAGAGAATTCCACAGATTCACCACTCTCTGTGTGAAGAAGTTTTTCCTAACCTCGGTCCTAAAAGGCTTCCCCTCTATCCTCAAACTGTGACCCCTCGTTCTAGACCTCCCCAACATCGGGAACAATCTTCCTGCATCTAGCCTGTCCAATCCCTTTAGGATCTTATACGTTTCAATCAGATCCCCCCTCAATCTTCTAAATTCCAACGAGTACAAGCCCAGTTCATCCAGTCTTTCTTCATATGAAAGACCTGCCATCCCAGGAATCAATCTGGTGAACCTTCTTTGTACTCCCTCTATGGCAAAGATGTCTTTCCTCAGATTAGGGGACCAAAACTGCACACAATACTCCAGGTGTGGTCTCACCAAGGCCTTGTACAACTGCAGTAGTACCTCCCTGCTCCTGTACTCGAATCCTCTCGCTATAAATGCCAGCATACCGTTCGCCTTTTTCACCGCCTGCTGTACCTGCATGCCCACTTTCAATGACTGGTGTATAATGACACCCAGGTCTCGTTGCACCTCCCCTTTTCCTAATCGGCCACCATTCAGATAATAATCTGTTTTCCTATTTTTGCCACCAAAGTGGATAACTTCACATTTATCCACATTAAATTGCATCTGCCATGAGTTTGCCCACTCACCCAACCTATCCAAGTCACCCTGCATCCTCTTAGCATCCTCCTCACTGCTAACACTGCCACCCAGCTTCGTGTCATCCGCAAACTTGGAGATGCTGCATTTAATTCCCTCATCCAAGTCATTAATATATATTGTAAACAACTGGGGTCCCAGCACTGAGCCTTGCGGTACCCCACTAGTCACCGCCTGCCATTCTGAAAAGGTCCCGTTTATTCCCACTCTTTGCTTCCTGTCTGCTAACCAATTCTCCACCCACACCAATACCTTACCCCCAATACCGTGTGCTTTAAGTTTGCACACTAATCTCCTATGTGGGACCTTGTCAAAAGCCTTTTGAAAATCCAAATATACCACATCCACTGGTTCTCCCCTATCCACTCTACTAGTTACATCCTCAAAAAATTCTATGAGATTCGTCAGACATGATTTTCCTTTCACAAATCCATGCTGACTTTGTCCGATCATTTCACCGCTTTCCAAATGTGCTGTTATCACATCCTTGATAACTGACTCCAGCAGTTTCCCCACCACCGACGTTAGGCTAACCGGCCTATAATTCCCCGGTTTCTCTCTCCCTCCTTTTTTAAAAAGTGGGGTTACATTAGCCACCCTCCAATCCTCAGGAACTAGTCCAGAATCTAACGAGTTTTGAAAAATTATCACTAATGCATCCACTATTTCTTGGGCCACTTCCTTAAGCACTCTGGGATGCAGACCATTAGGCTTATGAAGCCTAACCATCATCATTCAGACTCAGTTGTTTCTAATCTGCATTTCATAGGGTAGCTAGAAACCCCAACTCTCCCTTCATTCCCTACCTTCTCCAATCTCTCTTCACGCATGCATCTCCACACTTTCACTGAGCAGTGAATCAGGTGAAGGTGGATGTAAGAGGCTCAGCTACATTACTTGACAGGAAGAAGAGGAAGAGGGCAGAAGGTGTACCCATTTCCATATCCATGCTAATGGAGATTAACGTTCCTGTCAGCAAGTTAAACAATCTGATTTAATAGCAAATGGCATTCTGCTCTTTTGATCGAGGTCAGCATAGCATCATGTTGAAGGGTCTGTACTGGCTGTACCGTTTTATATTCTGTGATCTTACTTTTTGCTTTTGCTGAGCATATTCACTTGACAGCTTTCAAGTTTCAGGAAAATCAGAATGTTATCGAGTGCCTCTGTTTTTTTAATGCAAGGATTGGTCTTTGCCAAAATATCCCTGCTGAGTGTACCACTGCAGGGCGCCTCTCCAGAATGGGTGAGAGATGTTTTTCAAATGCACTTAAAAGTGAATGATTTTTTAAAAATGCCTTATAGACTTGTGGAATCAACTTCAAAATCTTGTTCATTAGCATTTTAGTATTTCATCAATGTGATTTCAAAAATTCATACTGCAATTAAGGGTACACATGGGCAAAAGGTTGAGAAGGTGGCCAGTGGTTGGAAGGATGTTAAGGATGTGGTTTCGTGGTATTGGAGTCACATGATAAAATAGGCCGAAGTGGTTTCCTTAAAGGAGGATCTTGCCTGACAAACCTGTTGGAATTCTTTAAACAAATAACAAGCAGGATTGATAAAGAAGAATTGGTGGATGTTGTGTACTTGGATTTTCAGAAGGCTTGTGACAAGATGCAGCACATGAAGCTGCTTAACAAGTTAAGAACTCAAGGCATTATTGGAAAGATAATAGTGCAAACCTTTGGTTCGGCCGACAGAGTTAGTCTAGGAGAAGACAGTCCCCAGCCCCACCAAACTAGTGAAATTCTTTATTTGACTATAGGGTTAGTAAAGAAAACAAAAAGGAAAAGGATCCTTTTTAATGAACCAGTCTGAAGTGCCTGTTCGAGTTCACGATTTTCCTGTCCATTCGTTCTTCATCGATTTCCCCTGGGCGATGTCAACTCCTGACCACATTCCCAGTTCATTCTGTCCTGCAGTCTACAATCTCTCTGTTCTGGCATCTTCTCTCTCCATCTTCTGACGAACAAAAGCCCACAAATACCTCGCTGTCAGGCACACAAGAGAGAAAAACCTCCCCTCATTGGACCCCGCACATTCCAAAACCCTCGTTATCTCTAGTCATAACCCAAACACTGCTGCTACAAAGAAACCATTACACTAGCAGTGAAATCTTTCCCGGGGCATTACACTCTCACCCCACCAAATTTAGTCATGTCCTTATGACTTTCAGTTAATTTACCAACCCGTCCTGCAAAATGCAAAGTCCAACCCAGCTGTCAGAGGCAGTGACATAGCTCCCTACAGCACATGCTGATGGTGATTAGCAGAATGTGATCGCTCGAAACAGAGCTGCCCTGCCCTTTTGCTGCGGTTGGTGTCACTGCTGAGGCTGGCCGTGCGCATGCGTCGGGCTGTCGCGTCGCGGTTTCAATGAAAGCTGGAATCAGGTATGGAAAGCGAGGCCTGTTGACGAGTGATCAATTTTATACGAATATAACCCCGACCGTTGTATGCATTCTGTAAGTTAGCACATTTTAAGTCCATTTAGTCAAAAAAAAGTGCTGCTTTAATGCACCACTTGGGTTAATTTGAGGGCACAAACAGACAAACCGACAAACAGATAAGCAAGATGAGAAATTTAGTAATGTATAGATAGATGCTAAATCTTCGCAAACTTCGAAGGAAGTAGAGGAACTGCCATATGTTCTTCATAATTATACTTATGTTCTCAGCCCAGAAAAGGTCCTCTGAAAGATATACTATGGTATTTAAAGTTACTATCCTCCTCTGATCCCCCAGTGAGGATTGACTCATGGAACTCCGGCTCAGGGACAGTAGGGAGTTTAAGGTGTCAGTAGATGAGACATTTACCCCAGGATAACCAGCCTCTGTCCTACTCTTGCAGCCATGATACTTATGTGACTTTTCCAGTTAATCCACTAATCAATTGCTACTCCCAAGAAATTGAACCAAACTGGAGGAACTCAACAGGTTGAGCAGCATCTATGGAGGGAATAAATAGTTAATGTTTTGGGCTGTTACCCTTTATCAGGTCCTACTTGTAATGTTCATCATGTTGCCTGTTTAGTTCCCCCCAAAGATGCTGCCGGACTTGCTGTGTCCAACATTTTACGTGTTGCCCAAGATTCCCAGCATCAGCAGAATCTCATCTGTCTTTGAAGTTGTGGGACTAACCTATGGTAATGTTGTTGAATGCCAGGGATTGGCAATTATACTTATTCATGATAGAGGTGGTTATTGTGTGATTGTTGATAGTCACTGACCAGATCATGCGTGATATTGTTTTGGTCTAGCTGCTTGTGGGCACAGGCTGTTCAGTCTGCTGAGGAGTTGAACACTGTGCAATAACCAGTGAACAGCCACATTTCTAATCTTATGATGAAAAGAAAGCCATTGATGATGTAGCTAAAGATGGTTGGACGTCAGTGCTAACATCCATGTCATTTGGTCAGAAGGATGTGCATATAAGGCTTTATTTCACATTGCTGTCACCTTCCGATTCGAGTTAACCAAAACCAAGCCCAACATAACTCTCCATACATTTATTCAGAGGTTTCAAAGGTACATTTAATGTCAGAGAAATGTATACAATATACATCCTGAAATACTTTCTCTTCACAATCATCCACGAAAACAGAGGAGTGCCCCAAAGAATGAATGATAGTTAAATATTAGAACCCCAAAGCCCTCCCTCAGCTCCCCCGCCCCCCCACACGTAAGCAGTGGCAAAGCAATGATCATGTCATAGTCCCGACCGTTAATTCCCCATTTTCTCCTAATTCCCTTTGATTGTGCCATGGTTCCGGTCATTAATCCCCCCTTTTCTCCTAATTTCCTTTGATGGCGACACACCTGGCTTTCATCAAGACGTGCAGCATAAGAACCCCGGCTTTGCACCCACTAGTTGCCAGATCGCTGGTTTTGCCTGTGTGGTAATTAACGTTTCGCTGGCCGCTTAGGATTTTGTGTTCTAAGTTTTGCTTCAGTACCAAGATTTACCTGTGAAACTCAGTCTCTCCGTGTCAAGATACGTTTTTTAAGTTCTACTTCATTTCCGGGGTTTACCTATGTAACTCTGTCTCTCTGCATCAAGTATTCTAAGTTTTACTTCAGCAACGAGGTTTCCTGTGTAACTCCGCCTCTCCGTGCTAAGAGAAGTTTTGTCTGCTGCTTTCCTTTCTACGCTCCATGTCAAGATAAGTTTTTTAAGTTCTACTCCATTTCCGAGGTTTACCTATGTAACTCTGTCTCTCTGCATCAAGTAATCTAAGTTTTACTTCAGCAACGAGGTTTCCTGTGTAACTCCGTCTCTCCGTGCTAAGAGAAGTTTTGTCTGCTGCTTTCCTTTCTACGCTCCGTGTCAAGGTAAGTTCTGCCTGCCTCCCTCTTTACTGCACTCCCTCCTGTTTGCTGTTCAACGCTCACGCCCGCGTCTGCATCCTAACTCAACCTCCGTATCTGTGTCCTGTGTTTGGGTTCGCCTCGTTCGTTGCAACAGAATGATCTGGTCACGATGGACCCAGCGGACAGGAATATCCTTCAACAAGCCGTCGCCAGCGAGGGTTCCCTACTGGGACAGCGCGAGCAACTCCTTCAGAGTCATGGAGAACCTCCGCTCCCTGTCTGCTCACGTCACGCTGATCGGTGACCAGGTGGACTGTGTATCCACTGTGGAACCTCGTCTAACCAGCCCAGACAGCCTGTAGCAGCAACCCCCTATGCGTCAGCAACACCACCACCAAGAGATCCTCACGTACCTGAACCGAAGCACTACGCTGGAGATTTGGGGAAGTGCCAGGCCTTCTTTCTTCAGTGCTCCACAATGCTCAAAAAACTCCAGTGATTTCTGGGGTTTGCAAACTTCTACCGTTGCTTCATCAGGGATTACAGCCGGGTGGCAGCGCCCTTACTTAACTCACCTCTCCTACGACCCCTTTTCACTGGACCCCCGAAATGGACTCAGCATTCTCGGAGCTGAAGATGCATTTCACCTCCGCTCCCATTCTGGTCCAACCAGACCCCTTTCGCCAATTCATTGTGGAATTCGACACCTCCGACTGCGATGGGAGCAGTCCTCTCCCAACACTATGTCCCAGAACAAAAGCTCCATCCCTGCAACTTCTCTCGCCGTTTATCCCCGCCAAACGGAACTATGATGTTGGGAACCGGGAGTTGCTGGCCGTCAAGCTCACCTTGGAGGAGTGGAGGCACTGGCTGGAGGGAGCTGAACATCCATTCATCGTCTGGATGGACCATAAGAACCTGGCAGACATCCAAACCGCTAAACGCCTAAATTCCCGCTGAGCCCGTTGGGCATTATTTTTTTGCCATTTCAGATTCACGCTCACCTATCGTCCAGAGTCCAAGAATGGGAAGCCCCATTCTCTTTCCAGTCAATATGTCTCCGAGGAGGGCCTTCCCAACCCGAGACCATCCCTCCACCATCCTCTGTAGTGGCTACCCCCACCTGGGAGATCGAACCCATAGTCAAAGAGGCCCAACGGACTCAACCTGACCCAGGCAATTGACCCCCCCCCCAATTGCCTCTTCATGCCTGACTCTGTTCAGTCTCAGGTTCTCCAGTGGGGGCATAAAACTTCTCGTTTCGCCTGCCATCCCGGAATCGGTTGAACTCTGTCCCTTCTGAAAAGACATTTCTGGTGGCCCACCATGGATGCTGACAATTGCTCCTTTGTATCTGCCTGTTCAGTTTGTGCATGTGGAAAAGCCTCCCATCGACCACCTGCTGGGTTGCTTCGCACCCTACATGTCCCTAGCCACCCTTGGTCCCACATTGCTCTGGATTTCGTTACTGGACTAGCCCCTTAACATGGTAACAATGCTGTACTTGCCGTGGTGGACTATTTCTCCAAAGTCGTGCACTTCATGGCCCTTCCCAAACTCCCTACAGCTCGTGAAACAGCCAACCTCCTTGTCCGTCATGTGTTCCCCCTTCATGGAATTCCCTCTGACATTGTTCTGACCAGGGCCCTCAATTCATCCCTCAAGTCTGGAGATCCTTCTCTCAAGCCCTTGGAGCCTCAGTAAGTCTGTCTTCCAGTTTCCATCCACAGACTAACAGTCAAACGGAATGAGCAAACCAGGATTTGGAAGAGGCACTGCGCTGTATATCCGCCAACAACCCGTCATCCTGGAGCACCCATCCCACTTGGGTGGAGTACACCCACAACTCTGGTCAGCACCACCACCGGAATGTCTACATTTGAATGATCCTTCTGTTTCCTGCCCATGAAGGCGACATTGATGTGCCTTCAGTTCAGGCCCATCTTGGCCGGTGGCGCAAGATCTGGAAGGATGCACACACGGCCCTTCTCCGCTCAGCTGACCGCAACCAGAGAATGGCCAATCGCCATCGAATTCTTGTGCCCAACTATCAGCCTGGTCATAAGGCTTGGCTCTCTTCAAAAGACATCCTCCTCAAGAATGAACCCAAGAAACTTGCCCCTCATTACCTTGGACCATTCGAAATTGAGAGCATCATCAACCCCTCGGTGGTCAAGCTCAAACTGCTTAGATCCATGCACATTCATGCCATGTTCCTCATCTCCTAATGGACACCTGTATCTGTCAGCCCTTTGTGGCCTCCTGCTGAACCTCCTCCAGCCGAACGGGTCATCGATGACCACCCAGCTTACACCTTCCGGAGAATTCTGGATGTGCGCCGCCGAGGCAGGTGTCTCCAGTACCTGGTTAATTGGGAGAGATACGGTCCTGAGGAGCACACCTGGATTCCCCGCTCCTTTATCTTGGACCCTTCCCTCATCCGAGAATTCCATCGAGACAATCCGGACAACCCTGGTGGTTAGCCTGGAGACTGAGGGGGGAATCTGTCACGGTCCTGACCATTAATTCCCCATTTTCTCCTAATTTCCTTTGATGGCAGCACACCTGATTTTCTTGAAGACCTGCAGCATAAGAACACCGACTTTGCACCCGCTAGTTGCCAGATCGCTGGTTTTGCCTGTGTGGTAATGAACATTTCCCGGCCGCTTAGGATGTGTGTTCTAAGTTTTGCTTCAGTACCGTGTTACATGCTCAAGGAGATGTGTTTTTTTTTTGTGAGAATGATGTAATGGTCTTTTGGAGGTCACCTGATGTGATTTTCCCGCCGATGTGAGGTCATGTGATGACATGTGACCCATGACTATATAAAGATCGACCCAGATGACGCAGGGGGTTTTTAGTTTGTAGATTTCCAGCGTTACGTACCCCGTAACTGGGTTGCCAAACCAGCAGAAATGGATCACTCAGTTGGAGTCTGGATTACTAGAACTAAGGAAGTTTTATTAAAGAAACAAGCAACACAGTAATCTAATCAAACGGATAATAAATGCAACAGTTCAGCAATGATAAACACACATGTACACAGAATTAGGATAACAGGATCAATCAGGCTCTATCGTCGTCTAGGGGTAAATGACCAGTTTCAAAGTGATGCAAAGTTCAGTTCAATGCAATTCAGTTCAGTTCGCAGTAATCACTGCCATGGGAGATGGGCGGTGGGGGGAAGGAGAGAGAGAGCAAAACGAATGAATATTCAAGGCTTCCACACAGACCTTCGCAGTCAGCTTTCGGGTGAGTCCTTTGTGATGTCTTCTGAGGTCACCGACCATGACCCCTCCGTTTCCAGATACGATTGTTTCTCTGCGGTGAACCTGGCACCCAGGCAAGGGTGGACACACACCAGGTTCCCGCTGATCGTGCCTTTTCACCCTGTACGTCTATGGCTTGGTCCCACGACGAGCCTTCCAAAACTTCCCACTGACTTATGGGAAGTGCACCGCTTCCAGGGTCTCGTTACCTCGTGGTGTCGTGTGTCTCTTGCCTTAGCGAACCTGTCCCTTTTTATCCCCCTGCTGGGGTATCGCCTGTCCATCACTTCAAACAGTTCAGGATTCAAAGGGGAAGCTGATCTTGACAGCTCTCCTTCCGTTAAACTCTCCTGTCCCTTCATTAACATCTCCAAATGCTGCTCCATTGTTTTCCTTATCTCTCTTTCTCCTGAAGACAGGTGGCAGACCAACTGCTGATCCCACTGGTGCCAGCACAGGCCAGCTAACATCTTAATCTGTGTGTATTGTCATCACACCTCCCACCTTTAAGGGTTTTTACCGGGGTAAAAATTACAAACATGAATACATTATTTGATACACACCAATATACATCTTTATCAGCTATTTGGCTAATACAGCGAATTTGAAGTTGTCAACACCTGACAGACGGTCAGCCATCACATTTTCTGTTCCTTTTATATGTGTTATTAATAATCCCTTAGACCAGGCTCCAACTTAGCAAACTTCATAGTGGCCAAAAACACTGGTGAATTGTGATCAATGTAACCTCTCACTGGGTTTCGTCCCGGACCACAATAACAAGGGTCATCCCATTCCGACTTAGTTTTCCCTCGCAGGGGCTTAGTGGGGGGGGGGGGGTAGTAACCGCAGAGTTATTGCAAAACTTCCTACAGTATTCCACCATCTCCAAGAGCCTTCTGAGGGCCCGCTTGTCTGTCGGGGTTGGGATGTCAGAGATAGCCCGCACTTTAGCTTGCATCGCTGCCAGCTGCCCCTGTGTCACCACAATTCCCAGGTAAGTGACCTTCGTGTGGCCGAACTCATTTTTTTCAAGGTTCACTATCAAGCTGGCTTCAGACAGCCGTATTACATCGCCAATACACACCTCTGAGTTCGTCAGCCCTTTCGTCACTAAATTACTCATTCTATAGGAATGTTGCTCGCTAGGCTACCCTAGCGTAACAAACACCACCCAGGGTCTCAGTTCTTTGCATCGCCTCGGGACAATCAAACACACATGTGCGAGTCGTTTAATTACTTCTAAAGAGTCGGTTTGTTCGGGGATTAAGGGAGAGACCTTATCAGCAGACTGGCCAAAACAACAACCTTCTCCCATCTAGTCGGTACCATACTCATCTTTTCAAAATGTTTTTTTTCTCTTATCAGGAGGACCCTAGCTTCATTGATTTCTGTGCTAACACCGACTAGGTTTGTTAGCATATCAAAAGCCTGTGACCGTCTCAGTTCGCGTCTGCCATGATCAATAACATCCTTCCTCCTGGGCAGCCAGTAAACCTCTTTCATGATTCCACCAACTGTTCCCTCCAGCACCGCAAAATGTCCACCAGGTGGTACTTTGTGAGCCAGGTTAAAAATCTCATCCCCATAACTCTTTTGCACCACCCCCCATTCCTCATCTGCGGGTACGGTACTTGGTCTCCCTTTCTTCCTTAGCACTTCCTCCTCCACACAATAGCCTATTGGTTCCCTTGTTAATTCTGCGTCAGAGAGAGCTGTCTCCGCCAAAACCATCAGCCCCTCGTCTCGCTCCTGCGCCTGCACAAATTCTTTTCTGGCTAATGCTAAGTCTGTCTCAGCTCCCTCACTACCTCTTGTTTCACTACACTCCTTCTTTTCACTCTACCCCCTTCTCGTACAAGGCTGGCAGAAACGTCTCAGCTAAATTGACTTCGGCAGTCCCGTGATGAACCTGTGAGTCCATGGGCGGAGCCTCAATGCTGGTAGGCTGACCTGTCAATCTCACGGCTGGGAACACGATTCCCCCGCGAGGTCATTACCGAGCAAGACTTCCACGCCTTTCATCGGTAATTCGGACCTCACCCCGATCATGACTAGTCCAGAGACCAGGTTGCTTTGTAGGTGTATCTGGTGCAAAGGGACGACCTCTGTCCCTTCCCCAGTACCTTTGACCTTGACCTCCCCAGTCTGGGTCTCTGAGCTAAACTCTAATACACTCTTCAATATCAGTGACTGACATGCTCCCGTGTCTCTCCAGTTCCGCACTGGAACTGGGTTTACTTCCTCCTTCACTGACACCAATCCGGCCGAGATAAACCTCTCGCGCCCTTCCTGAACTTTGGCAGACATTTCCTCTCCTAGCAGTTCGTTTACCAGCTCGATACAGCCAGTCAAAATCGCCATTTTTCCTTTTCCCGTCTCCTTCTTTGGAGCAAAGCACCTGGACGCAAAGTGTCCGACTTTCCCGCAATTATAACAGACGACCCCAGGACACTTCCTACCAGACTGCTCCCGGTCTACCTTATCCTTCTCACTAGTCCCTGGCTTACTTTCTGACTTTTCTGGCAGACTCTCCCCGCCGTCCTGACTACACTGCTGGTAGCCTTTACTCGGGGAAAACTTCATTTTATGTGTCAACGCATACTCATCCGCTAACTTAGCGGTTGCGGCTAACGTGGCTGCCTCTTTCTCATCTAGGTAGGGTCTCATACCCTCAGGGACACAACCTTTAAACTGCTCAATCAGGATCAGCTGTAGCAGTCTGTCATAATCCCCCTCTACCCCCTTTGAGGCGCACCAACGCTCACAATATGTCTGCATCTCACGGGCAAACTCTAAATACGTGCGGTCGGTCCCACTGCTTCCTCGCATTCCGGAACCTCTGCCGGTATGCCTCCGGGACCAACTCATAAATCCTGAGGATGGCCTCTTTCACCACCTCATACCTCTGGGCATCTTCTGCAGACAAAACTGAGTAAGCTTGTTGGGCTTTCCGTTTCAGTACACTCTGAAGCAAAACAGCCCACTTATCCCTCGGCCAGTGGGGGAACCAGCCTAACCTCCTGGGTCGCCCGGAACCCTCCACCTTGGTTCAGCATGAGCCCCTGCTCGGCCCTTATCTTTAACTTCTCCAGCTCAAATTCCCTTTCCCTCTGCCTCTCTCTCTCTTCTCGCTCCCATTGCCTCTCTTTCTCTTCTCTCTCCAACTGTCTGTCCCTCTCTTTCTCTTCTCGCTCCAACTGCTGTACCCGGAACTCGTGCTCGAGTCTCAGTTTTTCAAGCTGCACCTGTACCGCGTCTCCAGCATGTTTTTCCATAGACACCACCTCCAGCTCCCCTTGGGGAAACACACCCTTTGATACATAGTGCTCTACGATAGCTCTGCGTATCTCCTCTCTCCTCATTGTCGACTTCCCCTTAGCAAGATTCAACCGTTTGGCCACAGCTACCAATTCCGATTTCCTGGCATCCTCTAATGCCTCCAAGGTCGGCGCCTTTATAAATTCCTCAGCCTCCATTTCTGCTGTTTGTCTTTTCTTTCTTTTGGGAATTTTGACCCAATCAATTTACTCCGTCCCAAATTTAGCGTTCAAAATCCCGGACGAGCCCCCACTTATGTTACGTACCCCGTAACAGGGTTGCCAAACCAGCAGAAATGGATCACTCAATTGGAGTCTGGATTACTGGAACTAAGAAAGTTTTATTAAAGAAACAAACAACACAGTACTCTAATCAAAATGAATACAACAGTTCAGCAATGATAAACACACATGTACACAGAAACTAGGATAATAGGATCAATCAAGCTCTATTGTCATCTAGGGGTAAATGACCAGTTTCAAAGTGATGCAAAGTTCAGTTCAATTGAGTTCAGTTCAGTTCACAGTAATCACTGCCGTGGGAGAGAGAGAGAGAAAGCGAATGAATATTCAAAAACGGCTTCCACACAGACCTTCGATATTCCTCGCAGTCAGCTTTCGGGTGAGCCCTTTGTGATGTCTTCTGAGGTCACCGACTGTGACCCCTCCGTTTCCAGATACGATCTTTCCTCTGCAGTGAACCTGGCACCCAGGCAAGGACGGACACACACCAGGTTCCCGCTGATCGTGCTTTTCCACCCTGTGTGTCTATGGCTTGGTCCCGCGACCAACCTTCCAAAACTTCCCACCGACTTATGGGAGGCGCACCGCTTCCAGGGTCTCGTTACCTCGTGGTGTCGTGTGTCTCTTGCCTTAGCGAACCTGTCCCTTTTTATCCCCCTGCTGGGGTATCGCCTGTCCATTACTTCAAACAGTTCAGGGTTCAAAGGGGGAGCCGATCTTGACAGCTCTCCTTCCGTTAAACTCTCCCGTCCCTTCATTAACATCTCCAAATGCTGCTCCATTGTTTTCCTTATCTCTCTTTCTCCTGAAGACAGGTGGCAGACCAACTGCTGATCCCACTGGTGCCAGCACAGGCCAGCTAACATCTTAATCTATGTGTATTCTCGTCACACCAGGTAGAACATGCTGTATCTCCGTTTCAGTTGCGTGTTTGTTTTTGTGACGCAGTTTCATATTTAAAACGCAGTGCACGTTCTGTTGTGAGATACCATGTTACTGGACTGGAAATTTTTGCTAAATGTGTTGATTTACCCAATTCCAACAGTGGAAGGGAGAATGAAGAATTTATCGAAGTACAGGACCGAAGGATCGAGAGAAGTCGGCATCGTTTGGCAGTTTAATAAAGGATTGACCTTATTGAGTCTTCGTTGGAGGAGTAGCTACCTGCATCGAGGATAACTCTTGCCAAAAAGAGCAAGGAGTTCATGCAAAAAGGTGCTCTCTCTCTAAAGGCGTTTAAAGTCCGTTGATTTAAACTGTTTATTTTCGGCATCGTGAATCCTGTGGACAGAACCAGCAGGAAAGTTGTGTCTGTGCAGAAATCCTTCTCCAGAGAAGTCTCTCCAAATTGAACATGTAAATCTGTTGGACTTTCGAAGTTATCGCTTTAAGAACTATATCTGACTGTATCGCTTTAAGAACTGTTTTCCAATTTAACGCTTTAAGAACCAGAGCCGAGTGGCAAGTTGGTGAACAGCTGCATATCTGTTACCTTCCGGTTAAAGTTTTTGTTTGTTTTTTTTTCCTTATCGTTTATCCGTGTTTAATAAATGTTTGGTTGTTTTTATATAATTTGTCTCGATTGATATTCATTGTTGCCGGTTACGTAACATAAACTGTGGGGGCTCGGCCAGGATCTGTTCCGATTTTGAGATTAAGTGCTGGTAATTGCCATTTTGATTTGGAAAAGGGAAATACCTGATTTTTTTTTGGTTTGATTGGTGTGTGTGTTGTATTCGGCAACAATGGATATTGACGGGTTTTTGAAGATGCCTGACTTGGGATCTTTAGAGAATGCGAGAAAACCTGAGGTATTGGAGATTGCTAGGAAGTTGGATATTAAAGGAATTATGAAAAATTCCCCCAAGGCTTTCATACAAAGAAAAATTGCTGAACATTATATTAATTTGGAATTGTTTGATGCTGAGGTGTTAGAGAAGTTTCCAATGAGTCATCTGGAAATGCAGTTGCATCTTGAACAGTTAAAGTTTGAAAGATTTAAAGTGGAAATGGCCGAAAGAGAGGCTAATAAAATAAGGGAATTCAAAGAAAGAGAGGCCCTAAAAAAAAGGGAATTTGCAGAAAGAGAAGCTGAAAACCAGAGGAAATTTGAGCTGGAGATACAGAAATTAAAGTCCGGGAGTCAGTCTTCTGGTTCTACAAAACAGTCTATTGCTAGTTGTGAGGTTATTTTGGGTCCTCCATTTAACGAAGCTGATGTGGACACATATTTCCAACGTTTCAAAATAGTTGCTCTGAGTTTAAAGTGGCCGAAGGACCAATGGCCAGTGATGTTACAAAGTGTAATTAAAGGCAAGGCACAACAAGTTTATACAGCTTTAAATGCTGAGCAAGCACTGGATTATGATATTGTTAAGCAGCGAATATTAAAAGCATATGAGATGGTTCTGGAAGCGTATAGAGAAGGATTTAGAAGTTTGAAGAAATCGGTGGAAAAAACTTATGTGGAATTTGCCTATGAGAAATCTGTGTGTTTTGAGAGATGGGTTTCCTCTAAAAATGTGAATGGGGAGTATAATACATCAAAAGAGCTGATTTTGCAGGAGGAATTTTAAAAAAGCATTCCTGTTGAAGTGAGAACATACTTAAATGAACGGGACACTGCTACATTGCAGGAGATTGCTAACTTGGCTGATGAGTATGTTTTAATTCACAAGAATAAATTTTCTCCAGGTATTTTTTTTATAAAGGAAAAAAGCACAGAGAGTCAAGGTACATCTGAAAGTAAATCTGAAGTTAGTGAGAAAAGTAAGGATGAAGGGAGACATGTGAAGGAAAGACATTTTTGTATTATTTGTAATTATTGCAAGAAACCTGGACATGTAATAGCTAATTGCTTCCGATTGAAACAGAAAGAAAAAGAAGTGGTCCCAGATGCTTGTGTGCAACATACTGAAAAACCTGTAAAACCACAGGGTTTAGAAATATTAATGAAGATATGTTAGAGTCTGACCAAGTTAAGAAGGGATATGAGGCTCTTATAACAGAAGGATTTGTATCCTTGAAAGAAGGATCCAACGCAGTACCAATAAGGATACTTAGAGATACTGCAGCTTCACAATCACTAATGTTAAACAGTGTGCTAAGGTTTAGTGATGAGTCTGACATTGGTGAAGTAAATTATATAAGCGGAGTAGGGAGTGCCCTTATGCCAGGACATTTACATAGAGTAAATTTAAGGTCAGGATTAGTTACAGGGGTTGTTAAAGTAGGACTACAATCCAGTTTACCTGTGAATGATGTTTCTCTTTTGTTAGGGAGTGATTTAGCAGGTGGACAAGTTTTTCCTGAAGTGCATTTGACACTAAATTCAAATTCTGAGGAACAACAGAGGGATTCAAACAGAGATTCTTCCTGTGTTGTAACAAGAGCTATGACTAAAAAGACTGAAGTAAAGGGTGAGGTTGTCACCCATGACAGTTCAAATCAAGATTTGAATTTTGAGGATGTATCAGAAACTTTCTTGCCACATTATTTGAACAGGATTTTGATGGTAAGTTTGATCAGGAAGATTTGTCTTTATCTCGGAAGGAGATGATAGCAGAGCAGGGTAGAGATCCTGAGATAGTTAAATTAAAAGAACAAGCTCTTCCAGATAGTGAAATTGAAAAAGTACCAATTGGATATTATTTTGAAAAAGGGGCATTAATGAGTAAGTGGAGATCACCTACAATTCTTGGGACTAGTGAGGAAGAGGAAGTTAATCATCAGGTAGTAGTTCCTCAAATTTACCGAAATGAGCTTTTGACTATGGCTCATAGTATTCCTTTAGGTGGTCATTTAGTGGTAAAGAAAACTATGAACAAAGTTTCTAAACATTTTTATTGGTGTAGTTTAAGACAAGATGTGGCAACATTTTGTAGAATGTGTCATACGTGTCAAATTGTTGGTAAACCTGATCAGGTTACTCCAGTGGCCCCACTGCAACCAATTCCAGTATTTGGTGAGTCGTTCTCAAAAATCATTGTAGACTGTGTAGGTCCTTTGCCAAAAACTAAAACTGGACATCAATATTTATTAACTGTTATGTGCAAAACGTCTAGATTTCCAGAGGCAGTACCTCTTAGGAATATAACAGCCAAAATTGTGACAAAGGCTCTTATAAAATTCTTTACTTATTTTGGGTTGCCTAAGGAAATACAATCAGATCAAGGCAGTAACTTTATGGCTGGGTTGTTTCAGCAGATAGTTTATAAACTGGGAGCAAAACAGATTATTGCCTCAGGCTATCATCCAGAATCACAAGGAGCCTTGGAGAGATTTTATTCTACACTAAAAACTATGATTAGGACATATAGTGTGGAAAATAAAAAGGACTGGGATGAAGGTATACATTTACTACTTTTTGCAGTAAGATAGGCAGTACAGGAATCATTAGGTTTTAGTCCTTTTAAACTTGTATTTGGGCATAGAGTTTGAGGACCTTTGGCTTTGTTGAAGGAACAGTGGATTAATAAAGAAGTACACACTAGTTTGCTAGATTATGTTTTGAAATTTAAAGACAGATTGTACAAAGCTTGTAGCTTGGCCAAGGAAAATTTAAAGTTGGCTCAAGAGAAGATGAAGACGTGGTATGGTAAGGAAGCTAGGATGAGGTAATTTTAGCCTGAAGATAAGGTGTTGGTTCTTTTCCCAGTGCAAACGAACCCATTACAAGCAAAATTCCATTGTCCTTATGAGATTAAATCTAAAGTAAATGATGTGGATTATGGGTTAACCCCAGATCGAAGAAAGACAACACAGCTGTGTCATATAAATATGATAAAACCGTATTATGAGAGAGAAGATGCTACTATGACTGTTGTGGTCAATAATGAGTCTGATCTTGATGAAAACTTACTGGAGGATTCGTCTGAACCTCATTTTAAACCCAACATTATTTCAGCGAGGTTACCAAATTCAAAAATTCTGGAAAGTATTGATGAAAAATTAGCTCATTTACAGTCAGAGAAGAGAGAGCAGATGAAACAGTTAATTTTTAAATATAGAGATTTATTTTCCAGGTGTCCCTAGAAGAACCACAGTAGTTACGCATGATGTAGATGTTGGAGATGCAAAGCCCATAAAACAACATCCATATCGAATGAACAGGGAAAAATGTGAACTTGCTGAACAAGAAATAAAGTATATGTTAGAGAATGATATTATTAGACATCCTAATTTGAATTGGAGTTCACCGTGTGTTATGGTGCCTAAGCCAGACCATAGTATTAGGTTTTGTACAGATTACAGAAAGGTGAATGCTGCGACAAAAACTGATGCATATCCAATTCCGAGAGTAGATGATTGTGTGGATAAAGTTGGACAGGCCAAATTCCCTACAAAAATTGATTTGTTAAAAGGTTATTGGTGTGTTCCATTGATGGATAGAGGTAGAGAGATTTCTGCATTTGTAACCCCATCTGGTTTATATGAATATAATGTTCTTCCATTTGGGATGAAGAATGCACCAGGTACTTTTTAGAGGAAGATTAATGGCATGATTCAGGGAATAAAAGATACAGATGCCTATATTGATGATTTGGTTACAGAGAATAAGACATGGAAAACACATATTACGGCGGTGGAGAAATTATTTGAGAGACTTTCAAAAGCTAACTTAACTATTAACTTAGCTAAAAGTGAATTTGGTCATGCCGCAGTGACTTGCCTTGGTTATGTTGTGGGTCAGGGAAAATTAGCACCTGTTCAAGCTAAAGTTCAGGCAATTTTTGAAGTACCCACTCCAACTGGTAGAGAAACTCTCAGAAGATTCTTGGGTATGGTAGGATATTACAGAAAATTTTGTAAAGATTTTGCAAACATTGCTCTTCCATTAACTAATCTCTTGAAGAAAAATGAGAAATTTGTTTGGACAGAGTCTTGTCAGGAGGCATTTGATAAATTGAAAGCTATAATGTGTAGTCAACCCATACTTAAATCTCCTGACTTTGAAAAACCCTTTTCATTAGCTGTAGATGCTAGTGATGAAGCTGCAGGAGCAGTGTTACTTCAAAAAGATAATGGCGATGAAGTTGATCACCCGATAGATCATTTTTCTAAGAAATGTAACGCCCACCAAAGAAATTATTCAACAATAGAAAAAGAATTGTTATCTTTTGTTTTAGCTTTGCAACATTTTGAAGTGTATGTTGGTTCTACTCATAAACCACTCACAGTTTATACAGGTCAGAATCCATTAGTGTTTTAGAGTAAAATGAAGAACAAAAATAGAAGATTATTAAATTGGAGTCTACTGTTACAGGAGTACAATATATTGATCACTCATATTAAGGGTAAAGACATTGTGATCGCTGATTGTTTGTCTAGATGTTAAATGTACAATGAAAATTTGTTCTTTTAGGAGTGATATTTTATCATTTGTAACACTCCTATTGTACAGTAGTTTGTAAAGGGCTGAAAGATAAGATTGTATATATTGTGTATTTTGTAAATTCTATAACTTTGTATTTTTTTGTATAAATTGTTAAAATTTTGTTCTTCAAGAGACCAAAATTCTTTCTTTTTGGAGGGAGGTGTTACATGCTCAAGGAGATGTGTTTTTTTTTGTGAGAATGATGTAATGGTCTTTTGGAGGTCACCTGATGTGATTTTCCCGCCGATGTTAGGTCATGTGATGACATGTGCCCCGTGACTATATAAGGGTCGACCCAGGTGACACAGGGGGTTTTTAGTTTGTAGATTTCCAGGTAGAATGTGCTGTATCTCCGTTTCTGTTGCATGTTTGTTTCTGTGACACAGTTTCATTTTTAAAACGAGTGCGTGTTCTGTTGCGAGGTACCGTATTATTCTACTGGAAATTTTTGCTAAATGTGTTGACTTACCCAATT
Organism: Mobula hypostoma; assembly: GCF_963921235.1. Classification (NCBI taxonomy): domain Eukaryota; kingdom Metazoa; phylum Chordata; class Chondrichthyes; order Myliobatiformes; family Myliobatidae; genus Mobula; species Mobula hypostoma. The sequence goes on along the minus strand of NC_086111.1, from coordinate 27,454,222 downwards.
CCAACAGTGGAAGGGAGAGTGAAAAATTTATCGAAGTACAGGACCGAAGGACTGAGAGAAGTCGACATTGTTTGGCAGTTTAATAACCTTATTGAGTCTTTGTTGGAGGAGTAGCTACCTGCATCGAGGATAATCATCGAGGATAACTCTTGCCAAAAAGAGCAAGGAGTTCATGCAAAAAGGTGCTCTCTCTCTAAATGAATTTAAGGTCAGTTGATTTAAACTGTTTATTTTTGGCATCGTGAATCCTGTGGACAGAACCAGCAGGAAAGGTGTGTCTGTGAAGAAATCCTTCTCCAGAGAAGTCTGTCCCAATTGAACGTATAAATCTGTTGGACATTTGAAGTTATCGGTTTAAGAACTATATCTGACTGTATCGCTTTAAGAACCGTTTTCGCATTTAACGCTTTAAGAACCAGAGCCGAGTGGCAAGTTGGTGAACGGCTGCATATCTGTTAACTTCCGGTTAAAGTTTTTGTTTGTTTTTTTTTTCCTTATCGTTTATCCGTGTTTATTAAATGCTTGGTTGTTTTTATATAACCTGTCTCGATTGATATTCATTGTTGCTGGTTACATAACAACCGAGATTTACCTGTGAAACTAATTCTCTCCGTGTCAATAAGTTTTCTAAGTTTTATTTCAGCACCGCCCCATCTCTCCGTGCTAAGAAAAGTTTTGTCTGCCGCTTTCCTTTCTACACTCTGTATCAAGATAAGTTCTGCCTGCCTCCTGCTTTCCTGCACTCCCTACTCTTTGCTGTTCGACGCTCACACCTGCGTCTGCATCCTAACTCAATCTCCGTGCCTGTGTCCTGCATTTGGGTTCTCCTCATCCGTTGCAACAGATCACTCCTCCCCAACACGAGAATAAAAAGCATCAGCACTCACCACGGATCATTCAAGTGCACAGCAAAGCATCAATAAAAACACAGACTTGCAATACCCCGAAGACTACTTGTTCACCCGGTAACTGGACATACCACAGGCTCTCTCTCTCTCTCTTTCCCTAATAAGGGAAAAAGAGGTGTCTCCCTTTCACAACTAAAGGGGAGACATAACAAACAACCCGCTGATTTACAATGTTAGAAGTCCGTTGCGTCGCTTTTTCTGAGCTCTGTGTCCAAAGAACTCAGGCTTTTTGGCACACAGCCAGCAGCCAACTTGCTGCTTTCAATCTTCGATTCCCCCACAACACACCGAATTCCTGCAGGGACACTGATCTTGAGTCTGCCTGCCTCCAGAGCCATGAAATCTCAAAACTCCAAAGGTGTACTAATCTTCTAGGCCGCATCCTTGGTATATCAAGTAACGGCCGGTCGTGAGACCCTGAGAGCGGGTCCCATTCCCACAAAGAAGTGAAGTCAGTTGGTAACTCCAGGTCAGGGTCTTGAAAACAATCCTAAAAGGGAAAAATAGAGATAATAAAGATAGAAATAGAGCTGTTTCCGAAGATGCAAGCAAAAGAGTTGCCGTTAGGCGCCGTTGTCTCCTAAGCTTCACCCTAACTTATCTCCCACATTTGTCTGCACAGCAGTAGTTACACTTCAGAAATAATTTTCTGACTGAGAAATATCTTCCTGAAATTGCATTACAATAATAAAAAAAAGCCTGTTTTCTCATTTCTGCCCTCACAATCATCTTAGTTGCAGATAAAATGAACAAATGTAAGAAGTAATCTGGCTCTTATTGGCATAGGAACACTAACTCACCTCATGTCAAATCAATAAATTGATTTTTTGATGGTCCCTTTGAATATTCTCTTTGCACTAAAGTAATGACCATTATAGAGCAAGTACAGGAATCTGAAGACACAAACTCAACATCTTAGAAACTGCTTCTTCTGCTCCACCATCCGATTTCTGAGCAGACAATGAAACAACACACAAACACACACTCACTATTTCTGCACTAATTTAATTTAATAGTTTATATATATATTTCTTACTGTAACTTTTAGTTTTTATGTATCGTGACGTACAGTTGCAAAACAACTAATTTCACAATATATGTCAGTGATATGAAACCTGATTCTAAAGTATTGGATTAGCTCAGGCAAATCGCAGCAAATGCAGTTTCAGTCTCTAATACGAGCAGATTGGTGGCTTTAAATAAATACATGACTGTTTGTTTCATCAATCAGTAGGGTACATTTTCTGATCTTTGACGCCCAGTGTGTGAGTGCTTAATATACACATATTGCCTTTCATTCTGCAATATACAGTTAGGGTTAATACAAATGGATTACAACTTAACTAAAAATAACAAAAATAACAAAAAATGCAGTGGAAATCAATGGATCAATTAATCATTTGGAAACCTTCCCAAATGGAAAATGCAGTCCACTGATTTTTAATAGAGAAGTTTCTGCTATGATAATTAGACAGTTGGTTATGTGCAACATAATTACAGAGGAGAAGTGGAGTTCCCTAATTGGGCATAATATAAGGATACCAACTTGTTAGTTAATGAGATTTGGAAGATTATTGCCAACTTCTGAGTTGGCAGGCAAAGTACAGTCTTGCAGAGCAAATAGGAGAGCAGCACATATTACATAAACTGTTCTTGGTCTAACTTGGATTGCAAAGTTTACTTGCCATATCGGAGCAGGTCAATGCAATGCAGTGAAAGCAATACAATCCAGAAATCTTCAGTTTAAGGAAGTCCTAGGGGAGAAGTGAAGTGGTTGACAGTGGTGACTCCATTTTCTATCGAGACAGAAGTAAATCTTCTCTGAGGATCATCACCTTGTGGAGGTGGAGAGACTCCTGAGTTCCTGAGGTCCCGTGAGTGATGCCTTCTGGAGCTCAGCTCCTGGCAGGGTCACTCATGGCAGTGAGGTTAAAAGAGAGCTTGCAGACAAAAAGTGGCCCAACTGACACTTTGCTGGTGGAGCAGGTGGAAGATGATCACACAATGACAGTGAAGGCAGAGGAAAGCTGCAGCAGTGAAGGATCCCCAACCGTCTTGCGTTCTATATCATGGACTCTGACTCCAATCTGTCAAGGACCACGTGGTAACTCTCTATGTTAAACAAAGTCATGCACAGGAATTTTCCATTAAGGGAATAACCCTTGGGAGTTCATCATACTCGACTTGACCAATTGTACAGCCACCGCCACCACCACCACTACTAGTAGAAAGGGAAAAGAATACTGTGGCAAGCATTTGGTCCATGATGGCAGATGAGAAAAGCTCGTTTAACTCAACTACTGTTTTTATTGCCATAAGCACGATAACGGACCAGGCACTATAACCCTTGGAGAGAACTGCTCAGTCCCATGCAGTCAAATAAAGGCATCCGTTAGTCTTGCGAGACCATGGATCTGCGCCTGGAAAGTCTTCACTCTCCAGGGCGGCCTGGGCAAGGTTGTATGGAAGACCAGCAGTTACCCATGCTGCAAGTCTCCCCTCTCCACGACACCGATGTTGTCCAAGGGAAAGGCAAGGGCCAATACAGCTTGGCACCAGTGTCGTCGCAGAGCACTGTGTGGTTAAGTGCCTTGCTCAAGGACGCAACGCGCTACCTAGGCTGGGGCTCGAACTCACAACCTTCAGATCGCTAGTCCAATGCCTTAACCACTTGACTATGTGCCCACACCAAGCAGACATGGAAGGTGATTAACACACACCCCGGTTACAGTCAGGGTGACCCACAAACACATAAGCAAATAAGTGTCTAACCCAAGCTAAAATGTAACAATAAATGAACTTGAACATCCCACCATAATCCCACAAGTGCATTTTGCAAACAAGAACAATAAATAGCGCAGGCCGCCAGGAATGCTGGGGTGAGTGTCGACCAAACCCCCCAGCCCCCCAGAGTGCAACAATACCTTGATTTCAAACATGTGCTATTGCATATAATACAAAAAGGAGCAAACAGCGAAAATACCATCTTTTGTGCCCATTAGTTGAATTGAAATTGTTTTTGGTATTTTCAAACACATGCTCTAGGATCAAGAAAACAAAATACTCTGATTGTCCAAAATCCAGTTTTAAATGATAGAGTAATTTATACTTAAAACCAGACCCTAAAGATTGTCCATATTTTGTGCATGTCCTTTCATGAGTAGTTTCTCTATTAGGTAGTCTCATATCTTCTGTGCTGAGGGAGTGAAAATCTTTCATGTAGACTACTAGGAAGAATTTTTACAAGCACAGGAGTGTAGCGTGCCCTTGGGGAGCCAATGATGTTGGCAAATTTACCGCGCCTGAGATAACTTTTTTACTTCAAAACAGCAAAGTAAATTTAATAATTTTCTTTGCAGATACAAAAGCTTGTGAGAAGTCTCCAATGCAGTAGAAAGCAGAGATTAGGAAACCTACAGTGGAAGTTATTTGGATCAATTTCCAGTAAAGTCTTTTCCATGCAATTAACATTTAGAGTTTGTCTGTCCTTCTTGCTGCTTTGAGTATTGGATAATTGCTAATTCATATTGAAATATTATAGGCAGGTTCAGGCAACATTTGTTGAGATGCAAAGAAACAAGATAAGAAAGAGTACAAATCATTATTTTATGAAATACAAGAAAACTACCTATGATGCCTCAAAAATTCAATGAAAAAGTAAAAACATCTGTATTATGAATTCTGCATTTCATTTCCTGCCCCACCTCAAGTAAATTCTTCACTCCTTTCAGTATGGGCTCATACTAGTTTTGTAATACAGTCAACTTCAAGAAGGTCCATCATTGAAGAAGCAGTTTGAATGGATGTGAGGGTATATTAATTTAAAGTCTTAGCTGATAGGTGATTTGATGACAACTTTGGTGTAAACTGGATAATTTAACATCAATTTGAAATTGAAGAGTTGCACCACAAGTTTAACTTGAATGTATTCCCATAATTCAGAACATTGTGTTTTGAAAAGTGTGCTGCATAAAGTACAATTCCCTTTAACCTAACCTATTATGTAAAACTAAAGATTTCAGGAGTTTAGCGTTGATATCATTCAGTCTGGGATGGGGACCAGGGGAAGGGCATGATCTCAGTAAAGCTCCTCAGCAGGTACACTGGAGAAGCTGCCTTCTGAACCTCATCAGATTTGACATAGCGCAGGAGCAGCAAGTCTTTCATTTGAATGGAGAGGAATAGCTGTGAAGGAGCATAAGTATATTAATTACTTATTCTCTCATATTTTAATTGTATAAGGGCTTTTCAAGTGGTTTCAATGCTTTATCATTAAAATTACACTTTTATTTTCTAATTATTTAATTAAATATTTTCTTTAAAAAGTATGTTTGCAAATATATTATATTATGTTATATTGAGTAATACACACAATGTGCTGGAGGAGCTCAGCAAGTCACACAACACCCATCAATGGAAATAAACAGCCAACGTTTCAGTCCAAGACCCTCCATCAGTAATATTATTTTGCTTGCACATGCAAAATATACATTGCTTGTCCAATGTTTATTTTGCTTGAATCTGCAACATACATTACTGTACACAAGTCTTAGGTGCACTAGATTTTTTATATGATTTCAGATGGTATGGCATCGACAGCCTCCAATTAAACCCAGACAGCCTCAACATTTTGAGGCTGTCTGAGATTAATTGGAGGGACAGAAGTAAGGGATCAGCCAAAATCTGCAAAAGAACTGTGGCAAGTCCCCCAAGATGCTTGGAATAACCTGCCTGCAGAATTTCTTATAAAACTGCATGATTGTGTACCTAAGAGAATTGATGCAGTTTTAAAGGCAAAGGGTAATCACACCAAATATTGATTTGATTTTGCTTTACTGCTAGTTGCTCTTTATTGTACTTTTTGATATTTAGAAACTTCTTATTTCATTATTTTTTAAAGCATCTTCACTTTACAGATTTTTTTTACATGTATCTAAGATGCTTGCACAGTACTGTAATAATTCCTGGAACTGTTGCTTCTCTGTGAACCATTAAATCATTAATTTCCTTAGCTACCAGAGAGACTGCAATCTACAAAAAAGTTAAAATCTCACAGAAGCTCATGCTCGCTAATCCAGGCAGCGTGCTGGTAAATCTCTTAGAACCACAGAACACTACAGCACAGAAAACAGGCCATTCGGCCCTTCTAGTCTGTGCCGAAACTTTATTCTGCTAGTCCCAATGACCTGCACCCAGTCCATAGCCCTCCAGACCTCTCCCATCCATGTATCTATCCAATTTATTCTTAAAACTTAAGAGTGAGCCCACATTTGCCATGTCAGATGGCAGCTCATTCCACACTCCCACCACTCTCTGAGTGAAGAAGTTCCCCTAATGTTCCCCCTAAACCTTTCCCCTTTCACCCTAAAGCCATGTCCTCCCGTATTTATCTCTCCTAATCTAAGTGGAAAGAACCTACTCGCATTTACTCTGTCTATACCCCTCATAATTTTGTAAACCTCTATCAAATCCTTCCTCATTCCTCTATGCTCCAAGGAATAAAGTCCTAACCTGTTCAATTTTTCCCTGTAACTCAACTCCTGAAGATCCGGCAACATCCTAGTAAATCTTCTCTGCACTCTTTCAATCTTACTGATATCCTTCCTATAGTTAGGTGACCAGAACTGCACACAATACTCCAAATTTGGCCTCACCAATGTTTTATACAACCGCAACGTAACATCCCAACTCATATACTCAATACTTTGATTTATGAATGCCAGGATGCCAAAAGCCTTCTTTACGACCCTGTCTACCTGTGACACCACTTTCAGGGAATTTCGTATCTGAACTCCCAGATCCTTTGGTTCCTCTGTACTCCTCAGTGCCCTGTACCATTTGCTTAGAAAAAGTCCCAGACAGCACTGAAGCTGCCAAAGCCTGGTGAAGTGGTTTTGTAAATGAAGATGTTTCAATTTGTGTTCTGGGTGGGGCATGTTTACAGCACTGAACTTGATCATTCAGTGAAACTAGTCCTGTTTATTTTTCCACAAGTTGCATCTCACTCTTCACTTAACCCTATCATCTTCTCCTTTGCTTCTCTCCTTCATGTTGATATCATGATTCGACCTCAAAGTCCTGTGTACACCACCTTAGCCAGAAGGTGTCCAACAACCCTCAACTAAGGTGTATCTTCTTAATTCCTAATAGAATTTATTAGTGACTATCATATACTTAGCCCCTATATTCTGTGGCAATACATAATAGAAGGGCTCTTTCTTTTGGGCTAGGAAAGTGCTTGAGCTTAATTGTCACTGTCAGATCTAGAAGAACATCTATGGTAGTTTCTAAAGCCTCTTACCTGCTACAGAATTTATGCAATAGAAATTAACTAACAGGATTACATTTGGAAAGGTCAGCTTACTCACTGCTCAAGTTTGTTAATGCCTGCAATCTTACATTGCTAGTTAGGTAGATCATGTAAGGATAGTGACAAAGAAACAGAATTTAAAAAGAAAAGTTGATAAAATAGTTTCAAACCAAACCATATAGAAGCCTGCCAGGCTGAGTGGTACCTTTCTCCGAGATGAATGAGCTCTATCTGGAACACTGACCAAACACAGAATCTTGGACTTGGTAATCCAGCCAGATACAGGGAGTTCTTAATTAAACTAGTGCCTCAGAATAGGCTCCATCAAAGAAATGATCCAAACAAATCATACGAACATAAGAAAAAGGAGCAAGACTAGGCCACCTGGTCCATTGAGCCTGCTCCACCATTCAATAAGATCATGGACTCTTCTCCATCTACTCGCCTTTTCCCCATAACGTTTAATTCTCCTACTATGCAAAAAAATCTATCCTACCTTGTCTTAAGTGTATTTACTGAGGTAGCCTCCTCTGCAGAGAATTCCACAGATTCACCACTCTCTGGGAAAAGCAGTTCCTCCTCATCTCAATCTACTCCCCTGAATCCTGAGGCTATGCACCTAGTTTTCAGCTATGTCCACACTAGACCGGATAAATCCATAACCGAAGCTTTTTCTCTTCGCTTTGACCCTCCATCCACACTGAAATGGCATTTTCCTCCCCCGAAAATGGAACTTTTCAAAAACATTCTCCAGAGTGAATAAATCTGAAAACGCCTGATGGCCGCTGCAGTGGGTACTGGGTAACTGGCTCTTTTTAGAAACGCTGTCATGATGTGCCGGAACAGATGGTGGTGGCAGCGCGGCGTTTCATTGTTTTCTTGAATGCAACCTCCAACACCACAACAACAATGGCAGACTTCATGCGTGTGTTGTTTACTTTATTGTCTACGTTAATTTCAACCCCCTCCACACAACCTAACCATTTCAGAACAGACGGCAACGAGACTGAAGCCAGAAGAGTTAGAAATGTACTCACCAAATACTTGGACCCATAACTTACTGAATAAATAAGTATACTCACTTTGCCCTGTTTTCTGTCCTTGCTTGTATGGAGGTGGTTCACCTATTTATGCAAGTACTTCTCTGACAATAGATATGTAACAGCCTAATCTAACATTGTAAGGAAATACAAGATAACACTGATGCAGACGTATTTTATACATTTATCAAGGTGCTTTATTAATGTGTTGCTTGTGCAAATATTCAATAGATGCAATTGTCACTACTTCCAAAATGTCATTTTTAAGTAGTAGCTTATGTTTGGCATAGACGTGAAAATGTTAAGGCCAAAAAAGGAAAATTGTAAGTTTCACTTTTATTCAGGTAAAAAAAATCACTTTTGCCCAGTAACTCGTTTTATTGCACATGTTAAATACAGCAAAATACTACAGAAAGACATGGCAAAAGTAAAGGAAAACAAATGAGGTAACAGCAAATTTCACTTTTGTCCAGTAACAAGCCTTATTGTATGTAGTTGTAGCTGTCATCCCTTTCATCAGTGAAGAGACTATTGCTGTAAGAAATGTTTCCAGGGTGACCCCTCAGTGGGAGTGAGGAAGACATTGGTGGGTCCACCCAGGGGTCTATGTGTCCGTATGTGAAGCTATTGCAGTGGCTATGAGGCTGGTATTGTGGCGGTGAAAAGTACTGGGGGAGGGGGGGAGCCATCATATTCCTCAGCATTACAAATCCCTCTGCAACAGAATTAGTCAGTTTTTCAATGTTCGTCATCAGCCGAGTCATACTGTCCGTGAACTCCCTGCTGGTTGCCTCCATAAGCACCAGTATTTGTTTTTTTTAGTTTTAAGTCCTCCTGCGCAAGAGCCAACAGCTGTCTGTCGTTTGGCAATGTCCTTTTAAGTTGTTCTAGTCTGTAACTGGACAAACGCGCATTAGGGTTGCTTGGTCCAAACTGTCGGAGTCGGGCATACTCATCGAAGTGGGTGAGTTCTGTAGATGTGTCCTGTGCATGCCCAGTAGAATGAGATTCACTCACATACTCATTTTTATGTGGATGGAGGTATTTTCAAAAACACCTGTTGTTTTTACTCGAAACCGGCGTTTTCAAAATTATCCGGTCTAGTCTGGACATAGCCTGAGTCTCATCTACCAGTGGAAACAATTTTCCTGTCTCTATTTTATCTATCCCTTTCATAATTTTATATGGTTCTATAAGATCTCCTCTCATTCTTGAATTCCAGCGAATACAGTCACAGGTGACTCAATCTCTCCTCATAGTCTAACCCTTTCATAGTCATACTCATACTTTATTGATCCCTATGGAAATTGGTTTTCATTACAGTTGCACCACAAATAATTAAATAGTAATAAAACCATAAATAATTAAATAGCAATATGTAAACTATGCCAGGAAGTAAGTCCAGGACCAGCCTATTGGCTCAGGGTGTCCGACCTCCCAAGGGAGGAGTTGTAAAGTTTGATGGCCACAGGCGGGAATGACTTCCTATGACGCTCTGTGTTGCATCTCGGTGGAATGAGTCTCTGGCTGAATGTACTCCTGTGCCCAACCAGTACATTATGTAGTGGATGGGAGACATTGCCAAGATGGCATGCAACTTGGATAGCATCCTGGATCTCTGGAATTGAGCTGATGAACCTCCTCTATACAGTCTCCAAAGCCAGTATATCCATCCTCAAGTAAGCAGACCAGAACTGCATGAAGTACTCCAGGTGCTGCCTCACCACATCTTGTACAGATGCAGCATAACTTCCCTGCTCTTAATTTCATCCCTATAGCAATGAAGGCCAATGTTCCATTTGCCTTATTGATAGCCTGCTGCACCTACAAACCAATCTTTCGTGATTCATCCACAAGCACTCCCAAGTCCTTCTGCACAGCAGCAAGCTGCAATTTTGTACCATTTACGTAATAATCTGCTCTTTCATTTTTCCTTCCAAAGCAGCTGACCTCATATTTACCAATATTGTACCCCATCTGTCAGACACTTGCCCATTCACTTAACCTATCTATATCTCTCTGCAGACTCTCTGTATCTTCTGCACAACTTGCTTTTCTACTCCACTTAGTGTAGTTAGCAAAGTTAGATGCACTACACTTGGTTCCCTCTTCTGGATCACAGACCCCTGCAGCACACCACTCACCACTGATTGCCAAATAGAGTAACACTCATTTCCCAACTCTCTTATTTCTATTAGATAACCAATCCTCTACCCATGTTAATACATCACTGCCAACTCTATGCTTCCTTATCTTATGGCTAAGTCTTTTATCAAATGCCTTCTGGAAATCCAAGTAAATAAAGTCAATTTCTTCCCCTTTATCCACTGCACTCATCATATCCTCAAAGAACTCTGCCTTTGCTGAATCTATGCTGTGTCTGCCCGATGGATCCATTTCTTTCCAGGTGCCTCGCTATTTCTTCTTTCGTGATAGCTTCAAGCATCTTCCCAACTACTGATTTTAAACTAACTGGCCTTTTGCCTACATCCTGTTTTGACATTCACAATCTTCCAATCCTATGGGACCTGCCCAGAGTCCAGAGAATTTGGGTAAATTATCACCAAAGCCTCTGCTATAACTTCTGCTATTTCTTTCAGTACCCTGGGATGCATTCCACTGGGACCAGGGGATGTATCTATCTTCAGGCCCACAAGTTTGCTCAGCACTACCTCTTTGGTGATAGCTATTGTATCGACGCCCTCACCTTTCATCACATCCATAACATCTCTCTTCGATATGTTAGATGTGTCCTCCGCTGTGAAGACTGACACAAAATAGTCATTCAAAGCCTCAGCCATTTCCTCATTACCCAATCTCTATTTCCCCTTCTTGTCCTCCAAGGGACCTACATTCACTTTAGCCACTCTTTCCCACTTTATATAATTATAAAAGACTTTTACTATCAATTTTTATATTTTGTGCTACTTTATTCTCATAATCTATCTTCCCTAAGTGGTTGCTCGCTTAGTGGCCCTTTGTTGTTTTTTTACAATTTTCCCAAACATCCATTTTCCCACTACTCTTGGCGACTTTGTATACACGAACTTTTAGCTTATTGCTTTCTTTTTTTTCCCTTAGTTATCCAAGGCTGGCTTTCCCCATCCTTACTGTCCTTGCTTTTAACTGAAATATACTTTTGTTGAGCACTGCGAAAAATCTCTTTGAAAGTCTTCCACTTTTCCTCAACCACCGACCATATAGTTTGTATTCCCAGTCTACACTAGTGATATCCTCCCCCACCCCATTGCAGTCTCTATTGTTTTGGCACAATACATTGGTTTTAGATCAAACTATTGTATCCTCCATTTGTATGGAATATGGTGAGATGTCTTGTGGGGTGGGGGGAGACCAGCCCTGGGGAAAAGACAAGAAAAGACATATGACCCATTAGTTCAGTAAGAAATTACCCACTAGTATACCAGTAAGTGTGCAACTGGATCACTGACAACAGAGATAAAAGGGAAACAATTGGACACGGACTCATTCCTCATGAAAGGATGTTTAATTCAATGGTCAAAGTGACAATGGGAGTTTGGCCATCAAATTCCTCAAGGTGGAACTAATATTGACCTTGAACTGCCCACTTCAACACCTTGATCCATTCAGAGAAATAATCAAAGATTCACTTGTTCTCTGTCCTTCTGCTACACGACCTCTATGCTTCTTGCCCAGTGCCTATTTTGTATAATTATGTAACATAATAATTACTGTAACTGGAGTAACTGTAACAAACCTCTAATATCCTCAGCTCATTGGGGGGACTGTGAACAATGGAAAAAGTTCCCCTTTAATCCAAGCACATCCTGTTGAATCTCTATACCCTATACAAGGCTTCCACATCCTCCCTGTAGTGTGGTGGAGTAGTAATCTGCATGTCTCTGGAAGGTGGAAAGAAATTGGAGCGCACAGAGGAAATTGACACTGTGACAGGAGAATGTGCAAACTTCACACAGACAGCACACAACTACAGATAAAACCTTGGTCATCAAAGCCGTGGGGGTTGCAATTATTGCATTTGTCTCATCAAAATGTTCCCATATTAGAACTACCTCATGGAGCTCAGTCAAAATTGGCTTGAAAATTATAACAATTTCAAGTTTGGGTTGGGGCCAGATTAACCACAACAACAGAAAATGTAGGAATTACTCAACTGGTCAGGCAGCAATTGTGGAAGGTTTAACAGAGTTAACATATCAGGTCCAAGAATCTTTGTCAATTTTTGTGCAGTTACTATGGATCAGATATGGCCCAATTATTGATCTTCAGCTCGGCCATAGTTGGCTTGGGTTGAGTTCTGAATGAGTTATACTGATATAATAAACCAAAATAGTCGTGTGCACTGGCTCTCCACCTTCTCCTTCCCCGTATGCCTATTCACCAAAACACTCTTCCCACAGATTTCCCTCTCCATATGCCTAATCACCCACACAGTCTTCCCACAGATTTCCTTCTCCACTTCCCTCCCTTTATTCCATACTCCATCATCCTTTCCTATTTCAATCTATCATCTTCAGCCCTTTGTCAATCCACCTATCAGTGTTTGGGCTGTAGAAGGTCTCATGGTTGCTGCATATCATGCAGGGTTGTGTGATATATGGGTCAGCCCTGACGTCTCAATGTAGTCATTGAGTCATAAGAAAGTTGTACTCGTAAGAAAGAATCATTGTAGTCATAAGAAAGAATTTCCCAGGTCTGCAGGAAACTAAATTATTCGAGTCGCTTTATTCAGGGGGATCCATCTATCTGATTTTCTGACATTCAATGCATCTGAGTGGTCAACAGAGTTAGTCCCAACGTCCTGAGGAGGAAGATATTTTCTAGATTTTCTTATTTCCTCAGGACTTAGGAGAAGATAACTTGACTCATTGAGACAATGCTGGCTCACAGAGCAATTCAATTTTCACATTAGTTTTCCCCGTATTCCTATGAATTCTATTACTCATGTCACACTAGGCACAATGTTCAGTAGCTAGCTAAACTTATTTATTATTACCCTTTATTTATTTTATTTACTTCTTTCTTTTCTTTCTATATTATAGGCATCCGTTAGTCTCATGAGACCATGGATTTGGGCCTTGGAAGGTTTCCAGGGTGCAGGCCTGGGCAAGGTTGTATGATAGACCGGCAGTTGCCCATGCTGTAATCTCCCCTCTCCACGCCACCGATGTTGTCCAAGGGAAGGGCATTAGGACCCATACAGCTTGGCACCGGTGTCGGCGCAGAGCAATGTGTGGTTAAGTGCCTTGCTCAAGGGGACAACACGCTTTCTCAGCCAAGGCTTGAACTAGCGACCTTCAGATCACAAGGTGAACGCCTCAACCACTTGGCCACGAGCCAACACTTTCTATATTATTATGTATTGCATTGTACTGCTGCTGCTACTGAAATAATGTGTCACGACACATATCGGTGATAATAAACCTGATTCTGATTCCGATTAATCTGACAACCCACACATCTTTGGGATATCAGAGGAATCGTGAGCATCTGGAAGAAACGCACATTGTCACAAAGAGAATGTGTAGACTCTACAGAGGTCAGGATTGGATGCAGATCAGGAGTCGTGAGGCAGCACCTTCACTGACTTCTCCACTGTAGTTGGCAGTTGGATAGATTACAATATCATCTTTGAATCCTTCATCCTATACAACCTGCACTGCACTGAATCACATTGTAAATGGCACATGCTATCGCTGCACTCTTCCGAGTAATACAATAATATTCTTTTTGTGGGTGTATAAGGTATTTGCCAGATACCGATGATGATGAGTCAGGCAGAGTTTTTTTTGAGGATCCCTAGTCTTTCACCAGTCTTTCAAACTGCTTCTGCCACAGCGTAGAATGAAACCTGATTGCAAAGCGTGGAGCCTGTAACTAATGAGAGTTTGCAAACTTATAGGAGGAGGTGGGTGGGGAAAATCGTGAGCAAACTTCCTCCGCGATAACATTGATATGTGCTCAATGTGACAGGCTGGCTGCCACCCACTGGAGAGACAACTCCCTGGAATTCTAAAGAATTTTATAAATTTAATTTGCTTTGCAACATCAAACAAGCCATTAAAATGCAATTGTGACAGGATAGTTTTAAACATCATAACTTACTGAGTCAGTAATAGTTGTCTACATGAATAGATAATATAATTTGGATTGAAGAAGGTCCTCGAGCAGTAAAAGGAGACTGTGCCTGGCAGGGTGGGTAGTTTCATTATAAACGAGTGGTTTTAACGAGCTGCAGTCTGTAGCATGGAGGTGGAAGGCTTAACATAGGCACTCATTCAAAATGATTTATTAATGAGCAAGTTTATTTTCTGTAAGAATTACATGTAGTTTCATTGCAAATTTCCGGAACTAGAGGCTAACAGCAATCAAAAGTGTTTGTAGAGTAATAAAAAAAATTCATTCAAAACTGGTTATTGACTAACATTTTTGATGTTTTACTACAGTGATAATTCTAAAAGTAGTTAAGATGTGTATTACTCAATGTTATATTGTCACAGAAAAGTGATTTCTGTTTTGCCTTCATTTATGAAACTTTATGCAAGCATGTACAAAGAGAGCTGCCAGAAGAAAGAACATCCATTATCAAGAACCCTCACCATCTGGGCATCTCTCTTCCCACTACCACCACTGGGAAGGAGGTAAAGGAGCCTTAGGTCTCACACTACCAGGCTCAGGAACAGGTATTACCCTTCAAACATCAGGAAGCCAAACAAACAAAGATAAATTTGTGCAGTTCAACTCTGAACTGAATCTATTGCCTATAGACTCACTTCCATAGCTCATTCTCAGTATTATTTACTTCCTTTTTATTATTTCAAGTATTTCTCTTCTTTTGCACATTGGTTGTTTGTCAGTATTTGCACCTAAATTTTCATAAATTCTATTGGATTTTATTTTGCTGTAAATGCCTGCAAGAAAATGAATCTCAAGGTAGTAAATGTTTACATACACATACTTTGGTAATAAATTTACTTTGAATTTGACTTAAAATGGGATGGCTGTAGGATGTGTAAATGGGTATTGATGATCCCTGTGGAAATGAACTTGGACAAAAGACTTATTTCGATGTTGGTATGACTCCATCACTTTGAAATCTGCCGAGGCTGAGGGCCAATACTCGATTTCAAAACTGAGCCTTGTTATCCAAGATATTATGATTGTCTACCATTGCTATCCAGACATGGTTTACCCACTTTAAGAACCTGCTGGGAAGCCCTCCAACGATCACAGAAGAAGAAGAGGACATAGCCACGATACTAACGCAAGTCGACATCGATGATGGCCCATTCACCACTGAGGAACTGAAGAAGTTCCAAATATGCACTCAAACAGGGCAGGAGCGCTGGACCAGATGGGATACCACCTGATGTCCTGAAGAACTGCGACCTGGACGACATCTTGCTGGACATATGTAATACGGCACTGATGAAAGGCCACAAACCAGAACAGTGGTCACTCTCAAACATTTTTAAATTTAAATATCCGCGGGTGGAGAAGAAGGCAGGGTGGAGAAGATGGAGAATGGACGTGAAAGCACAGAGGAACATCTGGAGAGATTTCTGAAATGCTCGTCTGCTGCTGTCGTTACTGTGTGGTCGGGAATCTTTCAGAGGGTAGGCCTCAAAATCCCCGACTTTGCCTGCTTTTTGCGACCGAGAAGGAGATCGAATCGTTTGGCAGAGATGCCGCTCAGTACTCGGTATCGGAGGGCTGATCAGAGCTCGAAGTTTTCGGATGACTCAGAGTTGGATTGTGGTCGGCATGGCAGGGAGAGTTTTTCTTCCTTCTCCCGTCTGTTTGAGATGTGGGACATTTGAGAAACTTTGCACTTCACTGTGCTCACAGACTTTCTTCATCAAGTTATGGTATTGTTACACTGTTTGTAACTATATCTATAATTATGTGGTTTTGTCAGTTTTTTCAGTCTTGGTTTGTCCTGTGTTTTGTGATATCACACTGGAGGAAATAATGCATAATTTCTTAATGCATGCATTACTAAATGACAATAAAAGGGGACTACTTGTCTTCATACTCTAAAATTATCCCAGTCCCCAAGTCTGGATCCCTCACGAAGACAGATAACTACCGTGGTATCAGCTTGACCTGCATCTTAGCAAAGTTATACAATTGGATGATCTTGAACAGGATTCGCACCGCCATTGACCCTAAGCTAAGATTCAATCAGAATGGTTTTTGGCAGAAGCGCACAACAGTAACGCAAATACTTGCTCTCCGTAGGATCATCAAGGAAGTCAAGAAGAACAACCTACCAGCCGTGCTTGCTTACATCGATTTTCACAAAGCTTTTGACTCCATTCACCGAGGTAAAATGCTGAAGATCCTGAAAGCTTATGGAGTGCCAGACCATCTACTGAGAGCAATAGAGTCCAGCTATAACCAACTACTACTTTGTCGACTCAGGCCTAGGGGGCCGGCGTCGGGCATGATGACAGACTCTCCACTTCTCCCTCTCCCTCATCAGTGTGTTCAGTTCATCTACATTAGCCGCGCCACTGTCTTCTAGGAGCGTGTTGACCATAGTCTTGGGAGGGCGCCCAGGGTTCATCCTCCCGTGCTTGGGCTCCCATATGATGACTAGGCTGGCAGGTAGCTCGGGGTGGCGTAGACAGTGCCCCGCTAGTTGCAGTCTTCTCACCTCGATTTTAGTGGAGAGCATCGGTAGGTTGTTGTAGAACTCAATGTTCGTCATGTGCTGTTGCCAACTCACATCAAGAGCCATCCGGAGCATTCATGTATAGCAACCATCTCGAAACTTTCGTATCGTCTTGGTGAGTGTCCACGTCTCGCATCCGTACGTGAGAATGGACTCTATGACTGCTATGAAAATCCTCTTTTTAAGCCCTCTGGTCAGATTCGACTTCCAGATTTCCTTCCTGTCATTCATAGCCCTCCACGCCAGCGCCTTCCGTATCTTTATGTCCTTCTCTGAACTCATCATTCTTGACCCGAGGTACTTGTAGTCAAAGACTTTCTTAATGGTATCATTCTTTACGGTCTTGAGAGTACCTTCGTTGCAGTTAAACGCCATGTACTCTGTCTATAACAAAACCATGGCAAAAGTTGTATAACCAGACGGAGAAACAGCAGTGTTCGAGCTCCTAAATGGTGTGCTGCAAGGAGACACTCCGGCACCCTACATCTTTATAATCGTCCTTGATTATGCTCTGCGACAGGCTACCAAAGATCATGACAAGCTTGGTTTTACCATGAAACCAGGATGAAACAAAAGGGTCAGACCAGTTATGCTCACCGATCTCGATTTTGCAGATGACATAGTCCTGCTCTCTGACCAGATGTAGAAAGCACAGCAGCTACTGACAAAAGTGAAAACTGAGTGCAATAAAGTTGGAGTTCACCTAAACGCGATAAAGACAGAATATGTGGCATTTAACTGCGATGAAGGTACTCTCAAACCCGTAAAGAATGATACCATTAAGAAAGTCTTTAACTCCAAGTACCTTGGGTCAAGAATGATGAGTTCGGAGAAGGACATAAAGATACAGAAGGCGCTGACGTGGAGGGCTATGAACGACATGAAGGAAACCTGGAAGTCGATCTTGACCAGAGGGCTTAAAAACAGGATTTTCATAGCAGTCATAGAGTCCATTCTCACGTAAGGATGTGAGACGTGGACACTCACCAAGACTATGTGAAAGTCTCTAGATGGGTGCTATACACGAATGCTTCGGATGGCTCTTGACGTGGGTTGGCAACAGCACATGACGAACGTCGAGCTCTATAATGACCTACTGATGCTCACCACTAAAATCGAGGTGAGAAGACTGCAACTAGCGGGGCACTGTCTATGCCACCCCGAGCTACCTGCCAGCCTAGTCATCATATGGGAGCCCAAGCACGGGAGGATGAACCCTGGGTGCCCTCCCAAGACTATGGTCAACATGCTCCTCGTAGACAGTGGCGCGGCTAATGTAGATGAACTGAACACACTAATGAGGGACAGGGAGAAGTGGAGAGTCCGGCATCGTGCCCAACACCGGCCCCCTAGGCCTGAGTCGACGTAGTAGTAGTAGTAGTAGTACCATTGCTGAAAATGGAGTAAGATGTTGATAAATGAATGGCTGAGCTTCATTTGACCTCCATTTCTAGCTTCTAGAACATAACTATTGGTCACCAAAGGGGAATTTAGCACATTATAATCAAGTGCCAGGAGCCTTAAGGAACAAAATATTTACTTGATACATCTTTAATTGTACTTATTTCAATACATTCCCTTGTAATCCAAAAGACAACCTTTCATGAAACCTATTTCTATGGCGTCATTCAAAGCTCATACCCAAAAGACTGTGGATCTGAGTTCCTCTGCAATGTCTTGGCATGAATATCTAGACTGTCACTTCAATGTATGGCTGAGGGGAAGACGTCTTGTTGGATATGCTGTCTTTCAGAGAAGTTTAAACATCTGATTGTTCATTTGAATAGAAAATATTAAAATGATGCCATTTTGAATAAGGGCAGAGGAGTGCTTCCCATTGTCCTGGTCAATATTGATCTTTCAATAAAGACAACAAAAGTAGTAACTTTTCTGGCTATTACAATGCTTTTTCTGGGAGCTTGCACCACAACATTGCTGCATGATACATGGGAAAATAAGAAACATGAGGAGGCCATCTGGACTGTTAAGCCTACTCTGTCATTCAAGAAGATCATGGCTGATCTTGCTATGGACTCAGCTCCAACTACCTGTATTTTCCCCTTAACCTTTAATTCTCATACAATGCAAAAAATCCATTTAATGCTGTCATAATTAGATTTAATAATGTGGCCTCTAATGTTTCCCTCAACTGAGAATTCCTCAGTTTTGCCTCTCTCTGGGAAAAGCAGCATCTCCTCATCTCCATCC
This sequence comes from Mobula hypostoma, assembly GCF_963921235.1. Lineage (NCBI taxonomy): Eukaryota > Metazoa > Chordata > Chondrichthyes > Myliobatiformes > Myliobatidae > Mobula > Mobula hypostoma. Next base: position 27,435,079 of record NC_086111.1, on the reverse strand, counting down.
TAAATCTAGTTCACAAAATCGTCAGGCAATACCTTTAGATCTAGTGTCATCTGCTAATGGAAACTGCTACACTGACTCTACTTCATCTATTGTTTTCTTATTTTATGTTTCGATAAAATCCTCTCTCATTCTTGCGAATTCCAGTGAATTTGTTACCACATGACTGAAACTCACTTCAGAGGCTAACCCCCTTATCTCCAGAATCAATCTGGTGACCACCACTGCACTGCCTCCAAAGTCAGAGTATCTTTCCTCAAGTAAGGTGAACAGAACTGCATATAATACTCCAGGCAAAGCCTCACCAGTGCCTTGTACAGTTGAGGCATAACCTCACTACTTTTATTTTTTTTAATAAACATATTTAATTCAAATATATATATCTACAAAATTCTCTATACAAGACCATAAGACCATGAGATATAGGAACAGAATTAGGCCATTTGACCCATCAAGTCTGCTCCAAAATTTCATTATGGCTGATCCAATTTCCCTCTCAGCCTCAGACTCCTGCCTTCCACCCACACCTCCCCACATCCCCCCCATCCCTTCATGCCCTGACCAATCAAGAACCTATTAACCTCTGCCTTAAATATACATAAAGAATTGGCCTCCACAGCTGCCTATAGCAAGGAATTCCACAGATTCACCGCTCTTTGGCTAAAGAAATTCCTCACCTCCATTCTAAATGCCATAGTCATAGTCATACTTTATTGATCCCGAGGGAAGTTGATTTTCATTACAGTTGCCCCAACCAAGAATAGAATATACATATAGCAATATAAAACCATAAATAATTAAATAGTAATATGTAAATTATGCCAGGAAATAAGTCCAGGACCAGCCTATTGGCTCAGGGTGTCTGACCCTCCAAGGGAGGAGTTGTAAAGCTTGATGGCCACAGGCAGGAATGACTTCCTATGACGCTCAGTGTTGCATCTCGGTGGAATGAGTCTCTGGCTGAATGTACTCCTGTGCCTAACCAGTACATTATGTAGTGGATGGGAGACATTGTCCAAGATGGCATGCAAATTGGACAGCATCCTCCTTTCAGACACCGCTGTCAGAGAGTCCAGTTCCATCCTCACAACATCACTGGCCTTACGAATGAGTTTGTTGATTCTGTTGGTGTCTGCTACCCTCAGCCTTCTACCCCAGCACACAACAGCAAACATGATAGCACTGTCCACCACAGACTTGTAGAACATCCTCAGCATCATCCGACAGATGTTAAAGGACCTCAGTCTCCTCAGGAAATAGAGACGGCTCTGACCCTTCTTGTAGACTGCCTCAGTGTTCTTTGACCAGTCCAGTTTATTGTCAATTCATATCCCCAGGTATTTGTAATCCTCCACCATGTCCACACTGACCCCCTGGATGGAAACAGGGGTCACCGGTACCTTAGCCCTCCTCAGGGACACCACCAGCTCCTTAGTCTTTTTCACATTAAGCTGCAGATAATTCTGCTCACACCATGTGACAAAGTTTCCTACCGTAGCCCTGTACTCAGCCTCATCTCCCTTGCTGATGCATCCAACTATGGTAGAGTCATCAGAAAACTTCTGAAGATGGCAAGACTCTGTATAGTAGTTGAAGTCCGAAGTGTAAATGGTGAAGAGAAAGGGAGACAAGATAGTCCTGTGGAGCCCCAGGGCTGCTGAAAAGGACACTTCTCTAATCTGAGGCTTTGACTTCTAATCCTAGAGTCTCACACCATAGTAAACATCCTCTCCACATCCACTCTGTCATGATTTTTCACCATTCGATAGGTTTCAATGAGGTCACCCTTCATTCTTCTGAATTTTGTGAATACAGCCTCAGAGCCATCATACACTCTTCATATGGTAAGCCATTTAATCCTGGGTCATTTTTCTGAAGCTCCTATGAACCCTCTTCAGTTTCAGCACATCCATTCTAAGATAAGGGGCCTAAAACTGCTCCCAATACTTCAAATGAGGCCTCACTGGTGCTTTATAAAGTCAGCCTACAAACTAACCTTTAGGGAATCCTGCACAAGGACTCCTATGTCTATTTCACCTCAGTATTTTTTTGTAGTTTTTCTCCATTTAAAAAATAGCCAACCCTTTCATTTCTTCTACCAAAGTGCATGACCATACATTTCCCAACACTGTACTCCATCTGCCATTTCTTTGCCTAGCCTTGCTCCTTCTGTAGCTTGTCTACTTCCTCAAAATCACCTGACCCTCCACCTATGTTCCTATTGTCTGCAATATTTGCAATAAAACCATCAATTCCATCATCCAAATCATTGACACGTAACGTAAAAGAATCAGTGCCAACACAGACCCCTGTGGAACACCACTAGTCATCGACAGCCTGCCATAAAAGGCTCCCTTTATTACCACGTATTGCCTTTTGCCAATCAGCCTCTGCTTTATACATGCTAGAATCTTTTCTGTAATACCATGGGCTCATAGCTTGTTAAGCTGTCTCATCTGTGGTACCTTGTCAAAGGCCTTCTAAAAATCCAAGAACGCAACATCAACCAATTCTTCTTTGTCTTTTCTGCCTATTATTTTTTCAAAGGAATTGAATAGATTTGTCAAGCAAGGCTTTTCCTTGAGGAATCCATGCTGACTATGACCTATCTTATCATGTGCCTCCAGCTACCCTGAAACCACACCCTTAGCAATTGACTCCAATACCATCCCAACCACTGATTTCAGACTAACTGGCCTATAATTTCCTTTCTTCGTCTCTCACTTCTTGAAGAGTGGAGTGACACTTGCAATCTTCCAGTCTTCCAGAACCATTCCAGAATCCAATGATTCTTGAAAGGTCATTACTAATGCCTCCATGATCTCTTCAGCCATATCTTTCAGAACCATGGATGTACACCATCTGGACCAGGTGACTTATCAACCTTCAGACTTTTCAGTTTCTCAAGACCCTTCTCTCTAATAATGCTAACTTCACACACTTGATGACCCCTGACACATGGAACTTCCACCATGCTGCTAGTATCTTCCACAGTGAAGACTGATGCAAAATACTTATTCAGTTTGTCCACCATTTCCCTGTTCCCCTTTACTACCTCTCCAGCATCATTTTCCACCGGTCTGCTATCCACTCTCACCTCTCTTTTACACTGTGTATCTGAAGAAACTTTTGGTATCCTCTTTAATATTATTGGCTAGCTTACTTCTGTATTCCATCTTTACCTTCTTAACTACTTTTGTTTTTATTTGTCTTCTGTTGGTTTTTAAAAGCTTCCCACTAATTTCTGTTGTATTATATGCGCTCTCTTTGTCTTTTATGTTGGCTTTGTTAGCCATGGTTGTGTCATCTTGGCATTAGAATATGTCTTCCTCTTTGGGATGCATATATCCTGTGCCTTACAAAATGCTTCCAGAAATTCCAGCCATTGCTGCTCTGCCGTCATCCCTGCTATTGTTCTTTTCCAATCAATTCTGGCTATTTCCTCTCTCCTGAGTTTGTAATTCCCTGTCCTCTACTATAATACTGCTGCATCTGAATCTGACTTAGGCTTCTCCCTCTCAAATTTCAGCATGAATTCAATCATATTATGATTACTTTCCCCTCAGGGTTCATTTACCTTAAGCTTTCTAATCAATTTCTGTTCATTGTACAACACCCAGTCCAGAATAACTAATCCCCTAAGTGGGCTCAACCACAAGCTGCTCTAAAGAGCCATTCTGGAAAGAGGCATTCTAGAAATCCCTCTCCCCCCAATTGGAATCCATCAACAACCTGATTTTCCCCAGCCTACCTGCATATTGAAATCCTTGTGACTATTCTAACATTGCCCTTTTGGCATGCATTTTCTATCTCCCATTGTAATTTGCAGATCACATCCTTACTACTGTTTGGGGGTCTGTATACAACTCCCATCAGGGTCTTTTTACCCTTGCAGTTCCTTAGTTCTATCTATAATTATTCTATACCTTCCATCCTTATGTCACCTCTTTCTAATGATTCGATTTCATTTTTTTTTGTCAACAGAGCAACACTGCACCCTCTGCCTTCTTGCCTATCCTTTTCATACAACATTTATCATTGACAATAAGCTCCCAGCTATAATCTTCTTTCAGCCATGATTCAGTGATGCCTAAAACATCATACAAGTTTATCTACTTTATTCTGTATACTGTGCGCATTTAAATACAACACATTCTGTCCTGCATTCACCTTTTCCAATTTTGTCTGCCTTTTACATTGCAACTCATACTGTTAATTGCAATTTTGCCCTATCAACAGCCTCTCTTCACTACACGTTGCTTCTGTTTGTAAACCAACCTCACATTCAGCATCATCTCTCTAGTTTCCATCCCCCTGCCAAATTAGTTTAAACCCTGCCGAACAACTCTAACCAACCTGCTGCAAAGATATTGGACCACCTCTGGTGCGGGTGTAACCTATCCCTTCTGTAAAGGTTGTAACTTTCCCTGAAGAGATCTCAGTGATCCATAAATCTGAGTCTTAGCACCCTATACCCAATCCGCAGCCACACATTCACCTGCCAAATCATCCAATTCTTACTCTCACTGGCACATGCATAGGCAGCAATCCAGAGATTACTACCCTGGAGGTCCTGTTTCTCAGTTTTCTACCCTGCTACCTAAAACCTCTCTTCAAGACCTCTGCACCTTGTCTTTCTATGTCATTGGTGTCAATATGTACCAAGAGTTCTAGCTGCTCACTCTCTCCCTTGAAAATGCCATGGACCTGATCCGAGATATCCCTGATCCTGGCACCAGGGAGGTAACATGCCATGTAGGTGTCTCTATCGTGCCTACTGAACCTCATCCCTTTTCCTGACTGTGGAAATTCTTATCAGCACAGAAGTTGTTCTCTTCATCTCTCTGCTCTTCTGAGCCAGAGACGTGGTCAAGATGGCTCCCCCCAGTAGGTCATCACCCTCAATAGTATCTAAAGTTGTATACTTATTACTTCGGGGAATGACCACAGGTGTACTCTGCACTGGCTGTGCATTTCCCTTCCTTCTCCAGACAGTCACCCAGTTACTTGTTTCCTGCAATCTAGGGGCAACTACCTCCCTGTAGCTCCTATCACCTCCTCATTCTTCCGTTTGCATCAAAGATCGTCGAGTTGCAACTCCAGTTCCTTATTATGTTCTCTCAGGAGCTGCAACTCAGTACACCTGGTGCAGATGTGTTCATCCGGAAGTCTCCCAGACTTCCCACATCCACACACAGTCCAAAACACAGCCCCTGGAGCCATTCTCACTAAACTACTATGCTGTATCAGACAAGGAATAAACAAATAAGAACAGAAAGAGTAACTTACAAGATACTTTACCTCACCCCAGCATGATCTCGCCTCTTGCTGATGAGCCGATCCTCAACTCAGAAACTGCTGTGAAGCTCTGCCTTTAAAATCTTGATTGCCATCTTGATTGAAAACTAGCACCTTTTATGCACACTTGTTATTGATCGTCCTACTCAGAGAAAACTCGACATTAGGCAAGTTGATGTGAATTTGAGTTCCACAAGTTTACTCTTCTGGTGCAGAGTACAAGATGGAATTGAGCCCAGGAACACTAAATACATAGGACTGAAAGAGAATCACCTCAATGTAATTCACTTTTATTTCGATATCCAACAGTCAAGATTATCTACGGGCAAACATCTGTGATAAATAATAAAGCTTGTGCTTTCATTATAAAATTAGTTGAAAATGCTGAGAAGTATCTTACACATCAAAATAGTAATCAGCACAACAATTCCATTTGCTTATGATCGAATTATGCAAAACTAATTTCTCCAGTGCTTCCATTATAGTTTACCTGTGTTGTTGTTCATTCAAGTCAATGTCCACATTGTTCCAATATTCTCTCTTGGAATTTGTGGCTTCCTCCCTCTGTGCACTGAAGATCCATCTTCCTGGAAATCACCACGTCCAAACCGTATTGCACCTCTGGTGAGTTGGTGTAGAAATAATTTCAAGTAGATGCCTCCTTACTCCAGAAGATTTTTATGCATACCACATTCCACTATGTTCTGCACAGATCACTTTTCCATTCAATTTGCTGTCATCAGCAAAGTTTGGTCTGCTTCTCTCGGTGCTCTCATCCAAATCATTAATGTACTATAAACTGTGAACAGTGGTGGACGTAGCACTGGCCTCCGCAGCACACTGATCGTCAGCCAGAGGACAGGAAATTCGGCCCACTATGTTGTGCCAAACCAGCTAAAGAGCACATCAACAACACCCAACCACTAATCCCTCCTACCTACACATTGTTCATATTCCTCCACCTTCCTGACATCCACATCAATCCAAATATCTCTTAAAAGCCACTAATTTGTTAGCCTCTATCACCCTACCAGACAGCACATTCCAGTCGTCCACTACGCTGAGTAAAAATCTTATCCCTCACATCTTCCTTGAACCGACCACTCCCCCCCGCACACCTTCAATGCATGTTCTCTGCTGTTAGACATTATAATCCTGGGTTCGTGATATCCCTGTCAACTTTATCTACTGTATGTCACTCAATCTTATAAACCTCTGTCAGATCTCCCTTCAGCCTTGCTACTCCAGAGAAAACAATCCAAATTTATTCAGCCTCTCGTGATAGCACATGCCCTCTATACCAGGCAACATCCTAGTAAACCTCTTCAGCACCCTCTCCGGCACCTCAACGTCCTTTCTATAGTGGGGCAACCAGCACTGTACACAAAACTCCAGATGTGGCCCAACCTGAGTTTTATAAAGTTGCAACATAACCTCTTGACTTTTGAACTCAATGCCTCAACAAATAAAAGCAAGCAGTCCATAAGTCTTCCTAAGCACCATATTGACCCGTGTAGCCACTTTCAAGGAGCAATGAGATTGGATTCCAAGATCTCTCTGCTCAGCAACACTGTTAAGGATCTTGCTAAGGATGTAGCCTCTGTTGCTGAAGCAGCCCCTGATGTCACGCAAATAGGGGTTTTGCAAAATGAAGTGAAAACCCTGCAAGCCAAGGTATCTTGGTTGACGTCAACTAGTACTGCTGCATAACATGACACATCAGCTAGGAAACCTAACCCATCTGTAGGACTTACTGGGCAGAGGAGAGCTGCTGAAAGGGGTCTTTTGACTAGGGAAATGACCAGTAGTTTCTGTTACAACTGTGGGAGGGTGGACATTTCAAGTGGGAGTGTGAAGGACAGGAAAACCTTTGGAAAGTAACCCAGTGGTTGCTTGAACAAAAGGAAGATGGGAAACTTCGGTGGAAATGGCTAAGAGAATGGCCTGGCATCTTGGAGAGAACATGTTCCAATCAGTATATCAAGGGAAATACTGAAGTGCAAAACATTATTCCTGAAGGATTACTGGGACCAAACTCTGATGTAACCAAATGGATTGAAAGTATTTATGCTAGAGCCATATTAGTCACACGTGCTCCAATTACTTTACTTTACAGATCCTTTTACTAACAGTGTTTGGCGTATATACCATTGATGCCACTCAGTACCTTTGAGATTTGGGGGCTGAATGCTGATGATTACCCATATGATGGTTACTTGCCTTTGCAACTGGAGTTACCGGAAGCAAATCTTGGAGTATCTGAGACAATTGTTACACTAGTGGTGGTCTGCCCAATCCGGTTAAAAAAGGTGAAGCTTCCATTCTTATGGGAACAAATACGATTCTTCCATCGTGAGAAGTCTTGGATGGGGAGAACTTTTTTAAGACACTGTGTATTCTGCCAGTATTCAGAGCTGTTTTTGAGAATGTGCAAGTTCCTCCTAAGCAGGATGATGAGCACAGGTGAGGAACTGTGAAGTACTCCCAGTCCAAACCTGTCATGTTACATCCTGGGGGAGTAGTTAGAGTTATGGAACCCCCAAATTTGCCAGAAGGCCCAACACCACAGCCTTCCTGGTGGATGTTCTGGAGAATCACAAAAAAGAGTCACCCTTACCAGCTGGAGTGCGGGTGAGACTGAACTGCAGAAACCTTTGGCTGCCCATGCAAACAGAATGACAGTGATTATCAGGAATACCTCAGGAAGAGACATTACCCTCAGACGTTGGATGCCAATTAGATTAGATTATGAGGACACACAGTTCTCTTTTATTGTCATTTAGTAATGCATGCATTAAGAAATGATACAATGTTCCTCCAATGTGATATCACAGAAACACAAGACAGACCAAGACTGAAAAACTGACAAAAACCACATAATTATAACATATATTTACAACAGTGCAAGCAATACCGTAACTTGATGAAGAACAGGCCATGGGCACGGTAAAAAGAAGTTCAAAGTCTCTCGAAAGTCCCATCATCTCACGCAGACGGGAAAAGGAAGAAAACTCTCTTCCCGCCATGAGCTACCAACCCCGCAAACTTGCCGATGCAGCATCCTGGAAACACCGGACCACAGTCCGACTCTGAGTTGTCCGAAAACATCGAGCCTTCGACCAGCCCTCCGTCACTGAGCACCGAGCACCATCTCTGCCAAGTACTTCGACCCCAGCCCTGGCCGCAAGCAACAGGAAAAGCCGAAGATTTGGAGCCTTCCCTCCGGAGATTCTCGATGGCACAATAGCAGCGGCAGCGAACCGGGCATTTCAGAATTTTCTCCAGATGTTCCTCCATGCTTCTCACATCTGTCTCCATCAAATCAGGATTGTGCACGGCCCCTATTTAACAAATACAATATCATTTCATTGGAGAGGCCGCGCGCGCTGCATCACGCTGCCATCTTCTCCTCCCGCCAGTTGCACATCTTCACATCTTTACTCTATGACGGTAGTGTCTAGTTCCCTAGTGACAAAACTGGGAGAGAGACCGTGCCCTGAATCAGGGAAGTTGACATTGATGTCATTCAACTTTGGTGACTCCCCAGTAAGTGAGGAATAGGAAAGAAGACTACTTGAGAAAATAGTGAAGTGCGAAGATGTCTTTTCTACCAATCAATTTGATGTTGGTTGCTCCAAGGGTACTCACCACACTATTAGAGTGACAGAGGGCACCCCTTTCTAGAGGGGTATCGCCAGTTAGCACCAGTGGAGGTTGAAGGTGTTTGGTAGCATCTGATGAGACTGAAGGAAGCTGGAGTAATCACTGAGTTGAGAAGTCCATATACATCATCTTTAGTTGATGTGAGGAAGAAGAATGGGAAGGTAAGACAGACCCAGATCAATATACTGTCCAACAGATCAAAGATGGTATGACCTGCCTAAGTGGAGCCAAATGGTTCACTGTGTTGGATCTAGGAAGTGGGTATTAACAGATACCCATGAGAGAAGCTGATAAAGCGAAGACAGCATTCATATGTCCACTTGGATTCTTCTAGTTTGAACGAATGCCTTAGAGAAAATTAGGAGCACTGGCTACTTTCCAATGTGTCATGAAGAAGACTGTTGGGGACATGTACCTGCTTGAGGTTCTGATGTACTTTGTTATCTCATAGTGCTTGGGTCAACACTGCAGGAGCAAGAGATGAAGCTACTGAACGTGTTAGACCGCTTGAAGGCTGAAGGGACAAAATTGTCACTGGACAAGCACCAGTTCTGTTTTTTTTAGGCATCCATTGGTCTCATGAGACCATGGATTTGTGCCTTGGAAGGTTTCCAGGGCAAGGTTGTATGAAAGACCAGCAGTTTCCCATGCTGCAAGTCTCCCCTCTCAATGCCACCGATGTTGTCCAAGGGAAGGGCAAGGGCCAATACAGCTTGGCACTGGTGTCATTGCAGAGCAATATGTGGTTAAGTGCCTTGTTCAAGGACACAACACATTGCCTCAGCCAAGGCTCGAACTAGCGACCTTAAGATCACTAGACGAATGCCTTAACCACTTGGCCATGCACCAACCCCAGTTCTGTAAGGTGTTAGTAATTGATGTCAGACACACAGTCTCTCTGAACAGAGTGGCTATGGATCTGTCTAGGACAGAGGTGTAACCACATGGCCAAGGCCCAAGAATGGGAGTAGCCTACATCCATTCCTTGGATTCTATTGGTACTACAGGAGATTTGTGAAGGACTACTCCAGAGTGAGCCAACATTTGAATTAAGTTTGCTTTGTGGTTACACGTCCACCCCCACCCCGTGCCTTTTGGGAAGAAAGGGAGGAGAACAAAACGAAAAGACGGCAAGGTTTATCTTAGCCCTTCAGATCCTTTCAGGGAAAGATGGGATGCAAAGCGTGAAGAAGCATTTCAGCTGCTGAAAAAGTTACTGACTGAAGCACCTGTGCTTGCTTTTGCAATCCCTCAGTTGCTGTATAACAGCATAACATAAGAACATAAGAAATATGAGCAGGTCCATCTGGTCCATTGAGCTTGTGCCACCATTCAATAGGATCATAGCTCATCTGGCCATGGACTCATCTCCACCTAATTGCCTGTTCCCCATAACCCCCTTAATTTCCCCTATATGCAAAAATCTATCCCACCTTGTCTTAAATATATTTACTGAGGTAGCATCCACTGCTTCATTGGGAAGAGAATTCCACAGATTCACCACTGTCTGGGAAAAGCAGTTCCTGCTCATCTCCATCCTAAAACTACTCCCCCAAATCCTAAGGCTATGAACCCTAGTTCTAGTCTCACCTATCAGTGGAAGAAACTTTCCCGCCTCTATCTTATCTACCCCCTTCATAATTTTATGTGTTTCTATATGATCTCCTCTCATTATTTTGAATTCCAGTGAGTACAGTCCCAGGCGACTCAATCTCTCCTCGTAGTCTAATCCCCTCACTTCTGGAATCAACTTGGTGAACCTCCTCTGCACCACCTCCAAAGCCAGTATATCCTTCCTCAAGTAAGGAGTGCAGCAATGCAGGTGTGGCCTCACCAGTGCCCTGTACAGTTGGAGCATAACCTCCCTGCTCTTAAATTCAACCCCTCCAGCAATGAAGGCCTGAAGACCAACATCCCATTTGCCTTCTTGATGTTCATGCCATCAGGTCAGAGGCTACCCAAATTAAATACAAGATGTTGTTCCTTCAACCTAAGTGTGACCTTATACTGACAGCTGATGGCATGAACATTGGTTTCTCAAACTTCCAGTAATGCCTTCATGCCCCCTTCACCATTTCCCATCCCTTTGTCCCTCCCTCATGTTATCCTCTTGCCTATCCCTCACCACCTTCTGCTGCTCCCCCCCTCCCCACCACTTTCTTCTTTCTTCCATGGCCTCCTGTCTCTTTCACCAATCAACTTCCTAGCTCTTTGCTTCATCCTTCCCCCTTCAAGTTTCACCTATCACCTGGCATTTCTCTCTCCCCTCCTCCCACCTTTCAGATCTTGTCTTCAGCTGCTTTTTTTTCCCAGTCCTGCCAAAAGATTCTGGCCCGAAACGTCACCTGTGCTTTTTTCCGTAGATGCTGCTAACCTGCTAAAGTCCTTCAGCATCTTGTGTGTGTTGCTCGAATTTCCAGCATCTGCAGACTTTCTCTTGTTCACCATTCCTTCATTGTCGCTGGGTCAAAATCATGGAATTCCCTCCTTAACAGCACTGAGGGTGGACTTACACTTCAGGGACTGCAGCGGTTCAAGAAGGCAATTCATCACTACCTTCTCAAGGGCAGCTAGGGATGGACAATAAATGCTGGCTTAGCTGGCGATGCCTGAATCCCATAAATGAATTTAAAAAAATATCTATATTGGTGCCAAGTTCAGGTTGAGGTTCAATAACAATCCACTGACTTATATTCTGACCTCCGCAAAATTGGATGCCACATTGTCTGCTTATGATTTCAGTCTTAATAATTGGCCGGTAAGTCAGAACATTGATGTTGATTCATTGTCACAACACTCGCATGAGGTGCTGCCAACGGACAGAGAGTGGGAGGACTTTCTTGCCTCTGGTATTAAAGCACAGATGGGAAATGAGAGCCAAGTCTATGGCCTTATATAAATGTGGATCTTTTGGGAGCTTCTAGTCCTTCCATTCCACAAGCATATTGCAACTTGATCATGCTGAATGCAAACCAGTTGCCTGCCCGAGTCCTACAGAGTTGGCAGCAGCTCAGCAAGATGACCCTTGTACAAGTGTCACCTGGACATCTGTTGTGAAAGTAGATATGGCTGATGTTGAGTAGACAAAGCACCTTACCATACCCCTACTGATGAGGCAATAGGACAAGCTGAGGTGGAGGAACAAAGTTTTCTACATGGTTATGTCTCCTCCAGACAGATCTCAGTATTCTTAGCTTTATTACCTGAGAAGATTATACTAAAATCACTTTATAATGACTCAGCTCATTTGGGGTTTGACAAGACCTATTATGCATTGGTCTGAGATTGGTTCCATTAGCCCCAAATGAAGCCTGAGGTTGAAAACTACTGTAAGTCAAGTATCTGATGTATTCGGAAGATTGACACTGCCTGAAAGGGTTGCTTTATTATCTCATTTACAAAGTGTGTATGGATTTCCTTTCCACAGAGCCTGATTCCAGTAATGCTGCGAATTTCTTGGTCATCACACATCACTATACCAGATATCCTCAAGCCTTCCTGACAAAGGATCAGAGAGCATCTCAGTTGTCAAAGATTTTTGGAAGAAATATTTTGTTCATTATAGCCTCCCAAGAAGCACACACAGCAATCAGGAAAGGGATTTTGGGAGTCGGCTCATGCATGAGTTACTGAGCGTGTTTGGAGTTGAGAAGACAAGGATCACGCTATATCAGCCTTAGGGTGATTTTTGGCCTGAAATGTTCAACCAGGAAATTGCTAAGCATGCTTGGAACTCAGGATATCAGCAAAAAGAGCAAGTGGAGCCAGCGTATTGGACATTTGGTACACTGCTACAACTGCACACAGGATGAAGCCACTGGCTATTAACCTTATTTTCTGAAGTTCAGACACATCCTGAGATTACTGTAGATCTGTGTTTTGGAACCAGCTGTGAAGATGCCACAGGAGACGCATCTCAACTATGTGTCTGACATGAGGGAAAAAAGCAAAAAGCTTATGAGTTAGCAGTGGTTTCTGCTACTAAGCAAAACCAAGGAAACAGGAGGAGATATATAACCATATAAAAATTACAGCATGGAAACAGGCCATCTCGGCCCTTCTAGTTCATGCCGAACTCTTACTCTCATCTAGTCCCACCGACCTGCACTCAGCCCATAACCCTCCATTCCTTTATGATCGAGATCAGGTTCTGTCGTCTGATGCCTGGTGACAGAGTTTAAATAAAGAATTTGGAGCTACAAGGAAGCATAATTTGGCTGGGTTCTTATGCCTTACGTAGTGGAAAGCCAGATGCCAAACTTGCCAGTTTTCTGGGTGAAGCCAGAGGATAGGATTGACCCCTAAGGCAGGAAGTATATGTTGACCCGGAGCCTGACATGGAACCTATACTGAGTTGAAGAACTCTGAGCAGAAGGAGAACAGAAAGGCAACAAGCTGACTGTACTGTGAGCAAGACACAAAAAAATGCTGCAGGAACTCAGCAGGCCAAGCTGAGTTCCTCCGGCCTGCTGAGTTCTTCCAGCATTCTTGTGTGTTGCTTGGATTTGTAGTACTGTATCTGCAGATTTCTCTTGTTTGTGACAGTAGTGTTACTGTCTATACAAAGAACTGGAACCAGAGGAACCAACCACTGAATACTGTACAGACTCAGAGGATGAGTGGGGTGGCTTTGGCTCAAACAGGCTTTGGCGAGAACAGGCAGAGGCCAGGGTAGGTTCCGGTAAGTTTTTTGTTCAGATTGTCTAGCGTAGAGAGAATGCCAGGCAGGATGTTGGAATGCTCCTTTTGCAGGATGTGGGAAGTCAGGGAGCCCTCCGGTGTCCCTGACAATGACACCTGCAAAAAGTGCATCCAGCTGCAGCTCCTGACAAACCGTGTTAGGGAACTGGAGCAGGAGCTGGATGACCTGCGGATCATTCGGGAGAATGAGGAGATTATAGATCGTAGCTACAGGGAGGTGGTTACACCAAAGGAGCAGAGGACAGGAAATTGGGTCACTGTCAGGCGAGGGAAGAGGAAAGGGCAGGCAGAGCAGGGTTCCCCTGTGGCCATTCCCCTCAACAACAATTATACCGCATTGGATACTGTTGGCGGGGGATGACTTACCTGGGACAAGCTGCAGTAGCCGGATCTCTGGCACTGAGTCTGGCTCTGCAGTGCAGAAGGGAGGGGGGAGAAAGAGGAGAGCGGTAGTGATAGGGGACTCGATAGTTAGAGGTGCAGATAGAAGGTTCTGTGGTCGTGACAGAGAATCCAGGATGGTTTGTTGCCTCCCAGGTGCCAGGGTCAAGGATGTCTCTGATCGATTGCATGACATTCTGAAGTGGGAGGGTGATCAGCCAGATGTCGTGGTACACATCGGTACCAATGACATAGCAAGGAAGAGTGAGGAGGTCCTGGACAGTGAGTATAGAGAGCTTGGTAGGAAGTTGAAAAGCAGGACCTCAAGGGTGGTAATCTCAGGATTGCTACCTGTGCTAGGTGCCAGTGAGGGTAGGAATAGGATGCTCTGGAGGAGGAACAAGTGGCTGAGGAAGTGGTGTAGGGGGCAGGGTTTCAGATTTCAGGATCATTGGGACCTCTTCTAGGGCAGGTGGGACCTGTACAAGAGAGACGGTTTACACTTGAACTACAGGGGGACCAATATCCTTTCAGGGAGGTTTGTTAGTGCTATTGGGGAGGCTTTAAACTAGATTTGCAGGGGGAGGGGAACCAGAGTGCCAGAGCTGACAGTGTGGCTGGGGTGAAAATAAATGATATTGAAAGTTTAAGCAAATCCGCTGATAGAAAGGTTGAGAGTCGTGGTAAAAATCTTCTGAGTTGTATATATTTCAATGCTAGGAGTATTGCAGGGAAGGCGGATGAGTTGAGGGCGTGGATTGACACGTGGAATTATGATGTTGTAGCAATTAGTGAAACTTGGCTACAGGAGGGGCAGGACAGGCAGCTTAATATTCCAGGGTTCCGATGTTTCAGATGTGATCGAGGCAGAGGAATGAAAGGTGGGGGAGTAGAATTGCTTGTTAGGGAAAATATTACAGCAGTGCTCAGGCAGGACAGATTAGAGAGCTTGTCTACTGAGTCCTTACGGGTGGAGCTGAGAAACAGGAAAGATATGGCCACGTTATTGGGATTGTATTACAGACCACCCAATAGTCAACGAGACTTGGAAGAGCAAATCTGCAGAGAGATAGCAGGCAACTGCAGGAAACATAAAGTTGTGGTGGTAGGGGATTTTAATTTTCCATACATTGATTGGGACTCCCATACTGTTAGGGGTCTAGATGGTTTAGAGTTTGTAAAATGTGATCAGGAAAGTTTTCTAAATCAGTATACAGAGGGACCAACTAGAGGGGATGCAATATTGGGTCTCCTGTTAGGAAACGAATTAGGGCAAGTGACAGAAGTCTGTGTAGGGGAGCACTTTGGTTCCAGTGATCATAACACCATTAGTTTCAATTTGATCATGGACAAGGATAGATCTGGTCCTAGGGTTGAGGTTCTGAACTGGAAGAAGACCAAATTTGAAGAAATGAGAAAGGATCTAAAAAGTGTGGATTGGGACAGGTTGTTCTCTGGCAAAGATGTGATTGGTAGGTGGGAAGCCTTCAAAGGGGAAATTTTGAGAGTGCAGAGTTTGTATGTTCCTGTCAGGATTAAAGGCAAATTGAATAGGAATAAGGAACCTTGGTTCTCAAGGGATATTGCAACTCTGATAAAGAAGAAGAGGGAGTTGTATGAAATGTATAGGAAACAGGGGGTAAATCAGGTGCTTGAGAAGTATAAGAAGTGCAAGAAAATACTTAAGAAACAAATCAGGAGGGAAAAAAGAAGACATGAGGTTACCTTGGCAGTCAAAGTGAAGGATAATCCAAAGAGCTTTTACAAGTATATTAAGAGCAAAAGGATTGTAAGGGATAAAATTGGTGTTCTTGAAGATCAGAGTGGTCAGCTTTGTGCAGAACCAAAGGAAATGGGGGAGATCTTAAATAGGTTTATTGCGTCTGTATTTACTAAGGAAGCTGGCATGAAATCTATGGAATTGAGGGAATCAAGTAGTGAGACCATGGAAACTGTACAGATTGAAAAGGAGGAGTTGCTTGCTGTCTTGAGGAAAATTAAAGTGGATAAATCCCCGGGACCTGACAGAGTGTTCCCTCGGACCTTGAAGGAGACTAGTGTTGAAATTGCGGGGGCCTTGGCAGAAATATTTAAAATGTCGCTGTCTACGGGTGAAGTGCTGGAGGATGGGAGAGTGGCTCATGTTGTTCCGTTGTTTAAAAGAGGATCGAAAAGTAATCCGGGAAATTATAGGCCGGTGAGTTTAACGTCAGTAGTGGGTAAGTTATTGGAGGGAGTACTAAGAGACAGAATCTACAAGCATTTGCATAGACAGGGGCTTATACGGGAGAGTCAACATGGCTTTGTGCGTGGTAGGTCATGTTTGACCAATCTGTTGGAGTTTTTCGAGGAGGTTATCAGGAAAGTGGATGAAGGGAAGGCAGTGGATATTGTCTACATGGACTTCAGTAAGACCTTTGACAAGGTCCCGCATGGGAGGTTAGTTAGGAAAATTTAGTCGCTAGGTATACATGGAGAGGTGGTAAATTGGATTAGATATTGGGTCGATGGAAGAAGCCAGAGAGTGGTGGTAGAGAATTGCTTCTCTGAGTGGAGGCCTGTGACTAGTGGTGTGCCACAGGGATCAGTGCTGGGTCCATTGTTATTTGTCATCTATATCAATGATCTGGATGATAATGTGGTAAATTGGATCAGCAAGTTTGCTGATGATACAAAGATTGGAGGTGTAGTAGACAGTGAGGAAGGTTTTTGGAGCCTGCAGAGGGACTTGGACCAGCTGGAAAAATGGGCTGAAAAATGGCAGATGGAGTTTAATACTGACAAGTGTGAGGTATTGCACGTTGGAAGGACAAACCTACGTAGAACATACAGGGTTAATGGTAAGGCACTGAGGAGTGCAGTGGAACAGAGGGATCTGGGAATACAGATACAAAATTCCCTAAAAGTGTCGTCACAGGTAGATAGGGTCGTAAAGAGAGCTTTTGGTACATTGGCCTTTATTAATCGAAGTATTGAGTATAAGAGCTGGAATGTTATTATGAGGTTGTATAAGGCATTGGTGAGACCGAATCTGGAGTATTGTGTTCAGTTTTGGTCACCAAATTACAGGAAGGATATAAATAAGGGTGAAAGAGTGCAGAGAAGGTTTACAAGGATGTTGCCGGGATTTGAGAAACTCAGTTACAGAGAAAGGTTGAATAGGTTAGGACTTTATTCCCTGGAGCGTAGAAGAATGAGGGGAGATTTGATAGAGGTATATAAAATTATGATGGGTATAGATAGAGTGAATGCAAGCAGGCTTTTTCCACTGAGGCAAGGGGAGAAAAAAACCAGAGGACATGGGTTAAGGGTGAGGGGGGAAAAGTTTAAAGGGAACATTAGCGGGGGGCTTCTTCACACAGAAAGTGGTGGGAGTATGGAATGAGCTGCCAGACGAGGTGGTAAATGCGGGTTCTTTTTTAACATTTAAGAATAAATTGGACAGGTACATGGATGGGAGGTGTATGGAGGGATATGGTCCGTGTGCAGGTCAGTGGGACTAGGCAGAAAATGGTTTGGCACAGCCAATAAGGGCCAAAGGGTCTGTTTCTGTGCTGTAGTTTCTATGGTTCTATGGTTCTATGAGAAAATGGGAGTGCGGTATGCTTTACCTTATACAAACTTGCCACGAACTGATGAAGAAATGTCTGAATCTCACATTTCTGACTGAGATATAGTCAGGAGGACTACAGTCAGACATGATCATAGTGAAGGGAAACTGGGCCCCAATATAATTAATATAATTGGAGATGAAGTTGACTTCAGTCAGGGGGCTGGGGGAACTGAGTTGCTCGAAGGTACGAGTGATAGACAGGGGGAGGCATCCCCAAGTAGGCAAGAATGGTTACAAGGAGTGATTGAAGCTGAAGAAACTGAAGATAAGTTAAGGAGGCCTCAGAGAGCCAGGAAACCCCCAGACAGGTTGGTATACAATCCACCTGGGAAACAGTGTTGTGTTGATCACAATAGTAAGATTATGTTACTTCCATTTACAAATGGATTGGAGGTCCTGAAATTTTTTGAATACTGTGTTATGAACAAGGGCTTGATATATTCCAAAGGCTTACAGAGTCAGAGGACATGACTATTTTTGGTGGGGAAGAATGTAATGCCTTGGTTAGGAGCAGGTTTTATTATATTTTTACTGCTATGCTGAGGGATTTTTTTTATTTTAGCAGTGTTTCTGCAAATGCAGTGTGTCCTGTGAGTTAAATTTCATAGACTAGTGGTTTGGCTATGGCTAAAGATAAGGAGCCTTTACCCAATTTAGGAATGATGTGTCATCCAATCAAGTTTGTTTTGGTAATGTGTTGTAACATTCCGCCCAGTGGGTTGCCATGGAAGGTTCGAGAGAGCAGGACGGGATCAGATTTCTGAAGGACAGCAGTCTGCTTTGGGTTCTTTTGTGAAGAGGTGTGAAGGAAAACATAAGGGAAGATGCTTAGAGGATCCCACCCACAGGGGAGACCCTATTACAAGAAGTGCTTTGTGCAGATGAATGCTTTCACAGAGGAAGTGCCAGTATTTCTAAGTTAGTCAATTTGTTGGTGGCATTCTTTGAGGGAGGTTCAACCTGTGATGGGAATTCAGTGCTATGATAAAAGCAATATCCCCAACTATTAAAGAAATGAACTCCAATGTTTATGTGTACATTTGGATGGGTTTAACCGTAATGGGCCCTTTTTTCCTTCTCTTTTCCTGTTAACTGTTTTTTGAAGTTGAAATATTGGTAAATATACCTCCACTGTAACTTTCCTGTATGGTTGAACCAAAATCATACCAGCCCTAGATGTGTGTTGCTTATTGAAGGTGGCATTCTCACCAGAAACCATGAGATGCTGAGTCCCGTGGCTGATAGCCAGAGTTAGCTAACAAGCCAGATTTGTTATGAGCCCGGTGAGAGGGTTACATATCCATCACAGATAGCAGAGGTCCCAGCACAGATCCCTGTGGAGCGCCACTAACTACAGACCTCCAGCTTGAACAACTGCTTTCAACCGCTACCCTGTCTTCTATGCACATGCCAGTTCTGAATCCAAACAGCCAGTTTACTGCGGAGACCATGCATCCTAATCCTCTCGATTTACCTACCAGGAGGGATTTTGTCAAATACCTTAATGAAAATCCATGTAGACAACATCCACTGCCCTACCCTCACCAAATTCTTCCGCTAATTCTGCTCCTATGTCTTATTGTCTTAATGTCTTATCATCTTGTCAAAAAAACTCAAGTTGGTAAGATGCGACCTGCCCCTCATAAAGCCATGCTAGCTCATTAGACCATGGGCTTCCAAATGCTTATAAATCATATTCCTAAGAATTTTCTCCAGCAATTTCCCTACAACTGATATGAGACTCACTGGTCTATAGTTCCCAGAAGATTATTCAACACAGACTCCCCCCAGGTCCTCCATATCTTTTTCCTTGGTAAATACTGAACCAAAGTACCTCACTCATATTGTCCACATTCAAGCAAATGTTCCCCCCTTTCTTCTGGATAGTTTCCACTCTCTCCCTAGTTATCCTCTTGCTCTTGATGCATGTACAGAATGCCTTGGGATTCACCTTGATCCAACTTGCCAAGGATTCTTCATGGCCCCTCCTAGGTTTCCTAATTCCTGTCTTTAGTAAGAAATCTTTCCTGATTCCTTTACAATCCTCATGTGCTTCATTTGATCCAAACTTCCAAACCTTTACATAGTTTTCCTTTCTCTTATTGACTCAATTCAATACCTCTCTGAACATCAAAGGCTCACTTATCTCTTATCCCCATCATTTCTTCGAATAGGAACATGCCTTTCCTGTACTCTGCACAATTGATCTTTAAACACCTTTTACATGTCTGATTTGGGTTTGCCAGAGAAAAAGGTGTTCCCAATTAATTCTACTTAGTTCTTTCCTAATGTCCTCATAATGTGCACCATTCCAATTTAAAACTATCTTGTAAGGAACATAGCTGTCCATATCTATAGGTGTCCTAAAGGACTTGTGGTCACTGTTCCCCAAATGAAAGATCAGTCACCTGGCCAGGTTCATTACCCAACATCAGGTCCAGTATGGCTTCTGCTCTCATTGAACTATCCACATATTGATTTAAGAAACCTTCCTGCATACACTTAAATTCTGCCCCACCTAAACCTCTGCACAAAGAAGGTTCCAGTTTATATGAGGGAAGTTGAAATCCCCCATGATAACAACCCTATTATTTTTATACATTTCCTTAATCTGATTACATATCTGTTACAATGTCCCAATACCTTTTTGGGAGTTGGGGGGGGGGCGGGGGCGGTCAATAGTACAATCCTATCAGTGTGCTTGCACCCTTCCTATTCCTGAGTTCCACCCACATGGACTCAGTATCTGACCCCTCTATGTTTATCCGAAGTGTAGCTGTGATATTTTCACTGATTAGTAATGCAATATCCCCCACCACCCTATACTTTTACCTCCTCTGTCTTCTCTGAAACTTTGAAAACTTGGTACATTAATCACCCATTCCTGCCCATCTCTCAGCCTAGCCTCAGTATTGGTTACAACATCGTAGTTCAATGCACTGATCCATGCTCTAATTTCATCACCCTTACCCATAACACTTCTAACATTAAAATAAATGTACTTCAAACTATCTGACTTATCATACCTGCTATTTTAATTTTGCCTTTCAATGCTTTCCCAGACATGTATCTTCTGGTCTAATTCTTCTCTTACTGACCTGGTTCCCAGACCCCTGCAAAACTAGTTTAAACTCTCCTGAGTAGCACTAGCAAACCTCCCGGCCAGGATATTCCTTTCCCTCCTGTTCAGGCACAATCCATCCCTCTTGTACAGGCACTCCTTCCCAGAAAAAGTTTCAATGATACAGGAGCTTGAAACCCTGTCCCCTGCACCAGAGCCACTCATTCATCTGTGCTATCACCCCACTCCTACCTGCACGAGCGCTTGGCACAGGGAGATTACTGCCCTGGAGGTCCATCTCTTCACCGTCATTTCCAACCGTATATACTCACTGTATATGACCTCTTCCCTTTTTCTGCCAATGTCATTGGTGCCAATATGCACCACGATTTCTGGCTGTTCACCCTCCCTCTTGAGAACATCCTGCAGCTGCTCCAATACATCGTGGACCCTAGCACGCAGGAGGCAACACAGCATCCTAGTGTTTCTTTTGCAGCCACAGAAACTCCTTGCTCTCCCTCTAACTATCAAGACCCCTAAAACTATCGCACTGCCTGACTTCACCCTTCCCTGATAAGCCTCAGAGCCAGTCACAGTGCCACCAGCCTGGCTGCTGCTGCAGTGCCCCAGTGGGTCATTCCCTCCGTCCACCCTCCTGTATCCAAAGAGGTATACTTGCTGCTGTGTGAAATAAGGGAACAGGGAAATCACCACAGGGAAAGCTTGCACTGACTTCCTAATCCCCTTACCGCTCCTGGTGGTCACCTCTCTACTGTCTGAACCCTGTACTCTGGGCGTGACCACCTGTTCAGATGTCTCATCTACAATATCATCAGCCTCCCGAATGATCCTAAATACATCCAAATCCAGCTCCATCTCCTTGACCCGGCATCATTTTCCCTTGCTGGTTCAGCAGTATGGTGTTCAAGAAAGCTATCACAAATGCTTTCTGTGAAGTCTTTTTTAAATTTGCCTCAACCAACTTGATTTGTCCCATCTACCTGAAGTGTCTCATGATAACTGATAGTCTATTCTTTCATGCATCAGAAATTTCTTGATTTATTGCCTGAGCAGTGATGTTATTTAGTGGCCTGTAAGTTTTTCCTTCACTATTCCTAATCCAAACCTTTTCTACTATACAACAATGACTACTCTTTAAAAGTGTCACTGTCTAAACAAAGTCATGGTCATTTTATTAGGTACACTGTACACTTGCTGCTTAATCAAATATGTAATCAATCAATTATTTGGCAGCAAGTCAATGCATAAAAACATGCAGACATAGTCAAAAGGTTTAGTTGTTGTTCAGAAGAGACATCAAATAGGGAAGACATATAATCTAAGTGATCTTGACCATGGAATGATTGTGTGCAAAAATGCCTTGTTAATGAGACATGTTAGAGGAGAATGACCAGACCGGTTCAAATTAACAGGAAGGCGACAGCAACTCAAATAACCACATGTTACAACAGAGGTGTGCAGAAGAACACCTCTGAATGCACAACACATCGAACCTTGAAGTGGATAGGCTACAGCAGCAGAAGACCATGAACATACTCACAATGGCCACTTTATTAGGTGCAGGTGGGACCTGTAAAGTGACCACTGATTGGAGGTACTTGATTGTCTTGAGGCCATATTTATTTGGAGGTGCTGAGAGTGCTGGCGTCAGAGCACATCTGAGTCACAGCAAAGCATTAAGACAAGGTTACTTACTGGGGAAAGCCTAGACTGTGGTTGGCTGTGTACAGTGCTGTCCACAGATAAAGCATACAGCACCACTTTATGACTTTATTTTTATCTCTTTCATGCTTCTTTCCATTGTGTTGGCAGTGAATATTAAGCAGCTTGTTACTCGAAATGACAAGCCTGGATGAACCAGATTAGGACTTTGTAAGAAGGGCTGCTACAGTATTTGCTGAATTATTAAGTGCATATGCAGTGAGCCTACAAATTATCACAGTATCATGGCAATTATGGCACAGCAAGAAGGCCACACAGCCAATTCAGTCCATGTTCTCCAAACAGGCATATTTTCAGGGTAATCCTACTTCTCAGTTCTTAGTGCAAGACATTGTAGTTTATGGCTACTGAACATTGAAAGAACTAGTTAGAGTGGACATGGAGAGGATGTATTCATTATGGGAGAGTTTAGAATCAGAGGATAAAGCCTCAGAATAGAAGGATATCCCTCTAGAGAAGAAATAATAGGGAATTTGTTCAACCAATGAGTGGTGAAACTGTGGAATTCATTGCCACCATGGTTGTGGAGAGAAAGTGATTGGGTATATTTAAAGCAGAGGTTGATAGATTCTTAATTAATAATGGTGTCAATGGAGAAAATGCAGGAGAATGAGGTTGAGAGGGGAAAATAAATCTGTCATGATGGAATGGGAGACTCGATATGCTTATCCATGGTTTTTCCCCCCAAAACTGTTCTTTTAGGCAGTGCGATCAGACCACAGCTAATCTTCAGTTTAACTGCTCTATTCTTTTCTCTTACACAATGTTGTCTTGCTGCTACTGAACCTCGCTAACCATCCAGTCTGAAGCACTTGAAGGGACCTGACCTGACCAAAAGGTTTGCCAGCATTCCTGCACACAGCAGCACAGTATCTGGGTGACCATCACACCAAAGCCCTGAATCACCCAAGCAGTTTGACACAAAGACAGAACTCTTACTCTGTGGCTCAGCAATCTGCTACACAAATGAACCTCACACCTTAGGCATATGCCACCACAATTCTATTTTGAGAGACGCTGGACCATGTATGTGACATTGATGTGACTGTACAGTTTCAGTAAAGAACTTCTTGCTTTGAAGCTAACTTTACTTAACCACCATCAATGCAATATTTCCATTTTACTTATCACTTAGCTGTATTTTTAATCAGGCACTAATAGTTTGGAATATAACAATTGCTTTCTGCTTATTTGATGGCCAAAATCTTTTATTATACATAACAGTATTTCAAATGCATTTCATTGACCGTCACTGGTTTCATTCCTATATCAGAAAAGGGAATTCAAACTTAACATGTTTAATTAGAACAAAGGAAATAACTTCTCAGAACCAAGACTATAAAACATTGAAGTAGAAGTAGGCCATTCTGCCCACCAAGTTTGCTCTGCTATTCCATCATGGCTGATTTAAAATGTCTTTCAAATCTATTCTCCTGCCTTCTCCCTGTAACCTTTGATATCCTTACTAATCAAAAACCTATCAACATCCATTTTCAACGTACCCAATGATTTGGCCTCCACAGCAATGAATGCCACAGATTCACCACGCTTTGGCTAAAGAAACTCCTCACCTCTGCTGTAAAGAGATGTTCTTCTACTCTGAGTCTGCACCCTCTGGTCCTACACTATCCCATTAAAACTCCTCTGGACTCTCTCCAATGCCTTTCTTTGTTACGGGCCTCAAAACTGCTCACAGAACTTCAAATATGGTCTGACCAATACCATATAAAGCCTCAGCATTATACCTTTGCTTTTATAGTCTAGTCCGCTAAAAATGAATGCTAACATTGCATTTGCCATCCTTACTACAGACTCCCTTACTACAACCTGCAAGTTAACTGTTAGGCAATCCTGCACAAGGACTCCCAAGTCCATTTGCACCATCGATTTCTAAAATTGCTCCCTAATTAGAAAATAGTCTACATCTTTATTCTTTCAATTGAAGTGCATAACCTTACACTTTTCCACACTGTACTCCTTGTGAGTGTTAAGCTGGTTGCTGTTCCTAGTGATGAAATGGAGCGTTATCAAATAAATAGCAAAATCCCAATAAGTGTTGGACTAGCAAATTAACAGATGTTACTTCTATTAATAACCCAACACTTAGTTCACTTGTTTTTGTTATATGCCAGCAAATTGAATTTCCCAGTGAACCCTGTGAACTTAAAAGGAATCCTATGAATGTCAGCCAGTGTTTAAGATTGACACAGTGTTCCGGCCCTAACCCTGATCTTGGCCATACTCTGTACACCCAGCTCTGTTGTACAACTGATTGTAGTTCAGATCTGCTGCTTGTTCTCTGCCTGATGGATGATCCAGATGCCGAACCCTTATCTCCAACATGTCCTTGAATTTCTAAGAATTAAACATTAATTCCTATGGAACAAGTTCCAGTTGTCTGAAGGAG
Source organism: Mobula hypostoma (assembly GCF_963921235.1). NCBI lineage: Eukaryota > Metazoa > Chordata > Chondrichthyes > Myliobatiformes > Myliobatidae > Mobula > Mobula hypostoma. The sequence continues at coordinate 27,410,215 of NC_086111.1, read as the reverse complement.
AAATAAAAGTACTTTGAACATTTTTACAAAATTATTAGAGTTGTAATGACAAGTTTCCGAACTGTTAGGAATTTGCCAATGTGGTACGAAATTTCAGAATGCTTAGCGCCAGAGATGGTGGGAGTTAACAATGTAGTAATGAATGGAAAATCCACAAAATTGGTTCCAAATATCATATGGTGTGATAAATTGCTTCTCCTGTTTCTTTTTTTAGTGAACAGCCTGGTTGCCTGGCTATCAGGCTAATGAACTTGGAGTGCTGAAATCCTGCAGTAGATGGGTGAATTAGAAGTTCAGATAGGCAGCAGATGGTAGGTCTGAAAGTGAGAGGGGTAAAAATTTAGTCGGATGATGTTCTCATGAATAGAATAGATGTTAGAGCATATTTGAGGGGACAGGCGAGTGGTCGGGGAGAGATGGGATTAGGAAGTGTGATGGGAGATGAAGCAATGGTAGGTCAATATGATCATAAACCCCTTGGCAGACAAAAGAGAGCGAGAGAGCGAGAGAGCGAGAGAGCGAGAGAGAGAGAGAGAGAGAATAGAATAGTCAGAATGAACCAATGCCTTTCTCTAGATTTTCAACATCTGCCATCTCTTAAATTGCTTTACCCTTCCTCATAGGATTTAACTTTGTGGATCCAGCAGCTGAAGTCTCACTCTAGGCAGGGAAAGTGGGTGGGCTGCAGAGAGATGACCATCCATTTTGGCCTGCTGACCTACTGATTCAAACCACATTAATACTCTGTAGTTGAAATTGATTCTATCATTTGCAATCACCCATCATTTCACTGGTAAGAAAAGCAATTACATGCTTGACATAATATCAGAACGATATGGGAGCTGAATTGGGCCATTCGGCCCATTGAGTCTGCTATTCAACCATGACTGATTTTTATACTCCATTTTCCTGTATTTTCTCTATAGCCCAAAGCACCCTTACCAAACAAGAACATATCAATCTTTTTTGAAATATACCAATTATTTGGCCTCTTCATTCCCCTAGGGAAACAAATTTCACAAATTTACCACCATCTAGCCGAAGAAATTTCTCCTCATCTCAATTTTAAAGAGACATCCTTATATTCGGAGTCTGTGCACTCAGATCCTAAACTCTCCTACTAATTGAATTAGTAGGTAGGTTTCAATGAGATTCCCACCCCCTCCTCATCCTTGTGAACTCCAATGAGTACAGGTCTAGAGACATCAAACGTTCTTTGATACATGCTACCTGACCTGCCTGGTTCCTCTAGCATTTTGTGTGTGTTACTTCTTATATGTTAAGTCCTTCATTATTGGGATCATTCTGACCCCTGTCCAAGACTAACACATCCTTCCTTAGGTTCAGGGTCCAAAACTGCTCACAATATCCAAGCAACACACATCAAAGTTACTGGTGAATGCAGCAGGCCAGGCAGCATCTCTAGGAAGAGGTACAGTCGACGTTTCGGGCCGAGACCCTTCGTCAGGACTAACTGAAGGAAGAGCTAGCAAGAGATTTGAAAGTGGGAGGGGGAGGGGGAGATCCAAAATGATAGGAGAAGACAGGAGGGCCAGGGAGAAGGAAAGGGGGGAGGAGGGGAAAAAAAACCCAGAGGATGGGCAAGGGGTATAGTCAGAGGGACAGAGGGAGAAAAAGGAGAGAGAGAGAGGGGAAGAGTGTGTGTATATAAATAAATAACGGATGGGGTACAAGGGGGAGGTGGGGCATTAGCGGAAGTTAGAGAAGTCAATGTTCATGCCATCAGGTTGGAGGCTACCCAGACAGAATGCAAGGTGTTGTTCCTCCAACCTGAGTGTGGCTTCATCTTTACAGTAGAGGAGGCCGTGGATAGACATGTCAGAATGGGCATGGGATGTGGAATTAAAATGCGTGGCCACTGAAAGATCCTGCGTGTTTACATTTTTAAATCACAATATCCAAATTCAATTTGACTGATGCCTTATGAACCTCAGAATTACATCTTGTTTTTTGTTTTTACATTCTAGCCCTCTCAAGGTAAATACTAACATCATATCTGCCTTCTTTCCTTTTATGTTGAACTTTTTCTAACAAGGGGTTAAAAATAAATGTTCTTAGTGGTTTTTAAAGGATGATAGGGTATTTAATAGAGAAATAGGTGAAGTGAGTTCAGAGTTCACCCACAAAATTATGCTGGGAAATGGAAGAAGGCATATAATTAAGTTGTGCAGAAAAGTCAAGACTGAGCAAATAGATATAATGTAATATGGAATTTTAGCAACAGCAACCCTGTCCACCCAGAAGGTCCAGGGGTGCTGTTGGTCAGGTCCTGGGGATTTGCCTACCTTAATATGTTTCAAGGCTGAAAACACCTCCTTCCATGTAAGATACATGTGACCCAAGAACCAGTTAAGATGGCACCTGAGTACAACGCTCCTTTGGCTGACATCTTCTGGATAGGTCATGAAACCCTCTATTTGAATTCTTTTATGTCTTTTACTTTTGTTTTTCAACTTTGTCTGCCATTCTGGCACTGTTGGAGCCCGTGACTCGCTGTTTGGAGATCGTTCAGGTGTTCCCGCTCTGCATTCTCCAAGTGGATTCTTGAGGACAGAGGCCGTGAAGTGGAATGCGAGCTGATGTTTGACACCATTTTGCTAATTAAAGCTTCCATTATGCGCTAACTAAAGGGCATACTAAAGGTAGACCGAAGTATCAAGGCAAGTGTGGAGGGTGAGAGCCTCTGCCTGCCTTTTGATGAGGAGAGAAGGGAGCTCAGAGAGTGTTGCCCAGGTTTTCTGCATTTTGTATATGGACTTGGACTAAGACTTCGTTCAGTCTTTTTTTTTAATATACTTTGTGTTTTCGGATGATCGTTCTCTTTTTTTGTGCAAGGAGAGGAATTTGGTGGGTTGATGTGCCTATTCCGTTTTAGTTTATTTTTGTGTGAGAGGAGGGATTTGGGGGCTGATGGTCATGCTGCCTTTCTTTTATTTCTTGGTTTCATGGCTACTCAGAAAGAAAAATTTCAGAGATGTACACCTTGATAATAAATGAACCTGTTCTCCCTGATTCAGTTCAGGTATGTAATCTTTTTAGATAACTATTTAAAAACTCATAATATTGTGGTCACTGGACCGAAATGGTTGTCTAACTGTTTGTTATAGCCACAATATCAAAGCCCTTAGAGGCAACCAACTCCCTTAAATCATCTGACTTGCATGTTAAGTTACATGCATTGAAATGGATGCAATTTAAGCAATGGTTCTCTCTGTCCTTTAAACATGGCTATCTAGATTGATATACTTACACACTTCAGTTGTTACATATATCCTTATTTTCTCATTGACTTTGATCACGAGACCTACCCCATTGCCAATCAAGTTTAAACACTCCCGGCGCGAAAACATGTTTCCCACTAGGATGTTGGTCCCTTCTGGTTCAAATGCATCCTGCCCCTCTTCTATAGACCACTTCAACACAGGAAGAGATCCCAATGATCCCAGAACCTGAATCCCTGCCTCCTTCAGCCTCTCGTTTCAGCTGGCCTACCTTTCATTTTCTAAATTTGCCAGCACATGGCACCAGGAGTAATCTGGAGATCACACTCAAGGTTCTGGATTTTAACCTCTTGTCTTATTCCCTTCACTCTCTATTATTCTTTGTTCTACTTATGTCATTTGTACCAATGTGTGTAATGACTTCAGTTGTTCACCCACAAGAGGTTAAAATCCAGGACCTTGAGTGTGATCTCCAGATTACTCCTGGTGCCATGTGCTGGCAAATCTGACTACTTTTGCTAGCCATTAAAAGAACATCCCCCATCCCCCCAACACACACACACACACACACACACACACACACACACACACACAATCGTAACCAGAGGCAAAGCTGTTAGTGAGGTGAATGGTCCTGCATTGACTGCCTGCACCTGCTGGCCATCTACCTATCTGAAGCATGTGTGACTGCCTCAGTGAGAGTTTCATCTAAGAAGCCATCAGTCTCCTGGATGATCTTGAGTACCACCTTCAGTTCCTCAACCCAGAATGTAAAGAGCTACACTTCTACAGATTGAGTTATCAGACAGATCATGTCTTGCAGGAGGAACATTCCGCTACCCTAAATGCCATCCTCTCGACATTGAATTAAGGATTAAGAATGAACAACAAAATAAACCTCAGCTTTTGTTAAGTCTCACCATCAAGTTCCAGGACCTGCTTTTCGGTCGTGTTATTCATGGGAAATCACTGGGCAGAGTTTCAGTTTGTTAACCACTTTGTAGAAAGACTGACTGTATTTCAAAAGTGTGTTGATCAGAAAAGTCTAATGACTTTTAAACAAAGGTGGGGAAATCACACTCAGATGACAAGCAACCATAGCGCAATTGAATAGCAGATCTGACGTGGTGAGTGATTTCATTTGACTCTGTTGTTACTGTACTTTTTGGTTACAAGGTAGCTAAAGTTTTTTGATAGAGTTAAAACACTAGATGGATGTAAACATTGTATCTGAGGCACCCAGGTACTTCAAGAAAGAAGAATCACTCTTGCTGTTCTCTATCGACTCCTGAAGGGAGTCCTCTACTGCTGATACATGTCAGAGCACAAAACAGCTCCATAACTTGCAAGCTTGTGGGAATCGACACTGTGGCTATCTTTTCTCTCTAAACTTCCCTGTTTCTCAAAAGTTTTTTTCATTTTCCTATAAAACATTTTCCTTGAATTGTAGTTATTAGATAATTACCCCCACAACACTAGAGAGCTACCTATGGATTGAGACAGTTCTTGTTCAAAAATACACAAAGAAAGCATGTTGTGGGTCTGTGTAGACCTGTAGAGAAAAATGACATTGTAATGTTTTATTTCTTCCTTTCTAGGTTTTCCCATGTTTAATCTCACTTGGAGACCACTGGCATTTCCATCTCTTCTCCTTTTCCTTAATAAACAAAGCTAAAAATAATGTTGGTAATTTCAGTGATAACTGTGGTTATTTGCATTTAGAATGCTGAGTGATGGTATAATGAGAGTAGTAATATATTTAAATTGTTACATCTCGTTTGGGGAATTTATTTTTCAATGTTGCTCTTAGTGGACCTATTGTTTCTTGTCATTCTTTCTTTCATAGGTCAGGGTTATATTTTGTAAGTGCTTTATTTACAGATTTATTTGAAAGCTTAAAATAACAGTCATCTCACTTCCGATATTCGAATCCAGGCATTCATCCAACTCCTTTAGGTATTAATCAATGCAGTACAAATGTGTCTTCTGGCTTTCCATTTACAATAATTTATAATTACCTGCTCGGGTGCCACATTATTGTCATTTTAGATTCGTAGATTATTTCTCCATTATTTGTTTTTGTTTGTCCATATTAAATGAATTCATCTCTTTTAAATGCTTTGAAATTCATCCTCATCACCTAACCTGTATTGTAGTGATGAATGAATTGCACATGATATTCATTTGCTGAATAGAGGTTTCATCAGCAAGGATCTCCTGCAAAAGTCTTGGACACTTATGTATAGCTAGCGTGCCCAAGATTTTTGCACAGTACGATAGTATTTTTATGTTTGGCACTGTACTGCAGTCACAAAAAAAACAAACTTTATGACATATGTGAGTGTTGATAAACCTGATACTGATAGAGGTCTGAGAGTGGGAAGGGACAGGGAGAGCGAATCATGGCTCGGAAAAAGGGTAAGGGCGAGGAAAGGGAACGGGAAGCACCAGAGAGACATCCTGTAATGATCAATAAAGGAATTGTTTGGAATCAAAGGACCTTGTCTGGTGTCTCAAGCTAAACCCCCCTCCCATCCTTGGCACTCCTTTGCCACCTATCCTACACATCTCCCATGGTACTCCACCCTCTACATTCCCAATATCCTTTCCTCCCACCAAATTTACCAACTTGCTCTCTGCTCCACTTTGACAAATATGGTACTGTTCAAAGTCTTAGGCACCCAAGCTATACTGTATTGTATATGTGTATAAGACTTTTTCTTAGTGCTGTATATCCTTTGGTTTTAGACTTCCTTATCCTGGGAAAACTACTGTGACCATCCAGCCACCTTACCTATGGCACCTGTGAACAACGGGACCAATGGTGACGTCCTGCTGACAGTTCACAAAACTACTTTTTTACTTCTTCCTCTTTCACATATGATTCTACTATTAAGCTGTGTGCAATTGGAGCCTGTGATTTACATTTTGATGGGGTGTTTGATGAGGTTTGGAGTGGAGTGTGTAGCCTGGAGAAGGGGCGTGAGCTCACGATTGTCTCACTTGCTTCGCTGTGATTGAAGCATTGAACAAGGTTGAAGCTGTCGAGGACAAGAGTGGAGGACAGGTGGGCGTTCTCCACCATCTTCCAGTGTTTGGCTAGTCTTCCTCTCCCTCCGGCTAGCTGTTGTCAGAGGAAAGTGCAGAAGTCTTCGAATCCAAGTTGCTAGGATTGATGAGCGAGGCTTTAGACTCCTTTTGGGGGACTTTGTGGTTCATATTGCGTGTTTTGCGGGATACTGGTTACACTTTTATTTTGCTATCTTTGAGCAGTTAGATTACGGAGATTGATGCAGACTGGGGTGCTTCGATGAAGAACAGCACTGCGGCCTGCATTGGCGGATAGCACAATACTGAACTGAACTAAGCTGAATTTTACAGGACACCTGGTTTGAAGTTGATATTCTATGTGCTGTTCGCTCACTTTTTGTCTTTTGCGCAATTTGTTCTTTTTTTCAGACATTACGTGTTTGATGTTTTCTTGAACAGGTTCTATGGTGTTTCTTTGTTTCATAGCTACTTGTGGGAGGATGAATCTCAGAGTTATATTCTGTATACCTATTTTGATAATAACTGTACTTGGAATCTTTGAATCATGGTTTTATATGAAGTTACCTTCAATCTGTTAAACTCCAGAGAAAGAGCTCCAGCCTATCCACTCTCTTCCTATTTCTCAAGCACTCCAGTCTCGATAATATTCCTATGGATTATTTCTGCATTCTTTCTAGTTTAATAAAGTCCTATAGCTCAGCAACCAGGACTGACCACAATACTCCAATATAATCTTGTAAATGACTAGCAGAATTGTAACATGACCTCCCAACTCTTGTACCTGTTGCCCTGACCGAAGAAGGCAAGATTGCCAAATGACTTCTTTACCAACCTGCTTATCTGTGTTACCAGGGGATTATTTACTTGCATCCCTCAGTCTTTCTGTTCTATGACTCTATCCAGGGCCCTGCCATTTACTCTATAACTCCTGCACTGGTTTAACTGGCCAACATGAAATATCTGTCCAAATTAAATTCCATCTGCTATTTTTAGGCCTACATTCACAGTTGTTATAGATCATGTTGTATCTTAATTACCTTCTTGACTGTCCATGATAGCACCGATTTTAGTGTCATCCACAAACTTGCTAACCATGTCATCCTGCATTGTCATCCTAGTTATTAATATAGCTGACAAACAACAATGGACCCAACACAAATTTCTATGGCATACTGCTGGTCACAGGTTTCTGGTTTGAAATACAACCCTCCAGAAGCACATTCTGATTCCTTCCACCAAGTCATTTTTGTATCCAATTAGCTAACTCACCTTGGATTCCACCTGATTTAACCTTCTGGACAGCCTTTCCAAATGCACGTAGACCCTACTATTTTAATCTTCAAAATCTGTGGCTGGCTAGTTGTGCCGTTAGTGCGACACTATTACACCTTGAGGCATTAGAATTTGGAAGACAATTCAGTCAATGTCTATAAGAAATATGCATATCCTTCTCATGAGCATGTGGGTTTCCTCTGAGTGTTCCAGTTTTCTTCCACAGTTCAAAGACCTACTAGTTTGTAGGTTAATTGGTCATTGAAAATTGTCCTGTGATTGGCTAGGGTTGCTGGGTATTGAGGCTTGTTGGGCCAGAAGGACCTCTTTCATGCTGTATCACTAAATAAAAAAAGAAAGAATAAGTGACCACACACACACACACACACAAAACCAGCTCTGCTCATTATCAATGTTACATTTGACAGATACGTCCATGATGATTTGTTAGAGTAGACATCCTCATTACCATCTGTGCAACTACATCATCCTGAGGATGTTTCCATCACTATTGTAAACCCTGATTTGTTTTTACAAGATACCTGGAGAGTTCTCCAATTTTTCCCATCCCAGACATCATCAATCAAAATAGAAGGGAGGACTGGAGGACGAAAATGAGAAGGGTGTTTATGATTTGGTCTCCTAGCACTCACAAGATTCTGGAAGAGTATGGAGATAAGTTTGCCAATGTCCTTATCATTCCCTGTACTTGGCCAAGTTAGCCGAAGAGTGTTATCATTCTGATGAAGTTCTATTGACTCCATCTACACTTCTTTCTGCTTCACAATAGCATAAAGACCTCTTCTACCATGATCATTCTCTCTTCTCCCCACTCCTGCTTTGCAGAAAATGCAAAAGCTTGAGAGTACGAACCACTAAACTCAAGGACAGATTCTATCCTGCCATTATCAGACCCGGCATGGATCTCTCATAAACTCAAAGATGAATTCTTGATCTCCGACTTGACATCGTTGTGGCCCTTGCACTTCATTTGTCTACAAACACTGCTCTTTCTCTGTAACTGCATATTGTTTTCTTTTTCACTATCTTGATGCACTTGAATAGCACACAAAGAAAAGCCTTTATATGGGACAATAATCAACTAATTTCAATCCCACCTAATGCCCCACAATAGCACAATGGATGAGGTGTTCCAAAAACTTCTAAAGATGTACCTTAGTGAGCATTCTTACAGGTTGTATCACCATCTGGAATGGGGGGGGTGGGGGGCGGTGCGGGATGGGATAGCTACTGCGCAGTATCGAAAGAAGTTACAGAATGATATAAACTTAGTCACCTCCATATTAGATACTAGGTTCCCTAGTATCCAAAACATCTTCAAGGAATGGTGCCTCAGAAAGATGGAATCCGTTATTAAGGACCTCCATCACCCATGACATGCCCTCTTCTCATTGTTACCATCGGGAAGGAGGTACAGAAGCCTGAAGTCACACACTCAGCAATTCAGGAACAGCTTCTTCCCCTTTGACATCGATTCCTAAATGGATATTGAACCCATGAACATTACCTCACTTTTTAATTTGTTTATATATTATTCCTGTTTTTGCATTACTTTTACTTTAACTATTTAATTTGCATACATATACTTACAGTAATAATTTACTGATTCTTATTTATATTTTATTTTTATCTTTTTTTTGTCTGTATTATCATGCATCGCACTGTACCGCTGTCGCTAAGTTTCACGACTCTGATATTAAACCTGATTCTGACTCTAATGTTCAGCTTGGAGGGATGCCAAGTCCCTGAGGACTTAAAGGAGAATTAAAACTGGGAAAGCTTCATGACAAGACTGATAATAATGTACAACAGCATGGTGAGCATGTTGCAGGCCTGCTGGGCCAAATAGAGGTGATGATTTCAGGAGATTGTGACACTCTCATTGGATGATAGATATCCTTCATCATTGCTGCCAAGCAACTTTCCCACCCAACAGCATCTGGTTCAAATCGCTGCTTTGTGAGGTTTACCCATTTCTGCACTGAACTTCAACTCATTACTCTGCGAGGTTTACTCATTCTGCACTGAAATGTGGCTATGGCCTGCAACTATCATAGTGTGAACTCATTTTTGTGAACTTCAGTTCTGGCTACTTTTTGCTTACTTTTATTGTTTGCATGGCTTTTTATTTCTTTTCCTCTCACTGCATGCTGGATATTTGATGGTCTTCTTTGTTTTACTGAGTTCTATTGGGTTTATTTGTTTTCTAGCTCCCTGTAAGAAAACGTATCTCAAGGTTGTATAAAGTATACATACTTCGATGATAAATTTACTTTGACTTTGAGTATTTTCTAGTGCAGTTGATAGCCACTGTGGAGACACAGAAACTACCCAAAATCTTTCCACCCCATGTAATCTGAACACCATATATCGTGTCCTACCTATGGTCACTCAGTCTGCAGGTTCAGGACTTTAATGTCTCCTCTCACAAAAGTTGTAATTCAGCTCCTGTAAAAATTCAAAGTTCAAAGTAAATTTATACTCAAAAAGCATAATGTATATGTCACCATACATAACCCTGAAATTTGTTTTCCTGCGGGGATTCTCAGTAAATCCAAGAACTATAATAGAATTAATGAAAGGCTGCACCTAACAGCTTCGACAAACAACAAATGTGCAAAAGAAAACAAACCGTGTAAATACAGAAGACAAGTAAATAAATAAACAATTACTCTTGAGAACATGAGATGAAGATCCTTGAATTTGAGTTCATAGGTTAAGTTAACAGTTCAGAGATGGGGCAAGTGAAGTTGAGTGAAGTTATCCCACTGGTTCAAAAGCTCCAAAGTGGCTGTGTGAGTCCTGAGACTCCTGCACTTTCTTCTTGATGGCAGCAGCAAGAAGAGAGCATGGCCTGGGTTGTGGGTCCCTAATGATGGACACCGCTTTCCTGCCACAGCACTCTGTGTAGCTATGCTCAACGGAGGTGAGGATTTACCCTTGATGGACTGAGCCATATCCAACAATTTTTGTAGGATTTTCCTTCTATAGGAGTTTGTCAAAGTTTTAGATGTCATAGCGGATCTTCACAAACTTAGAAGGAAGTAGAGGCGGTGCTGTGCTTTCTTCATACTTGCACTTATGGGCCTGGCCATGGACAAGTCCTCTGAAGTTACAACACCAAGGAATTTAAAGTTGCTGACCTTGTCCACCTTTGATCGCTTGATGAGAAATGGATCATGGATCTTTGGTTTCCTTCTCCTGAATCCATAATCAGTTCCTTGGTCTTGCTGACATTGATTGACTTTTGTGACACCAGTCAGCCAGATTTTCAATCTCCCTCCTATATGCTGATTCGTCACCACCTTTGATTCAGCCAAAGACAGTGGTGTCATCAGCAAACTTAAGTATGGCATTAGAGCTGTGCTTAGCCAGTGTAATGTGAAGCAGGATGCTAAGCACACAGCCTGATGGAGATTGTGGAGGCGATGTTCTTGCCAATCTGAACTGACCGGGGTCTGCAAGTGAGGAAGTCGAGGATCCATTTGTACAAAGAAGTATTGAAGCCAATGTCTTGAAACTTACTGATTAGTTTTGAGGGGGTGATAGTATTGAATGCCAAGCTGTATTCAATAAAGAGCATCATGATGTATGCATCTTTGCTGTTCAGATGTTCCAGGGTTGAGTGAAGAGCCAATGAAAGTACATCTGCTGTGGACCTGTTGTGCCAGTTGGCAAATTAGAGCAGATCCAACGCTTCTCAGGTAGGAATTGATATGCTTGTCACCAACCTCTCACAACACTTCATCACAGTGGATGTAAATGTTACTCGACAATAGTCACCGAGACAGGTTACCACATTCTTCTTAGCCCTGCTTGAAGCATGTGCATACCTCAGATTGAAGAAATGAGAGGTTAAAAATATCGGTGAACACTCCGGTCAGTTGATCAGTGCACGTCTTTAGTAAGCATGATATTTGTAATATTAATTGGTACCAATTCAAATTTTGCATCATGTGTCTGACTGCACTTAAACTGCAATATTTCTTTGACAGGATTATTCCAGAATCTGAGTGTCTCGCTCATTGAATACTTTGGTAAGAAGACTCTGACTCAAGCTCTTTCTTTTAATTAATACAATGTCCTGTTTTTTTAATGTCCAACATTTCCCAGATTAAAGAGAAAGATATAATATCATTTCTTCCCTTCAGGTGCTCTGAGGCAGAGGTTAAAATTTGCTCAGCATCTAGCCTTCTCCTTCAATTGTTTCTCTATGGCATAAGAGACCGACCCATTTAGAACAAGGTCTTCTGGTCAGTCATCAAGGCCATTGTGCAGATTCAAATGGAAAGGGAGCCAGCTTCCAGCAGCTGGACCACAGACTCACACTGAACATCGCTCATTAAGAATAAGGTGCGAGGCAGTGTAGTAGTTAGCACGTCGATTCCCACCATTGCCTGTAAGGCATTTGTACATTCTCCCTGTGACTGTGTGGAGTTCCTCCCGGTGCTCCGGGTTTCTTTATTGAGAAGATGTACGATTAGGATTAGTGAGTTGTAGGCATACTATATTAGTGCGAACTGCCAAGCACAATCCTTGCAAATGGAAATGATGCTTTTCATTATATGTTTTGATGCTTTGATACTCATATGACAAATAAAGCTAAACTTTATCTTTATATCTTTAACTATTTTATGATCTAGTTTGTGAAAGGCATCGCCATGAGATAATTAAAGTCAAATGACACGATTTTCAATTAATGTATTTTTTGATGTTGTATTATTAATAATTGATTCCAACACAGTATTGGTGCTTAGTGCATTCTCATTTCAGTCAGTTAACATCTATTGTCATGCTGTGGTAAGTCACAATGTTGTAGCAGCTGCTAGCATTACTGCAGGCTCTACTAGGTCTCACCTAGACAGATTATTAATGACATGCATGTCAGATCAATGGTAAACATCGAACATAGTACTTGAATACTATTACATTCCAGTTTGTTGGAGCTAGCTTCGCACAAAGAACTGTCTCGTTTTCATGATAATAATAGGCGATCCTCAAAAACTACTTCATTTAATATAAAATACTTAGGAACATCTGAAAAATACCTTATACAAATGCTGGCTTTTCTATCCTAAACTAAGAAAGGAAAACAATTGCACAACAAAATGTGCCATTATTTGTTGAAAGATAAGCACGTTTATGGAAACCAACAACATCAAAACTGGGTATGCAACTGCTTTCATACAGACTGGACAGTTTTGTGGAAATCTGAAATTAATATTCAGTATTAAAGTGCTAAAGCTTCAGTTGTCCAACAACCAGGAAAAATCAAGAGAATGCCCTTGTTGTAGGAAATTTGTTTTAAAAAAGTACAAACGTACATTTGGTTCTATAAAGTTTTATGGGGCATTTTAGAGCTGATAGTGAGCAAAAAAAAAAACTCATTACTACACCTCTGGTTCTTTCCTATCTGATCTGTAAGATGTTTTGGCTCCGGAAATTGGTAGAAGGTCACTTCCCTGGTGTTCTGGAATCTTCCTGGATAACTGGGTGGTTTAATTAAAAGCAAAGAGGTAGTTACTGTTTCCAGCAACCACACAGCCAGATTTGGACATAGGTGGTCAATAGCAACATATGTATCAGGACTTAAGATCAAAGTACAAAGGGAGTTCCATGGTTTCACTAGGGAACAAAGTGCCATCTTTTTCAATCCCTCCTCACCACACGTGATGCCTCTTTCTTTATCTGTTGGACTCCCGTTCTTCTCAGTTCCCTTCCCTCCATCACATCCTGCAACCTACACTTCCAAGCACACATTGTATCAGATCTCTTACTCTTTTATTCCTCCACGATTTGCTTCCTGCAATAACACATTAATGCTTCCCACCACCCCCCCCCAACTTCTGACAGAGCAGTCTGCAATCTACCACAGCACACTTGCACATCTACGCATATCTCCAGTGATCCAAGGTCAGTCCTGAGTTCCGTGGAGTCAGTAAAGTGCTTGCATATTCCCTGTGTGAATGGATGGATCTCCTTCAGTTGTTTTGTTGTCCTTCCATATCCCAAGAAAATGTGCAGATTTGTAAGTTCTAATGAAAGACTTCAGTTGTTTTTCTTTCCACAGATGTAGCCTAACTTGCTGAATATTTTCTGCATTTTCCGATTTATTTCAGATTAGATAATTGGATGCAGTAACTTGTTCTCAGTGTGTAGGTGCATGGTAGAACCTGGGGTGGGGTCGGAAGGAGGTTGATCAGAATGTGAGGAGAACAAAATTGGATGAGTATAAATGGGTGCTTAATGGCTGGCTCTGAGTCAGTCAGCTGAAGGAACTGTTTCTGTACCTCAGGACCCCATTACTCAAATTCCCTCCAAGCTCCATACACCTTGCATGAAAAGGGGTTTGCAGTCCATCTAACAGCTCACCATCATTCCCCTCATTACAACCCTGAATCGGTCGACTGAGGGAACTGTTTCTGTACCTCAGAACCCCATTGCTCAAATTCCTTCCAAAGCCCTTACACATTGCATGAAAATAGGTTTACAGTACATTGAACAGCTCACCATCATTCCTCTCATCCCAACCCTAACCATCATAAAAGAAGATATGCCAGCAGCTCTGCTCTGGAGTTTGGCGAGACTTTTACCAAATTCTCTATATGTTCAGTAGAAGGTATACTGTCTGGTTGCCGTCGTGGCTATCCCTCAAGGTTGAGAATGATGGTCTTTATACTGAACAAGTGGCCCACAGAGTGAAGACGCCTCTGTGTGTATTTGTTTAACATGTACTTGATGTTGCACTCCACAAATCAACCAACTGATTCCAATGGCATGGAAACTATGACGATTGGAGCTGATGGGTTTGTTGCAGCCTTCATACGCCTTCACAGCCATTGAGTTTGAAGTAACTTTGTCTGCCTGTTCCACCGTTGAGGTCTTGGTTGGATTGTTCTTCGTCAGGGACCTCACCCTCGAACTTACCGCCATGGGTGACCCTACCAGGAGCATAGCTCCAGACGGCATTACTCTCGGGTTCACAGGACCACACAAGCTTCTCCACCACGACAAGGTGACAATCCACGGAGAAGTGACTGGTTGCATCACAAACTAGTATAGGGACTACAATGCACAGGATCACAAGAGGCTGCAGGAACACTTGAATCGGCCAGTTCCATCACAGACACAAGACTCCTCATCATTGAGGATATCTTCAGGAGTCAGTGCCTCAAGAAGGTGGCATACAATAATAAAGATCGCCGCCATTAGAGGCATGCCCTCTTGTCATTGCTATAATTGCGGAGGAGGTACGGTTGCCTGAGACTCACATTCAACGACTCAGGAACAGCTTCTTCTGTTCTACAATAAGATTTTTGAGCAGACCATGAAACCATGAACCTTTCACCATTATTCCTTTTTATTACTCTATTTATGTTTGTAATTTATAGTTATTTTATGTCTTTGCACTGTACTGCTGAAAAAGCAACAAATTTCATGTCATATACTGTATATCAGTGATAATCAATTTCTTTTTCTGATTCTGCTTCTGCTTTTAATTCTAACATGAGTGTTTATTGATTCATTAAGTCACTCAGGATCATTACACTCCCAAAACCAGAGACATTTGCATCTCGTCAATGCAGCTGAAGACCTTGTGCATCAGTGACCCAGCAGAAGCATCTAGAAAGAGGAAATATTAGTGGTTGTAATTTGATGAAGGTTTATAGGCTGTTAGACAGATTGAGTTGAGTTTACTGGGGCGGTGACTTTGGTTGAATGAAATCAGAGAGATTGGGGTGTCATGCTTCCAAGATACGTTTTGCTCATGCAAGTTAGACATAGAACAGACTAGTCATAGATCAATACAACATGGAAACAGATCCTTCAGCCAACTTGTCCATGCCAACCAAGATGCCCATCTATGCTAGTCTATTTGCCGATGTTTGGCCCATATCCATCTGAGCCTTTCCTTATCCATGTAGTCAACCAAGTTGATTTTTACTGTTATTGTACCTGCTTGAGCCACTTCCTCTGGCTACTCACTCCATAACTGCACCGTTCTCTACAAGAAAAACTTGTCTCTCAGGTCATTTTAACCCTATGCCCTTGAGTTTTTGATACCCTCTCCCTGAGGGAAAAATGCCATCTGTATTCACCCTCTCTACGACCATCATAATCTTACATACCTTTATAAATTCACCCCTCAATCTCCTATGTTCCAAGAAACAAATTTCTAACCTGCCCAACCTCTCCCTGTAACTCAGGCCTTCAAGTACTAGTAAGTTTCTCCTAAATCTTCTTGACACTCTTTAAAGCTGAATGGCATCTTTTCTATAACAAGTTGACCAAAACGTGCATAGTAGTCCAGGTGCAGCCTCACCAATGTCCCGTACAGCTGTGACATAGTTCCAAATTCTACACCCAGTGCCCTGACTGATGAATAGCAGTGTGACACGTCTTCTTCACCACCCTGTCTATCTGTAGTGACATTTTCATTGAGCCAAGACTTTTAACCCTGGTTCCCCCTGTTCTGTGTTTTCACTGACGTCCTGCAGGTGGTATCCTAGCCTATTTCTAGATCAAGATATGAGATACAAAAATCTGATGAAGTTAATCTGAATCAGTTTGTTTT
Organism: Mobula hypostoma; assembly: GCF_963921235.1. Classification (NCBI taxonomy): domain Eukaryota; kingdom Metazoa; phylum Chordata; class Chondrichthyes; order Myliobatiformes; family Myliobatidae; genus Mobula; species Mobula hypostoma. The sequence continues at coordinate 27,394,054 of NC_086111.1, read as the reverse complement.
TTGGCATTAACTCTGAGCATCTAAAATGGATCAGAGGAATTGTATTCATAATTGGATAACAGTGGGCTATATATTGTGTTTCAACGTTAAAATTTCAAAGTAGCTTTATTATCAAAGTACATATATGCCACCACAAACAACCCTGAGATTCATTTTCTTATGGGCATACACAGTAAATCCTAGAAACATAATTGAATCAATGAAAGACCACAGTCAAAAGGATGCACAAACAATCAATGTGCAAAACACAACAAACTGTGCAAATACAAAACAAAAAAAACATAAATAAATAAACAATAAATATTAATAATATGTAATGAAGATCCTCGAAAGTGAGTCCCTAGGTTGTTGGAACAGTTCAGTGATGGGACGAGTGAAGTTGAGTGATGTTATCCCCACTGGTTCAAGAACTTGATGCTTGAAGGGTAAGAACTGTTCCTGAACATGTTGCTCTGGGTCCTGGGATTCCGGTACCTTCTCTTCTTCCTGATGGTAGATGCAAGAAGAAAACATGGCCTGGGTGGTAGCGGTCCTCGATAATGAATGCTGCTTTCTGCTCTGCGTAGATTTGCTCAACAGTGGGGAGGGCTTTAGCTGTGCTTGGATGGGGCAGCATAACTACAGGATACCAGGCAGGACAATAATAGATCTTCTCCTGCCAACTATTTCTTGTACTTCTGCAGAGCTTTTTGATTACATAAAGCTGCACATAAAATTCCAATTTCCTCCTCATTTATGATCAACAGTTCAGAATAATTTTCTTTGACACTGAGCCATATTTGAAATCTGTTTTAATATTTAGTTGCCTTTCCTTCAATAAAATGACTCAGTTTCATCTTGTAAATGTCACATCCATTCCATTCTAATCTAGTGTACATCGCCATGTAAAACTCCATCGACCATTCCCTAATTTGTCACTTTGTTGGTACATGTTTTTGAAGTACAGTCCTTTCATTCATCTTTGCTATGAGGCCACACAGATTAATAGAGCATTTTGCAATTTTACATGAAGTACCCTTCTCCACTTAGGAAAGATGAAAACAATAGAGGATGTAAACAAGTCAAACAACCCTCTACAGTCATGCTAGCTCGCTACTCTAACTTCAGTGTTGTACTTTCTGTGCAATGTGTCATAAGATTGTCTGAATTTCAGGCTGAGCAGCATCACTGAATCTTCTGAAGTTCAGGCTATGAATATCCTCCCGTAATTCTTCCTTTTTTTTATCCTTGCTTGCCATGAATGGAAAAAAAACTCCTTTCTCTTTTAGGTAGTTAAAATCTCAAAGATACCTTCCATTATAGTTTCCGATCACCTTGAAACGTTTGTCAAAGGCATTGAGTTTTTTAATGTTTCCAAATGAAGAGGGATTTCAGTAACAAGATCAGATCAGAGAGGCTGAGGCTGTTCTTCTTGGAGCAAAGAAGGATGAATGGATATTTTACTCTGGGTGGTGGAAGTTGAGGGGATACCTTATAACAAGCTTATTCATTTTAAGAGGCATAGACAGAATAGACAATCCATATCTTTTTCCCACCATCAAATATCTAATAATAGGGGGCAAGCATTTAAGATGAGAGCGGGCAATTCCGAAGATGTTTGAGACAGGTTTTTTTTTACACAGAGATTGGTAGATGCCTGGAAGTTGCTGCCAGAGGTGGTGGAGAAGACATGAAAGAGGCATTTAAAAAGCTCATAGACAGGCATATGAATATGTAGAGAATAGAAGGATATGAACCATGTGCAGATAGAAGGAATTGGGGATCAATAGCTTAATTTATTTGGCACTACAACAACATTGTAGGCTGATTAGCCTGTTCCTGTGCTGTACTGAACCATGTTCTATTTGACAGAGGTGGGTATAATCATGATTAAATTATGATAATTTGCATGGTAGTGAGTATAAAGCAGGACAGATAACATTGCTGTGCTGGAAGTTGGAGTACACACAATGGGCTGAATGGCCTCATTCTAACTGTAACACTTCATCGATTGTGATCAAATGACGTGTGTTTTTGCAGCTAATCCACAGCTTCCGAATCATTTAAACTAATTGAATCATAAATTAAATTCCAATTCTCAGCTTCCCATGAAAGGATTTGAAGACATATCCTTTGGATTATCGGTACAGATTTCTGCAATTGCAGTCAGCAATATGATCAATCCATCACTACATCCAACAGTATATTACTTCAATCCATGATACTGAAATTGTCTAAAATGTCATGTGCCTTGTATTTTTCCCGAGTGATCAGTTTACTTCTTGTCTTCTCTAAGGAGTGCATCATTCTTCTCCTGTCACTAAAATGTCTTGCCAACAGTTCGATAACTTGTTTATGCCCAGGGTTATCTTCTAACTTTAAAAAATAGTACTTAATTAAACCAGTCAATATTTTCACTAGAAATGATTTTCCCTCCATCTGCTGCATACAAAGTGCAGAATATTTCACCTGAGAACCCATGCGATGTTTGGAAATGTTCAAACAGAGGATGTATGAAATGCAGGCAAAATATGCACCACACTGCAAACGGAAGACCACTGTGGAAATGCAGGGCTTTTTAAACTGCTTGGAGCAGTAAGAAGATGAATTGTTATGATAACAGGTGCACCTGGCATTTTATTGCCACTGCTGAAAGGCCACTTCTAGATTTAAAACTCCAATAATCCCACGTAGGATTATTTGCAAATTTTGATAGTTTTGCATCTGTTTGCTCACTAGTCTAGTATATGAGTTGGAGTTGTGACTCGAACTGAGGATCGAGAATGTGGTTGCAGTTGGACAATGGTTCTGGATTACCAGACATTAGGAATGTATGGAGTTTTGTGTTTGGAGCTGGGATCTGGAATACTTGTATACTTTCCCACTCTCTTTAAACTCACTGGGGAAAAAAATCTGATCATCTTGTAGTCATCATCAACACTATGTTCCGTGTTTTACTATGTGGGCGATCATGCTCTTTGTCCATGATTGTTCCTGACTAGCTTCCCTACCGAAGTGGCTTTCTTTTCCTTCTCTGCACAGTGCCCTTATAAGACAGGTGACGCCAGTCATTACTAATACTCTTCAGAGATTGTCTGTCAGGCGTCAGTGGTCACATAACCAGGATCATTGATATACACCAGCTACACATATGATCATTCACCACTTGCTCCCATGGCTTCATGTGATCCTGATTGATGGGAGGGTGTGGGTGGTGGTGCTAAGCAGGTGCTAGACTTTGCCCAAGGGTGACCTGCAAGCTAGCGGAGGGAAGGAGTGCCTTACACCTCCTGTGGTAGAGAAGTATTTCCACCCCACCAACGAGTATGGAGTATGTTGACTATAAACAGGGGTGTGAAAAGACACCAGGGGCATATTCAACATGGACTTGGTGTTGTACAGCAGAGAGGATGTAAGAACTAAGTGGTCTACTCCTGTTTCTGATTTTTTTAATGTTTTGCCCCCTACATTCCCAATTCTGAGGTACTACAATCAGAGAACCACTCATTCAGCACATCACTTCACAACCCATTGCTATCTGTCACAACTCCAGCACTAGAGGCTAACACACACTGTTTCAAACTTGCCTTGCTACCTGTGACAGGTGTTGGCAAGTCTCCAGACAATCGGAATTGATGCCTAAAGTCGGCCCTCTGGATTAGTGAGTGCACTACTGGAGAAACAGCCCCTGTTCTTTCCACGGGTGTCAACCACACACAGTGAGACAGGACCATGTGCAGAACAGTATGGTGGCAGTGATGGTAGTGATGTGGGTGTGGGGGGAGAATGTAGGTGTACTTTAGTCAACCAAGAATTTAGACACAAATGCTGTAAATAAAACTACTATCCAGTATTTTCTTGTGTTTATAAGAATAAACTACAGATCTCAGAATAATTAAAATTCTGCAACAAAAGTTCTGATGACAGTAATTCATAGTTTCTTTATTTCCCTGGACTACATAAAATAAGAACTTTTTTAATTACAAGTTTCAATTCTTATTTCTTATTATTGTAATTCTTTTAATTTATCTTAGTAGCCCTTGTTTCTGTATTAATTATACTCATTGCGATAACATGCTCCTGCTTCACATACATGTACAAAGGAACTTGCTCCATTGAATTCATAAATTCTAAATATTCTAAATAATGCAACATCAAATGTTTAATGGATCTCATTAACTAAGGGCCAGAGTTAAATATATAACCAAGCTTGCTTTTGAGCTGCACAGTAAAATGAAAAGAAAATGGATAAATTATTTTTAATTTTGTACTGAAAGCAACACAGAACAAAGCATTCAGTCTACTGGATCAATACTAACTACAACAGGAGAAATCCCTTCAGTCCTACTGCCCTCTTATTCTCATAAAGTAAATAAGTCCAATAAAGAAAGTTTGTACTGAAAAGATGCTGAAGCTTTTCTCATTTAATTCTCTACATTTGTTGATGGATTTGGCCACATTGTGTTCAAAATCTGTAGCACAGGAGAAGGGCTTTGAGAACAGACTCTACCTCTCTCACAAAAGTGTAAACAGAGGACGGAGCACATCTCCAAAACTCTCCCCACTAAACACAATGTAGCAGTCATTATTGGACCTCTGTAAGCCGCAATAACCACTTTAGAATCCACATAAATGGAGTGGAAGTCAGAGATCCTCAACCCAGTGGGGCCATCTAAGACAGAGAGCTCTCTGGAAGAGCTTCCTGTCAGCTCAGATTCACTGATTTTGCAGCAATTGTTTCCTTTTTAAGCAGATACCCATTGCTTTCTGGAAAACTAGCAAACCATATGTAGCCCCCGGTAAGCCTCAGACTCACTCAACTCGCTTTCGTCTAGTGGGAGCAGCCTTCGGCCCCGCCAAACTGGGTAATCAAGTTTGTGTAGATGCTGTGTGATGTACCCCACCCTGTCAAATAACAGACAATAAACCATATGCGATAAATGTTTACGCTTTATAGATCTTACTTGAACTATGTAATTAATAGAGATAAAATATAAAGGAAAGTAAAAGGCCCCAAACTTATCAAAGTTCACCAACTTCATGCACAACAGTTGGAGCTCAATTAATGAAGTCTTCTTCCCCATTGGATCCCCTCCAACCTCCTCGATCCACCGCCTGGGACCAACCACGGTGGTCGACCAGAAGCCCCACATGAGTCTGCCTTTGGCTCTTCTCCTCGCCGAAGACCCCGGGCCTGGGAGTCCCGCTCGGGGTCCGTCCCATCGGCCAGCTTACAGCATCGCGTCTCCTCCCACTGTCCCAATCGTGCCTTCTCCCTCAACACCCACAAAAATAATAGCTTACAGACACACAAGGAAGAATAACATCTATGCCAATTGGTTCGTTCTCTCTCTTATCAATAATATAACCTAAACAAGTAGAGAGAGAGAGAGAGAGAGAGAACTCCTTACATTGCAGTTATTTCAGAAAAGCCATTTTAATTATAACATAACAAAGAAGCCATTTTGTTAGCCTTTGCAGTAACATAAAAGAAGAAACCCCTTGCACATAGATACTGGAAATATGAAATAAATATAGAAAATGCTGAGGATACTGACAAAGTTAGGAAGCTTCTGAGTCGCTGCTTTCTTAGATATTTACTAAGATTCAGCATGATATCTAAAACTTTGACAAACTACTATAGATGTGTGGTGGAAAATATATTGACTGGCTGCGTCACAGCATGGTATGGAAACACCACTACCCTTGAATGAAAAATCCTACAAAAAGCAGTGGATGCAGTCCAGTCCATCACTGGTAAAGCCCTCACCACCATTGAGCATATCTACACAGAACAGTCTCACAGGAAAGCAGCATCCATCATCAGAGACCCCCACCATCCAGGTCATGCTCTCTTCTCACTGCTGCCATTAGGAAGAACTCACACCACCTGGCTCTTCAACCAGTGAGGATAACTTCACCCAACTTAACCTGCAAAGGAAAGGTGTGTACATCAGGATGCTCCCTACTGACTACAGCTTGGCATTCAAAACCAGAAGCCCCTCAAAACTAATCAATTATATTCAAGACCTTGGCCTCAATACCTCATTGAGCAATTGGATTCTCAACTTCCTCACTTGCAGACCCTAGTCAGTTCAGATTGGCAACAACATCTCCTCCACAATCTCAAACACAGATGCACCTCAAGGTTATGTAATTAGGCCCCTGCTCTACTTACAATGCACTTATGACTGTGTAGCTAAGCACCGCTCCAATGCCAAATTATGGTTTGTTGATGACACCACTGTCGTAGGCTGAATCAAAGGTGGTGACTAATCAGAATGTTGGTGGGAGATTAAAAATCTAGCAGAGTGGTGTCACAACAACAAATTTTCACTCGTTGCCAGCGAGACCAAGGAGCTGATTATTGACTTCAGGGGGAGGAAAACAAAGGTCCTCATTGGAGGATCAGCAACTTTAAATTTCTCAGAGTTATCATTTTAGATGAGCTGTCTCAGGCCTGTGGCCAAGTGGTTAAGGCATTCGTCTAGTGATCTAAAGCAGGGGTAACCAACCTTTTTTGCAACACGGACTGGCTTATTATTGAAGATATTCCTTCGGACCGGCCGACCGGGGGTGGGGGTATGGTTGCCAACGGACAAGAGTAGCAGTCAAATACGGTGTGTTTACCCTGAGAAAGACTACAATGACCATGAAGCCTTGCTCGGGCACCAGTGCGCATGCGTGTACATGCCGATTTTTTTCTACAAATCGTTTTTGGTGATTCTGTTTGGTGGGGGGGGTGTTAATTACGACTGGAATATAGATGATAAGTCAACTATAAGTCACTTGTAAGTGACTAATATGCTCAATTTCATTTCTAAAAGGGTTTATCTAACGAATTTAATATTAAACACAGTGCATATTTTCCTCGCATGAATATAGCAATAAGTCAATTATCAGGGGAGGACAGGGGAGCTTGAAGTAAGTGTTGAACGAACTTCTAGTAGAAGTGGTAGAGGCAGGTTCGATATTTCATTTAAAGAAAAATTTGATAGGTACATGGAAAGGATTGGAGGGTTATGGGCTGAGTGCAGGTTGATGGGACTAGATGAGAGTAGCGTTCGGCACAGACTAGAAGGGCAGAGATGGTCTGTTTCCGTGCTATAATTGGTATATGGTTATATAAGTCACTTATATGTCAATAGCATCATAACGTTTTAAGTAATGTTTGGATATTAAACTAAACACACAGCACATATTTTCCACATATGAACATATAAAATCATTGCAACACACCAATATCGCTGAATCAGTGGGAGCCCTGGACTGAATACTTGTTTTCCTGCAACAAGACGGTCCCATCGAGGGATGATGGGAGACAGCGATACTCGAAGGGGGTTCCTTATGTCCAGTCTATTCCATAATTTAGTTTTCGTTGCATTCATTGCAGAGATGTGTTGGAAATAGAAGCAACGTTTTCAGTGCTTTCGTGGTTATCTCAGGATATTTAGCCTTGAATTTGATATAGAATGCTGGCAGAGATGTTATGTCAAACATACTTTTCAGCCCGCCGTCACTTGCAAGCTCGACAAGTTGATCTCCTTCCCGCGCTGACATGGATGACGTGCGGGTAATGACCTAGCATACGTTCAAGCTCAACAGTGCGTGACAGGGAATGAGGAAAGGTGCAGCTGACTCACATCGCCAAATTATATTGTTTCCTCGTGGCCCGGTAGCGCATGCTTTGCGGCCCAGTGGTTAGGGACCGCTGATCTAAAGGTTGCTAGTTCGAGCTTCAGTTGTGGCGGCCTGTTTGTATCCTTGAGCAAGGCACTTAACCATACATTGCTCTAGTGTCTGTGCCAGGAGTGGCACCCTACATGGACTTCCAATCTGCACCTTGTGAGGCATGAAAATGCCCGACGCAGGCCTCTTAAGGTCTGAGTCAATGTTCCCTCCCTCCCCTCCCCTTCCTCATCTCTGGCCCAGCACATAAGTTCAACTACAAAAGAAAGCATGGCAGCTCCTCTACTTCTTTAGGAGTTTGCGAAGATTCAGCGTGAGATCTAAAACTTTGACAAACTTCTGTAGATGTGCGGTGGAGAGTATGTTGATTGGCTGCATCAGTCAGTATGGAAACACTAATGCCTTTATATGGAAAATCCTACAAAAATATTGGATATGGCCCAGTCCATCACAGGTAAAGCCCTCCCTACCATTGAGTACATCTACACAAAGTGTTATCTCAGGACTCACACCACCAGGTTCAGGAACAGTTATTACCTCTCAACCATTTGGCTCTTGAACCAAAGGAGATAACTTCACTCAACTTCACTTGCCCCATCATTGAAATATTCTCACAATCTATGGACTCACTTTTAAGGGTTCTTCATCTCATGTTCTTGATGTTTATTGATGATTTATTTATTATTTTTCTTTGTATTTGCACAGTTTGTGGTCTTTTGCACTTTGGCTGAATGTGGTCTTTCAATGATTCTATTACAGGTATTGTTTTATTATAGATGTATTGAGTATGCCTGCAAGAATGGTGACAAATATGTACTTTTATAATAAATTTACTTTGAACTTTGAATCTTGCCCATCACTGAACTGCTCCCCCAAACTATGGACTCAATTTCAAGACATCTCCCACTCATGTTCTCAATATTTATTGCTTATTTATTTATTATTATTATTATTATTTCTTTCTTTTTATTTTGTATTTCACAGTTTGTTATAGTTTGCTCACTGACTGACCATCATACTATGTGCAGTCTTTCATTGACTCTATTATGATGGTTGAATTTACTGAGTATGCCCACAAGAAAAGAAATCTTAAGGTTGTATATGGTGACAATATGTACTTTAATAATAAATTTATTTGGAATTTTGAACTTTGAGAGTCGATCTGAGAGAAATTGGGTTAATGTTTCGGGTTGATGACCCATTACGTTTATGATGCTCTTAGAAAACATTAATTCTGTTGTGCTCTTTACAAATTCTGTTTAACTTGCTGATTATCTCCAACATTTCCTATGTGTAATCCACTTCTTTTTGATGATTGCACATTAATGTTCTTTCCCAATCCTTTCAGCTAATATAATCCAGATGCTTAAAACTGATTGCGTAAAATAGGGTTTTCTTCTTTCCCTCCTGGCATTTTTGCCAAGACACCACAGATTGTGTCCTCTGATTATAAAACTTCCAGGCATTGGAAATAATTCCTCCACTTCTTCTCGTTCATAACATCTGCCCACCACCTTTTTGGTACTTGAAGAAGGATAGAAGGTTGGCTGACAGGCAGAAAGCAAAGAGTGGGAATAAAGGGGGCACTTATTAGGTGGCTGCCAGTGATTAGTGGTGTTCCACATGAGTCAGTGTGAGGTCTGCTTCCTTTCACGTTATATGTCGCTGATCTGGAAGATGGAATTGATGTCTTTGTAGCCAAATTTGCGGATTATACAAAGATAGGTAGTCAGAGTTTAAACGCGAACAACAGGAATTCTGCAGATGCTGGAAATTCAAGCAACATACATCAAAGTTGCTGGTGAACGCAGCAGGCCAAGCAGCATCTATAGGAAGAGGTGCAGTCGACGTTTCAGGCCGAGATCCTTCGTCAGGACTAACTGTAGTCAGAGTTTGATAGGTTTTGATTAGTATTGTTACATACCTCAAGGAGATCTTGTGGTTTCTTTTCTTGTGAGAATGATATAATGGTCTGGTGGAGGTCACATGATGTAATTTTCCCGCCGAAGTGAGGTCACGTGATGACCTGTTCACCACGGGTATATAAGGGAAGACCTCAGATGACGCAATTAGTTTTTAGTTTTCCGGTTAGAACGTCAATGAGATACTCCGCTCCGCTGTGTATTTGCAGTATGACACAGTTTTGATTTTAAATGGAGTTTTATGTTCTAATGTAAGATACAGAAGTCTGAGTCAGCAGTTTGACAATCACTGCTAGGTTTGTTAGTGTATCTTTTTCCAGCAGTATTGGAGAGTGAAGACTTTATCGAAGTACAGGATATGAAGGATTAAGAGAAGTCGGGAATGTTTGGCAGCTTAATAAAGGATCGACCTTATTGAGTCTTTGTTGAAGATGTAGCGACCTGCATTGAGATAACTCTCTTGCCAAAAGAGCAAGGTAGTTCATGCGGGATTTGCTCTCTAGAAGTAACAGTATGGGTATCAAAGGTTACAGGGAGAAGACAGGAGAATGGGGTTGAGTGGGATAATAAATCAACTATGATAGAATGGTGGAGCAAATCCAATGAGGTGAATGGCCTAATTCTGCTCCTATGTCTTGTGGTCCGATGATCAGAAATGTTCCTCTCTCTTTGGATTGCCACTTCCACTTCGGAAATCCACACCATTTCTAAGCCTTTGACAGCTCTTCCAAAGAGCAGTGTCCATAAGTGCATTAAACTCTGAGGAATAATTCACAGACCTGATTGCAAAATTCACCTAAATTTGTAGCAATGCAGAATCTTCTGGAGGAATTCAGCAGGTTAATTTCTTCCCCATACACATCCTACTTGACCCATTGAGTTCCTCCAGAAGATTCTTCGTCGCTCCAGATCTCAACACCTACAATCTCTTTGATTTTCTGTTCTGTGCCTCTACTTATGAGCTAATATCTGGATCTTTTCCAAAGTTCTGTGTCTGTAATATTGTCTAAAAGAGTTGATTTTATTGAGCTGAGATTATTAATATGTAGCAAGTTACAATGGAAGAGGAAAGCAGCCATAAAATTCTGCCAAGTACTTTTTCTTTAACCGTATACAAAAGTGCCTTGCTATATACAGTAGGTGTTCGGAGACCAACAAACTGACACGGGAGAGTTATACATTTGTACATTGCAGAAAATTGGCCTTTTGGCCCATCACGTCCATGCTGACCTAGTTGCCCATTTACACTGATCACATTTGTCTGCATTAGGACCATATCCTTCACACCTAAAGATATTAAAACATAGCATTAAGATAAATCTTGCAGATTTCTTTTTTTTAAATAGGCCTTTTAACTACAAAGCATTGAGTGGAGGAAAAGATTTGTTTTTCTATCTCTGCAAAGAGCACTGGAAGATGGTCAAAGTAAAGAAATGTTTAAAAAAACGACAGATAATGCTAAAAATATTCTTCACAACATCTGTTAAGAAAGAAAAAAGTAAATTCAATTCAATGATATTTCATCTTAACTTTTAATCATGAGTTTATTTCATAAATGTAATATTAGATTCAGGTCGAACTTTAATAGAGGAATCATCTTGGTAATGACTTGCATCATCATGGCGTGTTATCATCTTTCCACAGTCATGGTTATCATGATCCTTCACGTCCAATGGCAACAGTGTAGTAAGATTCACTGAACTCTCTCACTGGATGTTGATGGTAGGTTCCTGAAGAACAATGGACCAACAACCAGCAGTTGCATGAGAGGCCCTATTCATTGTCAATTGCCAGACAGGTTGCTTGAACTGTTCACAAACACAAGTTTCAACTAATGCTACCTTATCCAATTTATTAGATTAATAATCATAAGGATGCAATTGCTCTCTATTCTGTCCTTGGTGAAGAGTCAAGATTGTTGTCATATAGCTGCATTTCTTGTTGACCTACAGAGTAAACAGTTCATCCGTGGCAGGGACTCCTAATGCAGGCGCTGTGCCTAATGTCACTTCAAAGTTTAAAATGCTCCCAGTTCTTCTTTAAGAGTCACAAGGTCACCTAAGAGTTCACTGCTCTTTAGCAGATAGTTGAGTGATTCTGCAATTTCAGCAAATAAATTAACCCATGCTCTGTTCGAGTTAAACACACCTAGAAATGAGTGGACTGTTGTGGGTGATTTTGGTGATCTGCTAGCTTTTGCACAAGCCTCGGTGATCTCAAATTTATCTTGGGAAATTTTCTGTCCCAAGTAAATTAGTGCTTTCTGTTACAATTGTTCCTTGTCTGAACTTGCCTTGTGACCGTTGGAAGATCAATAATCGAATAAGTAAAGCACATCATGTTATGCTGTTCTCCAGTATCAGATGCAATCAAGATCTCATCCACGTACTGTATGATAGTTGATCAATGGCTGGTAAGTCCTTCAGATGCTGTCTCAAAGCCAGGTGATTGGCAATGGAGCTGTTGTGGAGTCCTTGAATTTGACATAGGGCGGTGGCTGGGAACGGACCCAAGTGCAAGACACAGACACTGAAGTACTAGGGACAGGACTAGGATACAGGGTGAGGGCAAGGACATGGATACGAAAACAGGGAACCTGGAACAGGACTGGACAAGAGAGCTAGGAGCCCGGGCTTGGACTCCAAGCCAGAGACTGGACAAGGACCCAGTACCTGGGTCTTGCCTCTGGCTCGGACCCCAGAACTAGGCAAGGACGAGGCTTGGTTGGCAGGCAGGATGAGGCTGGAGTCTTCAGGCTAGAGGCTAGAGGCTAGAGACTAGAGACTTGAGGTGAGGCTTGACAGGGGGCAGGAAGCTGGAGTCTTCAGGCTTGAGGCTGGAGGCTAGAGACTTGGCAGGAGGCAGGAGGCTAGAGTTTTCAGGCTAGAGGCTAGAGGCTAGAGACTTGAGGCGAGGCTTGGCAGGAGGCTGGAGTCTTCAGGCTTGAGGCTAGAGGCTGGTGACGAGGCTTGGCAGGAGGCAGGAGGCTGGAGTTTTCAGGCTAGAGGCTAGGGACTTGAGGCGAGGCTTGGCAGGAGGCAGGAGGATAGAGGCTAGAGACTTGAGGCAAGGCTTGGTAGGAGGAAGGAGGCTGGAGTTCTCAGGCTTGAGGCTAGAGGCTGGTGACGAGGCTTGGCAGGGGGCAGGAGGCTAGTGACTTCAGGCTTGAGGCTAGAGGCTAGAGACAAGGTTTGGCAGGAGGCAGGAGGATGGAGTTTTCAGGCTTGAGGCTAGAGGCTAGAGCCTTGAGTCAAGGCTTGGCAGGAGGCAGGAGGCTAGAGGCTAGAGACTTGAGGAAAGGCTTGGTAGGAGGCAGGAGACTGGAGTCTTCAGGCTTGAGGCTAGGCAGGAGGCTGCAGTCTTCAGGCTTGTGGCTAGGCAGGAGGCTGGAGTCTTCAGGCTTGAGGCTAGGCAGGAGGCTGGAGTCTTCAGGCTTGAGGCTAGGCAGGCTCCTCCTGGGCAGGGCGCGGAACTCCTGGGCAAGGCGTGGATCACCACCCGACGGAGGCATGGGACAGGAAGGGACAGAACCAACTGTAGGTAACGGCAAGACGGCCTGGTTTACCCAACAGAGGCAAGGGACAGGAAGGGAGCTAGGTACGGGGTGGCTCCAGGACAAGACAGCAAGACAATGCAAGGCATCAGGCAATGCAAGGCAAAACAGAACTTCAGGCGAGGTGAGAGTTAACGGCAAGACAAGACAGGGCTTCAGGCATTGCAAGGTGAAATGAGAACTTCAGGCGAGGTGAGAGATACCGGCAAGGCTTCAGGCGAGGAAACAGAAGGCAGAGGAAGGGTTACAAGGAGTAAGGACAAGAACAATCCAGCAGCCACGCCCTGGTCTCTGAAGGTATTTATGCAGCCAGCCCCAACGAGCATCAGCTGCCTCAATTAGAGCTCAACAAGAACAGAAACAGTGTAGACAGGAAAACCTGGAGCAAGTGTCGATGGACCGGACTGTGAACTGGAATACGGACTTCACGGACTGGACCATGACAGTACCCTCCCTCTACGGGAGCCTCCTGGCAACCAAACAGGGTATCCAGACTATGGATGACCCGGGTGGGTGGGAGGGTATTTAACAGAAAGGAACCCTGGGTGGCAAGAGGAAAACAACAGTGTCTGTGTTGCTGGGTCCATGGTTGGCTGGATTGTTCTGTCATAGGGCAGTGGCTGGGAACGGACCCAAGTGCAAGACACAAACACCGAAGTACTAGGGACAGGACTAGGATACAGGGTGAGGGCAAGGACATGGACACGAAAACCGGGAACCTGGAACAGGACTGGACAAGTGAGCTAGTAGCCCGATCTTGGACTTTGAGTCAGAGACTGGACAAGGACCCAGTACCTGGGTCTTGCCTCTGGCACGGACCCCAGAATTAAGCAAAGACAAGGCTTGGCTGGCAGGCAGGATGAGGCTGGAGTCTTCAGGCTTGAGGCTACAGGCTAGAGACGAGGCTTGGCAGGAGGCAGGAGGCTGGAATCTTCAGGCTTGAGGCTAGAGGCTAGAGACGAGGCTTGGCAGGAGGCAGGAGGCTAGAGACGAGGCTTGAGGCTAGAGGCTAGAGACGAGGTTTGGCAGGAGGCTGGAGGCTAGAGACTTCAGGCTTGAGGCTAGAGGCTAGAGACTTGAGGCGAGGCTTGACAGGAGGCAGGAGGCTGGAGTCTTCAGGCTTGAGGCTAGGCAGCTGGAGTCTTCAGGCTTGAGGCTAGGCAGGAGGCTGGAGTCTTGAGGCTTGAGACTAGGCAGGAGGCTGGAGTCTTCCGGCTTGTGGCTAGGCAGGCTCCACCTGGGCAGGGTGCGGTTCACCTGGGCAGGGCATGGAACTCCTGGGCAGGTCGCGGTACTCCTGGCCAGGGCACGGATCACCACCCGACGGAGGCATGGGACAGGAAGGGACAGAACTAACTCAGGTAACGGCAAGATGGCCTGGCTTACCCGACTGAGGCAAAGGACAGGAAGGGAGCTATGTACGGGGTGGCTCCAGGACAAGACAGAAAGGCAAGGCAAGGCTTCAGGCAATGCAAGGCAAGACAGAACTTCAGGCGAGGCGAGAGTTACCGGCAAGACAAGACAGGGCTTCAGGCGTTGCAAGGTGAAGCGAGAACTTTAGTTGAGGCGGGGATTACCGGTAATTCTTCAGGCGAGGAAACAGAAGGCAGAGGAAGGGATACAAGGAGTAAGGACAAGAACAATCCAGCAGCCACACCCTGGTCTCTGAAGGCATTTATGCAGCCAGCCCCAATGAGCATCAGCTGCCTCAATTAGAGCTCAACAAGAACAGAAACAGGGTAGACAGGAAAACCTGGAGCAAGTGTCGATGGACCGGACCGTGAACCGGAATACAGACTTCACGGACTGGACCATGACAGAAGTAGCCTTGTCCACTAGTATTATGGAAGCTAATCACAGTTATCTATAATTTTTGATAGCAAGTTCTGCCTGGAGTAAGTAACTATTGAGCATCCACTGGAATAAGAACATAGACATAAGCTTGCAGATGTACAAAGGTTCCCATGCAATGACAGAGGATACTCAAGGGAGCAGAGGATAATCTCAGCATCTGCTTTGGAATTTAGCAAGACAGCAATGATAACTTGGTTTCAAAATATGAGGCAGGTCTTTATCTCAATTTTGGGTTGCCACCATAAATCCTTTCATCGGTTGTAATCATTCTTCGCAACCTGGTGTAAAAAGTAATTTCCTGAGGAGTTTTCTTGCTTTGTTATATGTTACACGGAAGGTTATAACCATTTCAGAGTGAAGTTGTTCTTTGCCTAAGAAAAGGAACAATTCATGGGCACATGAGGGTTTGATGCCATGTATGGAGAAACAATGTCCTCTCTAGCTGTGCATCATAAATAAAAAATAGTCAGTAATACATCCTCCAGAATTACAGGAGAGATTCTGCCTTAGCAGAAGAATGGATTAAATGTGGAACCCACAACACAAGGGAGGGATTGAACAGCTAACATAAATGGATTTCATGGGAGGAAGATATAAATGAAAAGGAGACAGTGATGCTGATGGAATAAAATGAGGAGTATTATAAGGATTCCTGTGGGAACCACTATCACCAGCACATATGGATTATCCAGTTGAATGAATAGATTCTGTACAATACAAATATGTCATAATGGAAAATACTTCCTCAACATCCAGCATAAGACCAGGAGCAGAATTGCCATTTAGCCCATGGTGTCTGATCCACCATTGAATTGTGGCTGATTTATTATCTCTGTCAATGCCTTGGGAACATGAGTGGAACTGAAGACACATTTGTTCGAAGTGTCAAATCATTATCACACTTCACATCCACATACCACTGTTGTGCAAATCAACAAATACACACTAAGGTTACTGAAAACCCCATTTGTACTCTCATATAAGTCAGTACTAAAAAAGCACTTTGGTTCTGAGGAACTATTCTGTAAGTTGGAAGAAATCTGAAAAAGTCCAGCTTAAACTCTTACATAAGTTACGAAAGCAGTGTGTTATTTATTGCTTCGCCATTGTAGATTTTTGTGGTAAGTAGTTGTAGTTCTGTAAGAGTTGCTGAAATTATCCCACATAAGCTACAGTGTGTCTGGGACTTCACTGGGTTTGAGCACTAAGATGGAAGTCTCAACTGTTTGCTGCCAGCTGTGTGTTAACATGGAGTGAAGGAGTTCAGTGGCAGAGTGTGAAGCTATTACACTACCAACAGACAATCTGTTTGAAGGAACCTGCACCTGGTTGTGGGCAATTAAAATGTTATTTTTTCTTAAAACAAAATCTGCTGTTTGAAATTGTTCTCGTTATTTCTTTACTAGCTTAATTAACTTTTAATTAGAGTATCATGAATATTTTTGAAACATACATATGTCTTGAAATTTGATTCTGTAATCCTGCTTCACTCAGCAACAGGCAATACGAATATGATTTCACCTGAAGTCACTCACTTTGCTGATCATTTTAAGTAAATTATTCTCGACTGCAAAACTGGATTAGCCGAGCATCAGACACACATGTAACGTTGTTAATGGTCGTGCAGCATATATTCAAACCCCTTCAGCTAGAATTTTCAAATCTGGAAAATGGCCATTGAATAATTAGAAAAAAAAATCAGCAAAGAGCAAAATGTGCTTGTTTTTGTTCATCTTGACACTTCTTGAAGTTTCACTCTGCTGGCATATGGAGATCTCAAAAGGTAGCTCCAAAATTGACTGGAATGTGCTCAGTCATTCAAAAATGGTTAGTCTGTGTTCAAACTAACTAGAATTGTCTTCTAACTAATAAATAGATTAAGTTATTCTCCTCAACAACCATGTATAGTCTGAGTGTGAGGGTCACTGTGGCAGGTGACTCAAAGAGGGGATCTGACTCTGCCAAGAAGGCCCCGAAACATGAACCTCTCTGCAAGAAGTTGCCTCTTCCCAGTGCAGCTTGTGCATGAATGAGGTTAAACTGTGATGGGGATGACCCTCTGAGACTGACTATCATTCCTGAGTGCACCTGAGTAAAATGACAGGAGCTGAGATGCAGCTCTTATCAGGGCCTGCACAGGGCACCATTATCCCACACAGAATCTTTGTCAGTGTTGTTAAAACCTCACTTTTAACTAATTTCACTATTTGTCAACAGGAACAGTATTTGATTCCAGGGCTACATGCAACAATATTTCATTGCATAAAGCAGGGTGAGATCCAGTACCTAGGCAATTGTGTTTTGATGGAATTGGCAGCTAGTGAAAGGCATTGCTTAGCATGTCAATGTTTCAGACATTATAACGAACAAACTTAGTTCTGGCACCCAACTCTCACCCACCATCTTGAAACAAGGCCAATGACAACTTAAGCCTGTGAATACATTGTGCACCAGAGAGATCTAGGTCGGATATGATGCCTCTTACACAAGATGATGCTGTGCTAGTGGCAGCTTGTTGCAGTAGCTCCTGTGTTTTGCCAGTTTTCATATTATTTTATGGTTATTTTTATGTTTTCTGCTGTGTCATTCTGGCTTATTGTGTGTCAGGACTATTTGTGATGTTTGGAGTGAAGGTTGCATTTATTCCAGAGACCAGCTGATTGCGCTATGCGAACAGACGCTATTGCCAGAGTGTGGCCCGAGATCCCGCAGGAGCTTGGGAGGGACACCGAGGCTGCAGGGCCGGAGCGAAAGTTGAGGTTTGGAAGAAGTAAGGTAAACCTTCTGTCCCCACAATTGTCATGGGAGGCATAGGGTCCTTGGAAAATAAGATGGAGAAGCTTGGTGCACTGATTGAGACCCAGAGGGAATACCAGGAGTGCAGTGTATTTGTGCTTAAATGGGGCCTGGCTATAGGTGCATTTTCCGGACTACGGTGCTACCATGCCCAGCTTCAAGACCATATGAGCGGACAGAGGTGTATATTATTATTCTGTACATTATTATCAGTTAAGTCTGCACATTGCTAAGTGTGTTTTTAAATGTTGCTGCTGTTGCAAAAGAATTTCCCACTCGGGATTAATGAAGTACTTTGAAGTACTTATTATTATTGTTATTATCATTATTAACTTCCAAGACAGAAGGTTCTTCACTGATGGGCATGGCTGTAGTTCCTATCCTGCAATCCCCATAGAAGTGTGGCATTGTCAGCTTTGAAATCACCAAGGCATGTATTGAATGCATTGGTCAGCAGCTGAATACCAGAAAGAAAACATTCATTGTCAGTTTTTTTTCCCTACCTCGTGAACGTTGGAACATATTAGTGTAGTCTGCATTACATTATTAAACTACTCAAACTTCCCAATGTCAGCAAAGCATCTTTTGTGTGAGGAAGTGTTGCCTTGCTTGTATTATAAGCTATTGAAAGGTTTTTGATGCTTTCTCTGACTTGGAGATATTTTATTTACGATTGCCGCAAGCAGTGGTTGACTAATACGTACCATCAATTTCAGCCTCAGGACACTTCCTTCTAATTTTACTGGTTTAAACTTATCAGCAATTAGAAGAGAATTCAGTTAGAAAAGCACGTTCACCATTAAGGATCCCAGGCACACAGGACATAGCCTCTTCACACTGTAACCATCAGGGAGGAGGTAGAGAATCCTGAAGGGACACACTCAGCAATTCAGGAACAGCTTCTTCTCCTCTGCCATCTATTTTCTAAATGGACATAGAACGCACGAACACTACCTCACTACTTTTTAATTTCAGTTTTCTTACACTACTTACTTTAACTTAACTATTTAATAGACATATTTAAACTTAATGTAACTCAGCTTTTTTGTTCTCTATATTTATTTATCGAGTATTTTATTGTACTGTTGCTATAAAGTTAATAAATTTTACCTCATATGCCGGTGATATTAAATCTGATCTGATTCTGATTCTGAGTATCTCATGGATCTTTATTGCACATGTGAACTTTCTTTTCATGACCTTTCAAAACTATTACCGAAATTCCAAACCCTTTAGGCCAATTTGCCTTTTGCGGTTCTTTTCAGTCGTGCAAAACACGTTCAAATTTTTAACAAATAGCTTCATTGTTTTTAACTACGACACTGAAATGTTTTAAGAAATGCCACATTTAACATGCAATATCTATTAACGTTAACTGAGCTGCTGTTTAAGCTCTCAAGTTTTATTAGATTTACATCAAGTTTATAGTCATAATATCCCACTACAAATTTTGGAAACAGTTAGCTTGCAACCAATTATCCCTATATCTGCAATTAGTTGAAAACTATCAAAGTGATGTCAAGGGACCAATCTCAGCTAATCTCCTCTTCTTCAGTAAGATGTTTATAATCTAATTACCATGGCACATACTTTCCTTTGGAGTTGAAAATGATAAATTTTCCTAGAATGGGCTACACATTGTAATACGATAATAATATTTCTAAAATACTCAGCAGGTCAGGTAGCATCGGAGAGAGAAATAGGTCAATAGTTTTTCAATGGCATTTATTTCAGAATTCTGGGATCTGTACTATATTGCATTTGGAGCTTTGATGTAAACTGATCAGCCTAACTGATCAGTTCCTACATACTGAGTATTTCCAAAACTTTCAGCTATTATTTTAGATTACAGGCATCCACTGTGCTTGCTTTTGGAATTGTGGCACTTACTACACTCTTTCTACTGTTTAATATGGCTTTTCCTTGTTACACAATTTCTGTGAATTGCACAAAACCCAGAAATTTGACAACTCATGGTGAACTAAAATAGTTAGGACATTTGTACATAGTTTCCAAGATTTTACCCAGACTTCTTAGAAGCAGTATTTTCTTTAGGCAAATAAAAATTTGAAATGACTATTTCTTGAAATATCCATACCATAAAATAACAACAGCAGCTATCAATATTCATATCCCAGAATACAACAAAAGTGTAAGTAGATGTAGATAAGTTTCAAAACTGCAAATATATTATTGGAAACATGCCTTATAATTTTGAAAGAAAAAAATCTCAAATATTGCAGCTGACATCAAGACCTACTTTGCTGATATTTGGTGGATACACATATGTTTCTCTGGTCAATAATTCTGACAGTGGGAGGGATAGCTTTTTAGTGCTAAATAATGTCAACATAATGAGGACTATTAATATAATGTTTTATTGCTGATCTTGTGGAATGAGTATGTAATCAGGTGACCACTGAGTATCATTTTTTATTGTTAAAGTACACTTATGTATTCACCTAAAATAGCTGCATGTGCCTTTAAGAAAAAATAGTGACATCATTATATCTGTGTGGAGTAGAAAGAAGAGTTGCAAAGTTCTAGAAAGGACATCGAATGCTCATCGTATAGTGAGGAACGATTTTCATAAGTAAGATATCGGTGCTGGACAGCATGGTTGTATGAAGCTCCTTATCGGCTGAGTAGGATGAATGAGGAGAACTCGTTTCAGAGTCTAGCCTATATATGTTTGGAAGTTAAGCATGTGTGTGCTAAAGTAAGTACATCTCTTAGTGAAGATGAGATGTATTTATTCTCATTTTTGATGTTGTGTATAAGGTACAGAGCTGCTGGGATTCTAATTTTGTTTGTATTGTATTTTTCAGAATTGCCACTACCGTATTAGTTTTGTATATTTTGTTTTCTTTATTTTCATACTGCATAGGTAACAAGAGTGGGGGCCGAAATTAAGCTGAGATTGTAACAGCAGGAAATGTTTCTTTTTAAATTTGTTTTGTCATTTTTATTTTGATATCTTTCTGCATTGAAACATCTAAAACAGATAAAGGAATTAAAGGCCCAAAAAAATGTTTGTTGTCCTATGTGTGTATTTTTCCCCAGGCTACAAAAAGTGAAAAGAAAAATATATTGTTGGTCTCCAGCACGACGCAAGCAAAAGGAATTTTTTAAGCCCGTATTCTTTAAGCATTCTGTGGAAGCAGATTATCTGAAATAGGAGCAGGAGTAGGCTACTCAGCCCTCCTGCCTGCTCCACTATTCAATAAGATCACGTCTGATTTACTGCCTCAACACCATTTCCCTGAATTCCTCTCATATCCCTCTGGCTTTCAATGATCTAAAAACTCATTTATCTCCATTTTGAATAAAATCAATGATTGAGCTCCTAATGTAGAGATTTACTACTCTCTATGTGAAGAAATATCTCATTTCAGTCTGAAATGTTCCAGCTCTTATTTCTAATTCTAAATGGCTTACTCGGGGGAGGCAGGGAGCAATCTCAGTATATCAGCTTTATCAAGTCGGCATATTAGTTGTTGGTCCTGACTCTGGGTTGGTTTGTTCAGCACTTCAGTCAGCAGTCAGAAATCCCAGATATGGCAAAATTTTAACACCATGGCTTCTGGCTAAGTCAAATCAAGCTGATTGTCACAAGTACAGCAAGGTACAATGAAGAACTTGCAAAATGTAGCATTGCAGGAAGATAGATTTGGACAACACAAAGAAGAAGAATGGAAATGGATGATATTGGGGGCGTTGTTTTAAGCTGATTGGTGGGAGGTATAGGGAGGATATCAGAGGTAAGTTTTTTACACAGAGAGTGGTGAGTGCGTGAATGCCCTACTAGGGATGGTGGTAGAGGCAGATGCATTAGGGACACTTAAAAAATTCTCAGGTAGGCACATGGGTGATAGAAAACTGGAGTGCTGTGGAACAGGGAATGATTAGATTGATCTTAGAATATGCTAAAAGTTTGACACAACATTGTGGGCCGCAAAGCCTGTACTCTTCTGCAGTGTTCTACTTTCTAGGACAAATTATACATAATTTATACATAATATTCCGGAGAGAGAAGATTAGTGCAACCTCACAGAGGAAGGGGCTTCTCTCTGAGGTTGCCACGTTGCAATTTTGAGTGCTTATTGGGCACTAGGCTAATCCTTCTCTTCAGCACAAAGAGGAGACAGTGGTCCAACAAGAGGGCACTGAGTTGGGAAGCCATTCTGCGCATGAAGTCCTGAAGAGAGCAACACTGTCACTGTCAGGATTATCACATTCCTCACATTCTTTATAAGACTGGCTCCCTGAAGAATGCAATGAAGGAGGTTGTGATGGTGGTGCAGCTGTTGAGGCCTAGTGAGACTGGAACCTAAGGCCTACTGAATGTTAGCTTCCGGAAGAAAGTCAAGATTTTGAGCTCCTAAACTAGACCCAACAATTCCAGAAACTTCGAATCTCCCTCAGTCAGTGTAAATACTTTGGTGAGACACATCTGAACTGATAAATGCAATCAGCCTCTCTCCCCAGGACATAGCATGAATGCTACAGAAAGATTAATGGCCTCACACACAGAGCCAAGGTAAGAATTATTGCTTGTGTCATCTCACTTCTCTGCATCGCAGACTGGCACATCTTTCTTCCTCTCCACCCAACCCCCCCACCCCCCAAGATTCACACTCCCATCACCCCCTGTTATCTCCAACACTGAATGCTGCAAAAAAAAATCTGCCATCCTCTTTACAATTGGACTATCAGAAATGGCTATTGCAATCATAGAAAAAAAAGGATTATTATCACCTGGTTGCACCAGTGACAAGGTAGAAGCTGCAGTGTTAGGAGAGTGCACTTAAAATGGATATTACAGCAGACAGTCCCTGAGTGAATATGTTTCATTTCTGTCAGTTGTTCTGCACAGAAAAGAAAAGCAGACTGTTGCAATCATCTTTATCTAGAAATGTGCTCTGCAGAGAGAGCATTAATAAACCAGATGTTTTTTTAACAACCATCAAGCAATTTTATGACTGAAACTAGCATTTTTTTTCTTAAATTCTAGATATTATTTAATTAGTTCAAGCATAACTCCTTAGTTGCCAAGGTGAGAGTCAAACTCATTGGTCCAGAGCTTTGGTTTCCAGCCCCATAATAATCTCATTTTATGGAGATTACATCATCCTGTCGCATTTGTATTAATGATGGTCAGAGAACTGGATGAGACCATAAGACTATAAGACAAAGCAGCAGAAGTCAGCTATTTGGCCCATCTAGTCTGCTCCGCTATTTTGTCATGAGCTGATCCATTCTCCCATTTAGTCCCACTCCCCTGCCTTCTCACTATAACCTTGAATGCCCTGGCTACGCAGATACCTATCTATCTCTGCCTTAAATACACCCAATGATTTGGCCTCCACTGCTGCCTGTGGCAACAAATTCCATAGATTCACCACCCTCTGACTAAAAAAATTTCTTCACATTTCTGTTCTGAATGGGCGCCCTTCAATCCTTAAGTCATGCCCTCTCGTACTAGACTCCCCCATCATGGGAAACAACTTTGCCACATCCACTCTGTCCATGCCTTTCAACATTCGAAATGTTTCTATGAGGTCTCCCCTCATTCTTCTAAACTCCAAAGAATACAGTCCAAGCGTGGACAAACGTTCCTCATATGTTAACCTTCTCATTCCCGGAATCATTCTAGTGAATCTTCTCCGTACCCTCTCCAACGTCAGCACATCCTTTCTTAAATAAGGAGACCAAAACTGCCCACAGTACTCGAAGTGAGGTCTCACCAGCGCCTTATAGAGCCTCAACATCACATCCTTGCTCCTATACTTTATTCCTCTAGAAATGAATGCCAACATTGCATTCGCCTTCTTCACTACTGACTCAACCTGGAGGTTAACCTTAAGGGTATCCTGTACGAGGACATTCCCAAGTCCCGTTGCATCTCAAAACTTTGAATTCTTTCCCCATTTAAATAATAGTCTGCCAGTTTATTTCTTCTGCCAAAGTGCATAACCAACATTGTATTTCATTTGTCACTTCTTTGCCCATTCTTCCAATCTATCCAAGTCTCTCTGCAGACTCTCCGTTTCCTCAGCACTACCGGCCCCTCCACCTATCTTCGTACTGTCAGCAAACTTAGCCACAAAGCCATCTATTCCATAATCCAAATCGTTGATGTACAATGTAAAAAGAAGCGGCCCCAACACAGACCCCTGTGGAACACCACTGGTAACCGGCAGTCAACCATAATTGGATCCCTTTATTCCCACTCTGTTTCCTGCCAATCAACCAATGCTCTATCCACGTATGTAACTTTCCCGTAATTCCATAGGCTCTTATCTTGTTAAGTAGCCTCATGTGTGCCTACTTAACAAGATAAGACACCTGGAGACACCTGGAGGCTTGGTCCCAACGAGTTATTTAAATTGGGCAGGGGTGCATATAATGGAGCATGAATTGGTCCTTGATGAATCAAACTAAAATGCAGATGGTCTGTATTATTGAAAGAAAACATAGTGAAAGTAGACAAAGCCAGCAACATCAACATTTCATAAACACAAGAGATTCTGCAGATGTCGGATATCCAGAGTAACAGACACAAAATATTGGAGGAGCTCAGCACATCAGACAGCATCCATGCAAATGAGTGAGCAGTTGACGTTTCATGCTGATACTCTCCATCTGCACTGGAAAGGAAGGTGGGAAAAGCCAGAATAAGAAGGTGGGGGGAATGGTAGGAGTACGGGCTAGAGTGTAATAGGTGAAACCTGGTGGGAGAGGGATGAAGTAAGAAGCTCATTTGAAAAGGTAAAGGGCTGGAAAAGAAGGAACCTAATAGGAGAGGTGAGTGGAACATGGGAGAAAGAGAAGCAGGAAAGGCACTAGGGGAGATGATAGGCAGGTGAGGGGAAGAAAAGAGGTAGAGGGGGCCAGAGTGTGGAATTGTAGTGGGGAGGGAATGAGGAAAAATTACTGTAAATGGGAGAAATCGATATTCATGCCATCAGATTCAAGACTCCCCTGACGGAATATGAGCTGTTACTCCTCCATCCTGAGAGTGGCCTCATCATGGCAGTAGAGGAGGACATGGACCGTAATGTCACAATGGGAGTGGGAATTAGCATTAAAAAGGGTGGCCACTGGGAAATTCTGCTTTTTGTGGATAGAATAAAGGTGCTCGACAAATTAGTGTCTCAGTCTACATCGCTCACCAATGTAGAGGAGGCTGCATCAGGAGTACCAAATATAGAAGATGTCTCCAACAGCTTCACAGGGGAAGTGTTGCCTCACCTGGAGAGACTGTCTGGGGCTCTGAATGGGGGTGAAGCAGGTGAACAGGAGCAGCAGTCTTTCTGCTTACAGGGATAAGTTCGAGGAGGGAGGTTGGTGGGGAGGGATAAGTGGACAAGGCAATCATGGAAGGAATAGCCCCTGCATAAAACAGAGATTGGGGGTGAGGTAGAGATTTGTTAGGTTGTAGGGTCCCATTGAAGATGATGGTAGTTGGGGAGAATGATATGCCAGACATGGAGGCTCATGAGGTGACAGATGATGACAAGAGTACCTCTATCCCAGTTAGGGTGGCGAGAAGATGTCCGGGAAATGGAGGAGATGCGGGTGAAGTCAGTATCAATAAAGGAGGATGGGAAAGCCTGTTCTTTGAAGAAGGAGGACATCTCTGATGTCCTGGAAGGGAAAGCCTAATCCTGGGGGCGGGTGCATCAGAGACGAAGGAACTGAGAATAGGGAATAGCATTTTTACAGGAGACAGTGAGAAAAAGGATGGTCAAGATAACTATGGAAGTCGGTAGCCTTATAAAAGTTATCAGTAGACAGTTTGTCTCCAGAGATGGAGACAAAGAGATTGAGAAAGGGGAGGGAAGTGTCAGACATAGACCAAGTGTATTTAAAGGCATGGTGGAAGCTGAAGGCAAAGTTGAAATTGATTGGTTCAGCATGGGTGCATGAATGAACTCCAATGCAGTCATCAGTGAAATGTGTAAAGAACTGGGCAGCATTAGGAGTGAAGGCATGGAACATGGACTGTTCCATGTAGCCAACAAGGAGGCGGGTATAGCTGGGGCCCATGTGGGTGCCCATAGCTATCACTTAAGTTTGGAGAAAGTGGGGTGAAATAAAAGAGAAATTGTTAAATTTGAAGACCAGGTTTGTTGTTGAGAAAGAAGCAGAGAGTTTTTGGTTTTCTTGATGGGGGTTAAAAGTAGGCATCCATGGTAAAAATGAGATGATCAAAGCCAGCGAATTGAACCTTGTTGAGGAGATTGGCTGCATGTGAAGAGTCACCAATTTAGGTTGGAAGGGTCCAAACCAGGTGGGAGGGATAAAATAGAGTTGAGGTATGTGGACATGATGTCCTCACTGTGTTGTTAGAAAGGGCATTTTTATTCACATTCTTCTTCTCTGGCATACTTAATCATGGAATTATTCAACACAGAAACATGCTCTTTAACCTAATTCTTCCATGCTGACTAAGTTGCCTATCAGAGCTAGTTCCACTTTTTCCAAATTTAGTCTATAACTCTCTAAACCTTGCCTGTCCATGTACGGTGACTTTTAAGAGTAATAGTTGTGCTGGGGGTACACTTGCATTATGACAATTACAAGATCAGAAATCATAGATTGAAAGTACTGTCATGAGAAATCAGCTTGAATCCTACCAAGGCAACTGAGGAACTTATAAACTTAACTAATTAAATAATAGCTGGAATTTTAGAAAAAACCTAGTTTTGAGGATGAGGAAATGAAATCATTAGATTGTTGTTGAAAAACAACACATCTGACTTACTAATATTCTTCAGAAAGGAAAGCTTACTTTAGTTCAGACCAACCAACGTGGTTGACACTTCATTGCCTCCTGAATACAATAACAGATAGACAATAAATGCCAGCACTGCAGGTGATGTTCTTGTCCTGTGAATGGATGTATTCATAAGAAAAGCCTACAAATTTCTATTAATAGCCCTTTGATGCAACAAGAGATACTCTAGAGATCTGCACCGGACAGTTGTGTTTTGTACATGAATGATTGTTCATTCTCTTTTGAAGCCAAAATAAGCAAACTTTCTTCAGTGAAATGAAGCTTGATGTGAATAAATGATTGCTTTATATCACAATAGGAGCAAAATGAAGAACAGCTGCGATGATTCGACTCAGGAAGATTCAAACTGTGCAACTTACCCTCATGTGATAAAACACAATAAAGAATCTGGCATGTTCTACCACATCAATTGGTTGACATATGACTAAACAAAGATTATACCTGACTAACACCTTCTAGATACTATACTTTTTTTGCTTGACTGCAACAACTTTTTTACAAAAACTTCATTTGTTTTCTATAACCTTTATAATCTTAAGAAATTCATTTGGAAAAATAGTTAAATATTTCAAATGGTTCAGTTTAATATCTGTGAATATATATATAGTATACAACCTGAAATTCTTACTCTTCACAGACTTCATGAAACAAGAACCCCTAAGAATGAATAATAAAAACATCAGAACCCCAAACTGCCCTTCCCACTCCCATGTATAAGTATCGACCCTTCCCCTCCTCCTAACTCCATTTGTGCCAACAGAAACACCAACACCCTCAAACCCTGCCCCCCCCACCATGCGAGCAGTAACAAAAATCCCCCAAGAGACCTTGATCTCGAGCCCATCAAAAACTACTGTCCATAACCCTGAACTTCAGTATCTCACACAGGTTCTCTCTCTCTCCATCGAGTGAGAGAGCAGTCACTCAATCAATGAATAGTGTGTGTGCTGTTATTTGATCCTTAACACTATGTAGAAAATTGCTTATTATTTGCAGCTCTGCAGAAGCAATGGCATTATTAGGTAATTAACACCATAAAACATCTTTCATTCAACGTGTTGGTATACAGTCTCCTAGATACAACTTTGTCCCTGAATAGGTACGCTATTGCTGTACTGTACAAATTGCCTTTGGTGTTGAGATCCTCAAGCAAATAATATTGTGGAATTTGAACAGATCATGCTCGGGTGGTAATGATATACCCTTGCTTGGTATACGTTACCTTGTCATCGTGGATAGGTTTGTAATTTGCTGAGATCCTGAGAGTGATGCCATCTTGAGTTTAGCCACCTGGCACCTCGCTCCTGGTAGGGTTACCCATGGTAGTAAGGTCAAGGGGAAGATTTCAGACAAAGAGCAATCCAGCCACGACCTCGATAGTGAAAGATGATGACACATCCCAATGGCAGTGAAGGTAGAGAGAGGCTGTGACGGTGAAAGGTCCCTAGTGGTCTTGCATCCCATACCACTCGACTATTGACCCTGATCTGTCAAGGATCATGTGATTGCTGCCCATGCATCAACCTCCACATTAAACAACGTCATACACAGGTGTTGTCCTTTAAGGGAATCCATCCTAATGTCCTGGTTATGTGGATCACAGACTGGCCCCTGTGACCACCTGAGGACCGACCATCATAATCAACCCATGTGATTGCTATTATATCCTTGATATAGATAGCATAATGGACTATTCTCCCGTGTCTCTTAAAGAACAAGGCAACACCATCTGAAGGATTTGTGCTTCAATGGATGCTAAAACTGCTGAAATCAGAACGTTATCATTGGTAATTGATGTCTTCAGGGGCAAAAAGAAACTGACAGAAGCATACAGTGTAGTGCTTATCAACTGTTGTGTAGTATAGGTGCTGTGTTGTAAGCAATAGATGACTGGAGTCACATCAGAAGTTCAGTTTTCTTACCAAATATATAACTAAGTTAAATAATTTATAATTCAAATTTAAAACTAAGTTTATAACTAAACACATCTTTTCCACCCCCCTCCACTTTCTGCAGGGATCACTCTCTGCATGACTTCCCTATCGACTCATCCCACTCCATTAATCTCCATAGTCCTTCCAGGTGAGGTGACACCTGGAGCTCCCATTCCCATTCCGATATATCGGTCCATAGCCTCCTCTACTGCCACAATGAGGCCACATTCTATCTGGGTAGCTTCTAGCCTGATGACATGAATATCAGCTTCTTATAGTGATTTCTTTCCTCTTCCCTCTTCTTTCTTTTTCCATTTCCCATTCTGATTCCCCTCTTACACCTTCTCTTCTCCTCAGTTGTCTATCACCTCCCACTACTGACCTTTCTCCTTCACTTTCTCCCATGGACCATTGTCCTCTCTTACCAGATTTCTTCTTCTTCATCCCTTTACCTCTTCCAGCTATCATCTCACAGTTTCTCACTTCATCTCTCCCTTACTTCACCCATCCACTTACCACCTCCCCCCACCTCCCTGCTACCTGCCAGTTTGTAATACTTCACATCTCCCACCTTCTTATTCTGGCTTCTTCCCCTTTCTTTTCCAGTCTTGATGAAGAGTCTTTACCTGAATCATCGACTGTTTATTTCCCTCCATAAAGGCTGCCTGATCTGTATTGTTCCTCCAGTATTCTGTGTATTTTGCTCAGGATTTCCAACATCTGCAGAACCTCTTGTGCTTACAGTTTTAGTGCTTGCTTAGAGCTGAGAGACTGCCAGTGGCATTGTAGAACAAAATAGTACTGTATATTCTCACTATCTCTCCTTCCTGCACTGGTCCTCAAGTGCTGGCCTTGAGCCACCTGCTTCCTAGTTGCATCATTTCACATAACAACAGGACAGTGGCAACTGGGCTTTCAGTTTCAGCTGATTTTTGTTTTCCAAAAAAATATCTTTAGGTGCAGGAAATCTGAAATGAAAGCCAAAAATGCTGGAAAAGTGGGTCGGGTAGCATCCATGGAATGCATTGAAGACAGCATGATTGAGGTTAGAGCTTCTCACAGACACCCATCTGACTATCTATGGTTGTGGTCCTGAAAGGCAGCAGAATTCAATCTGCTCACATAGGTGGAATTAATAGTATCTGCTGGCTGAGTTGGAAAATTAGTGGGCAAAAGCACAAGGGTGACTGGTCCGTTCCAAAAGTTCTCTCTGATTTTTATTAGTAAGGTATCTATGTTGACTTTATTTACTTGTGTTCATTCCACCTCATAAATGAAAAATGCAGATGAAGTAATGAGGGAGGCTTTTGAGAAAATCTCCTCAAAATGCCTTTTGGTAGAGTAACCTTTAGTGCAAATTCATGCAAGTGGACAGGCAAAGTAAAGAGGTGTCCATTCCCTTCAATGTCTGCACATCCTGTAGAAATTTTGGAATTTCCTTGCAAAATACAACTGGCTTTGGGTTTATGGTGTAAGTGTCAGATAGTGATAAGTGTTAGAAGTAACATCACCATTAGCAGTGGAAAGAGTGAACTGTTTCCAGTTCCTGGATGTCAGCATTTCAAAGATTAAATCTGAAAGTAAATTTATTATTGAAGTACATATATATCGCCATATATAAAACTTAAGATTCATTTTCTTGCAGACCTGTGCAATAAATCTATAATAGAATAATAACCATAATGAAATCAATGAAAAAATGCACCAAAAATGACAACCAGTGTCCAAAAGACAATAAGCTTTAAACCTAAAAATAATAAAAAAAACCAACGATAAATCAATAAGCAATAACTATTGAGAACATGAAATGAAGAGTCCTTTAAAATGAGTCCATAGGTTGTGGGAACAGTTCAGTATCGGGTGAGTGAAGTTGAGTGAAGTTACCTCCTGGGGTTCAGGAACCTGATGGTTGAAGGGTAATAACTGTGCATAAACCTGGTGGTGTGAGTCCTGATGCTCCTGTACTTTCTTTCTGATGGCACCAGCGAGAGGAAAGCATGGCCTAGGTGGTGGGGACCCTGATGCTTGATGTTGCTTTCTTACGGCAGTACTCCTGAAAATATGCTTAATGGTGGGAAAGGCTTTGGCTGTGATGGACTGGGCTGTATCCATTAATCTTTTTGTAGGATTTTCTGTTCAAGGGCATTGGTATTTTCATAGCATGTTGTGATGCAGCCAGTCAATATACTCTCCACTACACATCCATAGAAGTTTGTCAAAGTTTTAGATGTCATGCTGAATCTTTGCAAATTACTAAGGAAGTAAAGGTGCTGCTGTGCCTTTTTTTTCTAATTGCACTTACATGCTGGTCACAGGCTGGTCCACTGAAATGATATCACCAGGGAATTTAAAGTTGCTAACCTTCTTCTCAACTGATCCCTCGATGAATTGAATTGAACTAACTTTATTACGTACATCCTTCATATACACGAGGAGTAGAAATCTTTTCGTTATGTGTAAGTGTGCAATTTATAGTAATTTGTAATAAATAACATGTCCAATAGGACAGTCAATATAACATAGAAATACAATTGTAGCAGTGTGAATTAATCAGTCTGATGGCCTGGTGAAAGAAGCTGTTCTAGATCCTGTTGGTCCTGGCTTTTATGCTGTGGTACCATCTCCCAGATGGTAGCAGCTGGAACAGTTTGTGTTTGTGGCTGGGGTGACTCGGGTCCCCAATGATCCTTCGGACCCTTTTTGCATACCTGACTTTGTAAGTCCTGAATAGTGGGAAGTTCACATCTACAGATACGCTGGGCTGTCCGCACCACTCTCTGCAGAGTCCTGCGATTGAGGGAAGTACAGTTTCCATACCAGGCAGTGATGCAGCCAGTCAGGATGTTCTCTCAATCTGCATTCTGAAGATCTATCCTGCATCCAAAATATTGATGCAATTAAGAAGAAGGCAGGCAAGCAGTTAAACGGATCATTTCAAGAGCATCTTCTTCTCTTCCAGCATCAAATTTCTGAACGGTTCGTGAGCCCAATAATTTTCCGGCTTTTTTACTTAATATTTTAATCATATATATACATATAATTCTCTTCAGTAATTCATTTATATTTTGTATATTGCACTGTACTGCTGCCACTAAAGAACAAGTTTGAGGATATATGTCAATGATAATAAACCTGATTCTCATTCTGATTCTAATTTACATTTTTTGGCTTCTTGAGTTAACGAGTTTTGTTAATATAAGAACATACATGAGAACATAAGAAATAGGAGCAAGAGTAGGTCATCCGGC
This sequence comes from Mobula hypostoma, assembly GCF_963921235.1. NCBI lineage: Eukaryota > Metazoa > Chordata > Chondrichthyes > Myliobatiformes > Myliobatidae > Mobula > Mobula hypostoma. The sequence goes on along the minus strand of NC_086111.1, from coordinate 27,362,276 downwards.
CCATCGAGCCTGCACTGCCATTCAATAAGAGCATGACTGATCTGTCCATAAACTGAGCTCCATCTACCTGCCTTTTCCCCAGAACCCTTAATTCCCTTACTATGTAAAAATCTATCTAACTGTTTCTTAAATATATTTAGTGAGGAAGCCTCAACTGCTTCCCAGGGCAGAGAATTCCACAGATTCACCACTGCCTGGGAAAAACAGTTTCTCCTCATCTGCTTCCTAAATCTTTTCCCCCGAATCTTGAGGCAATCTCCCTTAGTTCTAGTCTCACCTGTCAATGGAAACAACTTTCCTACTTCTGTCTTATCTATCCCTTTCAAAATTTTGTATGTTTCTATAAGAGCCCCTCTCATTCTTCTGAACTCCAGAGAGTATAGGATGTTCTTACATTCTATGATGTTAGGGTCAGATACTTTATTTCCTGTAAGAGTAAACCTACAATGTAAGATCTACATGATATCTACTGCATTAGAGAGATTTGCTTGGAATGACATATGTAGACAAAACTAAAATATGCAGATTAAGGAATCCTAATGAAGAGGCAGAGCGAAGTAATGATGGCGCTAAACGGTGACTCCTTTTCTTGCATCTTTGGAAACAACTTTATTTCCATCTTTAATATCTTTATTTTTCCCTTTCAGAGTTCTTTTGAAGACCCTGACCTGGAGTTACACGCTGAATTCAGTTCTTTGCGGGAATGGGACCAGCTCTCGGGGTTTCATAACCAGCCATTGTGGTTTGGCACGCCAAGGGCTTGGCCTAAGAGTCCGGCTTGGATTTGGAAGCATAGGATCTCAGGTCTCTGGAGACGGGTGGATCGAGGGTCGATGTTACGGCAAGAGACTCGTGTGTCATCGGGGGAGTCGACTATCTATGGCTGTGTGCCCGGAGACCCGAGATCTTTGAGATCTTCAGGCACAGATCTTGAAAAAAGTGACGTAACGGACTTTTAACTTTGTAAACCAACGAGTTGTTTGTTATGTCTCCCCACTCACTGGGAAAATGGAGACACCTCCTTCTCGCTTATTAGGGGGAGAGAGAGCTTGTGGTATGTCGTATACCAAGTGAAACACGATGTCTTTGGGGTAACTGTAAGTCTGTGTCTTTGCTGTTGCTTTGCTCACGTTTGAGTGCTCGGTGGTGGGTACCGATGCTTTTTTTTGCCGGTGGGAGAAGTGGGATTATTGCTTGCTGCCACTTGCGCGCGGGAGGAAGTGAAGCTGGGGGGGTTACTTTGGGGTCTCACGTGTAACTGTCATTCAATCTTTGGAGCACTCTGTTTTCATGGATGGTTGCGAAGAAAAAACATTTCAGTATGTATATTGTATACATTTCTCTGACATTAAGTTGGACCTTTGAACCTTTGAACCTTTAATGGTTAAGTAATTCAGAATGTTGAAGCAATTAAATGGATAGAGCACTTCATTATGATGAGTGTCTGTCTAAACACTGCCTTCTCAATGCAAGGCAGTGTTCAATTTGCTCACAAGTGTAAGGAAACATAAGTAATATCTCAAGGAGCTGCAGTGATTTACTGAAATATATTATCAATTTCACGTTTGTCTTTTAATCTACAGTGCTCGCGAATTGTGTCTGTTATTGGTATTGGTTTACTATTGTCACTTGTATCAAGATACAGTAAAAAGCTTGTCTTACTGTTTTTTACAGATCAAATGATTTCACTGTGCTTTGTGATAATAAGAATGCAAAATAAAGTGTGAAAGCCACGGAAAAGGTACAGGGTATGTGAACAATTGTAACAAAATTATTTTAAAATTTGTTCCTTGTTCCTTATCTGCAAACAAAAGAGGCACTGTTAAAGGCTATAAGGAATTACTTTATTCAAGATACTGTACATAAAGAATAAAATAAAGGACAGAAAAATGGTTAATAAAATAGAAAAAATAATACTTATCAATTAGGAGCAGAAATAAAGCTTACCAACTACTCAAAGCCACACCACACAGACACTGCTGGTGGAAACGCAAGCGTCCAACTGCGTTTCCAGTCCCTCATTCCCTCTTTCTCTCCCACTCAATGCCCTTGCCTCTATCCTCAGCTCTTAGCAGCAATCACAACCCAGCCTAAGAGAAGATTTACATTTGCATAAGAAATTGCTCCTTTTTATACTCTTCAAGACTCCTTACTCTAATTTCCCAGACAAACTTGTTTTTCTCAAAACACTCACATATCCCAGACTAACATCATATTGTCTTGAAACATTCATTTTATGTTAATTATTTTATCATATACCAAGGAGAAATCAAACTTAGTTCTTTTCACACAAAAATAAAGTGCAAGGTCATAATAGTGCAGATTGTGAGACCAAAAGTCCATCTAATCATACAAGAAGTCTGTTCAAGAGTGATGACAATGGGATAGAAGCTCTCCTTGAGCCTGATGGTATGTGCTTTTGTATCTCTATCCAGTAGGGGTTATCACTTCTCCAGCTGTAGGTTGACTCGTTATAGAGCCTAATGGCCGATGCTAAGAATAACCTCAGGTAACACTCTTTGAAGCAGTGCAGTTGTCTTAGTCTGTTAGTAAAAGTCTTCCCCTGTTCAGCCAAGATGGCATACAGAGGGTGAGAAGTATTGTCCAGAATAGCCATTTTCTGTAGGGTCCTTTGTTTTACCACAGTCTCCAGGGTGTCCAGTTTGACTCCTATAACAGAGCCATCCTTTCTAATCATTTTATTGAGCCTGTTGGCTTCACCCATGTTGATGCCACTGCCCCAGCACACTGCCTCATAGAAGACTGTACTGGCAATAACAGACTGGTAGAACACGTGAAGGAGAGCCTTGCATACTCCAAAGGACCTCAGTCTCCTCAGGAACTAGAGGTGACTCTGGCCCTTCTTGTACACAGCCTCTGTGTTGGTGCTCAACTCAAGTCTGTCATCCAGGTGCAATACCCAGGTACTTGTAGGTGCCCACCACATCCACGTCCTCACCAACAATAGTAACAGGGGGCAGTGCAGGCTTAGTCTTCCTAAAGACATCAAACATCTCCTTCGTTTTACTGATGGTGAGTTGCAGATGATTCAGTTTGCACCATTTGACAAAGTCCTCCACCAGAGCACTGAATTCATCCTCCTGTCCTCCCTTTATACACCTAACTATTACTGAATCATCAGAGAATTTCTGCAGTTGACCTGACTTGATGTTGTATCTAAAGTCAGACGTATACAGGGTAAACAGGAAGGGAGCCAATACAGTCCCCTCTGGGGCCCCAGTGTTGCTTATAGCCATGTCTGACACACAGCTCTGAAGCTGCACAAACTGTGGACTGCCAGTCAGGTAGTCCATTATCCAGGATACAATGGAAGTGCCAGGCGGCATTGAACGGAGCTTCTCCCCCAGCTGTGACGGCTGTCTGGCATTGAAGGCACTTGAGAAATCAAAAAGCATAACCCTCACAGTGCTGCCCTGCTTATCTAAATAGAGGTACTCTCTGTTCAGCAGGTAGATGATAGCATCGTCAGCTCCAATGTGCTCCTGGTAAGCAAACTTGCAGGGAATCGAGGGCTGATCTGACCAGGGGTCGGAAGAGAGCCAGAACCAGACTCTCTAGGGTCTTTATGATGTGTGAAGTCAGGGCCACTGGACGGTAGTCATTCAAAAATTCCAGTTGGCCCTTCCTGGGTACTGACTATTAAATTATTACCAAATATTTAAAAGAATATTTTTCCCAAATTCTCTCATTGGTATAAATGATTACAATGTGACAAACCTGTCCCAAACTCACTTGTTAAACTTCTTTAAATCTTGAATTAAAATTAAAGATGTGAGGAGCTGTAACCTTTGCAAGAGTGGTTTGGCAGACCTTGAGGTGTTGGCATTTTAATGTAATTTTCTGAGATGTTCTTAACTGCAATACTGGGTAAATAAGAATGCTTAAAAATGTTGGAACATAGAGGGGCAGTAGTAGTTCATGGTCTCAGATGTAGAAATGACGAGGCCAAGTAAATAGCTACTGTAGGAGAACCAATTGCAATTGTATTCCATATTCTGACCATTCACTTTCCCTTTAAACTAAAGCTGCAGTGAAGTCCATGAAGACTTTGGTACTAAAGTACAAGAAAAAGTTGATTGAGAAAATTATTGACTTCCTAAAAGAACATTTTCTTTAGTAGTTGAGGGAAAGTAATGTTTAACTTCTTTAGGATTATAATAAAATTAAGATAAATATTGTTTCCTGCAAAAATTTTGGAGGGTCATGATAAATCAGATCATTAACATTATTTCTTTGGACGAAATACCTGCTGAGCAGATGACATTCCTATATACCTTGATTTGAAAATGATCCTTTTCAATTCCAGTTTTTACTTACTTCACAGCAAGGTTGTATAATATAGTGGCAGATTTTTTGGAGTCTCCTGCAACAATGCACAATTGGGGATATTGTCTTGTTTAACTTTGCGTGATCATTGAAATCCTTAATGAAACATTCACAGCTTCTTAGTTGCTCAGAGCAAATTTCTCTTTAAATTGCTTAGTTTGTGTGTGATGTGAGTCTGCAGATACTTGGGGTGGCAGTGGGGGTCAGTTCTTCTCCCTAGTTTCCTAAACTCCTGTCTTTGAGTCATTTTGTATTGAAAACAACGGAAGGAATTTGTAATTTGATTAGTCACACTCCATATTGGTGGAAGGAAACTTTCCCTAAACCTTCATGTACTGCTGGATGAGAAAGTTCTTCACCTGGCAGAGATCAAACATGGCTTATGGTGAGGTAAACTGAGAATTTACCAGGGAGCCCTATTTAACTATTAGAAAGCCTAATAAATAGAAATACGTAAGCTTGAGCACACACATAAAACGCTGGAGGAACTCAACTGGTCAGGCATCATCTATGTAAAAGAGCAAACAGTCGACATCTCGGGCCATGACCCTTCATCAGGACTGAGAAGGAAGGGGGAAGATACCAGACTAAAATGAGAGGAGAGAGGAAAGACATAAGCTAGAAGGTGGTATGTGAAGCAGGGTGGATGGGAGAGGTAAAGGGCTGGAGAAGAAAGAATCTGATAGGAGACTGGAAATTAGGGGCAGTAATAGACAGGTGAGAAGAAGTGAAAGGTTAGGGTGGGGAATAGAGGAAGTGGGGAGAGGGAAATTTTGTTCACTGGAAGGAGAAATTGATCTTAATGCCATCAGGTTGGAAGATACACAGATGGAATATGAGGTGCTGCTCCTCCATCCTGAGGGTGCAGCCTCATTTTGGCACAAGAGAAGGCCATGGATTGACACATTGGAATGGAAATGGGAATTGGAACTAAAATGTTTGGCCACTGGGAATTCCCACTTGTGGTGGATGGTGCAGAGGTACTTGATGAAGCAGGGCTTCCTGGTGTCCAAGAGTTTTAGTTCCAATTTCCATTTCTGTTCCAACATGTCAATCCATGGCCTCCTCTTCTCCAAGAAAAGGTCATCCTCATGGTGGTGGAGCAACACCCTATATTCTGTCTGGGTACCCTCCAACCTGATGGAATGAATATCAATTTCTCCTTCTGGTGAAGAAATTTCACCCCTCTTCCTGTTCACTACTTTGACCCTTCACTTCTTCTCACCTGCCTATTACTTCCCAGGGGTCCCCTCCTCCTTTCCTTTCTCCTATTGTTCACTCTCCTCTCCTATCAGATTCTTTCTTCTCCAGCTCTTTACCTTCCCTGCCCCTCTCTTTACTTTAACACTCCTCTCTCCTATTTCAACCTCACTCCTTCCGATCGCTTGGCTCTCCACTCCTTCTGCACTAATCCTAACCTCACCATCAAACCAGTGGGTAAGGGAGGTGCTGCAGTTGTCTGGCGAGCTGACGTCTACCTTACTGAGACCCAGCACCAACTATCAGACATTTCCTCTTATTTACCCCTCAAGCAGGACCCCACTAAGATACACCAGGCCATTGTCTCCCACACCATCACTAGTCTTGACATGAACATCGACTTCTCTAACTTCCACTAATGCCCCACCACCGCCTCGTACCCCATCTGTTACTTATTTTTATACACACATTCTTTCTCTCACTGTCCTTTTTCTCCCTCTGTCCCTCTGAATATACCCCTTGCCCATCCTCTGGGTCTCCCCCCCTTTTCTTTCTTCCCGGACCTCCTGTCCCATGATCCTCTCGTATCCCTTTTGCCTATCACCTGTCCAGCTCTTGGCTCCGTCCCTCCCCCTCCTGTCTTCTCCTATCATTTTGGATCTCTCCCTCCCCCTCCAACTTTCAAATCCCTTACTCACTCTTCCTTCAGTTAGTCCTGACGAAGGGTCTCGACCTGAAACGTCGACTGCACCTCTTCCTTGAGATGCTGCTTGGCCTGCTGCGTTCACCAGCAACTTTTATGTGTGTTGCTTGAATTCCCAGCATCTGCAGAATTCCTGTTGTTTCCATCACTAATCTTATTGACTCTGGGGATCTTTCATGCGCAGCCACCAAACTCATAGTTTCCGCACCCCACAACTCCCGTTTCTACCTCCTGCCCAAAATCCACAAGCCTACTTGTCCAGGTAGACCAATTGTTTCAGCTTCTTCCTGCTCCACTGAACTCATATCTGCATACCTTGACACTGTTTTATCACCCCTGGTTCAATCCGTTCCCACCTACATCTGTGACACCTCACATGCTCTTGATCCTTTTAAGGATTTCAGGTTCCCTGGCCCCCATCACATTTTTACTATGGATGTCTAGTTCCTATACAACTCCATCCCCCACCAGGAAGGCCTCAAAGCTCACTGTTTCTTCCTGGACACCAGACCCAACCAGTTCCCCTCCACCACCACTCTCCTCTGCCAAGCCAAACTTTCTCGTTTGGGTCCTCCCACTTCCTTCAAACAAAAGGGGTAGCCATGGGCACTCTCATGGGTCCTAGCGATGCCTGCCTGTTTGTTGGCTACGGGGAACAGTCTATGTTCCAAGCCTATACTGAAGACTGTCCCAAACTTATCCTACGCTACATCGATGACTGCATTGGTTGCTGCATCCTGCACCTGTGCTGAACTCATCGATTTCATCCAGTTTGCCTCCAACTTTCACCCACAAGACCATAAGAACATAAGGTATAGGAACAGAAATAGGCCATTCGGCCCATCACGTCTGCCTCGCCATTCAATCATGGGCTGATCCAATACTTCCAGTCATCCCCACTCCCCTGCCTTCTCCGCAAATCCTTTGGTGTCCTGGCTAATCAAGAAACTATCTATCTCTGACTTAAATGTACTCAATGACTTGGCCTCCACAGCCGCTCGTGGCAACGAATTCCACAGATTTACCACCCTCTGACTTCTCCGCAAATCTGTTCTAAATGGACGTCCTTCAATCCTGAAGTTGTGCCCTCTTGTTCCAGACTCCCCTACCATGGGAAATAACTTTGCCATATCTAATCTGTTCAGGCTTTTTGACATTTGCATTGTTTCTATGAGATCCTCCCTCATTCTCCTGAACTCCAGGGAATATAGCCCAAGAGCTGCCAGACGTTCCTCATACAGAAACCCTCTCATTCCTGGAATCATTCTTATGAATCTTCTTTGAACTCTCTCCAATGCCAGTATATCCTTTCTAAAATAAGGAGCCCAAACTGCACACAATACTCCAAGTGTGGTCTCACAAGTCCCTTATAGAGCCTAAACATCACATCTCTGCTCTTATATTCTATACCTCCAGAAATGAAAGCCAACATTGCATTTGCCTTCTTCACAACTGACTCAACTTGGGGGTTAACCTTTAGGGTATCCTGCACAAGGACTCCCAAGTCTCTTTGCATCTCTGCATTTTGAATTCTCTCCCCATCTAAATAATAGTCTGCCTGTTTATTTCTTCCACCAAAGTGCATGACCATACACTTTCCAAAATTGTATTTCATTTGCCACTTCTTTGCCCATTCCCCTAAACTATCTAAGTCTTTCTACAGGCTCTCTGTTTCCTCAATACTGCCCGCTCCTCCACCTATCTTTGTATCATCGGCAAATGTAGCCACAAATCCATTAATCACATAGTCCAAATCATTGACATACATTATAAAAAGCAGCTTGAATGTCCAGTACACTGCAGATGTTTTCCACTGTGAAGACTGATACAAAATACGCATTCAGTTCCTCTGCCCTCTCTGCATCTCTCATTACAATATCTCCAGTATCATTTTGTATTGGTCCTATATCTGCCCTTGGCTCTCCTTTACCCATTATATACTTAAAAAAGCTTTTAGACAATAGACAATAGACAATAGGTGCAGAAGTAGACCATTCAGCCCTTCGAGCCTGCACCGCCATTCTGAGATCATGGCTGATCATCTACTATCAATACCTGGTTCCTGCCTTGTCCCCATAACCCTTGATTCCCCTATCCATAAGACGCCTATCTAGCTCCTTCTTGAAAGCATCCAGAGAATTGGCCTCCACTGTCTTCTGAGGCAACGCGTTCCACACCTCCACAACTCTCTGGGAGAAGAAGTTCCTCCTCAACTCTGTCCTAAATGACCTACCCCTTATTCTTAAACCATGCCCTCTGGTACTGGACTCTCCCAGCAACTGGAACATATTTCCTGCCTCTCTCTTGTCCAATACCTTAATAATCTTATATGTCTCAATCAGATCCCTCCTCAATCTCCTTAATTCCAGCGTGTACAAGCCCAGTCTCTCTCACCTCTCTGCATAAGACAGTCCGGACATCCCAGGAATTAACCTAGTGAACCTACGCTGCACCTCCTCCACAGCCAGGATGTGCTTCCTTAACCCTGGAGTCCAAAACTGCACACAATACTCCAGGTGTGGTCTCACCAGGGCCCTGTACAAATGCAAAAGGATTTCTTTGCTCTTGTACTCAATTTGTAATAAAGGCCAACATTCCATTAACCTTCTTTACTGCCTGCTGCACTTGCTCATTCACCTTCAGAGACTGATGAACAAGTACTCCTAGATCTCTTTGTATTTCTCCCTTACCTAACTCCACACCGTTCAGATAATAATCTGCCTTCCTGTTCTTACTCCCAAAGTGAATAACCTCACACTTATTCACATTAAACGCCATCTGCCAAGTTTCTGCCCACTCACCCAGCCTATCCATGTCACCTTGAATTCTCCTAACATCCTCATCACATGTCACACTGCCACCCAGCTTAGTATCATCAGCAAACTTGCTGATGTTATTCACAATGCCTTCCTCTAAATCATTGACTTAAATCGTAAACAGCTGTGGTCCCAATACCGAGCCCTGTGGCACCCCACTAGTCACCACCTGCCATTCCGAGAAACACCCATTCACTGCTACGCTTTGCTTTCTATCTGCCAACCAGTTTTCTATCCATGTCAATATCCTCCCCCCAATGCCATGAGCTCTGATTTTACCCACCAATCTCCTATGTGGTACCTTATCGAATGCCTTCTGAAAGTCAAGGTACACCACATCCACTGGATCTCCCGCATCTATCTTCCTGCTTACATCCTTGAAAAACTCCAATAGATTAGTCAAGCATGATTTGCCCTTGGTAATCCATGCTGGCTTGGCCCAATCCTATCACTGCTATCAAGATATGCCGCTATTTCATCTTTAATAATGGATTCTAGCATCTTCCCCATTTCTGATGTTAGTCTAACAGGGCAATAGTTCTCTGTTTTCTCCCTCCCTCCTTTCTTAAAAAGTGGGATAACATTAGTTATTCGCCAATCCTCAGGAATCTAAGGCACATTGGAAAATGATCACCAATGCATCCGCAATTTCCAGAGCCACTCCTTTAGTATCTTCTTTGATATTAGTTGCCAGCTTCCTTTCATAATTTCCTTCCCTATGACCTTCTTAGTTTCCTTCTGCATGTTTTTAAAAGCTTCCAAATCCTCTATCTTCCCACTAGCTTTGGCTTCCTTGTATACCCTCTCTTTTGATTTTACTTTGGTTCTGACTTTGCTTGTCAGCGATGGTAGTATCCTTCTTCCATTCAAAAATTTCCTCTTATTTGGAATATATCTGTCTTTCACTTCCCTCATTTTTTTTTTGCAGAAACTCCAACCATTGTTGCTCTGCTGTCTTTCCTGCTAGTGCCCCTTTCCAGACAACTTTGGTCAGTTCTCCTCTTATGCAATTGTAATTTCTTTTTTTCAACTGAAATATCGACATATTGGAATTTAGTTTCTTCTTCTCAAATTTCAAAGTGACTTGATCATATTCTGATCACTGTTCCTTAAGGGTTCCTTAACCTTAAGCTCTCTTATCACCTCCAGATCATTGCACAACACCCAATTCAGCACAGCCAATCCCTTAGTGGGCTCAACAACAAGGTGTTCTAAAATGCCATCCCTTAGACATTCTACAGATTCTTGCTCTTGAGGTCCAGTACTGACCTGGTTTTTACCAATCCATTTTCATGTTAAAATCCCCAACAATTATCGTGATATTGCCATTCTGACACACCTTTTCTATCTCTTGTTGTAATTTGTAATCCACATCCCGGCTGCTGTTTGGAGGCCTGCACACAACTGCTATAGGGGTCTTTTAACCCTTGTCATTTCTTAACTCAACCCTTAGAGACTCTACACCTTCAAATCCTGTGTCATCCCTTTCTAATGATTTAATTTTATTTCTTATACACAGAGCCACACCACCCCCTCTGCCTACTAACCTATCTTTCCAATACACCATATGTCCTTGGATGTTCATCTCTTAGCCAAGTTTCTGAGATGACCACAATGTCATACTTGCCAATCTGTAATTGAATTTCAAGATCGTCCATTTTATTTCTTCTGCTGCGTGTGTTCAAATATAACACTTTCAGTCCAGTATTTGCTGCTTTCTGTTTTAACTGCACCACGTCCCTATTGCCCTGTAACTCATGCCACTGGCTGTGATTGTGCCTCATCTCCTGCCTATCCTTTCTATCATCTCTGTTGCACGCTATCTTTGGTTTATTTCTGTTTTCCCCATCCTCAGCCCTATCACTGTGGTTCCCATCCCCCTGCTAAATTAGTTTAAACCCTCCCTAACAGCTCTATCAAACCTGCCTGCAAGGATATTGATCCCCTTTGGGTTCGGGTGTAATCCGTACTTTTTGTAAAGGTCATACCTCCTGTAGAAGAGTCCCCAATGATTCAGGAATCTGAAGCCATGCATGAATATGCCTGATCATGCTACTCAAATGCCATCCCCTTCTCGCAATTCCTCCATCTCCACCATATCTGCTCTCAGGATGAGGCTTTTCATTCCAGGACAAGGGAGATGTCCTCCTTTTTTAAAGAAAGGGGCTTCCCTTCCTCCACCGTCAACTCTGCTCTCAAACGCATCTCCCCTATTTCATTCACATCTGCTCTCACTCCATCCTCCCGTCACCCTACTAGGAATAGGGTTCCCCTGGTCCTCACGTACCACCCCACCAGCCTCCTGGTCCAACATATTATTCTCCGTAACTTCCGCCACCTCCAATGGAATCCAACCACTAAGCACATCTTTCCCTCCCCCACCTCTCTCTGCTTTCCACAGGGATCGCTCCCTACGCGACTCCCTTGTCCATTCATCCCCCCCATCCCTCCCCACTGATCTCCCTCCTGGCACTTATCCTTGTAAGCGGAGCAAATGCTACACATACCCTTACACTTCCTCCTTTACCACCATTCAGGGCCCCAGACAGTCCTTCCAGGTGAGGTGACACTTCACCTGTGAGTCGGCTGGGGTGATATACTGCGTCCGGTGCTCCCGATGTGGCCTTCCATATATTGGCGAGACCCGACGCAGACTGGGAGATCGTTCTGCTGAACACCTACGCTCTGTCTGCTAGAGAAAGCAGGATCTCCCAGTGGCCACACATTTTAATTCCACATCCCATTCCCATTCTGATATGTCTATCCACGGCCTCCTCTACTGTAAAGATGAAGCCACACTCAGGTTGTAGGAACAACACCTTATATTCCGTCTGGGTAGCCTCCAACCTGATGGCATGAACATTGACTTCTCTAACTTCCGCTAATGCCCCACCTCCCCCTCGTACCCCATCCGTTATTTATTTATGTACACACATGCTTTCTCTCTCTCTCCTTTTTCTCCCTCTGTCTCTCTGACTATACCCCTTGCTCATCCTCCGGGTTATTTTGCCCCCCCCCTTCCTTCTCCCTGGGCCTCTTGTCCCATAATCCTCTCATATCCCTTTTGCCAATCACCTGTCCAGCTCTTGGCTCCATCCCTCCCCCTCCTGTCTTCTCCTATCATTTTGGATCTCCCCCTCCCCCTCCCACTTTCAAATCTTTTACTAGCTCTTCCTTCAGTTAGTCCTGACGAAGGGTCTCAGCCCGAAACGTCGACTGTACCTCTTCCTTGAGATGCTGCCTGGCCTGCTGTGTTCACCAGCAACTTTGATGTGTGATACTATTCTTGTGCTCATTAGCATGCAGCACTGGCAGCAATCCTGAGATTACTACCCTGGAGGTCCTGCTTTTCAGTTTCCTACCTAACTCCTTGTATTCTCTCTTCAGGATGTCCTCCCTTTTTCCACCGATATCATTGGTACCAATGTGTACCAAGTCTTCTCGATGTTCATCCTCTCCCTTCAGAATACTCTGTACCAGATCCAAGACATCTCTTATCTTGGCACCTGGGAGGCAACACATCATGTGGGTAGCTCTACCAAGCTGACAGAACCTCCTGTCTGTTCCCCTCACTATGGAATCCCCTATGACTACCACATTCCTCATCTTCCTCTTTCCCTCCTGCACCATGGAACCAGGCTCAGTGCTAGACACCCGATCGCTGTGGTCATCCTTTGTTAGTTCACCCTCCTCAACAGCATCCAAAATGAGATAACGATTACTGAGGAGGATAGCCACAGGGGTGCTCTCTACTTTCTGAGCTCTTCCCTTCCCTTCTCTGACAGTCACCCACTTAACCAACTCCTGCAGCCTTGGGGTGACTAACTCCCTGTAGCTCCTATCTATCTGCTGCTCACTTTCCCTAATAAGTTGTAGGCCATCAAGCCACAGCTCCAGATCCCTAACATGGCCTCTCAGGAGCTGCATCTCAGCGCACTTGCGCAGATGTGGCCATATATTAGACTGAAAGATTCCCAGGATTCCCAACTCTGACACCCAGAGCAAAGTATTAGCCCTACAGACATGCTCTCTATTCCTCAAAAAAATGTAAGGAAAAATGAAGTGCTCTCACCCACTTACCTCGCCGAAGCCTGAATGAGCCAAAGCCCTACCACTCTGACTCAGACCACTCCAAGAATGATGCTGCTTTGAAACCGCTCCGCTAGGCAGTGTCTCCCTTTATGCTGGAACCATCCCTGCTCTCCAACGCATAATTGGTGCGGTGGTTATAACCGAGTTCCCACAAATTTTTCCCTTTTAAACTTTGTTCCCAGACCTGTGTCCCACTTCCTCTGTTGTAGCTCTCCAACTCATCCAGCCCTCAGATTCACCTGGTCTATTTCTGACACTTCCTTTCTCCATCTCACTGTCTCCATTTCTGGAGACAGCTTATCCACCAATGTCTATTATAAACCAACAGATTTATTGTTTGCTCAGGTTCGGCATGACAACAAATACAAGCCCACAAAATATCATTCATTATATTTGTCAGTAATCTGCAATTTTATTTGTCATTTGTCATAGACGGTTTGAAGTTGCAACTGAGAAGACAATTATCAATTGAAAACAATGAACACATCAGGAAGATAACTCTTAGCAGCAGGAATCTTTATACTTTATTGTCGCCAAACAATTGGTACTAGAACGTACAATCATCACAGTGATATTTGATTCTGCATTTCACACTCCCTGGATTACAAATATTAAATATTAGCGATATTAAAAATAGGTAAAATTTAAGTATTAAAAATTTAAATTATAAATCATAAACAGAAAATAGAAAAATGGGAGGTAAGATAGTGCGAAAAAACGGAGAGGCAGCTCCGGATATTTGAAGGGTACGGCCCAGATCCGGGTCAGGATCCGTTCAGCAGTCTTATCACAGTTGGAAAGAAGCTGTTCCCAAATCTGGCCGTGCGAGTCTTCAAGCTCCTGAGCCTTCTCCCAGAGGGAAGAGGGCCAAAAAGTGTGTTGGCTGGGTGGGTCGTGTCCTTGATTATCCTGGCAGCACTGCTCCGACAGCGTGCGGTGTAAAGTGAGTCCACGGACAGAAGATTGGTTTGTATGATGTGCTGTGCCGTGTTCACGATCTTCTGCAGCTTCTAATTAACTACATCATTACCTAAAAATCATACTTGTTCTCTTTACACATAATGGCCCAATTAGAAAATAAATTGCATTGACATGTAGAGGACACGTAACAATCAAGTTGTTGAAGTATCTCCTTGTCACAACCACGGACTCTGCCGTACAGTCTGGGCACCCTCACAGGCGGTCTGCAGAATGGGGTCAGCAATTATGTTGATTCCAGCCAATTAGTGTTTCATTGTGATTGTACTTAACTCTCTTTCTCTTGTTTCAGTCTTGTTGAATCTTGATCAAAAGCACAGCAATGCTCCCTGCTTACCTTTGTCCTTGCTCTGGGAATTTAGATCAGAGTTCCCAAACAGGCATCCACGGACCCCTCGGTTAAAGGTAGGGCTCCATAGTATAAAAATAGGTAAGGAAAACCTGGTTTAGACTGATGCTGTAAAGAAGTGATATTAATTGTCTTGTTACTGTTTCCAAGCTGCCTTATCAGCATTAGCTTTCAGTTTGAGAGGTTTATTTAATGGTCTTGTTGGTCTAACATTTATTATTCTCCTTTAATTCTCCACAGTTCTTAATAAAAGTCAGTGAACATTTCATCCGCTCCTGTGTCTCTTTTTCAGCATTCGGACCATAACCACACATCCTTGTCAGCAAGGTTCAACCACGAAGAAAAGGGACCCATCGGAGAGAGGACAGCTGACCATGACCCTGACATTTGTTGGTCGGACAAGAGAAAAGTTCCAGTCAGTGGAGGCTGCATTGGCAGAAGTGACTCATTCAGTGCAACATCTACTTGCAGAATGACAGACTAAGCCATAGTCCATGAAGGAGAAGCTAAAATCAGAAGATCAGAAAATCGCCAAAGTGCCTCGCACAGTGCAATAGCTGCTATCAGTCCAAGAAGGAAGGACAGATGTCAGTCCGCACAGCAACTCACCACAGGCAACTGGAATTAGGTGGCAGTGACTACTGCTCTCACAGCCATGGTTCTGTGCTTATGACCAACAGCCAGAATCAGGTAGCACACATTACTGTTCTCATGTCCCAAACGCTCAGTAAAGGCTCAGTAAACGCTCACCCATCATCAGGAAGGGGAATGCTGAAGGGTCAATTCTCCCTGCAAGCATCTTCCACTAATCATGTATGTTCCCAGCTTCCTTGTCATGGGGGTCCCAGACCTATGAGCTTTAGGCAATTAGACTCCAGTGCAGCTGGAAACCTCAGAGAACAGGTGAGAAGACAGATGAAACGTCTCAACCCAAGCAAGGCTGCAGGACCGGATGGTGTCACTACCAGGGTGCTCAAAGCCTGTGCCCTTCATCTATGTGGAGTACTTCGCCATGTCTTCAACCTGAGCCTAAGGCTCCAGAGGGTTCCTATGCTGTGGAAGACGTCCTGCCTCGTCCCTGTGCCGAAGACGCCGCGCCCCAGTGGCCTCAATGACTACAGACCGGTGGCATTGACCTCCCACATCATGAAGACCCTGGACAGACTTGTTCTGGAGCTGCTCCGGCCTATGGTCAGGCCACACTTAGATCTCCTCCAGTTCACCTACCAGTCCCGACTAGGAGTTGAGGATGCCATCATCTACCTGCTGAACCATGTCTACACCCACCTGGACAAGCCAGCAAGCACTGTGAGGGTCATGTTTTTTGACACCTCCAGTGCGTTCAACACCATCCGCCCTGCTCTGCTGGGGAAGAAGCTGACAGCGATGCAGGTGGATGCTTCCCTGGTGTCATGGATTCTTGATTACCTGACTGGCAGACCACAGTACGTGTGCTTTCAACACTGTGTGTCCGACAGAGTGATCAGCAGCACTGGGGCTCCACAGGAGACTGCCTTGTCTCCCTTTCTCTTCACCATTTACACCTCGGACTTCAACTATTGCACAGAGTCTTGTCATCTTCAGAAGTTTTCTGATGGCTCTGCCATAGTTGGATGCATCAGCAAGGGAGATGAGGCTGAGTACAGGGCTATGGTAGGAAACTTTGTCACATGGTGTGAGCAGAATTATCTGCAGCTTAATGTGAAAAAGACTAAGGAGCTGGTGGTAGACCAGAGGAGATCTAAGGTATCAGTGACCCCTGTTTCCAACCAGGGGTCAGTGTGGACATGGTGGAGGATTACAAATACCTGGGGATACGAATTGACAATAAACTGGACTGGCCAAAGAACACTGAGGCTATCTACAAGAAGGGTCAGAGCCGTCTCTATCTCCTGAGGAGACTGAGGTCCTTTAACATCTGCCGGACGATGCTGAGGATGTTCTACGAGTCTGTGGTGGCCAGTGCGATCATCTTTGCTGTTGTGTGCTGGGTCCCCAGGCTCAGGGTAGCAGACACCAACAAACTCATTTGTAAGGCCAGTGATGTTGTGGGGATGGAACTGGACTCTCTAACGGTAGTGTCCGAAAAGAGGATGCTGTCCAAGTTGCATGCCATCTTGGACCATGTCTCCCATCCACAACATAATGAACTGGTTGGGCACAGGAGTACATTCAACCAGAGACTCATTCCACCGAGATGCAACACCGAGCGTCATAGGAAGTCATTCCTGCCTGTGGCCATCAAACTTTACAACTCCTCTCTTGGAGGGTCAGACATCCTGAGCCAATAGGCTGGTCCTGGACCTATTTCCTGGCATAATTTACATATTACTATTTAATTATTTATGGTTTTATTACTATTTAATTATTTATGGTGCAACTGTAACGAAAACCAATTTCCCCCGGGATCAATAAAGTATGACTATGACTATGACTATGACTAATTCTCAGGTTCAAAGGTGAGAGAGAGTATCAATATTAAGGTTCTGGATGTCTACTCCATCTTTCTACAGAACTCCTCCAACTTGTGCTGGAAAGCAACCATAAGGAATGGCCCTCCTTCTACCTTGTTGATTTGGCTGAACTGCCTCTGCTACATGACTTTCCCTGCTGTCTCAACATAGCCCATGGATCAATTAGTCCCAAAAGGCACTGCAAGTTTAGGAACCAGCATGTCTGTGTACTTGTCTGATCCAGCTCATGCCGCTGTCAGAGTGTCCCTTCCTATTCCAACTGCTAGTGTGGACCTCTCTGGTGTTCCAGCTGAATATACTGATCTTTGTGAGGTCTTCAGAAAGTAGAAAACCATCTCCCTGTCTCCACCCCAGATATATGACTGCGCGATTGACCTCTTATCTGGTACTTGACCTCCCCAGAGCCGTCCCTTTTCCCTCTCTCATCCTGAAACGGTGACCATGGAAGAATACATCAAGAAGGCTTTGGCCATATGTCAGCCTCTCAAGTGGGGGCAGCTTCTTTTATGTGAGCAAGAAGGATTGCAAGCTCCTTCCCTGAGTTATTGGCCCCCCAGCAGCATCACAGTAAAGAAGCGTTACTCTCTTCCCCCCACTTGCCTCTGCTTTTGAACATATCCAAGGAGGATTCTCCAAGATATATCTGTGCAATGCTTACAGACTGGTTCATATCTGAGAAAGGGACAAGTGGAATACATCATTCAACACCTCCACTGGCCATTATGACTTCCACTCAATGCATTCTGGTCTGGCCATCACCCCTCACCGTTTTGTAAGCCCTGGCCAGCAATGTGCTCCAGCACACATTGAATCAGTTTTTTTTTTGTGAATTTGAATGATATTTTTATATATCCCCACTCCTTCCAGGAACACTTCCAGCATGTCCAGAAGGTTCTCGGATGGCTCCTTTGAAATAACCTTTATGCCAAGCCAGGTAAGTGTGAGTTGCAAAAGGAGCAGGTGTTATTCTTGGGCTACATCCTCACCCCTTCCAGTGTTCAAATGGACCCATGTAAAGTTCAGGCTGTTAGAGAGTGGCCCAAACCATCGATGGTGACACGGATGAGGCACTTTATGGGGTGTGCAAACTTTTGTTGCCACTTCATCAGAAGTTTCAGTTCCACCCTCGCCCCCATAAATACACTCACCAAGAAGAGCTCTGCAGGATTCTTATGGACATGTGAACTGAAGCAAAAATTAACAACTACCCCAATGCTATAATGTCCAGACCAACCTCGTCCATTCATTATTGAGGTTGATGCATCAGATGTCAGCATTGGAGCTGTACACTCTCAATGTTCATTTGGCTGCACATCTGTGCTTTTCCTTCCCTTCACTTGACTCCTGCCTTTTAATATCAGGAACTGAGATCTTCTGGCTGTCAAGGATCTCCTGGTGACACTGGCTGGAGGGGGCAGAACACCTTTTTCTTGCATGGACAGATCACAAGAACCTCTCCTACATTTGGAACTCCCATCAAGCCCATTGGGCTCTCTTCTTCACCTGGTTTAATTTCGTCCTCACCTATTGTCCTGGCAGCAAGAATACCAAGGCTGGCACTCGCTCCTCGCAGTTGAATGGGTCCAAGGACAGTGCCAATCCTGAGCTCATCTTTACTCACTCAGGCATTGCTGCTCCAGTGATCTGGGGAATAGAGGCGAAAGTGAGGGTCACTCAACAGTCGGATCCAGGCCCAGGTGGGGTACCTCCCAACCAGCTATTTGTCCCTGCTACAATGCACGCCAGAATTTTGGGATGAGGTGTCTCCTCCTGTTCTGGTTGGCTGTCTGGAAATTCAGCAGAGACTGAAGGGTATCAAGAGAGATTTTGGTGGCCATCTATGTCCCAGGTTGTCCACGACTTTGTCTCTGTCTGTCCCACCTGTGCTTAGAACAGGACTTCACACCTGTGTCCCGTGTCTACTATGTCTGCTGCCTGTGACTCACCACCTTCTGGCCCCATCTCTCAGTGGATTTCAGCACTAGACTACCTCTGTCGCCTGTGAATGCTCTCATTCTAGTAGTTGTGAACTGGTTCTCCAAAGCTTCCACTTCATTGCTCTCCCCAGGCCCCTGTCAGGTCATAAAACAGCCACATTTGTGGCTCAGCATGTGTTCAGGCTGCACATCTTCCATCCAAATATAATGTCTGATTGAGGACCACAACTTATGGGTGATTTTTGGAAGGCTTTCTGTTTTCTTCTGGGAGCCAGAGCCAGCCTCTCATCAGGTTTCCACCCTCAATCCAACAGCCAGACTGAAAGAGTCAATCAGGAGATGGAAACAATCCTGTGCTGCCTTGTCTCTTCCAACCCCTTGGTCTCTTCCAACCCCTTGGTCTGGGCAGAGATTCCCCACAATGACATCCAGTCGTCCTCCACTGTCCTTATTACCCTTCAAATGCCAGAAGGGATTCCAGCCAAAGCTCTTTCATGACCAGGACATTGATGTGGCAGTTCCTGCTGCTGAACAGCTTGTCCAACACCACAATCGAATGCTCATTCAAAAACAATATACCCAGTAGACTGATTAACTCTGCCAAAAGCTGAGACACCTCAGGCCACGGGAGAAACTCTGGCTGGTGTCCAGAGATTTTCCTATGAAAGCTGAGAAGCTGAGAGCTACAAGTTAGCCCCACGTACATGGAACTATTCATAGTGGAGAAGGCTATCAGCAGAGTCTCATAAAGACTGCACATATCATCATAGATGAAAATTCACCCAGTGTTCCATGCTTCCCTGCTCAAGCCAGTGGCTTCCTCCCATCTTGCTCCAGTCAACCCCCCTTGCCTCTCCTCCCCACTTGGTGGGTGGATCCCTGGTCTATTCACTGGATATGGGGTACGGGTCAGTGTCCAGTACTTCATGGATTGGGAGGGTATGGCTCTGAGGAACTTTCTTGGGTTGTGGCCAATGACGTCCTGGACATTTCTCTAAGCCGGCACTTCCAGTGGGCACAGGTCTCTGGCGCCTCAGGACATGCGCCTAGGGAGGGGGCCCTGTCACAGCCACAGACTTTGCAATGGGATCTGGGTGCCCTCACAGGCGGTCTGCCGAAAAGGGTCAGGAATCACACTTGTGAGCGTGCACTAACAGCCAATTAGCGTTTCATTGTGATTGTATTTAATTCCCTTCCTCTCGTTTCAGTCTTGTCAAATTTGACCAAAAGCATAGCAAATTCAGTGCTCCCTGTTAGAGTGGATTTTTTTGGGTAGATGATTTGTTAACACATAAATGACTTTGGCCACCAGTCTTCTATTTTAACTGTTTGACAAAGGACTGTGGATTGAGTCCACCAGAATGGGCTTCCTAAAAAGTGTAAATACAAGATGCTTCTGGTGCCTGATGCTGTAGTTTCAAAGACAGTATTATCTATACATTATAAATATTAATTGTCTTCTATGTTAGCACGTAAAATGCCAAATAAATGTATTGTGGATTGAACTAAAGGCTGTGGATACCAACCCAGACATGTTGGCGTCAGAAGGAAAGGATGAAATCCGAAGGTGTGATGTTTGTATGTAGCTTCAAAAGGAAACATTGTCTAAAGCACTGTCTATAACTTTTAAGTAGCGATGGCCTTTGTGTTTAGCATATAAATATCGAGCCTACATTGAGCTAACAGACCTTTCTGCGGAAAGCGTTTCCATCCGTATGATGCCTGCTTGTTGGGTCGAATAAAGAAGCTGCTTAGTATCTACCAGTGACTCTGTCTCTCCAGTAATTTGATCCATGCTACAACACTCCCTCCTTGTCCTTGTGCTGGGAAAGGAGACTATCATTTAGTTTGACAATGTAAAGGAGCGGTATTTATTAGGTTAAGTTATTAAGTTACCTCTTCCGAGCCATGGTGTTGGCGTTAACTTTCAGTTTGAGAGTTTTAGTTAACTGCTCTGTTAGCCTGGTACTTACTGTTTTTCCTTTATCCTGCACAGTTCTTATTAAAAGTTGGTGAACTGTTCATCCACTTCAGCGTCTCCCTCTACACCTGGGCCATAACCACACATCCTTGTCACTCTTAGTAAGAATGTCATTTCCCAGATAGAATATGACATTGCAGCAGATAATTAGCTAAATGTTGTTAATATCACTTTGCACTTATGCTCATGACATCAATGGATTTGCAAATAAAAGTAACGTGTCTAGAAAATAGATCAAATAAGTTCCTATTTCTGTGCACTTTGCGGTTCAATTTCAATGGAAAATGAAGTATAATGGGCAAATAGTGACTTGTATCAACGATGGCAACTTTTAGTTTCCCTCTATAGATGCACTCTCACATGCTGAGTTCCTTATTTTTTCCATCTGTTGCCCAGATCCCAGCATCTGTAGGCTCCTATGCCTTCAGTTGATGACTTCCAATGATTTGCACAAAGTTCCTGGATTTCCTCCTGAGCCAGTGTAGTAGCTGTTATATTGAGCAGATTGGATGTGCACTCTATGGTCTCAAACGGCCTCCATTTCCCTAATTTTTGTTCATGAACCATACCACTTGCAGGCTCAAAGCGGAAGCAGACCTTCAGAAATATCCCATCCCTGCTTCAATCTTTTACTTTTGTAAAATGAGACCACATCAAAATGACTACCGCAGAAGGATTTTCAGTGCTCACCAATTGCAGATGAAAGGTATTGCTAAGTGGCTTTCTGTTCTTTCTTGTATTTTATTGTTTACTCATTTCCAACTGATAATAGATAATTGTACCAAATGTGACTACAGAAGATGAATTCGCAGTTAAAGATAGCATTTAACAAACTGCTTTCTGTAACCAGAATGAAAACCAGAGGTTGTCGGAATATAATATTCATTGCTAGCTTCTTACATACATTAAGTAAGCTACTTAAAAGAGGGAAGTTATTCACTCTCAAAAAAAATCTATCCCCAGTATTAGCATGTTGTAAGGAAAATTTTAACCCAGGCTAAAACTGACAGTTCTACAGCCAGCCTGACTTATGAATCTTCAATTGATTTTGAGGGATTGGAAAGTTGAGATTCAGACTTTAAAGCTGACAGCCAATCCAATTTAATCATCCTACAAGGTAGATTAGTACTGCCCTGATTCTGTATAACTTAATAGGGTTGAAAATGAATATCCTTGGTATCATCCATTTTCTTCTGGATGTACAGTATATAGAAACATTTAAAAGTGATACTTTTCTATTTAAAACAATTATCTGTATGTTTTCTTCTTCAGCCTTTTATACACGATTTCAGCATTGATTTAGCATTCATAATACTTGCAACTTCATCCAGTGAGCTTATTCAAATTTTGACGTCACTGAACAATTATCTGTGAGGTGGTCAAGCAGACTTGGAGATCCACACACTCTTGCTTCCTAACTTTTCTCCTGTTTCTTTCCCAGGATGTCAAGCAACCTTCCTCCCTCCTTCTCTCTCTCTTTTTCTTTCTCTCTCTCATGTTCATCAAAATGCTGAGCTGCATCCAAACCGCTTTACCTCTCCTCTGAGATATGTGACTCCTGTTCTAAAGACACTTTTGATGGAGAAACAATCATTCCAAAAAGAATGCGGTGTCAGGTGTCACCAGATTCAGCGGTGTGGATTTTCTCCTCATACATTTTATTGGATCATGAGAATTCTGTATCACTGCCACAATCAATAACTCATTAAGTTTGCTTTTGAAATATTGCAAATGAGGAGAGTTGTGAAAATAAAAAGAATAACACAGATGCTGGAAATCTAAAATAGAAACAGCAAGCGCTGGAAATACTCAGAAGGTCAGGCCACATCAATGGAAAATAAACAAAACTAATGCTTCAGATTGAAGACAATTCTTCAGCACTGGGAGAGAGAAACAAGAAGATAAAAAAATAAACTTAACCTTATTTCTCACATGCACAATGAATCATACGGTGAAATACACCATTTGTATCGGGAATGTATTGACAGCAGCCCACAGTGTCACCACGCTTCCTGAACCAACATAGCATGTCCATAACTTACTAACCCAAATTCGTATATCTGTGGACTGTGGGAGGAAACTGGAGCATCTAAAGGAAACCCACATGGCCACAGGGAGAATGTACAAACACTTTACAGACAGTGGCTTGAACTGATCTGTGATCTTACAACTGACACTATAAAGCATTTATCCTACTGTACCACCCTAGGAAGGATCAGGAGCGGGGATATCTTTGATAGGGTAAGATCAGGATGACTGTGTGCATTAGCTACAAAACAAGGTTATCTGGTCAATGATCGAATGGGAAAAGTTAGAACATAGACGACTTACTATAGACAAAATCGTGTAGGAGTTATGGGGAGAAGGCAGAAGAATGGTGATGAGGGGAATAATATTTCAGTCGTGATTTAACCAGTGAACAGACTCAGTGGGCTAAGTGGTCTAATTCTGTTCCTATGTCGTATGGTTGTGAAACGTGAAGCAGGAACCTGGCAGATCAGGCTTGGTATCTCCTCCACTCTCAGAGGGTTCGAAAAAAGAGAAGATAACCAATCCGAGGCAAGATTGCAGATGGACAACTGATACAGGCAGAGCAACCAAGTTACCTGGAATTCAAAAGAAGTTGTCCTTGAGCCTTGCAGTACATGATTCCAAGCTTTTATATCTTCTGCCTGCTAGGAGTGGGACAAACAGTGAGTGGGAGCAATCTTTGATTATCTTGGCTGCTTTGCCAAGGCAGTGGGGAGAGTGGACGGAGTCAATGGAGGAAATGCTGTTTTGCCTGATGGACTGGACTGTTTACACAACTCCCTTGCAAGTATTCAGGGGGAATTATGAGAGAATTCTGAACATAGGTTATTTATTAATTTCAACAAGTGATCCCTTCATTAAGCAGTTCAGCTTCAACAACTTTTATTTACTGATCATCGTCAGTGTGGTAATGTTCCAAGACATTCCCAGAGCAGATCTGATGCCATTGGCAGTAACAGCACAATGGCACAGCAGCTGCCCGACAGGTCCAGCGTTTCATCAAAATTGGCCCCAGGTTCTTAGAACTGTGATCGTGTGGCCTTCCATTGTTTGCACCATTTTCCTTTTGGTTGAATTGCAATGATAAATGATGTGCAACTGTTAGTATAGCTGTGGCTGCAAAAGAATCAAAGGGGATTTGATGAGCATATGAGACACAATCATCTATAAAGGATTGGGGCTCTTGGAACTGCTCTGCTGCAAGCAGACATGGACCTGATGGGCTGAATGGCCTCCTTCTGTAAAGTCACTTATCAACTTAAGAAGATAATTGCTTCCCAAATGCTCTAGACTTCCTTTCTTTTCTTAGGCAGTTTTTCAGGATTGGTCAATTTCCAACTCAGCATTTAAGGGAGAGGAAGATGCATGACTTTGTTTAACATGTAGTAGATGCCTATATCATTTCCCTCAGGTCTTGACATGCTCCATTGATAAGAAGATCCAGGTTTTGAGCAAACAAGCACTGCTATATGGACAGAAACATAGAAACATAGAAAACCTACAGCACAAAACAGGCCCTTCGGCCCACAAAGTTGTGCCGAACATGTCCCTACCTTTGAAATTACTAGGCTTACCTGTAGCCCTCTATTTTTCTAAGCTCTATGTACCTATCCAAAAGTCTCTTAAAAGACCCTATCGTATCTGCCTCCACCACCGTTGCCAGCAGCCCATTCCACGCACTCACCACTCTCTGAGTAAAAAACTTACCCCTGACATCTCCTCTGTATCTACTCCCCAGCACCTTAAACCTGTGTCCTCTTGTGGCAACCATTTCAGCCCTGGGAAAAAGCCTCTGACTATCCACACAATCAATGCCTCTCATCATCTTATACACCTCTATCAGGTCACCTCTCATCCTCCGTCGCTCAAAGGAGAAAAGTCGGAGTTCACTCAACCTATTCTCATAAGGCATGCTCCCCAATCCAGGCAATATCCTTGTAAATCTCCTCTGAACTCTTTCTTTGGCTTCCACATCCTTCCTGTAATGAGGTGACCAGACATGAGCACAGTACTCCAAGTGGGGTCTGACAAGGGCCCTACATAGCTGCAACATTACCTCTTGGCTCCTAAATTCAATTCCATGATTGATGAAGGCCAATACACGATGCGCCTTCTTAACCACAGAGTCAACCTGTGCAGCTGCTTTGAGCATCCTATGGACTCAGGCCCTAAGATTCCTCTGATCCTCCACACTGCCAAGAGTCTTAACATTAATATTATATTCTGCCATCATATTTGACCTACCAAAATGAACCACTTCACACTTATCTGGGTTGAACATCTGCCACTTCTCAGCCCAGTTTTGCATCCTATCAATGTCCCGCTGTCACCTCCGACAGCCCTCTATACTATCCACAACACCTCCAACCTTTGTGTCATCAGCAAACTTACTAACCCATCTCTCCACTTCCTCATCCAGGTCATTTATAAAAATCACGAAGAGTAAGGGTCTCAGATCAGATCCCTGAGGCACTCCACCGGTGACCGACCTCCATGCAGAAGATTTAAATACACTCATACATACATATGTGTGCAAATCCAACACACAGTCAACACATCCCAAGAGACCCTGACCACATGCAAATATATTTTTTTAAAGTTTTAAAGGAAAGTAAAAGAGATAGAAGGGTGATGCAGTTCAAGAAGGAACTCCAAAGCTTTGGTATTCTTCTTTTGATCTCACTGCTGGTGAACACTTCAAATATTGGGCTGGAATTTCAGGTCATTCTTGGGCAAAGAATGAGTTCTGTTTTTGCAAGCATCCATAAGTCATAAAATACCACAGAATTCATTCAATCTGGTAACCACAACTCCACAAAGTTATAAAACAATGGCATCTAAAACAGATATGATTGATAAGAAAGAACGATTATTAGAAGTGGAGAGAGAGAAATGAAACTGTTTATAAGAATGAATGTATGTATGTACATTGGACTTTGAAATTAAGAAGAGTATGGCAACTCATTTACAATCAACTGCCAATTTATTAGGTGAACCTGTACATTTGCTCATTAATGCAAGTATCTAATCAGCCAATTGTGTGGTAGCAACTCAATACATAAAAACATACAGACATGGTCAAAAGGTTCAGATACTGTTCCGAACAAACATCAAAATGTTCAAGAAAAGTGATCTAAGTGAATTTGACTGTGGAATGTTTGTTGGTGCCAGATGGTATGGTTTGAGTATCTCAGAAACTGCTGACCTCATGGGATTTTCTATAGCGTTTACAAGGAATGGTGTGAAAAACAAAAAAAAAGTCCAGCAAGCAGAAGTTCTGTGGGTGAAAACACCTTGTTAATGAGAGAGGTTAGAGGAGAATGGCCAGACTAGTTCAAGCTGACAGCAATAACTTAAATAATCACATATCAGAACATAGCGTGCAGAAGAGCATCTCTGAATGCACAACACATCAAACCTTGAAGCGAATGGGCTACAGCAGCAGAAGACCATAAGTTGTAAATCAGGAGTTCTTAACCAATAGATGGCCAGTTCAGATTTCTCAGAGGCCTGTAGAAATAGCAGACCAAGGTAGAGAAAAAGAGAAATAAGGGATGACTTAAAAACAAGAAATAAAATTTAAGTTTGAGACCTTAAAACATTCTTGGTCTATGAAGAGAAATAAAGCTTTGTCCACAAGTGGTGTCAATACGTTCAGATATGGCCCTTGTGTGGAGAGAGAGAGAGACATCGAAACGGGTTGATAATTCATAGACTTTAATGTGAACAGTATTTTAAGGGAAAAGAAAACAATAAACACTAGGCCAAAAAGGGTTGTTGACTAACATTCTCAAATGGAAAACCAGATGCCAAAACCGTGGCTGAAAGGAATATCTAAATACAAATCAAATACCACTAGCCTTCAGCATCAGTCGACTTGATTGCCCACTTGCGCAGGCAAGGCCGAATGTAAGCAAGCAGTGTAATGTTGCTGTGCTTTGCTCAAGTATTGACAAGTGTTACAACAAAAAAGAAGGGAGTTAAATACCACCATAAAGAAATATGTCATTCTTGGACAATGAATGAATAGCTGACATGTGCATATTCATGAGCGCAAATGTCGAATCTGCTGCACAGTTGAGTCCATGGCTATGACAAGCGGTGGCTACTAACTGGAAGATGAAAGCAGAAGCTGCCTTTGCCCTGCTTCAAGCAGTTTCCATCAATACAGAAAGACTAAAGTTCAATTACAGCCAGATTTTTTTTAAGTTCAATGCTTTTGAAAAGATAATATTGCATAATCTATTCAGCTTGCTCTATTGTGGGTAATGATAAATATTTTTGAAGTCCTCAGAATCTCATCAGGTTTCAGAATTCCATTTGTTCTACATTCATTGAGAATAAGTGTCTTTTAAAAAGAAACTTCCAGAATAGTTTCTGCAAATTGAGTTATATAGAAGACAAGAGAAAATAAACAAATACTTTTAATCAAGTGCTCTATCAGTGGTCCCTGTCTGATTAAACCATGCAGCATCCTTCCTTTGAAACTGCTGCAGAGGAAGAACCAAACCAGGATCCTCAGTTAAAACAAACCGTTTCTTATCCCTATCCAGATTGGAACAATGTAGGGAATAATGTCCGAATTTACAAGGCCAAGTCATTATCAGGAGGTACATTCTTTTATCATTCACTTAAATGATATAAAAAAAATACAAACTTGTGTTATTTCAAGGAGCAATGAAAATAATTAGCTTGGAAATGGAACAGGTCTGCATCAATTATAATGGTCTAAGCTCTGCTTTCCCTAAAAGTTCTCTTAATCCTGTGTACAAACTTTTCCCGAACTTTTCAAGCACGTTCTGCTTATGAGAAAAATATAAGAGACCAAAATTTTAGTATAATTTTTGGCATCTCAAAATTCTGAGTCTGACTCTGCAAGTGTGGAAAGCATATATTTAAGGAAGAACAATACAAAGGAAGTTAATCATGCAATAATCCTTAATTTTCTATTTTAAAAAGTCTGTGTCAAAATCAAAATTGAGTTTATTGTACTATGCACAAGTACATGTATGCACAGGTGCAATGAAAACTTACTAGCTGTGGCATCACAGGTACCTAGCGTAAACAGCATTTACAAGAAGGACATAAATTAAATATTAAAAATACAATGATCATAAGAAAAAAAACTCAATCAGAACAAACAAAGGTCCATTTTAGAGCAAAGTGATCAAAATAGTGGATGAAGTCTGTGATTTTGTCTGGCATGGAGCATCAGTGTTTGCAATTTTATTTTGCTCTCCTCTTAAATGATATGCTGCTCAAAAGAGGGAGTTTCTTGAATTATTAACCTGCACTAATAATGTGGAGGAAACAAATGCTTTGCATAACTTTTGTTCATAATATGTGGAAGACTGAGTTGATTGCACATCTTCACTGCTCTGCTCTCTGCTGATCAATTGGATGATAAAACATGCATAAATTTTACCAGTTCTGATAAAGATCACTACTGAATAAACGCAGTTTCTTTCTGCAATGTTATATTCTGATTTGGTGAACACTTTGCAACAAGTTCTGTAGAAACAATAACTGCAACAATTTGAACTGATATAGCGTTTTTGTGTAATAAAATATAACATAGAGTCCAAAAGTCAAAGAGTAATTGAGCCCAATTCATCGATGCTAACCATGGTGCCAACAAAGCTGGTCCCATCCGTCCACATATTCCTCTAAACTTCTTCTATCCATGTACTTATCCAAATACCTTCTGAACGTTGTTATTGTACTTTCCTGAACCACTTCTTCTGGCAGTACATTACTTGTAGGCATCACCCTCTGTGAGAAGGAGTAGCCCCTCAGGTCCTTCTTCAACCTTTCTCCTCTCACCTTAAAACTATGTCGTTAGTTTCTAGTTCCACTTCACTGGGAAAAGCAGACTGTGAGTATTCATTCTATCTATGCCTCTTATGATTTTACATAAACACAAGAACACAAGAGATTCTGCAGATGCTGAGAATCTTGCGTAACGCACACGAAATGATGTGGAGCTTAGCAAGTCAGTCAGCATCTATTGAAGAACAAAGAGTCTATGTTTTGAATTGAGGCACTTCATCAGGACTGGAAAGAAAGTGAGAAGAAGCCAGAATAAGAAGGTGGAGGAAGGGGAAGGGGTACAAGTTGGCAGGTGGTAGGTGTCTCACACCTATCATGACTATACCCCTTCTTACCATGTCATTTATGAAAATGCTGTTGCCTTATCTCAGCTCTTCTGTCTCCATCGTATCTGTCATCAGGATGAGGCTTTCCATTCCAGAGCATTTAAATGTCCTTTACTTTTAAAGAACAGGACGTCTTTCCCACCAACATTGAAACTGCCCTCATCTGCATTTCCTTCATTTCCCACACATCTGCCTTCACCCTATCCTCCTACTGTCATAACAGGGACAGTGTTCAGTTGTCCTTAGCTATCACTTCACTAGCCCTCATTTCCAGTACATCATTCTCCGTAACTTCTGCCATCTACAACAGGATCTGACTACCAAGAACATCTTCCCCTCCCATCGCCCATTCTCCATTTTCCATAGGGATTGCTCTCAACATGACTACCTCGCCCACTCATCTTTCCTCACTGATCTTCCTCCTAGCTCATATCCCTGCAAGTGGGACAAGTGCTACACCTGCACCAAAACCTTCTTCCTCACTACAATTCAGAGTCTTAAACAGTCTGTCCAGCTGAAGCAATTCTTCACCTATGACTCTGTCGGGGTTATCTACTGTAGTGGGAGCCCCTGTTACGGCCTCCTCTACATTGGTGAAACCTGGTGTAAATATTCGGTGCCTGCTTCATCAAGCAGCTTCATTTCATCCACCACAAAAGGCTGCATTTCCTGGAGGCCATCCATTTTAATTTTACTTCCAAATCCCTTTCCAACATGTCAATGGATGGCTTTCTCTACTATCATGATGAGGATACACTCAGTTTGGAGAAGCAACACCTCATCTTCAGCCTGTGTGCTTTCCAAGCTGATGACAGGATTGTTAATTCCTCCAACTTCCAGTAATTTCTCCCCTCTCCTTTCTCTCTTTTTCCATTCCCCATTTTGGTTCAGCTCTTCTCTCACCTGCTCATCACCTCCCTCTGGTGTCCCTCCTTCTTCCCTTTCTTCTTTGTTCCACTGTTCTCTCCTATCAGACACCTTCTTCTTCTCCCATCACATCCCAGCTTCTTATTACATCTCCATCTCTCACCCACTCTATCTTTCTCCTCACATGATCTCACCTATCGCCTGCCAGCTTGTACTCCCTCCCCTTCCTCCACCTTTTTCTTCATGTTTCTCCCCCCTTCCAGTCCTGATGAAGAGTCTTGGCATGAAACGTCAACCGTTTATTTCCCTCCCTATATTCTACCTGACTTGCTGAGTTCCTCTAGCATTTTGTTTGCATTGCTCATGATTTTATACATCTTGAGTTTCTCGTGGGAAGGATGTAAAACATTCACAGGTTCATCTTAGAAAAGGAGAGAGGTAGAGTGGAGAAGGTTAAGGGACATTCTGGAGCCTGGGACTATGTCGATTAAATCTTGATTGTTTGTGAAAGGGTTTGAGGATATGCAAACAGCCCAAATAAGACTTTGCACTGAGCTTTTTGAGGCATTCCATTTGCTGGGCGAAGGGCTAAATAGGACTTCAATGAAGAATATTTTAAACTAAAGCCATTTCCGTCCAGTAGTTTTCACAACAACTGAACTGATATCCAGAGTATTGCCAGTTCATTGCTGATGAATGGAACTTACTGTAAGTGGACCATGTTTTGGATAATACAGCATCTTACAGAACCTCTTGTGTCCAAGCTTGAGTTAATTGTGTTCAACTTGTTAATTCTCTTTTGCTTCAGAAAAGAAATCCATCAGAAGAAACCAGTAAAAGCATTGATCCTATATTG
Organism: Mobula hypostoma; assembly: GCF_963921235.1. NCBI lineage: Eukaryota > Metazoa > Chordata > Chondrichthyes > Myliobatiformes > Myliobatidae > Mobula > Mobula hypostoma. The sequence goes on along the minus strand of NC_086111.1, from coordinate 27,331,490 downwards.
TCATTGGGAGCTGCACTAGTAGAGAGGATGGATTGGATCTTGGAGTACAGGCCACCTAGCTAATAGAATTCAGTGAGGATAGTTCAAATATGCTAGGTAAAAGGATACCTGAAATCTTGAACCACATACAATATGATTATGTGCTTAGACCTCTCCTCAAATTAAAAGTTTCACTTCAATAGAGCAGATGCCAGAATCTATTTAGATTGTTGATGGTACTAGATTACCAACAAATTAAAAGGAGGCATGAAGCTCTGAATATAATTAGAAACCACAAAAGTACTTGGGTTAAATCAATTTTACACAAAATAATCTTATTTGTTAAACACCATCACCTCATTTTATGTTTCTTTTTAAAGAGAAAAAGAATGATGTAAACAATGCAAAATTAATCAAAAAGCAAAGCATTGCAGATGTTGGAAATCATAAATTTAAAAAATACATACAATATTCTGAGGATATTCAGGAGGTTCAGACTGTGTAGAGAGAGAAACTGTGTTACCATTTCACATTGATGACCTTTTATCAGATTTATTCAAGGCTCTGAAGAATCCTTATTAACCTGAAATTTTAATTATGTTTCCCTCTGATACTTGGTGTGCCTGCTCAGACATTGTAGTCACTAAAATGAACATTAATCAGTCAAAATAATTAACTAATAACTTAAAACTAAATTTTGCAAACTGGGACTAATAAAATCAAAGATATGACAGCTAAAATTTTGATATTGAACTTATTATCTACTCTATTTCACTTTAACTGCAATAAAGCAGAACTCTTGGTGAAATTATGGAAATTGGCCCATCATCAATTAAAACTTTCTTTGCTGCCAATTTCATGGACCCATAATTTCTCCAAAGTCTGGTTTTACATGTATACATCCTCATTAATCTGATATTGAACAATGCAGCAAACCTCAGAAGAGAGCTTTGCCAACACCATTTCAGCCATTCTGCTCACCCTTCAGGTGAAGATTTTACAAATTCAGGGCATGCCTGAATTTTTATGCCATGACTATTTTCTTTATTCTTAATCTGATAATACAGAGCAAACAGTAGATTTCCAAATCAAAATGCATTATTCTGAAGTAAATCAAAGTTCAAAGTTAATTTATTATCAAAGTACATACAGTATATGTCACCATAATCAACCATTAGATTTATTGTCTTGTTGGCACACTCGGTAAATCCAAGAAACATAATAGAATCAAAGGAAGGACACATCCAACAGGGCAGGCATACAATCAGTGTGCAAAAGGCAACAAACTGAGGAAATTCAAGAGAGAGAAGAATTATTAAATAAATAAATAAATAGATAGATATTGAGAACATGATATGAATATTATTCTTATTCAAACAACGCTGGACAAAAATGATTTTGCTTCCTGAATACCTTTAGGTGTATCTTATGAAGTTTGGGCTACTGATCATGAAAATCACCATGAAATTTCCCTATCACACACCATATTTTAATAAACTTACGTTTATTATTTCAATTCGTAATTCAAGTCAATTAAAATGTTGCCTACAATGTAAGCTGAAAAGTTTCCTATCTTGTCCAGGCATGCTCGGGCATGCTTAGGCGTCACGGCTGCTGCATGACAGGACAGGTTTTAATAATTATTATTGAGTTCAGGACTGTAAGGATGGCATTTGCTATCACCAGGCACAAAAATTTCTATGAAGGAGTTTGATATTTGAGACAGATGCTTCCCAGAATAACTGACGCCAAGATTGAAGAAAACATTTTTGTTGGTCCACAAATCGAGCAGGTCATCAATGACACACAAATTGAAGAATTTCTAGTGGGACCGGAGAAAATCATATGGAAGGCATTCAAGGAAGTTGTTGAAATTTTTCTTGGCATCTACAGAGCACCAAAGTATGTGCAGCTGGTTGAAAGCGTGCTTCAAGCATATAAAACCATGAAATGCAACATGTTATTAAAGATTCATTTTCTGCATTCCTATTTAGACTTCTTCCCTGCAAATCTTGGTACTGTTAGTGACGAGCATGGTGAAAGGTTTCACCAGGACATTGCAGTCATGGAGAAAAGATACCAGGGCAACTTGAATCCATCAATGCTGGCGAATTATTGTTGGACACTTAAGCGAGAAGCCTCAGACACTGAGTACAAATGAAAATCATTAACAAAATATTTTTAACTTAGTTGAACTATTGCAAAGCATCAGCACCATTAAGCAATTAAACACATTATATTCAATAAAAGTTAATTTGTTGCTTCTCCAAATTCCTACGTGATACAAATAGTCTGAAATTATATTTGTGTTCATCTTCAACCAGTCTATCATAAACAAATAAAAAATTCTGAGGAAGCAACACTTTTGAAAAAAATTGTTGTCCAGTGCAATTGCCTTTATACTTTCTTTCAGTATAGATGTCGAATTACCATTAATTATTCCCAGTTCTGTTCGATTGATTTCTACTATTTTCTCTCTAACAAGATGTCTTTCGCATATTTGATAATGCATTTTCTATTACTTAGCAGCAACTGCAGAACTAGTTTCAGAAGGTAAAATAGAAATTCATTTTGGCATGAAAACAATCAATAGAATGATTGTGGGGAAAACACAATGGCTTTGTTCAGTGACTGATTACACTGGATACACCTTGTGCAAGGTATTGAGTGCTTTGGAGGTGTTTATTGTAATGTTTTGTCAATAGTTTATATTTAATTTGACTGATTTCAGCAGTCAGAGAGTCATACAGCATGAAAACAGGCCCTTCATCCCTCTGGTCCGTCGTGCCAGCTGACAAGTGCCAAGCAGACGGCAGAATTGCAGAGTTTTGAAAGAGGCAGCTTCAGGGACAGCGTGGGTTTTTTTTTATTATCCTCCAGAATGTGTAGAGTGTGCTTTTTAGAGTTGCAAATGTGACCACATGATTTAAGAAAGGAGGGTGAGAGAAAGGGAGGGACTACTTATCTGTTTCTCTGTGATTAAGAAATTATTGAAATCGATAATGAAGAATGAGCAGTACACACTAAAAGAATAAACACAAGAGATACTACACATGCTGGAAATCTGGAACAACTCACATGAGATACTGAGGGAACTCCACAAGTCAGGAGGCATTCCTGAAGGAGATTAACAGATGGCGTTTTGGGCCAAGGCCTTTCATCAGGACTTGAAAGGAAGGGCCAGAATAAAAAGGTGAGGGGAGAAGACGAGTACAAGCTAGTAGGTGATAGGTCAGACCAGGTGAGAGGGGAGGTGGGTAGGTGGGAGAGGAGGAATGAATTAAGAAGGTAGGAAAGGACAGACGCAAGATACAAAGGGTTTAAATGGTGGGATTGAACAGAGTGAAGATTAATTTCTGTAAGGAAAGTTAGAATTGACAAATCTTTTGGAATTTCTTGAAAATGTGACTACTATGTGCTAAGGGAAAACAAGTGGATTATAAATTAGGATTGTCAGAGGATTGCCAATGAAGTCCAATGCAGGAAGTTGTTCCACGGTTTACAGCCAGATACATCATGAGTCAAGCCTCCCCAGCATCAAGGACATCTTCAAAAGTGAATGTCTCAAGAAGGCGATATCCATCATTAAGACCCTCACCATCAAAGAAATGATCTCTCCTCATTACTACCATCATGGAGGAGGTACAGGTACCTGAAGACACAATCTCAATATTTTATGAGCAGCTTCTTGCCCTCCACCATCAGGTTTCTGAATGGACAATGAATACTACCTCATTCTTGCTTTATTTATTTTTTGTTTTTCTTATTGTGACTTGCGGAACTCTTCATATCTCTACTCTGCTGCCTCCACAAATACATCAAGTTTCTTGACATAATCAGTGATAATGAACCTGATTCTGATTCTAGACCTTGGTTTAATTTTCTCCATATTCTTATCAACTATCCCCAGATTCTACCACTCGCATACACCCTAGAAACAGTGGCTAATTAACCTATTGTCCTGCACAGGGATATGGGAGGATGCCAGAGCACTGGGCGGGAAACACGACTGGAGATCATGCAAACTCCACTTAGACAGCACGTAAGGACAGGACTGAACCCAGGTTTCTGATCCTCTGAGACTGTGGCATACCTAACCGCATCACTGTGCACATCTGTCTGTTCTTAATGGCAATAAGTTGCACATTCCAAAGGGAAGCTGATACTAAATTCAACTACTCCATTGTGCACTCAGAGAGCACCAAAGCAATAGGCCTCTAAGTCATTGCTGCTGAGGTACAGAAAGAATTGAAAGAATTCAATGAAAGAATTGAAAACTTGCTGACAATTTCTATATGTTAGGAATCCAAAGGCTAAAATAAATTTACAATGAGCAGCAAGAGAGGTTTGTATTTGTAATGATACTCCAGAGGAATTATACAGGCCTTACAGGTGGAGAAACAGTAAAAATTCCAAATCTATGAGAGCTGCTACATTCACACCATTACAGTTATTCCCTCATTAAGATATATACAAATCTCCTAACTTTTGCACACTTTCAGCTGTTTATCTGTGCTCAGCATATCGCACTTGTGCATACACCACCCTCATTAACCTCATCCCTCACTCTTGCAAGTGAAAGTTGCATCCATCTACAGCTCACAGTCTGGACTCCTCTTAGGTTCAGTTAGTCAAGGAGGAGATTGTTGGCAACCAAGGCTTCGACTAGGATCAAGTTCATGTTCAGAGGTGGCTCTGAGATTATTGAGCTGATGATATGCTTGTGCATACAACTCATCACATCACATTCTTCCTCATTCCACCATTTTTCTGCCTCATAATATATAACTTGTTCAGGCCATTCTTTTCCCTTCACTATGACTTATTTTAATCCCTTCTCCCCTTTGGAAAACTAAGATGCTCCACCTGCCCATGTCCTAGGAACATAGCCATCTCATTCTAGAACAAAGGCTCAGTGAAACATTATCTGACCCCGGCATCCAGTAGCTCTGATTCCGGCACTGTAGATGTTATCAGTTGGTTTAAAAGTAGATCGCGCCTGTGGTCGGTCAGTCACCAGATTTCAGCCCATTAGGGCCAGTGACGACTAGGTAACACAGCATTTCTTGTCCTGAGGTCAGTCAAATAACAAAGACCAATAAGTGTGCAGACTGAGAATTCTGGAACATAGTCCTGCCCGTGAAAGAGGGCACATAGACCATTACAACATAGTACAGGCCCTTCAGCCCATGATGGAGTTCAGCAGCATGAGGCACTCCAGCTCGAGTGGAATCCAGAGACTATCTGGCTGGTAAGCACCATGGCAGTGGATACAGACCCAAACATTGCACAATAGTCAATGGCCCAGGTCATATTTTCCTTTGTGTAACAGTCCATACAAATAGTAGGATGGAAGATTTAGCTTCTGCCATCATGACTGTAGATTATAGGTGAAGTTCAAGTTCAGTTTAATGTTGTTCAACATTACACATGCATACCACCAAACAAAAATCATTCCTCCAGATGAAGGAGCACAACTCAGTACATATAACTCACACACACACAACATATAAAGAAATGCTGCCACAAATAAATTAGCAAATAAGGTGCATTTACAACACAAGTTAAAAAGTAGCCAGTATAATGCTACTGGTGCTTCATACATGATGAGACCTGGGTGGTGGCAGGGAATTCAGTAGTCTTACAGCCTGGGGAAACAAGCTGTTTCCCATCTAACAGTTCTTGTCCGAATGCCACGGTAATTCCTGCTGATGGTAGTGGGTCAAAAAGATTGTTGGACAGATGGGAGGGTTCATTCACAATGCAAAGGCCCTGCATATGTAACACTCTGGATAAATATCTCTGATGGGTGGAAGAGAGACCCCGATAATCCTCTCAGCAGTCCTCACAATTCTCTGTAGGTAATTATGGTCAGATGCCTTGCAATTTCCATTCCAGATGATGATGCAGCAGGTGATTCACCACCTTTTAGTGGTTCTCCTGTAAAAAATGGTTAGAATGCGGGGGTGGGTGTCTTGCTTACCTCAGCATCCTCAGGAAATTGTGATGTTGCTGTGGTTTCTCGACTAAAGAGGAGGTGTTGAGGGCGATGGCCCATTATGTACACTTCCAGAAACATTCCTAACTCTCTCCACAGGGGAGCCATTTATGTGCATTGAGGAGCGGTCAGCCTGCAGCATCCAAAATCCACAATCATCTCGTTGGTCTTGTCCATGTTCAGGCTCAAGTTGTTGTGCTCGCACCACTCTACCAGCCACTCTACCTCCTCTCTGTATGCCATCTCGTCGTTGTTGTTGAGGTCAGTGACACTGGACAGTAGTCACTGAGGCAGGTTATTGTCGCCCTCTTGGGCACTGGGATGATGGTAGTTACATTGAAGCCTGTGGGGACAGTGGGCTGGTCCAGAGAGCTGTTGAAGATGCTGTTAGTGCCTTTGTTTACTGGGCTGCACAAAATCTCGGCACTCAGCCCCACACTTTTACGTGGGTTGACCCTGGCAAGGGTCTTCCTCACATCAGCAACAGCCAGACATAGTGCGTGCTTCTCGGAGGGATGGTGACCCTTTCTCTCCAGCACATCATTCCCTTCATCAAACTGAGTTGGTTGGGCAGTCTCCTATCCTCAAGGAGCAATGATAATTCCATGGGATCATTCTATTCTTATTTCCATTGAGTCATTCTGGCAATGGCCTTTCACACATCTGTTGGGAAATACCTGCCTGAGGTGAGACTGTGCAGTCTGAAATCAGTTCATTTCAGCTCATCCTTACTCTCAACTGCACACAGTGTTATTTTCCTATATAAACAACACAGACCTGGATTCTGTTGTTATATGAAATTCTATTGACCTCCATATTTACTATCCTCTTCGACTGCACTTTTATACCCTCCAGTACACTTTGCTTGAAAATGTTCCTTCTCATCTGTGTTCTGAATACTGACACCATTTTTTTTGAGGCTGCAAGCCCTGGTCCTTGATGCTTCACCTGTGAAACATCAACCCTATACTTGACATGTCAAACTCCTTACGAATTTTGTCCATTTCAATAAGATCAACCCTCATCCTAAATTCTAGAGAGAGTCCATTTGAGTCTGCTTCAAGTCTCCTCATATCACAATATTGTTATTCCACGAACTGGATGGACCTTTGCTGCACTCCCTTTGTTGAGTTATGTTCTTCCTTTGGTAGAATGATGAGACTGGTACACATTGTTCCTGATGCCATCTCACTGGTGCTTTATATCACTGGAGAAGAAAGATGTCCCTGTTCTTGTACTCAAATCTTCTTGCAGCTTAGTTTCTGCCTAAATATTTGCTGATTCTGTAAGTTAACTTCCAATGATTAGAGCGGAAGGATACCTCAGGTCTTTTTGAACATCGACCATTCAACTTCTTACCATTTAAAAACACTCAATCTTTCAAAATGTTTTTCTCATAAACAGATTATGACACATTTTTTTCCTCTGTAAATTCCATTTGCCGCATGCTTACCATTCACTGTCCGTATCTCCCTGAAGCATTCTCATCCTTGTCATAACTCATAATGCTAACCAGCTTTGAACTTCAGTGAACTTGAAGATTTTGTATTCAATCACTTCATCTAGGTTATTAATATAGTTTGTGAATGACTGGAGGACCCATCTGTTCATAATCTCTCAATCTGAACATAACCTGTTTGTTGTAAAAAAATTAAAGAGTTGGAAGTATTTAGTGGATTGACCAGCATCCATGGAGGCAAATGGGTGGTCAGTCTTTTAGCTGGAGCCCCTCCTTCTTCCTATTATTCTCCAGATTGCAGCATCTTCAGTATTTTGCATCACTGTTTGTTCCTACACTCGATTTTTTTCTTTCAATCAATTCTCAATTAAAGCCAGTAGTATGTGCTCCCAATACTTCAGAGAGAACCAAGAAATTCATCTAGAAATTTAAAATCAAACATGAGCATGGACAGGTGAGAAACATGGAAAAAAGGATTGAAAGAACATTTGTAGATGTGTAAAGGGGAAATTCGTAATGTAGGCAAATGTAGGCCCTAACAGGCATACTCAAAGGAATGAGGGAATGGCAGAGGATTTAAACAATAAGTATAATGAATACAAAACAATAACAATAACAAAAGCAACCAACAGGAATTCTGCAGATGCTGGAAATTCAAGCAACACATGTCAAAGTAGCTGGTGAACGTGTCTGGTGCTCCCGATGAGGCCTTCTATATATTGGCGAGACCTTGACGCAGGCTGGGACACCGCTTTGCTGAACACCTACGCTCTGTCCGCCAGAGAAAGCAGGATCTCCCAGTGGCCACACATTTTAATTCCACATCCCATTCCCATTCTGACATGTCTATCCACGGCCTCCTCTACTTAAAGATGAAGCCACACTCAGGTTGGAGGAACAACACCTTATATTCCGTCTGGGTAGCCTCCAACCTGATGGCATGAACATTGACTTCTCTAACTTCCGCTAATGCCCCACCTCCCCCTCGTACCCCATCCGTTATTTATTTTTATACACACATTCTTTCTCTCACTCTCCTTTTTCTCCCTCTGTCCCTCTGAATATACCCCTTGCCCATCCTCTGGTTCCCCGCCCCCCGTCTTTCTTCCCGGACCTCCTGTCCCATGATCCTCTCATACCCCCTTTGCCAATCACCTGTCCAGCTCTTGGCTCCATCCCTCCCCCTCCTGTCTTCTCCTATCATTTTGGATCTCCCCCTCCCCCTCCCACTTTCAAATCTCTTATGAACTCTTCCGTCAGTTAGTCCTGATGAAGGGTCTCGGCCTGAAACGTCGACTGTACCTCTTCCTATAGATGCTGCCTGGCCTGCTGCGTTCACCAGCAACTTTGAACAATGACAAAATCTGGTTTCAGCTGGCACTGGTAAAACTCAGTGATTGCTTGCTCATGGTAAATAAAACAAAAAAAGCTTCACTAATTACAAATTTCCTGCTAAACAATCACTGCAAACAACAGACTGTAACTTCCTTGTCGAGTTGAGTTTTCGAAACCCCTGTACGACCTGGCACTTTTGAGTGGGATCTGAAATCTTGAAGGTGTAGGGTGGCTGTGGTGTGGTGTGAACAAGCTGAACTGAGTGGTGGGGTCTGGGCTGGAGAGTGGAGAATGAGCCAACATTTGGCCAATCCTGGTGCTAACTTGCAGGCAGTTCGATTTGGTGAAACTGAGGCGAGGCAGTCGAGGCGACGGGGCCTGGACCTGCATCTGAAAGCAGGGGAAGGCCCAAGGTTTGACTGATTTAAACGCTGAGCTAAATTGGAAAAGTTGGGCATGGGCCGAATTGAGGTAGTGGGGCACCGGCCCAAGAGTGTATTGAAGCAGTGAGATCTGGACAATTTAAGCGCCGGGCCAGATTGAAAAGGACGGGGGTGTGTCAGGACCATAGGCGGGGCATGGGCAGGTTCAAATCACTGCTCCATTAGGTTTACTTGTCTCAACTTGTTACTCTGCAAGCTCTACTCATCTCTGCACCGAACTGTGGCCGTGCCCTGCAAATATCACGGTGTGCTCACTTTTGTAAACTTCAGTCCTGAATGCTATTTGCTTACTTTTATTGTTTGCACATTCTTTTTTTTCTCTGCACATTGGGTGTTTGACGGTCTTCTTTTGTTTTAGCGGGCTCTATTGAGTTTCTTCGTTTTGTAGCTGCCTGTAAGGAGACGAGTCTCAAGGTTGTATTAATAATAAATATACTTTGACATTGACTAACTATGCGGCTTTCTTCAGAGAAAAACTGGAATTGGAATTAGCTTATGAGTTGGGCCAGTGGTTAACCCAACGCTATTACAGCTCTGGAGACCCAGATTCAATTCTGCCACTGTAAGGAATTTGTTGTTTTTTTTCCATGACCACACGGGTTTCTGTTGGGTGTTCCGGTATCCTCCTACATTCCAGAGAAGTAGAGTTAGTAGGTTAATTGGTCGTATGGATGTACTTGGGTGCCATTGGGCTGGAAGGGCCTAATACCATATTGTATCTCAAAATGAAAATAAGTTATTGTTACATATGCCGAGGTACATTGAGAAGCTTGTCTTGCATACTGTTCATATGGATCAAATCATTACACAGTGCTTTGAGGTTGAACAAGGCATAGCATTAACAAAATGCTGAATAAAATGCAAATGAGACATGGAATTCAGATTTAAAAGAGGAAGACAATTATAATAGAAGTATTGAGAGCCCCTGCACAAAACAGTTTGCAATGAGTTGTCAGAAACCACATAAACGTTGCAGATGTATTTGGTTTGTGTGTAGCCTCCAATCTGATGGCATGAACATTGACTTCTCTAACTTCTGCTAATGTCCCACCTCCCCGGTCGTACCCCATCCATTATTTATTTATATACACACATTATTTCTCTCTCTCTCCTTTTTCTCCCTCTGTCCCTCTGACTATACCCCTTGCCCATCCTCTGGGTTTTCCCCCCTCCCCCTTTTCTTTCTCCCTGGGCCTCCTGTCCCATGATCCTCTCATATCCCCTTTGCCAATCACCTGTCCAGCTCTTGGCTCCATCCCTCCCCCTCCTGTCTTCTCCTATCATTTTGGATCTCCCCCTCCCCCTCCCACTTTCAAATCCCTTACTAGCTCTTCCTTCAGTTAGTCCTGACGAAGGGTCTCGGCCCAAAACGTCGACTGTACCTCTTCCTAGAGACACTGCCTGGCCTGCTGCGTTCACCAGCAACATTGATGTGTATTACTTACAAACACTGAGTCTCAGTCCTAATTGATAGCAGTATTCTGTAACCGAGTGTTGGGATTGTGCGGCATTGAACCAGATCAGAGGCTAACATGCCTCTGCTGGAATTTGGCATTCACTGACCTTAGCCATCTCTATGAGACTGCAAAACTTTGCTGCACTGCATCTATGTCACAATTGACTCCCGGTCTTAACAACTTCGACAATCTACTTACATTGCCTTCTGAGAGATTGATTGACTGACTTGGAGAGCCTTTTCCACCACCCAGTCTGCCAATGCCTCCAGTGTAGAGTTGTTAAACCAAACTTTTACTTCCATACCATGTCATTAAGTGATTGCAAAGTGGCTGTTTGCAAGCAGTTAGATTTCCATGATTTCTGTAATCTGCACCAGCTACAATGCACCAGCCCTTTTAGAGGTGCAACCTGTCTTTAAGAGATGCAGGCTGTCTTTAAGATTTGCTCATCCCTCATAGCATTGGCACCAAATGCGATTTACAGTAGCTTGTCACAAACATTAACGCTGTAATCATTATAATGAGCTGACTACATAAAGTCAATTAAACTGATTAAACCTGAGATCAGAAGCAACAGTGCTGGATTAGTACTGCATTGTCATCCTCCAGTCCTGTTTCATGGTTCATCAGATTTACTCTTCTCTGAATCCCAAAAGTAAAGGTTGCAAAGCATTTTACTCTACAATGCCAGAGTCTGGCGACTATCATCTTCGTTTATTAAACAGAATTTTTAAAGAAGTGCCACTTAGGTTTTTCTCAGGCTGTGTATTGTCGTTCTTTTCCTAGACATGTTTCAAAGGGATATGTCATTTTCTCCTCATTTCCATCTCCACACCCTCAGGCCTTTCAAAACTGTCTTTATTCATAGTGTTATTTCCAGTTGTAGAGATCCAAGGCTGGTTATTCTTGCTGAAGTTCTGACAAATTAAATAGCTGGATTTTTTGTTGTTGTTGCTGCATTCATTGAAGTTAAAGGAGCAAGCTATAGAGAAAATTTCCGAAGAAAATATTTTGGTCTCAAGCTCCAAAATTTCTGCAAGAGTATTTCTATAAACTAGCAAATAAAATCCTTCCATACACAGTATACAACAATATTTTTATTATTGAAAACGCAAACAACAGGACTTCTGCAGATGCTGGAAATTCAAGCAACACGCATAAAAGTTGCTGGTGAACGCAGCAGGCCAGGCAGCATCTCTAGGAAGAGGTGCAGTCGACGTTTCAGGCCGAGACCCTTCGTCAGGACTAACTGAAGGAAGAGTGAGTAAGGGAAATGTCGACTGCACCTCTTCCTAGAGATGCTGCCTGGCCTGCTGCGTTCACCAGCAACTTTTATGTGTGTTTCTTATTATTGAGATGTCCTAAAGTCTTGCAGGAAATCAAGAAGTCCAATATAAAAATCAAATACCAATACACATTTGCTAAAATTGCAGATTTGTAGCATTTCAGAATCAAGGAGTTATAGAGGGATACAGTACAGAAACAGATCATTCAGCCCTTGAGACTCCCCAACCACCAACTTACTTGCATGAACTTTACATGAATCCAATTGTTTTTATTCTGCCCATAATCTCACAACCTCCCTCCAGATTGTGCCCCTCACTTGCACTCTAAGAACAATTTAAAGTGGCCTGTTATCTACCAACCTGTACATCCTTGTGATGCAGAGGAAACCCAGCCAACGAGGTGAAACCCATACCATCACAGAGAGAGAACCTGCAAATTCCAATCACACAATACCAAATAGCAGGATTGAACCTGGAGATCCATTCCCTGCTGAAGTCTAGGAATGTAGCATTAATATTTTAATAAGAAATCAAGTCAAGAACTCCATAACAATATCAGAGATGCTAAGAAACAATAGCAGTTGAAAATTGAGCTGCAGACCAGTCATCAATTAAGCCTGGCTTAAGATTCAAGATTGTTCAATGTCATTTCCAGTACATAAGTTGTAAGGTATACAATATTTCAGTAAAATTTGAGTAATATTTTAAATATATTGTTCAATCAAACATTCTTTGTTTAATTACATAATTCATTGAGAGTTATATGTAAAAAGTACATATGTGAATGCAAATATCATTACACCACCACATGAAATGTGTGCGCTTCACTAAAGTGAAACTAAGCAGACAGAACATATCTTAGCTTTTGCGTTTACCTTTTGATTATTTTCTGGAGTTTTGAAACATAATGTGGCAATAAGGAAATTTTAAAACAAACCTGAGATGACTACTTACCTGTGGAAATGTAGAAATTTTTTTCTTTGGAAAGGGAGAGAGACAATTGGGTTAAAGAAAAAAGCAAAAAATGGACAAAAATTATGGGATTATAAACAGTAAATATCAGGTGATAATAATAAATAAGTAAAGGTAGAAATGGCTGGCTACATCAGAAAGATAGATGTGTTCAAAAGTATAACAGATGACTGGACAATGAAAGCCGAGCTGATAAGAAACAAGTGTTGCTGAGTGTAATGGGTGGAAAAGCAGACAGTTTGTGTAGAACTTTAACTGCCCCAAACAAGCAAGCTGAAATGATCTTTGCTGATATGGATGTAATGCAGGAAAATTTAGAACCAAAACCATTGTTGATTGCAGAACACTTTAGTGGAAAGTAGAATCATAAGTGGAACCAAAAGGAAGGGGAATTCATTTCAGCTTACGTGGCTGAATTGAAGAAATTGTCTGAGCTTTGTCAGTTCAGTGATATGGTTAATGATGCATTGATATATTGTTTAGTTTGTGGAATCATACCAGAAAGCAATCAAAATGGCTCTTAACTGAAGCACAACTCACATTTAAGAGAATAGTTGAAATCACTGTATCAATGGAAACAGCAGCAATAGATGCAATTGAGTTGCAGTCAAGAATGAAGATGAGTATGAACATAATTGCCATGTTTAAACAGAAACCAATCTTGCAGAACAAATTTTGTTATCATAGTGACAAGGCTCACATACACCAGATAAATGCAGATTTAAGTGTGAAACTTGTTGAAAATGCTGCAAAGTAGGTCATATACAAAGAGCATGTCAGGCAGACAAAAATTAATGGACTGCACAAGACAAGGAAAAAGAAAAAAAGTCAAGTTTCAGTTTCAAAAACAGTACTAAACTGGATGATTCTGATGAAACATCTGATAACGATGAGAATGACACTGTTTTGAGATTTGCAATGTGAAAACTAACAACAGAAGTGAGCAACAAATTAATCGAAATGGAATTAGACACCAGCTCAGTTTCAGTCATTCCAGAAAATGAGTTTGAACAGCATTTCAAAGGTACTTAATTGAAGCCAACAGATATCCAACTAAAAACCTACACCGGAGAAGGAATAACTCCTTTGGGAATGACATTTGTAATAGTGAAATACAACAACCAACAAGTCACATTTGGCTTCTATGTGGTTAAAACCAGGAGTGCAGCATTGTGAAGCTGTGATTGGCTGAGACAACTACAAATTGATTGGTGATTCATCCACTATTTGCATGCCAAATCCCTGCAATGCAGTCAGCTATGAAAGGTACTGGATGATTTCACAGCAATATTCAAGGGTTACATTGGAATACTCAAACACATCAGGGGTAAAATGGTTTTGTTGTGTATGTGGCCAGGTTACACACCAAAGCTATAAATAAAAGCGCTGGAGATGGGAGGTCAGTTAACAGAGTTCTTTACTGATTGAAACCAAACTGAACACCCACTTACAGATCAATACGTGCCTAATAGCGCAAGCAATGACGTGCTGCTACAACATAAAGTAGTCCCATATTATACAGTAGCTATACAGTACATTCCTCCCCCTTTTATTTTAATAATGTATCAACTGTTTTTTTTACTGGAGCACTATGCTAAACAAATATGTTTACCCTTAACATACAAATGGCTACCATTTGTTTACTTAGTAACTTAATAATGTCAAATTATAACGAAGTAACGTAATAATATCAAATTATAACAAGCCTTTTTTTTACTTTTGGTCTAGGACCCATTTATAACTTAAGTCTCTGGGGCAGTAAAAATAGTGCAGGATGTCTGTTCTTCGGGTATGAGCTGAAAGAATGTACAATTTGCTTAGGAGAACTCAACGATCCCCATCCTGCTTCCATGTGCTCATTTTTACTGTTTAAAATGTATAAAGCAGTGGCTTGAATCAGGACAACGACTTACCCACTGTGCCCTACTTCTCTAGATAATGATTATGTACCAGTGGTAACAGAAGAAATAAGCGAAGCTGTCGCAGAATTAGTCATATTTCGCAAGACGTGTGATGCACTTTCTGTGGCTTTGGTTTCCTTGGTCTGCTTCAAAGATGACCTGCCACCAACAAAAGAAATGGTTGGCGATCTGCTGTCTCTGCTAGTTATTGAAAAGTCGGGGCAATCCAATGACTCACAGAAAGATCAGTACTTTACCAGTAATCTTTCACTATTTGTTGAAGCAGTTGATCGAAATCTGGTTGTTCATTCCATTGTTCTTAAGCTGCTGCTAAAGTACGATTTTGCTGATGTTAAGGATTACCAGAAGTGCTATCTGTCTGAAGTTCAAAAAAAACAAATCTTGTTCAAGAAAATGAGACTGAACTCGATGCACTGTTTCTGAATTGTTGGAAGATTCCATGTATGAAAAATCCCAGTTGTGCACAGTGTAAGAAAAGATTGTGTACCTAGCTCAAGAGGGAGGATTCCTTCAGATGCATATTCAGCACAAGTGTGAAAATACAACAATAGAAACCTTACAGTTTGTTGCCAGAATTTGCCTCTGCTTTGATGCTGTTTCCCAACTTCTTTGGGCAAAACAAGACACATTAACTGAGGATTCAAAATATGTATGTGCAAAAGAAACTTCCCTGCGAAGGATTAAGTGTATGATTCTCAACGGAGGAAATGATTGGTTCAAGATTTACCTTGTGCGAAAGCTGTTCTGTTTGAATGGAATTGATTTTGTCCAAGAGCTTTTAAGGGATGACCAATTTTCATGGATATTTCCCAAGGAAATTGTTCAGGAGAAGATGGATATGCTAGTCTTTTTGGAGATTTAAGCTTATTGAGAGTTCGCAGATCTTCCATTATCTGTTCATCTGTTAACAAGTAATTTAACTGCGCAGGTGCAGGTTTTTGTCTTTTGTCTGTCATTGGAACAGGGTCATTAGGTCTCCTGCTTAGTTTCTTAGTCATTATTGGCTTTACCTCCATAGAATCTCCTGTTAGTTCCATTGTTAGCCTCTCATTCTCAATCATCTTTTTCTTTTCTTCTAACTCAATCTTTTTATCTTCAAGTTCCTTCACTGCTGCTTTCTTCTCTTTGATATAATCCTTTTCACCTGTTCTGTCTCCAGTTGCAGAAAAAGCTCTGCATTTTGTATTCTTTCCTTGTATTGTTGATCTAGTTTCTTCATCCTTTCCTGATACTCCTGCAAAGTGCCTTCCTGTAACTTCTGTGTCTGTCTTTTGGGAGATGTCAATTTCTCCTGGTACATCTGCTCTTTTACTTCCAGGTAGTCTTCATCATCCTGCTTATTGGCAATATCCGTTTGCCTTGCATCCTTTGTATCTTCATCTGAGTCGCGGCCACGGATACTGCATTTGTCCTCATCACTGATACTGTCTAGCTCCTCCTCGTCATTGTAATAGTCGACAATAGGCGAGAGGAGAGCTGCTGACATCTTCCCCGCCGAGCTGCCCTCCTTTGTTGACACATGTAGTGCCTTGATGGTGTGCCAATCCTACTGGATTTCCTGAGTCATTCACGTCCCAGCAACGGTGGTTCTCCCTTTTTCAGTACATAGATGATCAGTTGCTGTGTTTTACCTCGTGGGTCACTGTCACTTTAATTTTGCCTTTGGGAGCATTTTCTGTCCTGTGTAAGTCTCTAGCAGTAGTTTAGTTCATTTCAGAGGTATGTGTGAAAACAGTCATTTGTAGTCGTGTACAGAGATCACTGTTAAAGCTGAGCCTGTATCCAACTCCATTTTCTGTCTCATGCCTGATACTTGTGGAGTGATCCATATTACTCTTCGATCATCTGTCTCTTTCACGCTGTGAAGTCGCAGACAAGACAATTTACTTTTGTCTGAGTCGTTTTCATCAGAACTGCCTTCTTTCATTTTGTTGTATCTTCCTTTCTGGGATTTCTTGTTTTTTCTGACCTCTGTCCCTTTTCTGCTAATTACTAGTTTTGCATTCTCTGCTAATGTGGCCCTGTTTGCCACAGTTTCTGCATTCTTTGTCCTTAAACCAACAGTCCTCAGGGTCATGTGACATGTTCCCACAACAGTAACATTTCTTTCCTTCATTTCTGCTCAGTAACATTTTATGCGCAGCATATTCCAAAGATTTTTGTTGTATCTCTGAAGCACCTCGAGTGGCTGTTTCTAATGATATTGCAATGTTCAGCGCCTTCTCTGAGGTAAGGTCTTTTTCACACAGGAGCTTCTTTTGTGTGATTTCACAGTGCATGCTACACACTAACTTGTCCCTCAATGCGTCCGATAGACCAGCTCCAAATTGACAATGTTCTGATAATTTGCGCAATTCAGCACAATATTCAGAAATGCTTTCATTTTTGCTCTGATTCCGTTTATGGAATTTAAATCTTTCAGCAATGACCAGTGGTTGGGGTTTAAGTGCTGTTGGAGGGTGTCTACTATTTGCTTGAACGTTTTGTCAGCTGGCTTTTCAGGGATTAACAAGCTCCATAGTAGCTTGTACATTTTTGCTCCCATAATACTGAGTAAGACACTGGCTTTCTTTTCATCTTTAACACCATTAACCTCACAATATAACTCCACTCTCTCAATGTAAGTTGCCCAGTCTTCAGTACCTCTATCAAATGCTGTAATGGTTCCAATCATCGCCATCTTTGTTATGTTAATTAAGCCCCATTCTCCCCTTATTTTCCTTATTGACTCACGTGTCCTTCTTCCGAGTGCCATGAGCGCACTCTTTATCTATTGATTCTTTTTATCTCCCTTCTGGGGCAGGTAGACCCTCAGCCCCGGGGGTCAGCACTGGCTGTGGTCTTGGCTGGATGTGCTGTAGCTCCGACTGTGTCTCTTGGTCTCCCGACCTTCCTGACCTGTGCTTCCGTTTCCCTTCGGACTCATGGCCTCACTCTGCCTTAGCTCGTACCTCGCGCTCTTCTTCTGAGTGTCGTTATCAATTAAAACATGGCATTCCAGTACGATGTAGGTTCATTAACCTTGTCACCAATTTGTTGTGTATGTGGCCGGATTACACAACAAAACTATAAATAAAAATGCTGGGGACGGGAGCTAAGTTTACAAGGTTCTTTACTGACTGAAACCTAACTGAACACACACATACAGATCAAAGTAAAGGCATCCGTTAGTCTTGAGAGACCATGGATCTGCACCTGGAAAGTCTTCACTCTCCAGGGCGCATGCCTGGGCAAGGTTGTATGGAAGACCAGCAGTTGCCCATGCTGCAAGTCTCCCCTCTCCACGACGCCAATGTTGTCCAAGGGAATGGCATTGGGACCCATACAGCTTGGCACTAGCGTCGTCGCAGAGCAATGTGTGATTAAGTGCCTTGCTCAAGGACACAACACGTTCCCTCAGCTGGGGCTCGAACTCACGACCTTCAGGTCGCTAGTCCAATGCCTTAACCACTTGGCCACACGCCCACACAACGTACAGATCAATACGCACCTAATAGCGCATGCAACGACGTGTCCCTACAACATAAAGTAATCCCATATTATACAGTAGCTATACAGTACAGGTGTTAAATGAAAATGCCACACACAAGTTTTCCAAAGCCTATCCAGTTCCTTATACCATCCGTAATAAAGTAGCCTGTGAGCTAGATCACATGGTGACTGAGGGAATTTTTTCCAAGACTGAGTGGAGCCCATGCATCTGTCAGAGTCTGTGGTGACAATAGACAATAGGTGCAGGAGTAGGTCATTCGGCCCTTCAAGCCAGCACTGCCATTCACTGTGATCATGGCTGATCATCCACAATCAGTACTCTGTTTCTGCCTTCTCCCCATATCCCTTGACATCGCTATCATCAAGAGCTCTATCTAACTCTTTCTTGAAAGCATCCAGAGAATTGGCCTCCATTGCCTTCCGGTGACTTTAAGATCACCACCAAACCAGGACTGAAAGTAGATCAATACCCTTGCTCCCAGGATTTTTCCTTTTTGAGCGAAACTCTTCAGTAAGGTGGACTTAACTAAGGCCTACCTACAGATGGAGATGGAAAAAGAGTCCAAAGTGTTTCAAATCATAAACACTTACATAGCCAGAAAAAGCAGGATCTCCCAGTGGCCACCTATTTTAATTCCACTTCCCATTCCCATTCTGACATGTCAGCCCATGGCCTCCTCTACTGTCGTGATGAGGCCACACTCAGGTTGGAGGAGCTTCAGCTTGAAAGTGAACATCATTTTCTCAAACTTCTGTAAATGCTGCCCCACCCCTTCTCCATTCCCCATTTCCCTCTCTCACCTTATCTCCTTAACTGACCTTCACCTCCCTCTGGTGTTCCTCCCCCTTCTCTTTCTTCCAGGTTTTTTTGACCTCTCCTATCACATTCACTCTTCTCCAGCCCTGTATCTCTTTCAGCACTACACTGAAGCAGAAGTTCACCAATTTTCTTCTTTCGTATCTCAATGAAGCACACTACACAAACAACAACTCACCAGCTATGCTGTTTCTGGGTCATCCCGTGCATTCATGCTTGAATTTCCTCAAACTCAATCTCAGTAGTTATATGCAGGACAAACAGCTGAGACAAATTTAGGGCTTTTAAGCAAAGAGGTTCAATGTTTCACTCTTGGACAAGCAGTCCTGGTGACATACTACAAAGATGACACTCTGAGTGGGTACTTGGAAAAATTAAGGACAGAACTCGACCACATTCCTGCACAGTGGACATTGCATCTGAAGTCATCTTGAGATGACACATGGATCAGTTGAGGAGAGCAGAGTCAATTGTTAGAGAAGGAAGGTTCCAGAGCTGTAAGGACACTTCATGCAGTCCCAGAGTCAACTCCGACGTTTACCACGGAGGAAGCCCCAGAAGCTGAGATTGCTTCACAGCCACAAGTCTCACCTGCCAAGCAGAATGACCACCCATCCCTCCAGAGTGACTTTACATAAGGTGACTCTGAAGTGGATGCTCTGTAGCCTTCTCTCTCATGGGAGAGAGACAAACTGTCCATGAGCATGGTGGGTGGGATCCTTTATGATGTTACTGACCTTTTTCTGGCACCTTTCTTTACATGTCTTCGTGTCTGTTTCACTCAATGCAAAAAAATGTTTCTTGATTTTGCAATTGTATGGCCTATGCTGAGCATGGTAAGGCATTGCACTTAACATTTTCCTTTGCTGACTTTGTTTGCTGGTTGTGTGCTGGTAATGAAAAAATATTCTATTATATACCTGAGGTAAGTTACGATGTAATGTTGCAGCTCTGTGAAGCCTTTGTCTGGTTGCCTCGTTATAAGAAGGTTGTGGAAGCTTTAGAGAAGGTGCAGAGGAGATATACCAAGGTGCTTCGCAGACATCTGCTACCATTGCCTGTTCCTTGAGCGCTGCTTCAATGTGTAGGTTTCAATATGAGTATACGCACCAACCACTTTGTTTAAGAAATGCAAAATGCTATTGTGTATGCTTCCTAAGTGCAGCACTGACTCGTGCTGGGCACCTGAAGCAGGTGGCTTTTGTGTTTCCTGCATAGTCTATCCGGTTCTAATTGGACAATGACAGCAAATATAAATGACAACTTCTAAAGGGTCATAGCTGAAAAAACGATCAGTAAATGTAAGTGTCAGCCTGCACCAAGGACTGACCTGCATAACACTGTCAGTAAGAGAAGGCACTGGCAATGCCTTGAAGCAGATTATCAGCCATGTAGCTCAACACCCCTCTTCTCACTTTCCACAAAATGAGGCATGGGGCAAGTTTAATAACATGGATTTTAATCTACTTGTAATTTAGCAAGAAGCAGATCTAGCTCCTGATAGCTGCCCCACCTGTCACAAGATAAACAGTCAGAAAGTGTTAGGATTGTCTTTGTTCTTTGCGCAATGCAGTAGAATTCATCAAATTGATGGCATCATTCTGCTGTTTGTGCTATGGTACAATGAAGTAATCATGGCTCACTCTCACCACTTTCCTTCCACAGAATGCTGTCATAAATATTGTGAAAAAAACACATGAACATGTTTTTTCCAACATTAGGAAACAGTTTACAATTAATAAAGTATACTCTGCAGTCATGTCATACCATAAGCAACATAGTAACTTATGTATACATATTAAGACCCATGTTCAGTTGGCAGAATGCATGTGACAAATCTGAGTGAAGGTGGCTTCCATGAATGCTAATAAATATCTTGAACTGTTGTTAATTGACATTGCTTATCATTGTACACCTGGATGGGGATCATTTTATAGATACTATATCATCCAATCATTTTGACACATTTAGTATAACTTAAGTTTGAATTAACTGCTTTAGATTGCTTTCGTTTAGACTCTGTTCCTCAGCAACTTTGTTTAATTATCTTCCTCTTGATTTCTTAAATGAAAACACCTCGATATCAATGTTTATACCGACTAAGTTTGATTCAAGTGTTTTTATAATTAAAGTTCAAAGCAAACATATTATCAAAAAACATATAACTCACCATATACTAACCTGAAATCATTTTTTTTTCAATTCACTGTAAATGAATTAAAAGTTAATCAAGAGTTAAAATTGGCATGTGGAAAAGGTAATGCTACAGTTGTTATGGGGGATTTCAACATGCAGGTAGACTGGAAGAATCAGGTTGTTACTGGACCTCAAGAAAGGGAGTTTGTGGAGTCCCTCCGAGATGGATTCTTAGAACAGCTTGTACTGGAGCCTACCAGAGAAAATGCAATTCTGGATTTAGTGCTGTGCAATGAACCGGATTTGATCGGGGACTTCAAGGTAAAGAAGCCATTAGGAGGTAGTGACCATAATATGATAAGTTTTAATCTTCAACTTGAGAGGAAGAAGGGAAAATCGGAAGTGTCAGTATTACAGTTGAACAAAGGGAACTATGGAGCTATGAGGGAGGAGCTGGCCAAAGTTCAGTGGAAAAATACCCTAGCAGGGATGACAGTGGAACAGCAATGGCAGGTATTTCTGGGAATAATGTAGAAGGTGCAGGATCAATTTATTCCAAAGAGGAAGAAAGATCCTAAGGAGAGTAAGGGGAGGCCGTGGCTGACAATGAAAGTAAAGGACAGTATAAAAATAAAAGAGAAGAAGTATAACATAGCAAAGATGAGTGGGAAGCCGGAAGATTGGGAAACTTTTAAAGAGCAACAGAAGATAACTAAAAAGGCAATACGCAGAGAAAAATGAGGTACGAAGGTAAACTAGTCAGGAATATAAAGGAGGATAGTAAAAGCTTCTTTAGGTATGTGAAAAGGAAAAAAATAATTAAGACCAAAATTGGACCTTTGAAGACAGAAGCGGGTGAATTTATTATAGGGAACAAGGAATGGCAGACGAATTGAACAGGTACTTTGGATCTGTCTTCACTAGGGAAGACACAAACAATCTCTCAGATATAATAGTGGCCAAAGGACCTAGGGTAATGGATGAACTGAAGGAAATTTATATTAGCCAGGAAATGGTGTTGGATAGACTGTTGGGTCTGAAGGCTGATAAGTCCTTGGTACCTGATGGTCTGCATCCCAGGGTATTTAAAGAGGTGGCTTTAGAAATTGTGAACGCATTGATAATCATTTTCCAATGCTCTATAGATTCAGGATCAGTTCCTGTGGATTGGAGGGTGGCTAATGTTATCCCACTTTTCAAGAAGGGAGAGAGAGAGAAAACAGGGAATTATAGACTGTTTAGCCTGACATCAGTGGTGGGAAAGATGCTGGAGTCAATTATAAAAGATGTAATTATGACACGTTTGATAGCAGTAACAGGATAGGTCCAAATCACCATGGATTTACAAAGAGAAAATCGTGCTTGACTAATCTTCTGGAATTTCTTGAGGATGTAACTATGAAAATGGACAAGGGAGAGCCAATGGATGTAGTGTACCTGGACTTTCAGAAAGACTTTGATAAAGTCCCACATAGGAGATTAGTGGGCAAAATTAGGGCACATGGTATTGAGGGCAGAGTACTGACATGGATTGAAAATTGGCTGGTTGACTGGAAACAAAGAGTAGCGATTAACGGGTCCCTTTCAGAATGGCAGGCGGTAACCAGTGGGGTACCACAGGGTTCAGTGCTGGGACCGCAGCTGTTTACAATATACATTAATGATTTAGATGAAGGGATTAAAAGTAATATTAGCAAATTTGCAGATGGCACAAAGCTGGGTGGCAGTGTGAAATGTGAGGAGGATGTTATGAGAATGCAGGGCGACTTGGACAGGATGGGTGAGTGGGCAGATGCATGGCAGATGCAGTTTAATGTGGATAAATGTGAGGTTATCCACTTTGGTGGTAAGAAAAGGAAAACAGATTATTATCTAAATGGAGACAAGTTAGGAAAAGGGGAAGTACATCGAGATCTAGGTGTTCTTGTATATCAGTCACTGAAAGCCAGCATGCAGGTACAGCAGGCAGTGAAGAAAGCTAATGGCCTTCATAACAAGGGGAATTGATTATAGGAGCAAAAAGATCTTTCTGCAGCTGTACGGGGCCCTGGTGAGACCACACCTGGAGTATTGTGTGCAGTTTTGGTCTCCAAATTTGAGTAAGGACATTCTTGCTATTGAGGGAGTGCAGCGTATGTTCACAAAGTTAATTTCCGGGCTGGTGGGACTGTCATATGTTGAAAGATTGGAGCGACTGGGCTTGTATACTCTGGAATTTAGAAGGATAAGGGGGATCTGATTGAAACACATAAGATTATTAAGAGATTGGACATGCTGGAGGCAGGAAGCATATTCCCGCTGATGGGTGAGTCCAGAACCAGAGGCCACAGTTTAAGAAAAAGGGATAGGCCATTTCGAATGGAGTTGAGGAAAAACTTTTTCACTCAGAGAGTGGTGGATATGTGGAATGCTCTGCCCCAGAAGACAGTGGAGGCCAAGTCTCTGGATGCTTTCAAGAAAGAGATAGATAGAGCTCTTAAAGATAGTGGAATCAAAAGTTATGGGGATAAGGCAGGAACTGGAGACTGATTGTGGATGATCAGGCAGAATCACAGTGAATGGCAGTGCTGGCTCAAAGGGCCGAATGGTCTACTCCTGCACCTATTGTCTATTGTCTATAAATACAAAGAAACACAATAGAATCGATGAAAAACTGCACAGAAATAAAGATGGACAAAAACAATATGCAAAATACAACAAATTGTACAAATACAAAAAAGAAATAATAATAATAAATAAACAAATAAATAATAAAACTTGACAAAGTGAGTTGTAGAGTGTTTAAACATCAGCTCATAGGTTCGGGAAACAGTTTAATGTTGGGGTGAATGAAGATATCCAGTCCAGTTCAGAAGCCTGATAGTTGAAGGGTAATAATTGTTTCTGAACCTGGTGGTGTGGAAATTAAGGCTTCTCTTCCACCCTCCTGATGGCAACAGTGAGAAGTGGGCATGGCGTGGATAGTAGAGAAGGGATCCCTGATGATGGAGGCTGCTTTCCTGTGACAGCACTCTGTGTAGATGTGCTGATTGGTGGTGGACTGGGCTATTCCCACTACTTTACACTTTTATAGTACATAAGTAATGCCAATGTTTTATCTTTAAATATATTTTACACGTATAAAAATGAGTCTAGCTATAATTTTGCATTATCTACATAAATACACAACATCTCTTCAATTAATTTTAGTCCTTGTTTAGTAATGTTGCTCTCTTTGTAAAATTAGCTATGACTATTGCCAATGCCACCATTGTAACACACATAGGTTTTCCTTTATCCTAATAACTTTAATATTTCATCAAAGCTCATCTTTGAACTTAACTGCACTCTCTGATAGAGAAATATGATTGAAATTGCTCTGTAAAACAATATACACTGGATCGAAATGCTTGTCTGCTGACTGGTCATTGATCTATTCATTGACCTTAAGATCCTGCAGCTTTCCACTATTTCCAGTACTAATATAGCTGCCTATATGCCTTATCGACCTGGATCTATTCTTCAAAATATTACAACTTTCAGTTCTGTATGATCCTGTTTAAATAATTACCTCACTATGAAGTACATACTTTGTGGCTTTGAACATAGCTTTACATGTTTTCTCTGTGGATCTTTTCTGCTGACATAGATATATAATGTTTTGCAACCTTAATGTAACAGATTAGGGGTGACTAGCTTCTATTTTCTCTGTTGTGAGTATGAAAGTCTATAGTATGCTCATAACTCAAATCTTATTTGGTAATCAAGCTTAGGCTGTTGCCTTTTGGCTGTAACTTGCAGCTAGAGCTGCTCCTAGTACAAATCTTGTCTATTTTTAAATATAATTTCCATTGAATATGAAACTTAATCAAATAATCACAACAAATTGGACTGAATCCGCTCATCACTTAACCCATGCAACATCTATTTTGTAGTGTCTGATATACCAGTTCATCAAAGCTGAAATGTTTGGATAAGACCTTCATACTTTATACTTTATAATTTATACTTTATTGTCACCAAACAATTGATACTAGAATGTACAATCATCACAGCAATATTCGATTCTTCGCTTCCTGCTCCCTGGATTACAAATATTAAATATTAAAAATAGAAAAAATGAGTAAATATTAAAAATTTAAATTATAAATCATAAATAGAAAATAGAAAAGTAGAAAGTAAGGTAGTGCAAAAAAACCAAGAAGCAGGTCTGGATATTTGGAGTGTACGGCCCAGATCCGGGTCAGGATCCGTTCAGCAGTCTTATCACAGTTGGAAAGAAGCTGTTCCCAAATCTGGCCGTACGAGTCTTCAAGCTCCTGAACCTTCTCCCGGAGGGAAGAGGGATGAAAAGTGTGTTGGCTGGGTGGGTCGTGTCCTTGATTGTCCTGGCAGCACTGCTCCAACAGCGTGCGGTGTAAAGTGAGTCCAAGGACGGAAGATTGGTTTGTGTGATGCGCTGCGCCGTGTAATGTCATAACAGTTGCTAACTGTTTCAACACACACACTATGATGGAGGAACTCAGCAGGTAAAGCAGTATCCATGGAGAGGAGTAAACAGTCGATATTTTGGGCACTGTTTCTCTTGCTCATTGTTTCTCTGTGCTAAGATTATATTGCCACTATGTTAAATGGTTATACATTGGCTTGTCCTTCGAGCTATGCACTATTAGTGAATAGAGCAACTCTGCCTTTCTGTGAGCCAGCTGCAGTTGCTAGCATATAGTGGATCTCAGAACCAGTATCCCGAACTCTTTGCCTCATTCAGCCTTGTGTACAGTGTTGGTTACCATGTTATAGGAAGGACATCATTAATCTGCAGAGGTGATTTATAAGGATATTGCCAGGACTTGACAGCATGAGTTATAGGGTGAGTTTAGGCAGGCTAGGGCTATTCCTTGGAGTGTTAGAGAATGAGGAGTGAATTTATAGAGGTATATACTATTATGGAGGGCATAAATAAGATGAATGCACATAATAACAATATTTTAAAGGTATTTCGACAGGAAATGGATAGAAAAAATATAGAGGGGCATGAACCAAACATTCAAATTGATCTATCCTAGATGGGCAAAATGATTGGTATTGACAAGTTGTCCGAAGGTCCTATTTTTGTGCTGTAATATTCTATGACACCATGACTCTTGGTACAAGAGAGACAGCAGATGCTGGAAATCTAGATCAACACGCACAACATGCTTCAGGCAGCATCAGTAGAGGGAAATGAGCAGTTGATGCTTTAGGACGAGATCCTTCGTCAAGAACTATGGCTCTTCTCTGGCTGTACCAGAGTGATTTAAACATCTGCATTCATTCCAATTGGCAAAGAAAATTAATATAATTGGTCCCTCAAGTAATTAATCAGTCAGATACCTACATGATGCATTTGTGCATCATTGAGTCTAAGGTTCAACTAACCTCCCTATGACAGACTTGGATGGACCCAGAGGTGAGAAATTCTTAGGACAGTGATAACTATTCCAGCCATTGCTAATGCATGGCAGAAAGTCCTACTTCAGTGGGATGTAAATGTCTACCACTTCTTCGCATCCTCTGACACTGGCACACGGTAAGTTGTTGAAATGTTGGGAGGACAAGAGGCTGCAGGTTTTAGAACTTGGAGTAAGAGCAACAAGTGCTGGGTGCATTCAATAGTTCCAGCAGCATCTGTGGAGGCAAATAAAATGCTGACATCTCTGTTTATGACACTACATCATTGTAGAGGAAGGACAGTCAGTATAAAGAGCTGAGAGGAAGGGATGAGACAAGTGGTAAGTGGAACTAGGTGATCTAGGAGAAGGTGGGCAGAGGTGAAGAAGGAGGAGGGGGAGTTTTAGAGACAGTGTAGCTACTATGAACTCACTTACATCCTTCTTATGCTCCTTTGTAGCTCTGGCTGCTGCTTGTTGAGGTCCCATGGACATCATGATATTGGTACATGAGCAGTACCTATGGTGCAGCTGACATGAGGACTTGCCAAGTGCAATTTGCTCTTCTTCACCTTTTACAATCAACTTGCAAAATTTGAGATCATTGGTACAATCTTAACAGGAATTTATAGAGCATTCCTCCATCAAATCTTCTGCAAGGAAACACTCTCAAAGAGCCAATCAGGAGAGCAGCTTCATTGTCAGATTTGATTTTCAATTCCACCGTTAGCAACCAGCTTCCCTGTGCTCTTCCCACTCAGCTCATGTTGCACCATTTTTGCCCTCAATATTGAACACATATTGAAATCCATAACCTATATCTGCCAAAGCGGTTAAACTGGACTGGTCAAAGAATACTGAGGCTGTCTACAAGAAGGATCAGAGCCGTCTCTTATTTCCTGAGGAGACTGAGGTCCTTTAACATCTGCCGGACGATGTTGAGGATGTTCTACGAGTCTGTGGTGGCCAGTGCTATCATGTTTGCTGTTGTGTGCTGGGGCAGCAGGCTGAGGGTGGCAGACACCAACAGAATCAACAAACTCAGTCGTAAGGCCAGTGATGTTGTGGGGATGGAACTGGACTCTCTCACGGTGGTGACTGAAAAGAGGATGCTGTCTAAGTTGCATGCCATCTTGGTCAATGTCTCCCATCCACTACATAATGTACTGGGTGGGCACAGGAGTACATTCAACCAGAGACTCATTCCACCGAGATGCAACACAAAGTGTCATAGGAAGTCATTCCTGCCTGTGGCCATCAAACTTTACAACTCCTCACTTGGAGGGTCAGACACCCTGAGCCAATAGGCTGGTCCTGGACTTATTTCATAATTTACTGGCATAATTTACATGTTACTATTTAACTATTTATGGTTCTATTACTATTTATTATTTATGGTGCAACTGTAATGAAAACCAATTTCCCCCGGGATCAATAAAGTATGACTATGACTATGACTATGACTATGACTATGACTATGACTATGACTATGGTTTCTTTCACGCAGCCTGAAGACAATGGTGGAAGTAAACACTGGCATAAGACTTCTGAAATGCTACCTCTTTTAATAGATTCAATGCTTCCTAATCACAAGGTTTAAAATTGCCCAAAGCTCTAATACATTACACGTCTTTCTCAGGTTACAACTGAGTTTGCTGGATTTTGTAAAATGCTCACAATTCACACAGTTTGCAAGTTGGATTTGCAGCCGTAAACAAGTTCCCACAGCACAGAAATGCAATTCACCATTAATCTGCCTTGCTGACCTTCCAATCTCCTGTTCATATGAACAAGCTGTACATATTTCATAAGCTGGGGAGGATCTGATAAGTGCTTGGGTCCCTGGAGTCAGTAGTAAGGAAGGCAAATGCAATGTTGGCACTCATTTCAAGAGCTGTAGAATACAAAAGAAAATATGTAATTCACTATATGACATTGGTCAGATCACATCTGGTGTATTGTGAGCAGTTTTGGGTCCCTGGTCTAAGAAAGGATGCTGTGGTATAGAAAAGAGTCCAGAGGAGGTTTATGAGAAGATCCTGGTCCACCTGAGGACCCAATAATAGACATCCCTTGAGAACATCATACTCGACTCGCAGTCCGAGACATCCTTGAGCCTAGATTTTTCGCAGCTTCTGAACTGCCCATTCTACCACTGGATTCCCCGTTGAGCACTGATACGGTGACAACGAGATGCCGGAACAGTTTTTAGCTGACCCTCAGTTATATACCAGGAAGAAGCAGCTAAACCTTTAGTGAAAGGTAAGTAGTGGAGCAGACTCGATGGGCTGAATGACTTGATTCTGCTCTTACGTCTTATGGTCTTCATTTAATTATTTTACTTTATTGTAGTCTTTTATGCTTTGATTTGCTTCAAAATAGTTTGTGTTTATATATTTTTATCGGTTTAAATCTACTGGAATTGTTGCTAATATATCTCCATCAGGGAATTTTAAAAGCAGTTAAAAAGCCTTTGACAACCAGGGTGTTTGTAAGAACCTTCTGGGGAGTAGACACCGGTGAATGTCTTCCAGACACAGAGGGACAAGTTTTCAGAATGGGTGGAGAGGATCCATGGGCATTGAGCCGGCACCTTGGAAATAAAAACAGAAAATGCAGGTCAGGCAACCTATGTCCAATAAGACACAAAGTTAACAAACTGGGTTGAATAATAGTAGAAGTGCGATCACTCGAGTCGAGTATGATGTTCTCCCAAGGTTTGTCAATTAGTGGGTCCTCAGGTGGCTATAGAGGCTGATCAGAGAGCCACCTATTCTGGTACAGTGTGGGCAAGAATAAATGGGGGCTGTGGTTAGTAGTTGGGTCTTTTTCACTGTGGCACAGTTGAGGTCACACTCATGTAGCACAGCCCCAGCTGGTATAAATTTCCTCCAGGCATATCTATTGAGTGTAACATCTTCCCAGGTTTTAGATGTAATGTTGAAATCCTTCAGGCTGAATTTGATGTTATCCTCAAAACTTTTCCTTTGCCCATTAGAAGTTTGCTGACCTTCCTTCAACTAGAAGTTAAGGATCTGTTTGGGGAGACAGAATTAGATAACTGGATGATACGACTTGTCCATCAGAATTGGTATTGCTAATTGTCGTGGAGATGCTGTTCATTTTGGCCTCCTCCAGTACACTGGTGATAGTGTGTCTGTCCTTCTAGCTAATCCTCAAAATCTTTTGTAAGGATTTTTGGTGGTATTATTTCAAGGCTGTCTGGTACCTACCATAGGTAGCCCATGATTTAGCTCCATGTAGGAAAGATGACTGTTCGATAGACAAAAGAGTTTTAGAAAATGGTCTATATTTTCAAGGTGATATTGACAACCTTTATGAGGGCTGGGTAAATGGCTGGGCTGGTTGGGTAGTGGCTGATATAGGTCGGCCTGTGATTTAAGTTGAATACTCTTCATGAGAACTGGGTCCAGGATGATCCAGCATTTTTTTTTTAATTATTTCTAGACATGCAGAGATTTTGAAATTGCAAAGGAAACAATGCCAGTAAAATCAAAAACAATGAACACAAAGTATAAAATATTGCTGAGGTTTCAGCTCATCTGCAGGCCGGCTGGTGGCGCAGTGAGATCAGCGCCGGACTCCGGAGCGAAGGTTCCCGAGTTCAAATCCAGGTCAGGCCACCCCCGAGCATGCTTTCCATCCATGCGGGGTTGAGCGTCGAGCTAGCCACTCGGCCTCGTAAAAAATATAAGGGTCGAGTCAGGAATGCTCATTTCGTGACCCGGTTAATCCTGACACCACGTGCTAGACAAGAATGGCTGAATGTCTGGTACGACACACTTTAAAAAAAAGCTCATCTGCAATGATCATTTTAACATTTTGACAAAATTTGATCAAACCAAGCACTCAACAAGCGGGTATCATTTCCAAAAACATTTTTTCCAATGCATTCCTACAAAATAATTAAGCTTGCTCTCTTCCAACTCCAAAATGTGTTAACCCATCCAATATCTTGGTAGTTTATTTTACGTGCAATAATTTAACAGAAAATCCTCATTGACATTGGTCAGTGTATTATACATAGTGCCTTATTTTCAGAAGAGTATGGTAGACTTATGTCTGCATGTGACTCAACCAGTGTACTGCCAACAAAATTTATTATACAGTGAGTGGACAACTGAACAGAAACACTGATGTACTGTAGATAGTCTAGGAGATATTCATCTTAGGTCCCTAACCACGAAGGAGTTCATATGCATTAGCTGCGCTTTATACTAGCTTTTTCATATTTATATCCTTTGAATACTAATGTCTACATGTGAGTGCATCACTATCTGATAGCTTGATTTGCATTTAGCAAAAAAAAAAGTCAAGTTTCTCGTCTTTAAGCTTTAACCTTTCCTCTTTGGAGAACAGGAATAAATCAAGCTTGTTGCATCAAGTTGACCTAAGCATGGAAGGCCCTGAATATCAAACTTCATATGGGGCTGCTTATTTTCTTGGTCTGTTGGCTCTCTCCGGATTTAAAAAAATGCAAAAAGACAGGTTGATAAATGTTTGTTGTAAAAAAGGAATATTTGAAAGTGAATTTTCTTTTTTAGGTACCTTCAAATACGAAACTATGTTAACCAGAGTTGTAGATATACAGACCTATCAACAGTAGAATTAGAATTTTTCAAGATTCTGAATTCGGCTTGCAGTTCAATACCTAGTAAATCAGTTTCTCGCCTATATAATGCACTCTCCCATGCTAAAAATGTAAATACACTGTATATTAAAGAGAAGTGGGAGAAAGAAGCGGGGTTGGTACTTTCAGAGGAGGCTTGGGGGAAAATCTGCAGCTTTCAATGGTCCTCGACTAATTCTTTGACTTGGAGAGAACATTGTTGGAAAAACATTATAAGATACTTCAAGACCCCATATCAGGAAAAATATAAAGATACAAATGTGATGTGTTGGAGAAGATGCGGCTCTAAGGAGGCAAATCATTTTCATATTTTCTGGGATTGCCCTAAATTAAGTCTATTTTGGGAAGGTATTCATAGAACATTAGTTAAGGTACTTAGGTCCCAGATACCTCTGAACTTTGAGACGCTCTATTTGGGGCATGTATTGTTCCTTGAACAGAAGGAAGATATAAAGTTGCTGCAGGCCCTCTTAGCGGCAAGTAAGAAATCAATCACTAGAAAGTGGCTAAATCCAATACCACCTACATTAGAAGATTGGTACGAAATTATCTTGGAAATATTTAAAATGGAAAAGTTGACCTACTCCCTGAGAACTCAAAAAGAAACATTTTATCAAATCTGGAATAAATGGATTGAATATATAACCCCAATGCGAGCAGACTTTAGATGACTCTCCTAATGATTTATATTGCTCTTCTCATCAACACAGTAATATTGCTAACGTAAGCACCCCTAGTCTAAATGTTTGTTGTTTTTTTTTGGAAAATAGAGAATTAACACAAGTAAAGGGAACGATTTGGGAAAGGGATAAAAAAAAATGAAAAAATTAAGTAAATAAGTACATAGGGATTGGATAATTATGTCTGCGGGCAGGAACAAGCACGAACAAATTGGGATATAAACACCTACAATGGTTGGTATATAGGCTTGTATGCAACATTTTGGACCAGTGGAAATGGTCCAGAAGGGTTGTATGGAAACTATTATTACCATTTTTCTTAACAACTAATTTCATTACTTAGCCTAATAGGTTAGATTTACCACAGTACATAATTATCTATTTAAATGTTTATTT
The DNA here is from genome assembly GCF_963921235.1 of Mobula hypostoma. Taxonomy (NCBI): domain Eukaryota; kingdom Metazoa; phylum Chordata; class Chondrichthyes; order Myliobatiformes; family Myliobatidae; genus Mobula; species Mobula hypostoma. The sequence goes on along the minus strand of NC_086111.1, from coordinate 27,299,059 downwards.
TGCTTTTATATCATCTCAATGTGTACTTAAGAATGTATAAATAATTGTAGTTTTATACATATAAAAAAATGGAAAAGGTAATATGTGTGAAAAAAGTACATGATAATTGTGAACTCCTTATCCAAATAAAAATAAAATTAAAAAAAAAGAAAGTGAATTTTCAAGATCTTCCAAACAAGCATAAATATAAATTACAAAGCAGGTCTGTGGCTGAGTTGAATGGCTTGTTGCTTGTGTGCATGAAGATAAAAGCCTTCCAGATCTGTGCACGTAGAGATTATTTTTCTGTGCAAGAAATACATCAACCCTCTCTGCTTCAAACAGAAAACTGTTGCTCTTTTATCATTCGTTGACTGAATTAAAAATCACTTTCTATTATCTCCTTTGTGCTTTTGTGCTTATTTTTTGACGAGGAGGTGTCTATTTCCATTGGTACTCTTTTTATTGTTTGAACCCCTTGAAATTGAATGGAAGGAGTACTATGGTATTCTGGTCTTTAGGACCAAGAAAGTCATAATGCATCTGCTAGGAGCAGGTAACGCTGCCACTGGAGATAAATTTACTGACATTGATTATTCAAACTCCTCCTCAGGCTGATTTGTCATTTATTTGACCCATTAATAATACTCTGACTCAAACGCGCAGCTGCCATTTGAATCATTGCTCATCTGTGAAAAAAGATCTTTGACGTGTTCTTTCTCCACTCTATGTATGCAGTCATGATCTTTGATGAATTTCAGTGCTCACTCACTCCATTAATATGTATTAAAGTATGTCTGCGTTATATTGGAGAATTAGTTTTTCTTTATGTATGGGTACATAAGGCAAAGCCAGTTAAGTACATAAGGGAGAATAGATTACAACAATATATTCTTGCACTGAAAACACAACTGGTGCACCAATGCTCTTCAGGGAAAGGAATGTGTTGCCTTAATTTGATTTTGCCTTATTTGTGACTCTGATCCAGTACTGCTATTTGCGGTTGACTTATAACCATCTCCACCATCACCTTCAGAAAAACAGGAACAGAATATACATTTGGACTCTTTAACGTTACTCACCTTTCAACAGCAAGTTTGCTAGAGATGTTGAAGCCCGATGTCTTTAGTCCAGTGGAGTTCGAAGACTGACCAAGAAAACCACCTTGGGGATAAAGGACTGTGTATATGCATGGGTTGGAGGAAGGAACAATACTTGTTTTGCTGTTTGTTGTTTTGTTGCCTGTTGGGTTCTGTGGTGTTCAGCCAAGCATCATGGGCATGCTATTCTGGAGCTGGAATGTGTGACAATACTTGCAGCTTTCTCCCAGCACACTCTCAGGTGTGTTGGTTGTGGACACAAACCTCTTATTCACTGCATGTTTCAATAAGTAAACTTTAATCTTGAATCTTGAACACCACACATATACAAGAACATAAAACTTGTACAGTGAGGTTGATTTTTTGGTCTGAACTGTCAGCCATTGATCACTGATATCCAATAACCCTTTCTTTACTCCTGTATACTACAGATTAGAGTGACTTTTTTACCTACTGTGTGTCTGAGTTGGTCCTTGGTCAAGTTTTACTTGTTATCATGAACATTTTTCTGCTAACTCCATTTAGTTCCTAATGAATTTTATTCTGCCAAGTCCCATCAACCTGCACTTGGACCATAACCCTCCATACCCCTCCCATCAAACTTCTAAACTTCTAAATGTTGAAATTGAATCCGCATCCACCACCTCTGCTGGCTGCTTGTTCCACACTCTCATGACCCTTAATGTAAAAAGTCTACTTGCATTTACCCTTTATATACCATTCATAATTATGTATACCTTTATCAATTCTCCCCTCATTTTCCTATGCTCCAAGGAATAACATCCTAACCTATTCAATCTTTCCCTATAAGTCAGTTCCTCAAGTCCCAGCCATATCCTTGTAAATTTTCTTTGTAATCTTTCAATTTTACTGATATCCTTCCTGTAGGTAGGTGACCAGAACTGTACACAATACTACAAATTAGGCCTGACCAATGTCTTAAACAACTTCACATAATATCCCAACATGTGCCTTACTGAGGGAAAATTGTTATTAGTTATTACCTGTGGGATAGAAATGAGTCTGACTTCCTGCAAACAAGATTGCCAAACCTTTCTAAGCACTGCTGTGACGCAGATTCCTACCTGTGACAAACGACTTTACATCATGTAAGTAGCACCATTGTGTCAAAACTATTTTGCAGGTGTTCATTTTTGTCCTCACTCTCCAAAATTCTGTGTTCTCAAAACTCACAATATAATTTGTTATATGTACCTAAAATTCTCTAAGGTCCTCATCAATACGTAATCTCCAAATTTAGCACAACCGTACTCAGAATTATTGCCTTATTGTTGGCTTTTCCCAACGGTACTGTGGAATATTAGACATCTTTAAAATATTTTTTCAGCAATTGAACAATATTAAACAATATATAACAAAAAAAAGGTTCATACTTTAAAAGAACTTTAAGGTATTTTCAATGTCAGAAGGTTAAACTTTTCTGTAAACCACTAATCATTAAAATGTGGACATTTTTCTATCTACATGGAACAACACTGTAAACAAGGATCATTTCATCTTGACATACATTGTTACCATAGAAACCATTCCTCAATGAGGTCCCACAGTTGCTAAATGCTGAATAGTCCTCGGTAATACTGTACGCACAGTTACTGTGTTCAAGTTTCTAAAATTTCCACCTGCTCAGGGACCTGATCTACAATTTGCTTAAACTCTCTTAAAAACTTTTGAGACATTTTGAGCTTTCAAGTTCTGGAACTTGTTTGTGCAGTTTATTGTAGCTCCTAAATCCATTGTTAAATCTTTTTTATGACTGCAAAGTTCCTCAGTCTTGCATCATTAAGATGATTGGTCTTCAATAACCGTAAGCATTGTTTACGGTTATTGAACCTTTCCCATAACCTATAGTCCCACTTTCAAGGACTGGTCGTCTCATGTTTGTGATACTTGTAGCTTATTTATTTATTTATTTATTTGCTCTTTTTGTATTTGAGCAATTTGTTGTCCATTGCACATTGGTTACCCATCATGCTGGGATTTGTCTTTCATGGATTCTATAATATTAAACAATATATAACAAAAGAAAGGTTGATACTTTAAAAGAGCTTTAAGGTATTTTCATTGTGTGAGGTATGACTCTATCCAGTCAGCAAATTTCTCCTGATTCATCTTGATTGCTTTTTAACAGGCCTCCACAACCACAGTTTTACTTGTACTTTCGTCTCATCTACTGTGAGGAATACATATTTGCACCCAGGCTGAAAGGCGTGGAGCTGAGTGTTTCTCGTAGATCTAAATTGAGTATCAGTGGGTATGTGCCAAAACATAGTGTAAACCCTTCAATCACTTACATTTAGAGAGTGAACTGATGGGTTGGGAATTAGATAGCTTTGATTTTTCCTGGCTTTGGTTGACAGGATATACCTGGAGAATTTTCTCCACTGGGTTGTTTGATAATGCAAACCAACAGCACTGCATGGATCTGTAACCTTCACATCCCCTTCGTGGCGATTTTCTAAGTTCAAAGTAATTGATGTGAGTTCAAGCTGTTCGAGACTTTGAATGAATCTTTGTTCTTGAATTATTATATTGACTGGTCAACAGAAGCAGGTAGAACATAGAACATAGAACACTAGAGCACAGTATAACCCCTTCGGCTCATGATGTTGTGAGACCTCATAACCTACTCTAAGATCAACCTAACCCTTCCTTCCTACATAGCCCATCATTTTTCCATCATCCCTGTGCCTATCTATGAGTTCTTTAAATAGCCTAAATGTATCTGTCTCCTCCACCACCCTTGGCAGGATGTTCCATGGAACCATAATTCTTACCTCTGAAATTCTCCCTGTAATTTTCACCAATCACCTTAAAATTATGCCAGCTCATATTAGCCATATTAAAGGATGGCTGATTTTGTTTCTTTACTGATTTTTTTCTCTCTTGAAATGGACAAAATGCCTGGCCTGTAATTCCAGGATTGTCTTTTGCTCTGGATTTACAGCATCTGCATTCTTTTACCTGTGTTTTCACTCTCGAACTGAACCCAATTTATTCATGGACCTGATAACCTTATTTACAGCTCATCCCTCTTGTCACTCTGTTTTATCCAACCAAAGGCAAGCATTGCACTGCAGTTCAATAAGGTGATGGATGATGGAATTGATGGTGCTGTTTTTTTCAAAGTTTGAAGTACATACAAAGATAAGTGGAGGGGTAGGCAGTTTTGAGGAAATAGAGAGGTTACAGATGAACTTGGATTAGGAGAGTGGGCAAAGAATTGGCAGAAGGAATACAGTATCAGGAAGCGTATGGTGAAACACTTTGGTAGAAGAAAAAAGTGTTGACTATTTTCTAAATGGAGAGAAAATGTAAAAATCTGAGGCACAAAGGGACTTGGGAATCCTTGTGCAGGATTCCCTATTGGTTAATTTGTAGGTTGAGTCTGTTGTGAGGAAAGCATTCATTTCAAGAGGACCAGAATAAAAATGTAAGGATGTAATTTTGAGACTTTATAAGACACTGGTAAGGGCTCACTTAGAATATTGTGAGCAGTTTTGGGCTCCTTATCTTTAAAAGGATGTATTGAAACTGGAGAGGGTTCAAAGGAGGTTCAGGAAAATGATTCCTGAATTGAATGGCTTGCCATATGAAGAGTGTTTGATGGCTCTGGGCCTGTATTCACTAGAATTCAGAAGAATTAGAGGTGACCTAATTGAAGCCTATTGAACGGGGAAAGGCCTTGATAAAGTGGATGTGGAAAGGATATTTCCATTGGTGGAAGAGTCCAAGACTAGAAGACATGGCCTCAGAATAAAAAGGCGTCCTTTTCATCTGGTTTCATTAATTACCTTCCAGCTTGTACTCCCTCCCCCTCCCTTCCATCTTAGCTTCTTCCATCTGTCCCCTTCCCTTTCAGTACTGATGAAGGGTCTTAGCCCAAACTGCTGACTCCTTATTCCTCTCTGGAGATGCTGCCTGACCTGCTGAGTACCTCCAGTATTTTGAGTTTGCTGCTGTTTGAATATAAATGCTTTTTTCATGCTTATATGTGCAACTTTATGAAGTCTGATTGTCATTAGCAACAAGAAGTAGACTTTGTGGGGCCTATGGCAAGCAGTGACTAACACTGCTAAGTTACAGTGGACACAGAGGAAAGAACCTTGGACACAGAGGAAAGAAGTAGCTAAATTCTGAATGATTAGATCATTGAAACTTAATAATCTATACATCTCATTGAGGCAGTGAAAGATATCTCCAATTCCTGTCATTTCTCCAGCTCTACAAATGTTTTCTTTTTCAATTCCTTATTATTGAAACAATTCTGCAGTACTCTCAGTCAAACCTTTCCTGATTATGGCAAATCACTGCAGAAAATATTTTTGTTCCCTTTTCTGTGTCCTCTGTTTGTTAGGTCTACTGTGACTGGGAAATTATTCTCTTCATACATTCAAGCCTTTGTGATTTATGAAAGGCCAAATTACATTTCCCCACCATCTAAATTGAGCAATCCAGTCATTCTTAATCATTCAACATCAATGAATGGAAATATTTTAATATTTCTATGTGTCCCTCACAAATTCAATCTCAACACCAATTGCTAGAAAACTTTTGATTAAAGAATGTAGATAATCAAATCCATGTGAGTCCCTATTAGTGAATGTTTGAATTTAATTTGGAACGTTTTTAATGTCCAAATTAATTTAAATTCAGAATATGCATCAGGGCCAATTATTCTATATGGTAAGTGTTTGCACACAGTACAGTTTTGCTTGTTTAGTGAAGCAATCTGTCTTTGTGCTTCACAGGGTACATTTGACCTCACTTGTATTTGTACATATTGTCCAGTTATGTCCTTCAAAGTCTTACAAGAATTGTTAACAGGCACTTGAGGATATTGAAGACGAGCTGTGTCCAAATAGCCCTTGCCTAATTTAATTGAATCGTCTCACTGAACAATAAGCACTAATTAGTAATAAACTTTGATTGATGACTGGCGCCATTGGCAATGTTTTTTTGGATGATTGGTTTAGCTGCAGAATGGTTTTAATTCTGAAATGCTTAGATTAATATTTATTGTTCCACCATTTATCAATTTTCTTCTTAAATGCTTCCAGCTTTTACAATGTGGGTGAATCATTGAAGCAAAAGGAATATCAGAGTGCTGAAGAGCAAAACAATCCTCTTCAGAGAATCAAGATTTCTGCATATCAGAATGAGGCAACTCGGCCCATAATGTCTGTGCTAGCTGATTTCGCATGCTGTTCGGTTAGTTATTTTCCCCACTAACCAATATAGTTCTGTTATTAAGCAAACATTTTTTCTCCGACCTTAAGCCTGATTTGAATACTGCCCACTAAGTTAAAGTCTCTTTGTGAACCCCGGGACTAACACTAAACCGCTCAGGATTTACATTGTAACAGGTCCATCTGACAGTGACTTACATTTGAAACGTTAATTCTGTTTCACTTTGTAAAGATGCTGCCAAGCTGCTGAACGTGTCCTCCATTTACTGGTTTTATTTCACAAAGCAGAATGTCTTTTAATCTTAGTTTTGTGGACAGAGTAGCTTATAATCTCCAAAGATGTTTTAAACCACATTAATCACTGTTCATTCACTCTCAACAACGCCACTTTCTCTTTGACTACCCTCTCCACTCGAGCCTCACTCACACTACCCCTGACTTCACCCCTTTGCCACACCTGAGCTTACACAAGGATCTAAGCCCCTTTCCCTTATCAACACTACTATCTTTCTCTCTGTCCCCATCACATAAAAAATAGCATTTTGTCCACCTCAATTACCCTGTGTCCTCCTCTAACAAGGGTAACTTTCCTCAACTTCCAACTTTTATTCTTCAAAAAGAAAATTCCATTTTTTTACAATCCTCAAGTCAATGACACAGCTATTGAACCCACAGCAACAAGGGTTCAAAGCAGTCCTCCGATAATGTTAGTAGGGAAGTGGTGTTAGGTAAATTGAAGGGATTAAAGGCAGATAAATCCCCTGGGCCAGATGGTCTGCATTCCAGAGTGCTTAAGGAAGTAGCCCAAGAAATAGTGGATGCATTAGTGATAATTTTTCAAAACTCTTTAGATTCTGGACTAGTTCCTGAGGATTGGAGGGGGGCTAATGTAACCTCACTTTTTAAAAAGGGAGGGAGAGAGAAACCAGGGAATTATAGACCGGTTAGCCTAACATCTGTGGTGGGGAAACTGCTAGAGTCAGTTATCAAAGATGTGATAACAGCACATCTGGAAAGCGGTGAAATCATCGGACAAAGTCAGCATGGATTTGTGAAAGGAAAATCATGCCTGACGAATCCCTTAGAATTTTTTGAGGATGTACCTAGTAGGGTGGATAGGGGAGAACCAGTGGATGTGGTATATTTGGATTTTTAAAAGGCTTTTGACCAGGTCCCACACAGGAGATTAGTGTGCAAACTTAAAGCACATGGTATTGGGGGTAAGGTATTGATGTGGATAGAGAATTGGTTGGCAGACAGGAAGCAAAGAGTGGGAATAAATGGGACCTTTTCAGAATGGCAGGCAGTGACTAGTGGGGTACCACAAGGCTCAGTGCTGGGACCCCAGTTGTTTACAATATATATTAATGACTTGGATGAGGGAATTAAATGCAGCATCTCCAAGTTTGCGGATGACACGAAGCTGGGCGGCAGTGTTAGCTGTGAGGAGGATGCTAAGAGGATGCAGGGTGACTTGGATAGGTTACGTGAGTGGGCAAATTCATGGCAGATGCAATTTAATGTGGATAAATGTGAAGTTATCCACTTTGGTGGCAAAAACAGGAAAACAGATTATTATCTGAATGGTGGCCGATTAGGAAAAGGGGAGGTGCAACGAGACCTGAGTGTCATTATACACCAGTCATTGAAAGTGGGCATGCAGGTACAGCAGGCGGTGAAAATGGCGAATCGTATGCTGGCATTTATAGCAAGAGGATTCGAGTACAGGAGCAGGGAGGTACTACTGCAGTTGTACAAGGCCTTGGTGAGACCACACCTGGAGTATTGTGTGTAGTTTTGGTCCCCTAATCTGAGGAAAGACATCCTTGCCATAGAGGGAGTACAAAGAAGGTTCACCAGATTGATTCCTGGGATGGCAGGACTTTCATATGATGAAAGACTGGATGAACTAGGCTTATACTCGCTGGAATTTAGAAGATTGAGGGGGGATCTGATTGAAACGTATAAAATCCTAAAGGTATTGGACAGGCTAGATACAGGAAGATTGTTCCCGATGTTGGGGAAGTCCAGAACGAGGGGTCACGGTTTGAGGATAAAGGGGAAGCCTTTTAGGACCAAGATTAGGAAAAATTTCTTCACACAGAGAGTGGTGAATCTGTGGAATTCGCTGCCACAGGAAACAGTTGAGGCCAGTTCATTGGCTATATTTAAGAGGGAGTTAGATATGGCCCTTGTGGCTAAAGGGATCAGTGGGTATGGAGGGAAGGCTGGTACAGGGTTCTGAGTTGGATGGTCAGCCATGATCATACTGAATGACGGTGCAGGCTCGAAGGGCCGAATGGCCTACTCCTGCACCTATTTTCTATGTTTCTATCTAATGCATGAGTGAGTTTCTTTCATAGTACAGTGGATTCAAGTTAATTGGGACACATTGGGACCAGTACATTTTGGCCTAATTAAGCAGCTGTCCTAATTAGCTGGTTTCATGGAAATGGTTAAAAAGCTATAAAGAAGACAAACTACCCTTTAACTGAGTAAAAATTTATATATTTAAATGAAATACAAAACATTTTAGAACACTCCCAATACTACTCCAATGCTATAAAACTGTGTATTAGTTCCTCATAGCTATTGACAGAAGAATTAATCCAATGTATGCTGCTGTGTTCTTTTGATTGACTATAGATGAACAAAATCAAAACAGACACCTAGTGCAGATAATAGATTGACTTAATACAAAACTTCTGATGATTACATCTTCAAAAACTTCATTTCCATTGTAACATGCAAGATGATTGTCAATACCGTCAAATCCTTTATAGTCCCTAACTTGTTGAAGTAGTGAAATCCTTTTGTGTTCACTCCTGGCCATTTCTGGCATTTCCTAGCCTGAATGCTTGAAACCATAGTGAACAAAATGGTTCTAAATTGTCTTAGTACTTATTTCTCGCCAACTATCAGTGACAAAAGTCAAAGCTATTGGAACACAAAAATGCACAACTGACATTATTTAAAAAACTGTTCACTCTAAGCATGGAGTAGTGTCTAACAGCCACATAAGTGCATGCAACCCACACTGGTTAGAAACTGTTCGACAACAGTCTAATGTCTCAATTAAGTGGCATAGCGTCCCAAAGAACTTAAGGAAATCCCAGCTAATTTCTCGATTAGTTTTTGTTCTTTAAGGGATGTTCCAAATAAACAGCTGCCCAATGAACCAGAATTCACTGTACTTTGGATAATATTTACATTTTGGAAAATTTCTTTGGAAGAGAAGGTAAATAAACTTAGGATCTTTATGTTCTTGTTGTCCACGGGAATGGTACCGGAGGATTGGAGAGAGGCGAATGTTGTCACCTTGTTCAAAAAAGGTAGTAGGGTTAGTCCAGGTAATTAGACCAGTGAGCCTTACGTCTGTGGTAGGAAAACTGTTGGAGAAGATTCTTAGAGATAGGATCTATGGGTATTTCGAGAATCATGGTCTCATCAGGAACAGTCAGCATGGCTTTGTGAAGGGCAGGTTGTGTCTAACAAGCCTGATAGTTCTTTGAGGAGGTGACCAGGCATATAGATGAGGGTAGTGCAGTGGATGCGATCTATATGGATTTTAGTAAGGCATTTGACAAGGTTCCACACAGTAGGCTTATTCAGAAAGTCAGAAGGAATGGGATCCAGGGAAGTTTGGTCAGGTGGATTCAGAATTGGCTTGCCTGCAGAAGGCAGAGGGTCGTGGTGGAGGGAGTACATTCAGATTGGAGGATTGTGACTAGTGGTGTCCCACAAGGATCTGTTCTGGGACCTCTAATTTATGTGATTTTTATTAACGATCTGGATGTTGGGGTAGAAGGGTGGGTTGGCAAGTTTGCAGATGACACAAAGGTTGGTGGTTTTGTAGATAATGTAGAGGATTGTCAAAGATTGCAGAGAAACATTGATAGGATGCAGAAGTGGGCTGAGAAGTGGCAGATGAAGTTCAACCCAGAGAAGTGTGAGGTGGACAACAGGAATTCTGCAGATGCTGGAAATTCAAGCAACACATATCAAAGTTGCTGGTGAATGCATCAGGCCGGGCAGCATCTCTAAGAAGAGGTATAGTCGACGTTTCAGGCCGAGACGTTTTGTCAGGACTGGGCACAGTACTCCAAGTGTGGACTAACCAGAGTCTTATAGAGCTGCATATCTGTGCTGACGAATGGTCTCAGCCTGAAACGTCAACTGTACCTCTTCCTAGAGATGCTGCCTGGCCTGCTGCGTTCACCAGCAACTTTGATGTGTGTAGTGTGAGGTGGTACACTTTGGAAGGACAAACTCCAAGACAGAGTACAAAGTAAATGGCAGGATACTTGGTAGTGTGGAGGAGCAGAGGGATCTGGGGGTAAATGTCCACAGATCCCTGAAAGTTGCCTCACAGGTGGATAGGGAAGTTAAGAAAGCTTATGGGGTGTTAGCTTTCATAAGTCGAGGGATAGAGTTTAAGAGTCACGATGTAATGATGCAGCTCTATAAAACTCTGGTTAGGCCACACTTGGAGTACTGTGTCCAGTTCTGGTCGCCTCACTATAGGAAGGATGTGGAAGCATTGGAAAGGGTACAGAGGAGATTTACCAGGATGCTGCCCGGTTTAGAGAGTATGCATTATGATCAGAGATTAAGGGAGCTAGGGTTTTACTCTTTGGAGAGAAGGAGGATGAGAGGAGACATGATAGAGGTGTACAAGATAATAAGAGGAATAGATAGAGTGGATAGTCAGCGCCTCTTCCCCAGGGCATCACTGCTCAATACAAGAGGACACGGCTTTAAGTTAAGGAGTGGGAAGTTCAAGGGGCATATTAGAGGAAGGTTTTTTACTCAGAGAGTGGTTGGTGCGTGGAATGCGCTGCCTGAGTCAGTAGTGGAGGCAGATACACTCGTGAAGTTTAAGAGACTACTAGACAGGTATATGGAGGAATTTAAGATTGGGGCTTATATGAGAGGCAGGGTTTGAGGGTCGGCACAACATTGTGGGCTGAAGGGCCTGTACTGTGCGGTACTGTTCTATATTCTATGTCTATGTTCTACGTTCTAAACAGAATGTAATTCATAGAGCCACATTTTTAACGATTTACTTTCTATGTTGGTGCATATGGCTGAAATACATTTACACATAATTCCCTTTTAATATTTCTTAGCATTTCAATCTTTGCCAGGTTATAGTTTAATATTAATTAGCTACTTTATGGCCCTAATCATGAACTTTATTTCTCAGTTGTTAGAATTAAGGAAAACAATGTTTAAGTTTGACTTACAATCAGAATTCCTGTAATTCTCTGGATTCACAGTTGTACCGTCTGTCATAATGTCGAAACCAAATAAGCACAGTAAAGCAGCGGTCCCCAGCCACCAGGCTGCAAAGCATGTGCTACCGGGCTACAAGGAAACGATATGAGTCAGCTGCACCTTTCTTCATTCCCCGTCACGCACTGTTGACGTCAATCCTATGTTCAAGGGTTGCCAACTGTCCTGTATTTGCCGGGACATCCCGTATATTGGGCTAAACTGGTTTGTCCCATATGGGACCGCCTTTGTCCCGTATTTCCCCTGTTGAGGTAGAGCATTCCTATGAAACCTTTTGTGCCAAAATGGCATAAAGCGCAGAAGTAATTACCATTAACTTATATGGGAACATTTTCTGAGCGTTCCCAGACCCAAAAAATAACCTACCAAATCATACCAAATAACACATAAAGCCTAAAATAACACTAACATATAGCAAAAGCAGGAATGATAGGATAAATACACGGCCTATATAAAATAGATATAGTGTATGTACAGTGTAGTCGGGAAGATTAAGCCAAAACCGATCTGTGGAAAAAAATCGGCACGTACGCGCATGCGCACACAGGTGCCCGCGCAAGGCTTCATCGTCACGGTAGTCTTCCTCGGGGTAAACACAAGTGTCCCATATTTGACTGCTACTTTTGTCCCTTATTTGGGAGTGAGAAAGTTGGCAACCCTACCTGTAAAAGACATGTTGAATGTTGAGGTGAGTTTAACCCTACTTGAACCCTACTTCCCCAGTCAGCCAGTCCGCAAGAATATTGTCAATATTAAACCGGTCCGTGGTGCAAAAAAGGTTGGGGACCCCTGCAGTAAGGGATGTCCTGAAGTTCAAAGTCAATGTTAAATTTATTGTCATGTGCACAAGTACATGTATGAACTTACTTACCTACTGCCCATTACACCACTGGCATTTAGAGCAGCACTGAAGGTCCTCCATCTCTGGTGCTGCTCGGGACTTCCTTCATGATGTCCATAGCTTCTCTTGATTTTCACTACTGTCAGTTATGTAAGTCACGAATGGATACTCAAGAATACTGTTGCACTCAGATGTAGAAGGATACTTCATTGCTGTTTCTATAACAATTTTGTTTTACCAGTCAGAGCTGTTGGCCGTGAGCTGAACCCCTGACCCTGGGGGACTGGTGGACCACTCTTCGTGTGACCTCTCGCCATTGACCTGTTTGGCATGAGTGACCCTACCGAGAGTCAAAGTATAAAACCTTGAGTCCAGTCAACATAGCTCTCCAGGTCATGGAGGTATACAAGCCTCCAAACCCAATGACAAGGTTGTGGTCCTCTTAGAGGGCATGTATGAACAGGTGGAATGAAAACCTTACTTGCAGCATCTTTACAGGCATAGTGTATAGCATCTGATATGTAACATACACAAGAAAAAAAAACATATTTGAAATATAACTTATACAAGATTATAGAGGAAAGAACATAAATAGAATAAAAAAAGTAAATTGTAATGTAAAGTGATCAAAGCAATCATAATGTTGCTATACAGAGGTAGTTATTAGGGCTGGTAGAAGGGCCAGTAGAGTGCACAGCAATGTATGAGGAGAACATAATGCAAATGGAGCATTTCTTCTCCTCTAAGGATGATAACCAAGGGTTTAACATCCTACTGTACCTGGTAAAATATTGTGTACTTTGAATCTCACTTGTACGTAAATAAATTCATAACTGTATCAATACAGAGTCAGGGTTGAATCAGTCAACATTTGAAATTGTGCGAATAACTGAGAGTGTATTACAACTGCCTCTCAAATACTATTCAGAGAATCTCAACAGATCTACAAAAGGACCCAAGTGGATTTCTGGGCTTTTTCCATGTCTACACCAGTAATGCAATTTTCTTTCATTCCACCATATTGTTGGTTTCATTGTCATTATAAAGTAAGATTTTTACAAAAACATTTTTCATTATGACATACAAAATATGATCAGGAGTAGGTTATACAAAAGGCAAGAGTTTTCCACCATTCAACAAGATCATGATGGATCTGATCTTGACCTCAGCCTTACTTTCCTGTCTGTTTCCCATAACCGTTGAGTATTCATCAACTGGGAACCTGTCTGGCTTTGAATTTGTTTAATGACTCCACTTCCACAGCTCTCAATGAAAGGGAAATATAAAGCTTCACAATATTCTGAAAGAAAATAATAGTTCCTCATTCAGTCTCAAATGGACAACCCCTTCATCATTTCAATTAAAGGAAAGCAGATTACATTAATAAAATTCACGCTCAATTAGCTACATAACAAAATCCTCTCTTGAGCCAGATGGCATTCTGCACAAAAGAGCAGTTCTGACTAGAAAATAAAAAGTATAGTGATGGGCTTTCTTTCTGGTTCAGTGATTTATAGAATACGAATAGGAGTTATTAACAGACTTAGTTCAGATCTGAAAATGATCAAGTTGCTGTAGTACACTGCCTGGAGAACTTGCTGCAATTGTACACTAAGAGACCTGACCTAAGTGAGATAATTCTGTTAGATTTACATATATGTGGACTTTTTATTATTAGTCTGCGTGGAACTCATATTACATAAAACATAGAACAGTACAGCACAGTACAGGCCCGTTGGCTCAGGATGCTGTGCCAACCTTTTCACCTATAGCAAGATCAATCTAACCCTTCGCTCCTACATAGCCCTCCATTTTTCCATCATCCTTGTGTCTACTTAAGAGTCGGTTAACTGTCCCTAATGTATCCGCCTCTACCTCCACTCCTAGCGTTGATCCATACACGTACATTCTCTGTTTAAAAAATCCTTCCTCTGGCAGCCCCCCTATATTTTTCTGCAAACACCCTCAAGTTATGCCCCTCATATTATCCATTTCTGCACTGGGTGTAAGTCTCCAGCTGGCCTCGTTTTCTTGTACACCCTCTCATCCTTCTTCACTCCAAAGAGAAAAGCCCTAGCTCACTCATTTTATCTTCATAAGACATGCTCTCTACTCCAGGCAGCATCCTGGTAAATCTTTTCTGCACCCTCTCCAAAGTTTCCATATTTTTCTGATTATGAGGCAAGCACAACTGAACACAATTCTCCAAGTGTGGTTTCAACAGAGTTTTATAGAGTTACAAGATTACCCCACAGTTCTTTAATTCAATTCCACAACCAATGAGGGCCAACACATCATATGCTTTCTGTATCATCCTATCAACTTGCATGCAACTTTGGGGGATCTATGGATGTAGAGTCCAAGATCTCTCTGTTCTTTCCACCTCCACAAGAATTCTGCCATTAATCCTGCATTCTGTCTTCAAGTCTGACCTTTCAACCTTCATCAGCTCACACATTTCCATATTGTGCTCCATCTGCCACTTCGCAGTCCAGGTCTGCATCCTCCCAATGACAATCTTCTATGGTATCCACAGCACCACCAGTCTTTGTGCACTCTGCAAACCCACCAACACACCCTTGCAGTTCCTCATCCAGTTTATTTATAAAAATCATAAAGAATAGAGTTCCAAAACTGCACTCACAACACGCTGGAGGAACTCAGCAGGTCGGGCAGCATCCGTGGAAACAATCAGTTCCAAAACTAGATCCATGTGGAACATCACAGGTCACCAACCTCCAGGCAGAGAACAATTTGTCTACTACCACCCTCTGCCTTCTGTAGGAAAGCCAATTCTGAATCCATGCCACCATTTCCCTGGATCCCATGCCTCCTAATTTTCAGAATGAGCTACCTGTGGAACCTTGTCAAATGCATTAAGAGAAATTCATATACACCACACCCAGAGCTCTGCCTTCATTAAGTTTTTTGTCACTTCCTAAAAGAATTCAATCAAGCTCATAAGGCACAATCTGCCCCTCACAAAGCCATGATAACTATCCCTCATCAGACTATGCTACTCCAAATTCTAATGTTTCAAGCGCTAATGGATTTTGTCCACCGCTGATGTAAGAATCACTGGTCTATAATTCCCAGAGTTATCTTTATTAAATTTCTTGAACATAGAACATAGAAATCTGCAACAGATTACTGGCCCGTTACCCACAATGTTGTGCTGACCATGTAACCAACACTAGAAACTGCCCCCTCAGAGTCCTCTATTTTTCTAAACTCCATGTACCTATGTAAAAGTCTCTTAAAAGCACCTATTGTAACTGCTTCTACCACTGTCACAGGTAGTGCATTCCATGCACCCACCACACTGTGTGAAAAACTTACATCTGACTTTCCTGCTGTATCTACTTCCAAGCACCTTAAAGCTATATGCCCTCATCTTAGCCATTTCAGCCCTGGGAGAAAACCTCTGGTTAACCACATGCCTATCAGGTCACCTCTCATCCTCCATTGCTCCAAGTAGAAAAGGCCAAGTTCACTCAACCTATTCTCAAAGGCATGCTCTTCAATCCAGGCAACATCCTTGACAATCTCCTCTGTTCTCTCTATGGTATCCACATCCTTCCTATAGTGAGAAGACCAGAACTGAACACAATACTCCAAGTGGGGTCTAACTAAGGTCTTATATAGCTGCAAGATTACCCCTATGGCTCTTGAACTCAATCTCACAATTGATGAAAGACAACACACCATAAACCTTCTTAACAGCATTATCAACCTGTGCAGCAGTTTTGATTGTCCGATAGACATGCACCCCAAGATCTCTCTGATCCTTTACATTGCAAGGAGTCTTACTATTAATATTGTATTTTGTCTTCAAATTTGACCTACTTAAATGAACTACTTCACACTTATCTGAGTTGATCTCCATCTGCCATCTGCCACTTCTCAGCCCAGATCTGCATCCTATTGAGGTCCCGCTGTAACCTCTGATAAACTTCCAGACTATTCACAACACCCCCAACTTTTATGTCATCAGAAAACCTACTAACCCACCCTTTCTCTTCTTCATTTGGGTCATTTTTACAGATCACAAAGAGGAGGAGTCCCAGAACAGATCCCTGTGGAACACCACTGGTCACCGTCCTCCTCCAAGCAGAATTCAAACCATCTACAACCACCCTTTGCCTCCTGTGGGCAAGCCAATTCTGAATCCACAAAGCAAGGTCTACTTGGATCACATGCCTCCTTGCTTTCTAAATAAGTCTTGCATGGGAAACCTAATCAAATGCCTTACTGAAATCTATATACACTACGTCCACTGCTCTACCTTCATCAATGTGTATTGTCAAATCCTCAAATGATTCAATCTGGCTCATAATGCATGACTTGTCCTTGACAAAGCCATACTGTCTATTCCTAATTAGATTATGTCTCTCCAAATGCTCATAATTCCTGTCTCTTAGGATCTTCTCCAACAATTGCCCACCTCTGAAGTAAGACTCATTGCTCTATAATTTCCAAGTTATCTCTACTTCCCTTCTTGAACAAGCAAACAACATTTGAAAATTTCCAATCCTCTGGTACTTCTTCCGTCCCTATTGATGATGCAAAGATTATCGCCAGAGGCTCAGAAATCTGCTCCCTTCCATCCTGCAGTTGATTGAGGTATATCTTGTCTGGTCATCTTCTTTCTTAATTCCATATTCTCAAGCATTTCAGTCCACTGTAAGTCATCCCCACAATTGCCAAGGTCCTTTTCCCTGGTGAATAATGAAACAAAGTATTTGTTAAGTACCTCCGCTACCTCCTCTGGCTCCATGCACACGTTTCCACTATCGCACTGGATTGGTCCTAGTCTCACATGGCTCATCCTCCTGCTCTTCACGTACTTGTAGAATGCCTTGGGGTTTCCCTTAATCCTGCTCACCAAGGCCTTCTCATAGATCCTTCTAGCTCTCTTAATTTCACTCTTTAGCTCTTTCCTGGCAACCTTGTAATTTTTTAGAGTTCTAACAGTACCTAGTTTCTTGAACCTTTCATAAGCTTTTCTTTTCTTCTTAATGAGATTTTCTACATCCTTTGTATAGCATGGTTCTTTTACCGTACCATCCTTTCCTTGCCTCAATAGAACATACTTATGCAGAACACCCTGAACATTTGCTACATTTCTGCTGTGCATTTCCCTGAGAACATCTGCTCCCAATTTAGGTTCCCAAGTTTCTGCCTAATAGCATCATTGTTCCCCCTACCCCAATTAAATGTTTTCCCAAATTGTCTGCTCCTATCCCTCTCTAGTGCTATGGTAAAGGAGAGAGAGTAGTCATCGCTACCTCCAAAATGCTCTCCCACTGAGAGATCTGAAACGTGACCGGGTTCATTTCCCAATACCAGATAAAGTACAGCCTCTCTTCTAGTTGGCTTACTTACATATTGCATCAGGAAATCTTCCTGAACACACCCAACAGACTCCACCCCATCTAAATCTCTTGCTCGGAGGAGATGCCAGTCAATATTAGGAAAGTTAAAATCACCCATCACAACAACTCTATGCTTATTGCACCGTTCCAGAATCTGCTGCCTATCTGCTTCTCAGTATCTCTATTACTATTGGGGGGAAGGGTCTATAAAAATCACCCGACAGAGTTATTGCCCCCATCTTGTTTATGACTTCCACCCACGCTGACTTAGTAGACAATCCCTTCATGACTTCCTCCTTTTCTACATCTGTGATACGATCCCTGATTAGCAATGCCATGCCCCCACCTCTTTTGCTTTCCTCCTGTCCTTTTTGAAATATCTCATGTCCAACACACTCAGCAGCCATTCCTGCCTCTGAGACATCCAAGTCTCTGTAATGTCCACAATGCCATATTTCCACATATTGATCCATGCTCTAAGTTCATCCGCCAATTCATCCTGCATTAAAATAAACACATCTCAAGCCAAAACCCTAATGTCTTCACCAATGTTTTGGGGGATTTTAACCAGGCCACTCTGAAAAAAGTCACTAAACAATTATCATCAACAGATCATTTGCAATACCAGAAGAAACAACGCACTGGACCATTGTTACAACACCATCAATAATGCCTACCATGCTCTTTCACCTAGTCTGATCATCTAGTCGTACTTCTGCTCCCTGAGTATAGGCAGAGACTGAAGACTGCAGCACCAGTAGTGAGGACTAAGAAAGTATGGACAAGGGAAACACAGGATTGTAGTGAATCAGCGGTCTGGACCATCTTCAAATCTGGATGAGTATGCTGCAGTTGTTACCGACTTCATTAAAACCTGTGTGGATGAATGTGTGCCTGCAATGACTTGCTGTACATTCCCAAACCAAAAGCCAAGGATGAATCAGGAGGTGCATTGTTTGCTGAAGTCTAGGTCTGTGACATTCAAGTCTGGCAATCCAGGTCTGTACCAGAAAACTAGATATAACTTGCGGAGGGCTAATTCAAGAGAATGGTTTGCAAGACATTACTTCCTACAAAGCAAAACCCAATAGCATGAATGGATTGATGCTCCACTACCAGATGAACTCAACGCCTTATATGCCCGCTTTGAAAGGGAGAATATAATTACAGCTGTGAGGATTCCTGCTACACCTGATGACTCTGTGCTCTCTGTCTCGGAGGCTGATGTTACGCTGTCTTTAAACAGGATGAACCCTCGCAAGGTCGAAGTCCCAATGGAGTACGAGGTAAGGCTCTGAAAACCTGTGCCAACCAACTGGTGGGAGTTTTCAAGGACATTTTCAACCTCTCACTGCTATTGGTGGAAGTTCCCACTTGCTTCAAAAAGGCAACAATTATACCAGTGCCTAAGAAGAATAACGTCAGCTGCCTTAATGACTATTGCCTGGTAGCCCTCACACTAACATTGAAGAAATGCTTTGAGATGTTGATCATGACTAGACTGAACTCCTGCCTCAGCAAGGACCTCAACTCACTGCAATTTGCCTATTGCCACAATAGGTCAATGACAGAAGTAATCTGCTTTTTTTACATTTTCTTTTTTTAATTCTATTTTTATTTGGATAAGGTATTTGCAAGTATTATACAAACTTTTTTTTACATGTATAACCTTTTTCATTTTTTACATATGTATAGATCTATAATTATTTATATATTCACAAGTACACATTGAGGTGATATAAAAAGTAATTAGGCACTTAAATAGATAATTATGTGCAGTTGTAATTCCACTCTATTAGACTAAGTATCGATGATGGTTGTAAAAAAAAAGCAATACTAATGGATTAATAATAATTTCCATGTATCTCTTCTGGACCATTTCTCCCTGGTCCAAAATATTGTATGTAACCCTATGTAACTTCCATTGTAGGTGTTTATATCTTAACTTGTTCATGTTTGCTCCTACTCACAAACATACTTATCCAATCCCTATGCACTTATTTACTTCATTTTATCATTTTTTTTTCCTTTCCCAAATATTTTCCTTTACTTGTGTTAATTCCTTGTTTTTCAAAAAAAAAGAATAGTAAACATTCGAACCAAGGGTGCTTATGTAAATACAATTACTATGTTGATAAGGAAAGCAGTATAAACCATTAGGAGAGTCATCTAAAGTCTGCTCGCTTTGGGGTTATAAATTCAATCCATTTATTCCAAATTTGAAAAAGTTTCTCTTTTTGAATTCTCAAAGAGTAAGTCATCTTTTCCATTTACAATATTTCCAAAATAATTTCATGCCAATCTTCCAATGTAGGTGATATTGGATTTAGCCACTTTCTGGTGATTGATTTCTTACTTGCCGCTAAAAGGGCCTGCAGCAACTTTATATCTTTCTTCTGTTCCAAAAACAATACATGCCCCAAATAGAGAGTCTCAAAGTTCAGAGGTATCTGCGTCTTAAATACCTTAACTAACGTTCTGTGAATACTTTTCCAATATAAACTTAATTTAGGGCAATCCCAAAAAATATGGAAATGATTTGCCTCCTTGGAGCCACACCTTCTCCAACACGTCACGTTTGTATCGTTATATTTTTCCTGGTATGGGGTCTTGAAGTATCTTATAGTATTTTTCCAGCAATTTTCTCTTCAAATTGAAGAGTTAGTCAAAGACCACTGAAAGCTGCATATTTTCTCCCAAGCCTCTTCTGGAAGTACCAACCCCGCTTCTTTCTCCCACTTCTCTTTAATATACAATGTGCTTTCATCTTTGGCATGAAAGAGGGCGTCATATAATTGAGAAATTGATTTACTTGGTATTGAACTGTAAGCCAAATTCAGAATCTTGAAGAATTCTACTTCTACTGTTGATAAGTCTGTATATCTACCACTCTGATTAACATAGTGTCATACTTGAAAGGATCTAAAAAAGTCATTGTGTTCTAGGCCATGTTTGTCCTGCAGGGATTGAAAATTTTGTAATATTCTTTTATGTGTGAATGAGAGGTAGGTTGTAAGACCTTTCTTTATCCATAGTTCAAATCTTTTATCTCCTCTGCGGGGGAGGAATTCAGTATTAGATTAGATTAGATTATGAGGACACGCAGTCCTCTTTTATTGTCATTTAGTAATGCATGCATTAAGAATTGATACAATGTTTCTCCAGAATGATATCACAGAAACACAAGACAAACCAACTGAAAAACTGACAAAAACCACATAATTATAACATATAGTTACAACAGTGCAAAGCAATACTGTAATTTGATGAAGAACAGACCATGGACACAGTAGAAAAGGTCTCAAAGTCTCTTGAAGCTCCCATCATCTCATGCAGACGGTAGAAGGAAGAAAAGTAACTCTCCCTGCCATGAGCTTCTAGCGCCGCAAACTTGCTGATGCAGCATCATGGAAGCAGCTGACCCTTGAGTCCATCCGAAAACTCCGAGCCTCCGACCAGCCCTCCAACACCGAGCACCGAACACCATCTCTGCCGCGCGCTTCGACCCCGGCCCCGGCAACAGGCAATAGGCAAAGCCAAGGATTTGGGACATTCCCCTCCAGAGATTCTCGATCGCACAGTAGAAGTGGCAGCGAAGGGAGCATTTCAGAAGTTTCTCCAGGTGTTCCTCTAAGCTTCTCACAGCTGTCTCCATCAAATCAGGATTGTGCACGGCTCCTAGTTAACACATACGATATCATTCGGAGCAGCCGCAGGCGCTGCATCGCGCCGCCATCTTCTCTTCCCTCCAATCATATGCACACCATCTGAAAAGTTTTAACATGTTATTGATTCCACATGAATTATCCACCTTCTGCCATACATTTAATGTGAGATTTATCTGGCTGTTTTTAAACTTTTCCAATTGGGCCATCAATCCTTTGTCCACTATTGAGGCCTGTAGAGGAAAACTGTCAATCAATCCAAATTCTATTTCCTTCCATCTAGCCTGATATTCCCTATTACACCAATATAACAGAGAAGTTATCTGTGAAGCATAAAAATAATTTCTCAAACAAGGAAATGCCATACCTCCTCCTTCCTTCCCTAACTGTAAGGTGTTAAATCGGATTCTAGATTTCTTTCCTCACCAGGTAAAGTGGGAAATCCATTTACCCCCTTCCCTTAACTAATTACCGTCCACCTCCACGGGTAAACTCCGGAAAAGACAAAGTAAGCAAGGGAGAATATTCATTTTTATGGTATTTATCCTTGAACTTAAATTTAAAAGGAGATAAGATTCCATCTATGTATATCTGCTTTTATCTCTGAAATTAATGACCCATAATTTACTTGTGAAAACGTTGGAAGATCTTTTGGCAGGGTTATTCCTAAATATCTTAATGATTTAGTTTCCCACTTAAGATCATACGTATCCTGCAGTTTTTTGGACATTGTATAATTTAGGGACATAACCTGTGTTTTCTTTACATTAATTTTATAATCTGATATTTTCCCGAACTCATCCAACAGTGTAAACAATCCTATAAATGATTTACAGTCGACGTTTCTGGCCGAGACCCTTTGTCAGCTGACGAAGGGTGTCAGCCGGAAACATCAGCTGTACCTCTTCCTAGAAATGCTGCCTGGCCTGCTGCGTTCACCAGCAACTTTTATGTGTGTTGCTTGAAATTCCAGCATCTGCACATTTCCTCATGTTTTCGCCTATAAATGATTTTTCTGGTTCGCTCAGATAGACTAAAACGTCATCTGTGAATAATGCCACTTTTTATTCAATCCTTGCCACTTTGATACCATTTACAATTTCACTCTGTCTTATTAGTTGAGCAACAGGTTCAATGTATAGTGCAAAAAGCAGAGGAGAAATTGGGTATCCCTGTCTAGTTCCTCTCTCTAAAATACAGGAGTCAGAGAGGTCCACATTTATCTTAATTTGAGCTGTTGGGCTGTCATATAAAGTCTGGATTACTTTAATAAACTTTTCTTGAAAGCCGCATCTTCCCAACGTTCTGTACAGGAATACCCAACTAACTAAATCAAGAGCATTCTCAGCATCTAATCCCACTACCATTGTCTCTGTCCCGTTCTTAGTAACCTGTTCTAGTATGTGCAAAGTTTTCCTTATGTTGTCCTGAGTTTGTCTTTGTTGAATAAATCCAGTCTGGTCTAAGTGGATGAGGCCAGGTAGCAGCTTTTCCAGTCTGCGTGCTAATATAGATATAAGTAATTTGTAATCCAAATTAAGAACGCTGACTGGCCGGTAACTACCACATTCTAGTTTATCTTTACCCTCTTTAGGAATAACTGAAATAATCGCTTCTCTCCAGGAAGGTGGAATTTCTCCTCTCTGTAAGATCCAATTAAAGGTGTTAAGTAATAATGGGGCTAACTGTGACTTCAGCGATTTGTACCATTCTGAGGTAAACTCATCAGAACCTAGAGACTTTCCGGCCCTTAATCTAGAGATGGCTGCATTCAGTTCTTTGGCAGTTACTGGTTCTAATAGGCATTCATTTTGTAAATCTGTGAGCTTGGGTAGATCTAAAGAATTCAGGGAAGTGTCTATATAGGGCTCATTGGAAGTCCGAGGTTGAAAATACAGCTCTCGATAATATGTTTCAAAACTCTCTTGAATTTTCCCTATTGTACTCTCCACAGGCTTTGCTTCTGGATTCCTTATTTTATAAATTGCATTGTCTGCTAGTTGTTTATGTAATTTATATGCTAATAATCTAGCTGATTTACCTCCTACTTTATAATTCTTTTGTCTCAGGTAAAAAAACATTTCTTTGAGTTTCCAATGCATGAATATCATCAATTTCACTTTGCAATTTCTTAATTTCCTGTTTTAAATTAGAATCAATTTTGTTGCTATCTACAACTTGAAGTTGTTTTAATTTTCCTTGAAAGTCTGCTAATTTTTGTGCATTAATGTTTTTCATGTGAGTGGTAATGGAAATAATTTTTCCTCTCAGTACAGCTTTCAATGTATCCCATAAAATCACTGGTGATGTTTCTCCCATGTCATTAAGGTATAGGTATTCTTTGATTTCTCCCCTTAATCTCTCCATTACCTTCGGGTTATTGAGTATATGTGAATTTAACCTCCATAGTGTTTTCCTCATTTTCCTTTCCAGGACTAGAGACATAGAGACTGGGCTATTATCTAACAGATCAATTGTCGCAATATTACAGTCTTTTATCCTGAGTCTATCTGTGTTAAGTATAAAAAAAAAGTCTATACTTGAATAAGCTGAATGAGGGAAAGAGTAATGTGTGTAGTCTCTACTAGTGGAGTGTAATTCCCTCCACACATCTATAATTCCCAACTCCTCCAGCAATGAATTCACTTTCTAGTCAGAGGTTTATTCTGAGTCACTATTCTTGAAGAAACTAATGCAGGGTTTAACCTAATATTAAAATCCCCTCCACAGATTACAACTCCTTGAGAACTGACCATTAGGTCAAAAATGTGTCTATTGAATGACCATTCACAACCTGGTGAAGCATAAACATTCAACAATGTTATTTCAGTACCTTCTGTTCTTCCTGTAATTTTGACAAATCATTCATCCTTGTCTTTATTCTCCAAAATATGTTCATAATAAAGAGCACTTGATATGAAAGTAGCTAACCCTCTTTTGTGGCTCAATTTATATGATGAATAAAATACATGCTTAAAGCCCATTCTTTTTAATTCTGCATGTTCAGATTTGCTCATGTGTGCTTCGTGAAGGAAAGCTATTTGTGCCCTCTCTTTTTTCAATTTAGACATAATCTTATTTCTCTTAATTGGATTCAAACCCCATTAACATTATAGGAAATTATTTTTACCAGTTCAATTTTCATTTTTCTCTAATAGAAAAAAAACACTCTCCTTTTCTAAACAAACAGTAAGCAATCCCTTCTCAACAGTAAACCAAAACATAAAACCACACCCTAGACATTTTTGAACGTATAACATTTGAAAATTTTCCCCGACTTCCAACAATGAGGCCTGAGCACCGACCCGCGTCAGTTCAAAGGGATAACCTCTATTTTCACCCTGTGTTAGAGGGCCCTCTGCAATGTGAACAATCATGGAGGATTCTTTCGTTTTTATGTCTCGACCATATTGCTATCATTCAAGTTATCCCGTCTAGTTTATTTTCAGTTACTAGCTTTCATTTTACTTTTAAGTCCGATTTACTCTTTTCAGTCATTTCTCTTAAATAATCTATACTCTATATATGTTCGCATCTGAATATTTGCAGCTTTTCCTTGTAGTTTGACACTCTAGTTCGCATGGAGCGTCCTCGCCGCACTGGCTGCCATGACTTCTGCCGAGTCCACACCAGTAACAACTCCGGCTGGGTGATAACTTTAATGGGTAGTCCCCAGCCTGCCAGGTCTGACGTTGCCTCTTCCACTGTAGCGTAGGTTTTTGTCCCTTTGTCATAAAAGTCTCCTTGCCGAGCTGGATACAGGGTCTGGAATCTGATGTTGTTTTCCTTCAGGTCCCTCCGTACCTCCGCGTATTCCTTCCATCTGGCAAGAATCCCCGGTGCGTAATCATAGTCAAAGCTGATTTTACAGTTGCTCCACATGAAACCTTTCTTTTGCCATGCCCGCTTAAGCACCTCTTCTTTTGTTCTGTAACTGAGAAATCTGACTAGAATTGATCTGGGCTGGGCACCTGCCGGGGGCTGTGGTGCCAACATGCAGTGGGCCTTTTCTATCTGCAGGTCTTTAGCGTTCGGTATATCAAGGTCCTCTCTAAGCAGCTTCCACTGGAGCTGCTCTTGTAGCTTTAGCATTTCTGCTATCATTTCCACTGCGTTTTGCAGCCTCTCCTCAGTCCATAAAATCCTCGTTTTGGCTTCATCTAATTTCAGATTAGTTTTTGCTATTTCTCCTTTAATATCTTCCAGCTGTTTGTTGTTCTCTTGCCGGAACTCACAAGTCTCTCTGAGAATCAAAGTCAGGTTCACCGATTCTTCCTCAGTACCTCCGTCCTGGCTAGCCGTGAGGGAGCTAGGCCCCTTGTCTTGCTGTGTCTCTTGGTATTTATCAGCCTTCAGAGCGGACTTTTTATTCTTGTTCTTAGACATCATCCTTGCCCCTTTTATTGATATAGTTATATAATACTAAATATTTGTTTAATTTCGACTTTGGGGCAGCTTACCTTCTTTTTTGTCGAGAGACCTTTCCCTACGCCGCCATTCCCTTGATGACCCAGAAGTCCGACAGACGCAATCTGAATGGCTCTTCACGTGGCCCTAGACGACCTGGACAATACAAACACCTCTGTCGGGATGCTGTTCTACAACTATAACTCAGCATTTAACACTATCATTCCCCCAATATTGATTGAGAATTTACAGAACCTGGGCCTCTGTACCTCCTTCTGCAATTGGATCTTCGACTTCCTAACCGAAAGACCATAGTCTGTGTGGATTGGTGATAACATCTCCTCACTGACGATCAACACTGGTGCACCTCAGGGGTGTGTGCTTATCCCACTGCTCCACTCTCTCTATACCCATGACTATGTGGCTAGGCATAGCTCAAATACCATCTATAAATTTGCTGATGATACAACCATTGTTGGTAGAATTTCAGATGGAGACTAGAGGATGTACAGGAGCGAGATATACCAACTAGTGAAGTGGTGTCGCAGCAACAACCTTGCACTCGAGGTCAGTAAGACGTAAGAGCTAATTGTGGACTTCAGGAAAGGTAAGACGAAGGAACGTATACCAATTCTCATAGAGGAATCAGAAGTGGAGAGGGTGAGCAGTTTCAAGTTCTGGGTGTCAAGATCTCTGAGGACCTAACCTGGTCCCAACAAATCGATGCAGTTATAATGTAGGTAAGACAGTGACTGTACTTTATTAGAAGATTGAAGAGATTTGGTATGTCAACAAAAGCACTCTAAGACTTCTATAGATGTACTATAGAGAGCATTCTGACAGGCTGTATCACTGTCTGGTATGGGGGGGGGGGACAATGCACAGGACTGAAAGAAACTGCCGTCGTAAATTTAGTCGCCTTTATCTTGTGCACAAGCCTACAAAGTACCCAGGGGTGTATGGGGTGTCAGGGAGGGGTAGCACCTCTTGTGGGGGAAACATGTCGCATCCTTTTCAGGGCGGTTAGTCCACCTTTGGTCCCCACCTGGCACTCAGCTCTCACCTGTGGCTCCCCGTAGCTGTTTGCATGCGACAGCGGCCATATCCCGGGCAATGGCTTCGACAAGCCGGCTAAACCAGGTGACGGTAGCCAACGGGTCTCAAACCCTCGGTGAGATAGGGAGTTGTCTATCCCAGCATGTGAAGACAGACTCCGGCGGATTGAGCGGACGAGACCAATGGAAGGTCCAACGGTCAAGAAGGCGGTCTCTGCAAGCGTCATGGAACGTGTAGAGCAGGACAAGGCACAGAAGACGCCCTGGTCATTCTCTGCGCCTAGTCCCATCTCCAGCCATCTAGACTCTGTCTTGCCACTGGATCCAGATGGGAATTGGGAAGAGAGAGTGAGGCTGACGCTGCGCTACTCTCCCTCACTTAAATCCAAATCATGCGCTAGTCTCGACACCATCGTAATGGTGTCGAGGTCCTCATCGACGTCAACGATGGCCGAACAACCCAGGACATCTTTAAGGAGCGGTGTCTCAGAAAGGCAGTGTCCATTATTAAGGACCCCCTGCACCCAGGGCATGCCCTTTTCTTATTGTGACCATCAGGTGGGAGGTACAGAAACCTGAAGGCACACACTCAGCGATTCAGGTACAACTTCTTTCTCTCTGTCATCCGATTCCTAAACTGACATTGAACCCATGGACACTACCTCACTTTTTCAATATTTATTATTTCTGGTTTCACACAATTTTAATCTCTATACTGTAATTTATTTATTTATTCTTGGATATTATGTATTACATTGAAATGCTTCTGCTAAGTTAACGAATTTCATGTTGCATGCCTGATTCTGCATCTTTGTTTTACCATCTGCCTATCCTTCCTCACAATCAGCTTACAAGCTGTTTCTACTTGTGCACCAACCATCCTATCCTCTGCCTCTTCACTTTGGTTCCGACCCTCCTGCAAATCTAGTTTAAACCCTCCCCAATAGAATTAGCAACATCTCTTCCAGGACATTTGTTCCCCTTCAGTTCAGGTGCAACCATTCACATTTGTATATGTCACTCCTTCCCCAGAAAAGTTTCCAATGATCCAAGAATTTGAAACCCTGCTGTCTGCACCATCTCCTCAGCCACTCATTTGTCCATGCTATCTTCCTGTTCCGACCATCCCTAGCTGGTTGTACGGGGAGTAATCTGGAGAGTAACACCTTGCAGGTCCTGCTCTTCAGTCTGCTTCCTACCTCCCTAAACTTACTGCGCAGGACCTCTACCCTTCTACCTGTGTCATTGGTAACAAATCCTTGAACAAAGGAATAACATTTGACACTCACAATTTTCTGTACTACTCCTGTGGCCAGTGATTACATAAAAACTATTCCCAAAGGGGCAGTAGTCTCTTTCCTCAATTCCCATTATAAATATGGTATATCCAATCCAGCTTTGGATATTTATCTTTCCTAATGTTTTTCAAAAGTCCCAACACATTCTTGTTCTTAAACTCAATATATTCCAGCATATCAGTCTGTTCCATTCTGACCTCACATGTGTCAAGGACCCTTTCACTGGGTAATACTGAAGCAACGTATTTATTAAGATCCTCCCCTATATCCTCCATCTCCAGGCACATGTTTTCTCTTTTATCCCTGATCGGTCCTACCCTCACTCCAGCCATCCTCCTGTTCTTCATGTATGTGTAGAACACTTATGGTGTTCCTTAATCCAGCTCACCAAGGCCTCCTTAATGTGCTGTTCTAGCTCTACAAAGTCCACTCTTAAGCTCCTTCGTAATTCTCTAGAGCACTGCCTGATCCTTCCTTTCTAAATCGTATGTATGCTTCTTTCTTCCTCTTGACTAGATGCCAACCATGGTTCCTTCACCTTCCATTCACTACCTTAATAGGACAAACCTATCCAGAATCCTGTGGAAATGCTCCTTAAGCAACCTCCACATTTTGGTTGTGCATTGCCTTGTGTAGATTAGTTCCCAATTTATGCTTTCAATTTCCAAGCTAATTTCATCATAATTCATCTTCCTCCAATTAAATACTTTCCTATACTGTCTGCTCCTATCTCTGCCCGCTCCTATCTCTGTCCAAGGCTATGGTGAAGTTACATACGGATTTACCGTCACTGTCTCCAAAGTGATCACTCACCGAGAGTTCAGCCACTTAGCCAGTTTTATTGCCCATTGCTTGATCCAGTCTGGCCTCTTCTC
Organism: Mobula hypostoma; assembly: GCF_963921235.1. Classification (NCBI taxonomy): domain Eukaryota; kingdom Metazoa; phylum Chordata; class Chondrichthyes; order Myliobatiformes; family Myliobatidae; genus Mobula; species Mobula hypostoma. Next base: position 27,269,962 of record NC_086111.1, on the reverse strand, counting down.
CAGACAGCCTGCCCACATATTGTGTCAGGAATCCTTCCTGGATACACATAACAAATTCTGCCCTATCTGAACCTTTCAAACTAAGGAGGTGCCAATCAATTATAGGGAAGTTGTAGTCACCCACCTATCTTTGCACCTTTTCAACCTCACCACCAAATCTGCAGCTCAGTGTCTCAGTTGCTCTGAGAGAGGTCTATGGAGTACTCCCAATATCATGACTGCTCCCCTTCTGTTCCTGACTTCCACCCACAAGACTTAGTAGACAATCTCTCCATGATGTCCTCCCTTTCTGCAGTTGTAATATTATCCCTGATTAGCAATTCCACTCCCCCACTTCTTTTACCTCCCTCCCTTTTAAAACACCCTGCAGTCAGTCCAGCCCTTGTGACAGCTGAGCCACTGTAATGGCCACCGTGTCGTAGCTTCATTTAATGCTTCATGCTCTGTTTGTCACGTTTGTGCCTGATACCGCCCACATTAAAATAAAGATACTTCCACCATCCAAATGACAGAAGTTATACTATTTCCAATTCCCATCCTTCCCTGCAGTCTCTCTACATGTTGTAGCTTCCTTTACGCCAACTGCCCTATTCTCAGCCCTATCACTCTGGTTACCATTGCCCTGTTGAACTAATTTAAGCCCTCCCAACAGCTCCAGCAATTCTGCCCATAAGGATATTAGTTCCCCTCACGTTCAGGTGTATTCTCAAGTACTTACTGTGAAGAGATGGTACATTTTCCCTATCACTGTGTGCGTTTCTTCTGGCTGCTCCAGTTTCCCCCCAACATCCAGAGGGCACAGTTTTAAGGTGCTTGGAAGAAGGTAAAGAGGGGACATCAGGGGTAAGGTTTTTACGCAGAGGGTGGTGACTGCGTGGAATAGAGTCTTTTAAGAGGCTCCTGGATCGGTACATAGAGTTTAGAAAAATAGAGGGCTATAGGTAATTTGAGGTAATTTCTAAAGTAAAATACATGTTTGGTACAGCATTGTGGGCCAAAGCGCCTGTACTGTGCTGTAGGTTTTCTATGTTTCTATGTTTCTATCCCAAAATGTGTGATCATTTGATTGATTGTCACTGTCAATTACCTTGCGCATATAAGTAGTTGAGGGAGGAGTGGATGGAAAGTAGGATAATTAAAATGTTTTGGGTAGGATTAGGGTAGGGTAATTTGGGTATGATTGGGTAAAATTGGTAGCTTACTCAATGGACCAAAAGTTCTTTTTACCAAGCTTCTCATGTCTGTCTCTTTGATTCTGTTTAACGGTAGATGTGTAAGTGGGATTTCAAAGTCAAAATTGGGATTATTGTGAAAGACACAAGTACATGTATGCGTAGGTTCAATGAAAAATTACTCACAGCAGCATCACAGCATGTAACATCAGATAAACAGCATGCACAATGAAAACATAAATTATGCATGACTTTGACAAGAAAGAACACAATTAGAGGAAACAAAAGTAAAATCCATTGTGCTGCGAAGTGGTCAAAGTGGTCATTGGGATGCACTACTGAGGTAGAGATTAGGGTTGGACAGGCTGGTTCAAGAGCTAAATGGTTGAAGAGAAGTAGTGTTCTTGAGCCTAGTAATATGGGACTTCAGATTTCTGTACTATCCATACCTCCCGCCTGATGGTAACTGTGAGAAGATGGCATCTCCTCTACTCTGTAGAGTCAGTCTACAGCATATTGATCAGATTTTCAAACAATTCTCGAAGAACAACTGAACCAGTCCTTTTGAAACATCCTTCTGCATTCATACAACCATCCTTATGATAAACTAGTTTACAATATTGTGGTGGCAGTATTAATAATCTCAGGGCTTGCCCCTAAGAGTCTTAAAAACTTTTTACTGCCCCAGCCTATAGTTTTAAAGAATAATTTAACTCAACAATGTTTTTTTTAGATTAGATTAGATTATGAGGACACTCGGTCCTCATTTATTGTCATTTGGAAATGCATGTATTAAAAAATGATACAATGTTCCTCCGGTATGATATCACAGAAGCACAGGACAGACCAAGACTAAAACTGACAAAAATCACATAATTATAACATATAGTTACAACAGTGCAAAGCAGTACCGTAATTTGATAAGAGCAAACCATGGGCACAGTAAAAAAAAAGTTTCAAAGTCCCGATAGCCCATCATCTCACGCAGACGGTAGTAGGAAGAAAACTCTCCCTGCCATGAGCTTACAGCGCCACAAACTTGCCGATGCAGCAGCCTGGAAGCACCCGACCACAGTCCGACTCTGAGTTCAAGCCTCCGACCAGCCCTCTGACACCGAGCACCGAGCACCATCTCTACTGAGCGCTTTGACCCCGGCCCCGGCCGCCGAGCAACAGGCAAAGCCAAGGATTCGGGGCCTTCCCCTCCGGAGATTTCGGATCACACAGTAGCGGCGGCAGTGAAGCAGGCATTTCAGAAGTTTCACCGGATGCTCCCCCGTGCTCTTACGTCTGCCTTCATCAAATCAGAATTGTGCACGGCCTCCTACCTGACTACAGATATTCTTCACTGGAGAGGCCGCGTGCACTGCATCGCGCCGTCATCTTCTCCTCCTCCTGGTCAAAGAGTGCAGCTCAATTTGTCAAGTTTTTTAAAAATCCTTTCCATCCTTGGTTTCAATCTCACATCATAATGGAGAAATTTAGTTTTAAAAGCACCTTTGAAGGAAACAAAACTGAATGGGTGATTGATCAATTTATCTCATCCCTTGTCAACCTAATTTATATTAATTCCTTTTCTTTTTGCAGGTAAACTGTGGGATCAGCCCTGCTGAGAAAAACAGATCAGGTTCATTTTTGTTCAAAGAAGCCATAATCCTACTGCAATTTGTAACACCAAAGGGTAATGTGTTTATGTTTCACCCCTTCAGGATGTCTTGAAAGTACTTCACAGCCAATTAGTTATGTTATAATTGCAGGCTCTGTTAATTTGGCGATAAACTTCTGCAGAGAGAAGGCCCACCTAACTGAACTGAGGTAAATGATGAGTTATTTTTGGTTATTAAAAATTAAAGAACAATCATTGGCCAAAACACTAGAAGAGTTCTTTGGCTTTTCCTTTAAGTTGTGCCTATCATCACAGTGATGAAACAAGCCAATTGGTCTGGTTTGATGTCTTTGCTTCTCAAATCCAATGTTATTTCATTCTATGAGAATATACTTCCCTTCACTCTCAAATACATATATAGCTTTCAACTTGCATGTATCTATGCCATTAACCCCAACTAATTGTTAAGGTAATGTGTTTTCCATTCAACACATCTACATGTTTTTGAAGTTTCTTCTGATTGTTTTAATGTATTAGTAGTATATGGTTGTATATTAGTTCTTGTAGCTTATTAAATGTTTCCTTGGGGGCTTTTGTATACATCTGATAGAGCAGATAGAATTTTAGTTTAACATTGTGGTTAAAGGACAATTCTTCGGATGGTGGAGAACTCCTTCAGTAGTTCACTAAAGAGCTTTCCTAAAATGGACTCAAATCCATATCAGTCCAAATGAAAACCAACAGAATGTTTCCTGAACCAATATTGTATCTGGGCCTATACATTTGAGATGGAGTCATAGAGGACTGCAGCACAGAAAGTGACCCTTTAGCTCACCCGGTCCGTGCTAACCTGTTATTCTGCCTAGTCCTATCAACCTGCACCCAGACTATAGCCCTCCATACCCCTTCCATTTATGTACGTATCCAAATTTCTCTTACATTTTGTGCTCAAACCCACATCTATCATTTGCACTGGCAGCTCATTCCATATTATTCACGCCACCCTCTGAGTAAAGAGGTTTCTCTTAAATATTTTACCTTGTACCCTAAACCTATGACCTCTAGCTCTAGTCTCACCAAACAGCCTATCTATACTCCTCATAATTTTGTATACCTCTATAAGATCTTCTCTCATTCTCCTACATTGCAGGAAACAAAGTCTCAATGTTGAAATTGTGTGTGAACTCTTTGGTTCTGCAGGCAGCTCATTCCACACATTCACCATCCTCTGAGTGAAGAAGAAAATCCCCCCCCCCCCATGCTCCCTGTAAACACATCACCTTTCACCCTTAACCCAAGACCTTTAGTTCTAGAGAAACACACACAAAATGCTGGAGAAACTCAGAAGGAGTTCCTCTAGTTCTAGGCTCCCCTCAGTGGAAAAAGTCTGCATGCATTTACACTATCTATACCCCTCATAACTGTGTACATCTGTATCAAATCTCTTCTCATTCCTCTATGCTTCAGGGAATGAAGTCCTCACTTTTTCCAACTTTTCCATATAACTCAGGTCCTCAAGTCCTGGCAATACCTTTGTAAGTTTTTCTCTGTACTCTTTCAATCTAATTAATATCTTTCCTGTAGTAGGTGACAAGAATGGCAGAAACTACTCCAAATTTGTCCTCACCAACTTTGACATAAAAATCTCAACTCCAATACTCAGTAGTCTGATTTATGAAGACCAGTGTGCTGAAAGTTCTATCTACCTATGATGCCACTTTCAAGTAATTATAGATCTGTATTCCTAGATTCCCTTGTTCTAACATACTTCTCAGTGCCCAGCTAATAACTGTGTAGTCTAACAGCTGGTTTGTCCTCCCAAAGTGTAACACTTCACACTTGTCTGTGTTAAATCCTATCTGCTAACTTTAGCCGATTTTTTCCAGCCGGTCCAGCAAGCTTTGATAGCCTTCCTCACTGTTCATTCTATTGTACCTTCAATCTTAGAGTCATCTACAAATTTGCTGAACCAGTTTACCGCATTATCAGCCAAATAATTAATACAGATGATAAACAACGATGAACCCAGCATCAATCCTGGGAATGCTGCTAATCCCAGTCTTCCAATCAGAGGCAACTATCTACTATTCCCACTAAGCAAATGTTGAAACCAATTCACTAATTCATCCTGAATGGCAAGCACCTGAACCTTCTGGACCAACAGAACTTCCATGAAGGACTTTGTCAAAGATTTTGCTGAAGTCCATGTAGAAAACGTCTATTGCCTTTCCTTCATCAAGATTTCTGGTAACCCCCTTATAGAATAAAAAATTTTGTCCATCCAAATTCTTTTATATATCCTGTCTCTTATATTAACTTCTAATAACTTATCCACTTCTGACATCAGGATCTGTAATTTCCCGGCTTATTCATAGAAATGTTCTTGATCAAAATTAGCACTCCTCCAGTCCTCCAACTCTTCACCCATGCCTAAGAACATTTTAAATACCTCTGCCAGGCTGCTGCAATTTTTGCACGAGACAATCACCTTGTCAGGTCCTGGAGACCTATCCATCCTAATTTGTCCCAAATCAGTAAGGACTTCCTCTTTTTTAGTTCTATAGACTCTATTGCAGAATTAATTCAGATGTAGAAACGCCATGTAAGTTCTCTCTATTTTTATTGAGTCCATGCACTCATGGCCATGCTGATCCTCAAGACGACCAGTTTTGTCCTTTGTTATCTATTGTTCTTATTATCCCTGTAGAATCCTTGTGATTCTCTACACCTTGTTTGCCATAGCAGCCTCACGCCTTATTTTAGCTCTTCTGATTTATTTATTAAAACATCTCTTGCATTTCTGATACCTGTTAAGTACTTCATTTGTTCCTTGCTTCCTATAACTGCTATGCAACTCCTTCTTCTGAACCAAGGCCTCAATGTACCTCACAAAATCAAAGGAACATACAAATTCTGTAGTTTCAATTTTTCACTTTTGAAATCCTCGCACTCAACAAGAATCCCTTTGCCAGAAAACAACCTATCCCAATCTACACCTATCATATCCTTTCGGATGCCATCAAAACTGGCCTTTTTCCAGTTTAAAATCTCAACCCAAGTATCAATCCTATCTTACTCCATAATTGAAAATAATGGAATTATGACCACTAGATCTGCTTAATCCCCTACGTGCACTTCTATTATCTGCCTCTGTCATTCCCTAATAAGAGATACAGTATTCCACTCTCTCATTGGTTCTTTTATGTATTGATTAAAGATAATCAGATGCCAAAATGGTTGTTGTGATGAGTCTAGTGTGGTAGTGTAGTAGGTAGTGCTTGTCACTCTCACTTTCAGCTTCTACCACTGGCTAGCAATCTTCCGAAAAGGAGAGCTGAATGTGTAAGTCTCGCTCTGCCAGTACATATCCTGTCCAACAGCAAGCCTCATGTAATACCTCCTCACTGGCAACACATACAAGCTGATCTCCTTTTGGACTCAGGCTGAACTACAGAGGATGGGGAGGAGATCTAGCCCTTGCACATGTAGCATGCAGGCCCACCGGTGCGTCGACATGCCCTGGTGCTCATGAACCAGATTCCCAGCTATGGGTACATATCCCTGCTGTCTTGTGGGCAGCCTCAGGAGAGATGAAGACTACGAGGTAAACCCAGACAGCAAATCCAGAATAGAGCCCCTAAGGTGGCCGGACATCATTAGACATCGTTCCAGCAGCTCCTGCAGCCATGCTGGTGCCATACGTATTGCTTCATAAACTTTCCTTTGGACTACACTGGTGAGCCCGAGAGTGGGATCTTGATTACTGGGCATCGCAGGTTCTCCATACCTTCCACCCAAGCTTGTGATGATGATCGTCATCACCCATTATCCTACAATGCAGATGGATGCCAATCAAAGGTAGTCAAAAGCTAATAGCAGAAAATAAAGATTAATAGCTAGTGAGGACTTATTCGAAAATTTGACCATGACCATGTTCAAAATTTAACTGGGCTAACCGACAGAAAGAGTCATTCTAAAAAAGTCATTGAGTTGAATAATATAGGTCTTTCTGCCCAATGAGCTTGGAATAGTACAACAGTTTTAGTATAGCAAACCATTTCAACCAATTCACTGGAAAGCAATCAGATAAGATAAATTATATTCTGGTATTAGACTAGGTGTCAAAAATGTTTAAAATGTTGTTCTTGGAATTAAAGGAGGAGTAAGATGCAGAGAGGTTTAGAAAAGGAATTCCCAAGTTGGTTACCCAAGCAAGTTAATGCAAATCTGAAAAATGTGAACAGAAGTTGTAAGCAGTCTTGGAAGAATTCCTCATTCTCAAAAGATCATAGAGCTGGAGAAGGTTCACCACAGTCAATTGATACTTCCATATGTTGTACACTGTTCCAATCCTCTTCACCTTACCTCCTCCATTGTCGTCCTTCCCTATCTACAGATCATCAACTGATCTGGGAGTCGGAAAATCCATGCATCTTGGGATAACATAGTTTCATTTTAGGTGGAAGTTAGTTGTGGGCAGTTTAGAAAGATTAAGGAGAGATAAAATAATATGCCTGTATAAGCGAACCAATTTACCTTCAAAAGAGGATTTCAGTGCAATTCTTCATCCACAGTTGGAGGCACCTGAGCAGTTCACATCATCAGTTTTATCAAGAGAAATTGCTCTAGTTCTGATACATCGTTAAAGTAAGCTTAAAGCCTGCATTGTTGAATTGCAAAGTAAGTTACTTATACATTTGTCAGCATGTATTGAGTGCACAGAAATGATTTTACAGTTTCCTTTGCCAGTGTGATCATCCATTTAAATTACATCTTTAAAATAATCCTTTCCCAAATCGTTTTACAATATAACAGTAGTTCCTGAGTCGGATTCCATTATTGCTGTTCCACAATGGCTGGGCTCAAGAAGGTTGTTATATAAACATCAAATAATGGAAACATTTTGCATCCAGGTAGAAAGAAATAAAGAGTGTCAATATTGCCGGGGGACCTTGGAAACTGGCAAGGTCAGGAATGGTGGGAGGGTTGCGATTGTGCTTTATTTTAAGCAATTCTTCGAAGTTTTCTGCCTGCCCAACACAACCATATTAACTGCATCAGGTTCAAACCTTGTGGCATGAACGTCAAATTCTCAGACTTCTGGGTATTTTTCCACTGCCCCTTTTCCCCTTTTTACTTTTCTCTCTCCACCTAATCCACCTCATTTCCGTCACTATATCTCTTTACCCCTTCCAACACTCTCCATGTTCTCATTGCCAACACTGTCCTCCCACTGGTTCCCTTTCCACCTCCTTCCCTTTATTTCAAGCTCCACCTTATTCTCCTATAAAATTCAATCATCTTCATCTCCTGTCAATTCATCCATTCCCACTGTCTATTCCCTCATCTACTTATCACACACCTCACCTGGATCCACCCATCACATCATCCGTCTACATTTTTTATACTGGCTCTCTCTCTTCTTTCTTTCTAGTCCAGCCGAAGGGTCTCACTGTGAATCTTTGACTGCCCAATTCCCTCCATAAATGCTCCCTGACCCATTGAGTTTGTCCAGTGCTTTATGTGTTGCTCCCAGTTCCAGCATCTGTAATCTCTAATGTCTCAAAGTTAACTGCCTGTCTGATGGTGGGCAAACAAAAAACAACTCAACATTAGGATATCTGTGCTGGAAACCAATAGGACAATGCAACTTGAAACTTGCAGAAGATTAAGGGCAGGATGTGTTTCTGGAAGGGGGATGCAGACTTAAACATGTGGTAAAGAAGAAATGCTCACCAACACATCGATCCCTCCTCTATTCTGGAGACTGTTATCCTGTGACCTAAAGTTTTGTGTGCCAGAATGTGGTAGTTTTAACAATTTACTGGTCAGATATCTTTTTTTTTACCTGGAAGTACTCCTCTAAATGTCTCAGATGTCTGGTGGATGAAATCATTTGTTTTGTGACCTGGCACAATTTTCAAATATTTTTTTTCTTCTTAGCTAATCTTTTTTTTGTTTTTTTGAGCATTACAGTAGGTTAGTCCTTTTAAATCCTATTTGGTTGATCAGCAGCATCATACGAAGTTAAGGATCGAACTTTGTTTACTCTTGCTCAATGGTAGCCTCTTTATCATCTTCAATTTTTTTTAATACTTTATTTTCAAAATTTTCAAACAAAAACAATGAAATCAACAAGAACGTACGAGCTCAGACATGTATAAAAAAGAAATAAGCGAGAAAAAAGAAAGAGACATAACATTAGAGGGATGCCTATTGTACAAAATGCTCAAAAATACTAAACATTAAATCTCAAATGAGGGCCGTGAGAAATCAGCTGGGGGGTAATTGTTTATTCGCCCCCGGCCTCGTCCAGGTAGGCAAGAAATGGATCCCAGATAGCGGAAAATGTTTTAATTGAATTGGTTGTCAAGAACCTAAGTTTCTCCCTCTGTATGACTGAGATCATATCAGCCATCCATCTCTGAAAGAAAGTGGGAGAAGGTGATTTCCATTCCCTCAAGATACGTCTTTTGGCAACAGTCATCCCCAGCATCAGAGACTGTTGTATGGCTGCAGGGAAACAAATAGTAGATTACGAGCAGCCAAATATAGCGAGACCAGCTTCCAAGGAGAAGGATCTTTTACAGGCCTTTGAGTACCAGTCGAATACTTCGGACCAAAATCCAGTCAGTAATGGGCAAAACCAAAAGGTGTGTGACAACGTGGCTTCCATCCCTTGGCATCTATCACACGTTGGTGAGACAGAAGAGTAAATCCTGTGCAATCTAAATTGAGGGTAATAGAGACGGTGGACGACTATAAACTGGATCAGTTGGTGCCTGCTGTTAACAGAGCAAGCCTGTATCATAGACAGACACTTATTCCAGGTAGCTTCAGATAATTCAATGCCCAACTCCTCGCTCCAGGCATCTCTAATCTTCACAGTAAACGCTACAGTACAATAATCAAACAAACATACAAATTTAGAGACGAGATGCCTGGAGTCAGGAGGGTTCTTTAAAATATCAAAAAACGTATGTTTCTCTGGAAGGATTTCAAAATTATAAATCTTAGATTGAATGTAGTGTCTAATTTGTAAGTAACGAAAAATGTGTGAATGAGGCAGCTCAAATTTCTCTTTCAGCAGACTAAATGTTGCAAACCGTCCCCCTATGTACAGGTCTTCAATAGAAACTAGACCCTTCTCCCTCCAAGCATAGTAGGTTTTATCTGACCATGAGGGTAGAAAGGAGTGATTGAAACAGATTGGTGTGTGTACAGAAGTCAATTCAGAACACTCCTAGTAGTCATAGTCATAGTCATACTTAATTGATCCCATACTTTATTAATAGATAGATAGACATAGTTTTTTGATCCCGAGGGAAATTGGGTTTCGTTACAATTGCACCAACCAACAATAGAGTATAAATATAGAAATAAAACTATAAATAATTAAATAATAATAAGTAAATTATGCCAGATGGAAATAAGTCCAGGACCAGCCTATTGGCTCAGGGTGTCTGACCCTCCAAGGCAGGAGCTGTAAAGTTTAACGGCCACAGGCAGGAATGACTTCCTATGATGCTCAGTGTTGCATCTCAGTGGAATGAGTCTCTGGCTGAATGTACTCCTGTGCCCACCCAGTACATTATGTAGTGGATGGGAGACATTGACCAAGATGGCATGCAACTTAGACAGCATCCTCTTTTCAGACACCACCGTCAGAGAGTCCAGTTCCATCCCCACAACATCACTGGCCTTACGAATGAGTTTGTTGATTCTGTTGGTGTCTGCTACTCTCAGCCTGCTACCCCAGCACACAACAGCAAACATGATAGCACTGGCCACCACAGACTCATAGAACATCCTCAGCATCGTCCGACAGATGTTAAAGGACCTCAGTCTCCTCAGGAAATGAGGACGGCTCTGACCTTTCTTGTAGACAGCCTCAGTGTTCTTCGACCAGTTCAGTTTATTGTCAATTCGTATCCCCAGGCATTTGTAATCCTCCACCATGTCCACACTGGCCCCCTGGATGGAAACAGGGGTCACCGGTACCTTAGCCCTCCTCAGGTCTACCACCAGTTCCTTAGTCTTTTTCACATTAAGCTGCAGATAATTCTGCTCACACCATGTGACAAAGTTTCCCACCTCTGATTTAGAATTCTGATGGAATTTTTCAAAATGAAACTCAAACTTTCTGAAGTCTCAGGCTTCTTTAACTTAGAGAACAGCAGGGCTGGCAAGGAGGACTTGACAACAGAGTTAGACTCCATACTTAGCCACAAAGGAGCCCCAGAGGCTAGGTTATCCGGAGGTTCCTGTTGTCAAAACATTAAAGCCCTAGCATTGACAGCTTAATAATAGTGTCTAAATACAGGTAATTCCAGCCCTCTTTCAGACTTGGGCTTTTGTAAATGAATTTTCGAAATCCTGTGATTCTTATAATTCCAGATATAAGACAATATTATGGAGTCCAATTCTTTAAAGAAAGCTGATGTAAGAAAAATGGGTAGATTTTGACAAAAGTAGAGAAACCGAGGAAGGGAAACCATTTTAGTTGAATTTATACGACCAATCATGGACGGAGGTAGGGTTTTCCAACTTTCTATATTCTGTTTAAGTTTTGAAATAAACTCCGCAAAGTTTAATTCAGATATTAATTTAGGATCTTTGGGGATTGTCAAGCCGAGATAAGTAAAGTGATCTTTAACTACTTTGAATGGGACACTTTCCAAAATACCCCGCGTGTAGTTGTTGGTGAGGGGCACAAAGTCACTATTTGTCCAATTGATTGAGTATCCCGATAGTCTGCTAAAAGAGATGATTAAATCCAAAAGAAGAGGGACTGACTTTTCTGAGTTTTGTAAGTAGAGTATCACATCGTCAGCATATAAACTAATAAGTGTTTCAATACCTCCCACTTTCAAACCCAGAATATTTGGGTGACTTCTTATTTTTAAGGCAAGGGGCTCTACCACGACGGCAAAAAAGGGCCGGCGAGAGAGGGCACCCCTGCTGGACTGAACGGTGCAGGGGAAACAGAGTTGACTTGTCACCATTAGTTATAATAGAGCACATTGGGCTGGCGTATATCAGTTTTACCCAAAATACAAATGACTTCCCGAACCCAAACCTGTACAGTGACTCAAATATGTAAGGCCACTTAATCTGATCAAAAGCCTTCTGTGCATCAAGGGACAAAATTGCTGCCCCATTAGCTTTCCCATGATCAGCATATATAGTATTAAGTAGGCACCTGACATTGGAAAAAGAGAACTTACCCGGGACAAATCCTGTCTGATCAGGATGAATGATAGATGACAAATACTTATTTAGTCGGTTAGCCAGCATTTTAGTAATTATCTTTCTATCGAAATTCTGAAGTGCAATGGGTCTATCGCTGGCCGGGTCTGTTTCCTCCTTACCTTTTTTTAAAATGAGGGAAATGTTAGCCTCATACAATGTTCTAGGCAAGGCTTTATCTCTCTTAGAGCAAGATATCATTCTGAGGAGAAGTGGGGCAAGGATATCACAGAATTTCTTATAAAATTCACAGCCAAATCCATCCGGCCCAGCAGCCTTGCCGGACGGAAATGACTTAATGGCAGAAGTTATTTCTTCCAATGTGAAGTCAGAATCTAAGTCCTCCCTAGCAGCGTCAATAAGTTTCAGCATTACAAAAGAATCAAAGAAGTCATTCAAATCAGATTGAGTGGCATTGCATTTAGAGCTGTAGAGTTCACTGTAAAATTCTTTAAAACAGTCATTTATCTCCTTGGGGTTAGTTAACAGGGTACCCGGCCTCGATCTAATGCAATGAGTTGACCTGGGTGCCCCTGAGCTGCCGAGCTAGGAGCCCCTCAAGCTTGTCCCCCATTTCAAGATGCTTTTGTCTTAATTTTAAGAGGAGGTTATTTATTGGACTATCCAAGATACAATTGTACTCATATTTAAGCTTCATTATTTAATTATAATCTTCAAAGGATTTCAAAGCCTGGTATGTCGCTTCGAGGGTTGGGAGGGTATTCTCAATCTCTAATAATCACTCTTCTCTCTCCCTCTTAGCAGCGGATTCATATGAAATTATGTACCCACGAATTACAACTTTTAATGTCTCCCAGAGTGAGGAATCTGACACCTCGCCGTTATTGTTAATTTCTATAAAATCTTTTAATCTGATGGTGATATATTCTGCAAATTTCTTATTGGCGAGTAGGGAGGGGTTAAAATGCCAGGAATAGATTCGTTTGGAAAGGGAGAGATTTAGGGAGATTGTTAAGGGTCTATGGTCAGAAATTAATCTATTATGATATTTTGTATTGGTAACACGAGATATTAAATGAGAGTCAACCAAAATATAGTCTATTCTACTATAAGATTTGTGTACATGAGAATAGTAAGAATAGGAATAGTCTTTGTCAGTGGGATGTTGAACTCGCCAAATGTCTACTAAATTCTTAGATCTAATCAAATTATTTAGGACCTGCACTGACACGATATTTGAGGGTGGGCGGGAGGACAATGTATCTAAATATGGATCTAGGTAGCAATTCAAGTCACCACTGATTATTATATTTGAATTACTGGCATCCGGAAGTAAATCAAAAACTTTCCTAAAAAAATTTGGCTCGTCTGTGTTTGGACCATAAATATTAGGGAAGGTTAGCGGAAACAAATTAATGGTGCCAGAGATCATAATAAACCTACCGAGAGGATCTGTGGTCATGGAAGTGAGTTGAAACGGAATATTTTTCCTAAAGAGGATAGCCACACCACGGGCATGAGAAGTAAATGGTGACTGGTAAACCTGCGATATCCAGCTAGATCTCAATCTGCGTTGCTCAGTTACTTTGATATGTGTTTCCTGTAGAAAAATCACATCTGCAGTTAGAGATTTGAGATGTCTAAAAACTTGATCCCTCTTAACAACATGACCAAGGCCCTTAACATTCCACGAGACTATTGTAATATCTTTGCCACCCCCCCCCGCCCCGCCAGCTGCATACTACCACAAGGCTTTTGCATATGAGAATAAAAAAGAGATTATTAGGGTTGAGCACAAGTATAGTAAACAATACAAAATAGCTGGCAGCCTCATAGAAGCACAACATACACAAAAAAAAACATGTCTGAGCTATAAACAGGAACAACACATACCCTAACCCACTCCCCTTTGTGTCTCCCTAAACCAGACACATAGTTCCCCATTTCCATCCCAAAAGGAGCTGCTGGGCAGGTAACTAACATTACACAATTATCACAAACCCCCTCTCCGAAAAAATCTATAACACAAATTATATAATACCGTTAAACAGATGCTATTAGGGCTAGGGAGAGTTATCCAATGTCCGCACCTGAAGCTGGACATTCATGACACCAACTCAAATTTAACCCTTGTAATAACAAAAATATTTAGAACATTCTCTGCAATTAAATCCCAGTGCAGCATACAGCATTGCAAAACTACTGTTTGTACATATAACAAGCAAGTTCCTTCCCTCATCCCAACATGGAAACCAGCACAATAGACAATAGACAATAGGTGCTGGAGTAGGCTATTCAGCCCTTCGAGCCAGCACCAACATTCACTGTGATCATGGCTGATCATCCACAATCAGTACTCTTTTCCTGCCTTCTCCCCATATCCCTTCACTCCGCTATCTTTAAGAGCTCTATCTAACTCTTTTTTGAAAGAATCCAGAGAATTGGTCTCCACTGTTTTCTGAGGCAGAGCATTCCACAGAACCATAACCCTCTGTGTAAAAAAGTTTTTCCTCAACTCTGTTCGAAATTGTCTACCCCTTATTCTTAGACTGTGGCCTCTGGTTCTGGCTCTCCCAACATCGGGAACATGTTTCCTGCCTCTAGCATGTCCAAATATAAGCTGAATAAACAGTATCAATATATCTACTCCCTTTTTCATGAATTATTCCTTTCCAAGAATTGTGCTGCTTCTATCGGGTAGTCGTATACTTTAGGCACTCTTCCATCTTGATGATAAATATAGAGCCTAGCCGGATACCGCAGGGTGTGCTTGATTCCTCCATCATGCAGAGTTTGCAGTACATCACGAAAGGCGCAACGTTGAGTCATCACCTCTTTAGTATAGTCCGGGAAGATCAAGACTTTATTTCCCTTGTACTCCATGGGTTGTAGTCTGCTGCAGCACAGGATCAGCTCTTTCACTTGAAAGTGATGAATACGTGCCAAGATGACACGCGGTTTAGCGCCGGCAGCCGGCTTTGGTTGGAGAGAGCAATGTGCGCGATCAACTTTAACTGGATATGGGAAATGCTCTTCCCCAAGCAACTTGGGAATCAGTCTGGAAACAAATTCAGTAGGTTTACCTATCCTCCTCGCCCTCTTGTATCCCTACAATCTTAATATTATGTCTTCGGGAACGAGCCTCTAAGTCATGCACTTCAGCTTCAAGCTGGCTATTTTGTCTCAGTAGCTCTGAGTACTTAGCTTCAAGCTCTTGCACGCGTGTTTCAAGGTCACTGGTGGTTAGTTCTTGATTAGGAACATGGGCTTGTAAATCAGCCTGTGAGGTCACAAGTGCCTCAAACTTGGTCTCAAAAACATCAAAGCGGTCGTTAATGTTGCACAGAACTGACTCGGAAATCTCCTGTCCTAATTCCTTGCACATGGTGTAAGTTCTATCCGGCGGTATCTCAGATGCAGAGAAGTTCTTTACAGACCCGTTGTTAACACTAACTTTGGTAGTTTGGCAGTCGGTGGTCTTGGCTTTATTTGCCTTTGGCATTGTCAAACTTTTCCAGACACTTAGTTTAGACATACACTTCTGGCCTATGAATGAATAAAACATGGTATAATAGTAATTTTATTGAGGCCTCGGAGAGGAGCACTGACCAAACATGTCTAATCCATACGCATGTGCACTAGCGCCCCCCCATCTTCAAACTTAATTGTCTTATCATTAGCATCTGTCCCCTCAGCATATGAGACCTTAAACATTTGACTTCCTGCCCTAGATCCATCCACTTCATTATTTTCTTCCCCTTCCTTCAGATGATCTTTGAAGAATATTTCCTTGACTTCCTACGTTGAAACAGTGTAATAGGACTGAGCTGAATTTTTGATTGGTAACACTCCAGGATGTTGAATTGTTATTTGTGATCTGTTTTCTACAAGTTGTTATTTTTGTTTGGTTAACATATTGTTCATCATGAGAGGTGGCCAGCAGGTCCAAATAGATTGCTATGCAATGGAGTCAAGTGCATTCTGTTCAAAATGTCAAACTGTTTTGTGCTCAGAATCGGTCTCCATTAATAGATGAGTTGCCCCAAAACAAAAAGGATTTTAATTTTATATTGTGCTAACCAACAAATCAGTTTTCTAGTACTAAACACTTTTTTCATTCCTTCTGGTTAAGTTATCATCATCAATGTTTCACAAGTAAAATTGCAATGATATGCTGGATCCCTTTACCTTAGCATCTCTGTTAACTGTATACACATTAGGATTTTCCAGAACAAAACACAAAATGCTGGAGGATCTCAGCAGGTCAGGCAGTATCTATGGAAGTGGATAAACCAAGATCCTTTGTCTGGACTGGAAAGAAAGTGGGAAAGACACTAGAATAAACTGATGGTGGGGGGTGGGGTGGGAGGGAAATGAACTTGTATGCAAAATTATATACTGTTGATAGTAAAATATGATCACACCACTGAATTCCTGTGTCTCAAGGTGTTTGTTCAACCATAACTTTCAACCAGAATGGAAAGCTTACTGCATGAGACGGCACTTCGATCATGATTTAGGAATTAGGTTTAAATGGCTCTCATTGGCTATTGATGGCTAAATGTATTATATTGTCACAAGTATCAGTTACCTGTCCGATGAGTTTAGAACAGTTTGTGGAGGATGCCAGTTTTACTGTTGGAATGGTGGGTGAAAAACGTGCCCTGGATAGAAGTGTTGTTTGCTTGAGGGTGGATGAACATTTTGGCCATCGGAGGTTAGAATTCGGGAGACATCCTGTATAGACAAATAAAATACTAGTACTGAAAATCTGCAACAGAAATGGAAATACAAATTTCAAAGTGAATTTATTATCGAAGTACATATATTTGTGTCCCATATACTACACTGAAATCTATTTTCTTGTGGGCATTCGCAACAGGATCAATGAAAACCTACAAAGACTGACAAATAACCAATGTGCAAAAGAAGACAAACTGTGCAAATAAACAAAACAAATTACTGTAATAAATAAGTAGTAAATAAATAACGGCAGAAATCTCAGCACGTGGAGCAAGAAACACCGTTGCCATTCCACTGGAACTGAAATAGACAGAGATAATGGGGAGAGGGGAGAGGAGAACAGAAGAAGGAAGAATTATTCAGGAGGTAGTATGGGCTTTGGTATGTATTGATGAGGAAAGGATTTGCCTTCTCAAGCCCTATGTGATGCTGCCCTTGAGAAGGTGTCCCTTTGTGTGGGACACTTTCCTCCTAAACCTCACTATTTTAGCCTAAATGGAAAGAGGGAAGCCTAAACAACATGTTCGTTTACAAGTCAACAGCAGATTAAGTCTCACTGGCTCTTCACTAAACTGTGGAACATCTGGCCAGCAATGGTGCATACTTCAGGATGCGCTTTATTGACTACAGCTCGGCATTCAATACTAACGTCCCTCAAAACTAATTTTAAGCTTGAGGACATTGGCCTCAATACCTCCTTGTGCAATTAAATCCTCGATTTCTTCACTTACAGTCTCCAGTCAGATTGGACTGGCAGCAACATCTCCTTCACAATCTCCATCAATACTGGTGCACCACAAGCCAGTGAGATTAACCCTTTGCTCTGCACACTTTTCATTTAAGACAGTGTGGCTAACCACAGCTCCAGTGTCAGTTTCAAGTTTACTGATTTCTTCGCTATCTTGAGGCAAATTAGGGTGGATAAATCAGTGCCTGACAAGGTGATCCCTCAGACCCTATAGGAGGCAAGTGCAGAAATTCCAGGAGCTCTGGTAGAAATATTTAAATCATTCCTAGCGACAGATAAGGCACTGGAGGATTGGAGGATAGCTAATGTTGCCCCACTACATCAGAAAATTATGGGCTGGTGAGCCTGACCTCAGTAGTGGAAAAGTTATTTAAAGGTATTCTAAGGGACTGGATATATGAGCATTTCAATACACAGGGACTGATTAGGGATAGTCAGTAGTTCGTGTCTAAATAAACTATTTATAGAGTTTTTTGATGAAGATACCAGGAAAGTTGACAAAGGCAAGACAGTGGATGTAGTCTACATGGAACTTCAGCAAGGCAGTTGACAAGGTTACACATGGGAAGTTGGTCAGGAAGGTTCAATCACTTGGCATTCAAGATGAGGTGGTCAACTGGATTAGTTACCATCTACTGCCTTGTACTTCTACCTGTCCTCACCCCCCCCCCACCTTTTCACTCTGACTTCTAATCTCTTAATTCCACTCCTAATAAAGGGTCTTGGCCAGAAATTTGGACCGTTTACTCTTTGCCTGGCTTCCTGAGTTCCTTCAGCGTATTGTGTGAGTTACTTTGGATTTCCAACATCTGCAGATTTTCTCTTGTTTGAAATTGGAATAGTTATTGACTTTGAGGGAGAAGCCAGAGAGTGGTAATAGATGGTTGCCTCTCTGACTGGAGGCCTGTGACTAGTGGAGAGCCACATGGAAGGGTCCTGTTTGCTATCCATATCAATGACCTGGATGATAATCTGTTTAAATGGATCAGCAAATTTGTGGATGACACCAAGACAGCGAGGAAAACTATCAGAAATTGTAGCTGGAGCTGGGAAAATGGGCTGAAAAATGGCATATGGAATTTAATGCAGACGAGTGTGAGGTGTTGTATTTCAGTAGGACCAACCAGGGTAGGTCTTATACAGTGAATGGTAAGGGACTGAAGAGTGCAGTAGAACAGATAAATTTGGGAATACAGGTCCATAGTTCATTGAAAGGGGTGTCACAGGTTGATTGGGTTGTAAAGCAATATTTTGGCACATAATCCTTCATAAATCAAAGTTATGAGGGATATAAACAGGGTAAATGCAAGAAGGGTCTTTCCACTGAGGTTAGGTGTAACTACAACTAGAGGACATAGGTTAAGGGTGAAATGTGAAATATTTAAAGGGAACATGAAGGAAAGCTTCTTCACTCAGTATTTCGTGAGACTGTGATACTAGCTGTCAGTGCAAGTGGTACATGCAAACTCACTTTCAATGCTTAAGAGAAATTTGGGTAGGTAGATGGAAGGCAGGAGTATGGAGGATTATGGTCTGGGTGCAGGTCGATGGGATGAGGCAGTTTAAATGGCAGCTTGGACAAGATGGGTTAAAGGTCCTGTTTTTGTGCCGTTCCTTTCTATGACTCTATGACCATTGTCGTAAGCTGAATATAGGAGGGAGATTGAAAACCTGGTTGAGTAGTGTCACAAGAGCAACCTCTTGCTCAAGGTCAGAAAGACAAAGGAGCTGATTATTAACTTCAGGAGTAGGAAACCAGACATTATTGGACCTGTTATTATTGCAACATCAATGGTGGAGAGGGTCAGCAGCTTGAAATTCCTCAGTGTTATCACCTTAGAGGAGCTGTTCTGGCCCCAACACCTAAGTATAATTACAAAGAAAGCACAACAGCACTATGTCCTGTGAATTAGCGAAAATTCAACATGACATCTAAAACTTTGTCAAACCTCCACAGATGTGTGTTCAAGAGTATATTGACTGGTTGCATCACCCTCTGATGTGGAAACACCAGTGCCCTTGAATAGAAAATTCTACAAAAAATGGTGGATACGGCCCAGTCCATCACAGGTAAAGCCCTCCTCACCATTGAGCACATATAACCATATAACCATATAACAATTACAGTACGGAAACAGGCCATCTCGACCCTTCTAGTCCGTGCCGAACTCTTACTCTCGCCTAGTCCCACCGACCTGCACTTAGCCCATAACCCTCCATTCCTTTCTTGTCCATATAGCTGTCCAATTTAACTTTAAACAACAACATCTTCACAAAGTGTTATAGCAGGAAAGTAGCATCCATCATCAGTGACCCCATCACGCAGGTCTTGCTCTCTTCCTACTGCTACCATCAGGAAGAAGGTACAGGAGCCTCAGGACTCACACCACCAGATTCAGAAACAGGTATACTCCTCAGCTATCAGGCTCTTGAAACAAAAGGGATAACTTCACTCAATTTCACTTGCCCCATCACTGAATTGTTCCCATAACCTATGGACTCCCTTTCAAGGACTTTTCATCAATTTTAAAAAAATATTTACTGATTATTTATTCATCATTATTATTATTATTAATTTATTTTTGTTTTTGCACTGTTTCTTTTCTTTTGCACACTGGTTGAAAGTATAGTTGGTACAGTCTTTCATTGATTCTGTTATGGATTTACTGAGTATGCCACAAGAAAGTGAATCTCAGGGCTGTATATGTACTTTGATAATAAATTTACTTTGAATTTTGATCTTTCAACTTTACCTTTGGAGGCTTGATTGCTTAGAGTTGCAGAGTTAGAATATCAAATGTGGACTGAAATTGTTTGCTGATGCAGAAGAGTTTAGGATGCTTGGCATTTATATATTGAGTTATGGAGAGTGTGTGTCTACGTGGAGGTCTACATGTGTCTGTAGTCTATATAGGTCTGTGATGTGTGTGTATGTGTGTGTGTGTGTGTGTGTGTGTGTGTGTGTGTGTGTGTGTGTGTGTATGGGAATGTGTATGAGAGCTGAGAGACATTTTTAATAGTCGGCTCTGTGGCCCGTGGTTGAAACTGGGATCAATGAGTAGGTCACAATCCCTGTAAGAACATCCAGGATTTGAAGCACGACAGGCCAGTGGGATACTTAAATATTCAGTTTGTTGTCAGTATAACTACCTCGCAGTTGAATAAGTTCTGAAATAATGTACAGATTAATAATGTTACCATAATGTTTTATTATTTTTAATTTTTAACACTGCATCACAAATCTAATGTTTTCTAACATTAACTGCAGTGCACATAGCAAAACGTGCATCATGAAATATAATGACTAGGGAGTTATTGTTAGACTATTATTCATTACTTTACAGTTACTGATATTTGCCTAATGAATCATGTTATTTAATTAACTACAGTATTGTTTATTTCAAATGCCTTGAAAAGTGAGCAAATAGCACATTCTAATGGAGGAATTAAATATTTTTTGTTGCTTGGTTGACAGCAGAAGAACCAGAATATATCCACATCAACATTCAAACCAAGGATTACACTGCTAGAATACTTCATGACAATCTACTGAATCTCAAGTGACTTCACAGTCAATTAATTCCCTTTCTGTGCGGTGAGGTCCTTCAATAAACAATGGATGGATGACCATCTTTAGGTGGTTTTGACTAAGTAAGAAACCTTGATTAGAAGATCCTCCCAGTTACAGATGGGGATTTCTTAACATCAAACCAATCAAAGTTCAGCTCCAAGATCTATGATATTGTAGCATTCTTCAGTGTTGTACCTGTCCTTGGTGGAGGGGTCCTTGATGATGGATGCTACTTTCAAGCAGCAACGCTTTGGGAAGATGAGTTTAATAGTGTGGAGCGCTTACCTGTGATGGACTGGTCTGTATCCACTACTTTTGTAGGATTTTCCATTGAAGGGCATTAATGTTTCCATACCAGGCTGTGATGCTGCCAGTCAATATTCTCTCCATGACATACTGTATCTATAGAAGTTTGTCAAAGTTTTAGATGTCTTACTGAATCTTCTCAAATTCCTAAGGAAGTAGAGGAACTACTGTGCTTTCTTCTTAATTGCACTTTAATGCTGTGTGCAGGACAGTCCCTCCTACATACTGGTATGTCACCACCTCTGATTCGGCCTATAACAGTGATGCCATCAGAAATTTTGAATATGGAATTGGAGCTGTGCTTAGCCACGGAGCCATAAATGTATAGCAAGTAGAGAAGAGGTCTATGTACATGGGTTTCTGGTGCACCTGTAATGGAGATTATAGAAGAGATGTTGTTACCATTCTGGGGTCTGCAAGTGAGGAAACTGAGAATCCAATTGCACAACGAAGTATTGAGGTGAAGGTCTTGAAACTTATTGCTTAGTTCTAAGGAGACAATGGTGTTGACGGGTTGTGGGGTGGAGATATATCTCTGCCAAAGAAGGTGTAACGCTCTCCATTCCTCCACTGGCCTTAAGATCACCATTGGGCAAGGTGTAGTATCTGCTTAGCTCCCCCCACTCTCCCCCCACCATGGTCATGTGAAATCATAGGTGCATTTGGTGGATGGTTGTATGAGCAGCTGGCGCACATCACAAGTTCTGGTTATGCGACCAGTGATGCCAGGCAGACAGTTGTTGAAGAATATTGAAAATAGCTGGGGGCCACCCATCTTGTAAAGACACTTCCCAGAAGAAGGTAATAGTTAACTACTTTCATGGAAAAATTTGCCAAGAACAACCATGGTCATGGAAAGACCATGATCGCCTATATCATACAACATGGCACGTAATGAATGAACGAACAATGGTATTGAATGCCAAGCTGTAATTGATAAAGAAGTATTCTTAGTATGCATCTTTGCTGTGCAGATGTTTCAGGATTGAGTGAAGAGCAAATGAGATGGTATCTGCTGTGGACCTGTTATTCCAGTCTTCAAATTGGAGTAGATCCAAGTTGCTTCTCAGGCAGGAGTTGAGATATTTCATCAGCAAACTCTCAAAACACTTCATCATTGTAGTTGTAAGTGCGAATGGATGATAGTCATTAAGGAAGGTAGCCATGTTCTTCTTAGGCACCAGTATAACTGAAGTCTGCTTGCACCAGGTGGGTATTTCCGAATGCCAGAGCAAGAGATTAAAGATCTCAGTGAACACCCCAGCCAGGTGACCAGCACAGTCCTCAGTACTTGGTCAGGTACTACAGGGTGGATGCTTTTCATGGGTTCAGCCTTCCAAAGGCTCCCCACCCATCACATCAGAGACGGAAATCACAGGAGCTTTGGAGGCTGTGGGATTTTATGATGGTCTCTCCGTGTTTAGATAGTCAAAGTGAGCATAGAATATATTGAACTCATCTGAAAGTGAAGCTTCTTCAATTAAATAGAATGGATCTATGTTAGGTAGTATGTATAATAACAGCATGAAACATTTTTTCTTTACTATTGGTGAATAAATGAGAAAGATATAGATTTAGAGTAATGAGTAAGAGATTTAGACGGGATCTGAGGTGGTCTGCTTTTACCCATTGAGTGGTGCGTTCATGGAAAGCCCTATTGGAGAGAATGGTTGAGGCAGAGTCACTGACAGTATTTAAGAAATGTTTAGATGAAAATCGGTATTGAAGGCTGTGGGCCATCAGTGATTGGTCATGATCATAATGGCAAAGCAGACTTGAAGGATCCACTGCTCTACTTTTTCTATCTTACCACATTTTAAAGCAAACTTTTCAGACGGCAATGTTAATATATTTGTGCTATCACACTACAACATCAGTTTTGCAATTCAATTCCTTCAGGGTAATGGTAAATTAGAAAAGTGCGTTAATGAATCATCAATCTTTCCTCTGCTCATAAAAATGGTACAGAACCAATGGTCTCTTCTGACTGCCTGGAAGGGTTTGAAAGCAGAAAATTTCATGGTAATTATTATCCTTAGACTAAGTTACTTGTGGATTAATGTGCTCAGGTTCAATAATAAAATACTAATTGTGAAAGATAGATCATTGGGGTCAATGTAGTTTAGCTCATTCTGCTGTCTCTTTGAAAGTTATCATATGAATTTGCACGAGTTAAAACTGTTAATTAGATTTATCTCCAGGTAAATAATTATTTTAATGCTAATTATGTGGTGTAAGGGTCAGCACTACACTTGAAAGGAATAAAAAATGAAATCTCTTTTAAAAGAGTACAAAAAGTTTTTTGAAAGCAATTCCTTTATTATGAACAAGATGGTTTTTAGAGAAACTAACTGGATCCATCTCTTGAGACATCTTCCAAATATGTCGCACATGGAACTTGTTTCTTCTGAGAAGGTGGGGGTCTCTGAGGAGTATGTGAGGTCCTGATGGCAAGATGGTCATGGCCTTCTCAAACTAGGAACCACAGGTAAATTAACCAAAACTTATTAAGTCTAAAGTTTTCAAATATTACTGTTATTGGCACTGGCTTTATATTATGTTTATATGCCATCTAGTTTCTAAGTCTATTTTGCTCATAAATTAATCTGTTACAGGCCTGAAAGTAAAATACCCATCACTCTGGTCTTGTCCCATCAACCTGCCATTCTCCTTAATTTACAATGCAGCATTGAAAATAACTGCCAATTTTAACACTAGCAACCTTCTAAATAAATGGCTAAAATGTAAAAATTGTTCCAGTTTTTCACAACTCTCACCCTTTGCTGAAATGCCATCGGTGTGTTGGCAGTGTTGGGAGTGTCTCCTGTGTCACTGAAGATCTTTGACAGTAAGTTCACTTTTATTATTATTCCAGAAATATACTTTATTCATGAATATGTATATCCTGCAAATATAATTGGACCATGTCCATATCATCAATCCATATATTGTCTCATACCTCAGGAATGGAAAGTTCAGTGACACACTACCACTGAGAGGTCAGTGGTGGAAAGGGTGAGTAGCTTCAAGTCCTTGGGCATCAAAGTCTCAGAAGACTGACTCCAACACATCGATGCCTTTATGAAGAAGGCACACCAGTAGTTCTACTTCATTAGGAGTTTGAGGAGATTTTGTATGACTCTTACAAATTTGTATAGATGTATAGAGAAGCTCATTCTCACTGGCTGCAACATAGCTTGGTATTGATCCCCCAAAGCACAGGATTTCAATAGGTTTTAACCTAGAGGGTCATAGACTTAGCTAGCTCCATGACAGGCACAACTCTCTCCGCCATTAAAGCATCTTCAAAAGGTGGTGACTCAAGAGGATAGTATCCATCACTAAGAACCCTCATCATTCAGAAGCTGCCCTTTTTTTTGTTACTACCATCAGAGAGGAGGCACAGGAGCCTGAAGACGTACACTAACTCAGGTACAGCTTCTCAGTCAGATGCCTCAATTGTTTATTCCTCTCTTCTCCTGACCTGCTGTGTACCTCCAACATTTTGTGTGTGTTGTGATAAATGCTTTAGCTTTTAGAAACTGTAGG
Organism: Mobula hypostoma; assembly: GCF_963921235.1. Classification (NCBI taxonomy): domain Eukaryota; kingdom Metazoa; phylum Chordata; class Chondrichthyes; order Myliobatiformes; family Myliobatidae; genus Mobula; species Mobula hypostoma. Next base: position 27,245,057 of record NC_086111.1, on the reverse strand, counting down.
AGGTGCAAATTAAATAAATTGTTATTCAATAAGCATATGCACATTATATCTTGCAAATTGTTATGCTATTAGAATTGTTTTATTTTTTTTTACACAATACATGAGATTTAAAGATTAACACTGCTTTCATGTCTTCCCATTGCAAAATATCAAGTGTTAACATAATCCTTCAGTTGTCACACTATGATGCATGGTAGGATGATGCTGATTTTCAACGTATTCTTGGTGAACTGTGGACTGCAAATAAAGGTGGGGATAAGGTATGTTCTTGGGTGAAGATGCAGTCAGTGATTTTAAGGAAAAGAAAGATACACCAATGCTGAGATTAGGATATAGAGACATAAAGGTAACTGTAAGCATCTTGATCATTGAGACTGGTGGAAGAGTTACCATAGAACTAACCATGACCACTTACTGCATATGTGTGAGTAACTGGGAGGTCATGGGTGTCGCTGGTGGTACACAGGAAGAAACGATGGGACTTCAACAGTGACATACAATGAGGACAACCAATGATGACATATCAGAGAGTAACTCAGCATGATTGAGGCTACAGATATCAGCAATCATTTACAAAGACAATCTGATCCTACTTCTGAGATGGGTAAAGGAACAGAGCCTTTGCCTGAAGTCTTTCTTATGTGAGTGGTGCCTCCTGTGATCTCAGCCATTCTTTACCTCTTGGTTGTCCTCCACTCTATCTCCAGGCCAGTGGTGTCCACAGTTCTCTATCTGCTCTACTTGCAGACAACAAATCAACACGAAACTGCCTGTAGGTTGCAATTGACACCCTGTCACAAAGTGCCACAGAGCCCTCATCCTGGTGGTATCCCTTTGAGAATCGCCAGTCTTCTGAATAATCTTTATGATTATAGTAACTCTCTGGAAATCCTTTGTGAGAATAAATTGACCAATAAGAGTGAAAGTTCTTGTACATTAAAGCTCATTGGAATCACTGTAAAATTTAGCACACCTTTATGCAACATGTGAAAAAGGGAAATGACAGTGTGGCTGGGTATCCAATGGTCCAGCCAATCTTCTGGTCCAGCACTACCTAAGTCCCAATGGTGCTGGATTATCCAAACTATACTGTCCAGTGATCCAATTTGTAAACTTATTCCCACATGTACAAAATTGCTGGGAAGCTAAGAGCATCTTACATATCAAGCTTGAGTGTTAAAGATTGAACCCATTTTATGTGTGGTGGAGAGGCCATCTTTTGAAGCCAGTGATCAAGGATACTTGATCTCAATGGTGTTGAATTCCTTGACCTTCGCAAGTAAAGCAAAGTGAGGTGTTTTATGTTTAATGAAACCCGTAACGCCTTTTATTGAACTCCAAAACCTAAACACAAAATTGTGCTAAAAATCTTTACGTAATAATGTCATCAAGTCAGGACAGCTTCTTAAAGTGGAATAACAATTTAATGCTGGAGGTTGTGAATTAAGCACATTTCTCCCAGTTATGTTATCCTACACCCTTAGCTGTTTCTGTAGTCAATCAATAGCTTACCAACCAGATAAGCAAATGTTTCCAAGGCCTCTTTAAAAACCGATAATATCTGTACTAGTTCTTGAGAAACCCTGCCCATGATCACTCCAAAAGCAGAATTATTATTCAAATGGCCCTGAGAAACTCAATTCCATGTTGTGAGAACACAGAGGCTCTGTGCAATTGTTAGGGGAATTGCTACCTTGCACATTATCAAAACATGTGCCTTTGGAGCACCATCTACACCAGAGGATGACGGTTCCTATTAACCTCCCCTGCATCAGAGAGCCCACGGAAATGGAAGGGGTAGGTCATGCTCAATATCAAGATGTTACCCAGTGCAACAACCTATGGACTCACTTTCAAGGACTCTAAGGTCATGTTTTCTGTATTATTTATTTGTTTATTTATTTACACACTTTGTATTTGTAGTCCCCCTGGTCAGCCTCAGGGTCGCTTGGCTCGCTGTCGTCTAGGCCCCGCCAAACTGGGTAGTTAGTTTGTGTGGATGCTGTGTGATGTACCCCACTCCGCCCAAATAACAGAAAATACACCAGATATGATTAAATGATTTACAGTTTATAGATATTACTGGAACTATATAATTAATAGAGAATAAAATATAAGAGGAAAATCAAAGGCGCCACACTTATCAAAGTTCAATCTCTTCGTGCACAAACAGTTAGAGCTCAGGACCCTTCTTCTTCACCCTGTGACCCCTTGGACCACCTCGACCGGCCGCCTGGGACCAACAATGGTGGTCGACCAGACGCTCCACACGAGTCCGTCTCCGTCTCCTCTCTTTGCCGAACGCCCTGCTCGGGGTCCGACCCAGTTAGCGGACATCACAGCACCTGGTCCATCCTCTGTCTCTCTCTCCCACCTTCTGCTCCAAAACCCCACGCATACAGTATCTTCAAATACACCAAAAACATAACAACTATCCCAATTGGATCGTAACATATTCTTATCACACTGTAACCCAAAACAAGCTGCTAACGCAAGAACTTTCCCAGCGTTTAACATAACAAAGAAGCATTTCCAAGTATAACGTAACAAAGAAGCCATTTTAATTAGCCTACGCAGTGACATAAAAGATGAAACCCTCTTACATAGAAACATAGAAACATAGAAAATATTCTTTTGCACATGGGTTGTTCATCAGTCTTTGTTTATCTATAGCTTTCATAAAAACTATTGTATTTCTTGTAAATTCTCCTAAATATCTGCAAGAAAATGAATCTCTGGGTACTATATTGTGTCATATATGTAATTTGTTCATGAATTTACTTTGACTTTGGGAAGTAGAGGCAAATTCAAGTGAATGAATGTTAATCCATCATACTCCTGACTTATACTTAAGGGTGTGTGTGACTTCAAGGAAACAGGAGACTGAAAATATGTATGCCATTGTGACTGTGAACAAGCCTCATGAAGACCGGGTCTGTAGAAGTGAAAGGTCTTTATTCAACGTTTAGCTCAAGATATGTATATGTAACACCCTGGGAAAGGTTTCACTGCTAATATAATGACCTTTCTGTAGAAGCAGTGTTTGGGTTATGGTTAGAGATAACAGGTGCTTTAGAATTGAGCTGTCCAATGATGGGAGGGTGTTTTCATACCATGTGCCTGACACCAGGGTGATGTGGGTTTTTTTGTTCGACGGGAGATGAAGAGAGAAGATGCCGGAGCACGTCCATGACCCGATGAAGGTGGGGGGGATGGAAGGAGGATTAGCGAAGGGGAAACCATTAAAATGGGCCCTTTTCCTTTTTTTGCTTTCCCTTCAAATAACCCTGTAGTCAAATTAAGAATTATAAAGCTAAAACATTTAGTTGCATGCGCTGTACTGTCTGGTATTATGTGGTACTGATTTGTAACAGGGTAATAAATCAAGCAGCATCCACACAAATGGGGGACAGGGAGTTTCGGGGTGGACTCACATCTCAACCCCACCCCTTTGGCAGGGCCAGAGATTGTCTTCCCTAGACTTACGTAGCCCGCAGAACCTGAGGGCTACATATACCTGATTTGATGTTGGCTAATTACCAACATCCCTTTTTCTACAGCTTGGCCATGGAAAATATATATAAAAGTGTCACATGGTGATTTTACTTTACAACTGTCACTTGAGCACCTTCCTATTGTGAGCCAGGAATCAAACTCTTTGGACCATCCTTTTTATTCATGCAGTTCTCATTTTAATTTCAAAATTGATTACTGCTCATGGTTCACGCTTTGAAATGGTTCATGAAAATTGGTTTTGTTTGTATTAATTTACCTTAAAGTTTATACTTTGAAAATCATGCTTTACCCCAACACATGCCGATGTCATCTGACAGCTGGATTCTCCCACCATCCAGACCATGCTATCTTTTTGCAGCTACCATCAGGAAAGAGGTACAGAAACCTGAAGTCCCACACCAGGTTCAAGAATAGCAACCATGGAGTCCCTCAGTAGTGTAGCGGTTGGCGTGATGCTATTGGAACTCAGAGTGCCAGAGTTTAGAGTTCAATTCTGGCATCCTCTGTAATCAAGTTTGTATGCTCCTTCCTGTGTGCACGTGGGTTTCCTCCACGTGCTCCGGTTTCCTCCCACAGTCCAAAAATGTACCTGTTAGTTGGTTAGTTGGTCATTGTAAATTGTCTGGTGATTAGGCTAGGATTAAATAAGTACGGTGTTGGGTGGCATGACTCAAAGTTCCATGCCTGTCTCTAAATAAAATAAACAGCTACTTCCCTTCAACAGATAGGGTCTTGAACTAATCAGTAAAACCTTAATCAAATGCAATTAAGCAACACTTTGATCTGTTACCATTAAGATAGACTATTTCTTCTTCTAATTGTGTTCTTGCTTGTAAAATTTTGTATAATTTATGTTTTTGCTGTGAATTCTGCATAAGTAATGTGCCTGTGATCATGTTGCATGCAAGATTTTCTTGCCCCTGTGCATAAATGTCGTTGTACATATGAAAACAAACTAAATAAATGAATTAGACTCTATTTGCATTTCTGCTATGTGCACTTATTATTGCAAACAAGAGCAATCTGATAATACATGGAATCTCACCCTGATGCTCTGAAATGATTGCATTGTCGGAGTTGATGGCATAATCCAGAATCCATTCCCTCCTTGCATCACCAAGCAAAACTTAGGTTTCATGCAATATATTCCTCAAAGTATTTATATCTGAACATGAAGCAGTTAGATAATGATGCCCTTGAAAATTGATGAAAAAGTCTATAAGGTGGGTTTTTGAGAGCACTGTTATAATTAAGGATGATCGTGCTTTCTAGAATGTTATTCCTAACTTTCATTGCAATGACTTTTATTGCAAATCAGCTGGGAGCAAAAAGCTGAAGAAGGCTTAATTTAAATCTTTAGTGGCACAAGCCAAGCTGTCCTTGAGTTTTATACTAGAAATTTCTCGTGCCCTGATGTGTCCATATACAACAGCAGCTCAAGATATTATATTTTAGTTTATGTTAGGTAAAGTAAACAATAAATTTTGGAAAACATCATTTTCATAATTTATTGTAATAAGAGAAGAAGTCTATATGATTAAAAATATGTAGATCTCTTTCTAACTCTTGCTCTATTCAGTTAATTGCTTTGAAATCAGAACTGTTCAAAAATTCACAGCTGATTTCATTTCCCCATATCTTTTCTCAGTCTGCTTTAATAGGGATTGAAGATGTTCAAATGTGAAGAACATAAAAATCTGAGTTAGATAACAAAATTACAAGTGTTGGTTATGCCTCTTAGCACCGTGGGTATATCCCTAAACAGAAAGCATTTAGGTAGGTATTCACTCCAGGTAACAGTACAAAGTGGGCTGATGCAATACTTATGTAATGCCCTGGTTAAGATTTTTACTCTTATGATGTAGGTATTTCATTTTAGCAGTTCTGTAAAAGTGGTGTGTTCTGCTTTTAGAATGCTTTGGCTTCAGCTGAAAGATAAGGGGCTATGATGTTTAATTTAGGAATTTTATGTCACCCTATCAGGATGGTGAAATCGGAAGAGAGGTTGAGCGAGCGGGGCGGAGAGAGGTTTGTGACGGACTGTGTGGTTCACGGGTGTTTTTGGTGGGAGCTGCAGAGAGGACTGGAGGGAAGATGGCTGAGGATGCCATGGGAAGGCGAGTCCCTGTTGCATGAAGAGCTTTTTGCTGATGAATGGCTCCAAGGAAGAAGGGCCAGTACTCCTTAGAGAGGGCCCATTGGTTCAAGATGGATCTCGAGCGAAGTTTGTGATGTGGTGTGTGCTTTCAATCAGACCATGAGTCAGCGCGTGAATAAAAAGGACAACTTCAAGATGAGCTCCAACCTTATGTACACATTTGGACGAGGGTAATTGTAATGGGCCCTTTTATTGTTTTTTTTTAAATTTTCTTTTTCCCACCAACTGCTTGATAAAGTTGAAATTTATAAATATATTTGATGCGGTGTACGATCTGTTATTTCATGCCGACTGACAATGCTGTATGAGCAGTATTTACACACCATTCGCTCAATCGAGGTTTTTTAAGTTGGAACATCACAACGTTCCTGTTTGGTTGAACCCCAATTCAGATGGACTCTAGATGTATATTGTTTATGAAAGGTGGCCTACTCACTGCTGAGTCCTAAGTTTGCATATGGGCCCTGGTGAGGGGGTTGCATTTGATTATATTGAACTTATCAGTAAAAATATCAATGCAGAGAATCAAGGAGCACATAAAGACAACTGTTACAATACCAGTTCTTTTGCATTCACGCCACAGATAAATTTCTATATTGAAAATGAAAGAAGTGATGTCTCTTTCAAATAGAACATCAAAAACAAATGTCTAAAATTTGTGAAATAAAATAAATTTGAAGTATGTCACCAAACAACATAAACAGGATATGCATGAATATGATATCATAAATGCATTGCTAAAATCACACTATAGTGTGATATGTTTACAAACTGTAAATACATCATTGATTTTGTTTTGCACTTGAACTTTATAGCCAAATTATGTTCTAAATGTTAATTGCTGCAATTACATTGTTTTGCAGTTGCCTATCTGAAAATGCAATTTCCTAATTCCATTTCTTGGAAGTTTAAATCCTTCAAGGAAGGAAAAGCACCATCATATGTGGTCTGGCCTAACTGTGACTCCAGACCCACCAAAATGGCTGCTCCATATCTCTCCTCAGTACTTGCCATTCAAGGCATTCAAATTATGTGGAAATTGGGGGTGAACACTAACTGAATGACTGAATGATGAGGAGAGGATGTTTTCTCTTATGGGAGAATATAGAAACAGTAGTCAGTTAAATATTTTATGGCAGAAATAGATTCTTTATTGACTAGCTGTGTGCATTAGTATGCATCATTACATGGAGATTTAAAAGTTATGCTCAAAGTGTTTAATAAGGATGCTGTATATTGGCTTTAGCTGCATGTACAAGGATTATTCAAGGATATAAAGTTACTTCTGCAAATCCAAAGCCAATACTGTATTTCACCATATTGTCAGAAGAAATATATATTTGAGTGATAATTATGATAAAAATCCTGTCACTCAAATCCAGGAATATATGAAAGAGAGATTAATTGTTAATTATCTAAAAATTTCCATTTATTTTTCAGCAAGGCATAATCCTTCAATGAATTTAGGTTAATTACAGAAGTAATTAATAGATTGTTATCTTCCTTTTTAACCTGGAGACTTATGTTCTGATGCTATGAATCACTTTCCAAATTCACTTTAATTTATATTCTGTAACACCTAAAGTATTAGAGGAACTCAACCGGTCAGGCAGCATAGATGGAAATAAATACAGTTGAAATTTCTGACCGAGATCTGGCCGAGGTGGAGGGTGGGGAGGGAAAGAAGCTATCTAGAAGGTGACAGGTGGATGGGAAAGATAAAGAACTGGAGAGTAAGGGGTCTGATAGGAAAGGACACTGGACAATAGGAGAAAGGGGAGGGGAAGGTAATAGACAGGTGAGAAGAGGTAAGAGGACAGAGTGGGGAACAGAGGAACCAGAAAGAGAAATCAATATTCATACCATCAGGTTGGAAGCTAGATGGACAGAATATAAGGTGTTGCTCCTCCACCCTGATGTGGCCTCACCTTGGCACAAAAGGAGGCCATGGACCAACATGTCGGTACAGGAAGGGAATCGACATTAAAATGTTTGGCTTGTTGTTGTATTCTGTGGCTTCTCTTTCTCTCATAAATTACAAGTGAGTTCCTTCACAACTTGTCAACATATTACTCCATCATTCATAATCGTTTTTAGCCTCTAATCATCTAATTGACAAGTAATTGAAACTATTCCAGTTATCTGCAAGAGAATTGACTGATTGCTGCCTGACCTGCTGAGTTCCTCCAGCATGTCATGAGTGTTACTTTGACCCCAACATCTGCAGTGTATTTTGTGTTTAGGAATTTAGGAATATTGTTTCCAGTAGACCTGATTATTTTCTGGTACAAGCGAATACGAGTATGTGTCATTTTCTTACAACTATTTCCTTTTTAATAATGCTTTTATTTTGCTTGGCTTTCTATCCCGTTTCTAAAAAAATATGATTTTTACCCTTGAGTTTTTTCAACAAAACCTACAACAGCATCACAGATAAGTTACTCAGTCAAGATGGTTGTTGACTTTCATAAGTCAGAAGCCTTAGAAAGCATTTTTCTCTTAAGTACAAACCACTAAAGCTTGTGGTTTTATATTCTAACACAACATATTGCCCCAGTGTCTGCTCTATCATTACGATCCAGCTTGAAGAATTCCTTTGAATTTATGAGGAGTGTAGAGAGGCAGAATGATGCAGGAGACCAGTATTTGTGGACCAATCACAAGACTTACAGATTTACAACCACCTTTAGCCAGAAGTGATGAGTGCATTATCCATTGCAACCTCGACCTGAAGCCAGGCCAGCCTTGCAGTTTGATTTGCTGCACTGAATATCAAGAGAAGTCAAATATCAAATATCACTAAATATCAAAAAAAAAGCACCACGGTAGCACGACGCTTTTACACTTGGGGTGTTGGAGTTCAGAGTTCAATTCTGACATGTCCTGTAAGGACTTTGTATGTCCTCTCTGTGAACCCATGGGTTTGCTCCATTTTACTCCCACATTCCAGAAATGTGTCACTTAGTAGGTTAATTTGTCATTGTAAATTATTTATTATTATTATTACTTCTTTTTGTATTTGTACAATTTATTGTCTTCTGCACAATGGCTGAACACTCCAGCTGGGTGGACTTTCATTGATTTTGTTACAGTTATTATTCTATATACTTACTGAGTATGCCCACAGAAATGAACCTCAGGGTTGTATATAGTAATATATATGTACTTTGATAGTAAAGTTTACATTAACTTTGAATTTTGATCCTGTGATTAAGGTAGGTTTAAATAGTTCGGTTGCTGAGTGGTGGCCTGTTCTGTGATGTATCTTTAAGTAAACAAACAAACAAATAAATAGACAAATAAAGAAACAAATGAATAAATTAAAAGATTTAAGACAATAGGGGTAAAAAAGGCTATGGGTTGGGGCAATGAACTACTCAATGCACTTGTAACAAACTCATTTCTTTACTGTTCCTGACTTGGTAGATGCAAGGAGGTTGTTTCTCTTGGACTGTTCTGTTGAAAATAAGTCGTCACAATTGTAATATAAAGGCTGGAGAGTAAGGATAGAGTTGAAAGGTTTCTTCACTCAGAGCAAAGCATATCTTTGGAAATCTTGACAAAAGTGGAGACACATATTTTGAATATATTCAAGGGAATTGTCAAGAGATTCATTAGATAGTAAGAAAATCATTGGACATGGGTTATGAAAGATGAATTAAGCCAGAGAAATTGCAGATAGGATTTATTCTGGTGTTGCCTGGACTGGAGAGCTTAAACTGAAAGGAGAGAATGGGCAGGCAGGGATTGGTTTTCCTGGAGCAAAGGAGACACTGAGATCGCTATACAGATACAGATCACTATAAAATCATGTGGTGGCATAGATAATAAGGGCTGTCATAGTCTTTTTCCCAGGGTGGAGACCTGAAATGAGAATGTGACAAGGGGAAAACTGAAAGGAGAAAAGAGAGATAAGTTTTTCACGAGGAGGTCACTGAGCATATGGAATGATCTGTCAGAGGAAGTGGTAGAGACATGGTAGGTGTATGGATAGGGATGAGTTAGCTAGTTATGTGTCAAACATGAGGAAATAATACAAACTGGGTGAGATACCTTGGTTAACATGGGCAAGTTGGTCCGAACGACCTCTTTCTGTGCTGTCTAACTCTGTAATTCTATGACACTCAATCCCTACACTTCTGCTCAGCCTCCATCATTGAACTTATGCTTTGTACTGTAAATATGAGATCATCAAACTCTGCTGCCAGTACCTTAACTATCTCTCTAATCCACCTCTGACCATTTGCCTACAACCGCTCCTCCTCTGAATCCACCTTACTAATTTACTAATTAAGAAAGTATCAACCTCCACTTAAAATATACTCAATAACTTGGCATCCACAACCATCTGTGCCAATGAATTCCACAAATTCACCACCATCTGGTGAAAGAAATTCCTCCTCATCACTGCTCTAAAGGGACATCTTTCCATTGTGCCATCTGGCCCTAGACTCCCTCACAATTGGAAGCATCCTCTGCTTGACCATTCTATCTAGACCTTTCTAAGTTTCAATGAAATTACCCCCTCATTCTTCTAAACTCCAGTGATTACTGACCCAGAGCCATCAAATGCTGATCATATATTAACCATTTCATTCCTGGGATCATTCTCATGAACCTCCTTTGGACCCTCTCCAATGCCAGAAGATCTTTTCTTAGATAAGGAGCCAAAAACTGCTCACAGTACTCCATATGTGGTTGATCAATGTCATATAATGCCTCAACATTTCATCCTTAATACGAGAGGACAATGGACTATGGAAGAAAGGGAAGGAGCAGGGGAACCAGTGGGTGCTGATGGGCAGGTGAAGAGAAGAGAAGTGACAAATGACTGAGGGGGTTAGTAAGGAGGAGTGATTACCGGAAGTTCATAAATTGATATTCATGGACGCTACTGGTAATTGATATTCATTTTCCATGGCCCAGGGGCTTATGGATAGCCTCAGCTTTCTGGTACAGCTGCTGATGTCAATGAGAGGCAAAACAGTAAAAATTAGTTAGGATTGTTAGGGAATGATAAAGAGAATTAGAGAAACATCACACAGGTGTAATAGAAAGAAGGGGTAGAATTCATTCCTCACATTTTTGTTAGCAGCTTAGTGGTATTCCCTTTAAGTTCATAAGTTTTCTATCTTTATTTGGCAATCCTTTGTATTTTATGCATATTTTTGTAATTTGGAAATACTTTATGTTAGAAATCATCTGAGTTTCAACTGTGACAAGAATTATGTGTCTATATTTACATTTGTATCATTAAAAATAAAATAAACTATTTAAAACACTTTGTTAGCTGAGAATGTCTCCTCCATGGTAGGAGTGTTTGATGTAATGTGAGTCCACCACTCAGATTGTGAGTATTGGCACTTAGACCTTACTGTAGAGACTAGACAGGGAAGTAAATTAGCTTTTGAAGTGTAAGTTGATGCAGTATTGCCTACCTATAGTGAGTGTACTTCTATATTTCTATATCCGATAGAGCTGAAAGGCTGTTTTTGAGCTGAGAGTGCACCCAATACCATCACACTACCCAAACAGAATAGGAGTTGTTGCTCCTTCAACCCAAGTTTGATCTGATCATAGCAGTAGAGCGAACAATGGCCGTACCTGTCAGAACAGGATCTATGTTCAGTTCCCGCTCTACTTGCTTTATACTTATGACTTTGAGGCTAAGCACAGCGCCAATGTCATATTTAAGTTTGCTTATGACATAACTGTCTTTGGTTGAATCAAAGGTGGTGAAGAATCACCATGCAGGAGGGAGTTTGAAAATCTGGTTGAGTGATGCCACAATAAGAACCACTCACTCAAGATCAGCATGATGAAGGAGCTAATTACTGATTTCAGGAGGAGGAAACCGATATCCGTGAGCCATTTCTCATCAAAGGGTCAGTAATAAAGAGGGTCAGCAACTTGAAATTCCTCATTGTTAATATTTCGAAGGATCTGTCCTGGGCCCAGCACATAAATGCAATTATGAGGAAAGCCTAGCAGGGCCTCTACTTCCTCAGAAGTTCGCAAAGATTTGGAATGACATCTAAACAACTTTAACAATTCTCTATATATTGAGAGTATATTGACTAGCTGAATCATGGCTTGGTATGGAAACACCAATGCTCTTGAACAGAGAACTTCTACAAAATGTATTGGATACGGTTTGGTCCATCATGGGTAAAACCCTTCTCAGTATTGAGTGTATCTATACATAGCGCTGACACAGGAAAGCAGCATCTACCATCAAGAACCCCCACTATCTTCTCACTGTTGCCATCATGAAGAAGGTACAGGAGCCTCAGGACTCACACCACCGGGTTTGGCAATAGTCATCACCCCTCAACCATCAGGCCCTTGAACCAGAGTGATCAATTTCATTCAACTTCGCTGGTCCCATCACTGAACTTTTCCCACAACCGAAGAACTCACTTTCAAAGACTCTGCATCTCATGTTTTCAATATGTGTTGCTTGTTTATTTATTATTATTATTATTGTTATTCTCTATTGTATTTGCAGTTTGTTGTATTCTGCACATTGGAAGTCCATCAATTTGGATGTGGTCTTTTATTGACTCTATTCTGTTTCATGGGTTTACTGTGTATACCCACCCAAATCTCAGGTTGTATAGGGGGACATATATGTACTTTGATAATACTTTGAAGTGGCTGCCTCTTCAAGCTCATCTACAGCAACAACATAGATCCATCTCTTTAATGTCTCCTTTTTTTTTCTTTTTCCTTTTCAAGGTGGTTGGGATTCTATCGAGGTCCTGACCTGCTGTTTTTTTTTTCAGCCGATGAGTTCCTGTTCTTGGAGCTCATTGGCTGATTGTTTTTTCAACTTTCTCCAGATGTGGCTTGGAAGATGGTGGCCCTGCGGGGCCCTGTGGATGACCAATTCCTAGCTTGTTTTGCCTACTGAGGTTTCGTGCGAGAAGGAACGTCGCTTATGTATGAGGTCTCTGTAGCTGAGTGGTCCTATTCTCTCTCTTTTTCTCTTGATGGGGGGGAGAGTTTGTTGCTAATTTTCGAGTCGGAAATCTCAGAATAAAAATGTGTTGTGGCAGAGTATAACACCAAAACAGCGGCTGTCAGTTCCCCCCTTTGGCTGTAAATGGGTGATACCCCTTTGTCCTTTGTTAGTGAGAGACAGAAAGTGAGAGGGAGGGGTGGAGAGGGAGGCGGGAGGGGGAGGAGAGTGGAGAGAGAGAGAGAGAGAGAATGTGGCATGTCAAACTGTCAGTCTCTCTTTGAGTGCTTTGCCATTGCTTGAAGGGTGTGGGTGGTGGGCACTGATGATTTTTTTGATGAAACAGTTAGAGGGAGGAGGAGGTTTCTGCTTGCTGCTGGTTGCGTGGGGAAGGGAGAAGAGGGCTTTGGGGTGTTAACATTCATCTGGCGTTCATTCTTTTGGGGTTCTGTGAAGACAAGTATTTCAGGTTGTATACTGTATACATTCTCTGATAATAAACGTAACCATTTGAACAAACAGCTAGGGTTTGAATTGCATTGTTCAATAGAGTGTGGATATGGTTTTAATATTAAACTTCGAAGCCAGTAGATGGAGAGATTGAGAAAAGGGAGAGAGTTGCCAAAGATGGACCAAATAAATTCGACGGCAGGTCAGAAGTTGCAGGCAAAGGTCATGAAAATGACAGAACACTGCATGGGTGCAGGAAGTAGTGAGCAGCAGAGCAAGAGTTGGGGAGCATTACCAATGTTTGCTTGGAACATGGACTACTCCACGTAGCCAAACAAATGCACACATAACTGTGGCCCATATGAGTGCCAGTGGTTTGGAGAAAGTGTGGAGGAGCTGAAAGAGAAATTGTCCAAAGTGACAACCAGTTTCACCTGATGGAGGAAAGCAGTGTGAGAGGGGATCTGGTTGGGTATGATCTTAGAAAACAATCTGTTCCCCTTAATAAGCTTTAATCAGGCTTTGAGCTTCTGATTTCATTGACTAACTTCAGGCCAGTTTACCCATAAACTGTAACTTTCAACAGCTAAGGAGATACATCAGGGTTTGTCTGTTGCCAATACTGATGTTGGCCCAGGGACCAGAAGCAACTTCCAATAGTCCACAAAGCAAATTTGCTTCTCTTTTTCAAATCCTCTGTTCAAGTTCTGAGTCTCCTTTCCCTTGATCTAAAGACCACTCCTCCCTACAGCTGGCTCCTCCTTAAATGCTATCTTGCCCTTTTCCTCCCATATTCCTCTCATGCTAAGCTTGGTGTCAAAGGAAGTCCAATCTGAATGTGATGATAGTGCTGAACATGAAATTTCCCACTGTTCTAACTCCTCACACAGCATTCCTTACTCCTGCTTCCTTGATAACTTTTGGGACCATATCTCTCTGAAATCTCCCACCTTCTTCCCATCCTCACCCCACGCCACCACTGTTTTAAAGTATTACAATTAGAAATGAATATAGAAACAAAGGTCCACAATGGTGAGAACCCATTTCAATCTTCACTGCAGGTTCCTAGGTCATTTTTAAGCAAATTGGAACTAATCCAATAATCTCGAATTCAGTCATCTCTTTCTAAATTTACCTTTCCATTAAAAATGCAGTGATCCCAGTTTTATCTGGTTTCTGTCATAAAATATTTGATAGTTTAACAACTTTGTTAAGGAATTTCTTGATACTTCCCATTCAGTACCTTTACAGGTCAGGGTTAATAACACATTATCAACATAACTGAGCAACAAAGTAATACTGAAATAGAAAACATTATCAAAACAAAAATGGTCAGGTTATTCCTGATTTTTAAAGGTTCCCCTGTTATTGAAGATAATTCCAGCTCAAAATACTATCTGACAGATAACCTCCTTTTCCCATATACACAGCACTCAGATGCTACACAGAATGTCTACATGTAAAAACGTTTTAAGAAATAGTGGGCTATCTCAACTGTTTTCCACTTAAAGGATCGGGTTATCTTTACCTGTAATCAAAACATCTACATTAATAACTGACATAAGTTCTGATATTTATCAGATACTTTCAGTGATAATCATGTTTTTTTTCCACAGGATTTTCATGATAAATTGAAAAGACAAACACTGAATAGCTGCTTGATGCAAACATATTAATTGCCAATATATTACATTGTAGACAGTGATTTCTAAATTAAATGAGCAATTTATTAGTTTGTTGGTATTAAAGTCAAAATTCTACCATTCAAACTTTCTGGAAAGATTGAATATTGTGTTGTGGTCAAAATTGCTTTGGATTTCATCTGTAAGCTATGCAAAATTGGCTCCTTTCCCCATTTTGCAACACTGTAGATGAAATATGTCCATCAACGACCTTGCAGAGTATATATTTGTATCATGTATTAGTCATAATACAATTTGATCCAACGTTTGACAATGATAGTACAAACAAGAGTTTAATCCAAGAGTATTTTCTATTTCCATCAATCATTCTACTATTATGTGTGCCTTAGATCACCTGGACGATACAAACATCTTTGTCAAGATGCTGTTCATTAACTATAACTCAAAGTTTATTACCGTCATTGCCACAATTCTGATCAATAAGTTGCAGAACCTGAGCCTCTGTACTTCCCTCTACAATTGGATCCTCGACTTCCTAATTGGTAGTCTGCAATTTGTGCAGGTTTATGAAAATATTTCCTCTTCACTGACGATCAACACTGATGTGTGCTTACTCCCTATGTGTCTGTGTGGCTAGGTATAACTGAAATACCATCTATAAATTTGCTGATGATGCCAACATTGTTGGTAGAACCTCAGATGGAGATTAGAGTGCATACAGGAGCCAGATATATCAGCTAGTTCAGTGGTGTCACAGCAACAACATTGCACTCAATGTCAGTAAGACATAAAAGTTGATTGTAGACTTCAGAAAGGGTAAGATGAGGGAACATGAACCAGTCCTCATAGGGGGATCAGAAGTGGAGAGAGTGAGCAATTTCAAGTCCCTGAGAGTCAAAATTTCTAAGGATCTAACCTGGTTCCAATATATTGATGCAGCTATACAGAAGGCAAGGCAGCGAATATATTTCATTAGAAATTTGAAGAGATTTGGTTGGTCAACTACAACACTTGAAAACTTCTACAGATGTACCGTGGAGAGCATTCTGACAGTCTGCATCACTGTCGGGTAAGGGCTGGGGGTGGGGGATACTGCACAGCTCTGAAGGAAGCTACAGAAAGTTGTAAAATTAGTCTGCTCCATCTTGGGTACTAGCCTAAGAAAGACGACACCCATTATTAAGGACCCCCATCACCCAGGGCATGGCCTCTTCTCAATATTACCATCAGGAAGAAGCTATAGAAGCCTGAAGGCACACACACAGTGATTCAGGAACAGCTTCTTCCCCTCTGCCTTCCGATTCCTCAATAAACATTGAACCCATGAACATTACCTCACTTTTTGATATATATTATATACTGGGTCTTTTTTTTTGTATGTTAAATTTAAAATGGCTTCTTTGTTATGTTATACTTGGGAATGCTTCTTTGTTATGTTAAATGCTGAGAAAGTCTCTAGCTAGACATTTGCTTGGGTTAATACAGATAGCAGGGTGCTATTAGCCAAAGGGTATTCATGTTATGTGATAATGCTGTATCATATGACTGGGGACGGGGTCTTGGTGGGGAGTCGGAGGAGAGACGGGGAGGACGGCGGACGTGCGAAAGGCTCCGGTCGATCACTCCGGGTGGTCCCAAGCTGTGAGTCGACAGGATCTGGGTGGTCGTCAGGAATCTATTGAGCTCCAACGGTTGTGCACGAAGACTTGGACTTTGATAAGTCTGGCGCCCTTTTTTTCCATTACTTCCTTTTCTGTATCGAATTTATATTAATTTCATAGACTTAGTAATATCTCTAAAGTGTACTTGGTAAAACGTACTGTGTGTGCTGGCTGATGATTGATGTTTGGGATTGATTCTGGCGGCAGCGATGCAGCGACTATCTCAGTGGGAAACGTCCAGATAGGTGCTGGCCGAGATTTCCCCTAGACATATATGAGCCAATACAACCGAGCGTTACAATTATTTCTGTTTTGCACTATTTTTAATCTATTCGATATACATATATACTTACTGTAATTGATTTAATAGTTTATTTTTCTTCTTTCTATATTATCATGCATTGCATTGAACTGCTGCTGCTAAATTAAAAATAAATTCTGATTCTGATTATGCTGAAAGATACTTCAGATTATCAAGACCCATGTCAAATCTTCAACAATTGTTCATCCAACATGACCACGTCTCTTTGTTGTGGATCAGAGTTCATTTGGAGTCTGAGGATTTCATTGTTATTGCCTTGACAGGAACATTTATGTTAAATTCACGTAGATTCAAAAGAAGTATTTACTATACTAAATTGATGTGTTCTTGGAAAGGAAAGCTTAGACTGAGGTATTTGTTGGAAAGAAGTAATGGCTGGAAGCTCCTTGTTGGAATCATTGATAAAAGTTTAGGTGAAGTGAAGGGTGTCAGTACACACTCAGTAGCCACTTTATTATATATCTAATAAAGCAGCCTCTGAATATATGCTCATGGGCTTCTGCTGCTGTAGTCCATCTACTCCAATGTTTGATGTGTTGTGCATTCAGAGACACTCTTCCACACACCACTGTTGTAACACATGGTTATTTGAGTTGCAGTCACTTTCCTGTCAGCTTGGACCAGTCTGGCCAGTCCCTCTGACCTCTCTCATAAAAAGGCATTTTCGGCCACAGAACAACAGATCACTGGATATTTTTTGTTTCGTGTACCATTCTCTAGAGTTTGTTGTGCATGAAAATCCCAGGAGACCAGCAGTTTCTGAGATCCTCAAACCACCCCATCTGGCACCAACAATCATTCCACCTACTTATGGATTCAGTTTGGTTCAGAATGCTGTTGCTTGCCTCTGTTGTTTGCATGATTTGTGTATTTATTTTGTCTCTCTGCACATTGGCTGTTGGCTTTCCTTTTTTAAAATTGGTCTCTTTCGGGTGTTTAGCTTTGTGGCTGCCTGTAAGAAGGCAAATCTCAAGGTTGTATACTTCATGCATACTTTGATAATAAATGTGCTCTGAACTTTGAACAATTGGTTTCAAAGGCTAATATTGAATCTGTATCCACATTCTGTCAAATAATAACTTCACAGCCGATCTTCCTGTTGCCTGAAAGTTTCTTTTCCAGTATGTCACTTCCATTCTAATTCTATACCTTCTCAATGACTTTCACAGAGAAAACATTAAATTCACTCCCTGTATATACTTCATATTCTTAGCATCTAGCTATCCTTTTAAAGAAGGATAACTAGAGTGAGGGTAGGACTGATCAGGGAGAAAAGAGGAAACACGCCTCTGGAGTTCGAGGAGGTAGGAGACATCTTTAATGAATGTTTTTCTTCGGTACTCACCAGTGAGAGGGATCTTGATGAATGTAAGGTCAGCATAGAACAGGCTGATATGCTGGAACATGTCGATGTTAAGAATAAGAATGCGTTGGAACCTTTGAATAAAACATTAGGATAGACAAGTACCTAAGACTAGATGGGTTTATCCTGGTTTACAATAGGAGGTGAAGCAAGAGATTGCTGTGCCTTTGTTGGTTGTCTTTGTGTCCTCACTGGCCACAGGAATAGAACCATATGTTTGGAGGGTGGAAAATGTTCAAGAAAGGAGTAGGGCTAACACTAGGAGTTATAGACCAGTGAGTCTTACTTCAGTGGTGGGCAAATTATTGTAGAAGATTCTCAGTGTCAGCATTTGGAGAAGCATAGTCTGATTGGGGATAGTCAGCATGGCTTTGAGGGTGAGGTCATGACTCCCAACCCTGAGTGAATTCTTTGAGGATGTGACAACGCACATTGATGAAGGTAGGGCAGTGGACATGGTGGTTTTCAGTAAGGTGTTTTCCATGGTAAACTCATTCAAAGGGTCAGCAGGCATAGGATCCGGGGAAACCTGGCTGTGTGGATACAGTATTGACTTGCAAATAGAAAGCGAAGGGTGGTTGTAGAAGGAGCATATTCTGCCCTGAAGGTTGGTGACCAGTAATGTTCCATAAGGATCTGCTCTGGGACCACTGTTCATTAGGATTTTTATAAATAACTTGGATGAGAAAGTCGAAGGGTTTGTTAGTAAGTTTTCAGATGAACGGAGGTTGGTGAGGCTGTGGATGTCTTAGGTTACGATGAGACATTGACAGGATGCAGAGCTGAGCTGAGAATTGGCTGATGGTGTTCAACCAAGAAATATGGAAATAATTCTTCTCATTAAAGCAGAATGCAGGGTTAATAGCAAGATTTTTAGCAGTGGAGAATCCCTCAAAGTTACCATGCAAGTTGATAGGATTGTTAAGAGTATGTTGGTCTTCATTAGTCAAGATATTGAGTTCAAGGTCCATGAGGTAATTTTGCAAATCTATAAAACCCTGGTTAGACCACACTTGATGTATTGTATTCAGTTCAGGTTACTTCACTCTAGTCATGATGTGGAAGCTTTAGAGAGGATACAGTGGGAATTTATTAGAATACTGCATCGATTAGAAACTGTCTTATATGGATTGGTTGAGTGAGCTCGAGTTTTACTCTTTATAGTGAACAAAGATGAGAGGTGACTTTATAGTAGTGTACAAATTGATAATAGGCATATATTGAGTGGGCAGCCAATGACATTTTCCCAGTATAGAAAAGGACAACACGATGGGGAATAAATTTAAGGTAATTGGAGGATGGTATAGGAGAGATATTAGAGGTAAGTTTGTTTTCCAGAATAGTGAGTGCTGTATAATGTGATGTCAGAGATGGTGGTACAGTCAGGTACATTAAGGAGAAGCAGCAGAGACTTTTAAGAGAGGAGGAATGAAAGATTTGGCATGATTTAAGTATTGTGGGTGATAAAGTATTGTGCCTCTTATTTTCCAAAACAGTGGTGTGCAGGACTTTCTCCATAAAGCAGCACTATGAAAATGTTCACAAATGGACTTGCAATAAAAGTGAGCAAGAACAAAAACACATTTCTTGAGGGGAAAAATGCTTTCAAATATTTAGATGACATTTATTTCTTAGTTTCTGTAAGTTTTAACATTTGGAAGTTTATTTTGTGATAGATTTACACTCTCCAGGGCCAGTGGCCTACCTTTCTTGCCAAGCAGCTAAAATTTCTAGAGACTAAAGAGTTGTTTTTTAAGAAGTTACACTTCCAGCTAATATTCTTTGTTTATCTTCTTCTCGTGAATGGAAACCATTATTCAGTTCTTAATTTAAGTGGCAAGGAATAATCAATCTGAGTTAAAAGGACGGCTTTGCAATCAAAAAACTGACTATAGGATACAGGATGATGGCCCACAGCACCTGGGCTGACTGCTATAGAGATGCAATGTAAGACAATGGGTTTATGTTAATCGCCTGTTTCAAACCAGACCAGGAAGCTTGCAGACCAGATTGAAGCCAACACCTAGAACATCAAATTGCTGATCTGTTAATAATTAGAAAGTTTGTGTGCTCAGAGAGCCTGCTTAACAGAATTAATTGTGGCAATCTGGAAACTCTATCTCCAGAATTTTTAAAACAGTTGTGTAAAAAGGAATCTGAAAAACTTAACTTTACATGAAGTCACCCAAGTGGTAGAAAAACAATATAAATGTAGGAAAGCAGTCATGCTTAGGTTAGGAATAGCAAAGAGCAACAAGAAGAATGACAGAAAAATGGAGTGACTAGCATCCATTCATCTGCCTTCGATTTCTGCAAGAGACGATTCATTCATCTGTATTTTGTTGGTATGCCTTTTCAGTTGATAGGAGTTGTACCTGTGTTTTGGAAATCATTTGTATTTTAGAAATCATTTGTAATTTGGAGAAAATTATTATAGAAATCCTCTGACTTTTGGATGTGTTTTAAGGATTTTGTCTGGCTTTAAATGTGTGTCTCTAAAAATAAAGGAACTGTGTTTAAATTGCTTTGTTAGCTGGAATTATTTCCTCCTTGGTACGGGTGGGGTCGCGCACCTTAAATAGTGGGTACTGGCACCTAAACATACCATGGAAGATAAACAGGGAAATGAACCAGTCTTTGAAGAGTAGGTAGCCGCAGTATAATTTCCCTTTAGTGCCTTAGTTACCAGTACTTTATACTTTACACTTTATTGTCGCCAAACAATTGATACTAGAATGTACAATCGTCACAGCGATATTTGATTATGCGCTTCCCGCTCCCTGGATTACAAATATTAAATATTAAAAATATTTAAAATAGTAAAAATTAGTAAATATTAAAATTTAAATTATAAATCATAAATAGAAAATAGAAAAATGGAAAGTTAGGTAGTGCAAAAAAATGAGCAGGCAGGTCCGGATATTTGGAGGGTTCGGCCCAGATCCGGGTCAGGATCCATTCAACAGTCTTATCACAGTTGGAAAGAAGTTGTTCCCAAATCTGGCCGTACGAGTCTTCAAGCTCCTGAGCCTTGAGGGAAGAGGGATGAAAAGTGTATTGGCTGGGTGGGTTGTGTCCTTAATTATCCTGGCAGCACTGCTCCGACAGCGTGCGGTGTAAAGTGAGTCCAAGGACGGAAGATTGGTTTATGTGATGTGCTGCGCCGTGTTCACAATCTTCTGCAGCTTCTTTCGGCGTTAGACAGGACAACTTCCATACCAGGTTGTGATGCACACTAGAAGAATATTTTCTACGGTGCATCTATAAAAATCAGTGAGGGTTTTAGGGGACAGGCCAAATTTCTTTAGCTTTTTCAGGAAGTAAAGGTGCTGGTGGGCCTTCTTGGCAGTGAACTCTGCTTGGTTGGACCAAGTCAGGTCATTTGTGATATTAGTATCGGATAGGGTTTAAGATCTTTGTTTGAATTTAACTTTGTGGTCAGCAAATTCTATACCATCACAATTGCTCAACATGGAAATCCACTCATAAACAAGAGAAAATCTTCATGTGCTGGATATCCAAACAAAATCCAATCTTTGATGGGAAATATCTTAAAGAGTCCTGGCTAGAGTGTACTCCTTTTCTTGTTGATGGTTTTCCAGAATGAGAAACATATTTTTCAAGATTTAAGGATTTGATAGTAAGCAAAAACTCAGTATAAGAGAATATTAATGATGATGACAAATATAGCAGGAGAAACAATATATATTATTTCATGAACATTTATTTCTATTTGCCTTGATGAAAGCACTGATGTCATATCATTAACTAGGCTAGCCGCTATTACTCAATTTTGTCAGGGTGATGAAATATGCAAAAAAACTGTTTAAATTAGTACAGTTACCTGAACACATCACAGGAGTTGAAATATGCAAGACAGTGGTAAATGAATTATTAGTGTGACTAGTTAAATGTTTTTATTCAGTGACAATTTCTGGTCTACTGAATAATAAAATTGTCATTTTATCAATTTATTTGCAAAATGTGTTGGACAACCACTGAAAGGCTTTTATTATAAGATTATTTTAAGATTCCTTAAGTTCAGGTCATTTGCAAAAACTGAAAATTCATAAAATATGTAGGCAGCATAACATTAAACACTCTGAATTTGGAAATGTGGCAATGGATTAATTTGGGTAAGTTTTAAATCCATTGATTGGTTTACAAAGCAGCTCAATATAAAGGCAAAATTTTGTTGACAAGAGCTGAACTAGAAAATATTGAAAGAGATTGGTTAGTAACTGAATCAAGGCATAAATCCAGACAATGAGGTTTGGTAATGCTGGAATTCTATTCCTGAAACTTTTAACTATCTGAAAAGTCTTGCAATGGCAATATTAAGAGCTTTTTCATTAAGATATTCATGTGAGTCATTGTTTTCAGTATTAAAATTGGTCAATTATAGTAGTAGACTTACCGATGAAACTAGTGCTATGTGCATAGCTCTAAAACAATTAACTATAAGCTGGATATAAGATATTTGTCATCATTAGTAGAGCAACAGAAGTCTCACTGAGAGTAAAGTGTGTTTATTTGCCTTTCCTTGATCTTTTATGAATATGCACAAAGCTGATAATTTCACATTCACATTTGTTATGTATGAGGTACAATAACAGTACTACTTAGAAATGATGTTATTTTTAATTGTCTTTTAAAAAGATTTATATTAATAGTATTTGAAGAAATTTCTAAAATGCTTCATTTATTTCAATCTGTTCCTGCTACACTTCCATTATTCTTGAAACAAGGAATACAAATAAATAAGCAACAGGGCTCATTCTTTTTAATAATAGTCCATAATTATTGTTACAAATTCATTAATCAGTGACAATTGCTGCTTGAAATTACCATGGCACATGAGAAAAAACTTCAGAAGATTATTGCTAATTTGGCACATGCTCTCAAAGGTTCGCCACCCCTGTTCAATTGGAATTATTTGGCAATACTAATATTAATTAAGCATTCCTATCCGTCTTGTTTATCAAAACTTTCTAATATTTGTGAGTAATCACAGCACAATTTTACTGGTGATACATCTTGAAGTAGAATCCTTGAAACATTAACACAGCTTTCAAGTTTTGATTTGACATTAGTTTCAGAACCATAGACTTTCTTACGACAGATGAATATCCATTTAGTTGCCAAAGCTGTGTCATTCAGAAGTAGTACTTAAGAAGACGGTCAACTATGAGTGTTGACAAGCATAAGGTAAAATGTCTATTATACTAAAAACCATATCAAAGCTTTTATCTCTTTAAGATATATTAAAGTACCAAGCACATCTATACCAGATAAAAGAAACATTTTATATGCTGGTACTGAAGAGAATGGATTAAGATCAAAGCAAAAATGTCAGTGATGATAGCCTATGATTCACTTCCATTTAATTCATGGATATGATTTTAAGTGTAATTTTCATGTGGAATCTGACACTCAAGTAATTTGATGTATCAGTGACCCACACAGACTAAACTTATTTTCTTTGAGCAATACACATAAAAAATGCTGGGGAACGCAGCAGGCCAAGCAGCACCTATAGGAAGAGGTACAGTCGACGTTTCGGGCCGAGACCCTTCGTCAGGACTAACTGAAAGAAGAGATAGTAAGAGATTTGAAAGTGGGAGGGCGAAGGGGAGATCTGAAATGTTAGGAGAAGATAGGAGGGGGAGGGATGGAGCTAAGAGCTGGAAAGTTGATTGGCAAAAGGGATATGAGAAGATCATGGGACGGGAGGCCGAGGGAGAAAGGAAGGGGGAGGGGTGAAGCCCAGAGGATGGGCAAGGAGTATAGTGAGAGGGACAGAGGGTGAAAAAGGAGAGAGACACGGATGGGGTACGAAGGGGAGGTGGGGCATTAACGGAAGTTAGAGAGATCGACGTTCATGCCATCAGGTTGGAGGCTACCTAGACGGAATATAAGGTGTTGTTCCTACAACCTGAGTGTGGCTTCATCTTGACAGTAGAGGAGGCCGTGGATAGACATATCAGAATGGGAATGGGAATGGGACGTGGAATTAAAATGTGTGGCCACTGGGAGATCCTGCTTTCTCAGGCGGACAGATCCTGTTTTCTCTGGCGGATACCTATGCTCTGTCTATCTATGACCTCCTCTACTGTTAGAGAAGTCAATGTTCATTCCATCAGGTTGGAGGCTACCCAGACAGAATATAAGGTGTTGTTCCTCCACACTCAAGTTGGAGGAACAACACCTTATATTCTGTCTGGGTAGCCTCCAACCCGATGGAATGAACATTGACTTCTCTAACTTCCGTTAATGCACCACCTCCCCTTCGTACCCCATTTGTTATTTATTTATTTATTATTATTTTTTTCCTCTCTCTCTCCTTTTTCTCCCTCTGTCCCTCTCACTATACTCCTTGCCCATCCTCTGGACTTCCCCCATCCCACTTTCTTTCTCCCTAGGCCTCCCATCCCATGATCCTCTCATATCCCTTTTGCCAATCAACTTTCCAGCTCTTAGCTCCATCCCTCCTCCTTCTGTCTTCTCCTATCATTTTGGATCTCCCCCTCCCACTTTCAAATCTCTTACTAGCTCTTCTTTCAGTTAGTCCTGACCAAGGGTCTTGGCCCAAAACGTCGACTGTACCTCTTCCTAGAGATGCTGCCTGGCCTGCTGCGTTCACCAGCATTTTTTATGTGTGTTGCTTAAAATTCTAGTATCTGCACATTTCCTCGTGCTTGCATTATTTTCTTTGAGCATTGCTTCATCTGACACCACAAGCTTTACTCTTCATTGTGGGATTCTGATGTCGTTATGGAGATATGCCTTATTAATGACGTTCTTTGTTCTTTGTAATCTCTGTCCGCAATCAAGGAGAACCCAAATCAGAAAATGCTTTGTTGTTTTGAATGAACACTGATTGGGTTCCATTTGGTTGTAACCAGGACTTAACAACTCATAACAAGTTTGTGTGATTCATGCTGAATGATTCATGACCCAACTTCTCAATAGAGATTTGAATTGAACAGACACAGGGAGAGTGTCATTTCATAACTAAACTAGTATGGGAATGCAGTGCAATTCACCATTCAGATTTGAGTTATTAGTATAAGATTGGTTTTACATTCATAAATGTGTCCCAAATGTATCACAATGAATAGTTTCGACTCAACTGGGTCAAATATAATTTCCAATTTCAGGTAACAATCTCAAGCAAGGGGTTGTTCTTCAGAAGATAATATGCCTAGTATAATGGTATTATCAATGATGGATGACGATGAATAATCCTTTGATCCTGCCTTTGTTCCAGATCCTTTCTTTTCTGTTGTTTTATAAGATAGATGAGTGTCTTGGCATTAGCTCAGCAAAGTAATTTGACAAGTTGATTACATCTATGAAACTCAAGAAAATATACTAATCTCTTATTCTGCACTAAATCATGTTTGCTAATGTCACAAATTTAAATCAAATTAAAACTCAGTCCAAAATCTATTTTTACAGTAGACATTGTCAGGGAATAAGACTTCTAGATTTGTCAATTGCCAGTTCTCCATTACGACTCTGTAATCGGCAATGAGTTGAGAATGATTCTCCACTTGCAAATATTTGTTTTGGCAGATTCTAGCACAGTATTGTTTTTTTTTTGTTGTCATTTATCATTCTCATGAAAATGTGTCATCCAAAATTACACTCTGTTGATGCTACGAATTAAGGTTTAACCAGCATTTAATCAGATTAGATGGGGAAAAGCAGGATACTGTTGGTGAGATCACACTGTGAACCTGGATCATGTTGCTATGCACAGTAAGTGTTAGTATTGTGCTGTGTCTCAAAGCTGTTTAAGTATAAAGAAAATAAGGGAATAAAGAGTTAGTGTAGGAAAGTGTCACCGAAGTCAAAGAGCATGCATGATCTTACTCAATGGCAGAGTAGGAATAAGGTGGGATTAGTGTAGGAAAGTGTCACTCAAGTCAGAGCAAGCATGATTTTACGAAATGGCAGAGCAGTCATAAGGAGGAATAATCTCCCTCTGTTTCTGTTTCTTATGTTCTTATTCTAAAACATATCATTATCATAGAAGAAACAGGTTGTTATTTCAAACCAATGATTTATCAAGGTTCACTTTACCTTATTGATATGTCAGAGCAACAGTAGCTCACTCTTTTGGATACAAAAGACTCCAGTTATCAGATGTGAATGTTTATGGTGCAGTGTTTGCATTTGATAAGCGCTTATCTGTGTCTAAGTAACATCTTCAGTTCATTCATGTCTCATTGCTGCTAGACTAGTTTGAACCAGGCCCCAGAACACTCTTAAAGTTTAATCACAGAAGTTTTATTTAGAAAAGAGATCTAGTTGTTTCTTATAATCACCCAAAAGTGAATCCCAGTGGAATAAAATCTATCCAAAATCAGCTCTGTGAATAGCTGATTAAATTTAACTATTGAGTCTGTTTTCCATTCTATAATTAAATCAATGAGTGGTTTGAAAGGCCGTTACACCTTGTAACAAGTGCTAATTACATTTGTACAGTTGGGATTTTCTTCAAGTGACAAGCAATTTACAGGAGCATCTTTAACAATGTCTTTTGTCGTGATGCCACCACAATTGGTAATTCCTCAGAAAGTAATACCTGAGAAAGTGCAGCACAAAACAAATAATTCTGCGCATCAAGAAATTACTCTGCTTCTCCAAATAAAGGAAGTAATTATGTGTTCTTAGAAATGAAAACAACTGCGATAATTTAATTGCATCCATGATATTAAACACTTCAGGCTCCATTTTAATGCAAAATTGTGCATTCAAGGCATTCATACTGATTTAATCAGGGTGTCACAGTAGTGTAGTGGTTACGACGACACTATTACAGCTCAGAGCGTTGGAGTTCAGAGTTCAGTTCTGGCGTCCTCTGTAAGGAGTCTCCCAGGATTCCAGGCAGGAAACATGGCAGCATATCAGGGATACAAGTGCGCTTAAGGAAATGGGGTTTCAAATCCCCAATACCGACTATCTCGCTGGCAAATGTGCAGTCTCGTGAATAAAATCGATGATCTCAGAGCTAGGGTGCTCAATCAGAGGGACATTAAGACCGCATGAGTCCTTTGTTTCCCGGAATCCTGGTTAACCCCTTCCGTACCAGATGCAGTGTTCAGATCAACGGGTTTACTATACACCATCAGGATAGATCTATAGAGGCTCTCAAAAGCAGAGGTGGAGGAGTATGCCTCATGACCAACTCTTCTTGGTGCACAAATATATCAGTGCTGTCCCAATTCTGCTCACCAGACCTTGAATATGTAGCAGTTAAGTGCCGTCCTTTTCACCTAACGTGGGAGATTTCTGGGATCATTTTGGTAGCAGTATACATTCCACCTCAGGTCAATGTCAGTCCGGCTTTAGGTGATCTGAGCAATGGATCAACATGCAAGAAACATGTTGCACCCTAACGCCTTCACCGTCGTTTTGGGGGATTTTAACCAGGCCAGTCTGAAAAAAATCACTAAGCAACTACTATCAACAGATCACTTGCAATAAGAGAGGAAACTATACTCTGGACCATTGCTACACCACCATTAAGAATACCTACTGTGCTATTCCACGCCCTCACTTTGGGAAGTCTGATCACCTCGCTCTATTTCTACTTCCTGAGTATAAGCAGAGACTGAAGACTTCAGCACCAGTAGTGAGGACCAAGAAGGTTTGGAAAAGCGAAGCACAGGAGTACCTACAGGACTGCTTTGAATTGGTGGACTGGACTGTACTCAGGGATTCATCTTTAAATCTGGATGAGTATGCTGCAGTTGTTACTGACATCATTAAAACCTGTGTGGATGAGTGTGTGCCTGCAAAGTCTTACTGTATATTCCAAAACCAAAAACCATGGATGAACCAGGAAGTACATTGTCTGCTGAAGGCTAGATCTGTGGCATTCAAGTTTTGCGACCCAGGCCTGTACCAAAAAATTAAGTATGCTTTGCGGAGGGCTATTTCAAGGGTGAAGAGACAAGTTCAAATGAGATTGGAGGCAACATAGGATGTATGACAACTCCTGCAGGGTTTGCAAGACTTTACTTCCTACAGAGCGAAACCCAATAGCATGAATGGCAGCGATGCTTCACTATCAGATAAACTCAACGCATTCTATGCACGCTTTGAAAGGGAGAATATAACCACAGCTGTGAAGATTCCCGCTACACTGATGACTCTGTGCTCCCTGTCTCAGAGTCTGATGTTAGGCTGTCTTTAAAGAGAGTGAACCCTCGCAAGGCAGAAGATCCCAATGGAGTACCTGGTAAGGCTCTGAAAATGCAAACATGAGGAAATCTGCACATGCTGGAAATTCAAGCAACACACACAAAGTGCTGGTGGAACGCAGCAGGCCAGGCAGCTTCTATAGGAAGAAGTACAGTCGACGTTTCAGGCCAAGACCCTTCATCAAGGCTCAGAAAACCTGTGCTAACCAACTAGTGGGAGTATTCAAGGACATTTTCAACCTCTCACTGCTATGGGTGGAAGATCCCACATGCTTCAAAAAGGCAACAATTATACCAATGCCTAAGAAGAATAATGTGAGCTGCCTGAATGATTATCACCCGGTATCACTCACATCTACAGTGGTGAAATGCTTTGAGAGGTTGGTCATGACTAGACTGAACTCTTGCCTCAGCAAGGACCTGGACCCGTGGCAATTTGCCTATTACCACAAGAGGTTAATGACAGATGTGATCTCAATAGTTCTTCACACAGCTTTAAACCACCTGGACAACACAAACACCTACGTCAGGATGCTGTTCATTGACTATAGCTCAGCACTTAATATCATCATTCCACAATCCTGATTGAGAAGTTACAGAACCTGGGCCTCTATACCTCCCTCTGCAATTGGATCCTCGACTTCCTAACCGGAAGACCGCAATCTGTACGGATTAGTGATAACATATCCTCCTTGCTGACGATCAACACTGGCACACCTCAGGGGTGTGGGCTTAGCCCACTGCTCTACTCTCTATATAACTATGACTGTGTGGTTAGGCATAGCTCAAATACCATCTATAAATTTGCTGATGATACAACCATTGTTGGTAGAATCTCAAGTGGTGATGAGAGGGCGTACAGGAGTGAGATATGCCAACTGGTGGAGTGGTGGCGCAGCAATAACCTGGCGCTAAACGTCAATAAGACGAAAGAGCTGATTGTGGACTTCCGGAACGGTAAGACGAAGGAACACATACCAATCCTCATAGAGGGATCAGAAGTGGAGAGAGTGAGCAGTTTCAAGTTCTTGGGTGTCAAGATCTCTGAGGAACTAACCTGGTCCCAACACATTGATGCAGTTATAAAGAAGGCAAGACAGCAGCTATACTTTATTAGGAGTTTGCAGAGATTTGGTATGTCAACAAATACACTCAAAAACTTCTATAGGTGTACTGTGGAGAGCATTCTGACAGGCTGCATCACTGTCTGGTATGGGGGGTGGGGGGCTACTGTACAGGACCGAAAGAAGCTGCAGAGGGTTGTAAATTAATTTGGCTCCATCTTGGGCACCAGCCTACAAAGTACCCAGGACATCTTCCACGAGCAGTGTCTCAGAAAGGCAGCATCCATTATTAAGGGCCACCAGCAGCCAGGGCATGCCCTTTTCTCACTGCTACCATCAGGTGGGAGGTTCAGAAGCCTGAAGACACACGCTCAGTGATTCAGAAACAGCTTCTTCCCCTCTGCCATCCAATTCCTAACTGGACATTGAACGCTTCATACTTTTAAAATATATATTATTTCTGTCTTTTATTGCATGATTTTTAATCTATTCAATGTACATATACTGTACATTTATTTATTATTATTATCTCAAATTTTCACATCACATGGCAGTGATAATAAACATGATTCTGATTCTGATTATTTTTATTTTCTTCTTCTATATTATGTATTGCATTGAACTGCTGCTGCTAAGTTAACAAATTTCACAACACATGCTGGTGATAATAAACCTGATTCTGATTCTGAATTTGGAGAGGGTGCAGAAAATATTGATAAAGATATTATTAGGTCTGGATGGTTTGAGTGATAACAAGAGACTGGATAGCTTAACATTTTTTTTTTCCTTTAAATGGAGGAGACTTCAGGGGACCCTATAGAAGAATGTAAAATCATGAGGGGATAGATAAAATGAATGGTCAGTTTTTTTTTCCTGAGGTTAGGAGAGTCTAAAACAAGAAGGCATAGAGATGAAAGAATGGGCAGGTTGATAGATGGCCTCTACTGTGGCAAACTAAGGCCACCCTCAGGGTAGAGGACACCTTTCATTCCGTCTGGTACCGTCCAACCTGATGGCATGAATATCAACTTCTCCTCTCAGTAAACAAATTTCCCCCACTCCCTACTCCCCACTCTGACCTTTTACTTCTTCTCACCTCCTTATTACTTCCCACTGGGTCCCCTCTTCCTTCCCTTTATCCTATGGTCCTCTCTCCTCTCCTATCAGTTTCTTTCTTCAGCCTTCGACCTTTCCCAAACACCTTGACTTCACCTTATCACCTTCCAGCTAGCCTCTTTCTCCTCTCTCCAACTTTTACTTCTGGCATCTTCCCCCTTCCTTCTCAGTCCTGAAGAAAAATCTTAGCCTGAAACTTCGACCGTTTATCTTTTGTCATATACGCTGCCTGACCTGCTGAGTTCCTCCAGAATTTTGTGTGTGTTGCTCTGGATCTCCAGCATCTGCAGACTTTCTAGAGTATATGAGTATGTAAGGGTTAAGTTTTTCCACACAGAATGTATGTAGAATAAGCTTCAATAGGATGTGGTAGAAGCAGGTACTGTTACAATGCTTACAAGACATTTGGACAGGAACATGGATCAGAAAGATTTAAAGGGAAATGGGCAAACACAGATAAACAGGACCAGCCTGACCTGCCAATGTGTTTGATTCAATTAACACCTGATAGCTGAGGTAGGCCAAAGTGCTTCTTTCCGTTGAGACATAAAAGATTACCGATGCTGGGATCTGGAGCAACAAACAGTCACAGGAACTCAGCAGGTCAAGCAATATCTGTGGGGTGGGATAAAATTGTTGATGAGTTGACTTGAGACCCTGCCTGAGGACTAGGGTTGCCAACTTTCTCACTCCCAAATAAGGGACAAAAGTAGCAGTCAAATGCGGGACACTTGTGTTTACCCGGGGAAAGACTACCATGACCATGAAGCCTTGCACGGGCACCTGTGAGCACATACGTGACGTGTGCATGCATGTATGTGCCAATTTTTTTCTACAAATCAGTTTTGGCTTATTCTTCCGGATTCTGATACACTGTACATACATTATTTCTACTTTATATAGGCTGCGTATTTATCATATCATTCCTGCTATTACCATATGTTAGTGTTATTTTCGGTTTTATGTGTTATTGGTATGATTTGGTAGGTTATTTTTTGGGTCTGGGAACACGCAAAAATTTTTCCCATATAAATTAATGGTAATTGCTTCTGCACTTTATGCCATTTTGGCTTACGAGCGGTTTCGTAGGAACGCTTTACCTTAGCGGGGGAAATACGGGACAAGGGCGGTCCCGTATGGGACAAACCAATTTAGCCCAATATACAGGATGTCCTGGCTAATATGGGACAGTTTGTAACCCTAATGAGGACTGAAGGTGGAATGAGAAGATAGCCACTATAAGAGGAGTGGGATAGGGTGAAACAGGGAATGGTAGGTGATGAGTGGATAGAGGAGGAGTGAAGGATGATGGGTCAAAGGAATTTGGTAGGAGACAGAGCCAGGAGAGTCATAGGTAGAAAACATACTTTCTCTTGTCTACTTCAGCTGAATTCTGTTATTTCTCCATATTATCTTGAAAGTTTCAATTATCATCCGTTCACTTTAAAATTCAGGTAAGTACAACAGTAGCATAATTAAATGACAGAGTGCTGGAAGAGGTCAGTAGGTTAGACAGCTGGGCCTAAATGTTGAGCCCAAACTCTCAACAGTTCTTTTACCTCCACAGATACCTGACCTGGTGAATCCATCTGGCAGTTTGTCTTTTGTCCCTAATTCAAGCATTTACAGACTCTTGTGTGCATCGATAAGTTTCAATAGTCTCTCTTCATAACTTGATCTTTAGAATCCAGGAATCTGAAATTACAGAGTTAAGAGTGACATTGGCCAGAGGGCAAGTCTGTAGGGAATCCATGGCTTGTAATGGTATGCATGTGGCATCATTGAAAACTGGAGCACCTACTGACCAAAGCATGGGAGAAGAAAGTATCTTGCAGAATAAAGACAGATGTGCTGTCCTCACACTGTCCCTGGACAGAACATTTGGTCCAGAGGTGCAATGTGATGCCCTAAACTGAGGAAGCTAGGTGCACTTTACATCTGACCCTTTATGACAGCCACAGGTGCTAACCTAACAAGATCCCATTCATTTGAATAAGATCACTGGCCTTTATTGAAATGTCCAATTAAACAATGAACATTGAAAAGCCTTCTGACCACTTGTGCTGTGAAAAGATCTTCAAGATGGTTCCCAGGCAAGGTCTCGAATTATATTACTGAGGTGGGAAGTCCATGAAAAAGATGAAAGCCAAACCAAACAGAAATTATTCTCAAATTTAATTTGCAGATGTCTGTTTAATCTGATCACCTTCATCCTCAAATCTTTAATTCCTGCATTCGCAGGGTGGCAATTATTTTTCATTTGGTCATATTAACTTTCTTTTATAATTGCCCACTTCCTCATCACAGATCAGGTTTAATTTGCTGCATTTAGTTGAAAAAATTTCTTTACTAGTGTCATTGATGTTTTCTTGACTATGTTTTAATTGATCTGAAGTAAATGCTTGTGGTCTTGGCTTCAAAATTATCACATGAGTAAAAGAATATTTTGACCATTTATAACAGAAATTGCTTGGTTTGTACTTCAATATGGCATCATTTTTATTCAAGACATTTCATTTTCTCACCGTCAGAAGCCTACAACAATATAAATTTATCCACAGCGCTGAATAAGTTTGTAAAGAGTTTGATTTAAAAGCATCAATACAGGTACTAGCTTCCAAAAGGCCAAGGGCTTCCAAAGATATAACTTTGCAAGGAACGACTAATGTGAGATGAGTAAGTCTGAGTAATTTATTGTGAAAGTTATGTGAAATGACTACTGTATGCATCATTTTACAAACAGAGTTACATAATTAGTATTCATTCAACATTTTTTTTCCTGGAGAGATTTTACAAGGATTAACTCATTCAGGATCATGACAAATGTGGCATGGCTTTTCTTGTGATCATCTTTCTCAAACATAAACAAAAACATAGCTCTCGATGAGTGAAAAATTTAAACATTGTTTTAAACATTGATAATAACATATCTAAACTAATGACAAAATATTGTAGGTGCTGAAGATTTAATTTATGGTAGGTAGTTGGAAGATTCACTTCACCCCATCACCTGTAGCCATCTGTGTGCAGATGGGCAGGTGGAAGTTGGGGTGCTTCCCCCTCTGTAGCTATGATCTATCATATGGATGGAAGTGCACCTCTGATCTTCTCCCCACCACTTTGCAATTAGTGTTTTTTTATTTTGCTTAGCTAAAACAAACAAACTACAATGGTGCAAGTTTACACATTGGATGTATTTTCTGTGATGGGATTAACCAATAGTATGACAAGGGCACATGACATTGTGGATATATTTCTGGATTACCAACCAGTGACCCAAACTGTTGACCTTGGGGTAAGTATTTAAATTGCACCATAACAGCATAAAATAGTTCTGCAAGTAGAAAGTTAACTTTAATCATAAATATACCAAATTGTCATAAAATTGTCCAGTTTACAAAAGCCTTCCAGGTAAAGAGACTTACTAATTTTCCTCCAGTAGGCCCAAATGTGACACCAAACTTTCAGCAAACTCGTTAACAGTCCAATGCTTTCTGAATTTGCCCTAGCAAACAACTTAGCTCAATGTATTTTGGAATAGTCAATAAATACCAGCGATATTCACCATGTATGAATAAATAAATTTTGGGAGTATTAGGGTGAAAGGTGGTGGTGATTGGATAGGCTGAAATATGAGGAAGTGCTTAGAAAGAGATAGATGTGTGTACTGTATATGCAATATAAATGGGTATAACAAATAATATGACGAGGAAGGCCTGACAGTGGGGGAGGACTTCAATGTAGAATAGAAATCAATAGCCTAACAAGATCAGGAAAGCTGAGTATGATTGCATCTTCACTGATAACTTATTGTGCATAGCCGTTGCTTTGAATTTGTTTATTTCGGTATTATTAGACCAAATTCATTTAAGTTAATAATTGGGATATTCCCTTGAGAATTAATTGTCAATATTCTGTATAGGCCCAGGAATATTATTCCTCTTTCTTAATTTTATTCATAATAATTGGGTAATTTCTGCGATTGGCATCCTTTCCAGCATGGCACGGTTGACACCTGGATGGCATGCTGAGGAACTGCTCTGAGACCTTACATTTAATTTTCTTTTAATACATAGACTGCTGTGATTAATTTTCTTTCGCCTGCTCAGTGACAGGCCTGGAAAACATCAGATTGAAAAGGTATTGAATCCCTTGTCTTGTTTATCCTGTACAAAGCAAATAATTGAATAATCTCGGCTTTCATTGGTATCTCTGCACCTTGTTTGTGAAAGGTCCTTTGCCCTTTCGATTGATGCTAGTTGTGCTCAACATCTACCATTGAACCTTGCATCTAAGCAGAATTGTTTCAGACATTGTTTTCAGGCCATGTCAAAACCTTTGCAGAAATTTCTGGGACAAATTACACCACCTTATTATTTTGATCAACGACTTGTGGTTGTAAATTGTATAGAAGTGGGTGACAGGATTTCCACCCAGGATGACATCCTTATGCCTTGTGGTTATAAGCACTGACTGCCAGTAGCACTGCAGATGGTACTGCTGCCTCATAACTCCAGTGAAAAGAGTTTGAATTTTACCCCTGCTGTCTCTGTGGAATTTTTAAGTTCTCCCTGCGATCATGGGTTTGCCTTGGGTGCTTTCATTTCCCCCCTAATGGTGTGCTGATTGGCCCAACGCTTCCCTAACCTCTGGACCTTTGGCTCAGCATCCACCCAACTCTGTCCTACTGAACTCCAACTGGACTTCTATTCTCCAGCAGCCACCTGAACACTTGGGCTTACTTGGCTTTGCTGTATACGCCACAATGGCACTGCATGCAGAGGAACCTGGTCAAAGATCTTGGGTTAAACAAGCTATTGAAATTTGTTGTGCCAATCCTGAAGCTGAATTGGCCATCACTACCTGTCACAGCTTTAAATTCTGTGTCACCCAGAGAGTGAAAGAATATTTAGGTCACTGATCGTTTTCAAGCCTCGACAAAGGTGGCAAGGACATTCAAGAAGATGGAAATAGTTTCTAGTTGCCCATACAAAATTAAATTTTAAATATTCAAAGGAAAACTGCAATTTTTATGGGATCATATTAAAATTGAATTTCTACCATGTCATGGATATGAATTAATACAATTTCAGCCTCACAGATAGGGAAAAAACAGCAGAAGAGCTAAAAATTGACACAGTATGTTGTCAGGTCTTTAATAATTTGGAATGTAAAAGGTTAAGAAGTTTGAACGGGAAGCATTAGACTTTTTTGTGAGATATAATTGTGATGTCATTGATCATGAACAATTTAGATAAATGACACCAACATGCATTCTTCATAATGGTTTGACATATTTTGGATTTGACTGATGATGAGAAACCTTCCCCCTTTAGGTTCCACTTCAGGCTATTCTGTGCACTTCAATATTGCTGCTTCTCATTCTCTGCTCTGTTCCTTGCTTTTTGAAAAATGGAAACACTCTGTTCATTTCATTGTAAAGCATTGCCTTTGGGCCTAGCTGTTTATCTATTTCCAATATTTCAAACTTCTTGACACCGTACAAAAACAGAAATTAGAATTTTGGGTAGAAAAGTTTTTCTTCTGTGCCTGTTGTGTTTCTGAACTCCAGTATTTTCTCATGTTGAGCGGAGCATCAGTCAGAATAGAAGGGCGCGAGGTTGAAGTGATGTTGAGCAGTTCATTCACACCACAATGAAATTCACTCTCCTCTCATATTCAGCTCCACCCCCCCATCCCTGCTTCATCATCTAAAACTCCTTTACTGCCTCTGAATTGCCGTTTTGCATTTTCAATATCCAAACCCAGATGAACAAAAATTTCATTGATATCAAAGCCAGTATATGGCTGAATGGGGCATCAAGTGGGTAAAGCTGAAGACAGTAGATATTGAGAGGAAAATACTCCTATGGTCAGAGTCAAATCTCATACAAAAGAAGACAGCCGTGGTTGTCAGATGTCCATCATCCCAGGCCCACGATATGACTACAAGAGTTTCTTGGGGCAGTGTCCTAGACTCAACCATCTTCAGCAGTTTTATCTAGGACCTTCCATGTACTATGGGGATGTTTGCACAATGTTTAATATTATTCACAGCTCCACAGCAACTGAAGCAGCTCACGCCTGCATGCAGCAAGACTTAAACAGTATTCAGGCATAAATGAACAATTGATAACTAACACTTGCTGTTAAGAAATGACCACCTGCAATAAGAGAAAATCTAGCCTACAACCACTGACATTCAATGACTTTACATTGTCTCCTCACCATAAGCATCCTGAGCGTCACTACTGAATGGAAAATCACTGGATGAGCCACATAAATTCCAGGGGTACAAATACAGGTCAGAGTCTGACATTCTGCTGTGGGTGACTCACCTCCTGACACTTTCACAACCTAGAAGTCACACAAGTACTGTGATGGAATACTTCACCTGCTCAAACAATACAAACAGTGCAATACTATCCAGAGCATAGCAGGCCACTTTCAGGTACCCCATCCACCATCTAGAACGTTCATAGCCCACATGTTGGCATGCAATGGCTACATTGCGTGGCATCTATGCCAAGTGCAATTCACCTAGGCGATTTTGATAGCAATCCCATATTTGTGATCTTTACTATGAATGGCAAGGAGTACAGTCTCAGGGGAGCACTGTCACCTCGCAAATTCCTCTTCATCCTACTTCCTACCCTGCCTCTGCTCTCTGTCTTTTATTATTTCTGGATCTAAATCACAGAATTCCTTACCTAACAGCACCTATGAAACATTTTCAGTAGAAAGATGACAGCTGTCCAAGAGCAATTAGGGAAAAGGAGAAAAAACGTCAATCTTGCTAAGCCCAGGTACTGAACAATGTCCACAGGCCAAGCCTCTTCCCATCAGGGAGGAGGTTCGGTAAGACCCCCATTCAACATTTGAAGACCAGCTTCTTCTTATCTGCCATCAGAGTTTTGAATGCTCTATGAACCCATCAACACTACCTCAATATTTTACTCTTTTTGCACTACTAATTTATTACATATATATATATTTCCTATTGTAACGTAAAGTAATTTTTCATGTATTCTCTGTACTGCTGCTGCAAAAGAACAAATTTCACAACATATGCCAGTGCTGATAATCATGATTCTGATTCGAATTTCAGATGCCGAAATAGAGGAAAATTATGCAGTTATTTTTAACATAGTCCTTCCCAATATCCAGTTTTCTCATCTGTGAGAAAATATTGAATGATAATGATGCAATCTAATTAAATGACAATAATGATATGAAAGGATCATTAATATTTTAATTTTTATTGACATAGACATTCATTTTCCTTGACCTGACATTTTCTTGGGTTAATAGATAACAAATGAATTATGTAATTAGTGAAATTTATCATTTCCCTCAGACTCAATATATAGTCAATCTCAATACAGGATGGTATGTTTATTTGCTTTTAACACATTGACTGAAAATATGGTAAGGAATTGAAAGGGTATTATAACTACTGTGAACACAATGGGCTTTGTGCAGTAGGATCCTAGAAATATGAATCAGAATCAGGTTTATTATCACTGGCATGTGACGTGAAATCTGTTAAGTTAGCAGCAGTTCAATGCAGTACATGATCTAGCAAAGTGAGAAAAAAAATAATAAATAAAATAAAACATAATAATAAATAAACAAGTAAATCAATTACACAGAGGGGAAGAAGCTAATCCTGAATCACTGAGTGTGTGCCTTCACGATTCTGTATCTCCTACCTGATGGTAACAGTGAGAAAAGGGCATGCCCTGGGTGCTGGAGGTCCTTAATAATGGATGCTGCCTTTCTGAGACACCGCTCCCTCAAGATGTCCTGGGTACTATGCAGACTGGTTCCCAAGATGGAGCTGACTAGATTTACAAACCTCTACAGCTTCTTTCGGTCCTGTGCAGTAGCCCCTCTGTACCAGACAGCAGCCTGTCAGAATGCTCTCCACGGTAGAACTATAGAAGTTTTTGAGTGTATTTGTTGACATACCAAATCTCTTCAAACTCCTAATGAAGTATAGCTGCTGTCTTGCCTTCTTTATAACTGCATCGATATGTTGGGACCAGGTTACATCCTCAGAGATCTTGACACCCAGGAACTTGAAGCTGCTCACTCTCTCCACTTCTGATCCCTCTATGTGGATTAGTATGTGCTCCTTCGTCTTACCCTTCTTGAAGTCCACAATAAGCTCTTTTGTCTTACTGACGTTGTGTTCCAGGTTGTTGCTGCGGCACCATTCCAATAGTTGGCATATCTCACTCCCGTACACCCTCTCGTCACCGCCTGAGATTCTACCAACAATGGTTGTATCGTCAGCAAATTTATAGATGGTATTTGAGCTATGACTAGCCACACAGTCATGTGTATACAGAGAGTAGAGCAATGGGCTAAGCACACACCACTGAGGTGCGCCAGTGTTGAGCGAGGAGGATAGCTAAGGACATTAGCACTGTGGATTAATTAACCTATCATTGGAAACGTGGAAAATTTCACTAGTTCCTAACTTCAGTGTTAAGAATGCGGAAAGAATGGTGCCTCACAGTTTTCTACATAGTAGGGATTTAGAGATAGAAAAAAAGTTTTTGAATAGGGAATTGGCAGAATAGCCCAAGAATTATTAGGGTCATGATGTCTTGATGTTTGTGAGCAGCTAAAAGGTTCACTTGGATCAACAACCCTTTGTCTGAAAATAGTTTCTCTGAAATATCAGAATTGAATTCCTCCAGATATATTAAAACATTTAAGATAATTTTATTAACTTGCATGTCAGTTATCTGAAGTTTGCCTCACAGCCTCACAGTCCTTCTTGTCCATTGAATTGGATGCAGTTCAAGAACCCATGCCAGCTCTAATCCACAGAAGGTTCAGTAGACAATTTTCTCATATTAATACAAATATGTATTTAATACAACCAGTTTCAAGGGCACCAATGCAACCCACAATGAAAATTTGGTTGACCCCTTTTGGAATTAATTGTCAGGTATTTAGAGCTGTCAAACAACTTAAAGTTTAATTCTGGCATTCATATCTCAGTCCTTCATTGTGAGTGTTTCTAGTTGACTTAAGAATCATTAGATTGTGTATAACAATATCTACCGTTTCTGAATAAAATAAATGTCAAGAGAATTGACATTTCTTAAAACAACTCCAATATCAAGTTTAACTGTATAAATCACATCATGCCTTCAGTAACTGCTTAAGTCAACAGACCCTACTTGTACACATTTATTTCTTAAGTTTTTATCAAATAAGTTCACCAGAATGAAAGTGAAAATGGAAACTCTATTCAAAGAAAACAACATTGTACACATAAGTGCACTCCAGTTACAAGTGATTTTTTTTCAGTAAAGCAGTTGGTATTATCATAGTGGAAGTACCTTGGAAGTTCCTTCCCAGTAAGAGATACTGAGAAGCCCTTTCTAGGTAGTTGTGTGCTTCCATGGAGTTAAAGTAAAGACTTTATAATTATGGTTCTAATTTCCTGTTTGCTTGTAGAATGCCTTGTTAAGATGAATCCAGAATATAAATGCAATTTATTCATTTGATGTCCGAGTTGGGTCATAGCAGTAACAGATGAAAATCCAATCATTTGAAAGTTTTCCAGTACCAGGAACTCATTGTTCCACTCACTATAAACTATTAAATGACAATTGTCAGTCAAGTTGGCTTCAATTAAGTTACTTTATTTTCCCTTCATCTGTGACAAACTCATCAGTTTTATTGAATGTTCTCAACTGAGGAAGTTGCGTTCAAACTCAGTTTACAGATCAATGAAAATAGGGAACAGGGGAATGTGCAGATACAGTTGATTTAATTTTACAGGAAATTAAAGTCCTAGTCTGCTATTGAATGATCTGTTTGTTCAAGAAGACTGAGATATGACTATGTTGTACAATAGTTTATCACTAAGTCTGTGCTATCACTCTGTCTTTGAATTTATCTGTCGATGTCAAGCATAATACCCTACATAAAATACAATTTATCACCTAACTGCACCAAAGACATTGTATCATGGTTATCTAATCCAAGCTTCATAAACAACATGTTTTGCATATGGTACTCATATAATATTACTCAACTGAAACCCTTTATAAAAGCATTTGCGTTTCTA
Organism: Mobula hypostoma; assembly: GCF_963921235.1. Lineage (NCBI taxonomy): Eukaryota > Metazoa > Chordata > Chondrichthyes > Myliobatiformes > Myliobatidae > Mobula > Mobula hypostoma. The sequence goes on along the minus strand of NC_086111.1, from coordinate 27,204,496 downwards.
ATTCAAGGCCTGCATTGCAGGAGTCTTCAGTTGTGGCTGAAACAGGGAATCAGTAACCCTGTCACAGTTCTATTGCCGTGTACTGATATGAGCTATAGCTCCACTGATACCCTATTGCCTTCCAAAATCTCACTCCTGAGCCCAAAAGTTGAAAGATGAACAATTTAATCCAGACTCACACTGCCAGAGTGAGTCATTCATTATAGTCATTAATACTTACTCACATCCAACAATTTAATACCCTGAACCCTAATAAAAATATTACCTTCACTGATCTTGGTTCCTTCTCCCTGTATAACTGTCATCTGCAGTCTCTTGGCTCATGACGATTCAACTCCTAGCCCCCTTTGGATGTCTCGATACATTACAGGCACTAGCTGCTGGTAAGCTTGGCTGGAGACAGTATTGCACCAAAATTTTGTCACCTGAGTATAATAAAAGGCAAAAGGGGGATACGTGAGGGGATCACTCAGAGATGCGCCATCTGCTCTGAGGATGTGTCAACAAGTACAGAAACTAATCGAAAGAAAATCACAGGAGCCAGGATATGTTTTGTTTACTGTACTTAATTTTTTCATTAGTGAGACGCTATGAATCAGAATCAGGTTTATTATCACCGGCATGTGACTTGAAATTTGTTAACTTAGCAGCAGCAGTTCAATGCATACATAATATAGAAGAAGAAAAAAATAAAATCATAATAATTATAATAAATAAGTAAATCTTATTTAGTATACTTTATACAGTATACATATATTCAATAGATTAAAAATCATGCAAAAATCAGAAATACTATATATTAAAAAGTGAGGTAGTGTCCAAGGATTCAATGTCCATTTAGGAATCAGATGGCAAAGGGGAAGAAGCTGTTCCTGAATCACTGAGTGTGTGCCTTCAGGCTTCTGTACTTCCTACAAGATGGTATCAGTGAGAAAAAGGCATGTCCTGGGTGCTGGAGGTCCTTCATAATGGACACTGCCTTTCTGAGACATTGCTCCTTGAAGATGTCCTAGGTACTTTGTAGGGTATTACCCACAATGGAGCCAACTAAATTTACAATCGTCTGCAGCTTCTTTCGGTTCTGTGCAGTAGCACCCCACCCCCCACATAGCAGACAGTGATGCAGCCTGTCAGAATGCTCTCCACGGTAGAACTATAGAAGTTTTTGAGTGTATTTGTTGACATACCAATTCTCTTCAAACTCCTAATAAAGTATAGCTTCTGTCTTGCCTTCTTTATAACTACATTGATATGTTGGGACCAGGCTAGATCCTCAGAGATCTTGACACCCAGGAACTTGAAACAGCTCTCTCTCTCCACTTCTGATCCCTCTATGAGGATTAGTATGTGTTCCTTCGTCTTACTCTTCCTGAAGTCCACAATCAGCTCTTTTGTCTTACCGACGTTGAATGCCAGGTTGATGCTGCAGCACCACTTCACCAGTTGGCATACATCACTCCTGTGTGCCCTCTCGTCACCACCTGCGATTCTACCAACAATGATTGGTAGACTATTGACATATGATGTGGTGGTGTAATGACGTATGCCATTCAAGTAACCCATAATGAATTACGTAAGCAAATAGTGCTTAATCAAGCAATACATTACAACTTTACTCAAAATATTATTGAGACGTTGATTACAGTACACTCCTCCCTGCATAGCTATAAACTCCAACTCAAAATAAAATGTAACTCAACTCAACTATGCAAAGTATTGTACTGTAGTCATCATATGTATAGTATACTATATAATGCAACTTCTCTATAGACATCCACAGCACTGCAACTTTTAAATTGTCTCATTCAGGCTGAAAGATTTAATCACTGCAGGGGATTTCTAACTCTTGTGGGATAACATATTTCCTGACAAGGGGGAAGGGGTTCACTCAACTTGGCCAGTCCCACAAAAAGGATAGCTGGTGAGTTGTTGGTTATGGAGTGTGCTGCATTGTGATATGCAAAGAGGAAATTGGCAAATTTCTGATTCAATGGCAATGTCAGTGTTCTGTTGACACTGCTCGTCGTATGTTCTTTAGACTCTGAACAAAACTTTCTCCCAAGCCTTTTATAGCTGAGTAGTACAGTCCAGATATAATACATTTTATTCCATTCACTTCAGGAATAACTGAAAGTGTTCTTCAACAAACTGTGATCCAGTGTCATCGACTAGGCGTTCTGGAACACTCGCCCTTGAGAAGAAGCTTCTCTTTCAATATTTTTATTAGTTTCTGCATAGAAGAGTACGGGGTACAAGAAGATATATATTATAAGTCAATAGAAAAAAATAAAATAGTACCAAATACATTGTATTAAAAATAGTTACAATCACAAAGCCCTGTATTCATAAAACTTAAATTAAATTGTAATATTGAGATATAATAAGTTTGTTATACAGAAAAAAAACCTAAACCCACTACCAAAGTCAGAGCTGTTAGGAAAAGCAAGAAAAAAGGGAAAAAAAACACTTATCATATAATAAAATATAGTATTAGCCACCATCTGTACTTTTACAACAAATCAAAGGTTTTGAAAATAACTCAGAAATGGTCCCAACAATGTATAAAAGTGTAAACATAAGGAATTCTGCAGATGCTGGAAATTCAAGCAACACACATCAAATTTGCTGGTGAACGCAGCAGACCAGGCAGCATCTCTAGGAAGAGGTACAGTCGATGTTTTGGGCCGAGACTGCTAGATTCAAAAACTGAACAACGGATCTTCTCTAAATTTAAGCATGACAAAACATCATGTAACCATTGAGAATGAGTAGGTGGAACAGCATCCTTGCATTTAAGTAAGAGCGCCCTCCTAGTTATAAGAGCGATGAAAGCCAAAATACGCAAATCAGGCATCTCCAAAATAAAGTCTTTTCCTCCAACAATACCAAATAATGCAGTCAAAGGGTTAGGCTTAAAACTTACCTTGAAAAGTACCGAGAAAGTTTGGAATACTTCCTTCCAGTATCTTTCAAGGCTCAGACATGTCCAAAACATATGAATTAATGAAGCTTCTCCATTATTACATCTATCACAGAAAGGAGATATATCTGAATAAAAATGAGATAGCTTATCTTTAGATATGTGAGCCCTATGAACCACTTTAAATTGAAAGAGGGAAAGACGGGCACATAATGATGAAGTGTTAACCAATTAAAAAATTTCATTCCAAGTTTCCTCAGAGATTCAAGTCTGTAAGCCTGGGTTTCTTTAGAAGCTAACTCTTAATAAATTTTCTATTATTTCTTTTCTCGGATCCTCACTCCCTTTATCCTTTAGTAAACTAACTGAAAATTTGTCAGTTAAACATACTTTGAGGATCTGGGTACAGTTTAGGAAACTCTTTGGTCTATTGAAACTTTCTTTGTCTAGTCCCATTAGTTCTAACTATTTTTTAACCTTCGATGACCGATTCAGTTTTTGAAGAATGTGATAGATTGGGTATTAAATGCTACCAGGATTTGTTTGTGGAGGACATCTTCTTTCGTTTGAGCAAACGTCAGCTAAATATAGTTTACCCAAAACTCACTTTTTCCATTATTTACAAATTAGAGATTTTCTGTATCTCAACTATATACATTTCCTCTAAGTTCTGATAAGGACTTACTAGATGTACTATTTAATTTGAAACCTTTTTATAATGGTTTAATATCCAATATTTATGGTATGTTGCTAGGAATGAGAAATGTTTCTAAAGACAAAATTAAAAATCTTTGGGAGCAAGATTTACGGACTTCAGTCTCTGAGAAGAAGCTTCTCAACACATTAGCAATGTGCAAGGTTGTACAGGAGGCTACTGGGAACACTTCTGACCACTTTGTAGCTGCATCCATTACTACCAAGAAATTTGTGCCCATGAATGGTCCTGCAAAATCTGCATGAATCCCTGCCAGAGTAATGCAGACCATTCCATAGATAGAGGGGCAGTGTTCTTGACATTTCCTGGACTTGTTGGCATCTTGAATAATGTATGCTAAGCTGTCTGATTTGCTGGTCTATCCTCAGCTACCAGATGAAGCTTTGAGCCAATGCTTTCATTTTGACCATGCCTAGGTGACCATATTCTACCTCTTCCAACACTTTAGCTCTCAGCTTGGATGGTAAACCAACCTCAATCCCCACATAAGACAACCCCGTCAAGGACAAGGTCATCCCACTGCTGGTGGAAATGGGGGGTATCGGATTTCTGCTGCACGTTCAGTCATCTGGATAGCCACATAAACCTGAAACAGTGTGGGGTCTTTTTGGTTTCATTTAGATCATTTCTGCCATATTAGGGAGACTTTCAATTTGCATCAGGGAGAATATATGAAGAGGAGTGTCCTATTTTGTAAAATATTCAGCTATTTCCATTCCCAAGGGTAAATGGAACAGTCCCTCAGCATTTCCATGATTAGTTGTCCTTTTGAATTTGATCATGTAATTGAATCCTGCAAGAAACAGAGCCCATCTCTGCATTTGTGCTGCTACTGTTAATAGAACACCATCCAATGAAATGAAATGGACACCAGCAGTTGATGATCAGTAATGCAGATCATCAACTGCTCCTATGCAGGTACTGATTGAAACATTTTCCACACCAAGCTAGCCTCAAGGCCCCGCTGTCAATCTGTGCATATTTTTTTCTCTCTAGAGGTAAGGGAATGTGATGCAATGGCTATAGGATGTTCATTTCCATCACTCATAACATGTTACTTAACTGCATTTATAACATAAGGCAAGGCATCGCCAGAAAGCTTTATTGGACAATGTGGATCATAATGTGTGAGTACAGTATCTGATGTCACCATTTCCATTAACTTTTGGAAAGCCACCACACTTTGCTTCCTCCATTGCAATTTCTTCTCAATCTTTACTGAAGTGTTCAAGAGGTGGAGCACAGAAGCTAAATTTGGCAGGAACCTGTTATAGTAATTGACAATTCCTAAAAAAGATCACAAATGTGACACGTCCTTTGGCCTTGGGGCATCCACCACTGCTTGAATTTTCTCAGCATACTTGTGTAATCTTTGTACATTAATGATGTGACCACAGAATACGATGTGTGGTTTAAAGAATTGACACTTGTTGTATCATGCTGTGAGCACAGAACATTGCTTTGGCATCATCCAATGCCCTTATTAATTTTTCTTCATTGACTCTATTGCAGAGAATTTAGCATTCCAAAGATGAATAGATTTCCAATCTAGTTGTAGTTGTCTCAGCCAATCAAGACACAATAATGCTGGCCCTCCCCTTTTTTTTATCATATACAAGCCCAATGTGGATCGTTGGTTGTTGTATTTCACTGTTATGAATATCATTCCCATAGAAGTTATCTTTTCTCCAGTGTAAATTCTTAACTGGATACCTGTAGGTTTCAGTTCTGTCACAATCACAGATTCAGCAATGCAGTAGATACAGCAATTGTGTTTGTGAATATGCACATGTCAGCACCAGTCACTCCACCTCCCCCTCCTCCCCGCCTGGTAGATGGTTCCCTTGTCTACATGATGCGGCGCCTCCTGGCATCTTGCTGGGTATGTGGTAAGGCCCAGTACCTTATGGACTGGGAAGGGTACGGCTCAGAAGAACGTACTTGGATCCCGGCGAAGGACATCTTAGACAAGTTGCTGATCCGGGACTTCCAGCGGACACAGGTCTGTGGTGCCTCAGGGACTGCACCTAGAGAGGGGGGGCCCTGTCGCAACCACGGATTCGGCAGCGCAGTGGATATGGCAATTGCGCTTGTCAATATGCAGGTTTCAGCTAATTATTATTTAATCGTGATAGTATTTAACTCCATACTTGTTGTCATTGTGCTTGTCAAGAGTTGGACAGAGCACAGCAATGCTTCGTTGCCTGTTTGCTTTCGGCCTTCCCTGAGAAATCGGACTTTGGAGTCAATTGACTTTGAAGACCAGCGCTATTCATTTAATGTTCAGATTTTCTTTTTAGCCACAGTGTAGGCTTCGTTTTCCATTTGAGAGTTTTAGTTAACAGCCCCTTAGCATTTATTGTTTAATTTTCCCTTTAACACTGTTCATATTAAAGTCTGTGAACTATTGACCTGCTTCAGTGTCTCTCACTCCGCACTTGGGCCATATCCGAACCTCGTAACAAGTTCAATATCTTTGAAGATCCTCAAACTCATTTTGTGAAATGACTGAAACAACTGAGCTAGTATCCACTTCCATTTTAATTGATTGTCATTCACTTCTACTGTCAGCTAAAATGCTTGCCTCTTCACATTACGAATCTTAAAGCCACCCAGTCCTTGTCATTCTCATCATTATCAGAATTTTCATCAACAGCATGCAGACTAATGCTCCTTTTGAAACTGCACCTTGAATTTTTAGTTTTTTTTCTTGCCTGTGCAATCCATTTATATTTGTCTGCCTGAAATGTTCTTTGTATGTGTTGTACTTTGTTGCATTTTTGGAAGTTTCGCCTTCAAACTTCCAAACATTGGTCTGGTACATCTGAGCCCCTGTCATATCATTAACACAATTCATTCGGCCAGGTAGGTTTCTGTTTAGTCATTGCAATTTTGCTCATGCTCATTGTTATTCCTGATTGCAGCTCAGTTGTGTCTCAGGCTGCTGTTTCCATTGACACAACTATTTCAACTGTTCTTTTAAATGTGATATGTGTTTCAGTTGGAAACTGTTTTTGAATGCTTTTTTGTAAAATTCCAAAAGCTAAACAATCTCTCCACGCATCATTAAGCCCATCCCTGTACTGACAATGTGCAGACAATCTCTTCAATTCAGCCACATATCCTGAAAAGGACTTGTTTTCCTTTTGATTGTACTTATGAAACCTAAAGTATTCTGCAATCAACACTGGTTTTGGTTCTAAATGTTCTTGCATTACATTTATGATAGCAACAAAGCTCAAATTAACTGACTGGTTGGAGCATTTAAACCACTACTCAATCAGCATGCTTTCCCACCTATTGCATTCAGCAATACTGGCACTCATTTTTCATCGGGTATTTTGTTTATTTTAAGATATTGCTCAACCCTTTCAGTACACATCATCCAGTTATCTGTTGTGCAATTGAACACATTTATCTTTCCAATGTAGCCAGTTATTTCAGCTTTTTGCTTATTTACTATTGTTATTATTATCACCGGGCACACATGGTTTATGAACCCATGGCTGTACATGTCATGTTGCCTGATAATTTCATCTATTTTCTGCTTTTAAAAAAAAACTCAAATGTCTATCTCCTCTTCTGAAGAAAATCATGCTGCGCTCTTTTTTAACTCAAGCATCCTTCTCCCCTTCAGAAGAAAAATATGCTGTGCTTCAATGAGTAGCTAGTCCTCTCAGGTTGGTTTTAAAACATCTTCCTTGGGAATGATGAGTAAAACATTACTGGGCCAGATCTTAAGACATAGTATTAACATTATCAGGCCAAAAATCGTGAGACTGCTGCCACCAGCTGCCAGCTGTGTCAATTCACCTTGGAGCTCATACTGTATTTGTATGCTTCAATGTTGTTTGGGTGGGTCTTATATGGAGAATAGGACATAATGGAAGCTCATCACACTCAAAAAGGCAGCTTGAAAATGACTACTGGCACCTACACAGGAAGAATCACTTTGTGAAAATGGGAAAGAATCAACATTTTGTATATTAGCGCTGTTTCAGGTGTGTTGGTGAGTCTGTTGTAAGGCCGGGGTTCATTGTGTGACAGGTAGCTATTTTAGAACTGGGTACCTTTCGGTACCAATTCCACATACATGCAGAGCAAGTTCAACTGCTTCTAAGATGGTTCAGACACATGCAGGTAGGCAGCCTGACCAAATATTGCTAGGGTATTTTATGGGCTTACCTCAGAATCTGGAGGACAATATTTGCTGGTGAAGAATACTGGAAAATATGATTCCTAATCTTGAGGCAGTAGGAGAGATGCCATGATCCTTTCGTGGGACAGTTGGTAGAGCCACTGCCTCCCAGCACAGAGAGCTGGGTTCAGATCTGACCTTGGGTGTGGTTCCATTCTCCCTTTGATCATATGATACCCTCCAGAAGCTCTGGTTTACTCCCGCATCCAAAATTACGCTGATTAATAGGTTACTTGGCACTGTAACTTGACCCTAGCGTGGAATGGTTAAACTGACTTATCCTTTTAATCCCATTGCTCAAGATAGAGGGAGCTGAATACTAGCCATTGGTGCTTGAAATCTGTGGCTTCAGGTTAAGTGAAACAAGGAAAAGATGACTCGTCTTCTCTCTCTTTTATCAGATGCTTGTGATATATCATCAGCGAGGTGGATGTTTGACAGATGTGTCCTGGATCAAAGCATCTGTTGAAATAAACTGCTCACCATTGCATCACTTTGGAGATGTTTCCACATTCTTTTTCATCCTTTGGCTCGGTCATCTAAAGGTTGGTATTCTAACCAAGGGAGAAAATGCTGCATTCAACCATTGCTGTGAGTTATTGAGTGAAGTCCTTCCTAGTGACTACGACGAGAAATATTCTTTACATGGTGCTGCATGACCTTGATGATGGAGGGGCCGATGAAATTAATAGATCATAAGGCAGGCATGTTCACTACTACTCTATCCCTAACCCTATATCTGGATGCTGCTTGGAGGGCAAGTTCCTCTTCAGCATGCTCTGAAAATCCACAAGATCTAATCCGGATCACCTCTACCCCAAAACATAGAACCATATGCCCTACTGAAGTTCCCTGCACAATGGCTGGCCTGCAATCACACCCAGCTTTGAAGTTACAGGTATGGATCCACAGATGGTTCCACACCTATGGACTCATTTTCAAGGACTCCACAACTATTGTCCTGAGTATTTATTTATTAATTGTGATCATTATTATTACTGTTTGCTTTTTTGCATTTGCTCAGTTTGTCTTTTGCATGTCGGATATTTGTGGGTAATTTTTCATTGATTGTATTCTATTTTTGTTTGACTGAATACCTGCAAGAAAATGAATCTCGGGGTAGTATATTGACCTATGTGTACATATTTAGATAATAAATTTCCTTTGAACTTTGAATAGATGTAGAGCAATGCTGCTGTAGATGCAATATTTTAATATTAGTTTTGATTTGCAACTTGTGAGTCGAGTCCATTTTGTAGAGTTCCCTTGCTAAACATAATTAAACATTAGCCTCAGGCTGCATGTATTTATTTACTACATTTAGACAATTTAAGCTTTTAAATGAATGTGCCAGCTATTTAAATAAAGGATGGATTTGGAATTAAATAACAAGTGTCTGCAGGGAACTACGTCGCTCTTTTTCAAATAATGTCATGGATTCTTTCACCTCCACTAGGAGAACAGACTGTGTCAAACTGCTTTATCTGAATAACACTTTGAACAGTCCCTCAGCACTATAATGGAGTCATAGCTCAACAGTATAGCACATTATGTGCTCAGCAGAATATCCACTAATGCAACTGGGGCAAAACCACCAGCAATATATTCCATGCAACACCTCAATACAAACAGATAAGAGATTAAAGAGTTTAGCTTTATTTGTCACATACATTGAAGCACAGAGTGAAATGTATTGTTTGTGTTCATTCAAATCAGCGCAGATCGTGCTGGACAGCTGGCAAGGGTTGCCACACTTCCAGTGCCAACATCGCATGCCTACAATTCACTAATCGTAACCGTACCTCTTTGGCATGTGGAAGGATACCCATAGGAAACCCACAAGATCACAGGGAGAACGTACAAACTCCTCACAGACAGAAGTGTGGATCAAACCCTGATCTTAAAGCTAGCTGTTGTAATGCATTGCACTAACTGCTCTCCTAGTGTGGTGTCCACGGTAGATATGAACTGCAACTATCAGTTACAAAACATCGTTAAAATCTGAGTACTTCTAAAAATGACCTTATATTAATAGAGCATATTCCAGTTTGAAAGTGATCTGGTGCTCTCTTGTGCAGTCCAAATGGCCAAGGTTCCCTGACCTGCTTCCTAAGATCCTATGTTTGTCTCTACTAAACAATTAAACATTATCCAAATGGACCCAGGAAAAGCCACAAGAAATTAAATTGATAGACAGAGATGTGCTTGCAGAATTCAAACATTTTAGTTAACAAGCAGCAGTCTGCCAACTGCAAAGGCAGATTAACATTTCAGATCGTGATTCTTTGCTAGCATCTCTGCCCACATTGTTAACTGATCCAACTGTTATTTCTTCCAGCAGACACTGCACCTTCCTTTTCCATTTCAGGGGTTATTGGAAAGCAGGCTTCTTACACAATAGCCACTTAGTTGATTTTTATATAGTTAACATATGAGATTAATTTACATGATTATAATTCATATTATCATATTTGACTTAACTCAGTTAATAAATTAATGCATTTCTTGTATATTTTCATCAAAATAGCATTGATTATCCTTAAAAATAAATCTGTTTTATAATATGCTTTTAGGTGTAGGTTTCAGATGATTTTATATTTATATTGTCCGGGTATATTGTCTATACTTAATTGCTCTTGAAAAGGTAGTGGTGAGCCACCTTCTGGAACTGTTACACTCGGAGGAATGCTAATATATTTCCAAGCCAGAGAGTGTGTGTGACTTGGAGGAAAGCCAGTAGGTGGGGTTTTATTCATGAAGTCGCTGACCTTATTCTGCTTGGTGGGAGAGGTTGAGGTATTCTAGATGAGGACCTGGAATGTATTTTGTGGATGGAAATTCTGTGGTAACTGTGTATTGATGAAGAAGGGAATGAATGATTTGGATCATGAATGGGGCTAATTAAAGGCAGTCAATGATTATGCTCTTAAATGGGGGCCAGTTAAATGGATTGCTTTTCTTTGGATAGTACTGAGTTTCATGAATGTTGCAATGGAATCCCAAACAAGTGAGAAACATGGCTTGATAATATCATAGAGGAGCAGAGTTGACGGCATTATTGAACATATTCGATTTAAGATGTTGGTCCAGCCTTGTTTTGTTCCATCTGCTTTTTTTGGGGGTTTCGTATTTATTTTTATTTTTTTGTTTTTTGGGGGGGGTTTCTTTCTATTTTTTTTTCTTTTTATTTCTTTTTTCTCTATGATTAACTGTATTAAGAGTTTGGAAGTCTATTACACCTGTATTATTTGAAATCTTTTTTTGTACATGTTTATCAACAATAAGATTATTCCAATGTCTCTATATCAATATTGTTATCCTGTTTATAATTTTGGAAAATTAATAAAAAGATTTAAAAAGAAAGAAAGAAAGATAATATCGGAAAGAGAGGAGCTAAGATGGCACCAGAGGGTGGTTTCTTCGAGTTCATCTGTGAAACAGCTTAAATTTCTCTCTTTGATGTCTCCTTTTCCCCTTTCCAAGGTGGTTGTGGTTCTGTCGGAGTCTATGAGGAGTCTCACTCTAACTGAGGTTCTTTAGGGCGGTGGATTCCCACTTACAGAGTTTGCCGATCAGCTGTTTTTGATATCTCTGGGAGAGGCCTAGAAGACGAGCACCTCAGGCTGTGGCCTCATGTGGCCTCTGTGAACACAATTCCTCACTGGTGTCATCAACTGGAACGTCACAGAGATTGCAACGTCGGGCTGTTGGAGGCCTCTGACCTTGGGTGATCTCTCCCTCTCTCGCTGTCTCTCTCTCTCTCTCTCTCTCTCTCTCTCGATGGAGTTGGGGGGAGAATCTGCTGGTTCTTGAGTTGGGTGAGCTCAGTTAAGCATTGCTTCAGACTGTAACATCGAAACAACAATATGTTGGTCTCCCTCTCACTGTGGATGTCACAATGGGGGGCGTTGGGAGCAAGGGTGGACCCAAATGCAAGACACATCTTGAGAGGTTAGCAGGCTGGGACTAAGGGTTTGGGCTAGGACTCAGAATCATGGACTGCCAGAGCCAGGACTTGACTTGGTACTAGGATGCCACCAGGGCCAGGACTTGACTTGGCACTTGGATGCTGTCAGGGCCAGGACGTGGTACTTGGAGCCTCCGGGTAGTGGGGAGCTCTCGACTCTGCCTGGGAACAGTAGACAGTGGCTCTTAATTCCCTCTGGCGGGTTAACTGATAGACCCGCCTCGGCGAGGATACTTTGCAGGCTCACTCCGGTGAGGAAAGGCGACTTACTGGCACTCGCTTTGGGGGGAGAATAGGCTTGCTCCAGCCAGATGACATTAGCTCGCAGTACCTTTGGTGACTTTGCAAATGCCCTTGCAACAAACGGCTGAAAGTCGGAGACTATAAACTGCCGGTTCAGCTGAGAGTGCATTGCCTCCAATCACCAAGCCCGAGGGACACGGGAAAACAGGGAATCAACGGTCCAGATCGTAACATAAACAAAGTAAATTTAAAGGGAGCCTGATCCAGACCATGACAGTGGAAAGAGTGACACCTCTCTGTGAAAGAACCATGTTGAAGTGCTGGGTTATGGGCTGCAGTTTTTGATAGACCTAGATCATGTTCCCTCTGGGGGCTTTGTTATTGCTTGCTTGCTGGGTGGTAGGTGCTGACGCTTCCTCCTGGAACAAGTGAATGATGATTTGCTGTTGCTTGTGCATGGGAGGAGGGAGGGGCATTTTGAGGTTGTAACATTTTTCTGTCATTTATTTTTTGGGGTTTTGTTCTGTTTCATGGATGCCTGCGAAGAGTAAGAGTTTCAGGTCGTATACAGTATATATTCTCGGGATGTCGAGAAGTGAAATGCTTTCTGCAAGGTACCCAGATCTGATCTACTCTAGTAATACTACTATTTACATCTTTGGTTTAATTCAGTGTCTAGGCAGTGGTGATCCTTTTGCTGTGTTGATGGTGGAGGATTCCACTATGTTATTGTTAAGTAAATAGATTGTCTCTTTTTAAAGATGGTCATTGCTTGGTATGTGGGTGACATGATTATTCCTTATTATATCTTTGGTCAGAGCTGAATGTTTCTAGGTTCTGTTCCATGCAGGCATGACTTAATTCTTTTCAACAAGAGGTGTGAAAGGAAATAAACCGTATTCACTCAGTTCTGATATTTGATAAGAAGATCATATCTGAAGCAGCTGATGGTCATTGGGCCCAGGTCTCTGCCCTGAAGGACTCAGAGTTGTTGGGATTATTGACATACCCGATCAAAACTTTTCCATGGATGGCTTCCAGACCGTTCGAGCTGACCGGAAGTGCATTGACAGTGGTAAGCGTAAAGGAGTTGGGGGCTTACTGTTCTGGTTAACAATGGATGGTGCAATCCTGGTCATATTACGATCGAGGAATGTGTTTGTAGACCGGATATTGAACTTTTTGCTGTTGGACTCTGGCCATATTCCACCAAGATACAACACTGGGCGTCACGGGAGGTTGTTCCTGCCTGTGGCCATCGAACTTTGCAGCTTCTCCCGTGGAGGGTCAGACACCCTGAGCCAATCAGCTGGTCCTGGACTTATTTCCATCTGGCAGAGTTTGCATATTGTTGTTTGATTGTTTGTGGTTTTTGTATTGCTATATTTATGCTCTATTCTTGGTTGGTGCGGCTGTAACGAAACCCAATTTCCCTCGGAATCAATAAAGTATATCTATCTATCTATCTATCTATCTAACCACAACTATTTTCATTTTTGGGGAGGCTGACTCCATCCAGTGGTGTGTTTCATCCTTTGATGTACATTGACTTCAGAATCCCTTGATACTGCCAACAATCGAATGCTCCCTCTATGTCTAGGGTTGTTTCTCTTACCTCACCACTGGAATTGAGCTCTCTGATTCAAGGTTAATGGTGACCAAATGCTGACTAATAACCAGAGAGTCATAGAGCACTGCAGCACAAAAACAAGTCTTTTCTGATTCATGCTGAACCCTTATTCTGCCTGGTCCCATCAACCTGCACATGGACCATAACCCTCCATACCCTCCCATCCATGTATTTATCCAAACTTCTCTTAAATCTTGCAATGAAACCTACATCCATAACTTGCACTGGCAGCATGTTCATGGAAGTTCTCCCTCAGGCTCACCTTAAATATTTCACATTTCAACCTAAACCCTGATCTCTAGTTCTAGTCTCACCCATCCTCAGAGAAAAAAGCTTGCCTCCAACTTTCCTATCTATACCCTCATAATTCTGTATATATCTTTCAAGTCTCTCTTCATTCTTCAACTCCAGGGAATAACGTATTCAATCTTTTCCCATATCTCTGGTCGTCGAGTCATAGCAATATTCTTGTGAATTTTCTCTATTCTCTTTGTCCTGTTGATAACACTTTCCATCTCTTTACTTATGATTGAGAGTAGGCTGGTGGATCAGTATTCAGACTGAATAGATTGAATAGCTTCAGTAATACTTCTACACTGTTGAGTAAACATCTTCTCATAATTGTGCTGAAATTATTTGGGAAGGAGTGCAGATAAATTTGGAATGCATCTTCAGCCTTTAGATTTGCAACTAGGATGCTGTCTTGTCCATTCCCATGCTGTGGTCATTGCTCTCTGATATTCTTTGATATCACAAGGATTGAATCAAATTGTTCAAAGACGATTCTGTGACAAAATTGGAAGGCTGCAATATCTTGAGGAGACTGAAGCGTTCAAACTAAAGGTGATTATGATTGCTTCAGCCTTGCCTTTGGCAAATACATGCTGGATCCCACGACCACTACGCGATGGGTTATACTTCATCATCACATTAGCTGTTTATTTGTCCATAAACCACCATTCATGACTAAATGCAGCAGGATTTGAGCTTTAGTTGTGGGAGCATTTAACTCTGTATATTGCTCTGTGATTCAGCTTCACCAGGTTGTAACCTTGTTTTTCTATAACTGTCTTTGATTCTAGCATCTTTTGCACTAGATTTGGTTCTCTGACTTGATAGAACTGATGGGAGTGTGGAGGGCGGGGGGGATGGATGGCTGGGGTTATGCCAGACTATGGAGTTACACATTTGGTGGAATCCTCGTCTGCTACAAATCACAGTCCACAGTGGCCATGTATACCCAGTTTTTGATCTGTTCTACATCAATCCCATGATGGGATCCCGCACTGTTACCAACTTCACTTTTCCCTCATAATAACATCAGCTTTCATCCTCCCCACCAATTGCCACTAACCTACATGAGGCAATGAACCTACCAACTAACACACTTTTGGCATATGGGATAAAACTGGAAAGCCTGGGTGAAATTCATGGAATTACAAGCAGAATGTGCAAGCTCCATTCAGACAACACCAGAGGTCACAATTAAACCTACAGTAACTCTGTGAAGCCAAATGGCAGAGGAACTGTCCACCGTACCACGTAAGATCCTTTGATGTAGGATAACAGGTATTGGGGATTTTCAAGTCAATTTCTTCTTTCCAGATATGTAAAAGGAAACTACATTTTTATATCTAAATTCCAGTAGGAATATCCTTTTTTGACGAGATTGAATTCATATTGAATTCTTGAATTCATATTCAATAAAGGATTTCTTGATTTTGTTTTTGAGGACTCTACAAAACCTCTCCTATTTGGAATTTATGTTGAAGATGCTGGCAATTTCAGAAGAAATAAGAGCTGGATTTTTTAAATTATATTTTAGTAACTGGAATGTTCCATTCATTTTCAAATCTCATCTCTTGACCAAACAGAACATTGATCCCTGTGTAAAAGGCATAATTTGCGATTAGCTGTGAGTAGCAAAATTATTTTTAAATAATCATTTTCTGTTTTCTCTGTGTCAGCATCATTACATTTTTCTGTGATTTACATCAATAATCAATTCATAAAAGCTACAATGATGTAAAGGAATACACTGGACAAAAGATTATCTGTCATAGACTGGTCCGTGAAGTCCGCATTCCGGTTCACGGTCCGGTCCGTCAATCCGTATTCCAGGTTTTCTGGTTTTCCATTGTTCTGTTGGGTGCTCTAATTAAGGTACATGATTCTCATTTGGGCAGACACATAAATACCTCTGGAGACCAGGACTTGGCTGCTGGATTGTTCCTGTCCAAACCCCCTGTCTGAATCCCTTCTCTGCTCCTTCTTCCTGAAGCTTTGCCTCGCCTGTAACCCTGTCCAAGAACCTCATCCTGTCCAAGCCACGGCTTTGTGTTCTCGTCCTGTCCATGTGCCTCGTCCAGTGCAGGAGTTTTACGTCCTGTTCTATAGCCACGTCCTGTCCTTGCCAAGATCCTAGTCCTGAGTCCTAGCCTAGACCCGGGTTCTGGTTCCGAGTCAAGATCCAGGTTTCGCGTCCCAACCAAGACCCAGGTTCCGGGTCCTTCTCCAGGCTCTGGTTCTGGAATTCCGTGTCACTAGTCCAGGCTCCTTGTTCCTAGCTCCTAGTTCCTTGTCTGGGTTCCGAGTTTCTTGTTCATGTCCTAGCCCAGGCCCTGCATCCTAGTCTCGTCCAGGGCCTGTGTCAATGTCCAGCGTCCTTTCTTCCCCACTTCCCTTGCTTGCTTAACTCTAGTCCTAGTCCTGTTCCTAGTACGTCAGTGCCTGCGTCTTGCATTTGGGTCTGCTCCCAGCATCCCTGTTATGGCATTATCTGTTTCCTTGATGTTAAAATGCACCATCTGTTTTTTTGTGAGAGGCACACTAATGAACCATGTATTCAGAGTTAAGAAGGGAAACAGATAATTTTATGTTCGTGTTTACTGCAAGGAAAGGTTGCCTCTGAAGGGGTGTGAAGTAATGAGATTGTTCAGCCCTATAAAGAGTTATGTTTCGGTGATGGATAGGAAATCAAGGAATTGTTTATTGTCTCATTATTTTTATCCAAAAATGGAAAAAAAAACCCTTTAAGCGGAAACCAGCTTGATGCTGAAAGAAGGAGAGGATAACACTTAATGCATATTTTGGTTTGTCAGAAGAAAAGATAAGTAACCTTGAGCAGAGGCAAAATTATCTGGTGTTGTGACTGACTCAGAGCTGCTGGTTTCAACATTCGACAAGCTGTGAGGCACTTGCCATACAGTATATTGTTTTGTGCTGGGACCTATCTGCACAAGAATTCAATTTTTTTTGTCATCTTTGTAAATAGATTAACATACTTTATACTGTATACTTTATTGTCGCCAAACAATTAGTACTAGAATGTACAAACATCACAGTGATATTTGATTCTGCGCTTCACACTCCCTGAATTACAAATATTAAATATTATAAATATTAAAAATAGTTAAAATTAGTAAATATTAAATATTTAAATTATAAATCATAAATAGAAAATAGAAAAATGGAAAGTAAGGTAGTGCAAAAAAAACGAGAGGCAGGTCCGGATATTTGGAGGGTACGGCCCAGATCCGGGTCAGGATCCGTTCAGCAGTCTTATCACAGTTGGAAAGAAGCTGTTCCCAAATCTGGCTGTACGAGTCTTCAATCTCTTGAACCTTCTTCCGGAGGGAAGAGGGACGAAAAGTGTGTTGGCTGGGTAGGTCGTGTCCTTGATTATCCTGGCAGCACTGCTCCGACAGCGTGAAGTGTAAAGTGAGTCCACGGACGGAAGATTGGTTTGTGTGATGTGCTGCGCCGTGTTCATGATCTTCTGCAGCTTCTTTTGGTCTTGGATAGGACAACTTCCATACCAGGTTGTGATGCACCCTAGAAGAATGCTTTCTACAGTGCACCTATAAAAATTAGTGAGGGTTTTAGAGGACAGGCCAAATTTCTTTAGTTTTTGAATAGTCCAGTTACCATCTTTCAAAGTGTGGCTGCAGCTCCTGTGAATGAGCAAAAGAATAATAATAATTTTCATAATTAGACAGGAAAATATATTGGACTCGGGTGAACGTAATTCTACACCTAGAGCCAGACTGAAAAAGCAATAAAATATAAAACGTGCTGTGATGAACTATTGGGTGCCAACAGCCATTATTTTTTTTAATGACAATGGAAATCCCACTGTTTTAGTTTATAATCACATAGATGGAGTCCATTTGGCACAAAAGGTCCATGCCAGCTCCTAAAGGAGCAATCCTATTAGTCCCATTCTCCATTTCTCTTTCCTCCTGCACCTTCCTCTCCCTCTTGTAGATATTTCAAAGCACCTTTGATACTTATTTGTTATTGTATTACAGTAATGGAAAATGTACAATGGCTAACCAGTCTTTGTGATGTGAGGCAGAAGTTGAGCACCAAGAGAAACCTCGTTTGCTCACTGAAAGAAGGGGCCCAAGTTCGGATGGACAGCACTCAAGGTCAGAATCAAACCCGAAGTTGTACGATAGCTTACAACTCTTAACAATATTCTGCTTTGAGTGGTGTGGGAACCTTACCTATAAGAGTGGGACGTTCTGTTATTGATATGCTGAAGAAGAATATGTTGCAGGTTATGCAGAGTAGTGAACAATGTTGTCCAGGAGCGAAGAACATACCACTGCGTTATCCTGAATACTCTTAACTTTGAAACAAGAAGATCTGAATTCAAACCCAATTCCAACGTTCCCAGTGTTATTTAATTTTTATTTGTGCAACTTGTCGTCTTTTGAACGTCTGCTGTTTGTCAGCCTTTGTGTGTGGATAGATGGTTGTATTTCTTTCTTTTCCTGTAAATGCCTGCAAGAAAATGAATCTCAAGGTAGAACATAGGAACTTATACATACTTAGGTCAAAAATTTACTTTGACTTTAAAAGCTTCAGACAACACAGGCTAAGCTGGAAGTATACAATGAAGTAAAGGTATTTTTAGATTAGACATTAAACAAATGATCCCTGGTGGCTGTATATCCAGTGAAGAGTGACAGAGTTCTTTCATATTCTAGTCAATTCTCATCTCTCATCATCAAGTACAGAGTATAGATCGATAGGCATCTGTTAGTCTTGTGAGACTATGGATTTGCGCCTTGGAAGGTTTCCAGGGGGCAGGCCTGGGCAAGGTTATATGGAAGACCGGCAGTTGCTTGTGCAGCAAGTCTCCCCTCTTCACACCACTGATGTTGTCCAAGGGAAGGGCACTAGGACCCATACAGCTTGGTACCGGTGTTGTTGCAGAGCAATGTGTGCTCAAGGACACGACATGCTGCCTCAGCTGAGGCTCGAACTAACAACCTTCAGATCAGTAAACTAACGCGTTAACCACTTGGCCACACGCCAACACTATATATCCTGTTGATATCTGTGGTACAGTACCATGTTTAGCCAGTCTTCATTAATTCCATTCTTTGTAACAGTACATCATTATTTTGAAGATCCTGAATGGAATATAGGACAATGAGGAATACTCTTTACAGAAATGTTTAAAATGGAGAGAGGTATATATAGCGTGGAAAGTAATAGTCTTCTTTATGGAAGGTATCCAAAGGCAGGGGACATAGGTTTCGGGTGAGAGGGGAAAGATTTAAAAGGGATCTCAGGGTCAATTCTTTCATGCAGAGGGTGATGAGTATGTGGAGCAAGCTGCTAAAGAACTGATGCAATTGGACAGGCACTTTGAGGGGTGAACCTTAGATGGATATGGGCCCAATATATGAAATTGCGACTGGGTGGGTTGGCAATTTGTTTGGCGTGGACAAGTGGGGCCAAAGTGCCTGTATCCTTGCTGTGTTACACCATGAATCTTGCTCAATGATACATAAGGTATTAATTCAATTTCCATCTTTTTCAAGACTTACTATTCGGGCTCTGGACATGATCAGAAAAGAAGGAAAGTTGTCACCTCCAGGGATCTCCATGTCACTCAGTGTCTTAAGTCTATAGCAGTGATCTTTAAGGCTTGCCAAGGGACCCACTAGAAATGTTGATTCACAATTGGTTATTTTCTGCTTACATCTTAACCACCCAGAAAATATAATCCCCTTAACTTAGTTCTGAAGGAGAATTTGTATCCGCACTTGACAACTCTTGTCTGTTTCTAGCTCTGTCGAAGAACCATTAAAGCTTGTCAGGCCTCCCTGGAATTCTCAACAGTTAGCAGGCAAAGGCACTGAGGAAGAGAGTAGAATAATATGCTTGAACACAAAATATCTGCACTTCATCTACCTTCTCTCTAGACTGCAAAAGTGGGGGTACATGAGAAAACAAGCAAGGATAGTGTCTGGGGAAGATATGGATCTCCTATAGGAGTACTTAATTTAGATCTAAGAATAAGTTCAAGTAAGCAAACTGAACTCTTATTTGTAGGAAAGGATACTGCCACCTCGAACCAATGTGCATCTGGATGCTTTCAGTTTGAAAGCCCAGATAACAAAATGAAATTTGTCACAATGAAGACACAGAGATAAAATGTGTGTATGATTTCAAAGGGTCCTCAGTTAAGCTAAAATGCCAGTGGATGTGGGTTTGTGATATGCTGGGCAGCTTAGAGTGCAGCCTTCCCCCTAACACCCCTTCATAATATTATCTAGATCTCCCCTTGATGCAGATCACATTCAGACATAAGAATTCACCTCAGTCATCATTCACCTTGCCAGCAAATCCAGCGAATGTCAGTCCCCAGGAGCAAAGGTTATGTCTTGGTTCTAAGGTCATCAGGGGTGTCAGCTAACCAAATCACTGTCTGCTGGATCCAGTTTTCCACTCTGTAGCTCAGGCTGCTGAATCCAACTAATCAGAAGTACAGATGACCAAAATACATGGATTTTTGGAGAGGAAATGACAGGATTTATAAAGGATTTAGAGTCACAAAAACATGGAATCTGACAGCACAGTAGGTGGTGTTTTGGCTCATTCTGACTGTGCTAGTTCTTTGTAAGTGCTATCTTCTTATTCCCATTTACAAAGCTTTGAAAACTTTTCCTTTGCTAATATATATCCAATTCACTTCTGAAATGTTCTACAAACTTTATTTTACCATTCCTTCAAGCATCTCATCACATCAAAAAAAAACAATTTGCCTCATTCTAACCTTGGCTGTTTTCCCAACTGAATTAAATCTGTGTCCTCTGATAGATGACTCTAGTGCTGATGGAAAAGGGTTATCTATATTTACTCAATTGATTAGTTCCTTGTGGTAGCTAATATTGCAAACCCTCCCACCAGGTAAGAATGCATCCTGAAAGTTACCTTTCATCCCTATCTTCATCCAGTTCCTTTCAGTGAAAAATGACCATATGAAGTGCATATACTAAAAATGTATTCTGGTTAGCAAATCTGTATCTGGGATTATGCTATATAGTACTGTGCAAAAGTCTTTAGACACAATATATAGCGAGGGTGCTTAAGATTTTAGCACTGTACTCTATTTGTGAATGTGTAGTGGACAGCGAGTTTGTAAATCTGGCAGGAGCAAAGGATGTTGGGAATGGTGAGGGGGGCGTGCTGCTGGAGGGGTGTGGGTCACATGGCACAGAAGGAATGCCAGGGGTAGGGGTTGGCTCAGGTGTAGGCACACCATCCTTGAGACACCAAGCAAGGTCATTTGATTCTAATTCCTAGGTCTATTGATCATTGCAGAATGTCTCTCTGATGCATCCTGCTTCCTCCGTCTCCCATACCCTTTTCCCAACCATGATTTCCCTCCAGCTGCCTCCTTCCCACTCTCAGTCCACCATAGAGACCCATGTCAGAGTCAGGTTTATCTTCACTCACGTATGTCATGAAGTGTTTTCTTTTTCATTTTTGCAGCAGCAATACAATGCAATATATAAAATTACTATAGTACTGTGCAAAAGTCTTAGGCATCCTATCTATACATGTGTCTAAGACTTCTACACAGTACTGTACATCTTTACTGCATCTAACATGCTGCTTTCATGGAAATAAATGTTTCTTGATTATTCTTTTAAGGCAACCAGATACCTTCCATCTTCTTGGGGCCTTGTATCAAGTGATCCATTATGGTTATCCACACCCTCTGTCACATTTGTCATTGAGGCTAATCATATCTTAAATTCATTGCTAACATCTGCAGTCTCCTGCGTCAGCACATTTTAAAAAAAATGGGAAGCAGAAAAAAAAGAGATGGAACAAAGAAAATGCAGCAAATCTGATGTATTGATCAGTGTGTAATCACACTGAATGTCTACGATGGGCTAGGTACAATGTGGAGCTGAAGCGTTCCGTTTAACCTACTTGAAAATTAAACCATCACAACCTGGAGATTTGGTTAGGAGGTATCTCTGATTATTGTTTCTTCCCTCAGATGATTGCTTTCTGTTGAAGTGAATCATCCTCTATCCCTCATTCCAATTGTAAAAAAAATCTAATGAAATGATATGTTATGGAAGTTCCATTATCCATGGTCCATGAAATCCTCTACTAGGATTGAGTTTGAAGGATGGTGATAGGTGACAATGTAATTATCCAGTAGATCATAACAGAATATAATACATAATTTTAAAAACTTCACCCTGTTTCTCAAAACCTTAACTGTAATTTTTTCCTATTTGACAAAAAAAATCATTCTTGCAGTTCAAGAAATCAAAAATTACATTTATTACAAAGTGCATAAAGAAGTGGTATTGACAGTGTGTCTAAAGAATCATAAGGAAGACATGCCAATGTCTTTGCTTTCTTCCAAGGTTGAGGAGCTTTGGGTTGTCACTGAACACTTTAAAAAGAAACTTACACCTGTTTTGTTGTTGAAAGTACATCCTGATAAGTTGCATCATAGTCTGGTACAGGAATTTGAATTCATGGGAATCTTCCCACCACGTGTCCATATGAGGCCCTGCCTCAGGAAGGAAGCATCTATTATCAATGCTCACCAACATATGGGCAAAGTTATTTATTTTTGCACCTACTGTCAGCCAGGAGGTACAGAAGCCTGAAGTCCCACACCACCAGGAGCAAGAACAGCTCTTCCCTTCAACTGTTTGGTTCTTGAACCAATCTGCATAACTTAATCATAACTTCAGTATAGCAACACTATAACAACATTAGCCACTTGGAATTAAAATGTACACCCTTTGGTTCTTATTGTGTTTTTTTTCAAGTGATTTTTTTTTATAAGTTATGTTTTTCTTGTGAATGTTGCCTGTGATACTGCTGTAAGTAAGTTTAACATTGCACCTGTGCATACATGTACGGACTTGTGCATGTGATATTAAATTCAATGTCCTGATTTGACTTGGAAATTAAGTATGGCTTCTGTTTCAGATTACGGCTGTGTTATAAATGGAAGACAAACATTATGTGTATTTAATTAATTGCAAAGGCACTCCTACATGGTTGACAAGCCTCTGTTGGATCCTGATGCTTTTGCAATCCGAAAGTTCTTTGGAAATCAAGAATGAGGCATAAAACTTATTGCAAGCAATTTTGTTAAGTGTTACAAGAACAAAGAATGAACAATGAAAAGCAAAGGAAAAAACAGTTTTGGTTGTGTCATAATCAGACAAGAGATAATAAAAAAATTCCAGTGATAGCAATAACATAGAAAATTGCCAGATTCAAGTGCCATGATTTCTGCTACAGAAAATTAAAAGGATTCTGGAAAATACAGATGTAACTATCATAATTGCTGGAAAATTCACTGAATAATTACATGTACATAGATGATTATATATAAGCATGGGGAAGTTAACTACAAGAAAAATAAAAAATTCTACACCTTAATCCAACACTTCTGATATAATAGAAGTTACTAAAGGTCTCACTATACTGTGGTATGCAAAGCAGAAATTAGAATATATGTGCAGATTCAAAAACAAATCCAGAGAGAATGAACTTTTGAATAAGAATGAACTACCAGACAATCTAATGCAGTAGCTTAAATGCAGCATCCACACCCAGTACTCAATCCAATCTCCTTCCTCCTAACTTCCCCCAGAAATCTTCACTTACAATTAGTACTTAATGATATTTCAGACATCCACAATACCACACGAGAAATCATTTGAGTCACTGCCCAAAATAATTTAAAACTGAAAATTTGTCTCACAACATTAACTTTGTTGTTTAAACACCAGACATTCTCACTTGTACAGACACCAGCTGCTGCTGAACTATTGCAGAGAGAAGCATGCTCATAGGGAAGCAATAATGTTATCAGAAATGCACTTCAATAACCTGATTTTGGAAATTCAATATTGTGTGCATTGCCTTTGTTGTGCATTGTGTCAGTTTACATTATGCTTCACATTGCAACTAGTGTCCGTGGTCAGTTGTATCTGTAGAAACTGCTGCACATGCATTGGTGGATGCATTTCTCATATTACAACTGTCTTAGAAACATAGAAAATAGGTGCAGGAGTAGGCCATTTGGCCCTTCGAGCCTGCACCGCCATTCAGTATGATCATGGCTGATCATCCAACTCAGAACCCTGTACCAGCCTTCTCTCCATACCCCCTGATCCCACAAGGGCCATATCTAACTCCCTCTTAAATATAGCCAATGAACTGGCCTCAACTATTTCCTGTGGCAGAGAATTCCACAGATTCACCACTCTCTGTGTGAAGAAGTTTTTCCTCATCTTGGTCCTAAAAGGCTTCCCCTTTATCCTCAAACTGTGACCCCTCGTTCTGGACTTTCCCAACATCGGGAACAATCTTCCTGCATCTAGCCTGTCCAATCCCTTTAGGATTTCACTCAGTCTTCTTCTCCCTAAGTAATTATAAATTGAACCTATAGTTCCTAAGCAACTGTAATCTCCATTTAAAGACATTCTCAAAGACATTCAATCATATTTGCAGGTGCAAGAGCCACAAATCACCAGCCACCTCATGCTCTATTTCTTCCCTCCAGCATTTTATACCAGATATCTCCCCTGTTTTTTTCCAGTCAAGATGAAGGGTCTCAAGTGGAAATGTCATAAAGCCATTCCCCTCTCTCAACTTTGCATCGTTGTGTGATGCCTGTGATGAGTGATTCAGTGCTGCTGAGCCATAACAACGGTTCTATCCTGACCTCTAGTGTAGTGGGTGAAGGTACAGTACATGTTCTCCCTGTGATCTCGTGAGTTATTTCCAGGTTATATTTCTGTTAGAAACAGCATTGACGTGATGTGCCAATGGTCTCCGTCTACGTCGTAAGAAACTGTGAGGAAATATGGTGATATCTGAAGGTACATCATTGGCTGTAAAATGTCTTAGAAAACAAACATAATGAATAGAACAGTAGATCATTTGGCATGCATGATCTTATCCGATCTTTAATTTTGGTGCCACTATTCTCCACTAATTCAGATCCCTCAATTCTATTAATGTCAAATAAACTTATCCTTCTCTGTCTTGAATTTGTTCAGTGAATGATCTATTTCACCCTCTACATTACACAATTCAAAACACTTGTTACCCTGTGGGCGAAGGTTTTTCCTTCACCTGTGTCCCAAGTTACGACTTACCTGAGTAACGGAAGTCAATCACAAAGATGGAATGCCCTCTTCACCCATCTTTCCAAATGTTGCGATCCCAGAATTTTCCAAATGTTGCAAGACAAACTTCCATATTTTTGCAATTGTACTGTGAAGTGCTGAATTGAACCATTCACCTTTAAACTCCTGGCCATACTGCCCTCAAATTTCCATTGAGTCAGCATGAAGGCACATGCTATTTATTCAAAATAACTTGCAATAACAAACTGACTGCAATGTAATACTGGAGGGTTTGCTTGGAAGTTTAAAAGAGGTTTGTTTGAAACAAAACAGTAAATCTAAAAAAGTCTACCCTAAATCTAGTTTACTTTTCCTGTATTACCTTTTCAGATCCTGTGCAGATCTTGCATATAAATCACTTCAGAGCATAATATAGCTGTTGACTTTCAGATATTTTAGAGTTCCAATAATTTAGATTATTATTGAGAATAGATCTAAACATATCATGGATACTGTGGCTTGTAACCAATTCTTGCATCAAAGTTGTCTGGTCTATACGTCAGACACCATTTTTGACCATCAAGATGTACTTCAGCTGAAATGCTTAGTTGTATGTGTTATCCTTTTGAAATCCAGAATGTTTAACTGCCCCCACTGTGACACATGTTCAAGTACATCTTGATGGTCACATACGGTGTCTGACATATATTGTTTGCACTGGAGTTGTTTTTATTAGGTTATGATGTTGCTTAATAGACCAGTGAAGCAATTTCCTCATTAATACCATGTGGATGTGTTCAATCATGTACATCCAATAGATATTAACACTAGTTTGATTGGCTTCTTTCCAATGCATTTTAGTGTTAAATAATTAGATGCCACATTCCCAATATGCAACTGTAGAAGATATTTTAAATGGTGAACTTTATCTTACAGAATGCACTATGAGAGAACAGGTCCTATAGACCATGCTCCAAGTATTTCATTATAGTCAGTGCAATAATAATATTGGACTGAAGAGGAGGCCACCCTGTCATGGTGTGATGTTAACTGTTCTCATTACATCGACAGTGCATGCCTTGGGAACCAGAGTGAAATCATTGATATTTTAAATGAGGTCAACTTAGCATACTCTGTGAGCTTTGTAATCCCAGAAGTTTATTTGAAAATAGCAACAGAGAGAAATCTGTTATAAGTATATTAAACATCAGTACCAAAGCAGCTTCAATTAGGAAATGTGCTCTAATGAGACACCTCTTCCTATTACAGGATTTAATAAATCACAGAATAATTCCTAACAGGTTATGGCTTTAATTAATTACTTTGTAATAACTGCATGCATTCAGGGACTGCTGTATCACCTGACCAGGGCTCTGCAAATTTGTGGTACCCTATTACAGTATATCAATTGCTTTAATGTCACCAAATTAAGAACAGACATCGTCTTCAGTGAATGAAACAAAAGTTGTGCATAATTGTGATGCTTTCCATGACTTTGGGACTCTCCAAAGCACTTTACAATGAAAACCTTTAAAGCAATATCAGTGCTGTAATGCAGGAAATACAGAAATCCTTCAAAGAACAATTGATATTGACTAGGTAATTTCCCTGTGCAAATGATTATCATTAAGGGATCGTTATTTGCTCAGATGCCGGCATAAAACTTTTAGTAAAACATACCATAGGATCTTCATAAACATGCAACTGACTTCAGTGAAAAATGATATTTCGAACAATTTTGATGGCAGGTTATTGCTTTAAGATGTTATCTCAATTTCTCGCTCCATAAATGCAGCCTGATCTGATTAGTATTTCCATGATCTTCTGCTTTTCATCCCTGACAATATAGCAATTTGTCTGCTCTGTGCAGTCAACCAAACTAACACTTACGAGGTTGGATATACTTCTACACATTTTCTGCCTAATCCTTCTGGCTTGGGTAGTTCAGGGGTTGTTTAGCAAATTGGTATTAGTATTGGTAATCTTTTGTAAAATGATAGTATCTAAATCAGATGGTCTCAAGCTCCAGAGGAATGAAAAAGAATTTTCTAACTGAGCAGTATTTAGATTAGTCAATTACATTGGACATTCATCCAATAAAGATATTAATACGTATTTATATTACCCACAATATGGACCTCTCAAGTGTATGCCGGATCTTAGAGCAATCCTATTCTCCCACTTATTTTCCCAGTAACAGGCTCTCTATCACATGCCCATTAACTACACTTCGAATCTTCTACCCTCTACCTATACTAGGAACAATTTACAGTAGCCAATTAACTCAAACCACTTTGGAAATGAGAGGAAGCCAGAGCATACATGATCATAGGGAGAACATACTATCTCCACAGGAAAAGAAATACTGGAGGTCATAAATGAACCTCTTTCACTGGAGGCAGCACTGCTAATGACAGCACCACTGTATTGCCTCAGATCACCAGGCTATCACAGAGTGACAAAATTATTTATTTATTTAGAGATACAGCACAGAACAGGCCCTTCCAGCCCAATAAGCTGCATGCCCAGCAACCTATCTCTTTAACCCTTGCCTAATCCCAGGACGATTTACATTGACCAATTAACCCATTGTTTGGACTATGGGAGGAAACCGGAACACCCAAGGAAATATACACACTCATGGGAAGGACATACAAACTTCTTACAGAAGATACCAGAACAGAACTCCAAAGTCTGATGACCAAGCTGTGATAGTGTCACACTAACCACTATGCTACTATGGCTGTTTTGATTTACATGACAATATAATTTGTAGAGACACTCTTATTTTTGGAGCATATGGAACGGCCTTAGAGATCAAGAAGGCACAAAGTTCATGTTTGGCTTAGAATAAATTAGGTAACTTTATCCAAGATAAATAAAAGATCCTCTTTTTTTGAGATTGCTTGAAACTGAACACAAATATGATCTCAGACTACTAGTATCACATAGGAACTTCGAGAAACAAGAAATTAACTTTTATTGAATATAATGCATTTAATTGCATAACAGTGCTGATGCTTTGCAATAATTCAGTGAAGTTAAAAATGTTCTGTTGATAGTTTTCATTTGTACTCAGTAACTGAGACTTCTTACTTAGGTGTCCAACAATAACTTGCCAACATTGCTGGATTCTATTTGCCTTGATACTGTTTCTCCTTGACTGCAAAAGTCCTGGTGAAAACTTTCACTGTGCTCGTCACTGACAGTGTCAAGATTTGCAGGGAAGACGTCTAAATGGGAATGCAGAAAATGAATCTTTAGTGACATGTTGCACTTGATGGTTTTGCATGCTTAAAGCATGTTAACAAATAGCTGCACATAGTTTGGTGGTCAGTAGTTGACAAGAAGATTTTCAAAATGCCTTCCATGTAATTTTTGCCAGTCAAACTAGAAGTTCTTCAAATCGCCTGCCATTGTTGACCAGTTTGATCTGTGGACCAACAAAAATGCCTTGTTTAATCTCGGCATTAGTTATTTTGATTTGAATTATGAACTGAAATAACAGATATAAGTAATTTCAAAAAAAAGGGTTATGATAGAGGTAGCTCATAGTGATTTTCACAAGCAGCAGCCCAAAATCCATAAGATACACCCAAAAGTATTCAGAAAGCAAAATCTTTGTTGTTCAGTGATTGTTAAATGCTAATGAGCTGCTTGGGATTCATTTGACCTAAATCCTTGTCACCAATGTTTTATAGTTGTACAGGAAGGTACATGAAGTGTGAATCTCCGCTTTGCTGGAAGTTTTAAAAGATGGCTTCAAAGTAAAATCTTTTTCATTCTGTTTTCTTAATCTCAGTCCTTTCTTTATTTTAATACCTATTCTCAAATTCACATTGAACTAGATGTTAAGTTAGTGCTGGGCAATTTTTGACAACTTCACTTGCCACTTAAGCATCCGATGGCTTGAGCTGAAGAGTTGGGGTTTAGCATATCATTATTTGGTAAACGAGTTGGTGCATACTTGGAATGCCAGTCAGTTTTATTAATAAAATTACATATCAATGTCTAGAGCAGCCCTCTTGAAGGAGCCCTCTTACCCACATGCTTATCAACCCTAACCTTAACATCTTTGGAATGTGGGAGGAAACACACACCATCATGGGGAGAATATGCAAACTCCTTACAGTGGCAGACTTGAACCCTGATCATTGACGTGGAGAGAGTAGAGAGTTTCAAGTTCCTCGGCGTCCACATCTCGGCTGACCTCACCTGGACTGCCCATATCTCTTACCAGGTGGGGAAGGCCCAACAGAGGCTCTACTTCCTAAGGAAGCTAAAGCACACTCTCCTCCCTCATCACCTACTGATCAACTTCTATCGGACAACTATAGAGAGCCTCCTGACGTATTGCTGTGCAGTGTGGTTTGCCAGCTGCACAGAACAGAACAGGAAGGACTTGCAAGCGGGTGGTGAGGGTAGCAGAGCGGGTTATTGGCACGACATTACCCTCCCTCAGAGACATTTATACTGGCAGACTTCAAAAGAAGGCTACTTGTATTTCAAAGGATCCCATTCATCCTGGACATCACCTGTTTTCCCCTCTACCTTCTGGAAGAGATACAGAGCATTAAGGACGAAAACAAAGAGACTCCTTAACTGCTTCTACCCACAAGCAGTGAAATGTATAACACTCCCTTCCCTTCTCCTGCCCCTCTCCTAAGACGGCAGCAGCTAAATGCATCACACTTCCAGGAATGGCAGGTGTGCAATAGTCCTACCCCCCCATCCATGTATTATTAATTTTGGACGGCACTCTTGAGGTTTTAGAGTTTATTTTATGTATATATTCTTTGTCATGCTGCAAAACGTTGAGCTGCTAAACTGTGCTTCATTGCTCCACAACAATGACAATGAAGATACTCTTCTTCTTCTTGATCACTGACACTGTAGTAGCTTTACAGTAACTGCTATGCTACTATGCAGTCTCACAGTTCTAAAAGCTTACAGCGTCTGCAGTGTTCACCATCTATTAAATATTCTGCAATTACACATCTACACTACTCTGACATAACACATCCCAAACCTGCCACCTCTATCATTTCCTTCCATTATCACTCAGTTTGGCCAGTCAACTCCAAATTATTTCATTGGTTCTGAAGTGGTTCCACCACAATTCTAATGCAACAAGCAGTATCAGCAATCATACTTACATACTGGCTGCAAATACCTTTGTTCATAATAAGTCACCTCACTCATTCAACTTGACCTGCAAAGTTTGAAATATATTATTTTAAAATAAGACACTTTCAACCTTCAAGAATTACTTTTCATGAATTTGAAATCTCCAGTAGACTGAATCACTGTCATTCTCACGCACAAATGCACATGCACACACTTGCAAATACACACCCTCCCACCCATTTACACATACATACATGTATAGATGCACACTTACATGCCATACACATATGGATGCATATACTCAATCATGTGCTCTCACACACAAAGGCACCCCATGAAAATACAAAATATATGCACACGCTGTAACATAAATGCATGTTCACACACACACAAAATACAAAATACAGTATTTACACATATTCTATTTAATATTACAAATAATATTTAATATTATTTACACATTTTCACTTGCACACACACAAAGCTGCCATAAATAACTAATTGCTGAACTCAATGGAGAAAGTGATTGCCTGAAGCAAATAATCAAAAGTCAAAGTCAAAGTCCCGAGCCCGAGCCCATCAGGCCGGTGTTTATGCCAGTTTCTGTGGTGTGAAGCGACTGACCCTCCTCCAGATAGGACGCCAGTCTATCGCGAGGTTAACCCCCAGCATTTGCCGGTACCCACTTTCAGCTGGGTGGACTGGAAAAGTGTGTGGTTAAGTTCCTTGCTCTAAGGAACAACACGCTGCCCTGGCTGAGACTTGAACCCATGACCTTCAGATCGCAAGCCCAAAACCCTAACCACTTGGCCACACACCACACTAATAATAAGGGCTATTAATACCACATTACAGGATTTGTGTGGGTGTGAATCAGCAATAATGATCTTTCAGACAGATTGTTGATGAACTTATTGTTTACTTTACACAGGAAAACTTCAGCTGAAGGGAAGTACGTATTAACACTCAACAGTGAAGTTCTGCAGACCCTCTTCCCATCTCCTGCCCCCTCACCCCAACTCCCACAAAAATAAATAGGAAAAGCTTGTTCAATAAATAACAGCACAATTTTGGAGGTAAATTGTTGAATGAGCAACTGAATAACTGTGAATTGTAGTTTGATCTGTACTAGCTTTTCAAAGAATTTTCAAAAGAACGGAACTTGTAGGCTGAAAACTCTAGGTCCTTGCTTATTTACTTATTGATTTTATTTAGAGATACTGGTTTAAGGAACTGGTTTTGGCCCCACGAGCCAACCTGCCCAGCAACCAACTTATTTAACCTGAGACTAATCGCAGGGCAATTTACAATGACCGATTAACCTACCCACCGGTACGGCTTTGGATCGCATGATGAAACCCATGTGTTCATGGGAAGAATGTACAAAGATCACCAGAATTGAACTCCGAGCTCCGATGCTCCAAGTTTGTCTGAGGGGAGATGCCTAATTAGGAACTATCGCACCAGGAGCAGAAGAGGAAAATCAAGTCATTGCTGACTTTACGTTTGTAAATCTTATTCATACCAATTCAAGTAATAAGCAAATATTTTAGTGAAGTCACAGACATAAACCTATATGGAAGTGTGTAGCAGAGGATTAAATAAAAATTCTTTTTCACAAATGTCTGATCATTTTTTTCAATATTAATGTTCAGTAGATTTTGAAATCAATGGACACATGATGCATGATTTAGTACAAGGAAGTAGTGGCAAAGTAACTGCCAACATCTTCTTGAATGTTAGAGCAGGCATAAGGAGTCAATTTATTGACAAAATAGTAGGGAACATTAGGTGATTGATCAAACCCTCTCTCCCTCTGCAGGGTGAATTCACAGATTTAGCACTTAGTTTTGAACTCTTCTCTCCCACCTGGCCTGAGCAATCAGGCTTTAGCAATCTTCTCCCTTCCCATATTCTAACTGTATCTGCTGCTTGATATGATGTTTAAAAGCATTACAATGTCACAATTCTGTATTACATTCGTGTGAGTCAAACACAATTTTTACGGGGTTATTTCACTTAATCAAAATGTAGTGAGGGAAAATAATATCAGTGGGATTACATATTCATGACAGGATTATATATCAATTGGAGAAAATGAAAGCTAAATTTCCCAGTTCCTGCTATCTATTCAGATGAAGCTAAGTATATATTGACATGAATTGCAATAAGTCAATAAACAAGTCCTTCACTGCTCTTTCTGACAATATCTAAGTGACTCAATAATTATTGAGTATGAGAATATCTGAAACATTTTAAGTATTATAACCTGTGGGCGGCTAAATAATCACAAAGGATTCTTTAATTCATACGTGTTCAACCTTGCATCGGGAATTGTTGGCACAATGTAGGATACAGAGTTCAAAGTGGGAGTATGAAAAAGAATTAGACTGACTGGAAATGAAGGCTCTTCCTTCAAGGTCAAAAGAGCTGTTCTCAAAACTTAATATTAAATTTAGCAATTTCAGATATACACTTACTTCTCTCTCTCCACAGATATTGTTTTATCTTTTGTGTTCTCTGAATGCTAGTTTTTGAGTTAAGTGTTGCCTTGACAATAGGTTTTTATCTATATTTCTGTATTTCTTATGAGATAGAAAGGGACCTTCTCAGTTTATGTGCCTATCCTGGCTTACAAAGGCAATCACATTCCTCACTTTTTCTTTGAACCCCATTCCCCCTATTGTCTGATTAGTAACTCTCATATCCTGGCACTGGAGGCAGTTTGCAATGGTCAGTTCACCTTCCAGTTCTCATGACTTTGGGATGTGAGAGCAAACCAGAGCTCCCAGATGAAATTCGTGCAGTCACAAAGAGAACAAGACAACTGCAGAGATACAGCAACAGAATTCAGAATTGAACCCTCATCTTTGGGCTATGAGGAAACTCTAGCAATTGGAAAGTTAAATTGAAATGGGTAGCTAGCGGGGGATCATGCCTTCTTCAATTCCACCCCCCCCCACACATACCTTTTTATTCTGACTTCTGCCTCCCTCTTTTCCAGCCCTGATAAAGTGTCTCAGCCCAAAACATCGACTGGTTGTTCTCCTTGATAGATGCTACCTAGCTTGTTCAGTTCCTCCAGCATTTTGCCTGTGCTGCTCATGTTTTAGAAAAGCATTTTTTAATCACTTCGAATTCAAGTTCCATTATGAAAAGGATTTATTAGTAAAGGAAAATCTAATTGACTAATGATTGGATCTTAATCCACCCTAATATTCAATAATACCTTAATTCACCCTAATATTCAATAACTTTTTAAAAAGTTATAAAGGATGTCAAAAATCAGTGAGATCAAAGAAATTTTGTGAGATCATATATAAAAAAACTCACAGCTTGTGACTATATGGCCCATCATTTTGAGGCTGGTGTATAAAGTTTATTTAGTCTCTTTCTCAACTGCTTCTCTGCTTTGAGAGTTACAACACTTTTACAAGTCATAAGGGGAGTTTTCAAATGTAATGAGGGTTTCTATCTCAACTATCCATTGTGCTGTTAAGTTCCAAACCACCAAAAGTCTTTTAGTGAAAATCTTTTCCTCAACTAATCTCCAATCTTTCTGTACATCATCCCAAGCTTATGCAGACTGGTTATTGAAGTCCATGATATGCTCTCATTCAATATCATAACAAACTTTTCATTAACACTGCAGTGTGTTTGACAAATAATGACAGTCAATGGCCAAATATTAGCTAATGTTCCATGTGCTAGGTGAAGAAACAACTGTCACTTTATGGGCATACTATCGATCAGTGTGTATAAGCTGTCTTACGTGTTTATCTTATTGTGGTTGTTTTATTTATGTGTTCTTTATTCATTGTGGTTTTGTTTGTGTTGTATTGGATCCAGAGTAAAAATGATTTTGTTCTCCTTTACACTCGTGTACTGGAAATGACAGTAAATAATCTTGTAACACCCTGGGAAAGGTTTCACTGCTAATGTAATGGCGTTTCTGTAGAAGCTGAGTTTGGACTATGGTTAGAGATAATGGGTGCTCTGGAAAGTGAGCCATCCAATCAGGGAAGTGGGTTTTTGTGTTGTGTGCCTGGCACTGCTGTGAGCTGGGTCCTTTTGTTCGGCGGGAGATGAAGAGAGAAGACGCTGGGGAGAACCGGATTTGACCTGGTGGTGGATTGTGATTTAGTGGAGCAAGTTGCTACAGCCGACTGAGGATTGGTGAATATGCGTGACTTTTGGAAGTGTTGAGCTCCAATTTGTACACAGTTGACGGTTCAATTATAATGGACCCTTTGTGTTTTTTCTTTCTTTTCTTTACGAACCCTTCAGTTAAGATTCATAAATATAATTCCCTTAATCACATGCAGTGTGGCGTCTGTTATTTCTTGGCACTGAGTTACAACAGGGTAGCAAATTACACGGCATCCACACAAACCGGGGTTTGGGGCGGACCAGCGTTCTCAATTTCACAGGATTGGCAGAACTGGAGTGTGTAGTCCCTAGACTTACGCAGCCAAGGAAACCAGTGAGGTTTCAATCTTGAATCTTCAATCTTCAATTTTGTGTTGGAGATATCTGACAGATAGAAACATAGAAAACCTGCAGCACAATACAGGTCCTTTGGCCCACAAAGCTGTGCCGAACATACCCATAACTTAGAAGTTACCTAGGGTTACCCATAGCCCTCTATTTTTCTGAGCTCCATGGCCCTGTCCAAGAGACTCTTAAAAGACTCTATTGTATCTGCCTCCACCACCCCATTCCATGCACTCACCACTCTCTGCGTAAAAAAACTTACTTCAGACATCTCCCTGTACCTACTTCCAAGCACCTTAAAACTGCGCCCTCTCATGCTAGCCATTTCAGCCCTGGGAAAAGCCTCTGACTATCCACATGATCAATGCCTCTCATCATCTTATACACCTCTATCAGGTCACCTCTCATCCTTCATCGCTCCGAGGAAAAAAACCGCAGAGTTCACTCAACCTATTCTCATAAGGCATACTCCCTAATCCAGGCAGCATCCTTGTAAATCTCCTCTGAACCCTTTCTATGGTTTCCACACCTTCCTATAGTGAGGCGACCAGAACTCAGCACAGTACTCCAAGTGTGGTCTGACCAAGGTCCTATTTGGCTGCAACATTACCTCTTGACTCCTAAACTCAATCCCACAATTGATGGAAGTCAATGCACCATATGCTTTCTTAACCATAGAGTCAACCTGTGCAGCAGCTTTGACTGTCCTATGGACTCAGACCCTAAGGTCCCACTCATCCTCCGCACTGCCAAGGGTCTTACTATTAATACTATATTCTGTCATCATATTTGACCCTACCAAAATGAACTACCTCAGACTTATCTGGGTTGAACTCCATCTGCCACTTCTCAGCCCAGTTTTGCATCCTATCAATATCCTGCTGTAATCTCTGACAGACCTCCGCACTATCCACAACACCCCCAACATTTGTGTTATCAGCAAACTTACTAACTCATCCCTCCACTTCCTCATCCAGATCATTTATAAAAATCACGAAGAGTAAATGTCCCAGAACAGATCCCTGAGGCAATCCACTGGTGACCGACCTCCATGCAGAATATGACCCGTCTGCATCCACTCTCTGCCTTCTGTGGGCAAGCCAATTCTGGATCCACAAAGCAATGTCCCCTTGGATCGCATGCCTCCTTACTTTCTCAATAAGCCTTACATGGGGTACCTTGTCAAATGCCTTGCTGAAATCCATATAAACTACACTTACTGCTCTACCTTCATCAATGTGTTTAGTCACATCCTCAAAAAATTCAATCAGGCTCATAAGGCATGACGTGCCTTTGACAAAGCCATGCTGACTATTCCTAATCATATTATGCCTCTCCAAATTTTCATAAATCCTGCTCTCAGGATCTTCTCCATCAACTTATCAACCACTGAAGAAAGACTCATTAGTCTATAATTTCCTGAGCTATCTGTACTCTCTTTCTTGAATAATGGAACAACGTCTGCAACCTTTCAATCCTCTGGAACCTCTCCCGTCCCCATTGATGATGTAAAGATCATCAGCAAAGGCTCAGCAAATCTCCTCCCTCACCTCCCATAGTAGCCTGGGGTACACCTCGTCCGGTTCCAGTGACTTACATAACATGAGGCTTTCCAAAAGCTCCAGCACATCCTTATTTTTAATATCTACATGCTCAAGCTTTTCAGTCCTCTGTAAGTCATCCCTACAATCGCCAAGATACTTTTCCATAGTGAATACTGAAACAAAGTACTCATTAAGTACCTCTGTATCTTCTCCGGTTCCATACACACTTTTCCACTGTCACACATCTGTTCCCAATTTATGCTTCCATGTTCTTGCCTGATAGCCTCATATTTCCCCCTACTCCAATTAAAAGCTTTCCTAACTTGTCTGTTCCTATCCCTCTCCAATGCTGTGGTAATGGAGGTAGAATTTTGATCACTATCTCGAAAATGCTCTCCCACTGAGAAACCTGACACCGGACCAGGTTCATTTCCCAATATCAGATCAAGTGCAGCCTCTCCTCTTGTAGGCTTATCTACATATTGTGTCAAGAAATCTTCCTGAACACACCTAACAAACTCTACCCCATCTAATCCCCTCGCTCTAGGGACATGCCAGTTAATATCTGGGAAATTAATATCTCCCACCACAACAACCATATTATTATTACACCTTTCCAGAATCTGTCTCCCTATCTGCTCCTTGATGTTCCTGTTACTATTGGGTCGTCTATAAAAACACCCAGCAGAGTTATTGACCCCTTCCTGTTCCTAACTTCCATCCACAGAGTCTCTGTAGAGAATCCCTCCATGTCTTCCTCCTTCTCTGCAGCCGTGACACTATCTCTGATCAACAGTGCTGCGCCCCCACCTCTTTTAGCTCTGTCCTTGTCCATTCTGAAACATCTAAAGCCTGGCATTTGAAATAACCATTCCTTCCCCTGCGCCATCCAAGTCTCTGTAATGGCCACAACATCATAGCTCCAAGCACTGATCCACGCTCTAAGCTCATCCGCTTTGGTCATAATACTCCTTTCATTAAAATAGGCACATCTGGGGATACGAATTGACAATAAACTGGACTGGTCAAAGAACACTGAGGCTGTCTACAAGAAGGGCCAGAGCCGTCTCTATTTCCTGAGGAGACTGAGGTACTTTAACATCTGTTGGACGATGCTGAGGATGTTCTATGAGTCTGTGGTGGCCAGTGCTATCATGTTTGCTGTTATGTGCTGGGGCAGCAGGCTGAGGGTAGCAGACACCAACAGAATCAACAAACTCATTCGTAAGGCCAGTGATGTTGTGGGGATGGAACTGGACTCTCTCACGGTGGTGTCTGAAAAGAGGATGCTGTCTAAGTTGCATGCCATCTTGGTCAATGTCTCCCATCCACTACATAATGTATTGGGTGGGCACAGGAGTACATTCAGCCAGAGACTCATTCCACTGAGATGCAACACAGGGCGTCATAGGAAGTCATTCCTGCCTGTGGCCATCAAACTTTACAGCTCCTCCTTTGGAGGGTCAGACACCCTGAGCCAATAGGCTGGTCCTGGACTTATTTCATAATTTACTGGCATAATTTACATATTGCTATTTAACTATTTATGGTCTTATTACTATTTATTATTTATGGTGCAATTGTAATGAAAACCAATTTCCCCCAGGATCAATAAAATATGACTATGACGACTATGACTATGACTATGACTCTCTCAAACCGTCGGTCTGAGCGCGTCCCTTCTCTATCACCTTCCTATCCTCCTTTTCACACTGTCTCCAAGCTTTCTCTATTTGTGAGCCAACTGCCTCTTCCTTCGTCTCTTCAGTTTGGTTCCCACCCCGCAAGCAATCCTAGTTTAAACTCTCCTCAATAGCCTTAACAAACCTCCCCGTCAGAATATTGGTCTCCCTGCGATTCAAGTGCAACTCATCCTTTTTGTACAGGTCACTCCTGCCCCAAAAGAGGTCCCAATGATCCAGAAATCTAACTCCCTGCCCCCTGCTCCAATCCCTCAGCCACACATTTATCCTCCACCTCACTCTATTCCTATACTCACTGTCACGTGGCACAAGCAGTAATCCCAAGATGACTATCTTTCTGGTCCTGCTTCTCAACCTCCTTCCTAACTCCCTGTAGTCTGCTTTCAGGACCTCCTCCCATTTTTCTGCCTATGTCGTTGGTACCAATATGTACCACGACCTCTGGCTATTCTCCTTCCTGCTTCAGGATATCGTGGACACGATCAGAAACATCCCGAACCCTGGCAACTGGGAGGCAAACTACCATCCGTGCTTCTTTCCTGCATCCACAGAATCGCCTGTCTGACTCCCCAGCCGTGGAGTTCCCTATCACTGCTGCCGTCCTCTTCCTTTCCCTACCCTTCAGAGCCACAAGGCTAGATTCTGTGCCAAAAGCACTGTTTCTTCCCCCAAGCAGGCCGTCCCCCACAACAGTACTCAAACAGGAGTACTTATTGTCAAGAGGTACAGCCACAGGGGTGCTCTCTAGCATCTGACTCCTGCCCTTTCCTCTCCTAACTGTTAACACTTATCTGTCTCCCCAGGCCCCGGTGTGACTACCTGCCTATAGCTCCTCTCTATCATCTCCTCACTTTCACTGACCAGACAAAGTTCATCGAGCTGCATCTCCAGTTCCCTAACACGGTCCCTACCAAGCTGCAGCTCGACAAACGTAGTGCAGATGTGACCGTCTAGGAGGCTGGGAGTCTCCCGGACTTGCCACATCTGACACCGAGCACAGAACATCGGCCTCACACACATTTTTCCTGTTTGAGGGACGAAAAGTGTGTTGGCTGGGTGGGTTGTGTCTTTGATTACCCTGGCAGCACTGCTCCGACAGCTTGCGGTGTAAAGTGAGTCCAAGGACGGAAAATTGGTTTGTGTGATGTGCTGGGCTCCGTTCACGATCTTCTGCAGCTTCTTCCGGTCTTGGACAGGACAACTTCTATACCAGGTTGTGATGCACCCTAGAAGAATGCTTTCTACGGTGCACCTATAAAAATTAGTGAGGGTTTTAGGGGACAGGCCAAATTTCTTTTTCTTTCTCAGGAAGTAAAGGCGCTGGTGGGCCTTCTTGGCAATGGACTCTGCTTGGTTGAACCAAGTCAGGTCATTTGTGATATTGACCCCGAGGAACTTAAAGCTTTTGACCTGTTCCACTTGCGCACCACCAATGTAAATGGGGCCGTGCGGTCCGCTACTCCTTTTGAAGTCAACAACCGATTCCTTCGTCTTGCTGACGTTGAGGATAGGTTATTGTCTTCGCACCATGCCACCAGGTTCTTAATTTCCTGTCTGTGCTCAAAGCCATCATTACTCAAGGTATGGCCTACAATTGTGGTGTCATCAGCAAACTTATATATTGTGTTCGATGGAAACCTGGCTACACAATCATGGGTGTACAGTGAGTACAGCAGGGGGCTGAGTACACAGCCTTGTGGGGCACCGGTGCTCAGAGTGATTGTAGAGGAGAGTTTGTCCCCTATTTTCACAGCCTGGGTCCTGTCTGTGAGGAAATTGAAGATCCAAATGCAGATCTGAGTGCTAAGGCCCAGGGTCTGGAGCTTAGGAATTAGTTTGTTTCGTATAATGGTATTAAAGGCAGAGCTGTAGTCAATGAAAAGGAGCCCTTTGAAAACTGGCTTCATATTTGAATTTGCAAACAAAATTTGATTTCTGGAAAAGAGAAAGATACTAGTTGTTAACCTTGTGTTTCTCCCTCCCCTCTTCCCATCTTTTAACTCTACTCCTCACCCTTTTTTTCCTGGTCCTGCTGAAGGGTCTCAGCCTGAAACTTCAACTGTACTCTTTTCCTCAGATGCTGCCTGGCCTGCTGAGTTCCTCCAGCATTCTGTGTGTGTTAGCTGTTAACAGATAGAGCTAGAACTTGGGATAATTCCTACTACAAGAAAGCACTGTTTTAAAGCTCTCATATTTGTGAAACTAATTTCACCACATGGATAAGGGCATAGGGTGAATACCCGCCAAAGATACTCACAGAACCAGTCAGTGGATGCTGTTGTTTTGATGTCTTCATTGCCAATTTATAGCTCAATTTATAGCTCAATGGGCCTGCTTATATTTTCTATTAAATATAGATTCAACAGTAATATCCTCTCCCCCAGGAAGCCATACTTAAAGGGAGCATCAACTACCTTTAGGTAAGTTTTCTATTGATTTTGGCTGGCTATTTTATGAGCTTATAACTGTTGAGATACACATTTTGTTGTATCAGGGGCTGATGTGACAGGGTGTCAAGCATATTTTGGTAACTTCAAATGTTCTGCCCAAGGCTTGTTTCTGCCAGAACAGGGTACATTAAACCAAAAGTCTAGTTGTAAAGCAGAGTGATAGGGAGAATGAGTATGGAGCACAGAACAATGAGTACAGGCAGGAAGAGAATAGAGAACAGAGAGAAGCTTCATAGCAAAAGGCCATATCCACCTAGTGTGTTAATAGCATAACTTTTACATCAGATTCTCAGTGGGAAATAATGTGGGACATCTGAAGTAGAATTGGAACAACTGAAATGTCCCACTTTCTGTACAAGAGCAGGGCAAGGAATGCATTGTCAGTTCTTTTTCGTGCAACCGTAATTATGAGCTTTATAGAATCTATCTCCTTTCAAAAACTGGGGGCAATAGCAAAATATCAGTCTTCTGCCCTTTGATGGACTTAGGTGGCCACTTGCCCTCTGTATTCAAAACAGGT
Source organism: Mobula hypostoma (assembly GCF_963921235.1). Classification (NCBI taxonomy): domain Eukaryota; kingdom Metazoa; phylum Chordata; class Chondrichthyes; order Myliobatiformes; family Myliobatidae; genus Mobula; species Mobula hypostoma. The sequence continues at coordinate 27,163,562 of NC_086111.1, read as the reverse complement.
GACAGCTGCTTTGCACCCACCAAGACAAAAAAAATCACCCGATTCCCTTGGATCAGGGGTGCAGATGATTAGCTTTGCTGATTGCCTGATTTCCTGTATTGTAAGGGATGGTGTTTACACAGCATTAAAGGTTCCATCAATTAAAACAGAACTTTACCGGAACTACATACGCTTTCACTACTCCCCTAATGTTCAAGCTGTTTGAGACCAAACCGAGACGATACTGAGGCTTAGTGCAAGATATCCAGACCCACAGCGGGAGGAGCAAGGGATTTTACTGTACAAGAGATAGATTTTGACACAATTCAACAAAAAAGGAGCTAACTTCACCAATAACCATTGGTGTTCTCCTACTATTTGCATTCTGGAGGATAGCAAGGACTAGAAGATTAACTAAAATGGAAACAATTATTTTGGGTTTTCCAGAATGAGAGACAACCCCCACCCCTCAAAATCTTCAGATTAGAAGATAGGCCCACTTGTTTTCTATCTCATCCTGCACCCTAAATGTTCGTTCCCTTTATCATCAGATGAACTGGAACAGCGGCTGATCAACTTTGCTGATTATTGCCCCCTCTGGCCAGAGACTCAGCAACCGTTAGCAATAATCACAGGAGACTCTGCTGATGCGGGGGGCGGGGGGGGGGCGGTATCCTCTCATTGAGCTGTTTGACCTGCTGAGTTCCTCCAGCATTTAAAAAAATGTATTTTGAGATACAGAAAAGTGCCAGGCCCTTCCAGCCCAACAAGCTTGCATTGCCCAATTATATCCAAGTGAAAGATTAATCCATGCGTCTTTGGAATGTGTGAGGAAACCGGAGCACCTGTAGGAAACCTATGAGGCCATAGGGAAAATGTATGAACTTTGTACAGATAGCAGCAGGAAATGAAGCCAGGTCACTAGCACTGTAAAGTGTTATGCTAACTGCCATAATGTACAAGTTCCTTACAGGCATTAGTGGAAAATGAAGTCAGGTTACCGGCACCATAAAGTGTTACGCTGATCGCTATAAAATGCTACCGTTCCACCCCATGTTGTGCAAGTTACTCTAGGATTAACCAGTATTTATTTCTTTAGGTCATAGGCTGATGCACACTTGTTTATCCAAAGCCATTATCTTTCCTCCAGGAGAGGTGTGTATTAGAAAACTTGTTCCAATATGTTGGTTATGTATCTATGACGGATGAATCACTGGGTAAAGTGTAGAATCTGTGCTTTGTTAGTGTGAGCCTTTGAATCATGCTAAATGTGCATTTAGGAGTCATCCTGAAAGAGCCTTTGTGATGTAACCTTTGCATTCATTATGTGGTATCATCAAACTTTTGTTCACTGTATTTGTCCATGTTACTTTCTCTCTGGGCTTTAACCTTAAGTGCTGCTCAAGGATCTAAATGGCTCCTGATTCCAGTTAAGAAACCAGGATACACACATTCGTTTGCATATTCTTTCACAGCTTCCAAACATATTTCCAAATTGCTGGAATTATTTCTGTCAGCAGTTTCACACCACGAGCATGTCTCCTTTAAGAAATACAAGCAAAAACTGGCATCTATGATGCAAGTGAGTTCTTAAATTCACCTTAGGGATATGAATTAATGCAACTAATAGCATGGTGGGTGCTGCTTGGATACAAAATAATGAAAGCACAAATTTCCTACTATGGTAAGAAATATAAGTAGTAAGCTATTGAATTTGATTTTCAAGTTTGTTTAATTGTTATTCAACTATACACATGTATACAGCTAAATGAAACAATGTTCCCTCAAGGCCAAGGTACAAAACACAGTGCATAGAGTCAAATGCAACACATATAGTTACCATCACGCATAGGGTCATGAAAATAATATTAGCACAATTCCCTGTGTGGCATGGCTGAAGATTGGTAGTGTATGGGATGTTGTCCTGGGGCCATGTTTCTGTATGAACAAGCACGCAGCAGTTCCTCATCTCATGCTGGGTCATTCGCAGATAAAAGAAATCTAACTTGTCTTCCAGGAAGCAACTCTGATGAGACTACTGGCCTGCAGGAACCAGCCTCCACTTCGTCATGGATTCCAATGCACCCACTGTGCCTCTGTTCTCTCCACATCACCTCCAGTCTCTTGTCCCCTGGATGGTCACTGCAAAAGTCATTGCCGTGGCGTGAGGGCCTGGTCCACACATTAACTGAGGCCAGGCAGATGTCCTGCCATCGGTCTCACCAATGAACCAATGAACTGGACTTGCAGTAATTTGCATTGCCAATATCCATCAGGGTCTTGCAATCGCAAGAAAAACGATTAAGGCACATTTGCACCATTTGTTGGACCCGGAGAGATCACTGTGACCTAGCGCACTGCCATCTTACTGGAATGCAGAATCTTATCAGAACTTGCTCTACCATCCATTAAAATGTGCTGAGCATCCATATTAATTCCATTCTCCTGGAAAATACTTATATCTTTAAATTCCTTTATTACCCAGACTTTTATGTCCTCGTGACCGGGCATTCACAATTTTTTATAGAAAAGAACACCAGACATCTGAACCTCCTGTGATTATTATTTTCACTTCAACTCTAAATATCTGACCTCTTATCTTGGGAACATGACCACCAACTTTATACTCTCGAGCCGAGGAAAAGTACTGTCAGTAACGATGCTGGTGAGCCCTCTTTTGTTTCAACAAGGTCACCTCTTGATCTATACTCAAAGCATTATCCTCCCAATTTCCAATAATAAGGCTGACTTCTGATCCCAAATTCAATTAGTTTTTCTGCCTCCAATGCAAATATATGCTTCCTAAGTAAGAAAATTAAAACAGCACACAGTGTGCTTTTATCAAAGCCTAATGCAATTGCATCAAAACATCCTGGCCTGGAGGTGTTATTGAGACCTTTGACAAACATGAGAAGTGCAGTGAGCCATTGTATCTTTTGTGTTGAACATTGCTGCTTCAAAATGTTAGTTGGCAGGCGGTCAACAGCATAATGCAAACAAAGGGCAGGCCTTGCACTATTAATCAAAACTATTATTTTGCAGTTGCTATCTGAAATAAAAAGCAGCAAATAGTGGAAACTCTCAGTGGGTCTCTCAACACCCATGGAAAGAGAAACTATTGTTCTTTCAGATCAAAGTCCTAGGTATTTCAGATCTGATGATAGATCATTCAATCTGCTTCCCTTTCCACAGATGCTACCTGACCTGCCAAGCGTGTCAAGTGTCTTAGATTTCTATGAACGTTTTTATTTTTCTTTAGCAGAGAGTGGTTCGGATAGTGTGAGCTGGTCACTTGGAGAGAAAAGTTGGGAAGGCAGTGACAGGGAAATAGTGTGTGTGCTTTTTTTGCAAATTCAAATCCAAACATCTCTCATCACATCATCATTTTCCAAATGGACTGTCACTCCTCCCTTGACAGCTTTCTGTATGTTCCCTACTGATATAAAGAGCACAAGACCATAAGACGTAGGAGCAGAATTAGGCCACTTGGCCCATTGAATCTACTCCACCATTCAATCGTGGCTGATTTGTTTCTCCCTTCCTCAGCACTGGCCTTTTCTGCATAACCTTTGATACCGTGTCTAATCAAGAACCAATCAAACTCTGCCTTAAATACTACAATGACCTGGCTTCCACAGCTACCTGTAGCAACACATTCTACAAATTCACTACCCACTGGCTAAAGAAATTTCTCTGCATCTCTGTTTTAAATGGACACCCCTCTCCCTGAGGCTGTGCCCTCCTGCCCTTGACTCCCCCACCATGAAAAACAGCCTTTCCACATCTACTCTGTTGGTCTTTCAGCTATTGAAAGGTTTCAGTGAGATTCCCCCCTCATCCTTCCAAATTCCAGTGAGTACAGACTCAGAGCCATCAAACGTTCCCTGTATGGCAACCCTTTCACTCCCGGAATCATCCCTGTGAACCTCCTCTGGACCCTCCTTATGAGGAGCCCAAAACTGTTCAAAATACTCAAAGTTTTGACCCACAGTTGCCCGTTACATGTTTTCATTTTCCTTCTATTCTTTTCAGTATTTTATGATCTGTGCAAACCACCTTCCTTTCATCACTTCTAACATAAACAGAAACTACTGGAATACTCAGCATTTCCACCAGCCTCAATGGAGTGAGTTAACACAAGAACCGTAAGGCATAGAGATGGCAGTAGACCAACTGACCCACCAAGTCTGCTCCACCATTCGCTCAGTGCTGTTATTTTTCAACTTCATTCTTTCACCATCGCCATGACCATTAACCCCTTTAAATAGTCAAAAACCTATCAATCTCTGCTTTAAATACACCAAATTACTTTGCCCTCCAAGGCAATGAATTGCAAAGGTTCACCACTGAAGAAATCCTCATCTCAAATTTAAAAGGATGACCCTTTACTTTGAGGCTGTGCCCTCAGATCATAGACTCATGAACTAATGGGAACATCCTTTCCACATCCATTCTATGCAGACTTCTCAGTATCTGGAGATTTAATTCAGATTCTACCCCCTTATCCTTCTGCACTCCAACTAGCACAGGCCCAGAGACATCAAATGCTGTGACCAATAACCATTCAGCAGATAGGAGCCATAATTAACTCACAGAACAAAATCCGGTTTCACTGCTGATATCTTTTCATGTGCCAAAATAAATTTTGTTCAAGAAGTCTAAAGTAGTATTAAAACTAGAAGGCTGCTACCAGCATTACTGGGACATCCAGTGGGTGTTACTTTGAACAGGTAGCTAAGTATTTCAGTTGCCGCATTATGTGACAGATTTGTGTTAACGCTAATGAGCTAAGGTAGGCCACAGAGGTGTATCCTTACTGTGGTAGCATCTGCCTGCAGAAATGTGAGTAACTGGGCCCATATTTCTCCAGAGACTCCATATGCAATATGCTATGGTAAAGCATAATGAACTGACAACTTAACCACAGAGCAATTGTTTAAATTCTGACTCCCCTGATACATGGGATCTTTGTGTAAAATAGTTATGGTGTTTCACTCCTGGAGTGAATTAAATGTTCTAAAGAATTCAAAACGTTTGAGATATTTCTATAGCACAATGATGCGCTATATTAATGCAGGTTCACTGAGGTCAGTCCATGTTAAAATCAGAAATTTGCTTCTCCTTCTGCGAGTATCTTTTAGATCGGCAGGCGATTTTACTGCATGTGGTTGAGGAAGAGAAAGTTCACTGCAAGAAAAAGCTTCTAATTCATTGCTTCATGTGTCTCTATTGTTAGCTGATGTCAGAAACACCACTGGGCCTCCTTCATCTGTTACAATGTTATTATGTGCCGCCAAGCTGCCTATTAGCCTGAACATTACCCCAGCAGGCTTTCTGTGTATCCAAGTAATCAACGCGGATCTCAGATGCCTAGATCTCCAAAATGAATGTGTTTCTTTGATAACTCCCATTACCTCTCATTTCTTCAGCAGTCTGTTCTCTGCAAGCGTGCTTCTGTCCTCCTGGTACCACTGATAAGCTGGATGTGCTAGTCCTATTGTTGGGCAAATGAGAGAGAGAGAGACTGCAACCAGAAGGCTCTGTATCATTGGAAATCGGAATGGCGCTATTCCACTTCAAAGCAAAAATTGCACAGCCGATAATTTCAAGGTGATTGCTGCAAACTTCCAATCCTTCATCTTCTAGGTTTTTTTTTCTCACTGAGATGATTTTAGGAAATACAAGACCCTGTAAAAATGCTGCACTCTTTCAAGTTGTCTGCCAGTTTTCCACTGTAGGAAGCATATAAGCCCTGATGTATTAATGTAATAATGATTGACTTCCCTGACATATGCCCCTAATGGAAAAGGCCTGCAGTCTCTGCTGGATGCACTTTGAATGTCAGCCTCTAAATTTATCTATTGCTGTTGGTACTAATAGTGTGCAAAAGTATTGATCACTGGATCATCTCTGGGCATTTTGTTCTAATTTGTTCCTACACCTACATTCCAAAACAACAAAGCTCATTGTGACGAGATGGTACTAATAAAATATCCCATTAAGTGTTACTAATAATAGTCCACAATGGTAATGTAAACAAGAAGTATGGATTTGATGTTAATGAAAGCTGATTAGCAAATGACTGTATCTTTTAGTTTTGGAAATCAGTATTCCTGCAAAGTGCACAAGCCGACTACTTTATAATCCAACCGTCCATCTTCATTTTGCATTCTAGTCATTAATCTTCCTTAAGTCGAAATTGGTTTTACTCATTGCAAAGTTGCTGGTGTCTCTGTAAGATTTACTTTCGTTGACTAACAAAATAAACAGAGTTGATAATTGAGATATTTCTTTTTATATTTTGAGCATCATTTTTTTTCTTGTCTTTTAATATTTCACCTCAAGAACCGGTGCAGCACCTAAATGGTTGCTTTAGACAAGGCCAGATATTGCATCAATATCATTCTACTCTTAGATAAGAAAAGCATTTTCAGTGTGGTGTGTTCAAATCTCAACACTGTCCCAAGAGAACAACTAGATTAGAACTTTATCTAGAATTACTCTGGCACAAAAGTGATACACTCCCCAAGGAAATGCCACACAATCCACCTGATGTATGGATGCTTTGAGTGATAAGTTTAGCAGTTATGCAGTTTAGCTGTGTTGTGTATGTGGCCAGGTTACACAACAAAGCTATAATTAAAAATGCTGGAGATGGGAGCTAAGTTAACAGGGTTTTTTACTAACTGAAACCGAAATGAACACACACATACAGTTCAATACACACCTAATAGCGCATTCAACAACATGTTACTTCAACATAAAATAGTCCCTTAGTATAACGTAGGCTATACAGTACAATCCTTCCCTTTTATTTTAATAGTGTATCAACTTTTTTTTAAACGGGGGCACTATGCTAAACAGATATGTTTACCCCTGACAAACAAACGCCTACCATTTGTTGACTTAGTAACATAATAATATCAAATTATAACAAAGTAACGTAATAATATTAAATAATAACAAGTCTTTTTTTTAACTTTTGGTCTAAGACCCATTTATAACTCAAGTCTCTTGGGGATGGGGGGAACTCTGCCCACTGTGCTGTACTTCTCTAGGTGATGATTATGTACTAGCAGTAACAGAAGAAATAAGTGAATCTGTAGCAAAATTAGTCATATTTCGCAAGAGGTGTGATGCATTTTTCATAGCTTAGGTTTCCAAAAGAAGTGGTTGATGACCTGTTGTCTCTGCTAGTTATTCAAAGTCAGGGCAATCCAATGATTCACAGAAAGATCAGTACTTTACCAGTAATCTTTCACCATTTGAAGAAGCAGTTGATCGAAATCCTGCGGTTCATTCCATTGTTCTTAAGCTGCTACTAAAGTACAGTTTTGCTGATATTAATTAAGGATTACCTGCAGTGCTATCTGTCTGAAATTCAAAAAAAAATCTTGGTCAAGAAAATGAGACTGAACTCGATGCACTGTTTCTGAATTGTTGGAGGATTTCATGTATGAAAAATCCCAGTTGTGCACAGTGCAAGAAAAGATTGTGTACCTAGCTCAAGAGGAAGGGTTCCTTCAGATACACATTCAGCACAAGTGTGAAAATACAACAATAGAAACCTTACAGTTTGTTGCCAGAATTTGCCTCTGTTTTGATGCTGTTTCCCAACTTCTTTGGGCAAAACAAGACACATTGGTTGAGGATTCAAAATATGTATGTGCAAAATAAACCTTCCTGCAAAGGATTAAGTGTATGATTCTCAACGGAGGAAACGACTGGTTCAAGATTTACTTTGTGCGAAAGCTGTTCTGTTAGAATGGAATTGATTTTGTCCAAGAGTTTTTAAGGGATGACCAATTTTCATGGATCTTTCCCAAGGAAATTGTTCAGGAGGAGATGGAGATACTGGTCTTTTCGGAGACTTAAGCTTATTGAGAGTTTGCAGATCTTCCATTATCTGTTGCAGGGGGCAGGGTTTCAAATTCTTGAATCATTGGGATCTATTTTGGGGAAGGTATGACTTGTACAAAAAAGATGGATTACACCTGAACTCAAAAAGTACTAATATCCTAGCGGGATTGTTTAATATAGCTGTTAGGGAGGGTTTAAACTAAGTTGGCAAGAGGAAGGAAACCAAGGTGTTAGGATTGACGAAGAGGAAAATAGAAATAAGTCAAAAATACTGTGCAGCAAAGATGGTCAGAAGGACAGGCCGGTGAATATACAGGATAATTTGCTGCAAAATAGATATATAGCACAAGTGGCAACAGGTACCGATCTAAATGTACTGTACTTAAATGCACACAGCATTAGAAATAAAGTGGATGACCTTGCTGCACAGCTGCAGGTTAAAAGGTATGACATTGTGGCCATCACCGAGTCATGGCTAAATGATGGATGTGATTGGGAGCTGAATATCCCAGGATACACAGTGTACAGGAAGGATAGGAAGGTAGGTAAAGTGGGTGGCGTGGCCCTGATGGTAAGTAACGATATCAAATCAATAGAAAGAAGGGACATAGGATCAGAAGAGGTAGAATCCTTATGGGTAGAATTAAGAAATGGCAAGGGTAAAAAGACACTAATAGCAGTTATATACAGGCCTCCAAACAGCAGTCGGGATGTAGACTACAAGTTGCAGCTGGAAATAGAAAAAGCGTGTCAGAAGGACAATGTCAAGATAATTATGGGGGATTTTATTATAAAAGTGGATTGGGAAAGTCGGGAAGGTAATGGATCTCAGGAGAGGGAGTTTGTAGAATGCCTACAGGATGGCTTTTTGGAGCAACCTGTCCAGAAGCCCACCAGGGGACCGGCTGTTTTGGATTGGGTGCTGTGTAACGAACCTGAGGCGATTAGGGAGCTGGAGGTAAAGGAACCTCTTGGAAGTAGTGATCATAATATGATTGAGTTCAGTTTCAAATTTGAAAAGGAGAAGCTGGTATCAGGTGTATCGATATTTCAGTGGTACAGGGGAAATTACAGTGGTATGAGAGAGGAACTGGCCCAAGTCAATTGGAAAAGTAAACTAAATGGAGGGACGGCAGAGCAGAATTGGATGAAATTCCTACAAGAAATAAGGAAAATGCAGGAAAAATATATTCCAAGAAAAAAGAAAATCATGAATGGAAAAATGGCACAAATGTGGCTAACAAGAGAGGTTAAAGCAAAAGAAACGGCGTACAAGGAAGCAAAAATTAGTGGGAAAAATGAGGACTGGAAGACCTTTAAAAACTTACAGAAAGAAACTAAGAAAGTCATTAGGAAAGAAAAGATGAATTATGAAAGGAAGTTGGCGATTAACATAAAAAAGGATACTAAGAGTTTTTTTAAATATATGAAGAGTAAAAGAGTGACAAGGGTAGATATGGGACCAATTGAAAATGATGCTGGAGTAATTATAATGGATAACAAAGAGATGGCGGAGGAACTGAATGAGTATTTTGCATCAGTCTTCACAGTGGAAGACATGAGCAATATACCTGATAGCCAGAGGTATCAGGGAATAGAATTAGGTACAGTCAAGATTACTAGAGAGAAAGTGCTTGGGAAGCTAAGTGGACTAAGAATAGATAAGTCTCCTGGCCCGGATGAGGTGCACCCAAGGGTTCTGAAGGAGGTGACTTTAGAGATTGTGGAAGCATTGGAAATGATCTTCTAGGAATCAATAGACTCTGGCATGGTTCCGGAGGACTGGAAGGTTGTAAATGTAGTTCTGCTATTTAAGAAAGGAAGGAGGCAGCAAAAAGAAAATTACAAACCTATTAGTTTGACATCGGTGGTTGGAAAGATATTGGAGTCAATCCTCAATGACGAGGTTATGAAATACCTCGAGGTGCATGACAAGATAGGCCAAAGCCAGCATGGTTTCATGAAGGGAAGATCCTGCCTTACCAACTTATAGGAATTTTTTGAGGTAATCTCAAATAAGATTGACAAGGGAGAAGCTGTGGATGCTGTGTATTTGGATTTTCAAAAGGCCTTCGATAAGGTGCCGCATATGAGGCTGCTTAATAAGATGACAGCCCATGGAATTACAGGAAAGATATTGAAATGGGTGGAGCATTGGCTGATAGGCAGAAAGCAAAGGGTGGGAATAAAGGGATCCTATTCTGATTGGTTGCCGGTTACTAGTGGTGTTCCGCAGGGGTCGGTGTTGGGGCCGCTTCTTTTTACGATGTATATTGATGATTTGGATTATGGATTAAATGGTTTTGTGGCCAAGTTTGCAGATGACACCAAGATAGGTGGAGGAGCAGGAAATGTTGAAGAAACGGAAAGGTTGCAGAGAGACTTAGTCAGTTTCGGAGAGTGGGCAAAGAAATGGCAGATGAGATACAACATTGACAAATGTACGGTTGTACATTTCGGAAGAAGAAATAATCGGGCAGATTATTATTTAGATGGGGAGAAAATTCAAAAATCGGAAATGCAAAGGGACTTGGGGGTCCTCGTGCAGGATACCCTAAAGGTTAACCACCAAGTTGGATTGGCGGTAAGGAAGGCGAATGCTATGTTGGCATTCATTTCAAGAGGAATAGTGTATAAGAGTCAGGAAGTGTTGATGAGGCTCTATGGGGCATTGGTGAGACCTCCTTTGGAATACTGTGTGCAGTTTTGGGACCCTATCTTAGAAAGGATATACTGATGTTGGAGAGAGTTCAGAGAAGATTTACGAGGATGATTCCTGGAATGCAGGGGCTAACATATGAGGAGCGTCTGTTGGCTATTGGATTGTATTCATTAGAGTATAGAAGAATGAGAGGGGATCTCATAGAAATGTTTCGAATGTTGAAAGGGTTGGACAGTGTAGATGCGGAAAAGTTGTTTCCATTGGTGGGTGAGTCCAGGACAAGAGGCCATAGTCTTAGAATTAGAGGTTACCCAGTTAAAACAGAGATGAGGAGAAAGTTTTTTGCCAGAGGGTCATGGATTTGTGGAATTCGTTGCCACATACAGCTGTGGAGGCCCGATCATTGAGGGTGTTTAAGGAGGAGATTGACAGGTATCTAATTAGTCAGGGTATCAAGGGATATGGGGAAAAAGCCGGAAATTGGAACTAGATGGGTGAATAGTTTAGCTCATGGGGGAGCTGCGGAGCAGACTTGATGGGCCGAATGGCCTACTTCTGCTCCTTTGTCTTGTGATCCTGTGATCTGTTCATCTGTTAACAAGTAATTTAACTGCGCAGGTGCAGGTTTTCGTCTTTTTTCTGTAATTGCAACAGGGTCATTAGTTCTCCTTAGTTTCCTAGTCATTATTGGCCTTACCTCCAAAGAATCTCCTGTGAGTTCCATTGTTAGCCTCTCATTCTCAATCATCTTTTTCTTCTCTTCGAACTCAATCTTTTTATCTTCAAATTCCTTCACTGTTGCCTTCTTCTCTTTAATATAATTCCTTTCCACTTGTTCTGTCTCCAGTTGCAGAAAAAGCTCTGTATTTCATATTCTTTCCTTGTATTGTTGATCTAGTTTCTTCATCCTTTTCTAATACTCCTGCAAAGTGCCTTCCTGTAACTGCTGTAGCTGTCTTTGGGGAGATGTCAATTTCTCCTGGTACATCTGCTCTTTTACTTCCAGGTAGTCTTCATCATCCTGCTTATTAGCAATATCTGTCTCCCTTGCATCCTCTGTAACTTCATCTGAGTTACGGCCACGGATCTGCGTTCATCCGCATCGCCGATACTGTCTAGCTCCTCCTCATCATTGTAGTAGTCGATAATAGGTGAGAGGAGAGCTGCGGACTGCCGAGCTGCCCTCCTTTGTTGATACATCTAGTGCCGTGATGGTGTGCCAATCCAACTGGATTTTCCTGAGCCATTCACATCTCAGCAATGGTGGTTCTCCCTTCTTCAGTACATAGATAATCAGTTGCTGTGTTTTACTTCCGTGGGTCACTGTCAGTTTAATTTTGCCTTTGGGAACACTTTCTGTCCTGTGTAAGTCTTTACCAGTAGTTTAGTTTGTTTCAGAGGTATGTGTGAAAACAGTCATTTGTAGTCTTGTACAAAGATCACTGTTAAAGCTGAGCCTGTAGCCAACACCATTTTCAATCTTACGCCTGACACTTGTGGAGTGATCCATATTATTCTTCGATCATCTGCCTCTTTCAGGCTGTTCAGTTGCAGACAAGACAATTCACTTTCGTCTGAGTCATTTTCATCAGAACTGCCTTCTTTCATTTAGCGTACATTGTTGTATTTTCCTTTCTGGGGTTTCTTGTTTCTCTGTATTCTGTCCCTTTTCTGCTGTTTACTAGCTTTGCATACTCTGCCAATGTGGCCCTGTTTGCAACAGTTTCTGCATTCTTTGTCTTTAAACCAACAGTCCTCAGGGTCATGTGACATGTTCCCACAATGGTAATATTTCTTTCCTTCATTTCTGCTCAGGGACTTACGGCCTCGCTCTGCCTTGGCTTGTACCCTGCGCTCTTCTTTTGAGTATTGTTATCAATTAAAACAAGGTGTTCTGATACAATGTAAGTTTGTTAACCTTATCGCCAATTTGTTGTGTATGTGGCGGGTTTACACAACAAAGCTATAAATAAAAACGCTGGAGATGGGAGCTAAGTTAACAGGGTTCTTTACTGACTGAAACCGAACTGAACACACACGTACAGATCAATACGTGTCTAATAGCGTATACTCAATATGTGCCTAGTAGCGCATTCAAAGATGTGTTACTACAACATAAAGTAGTCCCTTATTATAATGTAGGCTATGTGGTGCAAGCTGCATTTTGGCAAGGAGCTGGAGAACATTCTTGTGCCTGAGATCAACATTTCGGTTGTCCTATTTTCATAAATTCAGGATCATATAGCACAGTAAATGGTCTTTGGCTCAACTTATCTTTGTATCTCATGAAAAACTTAATTAGGTACGTCTTAATTCCTGCCATAGCCTTGCATGCCATGGGTTCAGCTGCCTATCAAAATACCTCTTAAGTGTCATGAGAAAACTGCCTCCTAGAATTCCTCAGACAGTGTATTCCAAAGAGCAACTACCCTTCAGCTGAAAAGATACTTCCTTAAATCATGAACTTGTACCTTAAATTCCTTTGGTTACAGATACAATAGTTAGGGGGAAAATTTCATACAATCTATGCAATCCCTCTGGCTCACTTTACTTCATACACTTCAACCAGGCCTACTCTCTGCCTTCTCTATTCCAAGGAAAGCAACAGCACCTCTCCAGTCTCTCCTCTGAGCTGAGATGTTCTAACGCAGGCAGCATCCTGATGTATCTCTGCATTATCCAGCAGAAGCATGTTCTTCCTATAATGTGGTGACCAGAACTGCACATGGTATTCTGGCTATGGAATAGTACTTGACTAGTGAGGAAAGGCTGCGGAATGCAACCTCTGGCAGAATCCTACTTAACTTCCAGCCATCTGTTACATAGGCAGTTGCATATATGGTCTGGTATCTTCCCTAAAAACAAAAGGATGGAAATACTCTGTCATTGAAGCAGTTACCGTGGAAAGAACGGCAGATTTAACTTTTCACTGAATGTCACTTACAAACACAAGAGATCCTGCAGATGCTGGAAGTCCAGTGCAACAGACAAGAAAAAATGCTGCAGGAACTCAGCAAGTTAGGCAACATCAATTGAAAGTTTTAAACGGTTGGTGTTTCAGGCCAAGACCCTTCATCAGGAGTAGAAATTATGTGGAAAGAAGCCAGAGAAAGAAGGTGGGGGAAGGGTAGCAGGGCAAGCTAGATAGTGATACGTGAAGCCAGGTGGGTGGAAGAGTGGAAAGAAGTTGGGAGGTGATAAATGGAAAAGGCAAAAGGCTGGATAAGAAGGAATCTGATAGGCGAGAAGATCGGATCATGGTAGAATAGGAAGGAGGAGGGGCAACGGAGGGAGGTGATAGGCAGGTGATGAGAAGGGGTAAGAGGTTAGAATGGGGAAATGAACAAGAGGGAAGTGGGATGGGAAAATTACTGAAAAATGGAGAAATCGATGTGCTTGCTATCAGGTTGGAGGATACCCAGACAAAATATAAGGCATTGCTTCTCCAACCTAAGAGTGCCATCATCATCGCAGAAGAGGAGGACATGGGCCTACATGTCGGAACAGGAATGGGGTGTAGGAATTGAACTGGTTGGCCTCCAAGAAATTCCACCTTTTTATGGATGGAGCTGAAGTACTTGACAAAGCAGTCCCTCAATCTACTTTGAGTCTCACCAATGAAGAGGAAGTTGCACCAGGAGCACCAGATACAGTAGACAACCCCAACAGATTTACATGTGAAGCGGTGCCTCACCTGGATGGACTGTTTAAGGTCCTGAATGGAGGTGAGGGAGGAGGTGCAGCACTTAAGCTGCTTGCAGGGATAAGTGCTGGGAGGGCGAATAGTAGGAAGGGAAGGGTGGACAAGGGAATCACAAATGGAGTGATTTGTGATTCCTGTGAAAGGTGGAGAGCTGGGGGAGGTAAAGATTTATTTGGTAGTAGGGTCCCATTGAAGATGGTGGAGGTTGAAGAGAATTATGTGTTGGATGCAGAGGCTCATGCAGTGGTAGGTGATAATAAGAGGACCTCTGTTCCTGTTAAGACGGCGGGAAGATGGGCTGAGCACAGATGTCCGAGAGATGGATGAGGTGTAGGTGAGGGCAGCATCAATAGTGGAGGAAGATCATATGACCATAAGACATGAGCAGAATTGGGCCATTTGGCCATTAGCATCTGCCCAGCTGTTCCACCAGGGCTGATTCATTATCCCTCTCAACACTACTTTCCTGTCTTCTCCCAGTAACCTCTGACACCCTGACTAATCAATCCCCACTTTAAGTATACTCAATGAACTTGGCCTCCACATCCAACCATGGCAATGAATTCCATTGATTCACCACCCTCTGACTAAAGAAATTCATTCAAATCTCTGTTCTAAAAGGGCATCTATCTATTCTGAGGCTGTGCCCTCTGATCCTAGACTCAACCACTATTTGAAACATCCTCTGCACATTCAATCTATATAGACATTCAATATTTGATAGGTTTCATTGAGATCCCCGCTCATTCTTCTAAGCTCCAGTGTGTACACGCCCAGAACTAGCAAACAGTCCTCATATGTTAACCCTTTCGTTCCTGTAATTATTCTTGTGAACCTCCTCTGGACTATCTCCAATCTTAGCACATCTTTTCTTAGATAAGGAGCTCAAAACTGCTCACAATACTCCAAGTGAGGTCTGACCAATGCCTTATAAATCCTTAGCACTACATCCTTGCTCTTATACTCTAGTTCTCTCAAAATGAAGCTAACATTGCATTTGCCTTCCTTAACCTGGAAGTTAATCTTTAGGGAATCCTGTACAAGGACTCCCAAATCCCTTTGCACTTCTGATTTTTGAATTCTCTCCCCATTTAGAAGATAGTCTAGGCTTTTATTCCTTCAACCAAAGTGCATGACTGTACACGTCCCAACACTATATTCCATCAGCCACTTCTTTGCCCATTCTCCCAATCTGTCTAAGTTCTTCTTCACGCTCTGCTGTCTCAGCACTACCGGCCACTCCACCTAACATCATATTGTCTGCAAACTTGAACAGAAATCCATCAATTCCATCATCTAAATTGTTGACAAATAATGTGAAAAGAAGCAGTCCCAATATTGACCCCTGCAGAGCACTGCGTGTCACTGGCAGACAGCCAGAATAGGCCCCCTTTATTCCCACTCTTCGCCTCCTGCCAATCAACCAATTTCCTATCCATGCCAGTATCTTCCCTATAATATCATAGACTCTTTTGTTAGTAAGCAGCCTCGTGTGTGGTAGTTTGTTAAAGGCCTTCTGAAAATTCAGGTAAGAAAAATCCAGTGACTCCCCTTTGTCGATTCTACCTGCTCTCCCTTCAACTAATTCCAAAGGATTTGTCAGGAAAGATTTCCCCTGAAGGAAACCATGCTGACTTTGTACTATTTTCTTAAGTGCCTCTAAGTATCCCGAAGCCTCATTCTTAATAATAGACTCAAATATTTTCCCAAATCACTGAAGCCAGGCTAACTTGCCTATAATCTCCTGTCTTTTGTCTCCTTCCCTTTTCAAAGAGTGGAGTGACTTTTGCAATTACCATTCCTCTGGAACCATTCCAGAATCTAGTGACTTGTGAAAGATCATTACTAATGCCTGCACAATCACTTCAGTTACCTCTTTCAGAACCTTAGGGTGTATACCATCTGACCCAGGTGACATACATATATACCTTCACAACTTTCTGTTTCCCAAAGACATTCTCCTTAGAAATACCAACTGCATTCACTTCTGCTTCCTGTGTCATCCACATTGACGCCTAATACGCAATACTTATTATGTTCATCTGCCTCTTTATCACTTATCACTACCTCTCCAGCATCATTTTCTAGCAGTGTGGTATCTACTCTCACCTTGCTTTTACTCTTTACATATCTGAAAAAAAATTGGGATCCTTTAATATTATTACTTTTATTTTCATCTTTTCTCTTCTAATGGCTTTTATAAGCTGCCTTATGTTGATTTTTTTAAAAAATTCCCAATCCACTAACTTCCCACTATTTTTCGGTATATTTTGTGCCCTCTCATTTGTTTTTATGCTGTCTTTGACTTCCCTTGTCAACCATGGTTGCCTCGTTCTTCTTTTAGAATACTTCTTCTTCTTTGAAATGTATCTATCCTGCGCCTTCTGAATTGCCTCCAGAATCTCCAGCCACTGCTGTTTTGCCATTATTCCTGATATTGTACTCTTCCAATAGACTTTGGCCAGCTCCTTTCTCATGCCTAAATAATTCCCTATTCTTCATTGTATTACTGATACATCTGACTTTATCTCTCCCTCTCAAACTGCAGAGTTAATTCTATCATATTATGATCACTCTCTTCTAGGGTTCCTTTACCTTAAGCTTCCTTACCTGAAGGGAAATCATGTTCTTTGAAGGAGGATGTCTCTGATGGAAATGAAAGCCTCATTCTGGAACAGATATAAAGGAATTGAGAACGGGGAATTGCATTTTTACAGGAGATAGGGTGGGAAAAGACATTGTGAATATAGCTGTGGGAATTGATGGGCTTATAAAATATGTTAGTGGACAATTGGTCTCCAATGATGGAGAGAGAGAGATTGAAAAAGGGCAGAGAGGTGTCAGAAATGGACCAAGTGAACTTAAGGGCAATTTAATCAATATCCATAATTTCTGGTGTAACCCTCTAACCTATAATCACACGATGCTGGCAACCGAACAGTTTATCTCACTCATAACTTGGAGAATTCACCCTATATAGATAGTTAGTACCATTTTGCAGTGCCTTAATAAAACACAACATGCAACCCTGTCAGACAGGATCATTCCAGGTTGTGTTCGATTACTGAAAGAATTCAGGTGTAGCTTTAGTATCTCCGGGTTTGAGGGTTGATTTTTGAGAAGTAGGTAATTATGTGAAAAAGAATCTTCAATCTCTAACCAATAATTAACATGGTAATTTCTCCCTTACTCAAAACTCAGAATTTATAAACAGCACCGTACAAAACTCAATTTCACTCCGTTTGTATATTAATGATCGTGGAGCATTTCTAATCAGTCTTGCACACATGCACACACTTTTCAGAAGGTAAAGATAACATCTATGTGGTTACTATTGCAGGTAATCCCATCTGATTTCCACTGAGTGATCAGAGACTCATCGCAGCAATATGTTGGGAATAAACAGCCACCTACCGTCTGATGCATGGATGTGTACATTTTTGGAACAATCTTTTGGCTTGTTGTGGATCTGTAATTATATGTTCCCCTTGGGCATTTGTTTTCATATCTGACCTGCTTCACTGAGGCAGATATAATGGGCAGGAAGTATTGAAGATGGATAGCCAGCATGTATCCAACTGAGATCTGTAGCCTGACCAAAAATACAAGCAAAATCTATAAAAGCAACCCATAATAATTGCAACCTATTCTTTCTTTTTTGATACTGTGTTGCCTTTAAGGCATTTATTTAAATTTATTAAATACCCACTTCAAAGAATTTGTTTGGAACTATTTTCTAGTTAAAGTCAAAGGTTGATAACTACGTTACAGTTTAAGAAAAGGTAAAATTTATCGTCTATGGTATATCACGGCATGTGATAACATCGCTTCCGGTTTTGTCGTGTCTTGTTGGTAACATCCGGTTCGTCGAAAATAATGGAAACGAGGCTCATGCATGCAGCTTGATTGTGAAAGACTCCATTTCTTTCCACAAAGAAACATTATAGAGGCAATGCCTTTTCACCATACGATGTTAATGTGGAAGAGTGAACAGTAAACGGTTAGCCTTACTACGACTCTGTCTTCATTGGCTCCAGTTTAACTTGGTGTTTAGTCAGAGTTTCAACACACTGCACGAGAACACTACAGTGAAAAGGTAAAATCATTAGATGTTTCGACAAGTGGTACGATGGCTTCGCGATCAAGGACCAAGTCGTCTGCATCCAGTGCCAAGAGCAGTAGGACGTCGGCAAGTGTGGCTGCCCTCGCAAGAGCTAAAGCAGAAGCCACCAAGGTGCGAGTGTCATACGCTAACCAAGAGGCTAAACTGAAGATGGAAAAGGCTGCCAGAGGAGCAGAAGGTATCACAAGAGTCGCATAAAACCAGTTGGAAAAATCAAGGATAGATACAGAGTTAGAAGTGCTGATGCTACAACGAGAAGCTGATGCAGCCGTGGTGGAAGTACAACTGTTGGAAAACGCTGAAGAAATGCCCGTTCTAGATGAAACTGAAAAATCTGTATCTGAAAAGGTCAAATTGGAACGCACCAGCGAATATGTCCAATCTCAAATTGACCTGCAAATTCATTCTCCCTCTCCATACTTGCCTGTTGGCGTCCCATCTCATGTAGAATCACAGGGAAGCTTTGCTGCATCGCATCCACCTGGGGAAGATAACTCACAATTGCAACCTGGCAACAAACTCAAGTATGAAAGGGCTGACTACAAATACTTCCTGACACCAAACTTACCAGCTCCGGTGAGAACAGAGACAAAGGCTAAGTCAGAACTTCAACTCCTATCATGAATGTACAGGCCCAGTTATATGTCCCCCAACATATTCCCCCAGCTAGCACACCACCTGCAGCAGAACCGTTGGCACAGTAGTTAGTGCGACGTGACCTCATCAATTCAGGACTGCACCAGTTTGACGATAAGCCTGAAATTTACCGGGCGTGATACTCCTCATTCACCAGTGCACCTGGCAGAACTCAGCTCACAGCAACCCAAGAGTTGGACCTTATGACTAAATGGCTGGGAAAGGAATCAAATGAACATGTGAAACGTATACGCTCAGTGTACATCAACAACCCCAAGCTAGCCTTACACAAAGCATGGGAGAGACTTCGGGACTGCTATGTGGCCCCTGGAATTATTGAGAGGGTGCTATTTCAATGGCTGGACAATTTTCCTAGGGTGTCAGCCAAGGACCACACTAAATTACGAGATTTACTCATGGAGATTGAAGGTGCTAAAGAAGACGGCTATTTAACTGGCCTGTCGTATCTGGATACTTCACGTGGAATTGGACCAATTGTGGACAAACTTCCATTTGGGCTGCAGGAAAAGTGGGTATCTATTGGCTTGTGGTACAAAGAAGAGAACAGTGGTTGATTCCTTCCTTTCGAGTGTTTAAGTAGGTTTGTGTGCAATGAGGCGAAGAAGCAAAATGACCTTAGCTTCATGAATCAAGATTGCAATGCAACTCACACCAAGCCAGTCAAATCCATTTTGAACAATTTTAACATCAATAAACCCATTTCAGTGTATAAAATTTAAGTCTCCACAACCAACGATGACCCTAGCAAGAATTGTCCATTGCACAACAAACCCCACTCCCTCAAAAATGCAGAATGTTTAGAAGCAAACCCTTTGACGAAAGGAAGGCCCTTCTCAAGGAAAAAATAATATATTTTAAGTGCTGTTCCTCTACCTCCCACCTCGCTAAAGAGTGTATGTCCCATGGAAACAGATCGGAATGCAATAGCACTAATCATGATGGGGCCATGCATCCCGGCCTGTCACCGCAAACTGCCAAGGCTCCTTCGCTCTCACAAGAGAATGGCGGGGAGGGAGAGGATCACTCCAATACAGCTATCATCAGCTCAAGCTGCACAGAAGTTTGTGGTCCAGGTTAGTCAAGCCATTCGTGCTCAAAGATCTGCCTCAGTAAGGTATGCCCTAAGGGAAGCAAAGACAGGGCCATCAAAGCCTATGTAATTCTGGGCTCACTAGCCAGACCAGAGTTCTTCGAGTTGTTCAATGTAGAGAGTAATCCATTTCCATAATACCTCAGAAGTTGCTCTGGCATCACAGAAACATCAGGCAGGAAGGCAGAAGGCTTCCAGCTCGAGTTGCTGGATGGCAAAGTTGTCATCTGGCTCCCTCCAATCTTAGAGTGCAACAAGATCTTGAACAACCGATCTGAGATTCCAACGCCAAGCGCAGTGTTACAGCAGCCCCATCTCCACCACATTGCCAAGCACATCCCAGAACTGGATCCAGAAGCATAAATACTCCTGCTACTTGGAAGAGACGTTCGTAGGGTGCATAAACAAACCAACAGTTAACACACTCAAGACTAACGTGCTGGAAAGTGGCCACCATTCAACATTTCAACCCTGCACAAGCTTTATCTGTATCAAGAAAGCACAACAAAACTTTAACAAGCTTAGTAAAGTAACTGAGAAGACACTGGGACCGTCAGTCTTCACCCAAACTGAGCACAACAATAAACTTGCTCCATCAGTGGAAGACACCATCTTCTTAAAAATGATGGACACAAAGGTCTTTTGAGATGAAGCAAACAATTAGGTCGCCTCACTACCAATCAGAGAACTATGCCAGCACTTGTCAAACAACAAAGAGCAGGCAGTCAACCAGTTCACATCTTTGCAACAAACCCTGAAAAGGAAACCTGAGATGCAGCAACAGTATGTGGAATTTATGGAGAAGATCTTTGCTGATGGGCATGCTGAGGTAGCGCTACCGCTGAGAGAAGATGAGGAGTGCTGGTACCTCCCAACGTTTGGGGTTTACCACCCGCAAAAGCCCAATCAGATCAGGGTGGTCTTTGACTCCAGTGCCCAGTGCGTTGGCACCTCCCTCAATGACATGCCTTTCACAGGCCCCGACCTTAGTAATGCCCTCCTTGGGGTCGTGCTACACTTCCGGAAAGAGAGGTTTACGATCCTAGCAGACATCCAGCAGATGTTCCATTGTTTCTTAGTGCAGGAAGACCATCTCAACTTCCTCCGTTTTTCTAGCACAAGGGCAATGACACCAACAAGGAAGTCCAAGCAACACACACAAAATGCTGGTGGAACGCAGCAGGCCAGGCAGCATCTATAGGAGAAGTACAGTTGACGTTTCGAGCCGAGACCCTTCATCAGGACAGAACAAGGAAGTCATTGAGTATTGGATGAAGGTCCATGTTTTCGGCAATAGTCCATCTCCTGCAGTGGCCATCTCCGGGCGGTGAAGAGCCATCAGAGGGGGCGCACAGGAGCATGACGATGACACCATTAAGTCTGTGGAAAGACACTTCTATGTCAATGACAGCTTGATATCGGTACAGAAAGAAACTGAAGCATCGATTTGCTCCGACGAACACAGGCCTCACCTGCTGAGCCAAACCGCTGCTTTCACAAGTTCGCATCAAGCTGTCAGGCAG
This sequence comes from Mobula hypostoma, assembly GCF_963921235.1. NCBI lineage: Eukaryota > Metazoa > Chordata > Chondrichthyes > Myliobatiformes > Myliobatidae > Mobula > Mobula hypostoma. The sequence goes on along the minus strand of NC_086111.1, from coordinate 27,141,965 downwards.
CCATAGAGGCCTTCCCACCTGATGACTGCGCTCCAGCAATCAAGGACCTAGATCTAGGTGGAGATTGGGTCCACACAAAGGAGTTTGGGTCTCCTTCGGGAGATCAAGACCGACACATTCACGTTCTCTGTGCCGACCATGAACAAACCATTCACCCGCCGTGGAGTTCTTTCCACTGTCAACAGTGTTTTCGATCCCCTGGGTTCACTGGCGCCGGTTACGATCCAGCGAAGAGCCCTTCTCAGAGAACTGACCTCTGAACTCTCCAGCTGGGACACTCCTCTACCCGAAGACAAGCTAAGCAGATGGGAAGCTTGGAGAGATTCACTTCAAGACCTAAAACAGCTTCATGTCGACATAAGTACACTGCGATTCTACTCACTGAGGCAGCGCACAGAGAATTTTGCACATTCTTGGATGCTTCAACCAAGGCCATCGGTGCTGTGGTCTACCTGATAGTAGTTCAGAAAGATGGTTAAGTTGAAGTAGGATTTGTAACAGGTAAGGCAAAGCCAGCACCTCAGTCCGAGCCTACAATCCCAAAATTGAACAGTGTGCAGCTGTCCTACCTATGGAAATGGCAGATCTTATCCAGGACGAGCTGGACCTAGAGCTGGATGCCACCAAGTTCTACACAGACAGCAAAGTAGTGCTCGGCTACATCTATAACGAATCAAGACATTTCTACGTGTACGTTCACAATAGAATTCGATGCATCCGCCTGTCCTCAAAGCCCAAACAATGACATTACATACGTACAGAGGAAAACCCTGCAGCCAGGCATTGAGATCCTTACCTGTTCGGTGCAGACTTCCTGGTTCTCCGGACCCTCCTTCCTGCATCAGCCACCAGCAGAAAAAACACAAACGAGCAAGATATTTGAGCTGACCGAACCCGAAAGAGCCTTGGAAATTTGGCCGCAAATACAAACCTGTGCCACCTACCTAGAAGAATCAATACGTACCATTGACTGCTTTCAGCGGTTCTTCACCTTGAACTCCTTAGTGAGAGGAATTTCATTCCTCATCTACATCGCCAGATCCCACACACACTCACCCCAAGATAGCAAATGCAAGGGATGGCACAAATGTGGCTTACCTCGCACTCCAGACGAATTGGCCCAGACAAAGGATATCATCCTTAAAGCAACTCAAAGGGCAGCCTTTGCAAAGGAACTTTCAGCCCTCCAAGCTAATAAACCAATACCCTAGAACTGCCCTTGGAGGAAACCCAGCCCAGTCCTGGAGAATGATCTCATTTGCGTTGGAGGCCGGTTAACACACTCTCACCTTTCAGCTGCAGAAAAGAGCCCAGTAATGCTGCCCAAAGACAGCCATATGTCCTTACTGTTCACACACCATCATCATGAACAGGTAAGGCAACAAGGCCGTCACCTGACGGAAGGAGCAATTAGGGCAGCGGGACTGTAGATCTTGGGAGGCAAAGCACTAATCAATTCAGTACTGCACAAATGTGTAACCTGCCGCAAACTGCTGAGCAACATATGGCGGGCCTCCCACCAGAACGCCTCAAAGCCTGCCCTCCTTTTACATATGCGGGGCTCGTATTTATGTATTTGGTCCCTGGACTATCACCATCAAATGCACCCAGAGGAGGACAAGCAGAGAGCAAACGGTGGACAGTCATGTTCAGCTGCATGAGTTTGAGAGCTGTGCACGTTGAGGTCAGCGAGTTTTTAGATCCATCCAGCTGCATTAACGCCCTCAGGCGCTTCCTTGCACTAAGAGGCCCTGCAAAACAATTAAGATCTGACTGCGGCACAAACTTTGTTGGAGTGTGCAAGGAGCTTGGGATGGACAAAACTGTGCCTCAGTGAGCAGGGATGCAACTGGGAATTCAACCCACCACGCGCCTCTCACATGGGAGGCTCTTCGGAGTGGATGATTGGCATCGTCAGAAGAACCCTTGATTCAATGTTTCTGCAGCAAAGCACACACCTGACCCACAAAGTACTGTGCACACTAATGGCAGAGGTCACAGCCACTATAAATGCGTGACCACTCCTACCTGTGTCTTCAGACACAGAAAGCCCCTTCATACTCTCACCATCAATGCTCCTTACGCAGAAGGCAGGAGATCCCCCTCCACCTGGAGACTTCTCGGACGAGGACTTGTACACGAAGCCATGGAGACAGGTTCAGGTTCTTGCCAATCAGTTCTGGACCCATTGGAGCCACGAATACCTACCTTTGTTGCAGCACAGACAGAAGTGGACAGAACTTCGCAGGAATCTTCAAGCTGGAGATCTAGTCCTGCTCAGAGACAAGCAGATCGCCCGCAACTGCAGACCAATGGCCAGAATCACAGCCACATTCCCTGGAAGAGATGGACATGTCAGGAAGGTTGAGTTAAAAACTATTGACCAAGGTGATGTGAAAACTTATTTGAGACCAGTTTCAGAGGTCATTTTACTTCTACCTAAAGACTGATCTGGAGACTAAAGTTCTATACCATGTCCATAGTGACCTTACATAGGTCAGGCAGGGAGTGTGTTGCCCTTAAGGCATTTATTTAACTTTAGTAAATTTCCACTTTAAATAACTTGTTTGTAACTATTTTCTAGTTAAAGTCAAAGGTTGATAACTATGTTACAGTTTAACAAAAGGTAAAATTTATTGTCTATGGTATATCGCGGCATGTGATGACGTCACTTCTGGTTTCGCCGCGTCTTGTCAGTAACTCCTGGTTCATAGAAAATAATGGAAACAAGGCTCATGTATGCAGCGTTATTGTGAAAGGCTTCATTTCTATTCACAAAAAAACATTATAGAGGAAATGGCTTTTCACCATACGATGTTAATGTGGAAGAGTGAACAGTAAACGGTTAACCTTACTACGACTCTGTCTTCATTGGCTCTGGTTTAACTTGCTGTTTGGTCAGAGTTTCAACACACTGCATGAGAACACTACAGACACATTGCTATTACTTTCAAATGAAATCTTTGCAACTAACACATTGAGTATGCACAGTCTGCTTTGAAACATTACCCAATATTTTTTTATTTACCATTAATAAAAATAGTTTTGAATGAAGTTAATTTTAGTTTCACTAATTAAGGGTGATACAATTATTTCTTTAGAAAATATGGATATCCATAATTGCCTGTTCACACAAAAAATGCCAGCAGAATTCAGGCAGAGTATACCGTTCAAGAGTAAATGGATGAGGATTTGAGAATGTTAGTTCCATCTCAGAACTTACAGTATGTTTTCCAGGATCTTTTGCACTTGTCCCACATCTAGCTTTGCCGCTTTGGGCCTACACTACAAATAGGCCATCAGGTCCTTCCTATTCTGCTTTGGTACTGCCTGACGCCCCTTAAATGGCTAACTGTGAGAAGAGGACCCTTTCACTTTTGATGGCATCACACTGGGTGTTCTCTCTTGAAAGTACTAAAATCCACTTGGTACAAATTATTCCTAGGAGATCTGTTCTAAATGTTGGTTTATCTCTGTAATACACTGTTTCTGAAATTCGGCTCCACTGAATACAATTAGATCAGCTGGAGAATAATGCACAGCCATAACTACCTTCAACTATCTACAGCGTTAACAGTGGTTGTCAAAGAAAGCAATTAAATTTCATTTTTATCTGTGAGATTCAAGAGTCATATTCAAATGAAAAGTTGAAAGTAATGATAGAGGATTATGGGAATAGAGAAAGAGAACAAGCACAGCCACAATGGACCAAGTAGTTTCCTTCCAAGCAGATGGATTCTATGTTTCTATGAGAAGTGGGAAGAGATTGTTGAGATAGTGTGCTTGAGGCACAAAGAGTACATTATACTAGGTGCCCCCTTCTCCAACTTTAGTCCTGATGCAGAATTTTGAGCTCTAGTGTCAATGATTTCTCTCCTGTCCTCACATACCTATGTTGCTCAGCATGCTGATTTCCTCCAGTAGATTGTTTGCTGTTCCGTATCGCAGAATCTGCTGTTTTTTTTATATATACAAGTATACACCAGACTTTTTCATGGAAGGCATGGTATCCAAAAGCAAATGGCAAGTTAGATCTAATTTAGATCTAATGTTAGCTAAATGAAATTGGCCGACCAGTATCTTTGTGACTTAAATGTCCCTTCCTGTGGATTTTGGCTCAAGCTGACTTAATTTAAGTGAAGAATCACACAAATCCTGATTAATTTAAAACTCACACTTATTTCATCAAGGTAAATATGCATGTTCTTGAACGCTGTTGTTCCGTTTGTACCAGTACCCAGCTCTTATAAAACTAAAAAGGGGATTTCCTAATGGTGAAATTGGGGCTTTCCCATTGATCAAATTTCCCATTCCTTATGAATCAGTGCTAGATTCTAAATGATCCAATTATATATATTAGTGGTTTCAAATTAAATGTAGAAACTTCGTTGAGAAGTTTGCAGAGGTGGCACAGTAGCATGGTGGTTAGCACAAGCAACCCAGGTTCAATTCCCGCTGCTACCTATAAGGAGTTTGTACATCTACTCCGCACTGTATCTCAATAAATAAATAAAATAAATGAAAATATTAGCTATGTGCATGAGAGTGAAGGAGTTACCGTCGACAGGAAAATACCTGAAGATTGGTCAACAGAACAGAATGACGCAGACGGGGATTAATAAGCTGTTGAGTAATGAGATGAGGAAAGGGGATACAAGATACATCAATCTTCAATGTGGAAGATACAAGCAGTATGGTGGAAGTTGCAGGTGTCATGGGGCATGAAGAGTGTGAAATTACTATAAATAGAGAAAAAGTTCTTGGGAAACTGAAAGATCTGAAGGTAGATAAATCACCTGGACCAGATGGTGTACATACACCCGAGGATTCTGAAAGAGTTGAATGAAGAGATTGTCGAGGCACTAGTAATGATCTTTCAAGTTTTACTAGAATCTGGAATGGTTCCAGAAAACTGGAAAATTGCAAATGTCATTCCACACTTCCAGAAAGGAGAGAGAGGCAAAAGAAAGGAAACTATAGGCCAGTTAGTCTGTCCTCATAGGTTGGGAAAATGTTGGAGTGATTAGTAAGGATGAGGCTTCAAGGTACTTGGAGACACATGATAAAATAGCTTGTAGTCAAAATGGATTCCTCAAGAGAAAATCTTGCCTGACATATCTATTGGAATTCTTTGAAGACAATACAATCGGATTGACAAAGGGGAATCAGTTGATGTTGTGTACTTGGATTTTCAGAAGGCCTCTGACAACACGCCACACATGAGGCTGCTTAACAAGTTAACATGGTATTACCAGAAAGATTCTAGCGTGGATAAAACAGTGGCTGACTGGCAGGAAACAAAGAGTGGGAATAAAATGAGCCTTTTCTAGTTGGCTGCCAGTGACTAGTGGTGCTCTACGGGGTTCTGTGTTGGGACCAATTCTTTTTATGTTATATGTCAGTTCTTTGGACGATGGAATTGATGGCTCTGCAAAGTTTGCAGATAATATGAATGTATGTGGAGGGGCTGATACTTTTGAGGAAGTAGAGAGGCTACAGAAGGACTTGGACAGATTATGAGAATGGGCAAAGAAATGGCAGATGGAATACAGTGTCGGGAAGTGTACGGTCATTCATTTTGGTAGAAGAAATGAAAGGGTTGACTGTTTTCTGAATGGAAAGAAAATACAAGATACTGAGGTGCAAAGGGATTTGGGAGTCCCTGTGCATGATTTTCTAAAGGTTAATTTGCAGTTTGAGAATGTGGTGAGGAAAACAAATGCAATGTTACCATTCATTTCCAGAGGACATGAATATAAAAGCAAGGATGTAATGTTAAAACTTTATAAAGCACTATTGAAACTTCACTTGGAGGTTTGTGAGCAATTTTGGGCCCCTTATCTTAGAAAGGATGTGCTGAAGCTGGAGAAGTTTCAAAGGAGGTTCACGAAAATTATTCCAGCATTGAATGGCTTGTCATATGAAGAGCGTTGATGGCTCTGGGCCTGTATTCATTAGAATTCAGAAGGATGAGAGATGAGCTTATTGAAGCCTATTGAATGGTGAAAGGCCTTGATAGAGTAATGTGAAGAGAATGTTTCCTGTGATGGGAGAGTCTAAGCCTAGAGAACGTAGTGTCAAAATAGAGGGGCATCCTTTTAGAATGAAGATGAAGAGGAATTTCTTTTACCATAGAGCGGTAAATCTGAGGAATCTTTTGCCACAGGCAACTGTGGTGGCTAAGTCTTTATTTAAAGCAGAGGTTGATAGGTTCTTGATTGGTCAGTGCATGAAGAGATATGGGGGGAAGACAGGGGATTGGGCCTGAGAGGAAAATTGGATCAGCCATGATGAAATGTCAGAGCAGGCTCAATGGGTCGAATGACCTAATTCTGCTCTCTATACATTATGGTCTTACGGTCTTATAAGGAAAGGCAGGAAAATGGCAGGATGTTGGTTGGGGATTGAGTGCTGGTCATTGAGGAGATTAGCCCTGGGAACAAGATTAAGTGAAAATTTCACTTATTTTCATGTGCACAAGTACAATGTAAAACATGCAACAGCATCACAGCTATGTAGCACCATATAAGCAGCATTCAGATGAACAATGTAAACATAAACAAAACACAATTGTTTCATAAAAAAGTCCATTTTGGTGTAAAATGATAAAAAGTGTTCACAGTGTTGCTAAATTCTAGATATTAGGGCTGAACCAAGTGTTTGAAGGGAACTAGTTTGAACCAGATCGTGTGGGATTTCAGACTTCTGTACCTCCTGCCCAAAAAGATCACATGGCCTGGATTGTGAGGATCTTTAAAGTTAGATGACGTAATGCATCTTGTAGATATGACTGATGGCAGGGATGGATATATGCGATGTATTGGGAAGAGCCCACTATTCTCTGTAACTTCTTATGTTCCTGTGCATTAGAATTGCCATATCAGACCACGATGCGACCAGTCAGAATTTTATCAACAGTAGAAGTTTGTAAGAGTGTCTCGGGATAAGCTCAATCTCCTTAACTTCTTAAGAAAGTAAAGATACTGGTATACATTTTTTGGGATTGCATCTATGCGGAGAGCCAAGGACAGTCCATTTCATATGTTAATGCTCAGGAATTTAAAGCTGCCGGCTCTCTCCACTGACAATCTCTCAATGTAGACTGATGTACACTGAACGTCCTTCCCCTTCCTTGAACTCAGCAATCAGCTCTTTAGTTTTACTGTGGTTAAGCGAGAGGTTGTTGTTGTGGGACTACCAGTTGTCCTGTGTTCATCCAGTAGGCTGACTCAGAATCACCTGCAATTCATTCATCCACAGTGGTGTCATTGGCAGATCTGAAGATCCATTAGAGCTGTGCTTCGGCACACAGTCATGTGTGTATAGCAAGTAAAACAGGGGGCCAAGCTTTCAGCGTTGAGGGGCACCTGTGTTGACAGTCAGTGAATAGGGAGTGGTAGCTATTTCATAATAACATCTTAGAGAATACTTTTAAATATTATAATACAAATCTACTAGTTTCCCGAGCATTGTTCTTGCCAGTTAGACTATTTTATAAGAATGTCAATCTCAAATTATTATTCGTATCATATTGACCTGATCGTATTGTTATTTTTCAGGTGGCTTTTCAATAACACATTTTAATTGTCCCCCTTCCAATGTTAGGACCATCATTCCCTCCTGCCTCTTTCATTCTGTTCTTGAACAGAAGGGTTAATGAGAACACACTGACAATCAATGAGAGTCTCTGAATTTTGCGTATCGATATCAGAAGACAACAGATCAGGTGAATAAGATGGTTTTGAAGATAAATATGCTTTTTGATTAGTGGAAACATGAAATGTAATAGCAAGTAGCTTATGCTTAGAACTGTAGCTAGGCAACTGTGAGACTCTTGTCCTATTTACAGAATACTTGAATGCAGACTGAGAGCTGCAAAGTTGCATTTTCATGAAGATGCCTCCTTCACCTCAACACAAACATGAGATAAAGTGACATTATTCTGTTCTTTACATTTGTATGATTCTAGGAATCTGTGACACAGTGAAGCAGCAACAACAATGTAAAAATAATGCAGCATAACAACAACACAGCTTTTTATCCGAACCAGCAAGTTGTCACATTATTCAACAGAGACACTCAGCTGCTGCCTAATCCCTCTGAAGCTCTGACCAGCCCAGCCACCCTATGAGGTCAGCCTACCCCTCCTCTTTTGGCTTCTGGTCCAATCCCACATTTAATATGCATTTAGAACATAAAATCAATAATGTAATGCAGAATTTTTATAAAGCACTGGTGAGGCCTCACTGGGAGTATTGTGAGTAGTTTTATGTCCCTTATCTAAGAAAGGATATGCTGACATTGGAGAGGGTTCAAAGAAGATTCACGAAAATAATTCCAGAAATAAAAGGCTAATCATATGAGGAGCATTTGATTGCTTTGGGCCTGGAATTTAGAAGAATGGGGGGGGGGGGATCTCATTGAAGCCTATCGAACGTTGAAAGGCCTAGATAGAGTGGAAGTTGACAGGATGTTTCCTATACTGGAAGGGTCTAGGACCAGAGGGCACAACCTCAGAATGGAGGGATGTCCTTTTAGAATGGAGATGAGGAGGAATTCCTTTAGACAGAGTGTGGTGAATCTATAGAATTTATTGATACAGGTGGCTGTGGTGTCCAGGTTATTGGTTGTATTAAAGCAGAGGTTGATATGTAAATGTGTGAAAGGTTACGAGGAAAAGGCAGGAGAACAGGGTTGAGAGGGAAATGGATCAGCCATGATCCAATGGCAAAGCAGACAAATGGCCTAATTCTTCTCTTATGTCTTATGATCTTAACTGTCTCTGCCTCTTTTGACTGAGCAGCAAAGCTGAGGAATTGCTGCACCTTCTTCCTCTAGGTTGCTCTTCAGAAGCTCAGTCTCTATCTAAGTCATGGGTCATCTGCCATTATATGCCACCTATATCACATCTTGGATGCTAATATTCCCATAAGCTGTCTCTGTGGTACTTTACTTCACTGAAGGTGCTAAACAAATGCAGTTCTTGTCATGAACTCCAAAAATAATCCTTTACAAAATCAGAAGTACGAACATGCCTGAAAAACATGTAGCACTTTATGTACTATTTTGATTTTTCATAGGTTGATTGTGCATGCATGATGATCCAGATTTACAGGTCTTTCGGAGGTGGGAGAAAACTAAAGCACCCAGAGGAAAACCAATAATGCTCAAGGGGAGTTTGTGAAAGGTACATTTTGTAGATAGCCCCTGAGGTTAGAACTGGACAAATGTTTCTGTAGTTGTGAGGTGGCCATGTGGACAGGCCAAAATATGAGGGATACACAACAACGTTACCAGTATCCTCAAAATAAATAGAGATAGAATCCAGCTCTTTCAGTCATAATTCCAGGTGGCCCCAATCCAGTTTCATATCTCAACGAACAAAGTTTGTGTGTCCTCTCTTCCTGACTATCCTTCAGTCCCCTTCAGCAGCCATTTCTAGGTGTGCACAATTAATCTTTAATATCTCAGTTACACTTATATGTGCATAAGCATGTGTAATTATATAGCAGTATTTAGCACATCTGCAGACATGGATATTATTATTTCTTCACATCTGGATAACGCCTAGCCTAATGCTCCTTACTTACATGAAAGCCCTTTTTACTGGGTGTCTCTAGCGATGTGGTTCATTAGCCCCTCAAACTCCATACGTCTAGGGTTGGTATGACTTGTGTCCCACCAAACCCAGGAAGCTGGAGAGTCTCAACCACCTGAATCTTAATCTGTGCAAATATTGTGTAAGTACTGCCCCCATGCAATTAGCCATCAACAAGAAATAACAAATCGTAAACTGCATAAATTATAAAGCAAGTTTCAGAATCAGAATCAGGTTTATTATTACCGACATCTGTCATGAAATTGGTTAAATTACCAGCGGCAGTTCGATACAATGCATAACATAGAAGAAAAAAGTAATAAATAAATAAATAAAGAAACAAACAAACAAATCAACTACAGCATATGTATATTGAATAGATTAAAAAATCCAGCAAAAACAGAAATAAAGTATGTTAAAAAAAAGTGAGGTAGTGTTCACGGGTTCAACGTCCATTTAGGAATCGGATGGCAGAGGGGAAGAAGCTGTTCCTGAATCGCTGAGTGTGTGCCTTCAGGCTTCTGTACCTCCTACCTGATGGTAACAGTGAGAAAAGGGCATGCCCTGGGTGCTGGGGGTCCTTAATAATGGGCGCTGTCTTTCTGAGACGCCATTCCTTGAAGATGTCCTGGGTACTTTGTAGGCTAATACACAAGAGGGCGCTGACTAAATTTACAACCCTCTGCAGCTTCTATCGGTCCTGTGCAGTAGCCCCTCCACCCCCCATACCAGACAGTGATGCAGCCTGTCAGAATGCTCTCCACAGTATATCTATAGAAGTTCTTGAGTGTTTTTGTTGTTGTACCAAATCTCTTTAAAAGCCTAAAGATGTGTTATTGAGGTCTTGCCCTCATTATACCTGTAGTTGCATCAATATGTTGGGACCAGGTTAGGACCTCAGAGATCTTAACACCCAGGAACTTGAAACTGCTCACTCTGTCCACTTTGGATTTCTCTATGAGGATTAGTATATGTTTTTCTGTCTCACCCTTCCTGAAGACCAGCTCTTTGTCATGCTGACATTGAGTGAAATGTTTTTGCTGCGACACCACTCCACTAGTTGGCATGTCTCACTCCTGTACACCCTCTCATCACCATCTGAGATTCTACCAACAATGATTGTATCATCAGTAAATTTATAGATCGTATTTGAGCTATACCTAGCCACATAGTCATGGGTATAGCGAGAGTAGAGCAGTGGGCTAAGCACGTACCCCCGAGGTGCACCAGTGTTGATCATCAGCGAGGAGGAGGTGTTATCTCCAATCCACACAGATTGTGTTCTTCCCATTAGGAAGTTGAGGATCCAATTGCAGAGGGAGGTACAGAGGCCCAGATTCTGTAGCTTCTCATTCAGCATTGTGGGAATGTTGGTGTAAAATGCTGAGCTATAGTCAATGAACAGCATCCTGACATAGGTGTTTGTATTGTCCAGGTGGTCTAAGGCCGTGCGTAGAGCCATTGAGATTGTGTCTGCCATTGACCTTATGTGGTGATAGGCAAACTGCAAATTGGTCCAAGTCCTTGCTGACGAGACATGTGAAGGAAAGACATTTTGGTATTATTTGTAATTATTGTAGGAAACTTGGTCACGTAATAGCTAACTGTTTTTGATTGAAGAAGAAAGAAAAGGAAGCAGTCCCAGATGCTTGTGTGCAACATATTGAAATACCTGTAAAGCCACAGGGTTTGGAAAATACAAATGAAGTTTTGTTAGAGTCTGACGGAGTTAAGAGGGGATATGAACATTTTATAACTGAAGGATTTGTATCCTTGAAAGAGGGATCCACTCCTGTACCAATAAAAATACTTAGAGATACTGGAGCTTCTCAATCACTAATATTAGACAGCGTTCTAAAATTTAGTGATATGTCTGACACTAGTGAGGTAAATTATATAAGAGGAGTTGGGAGTGCCCTTATACCAGTACATTTACATAGAGTTAATTTAAGGACAGAGTTTGTTACAGGGCCTGTTAAAGTAGGACTACAACCTGGTTTACCTGTGAATGATGTTGCTCTGTTGTTAGGGAATGACTTAGCTAATGGACAAGTTTTTCCTGATGTACATTTGACAATAAATCCTATTTCTGAGGAACCACAGAGAGATTCTAACACGGATACCTCTTGTGTTGTAACGAACTATGGCTAAGAAGACTGAGGTACAGGATGAGGTTGTTACCCGTGACAGTTCAACTCGGGATGCAAACTTTGAGGATGTGTCAGAAACTTTCTTACCTTCATTATTTGATCAAGGTTCTTATGATAAGTCTGATCATGTCTTTATCTCAGAAGGAGATGATAGCAGAGCAGGGTAGTGATCCTGAGATAGTTAAATTAAAGGAACAAGCGCTTCCAGATAGTGAAATTGAGAAGGTGCCAGTAGGATATTATTTTGTAGGATATTATGAGGAAGTGAGATCACCTACAATTCCTGCAAGTGAAGAATAGGAAGTTAATCACCAGGTAGTAGTTCCTAAAGTTTATTGAAATGAGATTTTAACCATGGCACATAGTATTCCTTTGAGTGGCCATTTAGGGGTAAAGAAAACTATGAACAAGGTTTCTGAACATTTTTACCGGCCTTGTTTAAGAAAAGATGTAGCGACATTTTGTAGAGCATGTCATACGTGTCAAATTGTAGGTAAACCTAATCAGATTACTCCAGTTCCCCCACTGCAACCAATTCTAGCATTTGGTGAGCCGTTATCAAAAATCATTATAGACTGTGTAGGTCCTTTTCCAAAAACTAAAACTGGACATCAATATTTGTTAACTATTATGTGCACAAAGGCTAGGTTTCCAGAGGCAATACCTCTTAGGAATATGACAGCAAAAACTGTGACTAAGGCTCTTATAAAATCCTTTACTTATTTTGGGTTGCCGAAGGAAATACAATCGGATCAAGGTAGTAATTTTATGTCTGGATTGTTTCAGCAGATAGTTTATAAACTGGAAGCAAGATAGATTACCTCATCTGCATATCATCGAGAACCACAAGGAGCCTTGGAGAGATTTCATTCTACTCCTAAATTATGATTAGGATGTATTGTGTAGAAAATGAAAAGGATTGGGATGAAGGCATACATTTACTACTTTTTTGCAGTATGAGAGGCAGTGCAGGAATCATTAGGTTTTAGTCCTTTTGAACTTGTATTTGGGCATAGAGTTCGAGGACCTTTGACCTTGTTGAAGGAACAGTGGATTAATAAAGAGGTACACACTAATTTGCTGGATTATGTTTTAAAATTTAAAGAGAGATTACATAAACCTTTTAGCTTGGCCAAAGAAAATTTAAAATCAGCTCAAGAAAAGATGAAGACTTGGTATGATAAGAAAGCTAGAATGAGGTCATTTAAACCTGGGGATAAGGTGTTGGTTCTTTTCCTGGTGCAAACAAATCCATTACAAGCTAAATTTCATGGTCCATATGAGATTAAATCCAAAGCAAATGACGTGGATTACGTGATGAAAACTCCAGATTGAAGAAAGCCAAACAGCTGTGTCATATAAATATGATAACACCGTATTATGAGAAACAAAATGCTACTATGGCTGTTGTGGTCAATAATAATGAATTTGATCCCACTGAAAACTTAATGGAGGATTCTTCTGAAACTCATATTGAACCCAACGTGATTTCAGCTAGATTACCAAACTCAAAAGTTCTGGGAAATATTGATGAAAAATTAGCTCATTTACAGCTAGAGCAAAGAGAGCAGATGAAACAATTAATTTTTAAATATAGAGATTTATTTCCAGACGTTCTTAGCAGAACCACCGTAGCTATGCATGATGTAGATGTGGGAGATACAAAGCCTATTAAACAACATCCATATCGAATGAATAGGGAAAAATGTGAACTTGCTAAACAAGAAATTAAGTATATGTTAGAGAATAATATTATTAGACCATCAGATTCGAATTGGAGTTCACCGTGTGTCATGGTGCCTAAGTCAGACAATAGTACAGGTATCCCCCGCAATCTTAAGGTCGAGCGTTCCTATGAAATAGTTCATAAGCCGGAATGTCGTAAAGCGAAGAAGCAATTACCATTTATTCATATGGTAAAAATCCGTGAGCATTCACAGACCCAAAAATAACCTACCAAATCATGCCAAATAACACATAAAACCTAAAATAACAGTAACATATAGTAAAAGCAGGAATGATATGATAAATACACAGCCGATATAAAGCAGAGGTAATGTATGTACAGTGTAGTATCACTTACGGGAATCGGGAAGACACCGAGCACACTGATGATGGTGTGTAGGCTGAGTCGTCGGAGTTTGGGTGGTGCAGTGGCCCCCACCCTCCGGGCAGCGAACCGATACTGATCTGCAAAGCATGCAGCAGTCTAGCCGTAGCCGGGAAGCACCCAGCACGTCTTTAAGAAAGAAGCTGAAATAAACAAGCTAATTAATTAGGTGCCGACCAGCACGTAAACGTCGGCCCAGATCAGAGGCGACGCAATTGGCAATCACCTCTGATCTGGGCTGACATTTACGTGCCGGGTGGCACCTAATTAATTAGCATGTTTATTTCGGCTTTTTTCTTAAAGGTGTGCTGGGTGCCTCCCGGCTACCGCTGCATTCTCCGCGAATCGGTATCTGTCCACAGCCTGAGGGTTGGGGTTGTGGGACACTGGGGTATCATCTTATCATCGTCTGTTTCCATTAGGGCAGGCAGGTCACCTTCTTCTATCTCTGCCTGCCTCGATGCCGAAGGTCGAGGTTCGTCGTCTGCTGTGGCTGATGTGGAAGGCTTGCTTGACTGCTTAGCCTTGTGCATTTTTAGATTATACAGTTCTTTGTATCGACTCAAACCATCTTGCAAACATGCCCTAAACCGACGTACCCTTTCAAAATTAAAGTCGTACTTTATCATTACTCATTCGGTTTCGATTGTTATCCTTTTCTTTTCCAATTGCATCAGCTCTTCATCTATCAGTTCTTGGTCATGGTATGCCAAAACCTCTTCAATATCATCTTTGTCAACTTCCATAAGCCAAGCTCACTTTGTCCTTACTTCGTTCACCACGATCGAAACACTTAATTATGTCTAGTTTTACGCTAAGTGCAACACCCTTACCAGCTCTTTTAGGCTTTTCCAATACCTTAGAACTCATCTTGCTAACGGCTGCTCACAGGCACATGTTTAAGCAATGCCGGTGAGAATGCTGTTTCGAATCCAGGGGAGAGCGGCTGCTCGGGGCGCGCGCTGCCTTTTTTCGCGCACTGCTCTTTTCGTAACAGTGTAAACACCTTCTGTTAGCGAAAACAGGGAATTAATGTAGGTCTTTCGTAACAGTGAGGTTTCGTAAAGCGAACGTTTGAAAAGCGGGGGACACCTGTATTAGGTCTTGTACAGATTACAGGAAGGTGAATACTGTGACAAAGACTGATGCATATCCAATCCCTAGGGTAGATGATTGTGTGGATAAAGTTGGACAAGCCAAGTTCCTTACAAAGATTGATTTGTTAAAAGGTTATTGGTGTGTTCCATTGACGGATAGAGGTAGAGAGATTTCTGCATTTGTAACCCCATATGGGTTATATGAATATAACGTCCTTCCATTTGGGATGAAGAATGCACCAGGTACTTTCCAAAGGATAATTAATAAGGTGATTCATAGGTTAAAAGATACAGATGCCTATATTGATGATTTAGTTACGGGAAATAATACTTGGAAAGCACATATTACTGTGGTGGAGAAACTATTTGAAAGACTTTCAAAAGCTAACTTAACCATTAACTTAGCTAAAAGTGAATTTGGTCATGCCACAGTGACATACCTTGGTTATGTTGAGGGTCAGGGAAAATTAGCACCTGTTCAGGCGAAAGTTCAGGCAATTTTAGAAGTACCCACTCCAAATGGTAGAAAAACTCTCAGAAGATTCTTGTGTTTGGTAGGATATTACAGGAAATTTTGTAAGGATTTTGGGAACATTGCTCTTCCATTAACTAACCTCTTGAAGAAAAGCAAAAAGTTTGTTTGGACAGAGTTTTGTCAAGAGGCCTTTGATAAATTGAAAACTATAGTATGTAGTCAACCTGTGCTCAAATCTCCTGACTTTGAAAAACCATTTTTATTAGCTGTAGATGCTAGTGATGAAGCTGCAGGAGCAGTTTTACTTCAAAAAGATGAGGGTGATGAAGTTGATTGCCCAGTAGCTTACTTTTCTAAGAAATTTAATGCCCATCAAAGAAATTATTCAACAATAGGAAAGGAATTAACATCTCTTGCTTTGGCTTTACAACATTTTGAAGTGTATATTAGTACTACTCAGAAACCACTTATAGTGTACACTGATCATAATCCCTTAGTGTTTTTGAGAAAGATGAAAACCTGAAATAGAAGATTACTAAATTGGAGTTTAATGTTACAGGACTACAATATTTTGATCACTCATATTAAAGGTAAAGATAATGTGATTGCTGATTGCCTATCTAGATGTTAAATGTACAATGAAAATTTTTTATGGAGTGGTATTTTAACATTTGTAACACTCCTACTGTATATTAGTTTGTAAAGTGCTGAAAGATAACACTGTGTATATTGTGTATGATGTAAATTTTATACCTTTGGTTTTTTTTGTGTGTAAACTGTTAGTTGTTAAAATTGTGTTCCTTAAGAGACCAATTTTTTTTGGAGGGAGGTGTTACATACCTCAAGGAGATCTTGTGACTTTCTTGTGAGAATGATGTAATGGTCTTTTAGAGGTCACCTGATGTAATTTTCCTGCCGATGTGAGGTCACGTGATGACATGTTCACCACGGGTATAAAAGGGAAGACCCCTGGTGGCGCAGTTAGTTTTCTAGTTAGAGTGTCAATGAGATACTCCGCTTGCTGCTTGTTTGCATTATGACACAGTTTTGATTTGAAACAGAGTTTTATGTTCTAATGTAAGGTACAGAAATCTGAGCCGGCAGTTTGACCAATTTCTGCCAGGTTTGTTAATGTATCTTTTCAGTACCATTGGAGAATGAAGACGGGACCCTGAAGGAGACTTCGACGGGTTTGCAAAGGATCAACCATTATTGAATTTGTTCAAGAAAGTGATCTGCATGAGATAGCCTCTGCTAAAAAGGAAGCAGAAAAGGCTGTGCAGGATCTATTCTATGGAGGAGGAAGGTCAGTGCCTTTAAAACCATTTTATTTTCGTTGTGAATCCTGGGGACAAGGCAGGATCCGACTGGGAGTGGCAGTGACGTCGTGTCTTCGAGGAATTCATTACTTCGGGAAAGTCTCTCCTAATTGACTATATAAATCTCTTGGACTTTAAAATTTACCATTCGAAGAACTGTGTTTGAATTTATTGCTTTAAGAACTGGTTTCGCATTTATCGCTTTAAGAACTAGTACTGAGTAGCAGTTTACTGAATGGCTGCATAGCCGTTTACTTCTGGTTAGGGTTTTCGTTTTGTTTTTCATTGTTTATCAGGGTTTAATAAATGTTTGTTTGTTTATAAATCCTGACTCGATATATTCATTGTTGCCGATCATGTGACAGTGCCAAATATGTACTTACTTTAGAAATTACCTGGGGTTACCCATAGCCCTCTATTTTTCTAAGCTCCATGTACCTAACCAGGAGTTTCATAAAAGACGCTATTGTATCTGGCTCCACCGCTGCCGCTGGCAGCCCATTCCACACACTCACCACTCTCTGCGTAAAATACTTACCCCTGACATCTCCTCTGTACCTACTTCCAAGCACCTTAAAGCTGCCCTCCTGTGCTAGCCATTTCAGCCCTGGGGAAAAGCTTCTTACTATCCACATGATCAATGCCTCTCATCATCTTATACACCTCTATCAGGTCACCTCTCATCCTCTGCCGCTCCAAGGAGAAAAGGCCGAGTTCACTCAACCCATTCTCATAAGGCATTGTCCCCAATCCAGGCAACATCCTTGTAAATCTCCCTTGCAGCCTTTCTATAGTTTCCACGTCCTAGCTCAAGCCCAAACATGCTAAAAGCAGAACAGACTGCTCTTTCACAGAACTGCTAAAATGAAATACCTGCAGAATAGCAGTAAAAATCTTAACCAAGGTGTTATTTAAATGCACTCAATGGCCACTTTATTAGTTACACCTAACAGCTGCTCACTACTGCAAATATCTAACCAGCCAATCATGTGGCAGCAACTCAATACATAAATGCATGCAGATATGATTGAGGTTCTATTGTTGTTCAGACCAGACATCAGGAGAAATGTGATCTAAGTGATTTTGTCTGTGGAATAATTAGTAGTGCCAAATGGGATGGTTTGAGTATTTCAAAGTTTACAGAGAATGGCGTGATAAACAAAAAAAAAAAAATCTGGTGAGCTCTGTGGCAAAATCACCTTGTTAATGAGAGAGCTCAGAGGAGAATGGTCAGACTGGCTCAAACTGACAGGAAGGCGACGCATAACTCAAACACCACGCTTTACAACAGAAGAGCATCTCTGAAGGGACAATACATCAAACCTTGAGGTGGATGGGCTACAGCAACTGAAGACCATGGACATACACTTAGTGGCCATTTTATTAGATATGGGAGGTACCTAATAAAGTGGCCACTGAGTGTAGATTAGTACATGTTGTCATCTTAGAACTGAAGAAAAACATTCTTTGTATGGAATTACTAATTTTACATAGTTTTATCAAGTCCTTTATGATTGAAGAATACTAAGGCTTACTATTTTTAGTGTCAGAGTCAAATGTTCATGTTATCTGTTAATGGAGTAAGCTTGTCATTGCTTTTCATTCCTGCCTCTGTAAAGTGAATCAAAGCCACAAAGTCTTCTAAAAAACTAAATCATATTTATTATGCCATCTCATGTGTAATGGTTTGTTGGAGCTTAAATGAAATTTGATCCATATGTGACAAGTTTGATTTGTGGATTTAACCTTTTGTAACTTATTCTCCTGCCTGAGTCTTTTTAGAACATAACATTGTTTCATTTTTCACAAAATATACACTTACGGCAATGTGAAGCCTTTTAATTAAAAAGGCTGACAAATGGTGCAGTTGTCCCACAGAACCAGCAACCGAGGTTCAATTCCACCCTCTGGGACTGTGTATGTGGAGCTGTGAGGGTGCGTTTCCTTGGATATTCCTGTTTGGATCCTTGATTATTTGAAAGCACTCTTTGTGTGGGTCACTGATGAGAGAATCAGTAGGAATTTATAAGCATGTGTGACACCTTCAGCCGCAGGTAAAATAATTAGGGTAGAAACATAGAAAACCTACAGCACAATTCGGGACCTTTGGTCCACAAAGCTGTGCCGAACATGTCCTTACCTTAGAAATTACCTAGGGTCACCCATGTAGAGAGCATAGGCCATCAACTGTTTGCTGTTGATGTTTCTGTAGCAGGCAATTTCTTACTTACGAGGTCGAGTTGCTAGCTCGACGCTCAACCCAGCACAGATGGAAAGCGTGCATGGGAGTCGGCTGGGTTCGAACTCAGAAGCCTTCGCTCCAAAGTCCAGTGCTGATGCCACTACGCCACCAGCTGGCTAGGGTTACCCAAAACCCTCTATTTTTCTGAGCTCCATGTACCTTTCCAGCAGCCTCGCAAAAGACCCTGTCGTATCCACCTCCACCATTGTCGCCGGCAACCCATTCCATGCATTCACCACTCTCTGTGTAAAAAACTTACCCCTGACATCTCCTCTGTACCTTCTTCCAAGCACTTTAAAACTGTGCCCTTTCATGCTAGCCATTTTAGCCCTAGGAATAAGCCTCTGACTATCCACAAAATCAATGCCTCTCATCACCTTCTACACCTCTATCAGGTCACCTCTCATCCTCTGTCGCTCCAAGGACAAAAGGCCGAGTTCACTCAACCTATTCTCATGAGGCATGCTCCCCAATCCAGGCAACATCCTTGTAAATCTCCTCTGCACCCTTTCTATGGTTTCCACATTCTTCCTATAGTGAGGCAAACAGAACTGAGCACAGAATTCCAAGTGGACTCTGACCAGGGTCCTATATAGCTGCAACATTACCTCTCAGCTCTTAAACTCAATCTCATGATTGATGAAGGCCAATACACCGTATGCCTTCTTAACTACAGAGTCAACTTGCACAGCTGCTTTGAGCATCCTATGGACTTGGACCCCAAGATCTCTCTGATCCTCCACACTGCCAAGAGTCTTACCATTAATACTATATTCTACCATCATACTTGACCTACCAAAATGAACCACTTCACACTTATCTGGGTTGAACTCCATCTTGCACTTCTCAGTCCACTTTTGCATCCGATCAATGTCCTGCTCTAACCTCTGCCAACCCTCCACACTATCCACAACACATCCAAACTTTATGTCATCAGCAAATTTACTAACCCATCCCTCCTCTTCCTCATCCAAGTCATTTATAAAAATCATGAAGAGTAGGGGTCCCAGAACAGATCCCTGGGGCACACCACTGGTGACCGACCTCCATGCAGAATAGGACCTGTCTACAACACCCTTTGCCTTCTGTGGGCAAGCCAGTTCTGGATCCACAAAGCAATGTTCCCTTGGATCCCATGCCTCCTTACTTTCTCAATAAGCCTCATATGGGGTACCTTTTCAAATGCCTTGCTGAAATCCATATACACTACATCTACTACTCTGCCTTCATCAAATCAAAAAATTAAATCAGGCTTGTAAGGCACAACCTGCCTTTCGCAAAGCCATGCTGTATTACCAATCATATTATGCCTCTCCAAGTGTTCATAAATCCTGCCTCTCAGGATCTTCTCCATCATCTTACAAACCACTGATGTAAGACTCACTGGTCTATAATTTCCTGGGCTATCTCCTCTCCCTTTCTTGATTAATGGAACAACATCAGCAACCCTTCAATCCTCTGGAACCTCTCCCATCCCCATTGATGATGCAAAGATCATCGCCAGAGGCTCAGCAACCTCCTCCCTCACCTCCCACAGTAGCCTGGGATACATATCATCTAGTCCCGGAGACTTATACACTTGATGCTTTCCAAAAGCTCCAGCACATCTTCTTTCTTGATAGCTACATGCTCAAGCTTTTCAGTCCACTGTAAGTCATCCCTACAATCACCAAGACTTTTTCCGTAGTGAATACTGAAAAGTACTCATTAAGTACCTCTGCTATCTCCTCTGGTTCCATACACACTTTCCCACTGTCCTATTGATTGGTCCTATTCTCTCACATCTTATGCTATTGCTCTTCACATACTTGTAGAATGCCTTGGGTTTCCTTTAATCCTCTCTGCCAAGGCCTTCTCGTGTCCCCTTCTGGCTTTCCTAATTTCTTTCTTAGCTCCTTCCTGCTAGCCTTATAATCTTCTAGATCTCTATCATTACCTAGTTTTCTGAACCTTTTGCAAGCTCTACTTTTCTCCTTGACTAGGTTTACGACAGCCTTTGTACACCATGGTTCCTGTACCCTACAATCCTTTCCCTGTCTCATTGGAATGTACTTATGCAGAACTAACGCAAATATCCCCTGAACATTTGCCACATTACTTCCGTATACTTCCCTGAGAACATCTGTTCCCAAGCTATGCTTCCAAGTTCCTCCCTGATAGCCTCATATTTCCCCTTACTCCAATTAAACATTATCCTTACTTGTCTGTTCCTATCCCTCTCCAATGCTACGGTAAAGGAGATAGAATTGTGATCACTATATCCAAAATGCTCACCCACTGAGAGATCTGACACCTGACCAGTTTAATTTCCCAGTACCAGATCAAGTACAGCCTCTCCTCTTGTAGGCTTATCTACATATTGTGTCAAGAAACCTTCCTGAACACACTTAACAAACTCCACCCCACCTAAACCCCTCACTCTAGGGACATTCCAATTGGTATTTGGAAATTAAAATCTCCCACCACAACAGCCCTGTTATTATTACACCTTTTCAGAATCTGTCTCCCTATCTGCTCCTCAATGTCTCTGTTACTATTAGGTGGTCTATAAAAAATACCCAGTAGAGTTATTGACCCTTTCCTTCTTACTAACTTCCACCCACAGAGACTCTGTTGACAATCCCTCCATGTCTTCCTCCTTGTGTAATGGGATTGCAGAATGAGAAGACCACATAGACTAAGTGGGCCAAATGGCCTCCTTCAGTGCTGTAAGGAAGTACTGTACATAAAGTGTACTTCAGAATATTTTAGACAGAGTTGCAATTGAATTCTCCCTAGGTATAAGGTGGCAAAATAATTTTACCATTTTTGCAAAGTGAAAGGCATTGTTGGAAAATTATTTCAGAAATTTCATTTCTTTATTAAAATTTTTTAAATGGCTTCATGTCAAGTGAACTAAGTCAATGATGGGCTCTCAGTAAATTCCTAACACATGCGCAATCTATTATCTGATTAAACAACAGGACATATTCTTTATAGACCTTCTATAGCGTGCATACGGTTCGTTGCACATTTCTTTGGGATTCACGTTATGTATAACTGCAAGTGACATCCCCATTTGTCCCAATGCTCTTTGTAAGCAGATGATCATTTTTTTGAGCAAAAAGTCTTATTTGGCAATGAGGCACAGAAGTAGCAATTGTTGAAGAGCCCCATTATCGTTCTCCTGATATATGAAAGTCGCTTCCAAATTTATATGTGTGTTACTGACACTTGGCATTGATCATAATGCAGCATTCAGTTTGCTATTCTCTCCCTCTAATTCCAGTGAACAGCACTTTGTAAGTACATACAGTGATGGATCAAGCAAGCTACTTGTTTCTTCTCTTTTCTGCCTGGGCATAATTGTACAGGAAGCATCTCTGTGGTTATGGACTAGTTATCTGTGGAAAAAGCATGTGACAGGAAATTTTTAGCATTCAAAACCTAAACATGACAATCATTATAATAAATTTTGGTATATCTTAAAAATCTTTCAAGCTGCAATGTCTACCACACAAATTTCACCATATAACATAATTCAAAATGTTAAGAGACCTTCTCTACATATATTGTTCATGTCATCTGTCTCGATGCAAGTATCATCCTAAAATATGTGCTCAAGTCTCCAGAGCAGGATTTGAACCTGTGATTATCCTGATTGACAGGTAAGAATACTTCCATTCATCTACAGGTGACAAGCAAAACCTACTAGTTATGTATAATCATCTTCACAGCAAAGAGGCTGATGTTTGACAGAAGGATATTGTACGGGTCATGAATAAGCTGTCATATTTAACTTACAACAGAGATACAGAGCAATTACATAAGTTAAGTTCCATTATAAAAGCTTTATTTGTATTATACAAAAGTTATATAATAGAAGAATCTCTCTTTACTGAGTTCCGCAATAAAAATTCAGTGAACAAACAAAAACCTAGCGCTAAAATAAACCAAGTGTATCTCATCTAAAGAGAATCCTTTTGAACACAGGTCAACTGAACATTATAACCATGTAGACACTGCAAAAAGACTGTCAGGGAAGGACAGATTATTTTAGTGAAGAAAATGCTTCCAGACTGCTGAAGCAATTTGACCTTGTCCATCTGTTCCATTGTGGACTGAAAGAAATTAAAGCTTGAATCTTGTGTTGTTTAGGGAGGAGACTGTGGTTGACACCTCTGCCCTAGACTTGTAAATAAAGTGATCCTTAGCTCTGGGTATACCTCAAGAATGAACAGAAACACAGGTCCAAAGAGATGGTCCCAACCAGCTCTTTCTGTATGATTGCATTTCTTGGTCATTACTTACCCGGACTTATTCTTGTCTTTGTTTCTACTTACTGATACTGTCGGAATGATGCTTTCAAGGAAATTATACACATTAATTTGAAGAATAGCAGTTTTGTCTTTAATATTTTCAAGCTAATGTGCCACTTCTGTTAAACATCTGTCAGAATTTTGGTTTTATGAAGAAAATTGTTATTTATTCAACAGATAAACACTTCATAGCAGGATTTAAAAGACATTTTGGTCTGTTTCTAGCTCTGTATCTCTCCATATGTATGTATGCGTGTGTTTATGTCAGTGTATGATAGTTCTATGCACATTAAGTACTTGTGATTTGAAAACATTTTTTGCATTGGTATGAATTGCAAGTTTGTCACTATTTCTTGTCTTGAAGAGTTATAATTTATGTTGTGATGCTTTGTTTTAGCACCTGTACTGATGAAAGAGTTTGCAGGAGTGATATTATTGAACTATAGAAATGCATAGGGTAGCAGGAGGCTCCAAGGATCATTGTGCCTGTGGCAGCAAAGACAGAGTATCCTGCCTAATCCACCTTCCAACCCTTGATTTGCAGCATTATAGATTATGGCATTTTAAATATATATTCACCAACATTTGAAAATCACAGGTGTTACATCTCTCTTGATATACTCCTGCACCCTTGTCCCGTCCTCTTTCCCTACTTGTACACATTTAAGAGAGTATATCTTCTCATTCCCTTTCAACAATCTACTGCAATCCTATAGCCTCAGGCAACTAACCACTCTGCTGAGGGGAAGTCTATCTAAATGCCTGGAAGGAATTCTGATGTATAAGATCAGTACAGGGTTAGCTGGACAATCTTAACCAGAAGACTTTTATCACACTTCCTTACCCCATATTGGCGTATTGTTTTTTTTATACCCGTACTGGTTTACCAAGCAATCCCATCAGTCCCATTCCCCACTTATTTTCCCATAATTTATTCTCCCACACTTGCCAATTTTGGGTCTTTTATTCTCCCCACAACTATCTGCATGAGGGATAATGAATCAGTCTGATAAGCTGCTGTGATGGAGCTGGTAGAGTCTAAACTGCCCATAGTCTCTTACAATCCTTACCCTTCTAGGTGGTTGAGATCACAAGTTTAGGAGCTAGTGTCAGTGTAACTCTCGTGTGCTTAGTAAGTGGCGCACATCATAGCATACATGGGTCAGAAGAATTAAAACTTGGAGAGAGGGCTGGTTTGCAAAGGAGTATTCCTTTACGTAGGACATTGGTACTAGTTCTAGAACAGGGTGGATCAATACCAATGGGACAGACACCCTCTGAACTGGACTGAAAATCATATCCTGATAGAAGGGGAAAATAATTTAAACTAATAAAGTACTGCAGAAGAGGGTAGGGAGGGCAAGCATAGGGAAAAAGTGCTGGAAAGATGTATAAAGGATTATAAGCATCATGAATACAAATAAAAATTGAAAAGAAAGGAAGGAAAGAATAAATTAAGTATCATATAAAGGCCTCTGAGGAAAGGAATACAACAGTAATGAAGATCTAAAACAAAACAAAATTGTTTGATATAAGAGATAATAAAGGAACTTCAAGCTCCTTGGAGTAGACATTATCAATAACCAGTCCTGGGTCAAACAATATTGACATCAAGGCCTAGAAATCTCACGTACACTTTTACTTCCTAAGAAGCTAAATAATTTTGGCACTTCCACTTTGACTATCGCCAGCATTAATGATGCACTATAGAAAGCATCCTATTTGGATGCATCAAGGCTTGGTATGGCAGTTGCTCTGGACAAGACATTGCAGAGAGTTATGGACATAGCCCAGCCCATCATGGAAACCAGTCCCCCCTCTATATTTCTCTCTGCTGCTGTAAAACAGACATTAGAATCAAATACCCCATCCATCCCAGACTTTGCTCTTCTCCCCACTCCCATCAAGCAGGCGGCAGAAAAGAGTGAAAGCACTAAAATGTTCTATCAGACAATAAGATGGGACTTTTGATCTCAGTCCATCTTATCTACCTGCACTGCATTGCCTCTGCAACTATAACACTTTATTCTGCACTCTGTCATTGTTTTACCTTGTGCTACCTCAATGCACTGCTGTAATGAATTGATCTGTGGGAACAGTACGTGAGACAAGTTTTCACTGCACCACGATACATGTGATAGTCATAAACCAATTTATCAGTTAACCAGTGAGTCACAATAATAAATGATATTCCAGTATTACTTAGAGCAGGAGGAAGACATATGCAAGCATATTAGATACATGTGGAAAGTAGACAAGAAAGCATAAATAATTTCCTAAAATTAATGGACAGAAGAGGAAGGTGATGTATATAAGGGAATGAAGTTGCTAAGATGAATGGAGGACACTTTTCTCAGTCATTATTTAAGGATTAACTTATGACTTTCCATTGGTTAGGGTTGACTATGGATGTTGCATCTCTGCTGTCTATGTGATACGCAAGACAGGGCAGTATGCTATAAGTTGTTGTCCATGAAGTAGGCTCCCCCCTCTCTAGGGAGCTGATGGACCAAAAGAACGGCAGAGACTGATACAGTTTGGTACCAGCAGTATCGCAGGAACTGACAGTCAGCATTGAACTCAGCGTAGGACTGCCTTAGAGATGCCAGCTCTGGGTTTTTCCTCGGGGTTTACTCCTGAAGCCTACCCCATGAGTGGGTATAGCCTCAAGGCAGGGGAGGTTTGAGATTAGAGTCTTCCTTCTCCTACATGCCAACCACAGCAGATGAGCCACATCTGTCCAAATAGATTGGTTTTAAAGCACCAGTAACTCACCTTTGCCTCTTCTCCTCTCTGTAGAACTGGATCCACTGGGCTTAGCAGCTAAACCAGAGGTGAAGGCCAGGAGGTGGACTTAATTGTCAGAGGCTATATGAAACCCATTCTATTTGGGAACATCTAATAGGTTGTGGGAGTTCATCCTCCGACTACCACCCCCGGCTATAACAATCTGAAGGAATGAATGCTTAACTCATCATCATTCAGGTGCCTTGCCGTTCGGTGTGGACGATCATGTCTCTCCATCCATCATGGTCCCTGACCCTCCGAATTGTAGTTGTTGCCTCCCCTGTTCCTAACCATGATGTTATTCCATCTATCATTTTCATTCTCTATCTGCCTCTGCTTCTTTTTCCTTCTAGCTTTCCAGTTGTAACTAAATGTTCTAATGCCTCTCTTCGCATGACGTGTCCAAAGAATTTTGATTGCTGTTTACTGTTTTTTTTTAAGTAATGCACGTTTTGTTTTTGTTCTCTGTAGAACTTCTTCATTGGTTATCCTGTCCGTATATGATGTGCATAGCATTATTCTGAGGAACCACATCTCTGCTGCATTGATTCTTTTTTCCATTGCATTTGTGACGGTCCATGACTCGCAGCCACACATCAGTATAGGAAGAATATAGCAGCTGAGAGTTCTAAGGCGGATGTCAATTGCTATTTTCTTGTTTGTTAGGATGTTTCTCATTTCTGTAAATGCTGTTCTTGCCATTGTTATTCTTGCTTATATGTCTGTTTTGCATTTGCCATCAGATGTTACCTATTAATGCTTAACTATTGGATCTAATAACAGGGAATAGACCAGAACAGATAAGTAGCTGTAACATAAGGTGATACTAAGAGCACAGTGGGGTATCTGAATGTTCGATAATGAATGGAATCTCACAATAACAGATCTAGTAGAGGTGCTGCTTCACAATTTCAAAGAAGTTGTTTCAGTCCTGTCCTTGGGTGCTGTCTGTCTGGAGTTTGCATGTTCTCTTCATGTCGTCTATAAATTTCCTGGAAGGAGTGATGGGAATGTAGAGAACATAAAGTCTGATTCACTAAGGATTAATTTTAATGAATGTTTAATGGTTATAGAACCATATCTCTCTGTGAGCCTATAAGAAATTAAAGTACAGGCACATCTAAGTAACATCACATTCTAAGATGTTACTAGATAAGGTTACAAATATCATAATAAACAAAAGAATTTTAAAGAGAAAGGCTAAAAAACAAAATTAGAACTTGGCAAGTTAAAATAAGCAACAATGTTGGAAAATCAACAACCAATTCCAATGGTTGAAATGGTTTACTAACAGTTAAAATTGTGTTCAATGGGATGTAGTGTAAATATATTCCATTGAAAAGAAAGAAAAGGCCACCTCATGATATTCCATGGATGAACAAAGATATAAAAATATTACTGACAGTAAAGAAATAGACTTCATTAAATATATTGTCAGTAGGGAAGTTACATAATAAGGAATAATGTGAGTGATTAAGAGGACATTAAATAAAACAAGGAAGACACATGAAAATAAGTTATCAAGGAGTTAAAAGTTATAAAACACTAGTAACATATTTAAACAGAAAAGACAAAAGAAAATAAGGTTGAGATGGGAGTAATGCTCTTAAGTGCTATACTGGACAATAGAAAGGAAATTATATCAAAATGTGAGAACTATTTTTATTACGAATATAGATTATTTTGATATATTAAAAAATCAGTTTTTCAGTACTATGTTTCCCAAGGAGATGGATCTGATGATCAGATGTGTAAATAAATCAGTGTCTTTCAATAGGTACATTTAATATCAGATAAATATATATAATATACGTACATCCTGAAATTCTTTTTCTTCACAAACACCCATGAAAACAGAGGACTGCCCCAAAGAATGAATGACAGTTAAAACATTAGCATCCCAAAGCCCCCCAGCTCCCCCCTCCCTTGCACAAGCAGCAGCAAGTCAATGATCATCCCTACCCCCACCAGCAAAAAGGCATCAGCATCCCCCTCTGAGCACTCAAGTGTGCAGTAAAGCATCAACAAAGACACAGACTTGCAGTATCCCAAAGACTACTCACTCACCCAGTAATTTGACATACCCCAGGTTCTCTCTCTCTCCCTAATAATGGAAAAAGTGGTGTCCCTGTTTCACAACGAGAGGGGAGACATAACAAACAACTCACTGATTTACGATGTTAAAAGTCTGTTGTGTCGCTTTTTCCAAGCTCTGCAATCGGAGAGTCGGCACCAAAAAGGCTCAGCTCTCTGGACACACAACCCTAGCAGCTAACCCGCTGCTCCCAATGTCCCATGATCACCCGCGACACTTCTATCAGGGGCAACAGCCTAGAATCAACACATCTCCAGAGCAATGAAAATCCAGAACCCTGAAGGATCACTCGCTTTCCAGGCCGTGTCCTTGGGATATCAAAAAGTGGCTGTTCGTGAGGCCCTGAGAGCAGATCCCATTCTAGCAAGAAAAACTGCTGAAGTCAGAGTGTAACTGTAGATCAGGGACTTCAAAAGAACCTTGAAAAGGGAAAAAAAAGAGATATCAAAGATAGAGGTAGAGCTGTTTCTGTAGATGCAAGCAAAGCTGTTTTGTGCCTCTTGACTGCTCTACCTCCAGAAATTTGAAATAAGAAAATTTATTAAACATGTTAAATAAATATAAACAGGATAGAATCCTTGATCTGGATTGAATGCATCCATATATTGAAAAATAATCAAAGAAAGACATATCAGTATCATCACAACACACACATTGGCATGCAAAAGTTTGGGCACCCCGGTCAAAATTTCTGTTACTGTGAATAGTTAAATGAGTAGAAGATGAACTGATCTCCAAAAGTCATAAAGTTAAAGATGAAACATTCTTTTCAACATTTTAAGCAAGATTAGTGTATTATTTTTGTTTTGTACAATTTTAGAGCGATAAAAAAAGGGAAGAAGCACCATGCAAATGTTTGGGCACCCCAAGGGATTTGAGCTCTCAGATAACTTTTACCAAGGTTTCAGACCTTAATTAGCTTGTTAGGGCTATGGCTTGTTCACAATCATCATTAGGAAAGTCCAGGTGATGCAAATTTCAAAGCTTTATAAATACCCTGACTCCTCAAACCTTGTCCCAACAATCAGCAACCATGGGCTCCTCTAAGCAGCTGCCTAGCACTCTGAAAAATAAAATAAATGATGCCCACAAAGCAGGAGAAGGCTATGAGAAGATAGCAAAGTGTGTTCAGGTAGTCGTTTCCTCAGTTTGTAATGTAATTAAGAAATGGCAGTTAACAGGAATGGTGGAGGTCAAGTTGAGGTCTGGAAGACCAAGAAAACTTTCTGAGAGAACTGCTCATAGGATTATGTGAAAGGCAAATGAAAACCTCCATTTGACTGCAAAAGACCTTCAGGAAGACTTAGCAGACTCTGGAGCAGTGGTGCACTGTTCTACTGTACAGCGACACCTGCACAAATATAACCTTCATGGAAGAGTCATCAGAAGAAAACCTTTCCTGCATCCTCACCACAAAATTCAGCGTCAGAGGTTTGCAAAGGAATATCCTGATGCATCTTGGAAACAAGTCCTGTGGACTGATGAATTTCAAATAGAACTTTTTGGCCGCAATGAGCAAAGGAATGTTTGGAGAAAAAGGGGTGCAGAATTTCATGAAAAGAACACCTCTCCAACTGTTAAGCATGGGGGTGGATCGATCATACTTTGGGCTTGTGTTGCAGCCAATGGCACGGGGAATATTGCACTGGTAGAGGGAAGAATGAATTCAACTAATTAACAGCAAATTCTGGAAGCAAACATCACACCATCTGTAAAAAAGCTGAAGATGAAAAGAGAATGGCTTCTACAACAGGATTATGATCCTAAATACACCTCAAAATCCACAATGGACTACCTCAAGAGGCGCAAGCTGAAGGTT
Organism: Mobula hypostoma; assembly: GCF_963921235.1. Lineage (NCBI taxonomy): Eukaryota > Metazoa > Chordata > Chondrichthyes > Myliobatiformes > Myliobatidae > Mobula > Mobula hypostoma. Next base: position 27,111,975 of record NC_086111.1, on the reverse strand, counting down.
TTGCCATGGCCATCACAATCCCCCAACCTAAACATCATGGAAAATCTGTTGATAGACCGCAAAAGAGCAGTACATACAAGATGGCCCAAGAATCTCACAGAACTAGAAGCCTTTTGCAAGGAAGACTGGTCGAAAATTCCCAAAACAAGAATTGAAAAACTCTTAGCTGGCTACAGAAAGCATTTACAAGCTATGATACTAGCCAAAGGGGATGTTACTAAGTACTGACCATGAAGGGTGCCCAAACTTTTGCTTCAGGCCCTTTTCCTTTTTTGTTATTTTGAAACTGTAAAAGATGGAAATAAAAAAGTGATCTTGCTTAAAATATTAAAGAAATGTGTCATATTTAACTTTATGCCTTTTGGAAATCAGGTCATCTTTTACTCGCTTAGCTATTCACAGTAACAGAAATTTTGACTGGGGTGTTCAAACTTTTTCACGCCAATGTATCTAATGCATTGTTAAAGAAAGATGTAGTGCCAGATATGTGATGGTCAACTAATGCAATGCTTGCACTTAAAAAGAGGCGTGAAACATATCCTGGTATCTGGTATTAATGGTGGAAAGATAATAGAATTACTGCAAAACAGTGAACAAACTGAATCCTTCTTTTATCGTAACAGATTTTGTAGTATGGTGTTGGCTTCAGGAGTAGCAAACAAAATGGCTTTCCCTTTTGAACTGACTGAATGTAGTTAAATCCTTGGTGAAGGTGATGTTAGCCTGGGAGAGTGTTTTTTTTTCTGACCCTTCTATTGAAATCTGCTATATTGGACCGTCCCATATGTACCACAAAAATCCATGTTAACCATATCACATGTTGATAGTCAGCATCCTTCCTTCTTAACTCTACAAAAACTCTCATTTAGTTAATCAGAAATTACTTCCTTTCAACAAAGTCATGCTTTGCTTAACCTGTGCCTCTAAAGTGGTTAGCAATATTTTTCCTCAGAACATCTTCTGATGATCAAGTATGCGTTGAGTTGTTGATGAGTCTGTCATAACTTTCCATTCTCCCTTTTGAAACAATTATATCACATCAGTAGCCCTTTCATATTCTGAAACCAAGCCTGTAAAGAGAAATGGTTGGAAAATAATATTTGTAAACTCTTGTTATTTTCATCCCTGCATCTTATAAGAGCCTTAAATACATTTCAACTAGATTCTGTGGCTTACAAACTTCCAAAGTTGTGAAATCTCGTTAAAATTTCCTCTATCTCAATGCTTATCCAATCCAATATTCCATATCTTCTTCTGCCAAAGACTATGTTTACATTGCCCTGTTTTTTTATGAATCAGACACAAAGTATTAATGAAAACTGCATACACATCTTTCTTCTCCACATCACAGGTGGCATTGTTGACCATTCATCAATGGAACTAAGTTAGGAAATTCACTACACAACTCACAATTAATCGAAACTCACACTTTAATGTCTCTACGCAAACAACAGCTGAACTATGTTGACCCTGGCCCAACAACTTAGAACATGAATTCTGCTGTTCCCTTTTTACCAATACTCAATCAGGCAACTTGTCCAATTTATAACACTGAAATAGGTAATCTCCATTGCCTAGATGATCAATCTTCTCTTTTCCCAGCGCCTGGTGTGGGGTTCTTCCTCACAATGGTGGATCTTTTGAGAGAGTTATCTCTGATCGCACGCTCGAAGTGTCTACTTTGATTACCAATTCAAATATTGTATTCCAGTGTCATTGGCTGTAGGTCATCAGTAACCATCTCGAATCACTCCAGGCAGGCACAGACCCCAACATTCACAAAGCAGCATGTTATATTATATCAGAAACACCTCACAAAAATTTCCTATTTGGAAATTATCTCTAGTCCAGAAGATTACCCGAAGCAACATTGTGTTTACTTTAAAGCACAGAATGCAAAGCAACTTCATTTCACAAAATTGAGGACATAAAACAGTTCCACAAAATGGCAGCCTCCATCTCCAAGCATATGGCAGGGACAAAGGCAATTGATCTGTCTTCTTGCACTGTCCTTGACCCATTCAAGTTCGACATTTTCTTCCAGATTTTAAATCCACCATTGCCAACAGCATTTTTGACCTTTGCCTTACCCCTGCTCAGTTATCCTACATCTCATAAGTACAAAACTTCAGATCTTTCTTGATTTTAGCTGCCCTCTATTTGTTACCTTAGTTTCCTTTATAGTTTCTTCCCTTCTGTACTTGTTAAATCTCCTCCAGGCTTTCTGTAGTATTGAACTCCTGGTATCTAATGTTAAGCATTCCTTTATCTCAGCTTATCACTCCATAACATGCATCGGATTTTGATTAATGTTTACTTTGCTAAGTCTGGTGTTAGTCCCAACAATGCAGCCACATGACCAACATACATCACACTGACACAGCGTGATGAGATCATTAGTTTAGTTCAGCTGCAGAAATGGAAATATCTTTGTGCCACCAGGGAAGGGACTTGTAGCGTACAGAGAAAGCAAAACTACTTACATGCTGACTTTTTTTCCCCTTAATTCCTCAGGTAGTAAAGGAACACGTTGTGATCCTGAAGACATGAGATTTAAGCCAGTGAACAGAGCGCTTTTCAGATCTATACATGCTACTGATTACTCAAACAGTGATGCTCCGAGGATGACAGTAAAATAAAGACCATTATTTCCTCCCTGCTGTGATGGTAGTGAGACTCTCATCATCTGGGTCAGTCTTCCTGCCTCTCTATTATCCTTCCTATCTTGAAAGAAAGAAAGGAAGTCTTGCACTTAAGCTGGAAACTTTCACTCCTGCTGGATATCTCTTGGTGTTTTACAGTAATGAACTACTTTTAATCAAGATTTCTCAAGAATAAGATTAGTGTTATTTGTCAGATGTACTTCAAAACATGCAGTGAAATGTGTGGTTTGCATCAAATCAAATCAGTGAGGATTGTGTTGGGCAGCATACAAGTGTCGTCATGCTTCCAGCACCAACATAGCGTTCTCACATAACCACACGTCTTTGGAACATGGAAGTAAACTAAAACACCTGGAGGAAATGTGCGTGGGCAGAGGAGAATGTACAAACTCATTGCGGGCAGCAGCAGAAATTGAACCTCTATCTTACAAATGGAGCTGTAAAGCGTTACAGTAACTATTATGCTACCATGCCATAGTACTGATAGATTATTGCTATAATATATGATTAACGCAATCTATATGCATGCAGTAGGCTCCCAAATACTGCCAGGTGAGTCCAGTTAATCTGTTTTTAGTGCTGTTGGCTAAAGATCTCAGCATGTCCTATTCCATTACTCTCTTCTGAAGATTTTCTGATCTACCATACCCCAGATACATTACAAATTTCCTAAAGAGATACTTTTGCTGCTTTTCACTCTCAGACTCATCTTTTCTGTAACTAATCATCCCGTTCTTCCTGAGCTTGTTGGCTTCCCATCCTCTGTCACTCTGTGCTCCATTTAATGTTGCTGGCATACGCACACAACTAGATCTTTGACCTCGAAGTGTCCATTATACACATTGCTGGCATGACAACCAAAGCGGTAAGGGTTAGCACTTTGGAAATTCAACTGTACTTTCTCTGCTGTGTGATTGAAAGTTCACCATTTGACCATTTCACGGAACTCCCTGTATTCTTGATCCTCCCCCGCCCCACACTCCCCCACACAAGTGAGACTTTGATCTTCAGCCAGCCCAATATCTTCAGTCAGCCAAGCCCTGAATGGGCTTTTATACTCACTGTCCTTCCACTGCTCCAAAGTCTCATGATTACCAGCTCTCTATCTCTGTTCTTCATGCCCCTGCATCCTATCAATATTTTAGATTTGTGCTAGATGTAGTTGTTCCCTTTGTCGACTCCCTGCCAAGTTGTTATTAGAACACAATTTATAGCTCATTTCATATTTCACCCTTCCCTTTTTATAGATGTTACTACCCCCACAACCATCTGATATCTCTGCAATCTACTTTGGGCTTCATGATTAATTTTGGATTCAGATTTATTTATCAAATGTACACTGAAACATACAGTGAAATGTATTGTGGCGAGCATTCAGTCGTTGATGACAGACGAAGAAAGCTCGTTTATGTCAACTGAGATTTCTATTGTGTTAAGCAGGGGTCCTCAACCTTTTTTGCACCGCAGACCAGTTTAATATTGACAATATTCTTGCAGACCAGCTGACAGGTGTCTCTTCCACACCATCCCTTTCACATTCACGTCGCTATTAAAGTACCTCACATAGTACTGAGCATCATCCAGACACTCTCTTCCACACCATCCCTTTCACATTCACGTCGCTATTAAAGTACCTCACATAGTACTGAGCATCATCCAGACACTCTCTTCCACACCGTCCCTTTCACATTCACGTCCCTACTACAGTACCTCACATAGTACTGACAGGGGTAGGGGGTGTTAATCACGATTGGAATATAGGTGGTAAGTTAACTATAAGTCACTTATCAGTGGCTAATACACTCAATTTCATTTCTAAAACGGTTTATCTAACGAATTTAATATTAAACACACAGCGCAGATTTTCCCCGCATGAATATAGTGAAAAATCAATTATCAGTCATAAGGGGGTTCTTTATGTTCAGTCTATTCCGCAATTTAGTTTTCGTTGCATTCATTACAGAAAACTCCGCTTCGCAGAGATATGATGTTGGAAATGGAAGCAACGTTTTCAGTGCTTTCGTGGCTATCTCAGGAACTCTGTCAGAACAGTGCTGCCAGGATAATCAAGGACACGACCCACCCAGCCAACACACTTTTCGTCCCTCTTCCCTCCGGGAGAAGGCTCAGGAGCTTGAAGACTCGTACAGCCAGATTTGGGAACAGCTTCTTTCCAACTATGATAAGACTGCTGAACGGATCCTGACTCGGATCTGGGCCGTACCCTCCAAATATCCAGACCTGCCTCTTGGTTTTTTTGCACTACCTTACTTTCCATTTTCAATTTTCTGTTTATGATTTATAATATAAATGTTTAATATTTACTATGATTTGTGCTCCAGGGAGCGGGAATCGCAGAATCTAATATCGCTGTGATGATTGTACGTTCTAGTGTCAATTGTCTGGCGACAATAAAGTATTAAGTATAAAGCATATTCAGCCTTGACTTTGATCCAGAATGCCTGCAGAGATGTTATGTCAAACATACTTTTCAGCCCGCCGTCATTTGCAAGCTCGCGGAGTTGATCTTCTTCCCGCGCTGACGTGGATGATTCACTGGGGACATTCACAAATGGGTCACGGACCCATTCCTTTGCACGTCTTGGGTCATTTGCGGTTGGGAAGTAATGCTTGAATTCCGTCGACAGCGAAGACAGGTGATCGCGCACCAGTTGTGAGCCTCAGTCTCTCCCAAATTCCCAGCTAATGTTGGGAACATGTCAAATATGCCCCTGTCCACTCGCCAGCCCCACAGTTCTAGTTTGGCTGTGAAAGCAGACACTTTATCTGCCAACTTGAAGACAGTTGTCATTCTCACCTGAATGACAAATTGAGTTCATTGAGCAGGTTGAAGATGTCACACAGATAAGCCAGTTTTGCTATCCACTCCTCATCACTGAAGTGTGCTGCCAGTGGTGACTTTCTTCCTGAAAGTAATCTCTGTAGCTGCTCCCTTAACTCAAAAACCCTGGCCAGGACTCTCCCCCTTGATAGCCACCTGACTTCAGTGTGTAGGAGAAAGCGTTTGTGCTCTGCATCCATTTTCTCGCAACGCTGCTCAAACAGATGTGAGTTACGGGCTTTTGCTTTGATGTGATTGATAACTTCAATAACGTCACTCAATACGCTGTTAAGATCGGGTGACATTTTTTGGCTAGCCAGCATTTCCCTGTGTGTAGACTGGCATTCAGGAGCAAACTCTTTGACTCGGGTAGTGAAACCAGACTCGTTAAGCCGTTCCAACAGCTGTGCTTCGATGTCCTCCGCTATGTCATCGATTCTCCTTAAAACTGTGGTAGCTGAAAGAGAAACCTGTGCCATCTTGTTAGCCGCAGCTTCTCCCAACAGTTCACGGCACATGTCCTTGGCAGCGGGCAGAATCAATTCTTCACCAACAGTGAAAGGCTTCTTAGCCTTTGCGATACGGCTAGCCACTAAGTACGATGCTCTCAGAGCAGCAGCATTTGTGGAGGTGGTGTCCCTCAGCACTTGCTTCTGTCGCGCTTCCACACGTTTTTTTCCGCTCTAAAAACTCAACGGGTTTGCCTTTAAGTGCAAGGTGCTTGGACTCAATGTGCCGAAGCAGTTTTGGGGGCTTTGTTGCCTCATTAGACAGCTTGTCTCCGCATATCACACACAGGGGGCTTGGAGTGTGCGAGTCACCGGTCGCAATAAAGCCATATTTTATGGACGACTCATCATATTTTCTGTTGAAGGAAGCTTTTTTTTTTGCAGTCTCGGCCTCAGCTGTCTCTGCGATATCATCATCGTTAGGCCTTTTATGTCCCCTACCATCTCTTCCAAAGAAACTCTCAAGCGACATTTGTTTTTTACTCATCGAATAGTTGTAGGTTAATGACCGACTAATGATCTCGCGTTCAAGTTAAACAGTGGGCGTGACAGGGAATGAGGAAAGTGCAGTTGACTCATTTTGTTTCCTCGCGGCCCAGTAGCAAATGCTTTGCAGCCCGGTACCGGTCCGTGGCCTGGTGATTGGGGACCGCTGGTGTTAAGCACCAAAATAGACCGAGCGCTACGACCTGGGGAGAGAACTCACTCAGTTACACATAGATGGGGGAGGTAATTATTACACACCTTGGTTACAGTCAGGGTGTCTAACCCAAGCTAAAATGCTGTAGTCGCGCTGATACGCTACGAGTGAAATCAAGACACTGACTCGAGCAGGGTCGGGTTGAACCCTTTACTGTTTGAATCAGCGCGCGCTCAAGTACCCGCTCCCAGCAACCCCCGCTCTCTGTGGGGCGGAAGCGACATCGCATCTGGGCCGAGGTCTGCCCTGCGCTCAGGTTCCTCTCGGTTGCTGTTGGCTGCGGGTTCACCGGTGACTGCTGGAGCTGGTTTGCTTGCTGCGTGGGCGAGCCGCCACATGACCCCCCCCGCCCCCCCAGAACCGGAGATAGGAGGTGCAGAGTCCACAGCCTGCACACTGTCAGATCTTTAAGGTGGCCGGCCTCGACGTCGTGTGGGTGGTACCGCAACCGGGTGTTCAAGGTCCAGATGCGCTGGTTTGAGACGGTCAATGGTAAAAGTCTCGTCCTGACCGCCAATGTTGAGAACACAGGTCACTCCATTATGGCGCACCACCTTGTAGGGTCCCTCGTATGGTCACTGTAAGGGTCTTCTGTGCGCGCCTCAGCGAACGAAAACATACTTGCTCTGTTGTAGGTCCCTGGGCACGAAGGAGGGTGTTGTTCCATGATGGGACGTTGGGACTGGAGCAAGTGTTCCAAGCTGCTCCTGGAGTTTAGTTAGGACCCCAGCAGGTGTGTCCTCCAGGCCATAGGGTGCTGGCACAAACTCACTGGGAACTGTGAGCGGGGCACCGGAAACAAGTTCGGCCGATGTTGTGGCCAGGTCCTCCTTGGGTGCTGTGCGGATACCAAGCAGCTCCCAGGGGAGTTCGTCCACCCAGTCTGGCCCTCTGAGGCGTTCCATCAGGGCTGACTTCAGGTGCCTGTGGAAACGTTCCACCAGGCCGTTAGACTGCGGGTGGTAAGCAGTCGTTTGGTGGAGCTGGGTTCCGAGCAGTTGCGCCAGCGCAGACCACAAAGCCGATGTGAACTGCGCACCCTGTGGGCTGGAAGTCTGAACCATGCCACCCAGGTGGTAATCAGGGCTAATGGTGCACGGTCGCCCAGGCCGTCCATATGCAGTAACCTCGCGGCCCGTTCGCAGCGGGAGAGGCCAAACGTGCAGATTAACAGGGTCTTGAGTGCCTCGTACCTGTCTGTTGCTGGGGGCTGATGCAGAAAGTCGATAACATGACTCGCTGTCTCCTGGTCGAGGGCGCCCACCACATAGTAATACCTGGTGGCGTCTGAGACAATTTACCTGAGCTGGATCTGGGCCTCTGCTTGCTCAAACCAGACCAGTGGTTGGGTGGTCCAGAAGGTTGGCAGTTTAAGGGAAACTGCATTCTGCAGAGCCGAGTCGTTCACGTTGGGTCCAAATGCCGTTGGACCGTTGGGGTCACCAATGTAGTCGTGCTGATACGCTACAAGTGAAAACAAGACACTGACTCGAGCAGGGTCGGGTTGAACCGTTTACTGTTTGAATCGGCGTGTGCTTAAGTACCCGCTCCCAGCAACCCCCCCTCTCTGTGGGGCGGAAGCGACGTCGGCCTCCGGACCGAGGTCTGCCCCGCACTCAGATTCTTCTCAGTTGCCGTTGGCTGCGGGTTCGCCAGTGACTGCTGGAGCCAGTTCGCTTGCTGCGTGGGCGAGCCGCCACAATGTATCAATAAATGAACTTGAACATCCCCCCCCAATTTGGTCAGTGGATCCAGAGCAGAGACCTCTGCCCACTCTGGCTGTTGCCCCACGCTCAGCCATCCCCTCAGCTGGGCCAGCATGGGATGGCCCACCTGCTCACTCCGCAGCTGTTGGTCAATGGTGGGGAGGCCTACCTCACCACCAATTGCCGCCTGAAGCTCTGCTGCTGCCACTTGGGCCTGGTTCCGCTGTGTTGTGCTGGGCCACTGCGAGACTGGTGGTGGTTGTTCCTGCACCCGCTGGATCTGCTTTCTGGAGCTGTCCACCTGGAGAGCCATGGCTTCAGTGCCAAGGTAGAGTGTTGCCCCCAGCATATCCACACGGGCCTATCCGGACCTTAGGTCCAGGCAAATGATGCAGGGGCCTCGGATGTTGGCGAGCCACACCTCGTGCTCCACTGTGATTTTCCCCACTGCGACGCGCAACCACCTCTTCCTTTTCATTGTTGCACGGTCGCCGGTGATCGTAGCCAGCTGGACCACCAACATTGTCCACCTCAGCGGGGATGCCTGGCCTGTGTTGGAGAGGACACTTCTGACAGATGGTGGTGATGGTTGACCCCGTGCCCACCAATGTAGGGCAAGTGATGCCCACACAGTTCATGTATAAGCATTGCACTTCACCCAAATGGCCCACTGGGAGGGATTCTGCTTAGGGTCTCGGGCAGCACTGCCTGCTCAGTGTTGCCCAGTGACAGTGCTGGGCTGCAGCGTGGCACAGGTGCGGGGTAGTTCCGGGCCACATGGTCTGCCGCATCACAATGACAGCAGAGATCACTCTGTGCCATGCAGCGAGGCTGGCGCGGTGCTGGTTGCACCTGTTTCATGGGCTCCTCTTCCATCTCGATGACACAAGCCTGGGCTTGTAGGGTGCAGGGTGATACCTTGGGGGCTAAAGTTGTTTCTGTCCTCTCCACCTCTGCCAACATCTTGGCCAGCGACGTTGTTGATGTCAGGTGGACATGCTGCCGAAGGCGCTCTGGAATCAGTGCCTTTGCAAAGGCGTGGAGGGCAAGCTCTTCCTTGGCGACGGGAGTGAACAGGGGGTGTTGCCATGCCAGGCACAGTGGCAGAGTGGCAGAGTTTGACTTACGCCAGGTAAGGTTGCAGGTGGCTGGTACCATTGTGTTTGGGGAGCTTCAAAGTGGAACTTGTGCTTTAATTGCTGAGGTTCATCGCTTGCTCCAGCGGCGTTGGTGGTGCCCACCATGTTGCCCGTCCTTCCATGGCTGCGGCGTCTCAGATTCCTCGGTGCAGGACGTGAGGGAGCGGGTGACAAGTTCCTGTGAGTTCCCTGGTTTGGGGAGCCTGGGTACGCTCACCCCATCAGGATTCCCAGGGAAGGCACGGTGCTCAGTTCCCAGGTCCTCCCACCAAGTCAGCATCCTGGCTCCAGGGTGCAGGGTAGACATTCCGCTTGGACCCTCAACTTAATCCCCAATGTTAAGGCGCTCCATCTAATGTCATAGGTCTTCAATCCCTCCGTCAATTTCTAATCCCAATCCTGACACCAATGAGGAGAGCATTCGGTCCATGATGACAGACTAGAAAAGCTTGTTTATCTCAACTGACATCTTTATTGTGATAGGCACAAAAACAGACCGAGTGCTATGACCCAGGGAGAGAACCCCCTCAGTCACACCCAGACATGGGAGATGATTGTCACACATCTTGGTTACAGTCAGGGTGACCCACAAACACACAAGTGAATAACTGTATAACTAAAGCTAAAAAGTGATAATAAATAAATATGAACATCCCACAAACACAGTTTAAAGTAAGAACAATAAATAGCACTGGCCACTAGGAATACTGGGGCAAGCTGTTGACAATCCCCCCCCCCCCCCACCTCTTCCCCGGAGTGCTACAGTTCAGTATTCAACACCATAATTCCCTCTGGGCTTGACAAGAAGCTCAGAGACCTCGGCCTTCACCCTGCCTTGTGCAGCTGGATCCTGGACATCCTGCCAGATAGCTGGCAGGTGGTAAGAGTGGGCTCCCTCACCTTTGCCCCTCTGACCCTGAACATAGAAGCCCCCCCAAGGCTGTGTCCTAAGCTCCCTCCCTCCTCTACTCTCTGTATACCCATGACTGTGTTGCCACCCACAGCTCCAATCTGCTAATTAAATTTGCAGATGGTACCGCATTGATTGGCCTAATCTCAATTAATAATGAGGCAGCCTACAGAGAAGAAGTCATCACCCTGACACTGTGGTGTCAAGAGAACAATCTCTCCCTCACTGTTGCAAAAACAAAGGAGCTGGTTGTGGACTACAGGAGGAATGGAGACATCTAACCTCTAATGACATCAATGGACCTGGGGTTAAGAGGGCGAACAGCTTCAAGTTCCTCGGTATACACATCACCGAGGATCTCACCTGGTTTGTATGTACCAGCTGTGTGGTGAAAAAAGCACAACAGTGTCTCCTTCACCTCAGATGGTTGAAGAAATTCGGCATGAGTCCCCACATCCTAAGAACTTTCTACAGGGCACAATTGAGAGCATCTGACTGGCTGTGTCACTGCCTGGTATGGAGCTGTATTTCCTTCAATCTCAGGTCTCTGCAGAGAGTGGTGCAGACAGCCCAGCACATCTGTTGATTTGAACTCCCCACTGTTCAGGACATTTACAGTGACAGGTGTGTCAAAGAATGAAGGATCATTAGGGACCTCACTCACCCCAGCCACAAACTGTTGCAGCTGCTACCATCCGGGAAATGGCACCACAGCATTAAAGCCTGGAACAACGTGCTCCGGGAAATTTCTTCCACCAGACCATCAGACTGATTAATTCTTGCTGACACAATTGTATTTCCAAGCTATATTGACTTCTGTGTATATCTTGCTGTATTATAACAAATTCTATTCTATTTGCTATACTATTTATTACAAATACTAATTTGCACATTGCACATTCAGACAGAGATTTAATGTAAAGATTTTCACTCCTCATATATGTGAAGTATGTAGGAAATGAAGTCAATTCAATTCAATAAGGTATAGTTTTGTATCAGCAACCAACTCACTCAAGGATGTGCTGGGACGGTGTGCAAGTGTCACCATACATTGTGGCACCTCAATAGCATGCTCCTTTCCTATCACTATTTTACATGCACGCGCGCGCACGCGCACACACACACACACACACGCACACACACACACTCCTTCAACCCTAGGACAGGCCGCCTCTGGGTCTCCTGTCCTTGTCCTCAGACTCGCAGACATTGGGCATCCAACTTCATGTAAGGAATCCAAACACAGTTTTGAACTTCAGGCTTTCACGTTGAACTCAGGCTTTCACGTTTAATGACATAACACTTTGCAATTATGTTTCCATTGAGTTCCAATGGCATTCTCTACAATTCCCTCCTGAATCTTCTCTACTCCTATAAAACACATCATGCTTTCAGCCAAGTTTATCAGATTCCATTCTCATCGGATAATTTCTGATGTTAAAAGCACCAATATAAAATAAATTTTCTGTTATTAAGCTGCATGTTCGTGGACTGCTTTTGCTCCCTTCCCTGATAATACTCTAAAATCTCCTTGAATCACAAGGATAACCAAACTATTATTGTTCTTCTTCGCCAAATTAATTTCTTCAATCTTGCAGAATGAAATGTCATTCTGAGATTCAATACACCAAATGAATAAGTGATTTTTAGTGGAACTGTTGATACAAAATATTTGTGTGTTACACCCCTGTGGTGGCCTTTCATAATAACTAGAGGCAATGCAATGACCATAACCTTTCCTTCAATGAACAACTGATTTAAAGGGCAAAAATTGAAAGAATTTGAAAAGATTAAAAGGTGAAGTGAAGTAAATATTGATTTTATTGACCAAAGTAGAAGTCACTTGATTTCCTACCAGGACATGTAATAGACTGGTTAATTCTTATGCTGTCACTGAATTGATCTTGCAAAGGCTCAGTGACAATGAAGTTCAAGGCGACATTTATCTTCATTGTCACTGGCAAAGCTGGACTACCTGTGACAAGCCTTTTCAAACCAGCTCGAGTGTTATGTCAATACTTAATTGTTGAATTTGTATCTGTGAAACCGCTGGTCAGTTCAGTGGTGAATGCTAAGTTCAAAAACAGCAGGATTTCTTCTTCTGTTTTTCCTCAATGGCCAAGACCTTTATATCATTTTTCAAAAGACTCAGCTATTTTTTTAGCATGCCGTGCTTCATAGAGCTTCGTTGATGGTTTAGTTTTAATTGATTCTGGCTTCTGCCTGTTCCACTGCTGGTGTTTAGAGCAGCGATGAAGGTCCACCAACTCTGGGAGTGTTCAGGACTTCCTTCATTATCTCAGTATCTCTATTTCAGTACTGACAGCCATGCAAGTCCCTGGTGGAAAATCAGGAATACCATCGCACTCAGATGTAGAATGGTTCTTTATTGCTCTTTCCATAACAGTTACAATTGGTGTTTCTCGTAAAACCTGATTTCACCTTGGATCCTTTTCATACTTTGGTAAACAGGTGCATTTATTTCTTTCTCATTAAAATTCCCTTTGTACATGAGTAAGTTTGATAATCATGCAACATTATATCAGAACTGGGAAATAATTATTGGCATAAAACAGAATAATTCAATCATTGGATAATTCCATGAATAAAAGGAGCTAACGTATAACCTCTGCAACATAACTTTGAGCAAAGGAAGTTAACTACAATCAGTCTTGCTGAGTAAGTTTGATGTATGTAAAACACTAAAGGGAAGGCCGGGTATGGTTTACCCTTTGCACTCATGATGAATGGAGCCCCTAAAATAATAAAGAATAGTACATTGCACTGTCTTTACTTGCTATGTGTAATTTATTTTGTGTTTTTCTGTTTATCAGGTTGTGGGATGATGATGTGAAGAAATGAAAACTTTTTCTTCTTATTCTCCCAATGGCAGATACAAAAACTTTGTCTTCTTGTTCACACAATGGCAGATATAAGAGTTCCTGATAGAGTTTTGCAGAGGTCAAAGACATGAAGATCCCATCTCCCCTTGTATTGCTATTATCTGAGGAAGCCCTATTGGAGTATCGGAAGAAGATTCTTTTTCACAGTAATGTATCTAAAGGTGGCAAACCATCCCAGCCTGTAGTACAGCTGCCTGACAAACCCCATTAATTAAGGTTTGATCTTGACCTCCAACAGAGTCTGTGTGGAGTTTGTATGTTTTCCCTGTGACCATGTGAGTTTCCTCTAAGTACTTTGAGTCATACAACATTTTGGTTTGGAGTTATACAGCATTTTTTGGCCCAACTTATCCAAGCCAATCAAGCTGACTGCCTGCGCTGTCCCATTTGCTTGTATTAGCCCATATTCCTCTTAATATTTCCTATCTATATACGTATCTAAATGTTATTTAAACTTAGTCATTGTACCTGCATCTGTAGCTTCCTATGGCAGCTCATACCATAGACCTACACTCTATATGTGAAAATATTTGCCAGTTAGGCCCCCTTTAAATATTTCCCTTCTCACTCCATAACCTATGCTTTCTACTGTTAGACTCCCCTACTTTGCCCCATGTGCCCTTCATGATATTATGTCCCTCTGGTAGATCACCACTTGCGCACTACTATAAGATTTCCTTGGATATCACACCACTATGAATTGCCTCAAACAGTAAAGGCTATGTGTAGAATATGAAGTGAAGTTTTTTGGATTGAATCAATTTATTTTAGCAGGCCCTATTGTATCCAATTTTCTTTTTCAACCCTCTTTTTTGGACCAAGCCTACCTAGTCTGGAAAACAAAAGGTATAATACGATTTTCTGATTTATTTTTGGATAATTGTCTCATGTCTTTTGAACAATTATCTAATAAATATAATGTACTTAGATCCCATTTCTTTAGATACTTACAGATTACAAACTTATTAAATACTGTTCTTACTAGCTTTAGGATTTCATATTCAACGGATATAATGGAAGAAATTTTAGATTTAAATCCTTTTCAGAAAGATTCAATGGAAATTACTCATAATATGATTATGAAAATAAATCCAGATGTATCGAATACAATTAAGAATGACTGGGAAAGGGAATTTAAGCTTACTTTACCTACAGAGAAATGGCAAAAAAATTTTCAGTTAGTTAATTCTTCCTCTATATGTGCTAAACATGCGTTGATACAGTTTCAAGTAGTGCACAGGGCTCAGATGTCCAAGGATAAATTATCTTGTTATTACTCTCGTATAAATCCTGTATGTGATAGATGTCATTCTGAGACAGCTTCATTAACTCATATGTTTTGGTCATGCCCTTTGCTGAAGAAATATTGGGATGACATCTTTGATATTATTTCAACTGTTTTGAATATTGATCTACAACCTCATCCCATTACTGCAATCTTTGGTTTACCAATGATAGAGCAACGTCAACTGACCTCCTCAGCTTGTCGGATGATTGCTTTTGTTACACTAATGGCTAGAATATCCATACTATTGACTTGGAAAGAAATTAATCCTCCTACTACATTTCAAAGGCTTTCTCAAACTATGCCTTGTTTAAATTTAGAAAAAAATTAGAAGTGTCATTTATGACCCTTCTATTGAATTTGAAGAGACTTGGAGACCATTTATTCAATACTTTCACATGATGTAATTGGACCCTTTCCAATTCTATTTTGTTACTTCAATATCCAAGGAGAGGAGCAGAGTTAATGACACTATTGGTTTTATCTGAGGTATCACAATAGCCCACTCTTTTTCTTCTTTTTTCTTTAGTTTAGTTTTCTTCTAGTTGGTTTAGATTAGTATTTTTTATTGGGGTATATATATTTTTCTGTTTGTTTTTTCTTTCTTTTTTCATGATATTTTTGTATTTCACTTTACATTTTTCCTACACTATATTTATACTTTGTGAGATTTTGGGAGGCTCACTAATTATGTGTCAATTGAGTTTATACTTGTATAAACCAATTATCGATAATGTAATCCCAATTCCTCTCTATCTATTTTCTGTAATGCTTATGATGTTGAAATTAATAAAAAGATTGAAAAAGAAAGAAAAGACTGGGAATGGGCTGAGAATTAAACTTCTCAAGTGTAGTGAATAAATATGGTCATTCAACTCTGTCAAAGGCTTTCTCTGCAGCTACTGAAATGACACATTCTGGAGTTCTAAGTGAAGGTATATAAACAATATTCATTAATCTCCTAATATTGAAGGACGAATAAAGATTTTTAATAAATCCAATTTGATCCGCAGAAATAATTTGAGGTAATATCTTTTCTAACCTAGATGTTAATATTTTAGAAAAGATTTTAGAATCTACATTCAATAAGGATATCGATCTATATGATGCACATTCAGTAGGATCCTTATTTTCTTTTTAAATTAGGGAAATAGAGGCTTCATAAAATGATTATGGTAGTTTACCTATACTAATTGCATCTTTAAAAACTCTGCACAACCGAAGGGAAAGAATAGAAGAGAAACACTTAAAAAATTCTACTGTATAGCCACGTGGACTGGGTGATTTGCCAGAATTCATTGAAGAAATAGCACCCTTTATTTCTTCATCTGTAATAGGTGTTTCTGACTTTAACCGTTCTTCGGGTGTCAATTTCTGAAAGTTCAATTTCCTTAAAAAATCATACATCTCATTGGGATCATGAGGGAATTCTGACTGATATAAAGATGAATAAAATTCTTGAAAAGATTTATTTATCTCATCATGATCAACTGTCAAAGTATCGTCAGGTTTATGAATCTTAATAATTTGACGTTTAACCAAAGCTGTTTTTAATTGATTAGCGAATAATTTACCAGATGTATCACTATGTATATAAAACTCACTTCTTGTTTTCATTAGTTGGTTTTCAATTGACGATGTTAAGAGTAAACTATACTCCATTTGAAGTTCAACTCTCTGTTTCTAAAGGTCCTCATTAGGAGCAGTGGCATTTTTTTAATCCATGTCTTTGATCTTATTAATCAACACAAGTATTTCATTCTTAATACGTTTTTTTCAACCCAGCAAAGTAGGAAATAATCTGACCACAGATATATGCTTTAAAATTGTCCCATATAACCCCACTGGAAATTTCATCCATAGCATTAGTTAAAAAAAGGAAGTCAATCTGATCCTTAATGGATTTTACAAAATCTGAATCTTGAAGCAAATTAGAATTAAAACGCCATTGTCTAGTATTAGAAGTTATGTCCATTAACTTGATAGAGATTCAATGGTGCATGATCAGAAATGGCAATAATGACATAGTTACAATCAATCACGGATGGAATTAAACGAGAGACTATAAAAAAAGTTAATCCTAGAATAAGTATGATATACATGTGAGAAAAATGAAAATTCTTTATCCTTAGGATGTAGAAATCTCCTGATCTCTGAAATTCCCGAATCAATCAGAAATGAGTTGATAAGAGTAACCCACATAAAAGTTGCTGGTGAACGCAGCAGGCCAGGCAACTTCTATAGGAAGAGGTACAGTTGACATTTCAGGCTGAGACCCTTCGTCAGGCAATCCTGACGAAGGGTTTCGGCCCGAAACATCGACTGTACTTCTTCCTATAGATGCTGCCTGTCTTGCTGCATTCACCAGCAACTTTTATGTGTGTTGCTTGAAATTCCAGCATCTGCAGATTTCCTTGTGTTTACGTGACAAGAGAAGCCGATTTGTTCGGTAACGCCTGAGTAAATATAGATTTATCCATCGAAGAATTTAAACAGTAATTAAAATCACCACCCATTATCAACATATAGTCACTTAAATTAGGAAAGTCTGTAGATAATTGCTTAAAACATTTAGGGTAATCCACATTTGGGGCATAAACATTAACCATAACAACTTTTTTATGTAAAAAGTAAACCGGTAATTGACAAGAATCTACCATTAGGGTCACAGAAAATACCCTGATGTACAAATGCAATTGAGGAATCTATAAAAATTGAAATTCCTTTCACTTTAGAATTGGAATTTGAGTGATACCGTTGATCCTGCTAAAACTTAAAAAAGTGCTGATTATTCTCTTTCCTCACATGAGTTTCTTGTGCAAAAATAATATGAGCATTCATTCTTTGGAATACTTTAAAAATCTTTTTTCTTTTAATCGGATGGCTTAATCCATTTGTATTCCAAGAAACAAAATTAATCCTCTGAGCCATATTTACCAAGAATCAATCTTTTGATATGTAAAGATTTAACCAGCGTGTAAACTCATGAAATCAGAAGAGGAACCAACATTTAGAAAGGAAACGGAAGTTACGACACTGCAGACATTTTTGTAGTTCTAAATTAGCCCATTTGAAAAACAAACTAATAGTAAAGGTCCCCCCACCCACCACCCGAAAAAAATCCAGAACTAAGCCAAGAAAAGGCCAGAAAGCTAACTAATACTAAATCTACAATTCTCCAGAAGGCAGCTCACAAAATATATGTTGGTAAGAAGTCCACCTAAAATCCAAAACAAAAAAAAGACTACACTATAACAACGAACAAGACAAAAATTTAACAGATACAATAAAATAAAATACCTTCGTATTATAGTTTCTGAAATGATAATAAAAAAGAGACACCTATACATATTATTAACTGTTGAATAGTTGTAAGGGAGAACAGTTCAATGAAAAAAGGCTCATCAGGAAATAGAAAAGTATTATGGGAAGAGGAACCCAAAAAGATGGCACAGTAAAAAAAAACGAAAGGTATCGTGGGAAGAAGAAGACAAAACGCCATCATGGTTATACAAAGGAAAAAAACATGATATTCCCCCTTATACAATAAAAATATTTAAGATCCAACCGATAACAACTGTTACAGAAATCAAAAATTTATAAATTAACAAAATGAAAGGAAAGAAAAAATAACGAATCTGCCAATAAAGGAAAATATAGGTAAAATATGAAAAATACCAATGCTACCAATCAAAACTGAAAATCTTAAACTTATAAAGGTCAACCTTCATAAATGAATTATAGGTTTTGAGAAAAGACGAAAAATCGAAACCAATATTACAAGAGTCGTACATTAATTACACCGTGGCATCTGATTCTAGTTCCTCCAAGAAACTTTGAGCAGCACTTGTGGAATTAAAAAAACATCGCTGGCTATTTGGAGGAGAAATTCTTAGACGAGCAGGATACAATAATGCTGGTTTGAGACCTTTTTGGTAACATTCCGACATCAGAGGTTTGAAAGCCAGTCGCGCCCTCATCACTTAAGGACTGAAATCCTCAAACAATCGGAAATGATAATCTTGGAATTTAATCATTCCCTGCCGTCGGGCAACTCGAATCAGATGCTCTTTGACATGAACATAATGAAATCAGATAATTATTGGTCTCGGTTTAGATTGGGAATCTGGTTTTTGACATAAAATACAATGAGGACGATTGAGCAATGGAGGATCATCCGGGAATTCAGAGCTGAACGCAGCCTTTAAAAGTTCAGAAAAGAATACTGAAGAGTCTCCTTTCTCGACATCCTCAGGGAGACCAATTATACGTAAGTTCTGTCTTCTGGATCGATTTTCAAGATCAGTAGTCTTGGATTTAAGACTCTCCAGCTGTTTATCTGTTGAAGAAACTTTTTGTTCCAAGCTCTCAATTTTTTGATCTCTCTTCCGAGCTTCCTCCTCCAATTTGGTAATTTTGTTTTGCTGCTGTTTAACTTCATGGTCAAGAAAATTAATAGAATCCGTAATTGACTTAATCTTTTCTCTAACACTTTGGTGTATTTCTTCAGATTGTTCACGGAACAAATTCAACATTATATCATAGATTAGTTCAAGTTGTTTAGGATCAGGTTTCTTTTTCCTGTTGCCATCGGTGTCTTTTACAGATTTAGGGTCTCGAAGTTTAGGTCTTGCACTTGTTTCTTTACTCATATCCTCAAAGTTCAGAATCCAATCTTACATAAAAGAAAAAAAATTCTACTGTATGAGTCTTTTAGTCTTTTAGTGTAGATAAAAGTAAATTAATTAGAGGTGATCATGGATATAAAATGAAACAGTAATGCAGCGAAGCCAAGAAGTAACCTTACTTCATGAGCGGCTCCTGAAAAATCCCATTCCCAGTCTAACCCCTTTGCCTTTGGACTCCTACAGTCTTCTAATGAAGCCCAATACATCAAAGAGGAGCAGCACCTTATGTTTTATCTAAGCCCATTGCAGCCCTCTCAATTCAACATTGAATTCAGATCATTGAGCTTTCCTGTTTGAGAGTTACAATTGGCTTCTCTTCATGTAATGTTATGTAGCTGTGATATTAGCTCAGTTTTTCTCTCTCTGATCAGTTAAGTATTCCCAGCCTTTTTATTTCTACTGTACGTTTTCAGCAACAACTCTCTTCTGTTTTTCAAAATTACAGCATTCTTTCAAATCTCTATTGCCCTCATTCATCTGGCTCTGTTTACCCTCCTCCAGAGAGACCATTTGTTATTTACAAACATTCGATACTCTTTCCAAAAATGCACTGACCACATTTCCATGATCTAGACAACCATTGTCTCCTGGCAATCACATTCTTCAACCTTTCCTCTTCCTGGTTATCAACCCACCCACATTTACACTTGGTAGAAGCTGGAACACTCGGGGTTAACCCATGCTGAAACAGTGAGAACTAATAGACTCCACATAGACAACATTGGAGGTCACGAATGAAACTAGGTCTGGTGGCCTACTTCCTCTACAGGTTGTATCAGTGCCATCCACAAAAATGTCCTTCTCCAAAGATCATAACATTGTCGTACTGGAGAGTCTTGTGAGTTCCAGAGACTCTAAGAGGGATGCCATCTGCAGATTAGCTCCTGATAGGGTCACCCATGATTGTAACTACAAGGGGGGGGTGGTGGAGGGGGGCTCAGACAAAGAGTGATCCAGCCAAGACCTCAACAGTGGAGCTGGTGGAAGGTGATGACAAATCACAACAGCAATGAAGGTGGAGAAAGGCTGCAACAGTGAAGGGTCCCCAATCATCTTGAATTCCATGTCACTGGATCCTGACACCAATTTGTCAAGGATCCTGTGGTGGTTGCCTGTATAACACCCTCCCTATCTTAAACAAAATCATGTCAAGCATTCTCCATTAAAGAAATAACCCCCAGAAGAATATCATACTCGACTTGACTGATCGCACTACTATTCACAAAAAAATTGCTGAATGTGTACTCACCTCTAACATACATGAAATCACACAGTTCAATTTGGTAAGTGCCATTGTGTAAACTTGTAGATTTGCAACTGAACTCAACATTAAACAGCTCCCACAGTACTGGAGAAAAGAGGCCAGACATTTATCTTGTGATAGTCTAAAGCTAGAAAATACTCAGCCATTTACAAAAAGAGAATGCCAATCAGCAAAAAGAATGAGCCTTTAAAGATAGCTGACATGGACTTTATCATTCTGTCTATAATAATCAGAAGTCCCAGTTATTCACAATTATAGGCACACTAAAATATGCTGTTCCAAATGATGAATGGTGATTTTACACTTGTGTGCAAAAAAAACTGGATTGATAAAAATAAAAGATCAAGGGAATTGGGGCAATTTATTGATAGCCCTAATTTCTATGGAAACCCATATTCATTATAATCGAATCCAGGATCATGCAGTGTTAAAGTCACATCATGTATAAACAAGTCTGCAATGATGCAAATTTGAAAGCTTTAATATAGTCTTCAACTATCTCAGTTTCATTACTCCCATCGTACGGGTGCACATGGGATGGTGTTTAGCTAATGTTTGTTGATGGATGGAAAATTAGGATTAAATCTCTCCTGAACTATACTGACAGCATTAGCTGCCTGAATAAAGGGTCAAACTAATCATGGCAATGGTGACAGGTGTTGAGATAGAGAGTAGGCTCTCCTTTGCTGATAAAAGTTAACGCATTTTCTTCATGGAGGACACTCAAAATTTCACGGTGCGTAACAAATTAAGCTTCAGCCTCGTTCCCAGTCCTGCTTTTGTGTAGATGGAAAGAAGGCACTCGCAAAGCCCACTGACTTCACAGAATGAAGGTGTGTCCAATGAAAGGAAAATGACAGAACGCTTGTGATCTTGAATAACGCTGAGATAAGAATCAGAAACTCATTTCACAAAGTTAAATCAGTCTCAACTTAAATCACACCAACCCACTTTTAGTTGGCTTCCATCAATTCTACATGGCACAGCTTGAGTGCAGATGCCCCATCAACAAACAATCTGTCATCTGCCCATTTATTGATGTCGGTCATCACTTTTATCCTTTGTACTTCAATGTATGACAAATTGTGTCACTTAGACATCTACAATATTGTTCTGTGCCCTGGATTTGTTGGCACAAAATTTTATCTGTGATCACTGCCTCCAGCTAGAAGCATATAAATGTTTATTCCAACAAACAATACAGGTCTGTTTCTGGAGTACATGTCAATCCACTGACAGTGCTTACACTGGCTAGACTTTGAATAGTAATAGCAGTTTTTCTTATCAGCTGGAGATAAAGTGCGACTATAGGATTAAAGGGTCTTTCTTGTGATATTACTTGATCTTTTTAAGTATCCAAGGTCACATCCGATTATTTCCAGCAGTTAGACAATGAGAATCCATCTCAGAGATCTGTGGTTTTGAATGAGTGGTGAGACAGAGAAAGAAATTAAATGTGTACTTAGGGTTTTAGTAGAATAATTGGTATTGGGTATAAGTATTGGTTCGTTATTGCCACATGTACCAAGATACAGTGAAAAGCTTGTCTTGCATACTGCTCATAGAGATCAAATCATTACACAGTGCATTGAACTAGAATAAGGAAAAACAATAACAGTACAGAATGAAGTGTAAAAGATACCAAGAAGTGTGTCGCACATGTTAATAATAAAGTACAAGAACGTAAGGAGGTAGATTTTGAGTCTTTGAGTCCATCTTGTTCTACAAGACATACATTCAAGTGTCCAACAACAGTGGCGTAGAAGCTGTTCTTGAGCTTGGTAGTACGTGCTTTCAGGCTGTTGTATCTTCTACCCAATGAGGGAGAGGAGCAGAGAGGAGTTGGGTGGGTGAGGTCTTTGATCATACTAGCTGCTTTGCTGCGACAACCAGAAGTGTTTGAGTAGAGACAGAGTCCATTGAGGGGAGGCTGGTTCCCGTGATATGTTGAGCTGTGTCTGGAAGACTCTGCAGTTTATTGCAGTCATAGGCTGAGCAGTTGCCGTACCAAGCCATTATGCATCCAGGCAGAATGTTTTCTACGGAGAATCAACAAAAACAAAAAGTCGACAGGGAAATGTCAAACTTCTTTATTCGTCTGTGGAAGTAGAGGCATTGGTGAGCTTTCACACCCATGACATTAACATGATTGGATCTCGACAGGTTATTGGTGATGTTCATATCCAAGAACCTGAAGCCCTCAACTTCAGCAATGTTGATGCAGGCAAGAGCATGTACACCACCCGCTTTTCTGAAGTCAATGACAACCTCCTTTGTTCACTTAGCATTGAAGGAAAGCTTATTGTGACGACATCATGTCACTAAGCTTTCTATTCCTTTCCTGTACTCTGATGGATTGTTTGTCAACATGTGTCCCACTATAATGGCATCATCTGAAAGCATGTAGGTAGAGTTAGGGGGCTGAAGACGCAACCTTGTGGAGCACCAGTGTTTAGAATAATCATGGCAGAGGTGTTCCTGCTTGGTGGTTAGCACAACACTTCAAAGTGCCAGTGGTCAGCAATCAGGGTTTAATTCCTGCCACTGTCTGTCAGGAGTTTGTACATTTTCCCCATGATTACATGGGTTCCCTTTGGATGCTCTGGTTGCACATTCCAAAAATGTGTGGATAGGGTTAGCACATTGTGGGCATGCACCTGAAGAATGACCACACTTGCAGGCTGCCCCTGGGACATCCTTAGATTTTCAGTCATTGATGGAAACAATGCATTTCACTGAATGCACATGTGACAAATAACACAAATATTTAACTTTATGATTGTGGACTGTTGGTCATAAAGTCAAGAAACAACTTACAAAGGGAGATGTTAACTCCCATGGTCTTGCGTTTGGTGTTGTGTACACTTGGAATAATAGTATTAAAGAAGAACTGTAGTCAATAAGCTATAATCATTGCTGGTTAGATCACTTAGAAACAAGCAGCTTGGAGAGCAGACTCCATGAATTGGGAATCTCACTGGCTTCAAGGTAATTTGTGTCACTCCAGCATTAGCTTTATGAAAATGTCTGTTCACCCATAGTCACCCAATAAATTTCTGGAATTTTGTGTGAAAGGGAAGAGCAAGAGTTAATAGTCCTTTAAATAAAGAATTCTTGTTCTGGAAAGAGAGCTATGGAAACCATGAAATCAAATTCCTATGGCAGCACATTGTTCTTAAGACATTATTAACATGTTAATATTTAAAATGTATATTTCAATTATTTTTTAACATACAACTTCTGGTTGGATCTCCAATCAGATTATAGTTGTCTCAGCCAATCATGGTCCCACAATGCTGGCCCTCTTGTTTTTACCATGTACAAACCCGATGTGGCTTGTTCGTTGTTGCATTTCATTGTTACCAATGTCAATCCCACAGGAATTATCTTTACTCCTGTATAAGATAATCAACACTGACACAGCTCAGGGTTGTGTGCTTAGCTCACTGCTGTACTCTCACTATTCCCATGAGTATGTGGTGAGGTATAGCTCAAATGCTATAATTAAGTTTGCTAATGCTACAACCTTTGTTAGTAGAATTTCAGATGGAGATAAGAGGGCGTACAGGAACAAGATACAGTGCCTATAAAATGTTTTCACCCCTCCCCACTGGAAGTTTTCATTTTTTATTGTTTTACAACATTGAATCACAGTGGATTTAATTTGGCTTTTTTGACACAAATCAACAGAAAAAGACTCTTTTGTGTCAAAGAGAAAACAGGTCTCTACAAAGTGATCTAAATTAATTACAAATATAAAACACTAAGTTATTGATTGCATAAGTATTCACTCCCTCAAGTCACTAATTAGTAAATGCACCTTTGGCAGCAATTACAGCCTTGAGTCTGTGTAGATAGGTCTCTATCAGCTTTGCACATCTGGACACTGCAATTTTTCCCCATTCTTCCTTACAAACTTATCAAGCTCTGTCAGGTTACTTGGGGATCATGAGTGAACAGCCCTTTTCAGGTCCATCCACAAAATCTCAATTGCATTGAGGTCTAATTTCTGACGTGGCCACTCCAGGACATTAATTTTGTTGTTTTTAAGCCATCTGTGTAGCTTTGGCTTTATGTTTGGGATCATTGTCTTGTTGGAAAGAAAATCTTCTCCCAAGTTGCAGTTCTTGTGCAGACTGCATCAGGGTTTCTTCTGGGATTTCCCTGTGTTTTACTGTATTAATTTTACCCTCTCCCTTCACAAGCCCTCCAGGGCCTGCTGCAGTGGCTTGGAAATTTTCTTGTATCCATTTCTTGACTTGCGCTTTTCAATAACCTTTTAGCAGACTTGCTTGGTGTGTTCCTTTTTCTTCATAATGTCATTCTTAACAGGATACTGATTCACCAGCAGTTGGACCTACCAGATACAGATCTCTAAAAATGGATCTCCATTTTACTAACAACACACAGCAAAATTGCTGGTGAATGCAGCAGGCCAGGCAGCATCTCTAGGAAGAGGTACAGTCGACGTTTCAGGCCGAGACCCTTCGTCAGGACTAACTGAAGGAAGAGTTAGTAAGAGATTTGAAAGTGGGAGGGGGAAGGGGAGATCCAAAATGATAGGAGAAGACAGGAGGGGGAGGGATGGAGCCAAGAGCTGGACAGGTGATTAGCAAAGTGGATATGAGAGGATCATGGGACAGGAGGCCCGGGGAGAAAGACAAGCGGGGGGTTGAGAAGCCCAGAGGATGGGCAAAGGGTATAGTTAGAGGGACAGAGGGAGAAAAAGGAGAGTGAGAGAAAGAACGTGTGTATAAAAACAAATAACGGATGGGGTACGAGGGGGTGGTGGGGCATTAGCGGAAGTTAGAGAAGTCAATGTTCATGCCATCAGGTTGGAGGCTACGCAGATGGAATATAAGGAGTCATTCCTCCAACCTGAGTGTGGCTTCATCTTTACAGTAGAGGAGGCCATGGATAGACATGTCAAAATGGGAATGGGATGTGGAATTAAAATGCGTGGCCACTGGGAGATCCTGATTTCTCTGCCGGACAGAGCGTAGGTGTTCAGCAAAGGGGTCTCCCAGTCTGCGTCGGGTCTCGCCAAAAGTGTCGCCTCACCTGGAAAGACTGTCTGGGGTCCTGAATGGTGGTAAGGGAGGAAGTGTAAGGGCATGTGTAGCACTTGTTCCGCTTACAAGGATAAGTCATGTGTAGCACTTGTTCCGCTTAACTAATTATGTGACTTCTAAAACCAATTGGCTGCGCCAATGTTGATTAGGTGTGATGTAATAAAGAGGGATGAATACTTATGTAATCAATTATTTTGTATTTTATATTTATAATTAATTTAGATCACTTTGTAGAGATCTGTTTCCACTATTACACAAAAGAGTCTTTTTCTGATGATCAGTGTCAAAACAGCCAAATTAAATTCACTGTGATTCAATGCTGTAAAACAATAAAACATGAAAACTTCCAAGGGTGGTGAATACCTTTTATAGACACTGTATACCAGCTAGTTGAGTGGTATCGCAGCAATAAACTCGCACTCAGTAAGATGAAAGAGCTGATTGTGGACTTCAGGAATGGAAAGACAAGGGAAAATGTATCAATCCTCATAGAGGGATCAAAAGTGGAGAAACTGAGCAATTTCAAGTTCCTAGGTGTCAAGATCTCTGCTGAAATGACCTGGTCCCATCATATTTATGCAGCTATAAAGAAGGCAAATCAGTGGCTATATTTCATCAGGAGTTTGAAGAGATTTGTTTTGTCAACTAAAACACTCAAAAACTTCTATAGATGTACAGTGGAGAGCATTCTGACAGGCTGCATCACTGTCTGGTACGGGGGGGGGGGTGGTGCGGGATCTACTGCACAGGACTGAAAGGAGCTGGAGAAGGTCATAAAATTAGTCAGCTCTATCTTGGGTACTAGCCTCAATAGTCTTCAGGGAGTGGTGCCTCAGGAATCCTCCAATATTAAGGAACTCCATCATGCAGGGCATGCCCGCTTCTCATTGTTACCATTGGGAAGAAGGTACAGAGGGCTAAAGGCATATACTCAGCGATTCAGGAACAGCTTCTTCCCTCCTGCCATACGATTCCTAAATAGTCGTTGAACCCATAAACACTACCCCACTTCTTAAGTAAATATTATTTCTGTTTGTGCACTATTTTTAATCTTTTCAATATACATATATATACTCACTGTAATTTATTTACTTATTTTTTCTATATTATCATTTATTGCATTGAATTTCTGCTGCTAACTTAACATATTTCATGACACATGCCAGTGATAATAAACCTGATTCTGATTCTGATCTTGATAACTTTCTTAGCTGGATATCTGCAGGCTCCAGTTTAGTATATTTGAAATGCTGTTCAAACTCATTTTATGGAATGATTGAAGCTGCCAATCAAGTGCTCTTTTTGAAACTGCAACTTGACTTTTTATCTTTTTCTCCTCCCTGTGCAGAAGATTTATTTTTGTCTGCCCGATATGTTTTCGGAATGTGTCTTACTTTGCTGCATTTTCTGCAAGTTGCAACAAAATAAGACACCTGTGTTGCTCTGGTGCATGTGAGTCCCTGCCACAATGGGAACATAATTTGTTTGGCCAGGCCAGTGCCTGTCTAGTCGTTGCAGTTTTATTCAAGCTCACTTTCATACCTGGCTGCAACTCAGTTCAATCTCTGTCTCACAAACAAGAGAAAATCTGGAGACGCTGGAAATCCAGTGCAACACACACAAAGTGCTGGAGGAACTCAGCAGGTCAGGCAGCATCTATGGAGAAGAGTACAGTTGACGTTTCAGGCTGATGACTGGAAAGGAAGGGCGGAAGACAGAGTAAGAAATTAGGGGGAATGGAAGAAGTACAAGGTGGCAAGTGATAGGTGAAACTGAGAGAGCAGGAGGGGAGAAGTGAAGTGAAGAGCTGGGATGTTGACTGGTGAAAGAGATAAAAGGCTAGAGAAGGGGCAATCTGATAGGAGAGGACAGAAGACCGTGGAAGAAAGGGAAGGGGGAGGAGAACCATACGGAGGTGATGGGCAGGAAAATGGATAAGTTGAGAGAGGAAAATAGGAATACAGAGTGGTGAAGGAGAGGAAAGTGGTGGCCAGTTACCGGAAGTTCAAGAAATCGTTGCTCATGCGATCAGATTGGAGGCTACCCAGTCAGAATATAAGGGGTGCTGCTCTTCTAACCTGAGTGCGGACTCATTGTAGCAGTAGAAGAGTCAATGGACTGACCTGTGTGAATGGGAATGGGAAGTAGAAATGAGATGTGTGGCCATTGGGTGATCCCACATTTTGTGGCAGACAGAGCAAAGGTGCTTGGCAAAAATGGTCTCCCAATCTACGTCTGGCCTCACTGATACACACGAGGCCACACCAGGAGTACCTGATATAGTGAGTGGCTCTAACAGACTCACAGGTGAATTGTTGCCTCACTTGGAAGGACTGTTAGGGGCTCCAAATGGTAGTGAGGGGAGGTTTGGGACTTGTTCCACTTGCAAGTATAAGTACCAGGAGGGAGATCAATGGGGAAGGATCAGAGGTCAAGGAAGTTGTGTAGGGAGTGATCCATTTGGAAAGTGGAAAGTTGGGGGAGGGAAAGATGTGCTTGGTGATAGGATCTTATTGGAGATGGCAGAAGTTACAGAGAATTATATGCTGTACACAGAGGCTAGTGGGATTGTAGATGATATATCCCTGGTGTAGTGGTGGGAGGATGTGGTGAACCCGGATGAGCATGAAACAAAAGAGATGTGGGTGATGGCAGTGCTGATGGTGAAAGAAGGGACTCTACTTTTTTTGAAGAAGGCAGACGTCTCAGTTGTTCTGGAATGAAAAGCCTCATCCAGAGAACAGCTGTGGCAGAGGCCGAGGAACTGAGAGAAGGGGATGGCGTTTTTACAAGCTACAGAGTGGAAAGAGGTATGTGAGAGTCAGTAGGTTTGTACAATACATCAGCATATAGACTGTCTCCAATAATGGAGAGAGAGAGATCGGGAAACTGGTGAGAGGTGTCAGAAGTAGACCAGGTAAATTTGAGGGTGGGGTGGATGTTGGAGTCGAAGTTGATGAAATCACCGAGCTCAGCATGGGTGCAGGAAGCAGCAGCAATGTAGTTATTGATGTAGTATAGGAAGACTTGGGGAGTAATATCGGTGTAGGCTTGGAACATGGGCTGTTCCATGATGCTGACCAAAAAGCTGACATAGCTGAGATCCATGCAAGCGCCCATGGCTACACCTTTGGTTTGAAGGAAGGGGGTGGAGCAAAAGGAGAAATTATGGAGGGTGAGGACAGGTTCTGTCAAGTGCAGGAGAGTGGTGGTGGAGGGTAACTGGCTGGGTCTGTTGTCCAGAAAGAAGCAGAGAGCTTTCAAGCCCTCCTGATGGGGAATGGATGACTTAAGGAATGGACATCCATAGTGCATCAATCTCCGTTTGCTGTTTCCATTGATACAGCTATTTCAACTGCTCTTAAAAATGTAAGTTGTTCTTTAGTTAGGAGCCATTCTTGAATGCTTTCTTGTAAAATTCCACAGACGAAATGATCTCTCAATGGATCATTAAGCCGCATACTGAACTGACAATGCTCAGACAATCTCTTCAATTCAGCCATATCTGCTGAAAAAGAGTCTCCTTCCTTTTGTTTCCACTTATGAAACCTAAAGCATTCTGCAATCAACAATAGTTTCAGTTCTAATTGTTCCTGTATTATTTTCACAAAGCTCATTTTGGCTGTTTTGGTTGAAGCAGTTAAATTTCTAAGCAAATTGTATGCCTTTAAATCCAATGCACCCAACAAAATTGGCACTCACTTTTCATCAGTTATTCCATTTGCTTTAAAATACTGCTCAATCTGTTCAGTACACAAAATCCAGTTATCTGTTGTGTAATGGAAGGCATCTATCTCTCTGATGTAGACAGTAATTTTTGATTTTTTTAATGATTGCTATTAACCGTTACTCACTGTCTATAGACCCATGAATTCTTCCATTTTCTGGGTTTATTTTAACTCAATCATGTTTCCATTTGCAAATAAAATGTGCTGCTCTGAAGGAAAAAATGTGCTACACTTTTTTTTTAAACTCCACCATTTCTTGCTGCACTTTTTTTTAAACTTGAACGTCTCTCTGCACTTCAACAGGTGGATAGTCATCTTATGTTCATTTAAAACTTCCTCATCAGTACTGTTACATTTTGTAACAGCAAAGCATACAACTATTTTAAATGAAAAGACAGTCAGTTCAAAATACAAGTCCAACTTAGTTATTACTTTAAGCGAAGTGTGCACATATCACGTGGTGACATAATAATGTATGCCATTTGTGTACTTTTACAGATAATCTGCAATGCATTATGTAAACAACAAAGAATGCTTAATCAAACAATATATTTACAATATTATCGAAATATTACTGAAATATTAAACACAACATACGTAAGCATGTTTTCTGTCTCTAAAAGTGGAAACTTTGTAGACCGATATTGTAGCTATGTAGCTGAATTTTCAACCCTAGTGCTCAAATCCCAGTTCATTTTCTCTAAGTCTTACTTGACTCCATTCTCAAGTGAACTTGCCTGATGTATTGGCTATTGGCATTCAGTTTCATAGGTGCAGAATGCATTTGCTCTAGGGCTGCTCTGAGAAAAAAAAATCTTTTATATCACAGCAGGTTGTTCTTTAAACTCACTGAAATTGATCTAAGGGAAAAGAGCTAATGAAAAGTCAGTTACAAGCCCTGGCTCTTCAGAAAATACAGCAGTGGTAATTTATCATTTACTGAATTAACAAAATACAGTTCAAGTAATTAGTCGTTTTAATGGTCACAACAGGCTACTTTGCCGATGTATGGATCTCTCTACTATTCCCTACAGATTCAATTTTATTTGTGTATAAGCACTAGTTTAGACCTGCTGTGATTCAGTTGCAACCCACTAAAACAGTAGGGTAGCAATTCTTTCGTCTCTAAATGTGGAAGTAAGATCTGTTCATAAAGGAGTATTCAATGCAATACACAGTATCTATCATGCAATTACGAATTGCCCTGTTGTTCAGAATGTGACCCGCTAATTACAGCAGGCCAGTAACTTAATCAAAATGCTTCCCACCATAATGTGGCTGGTGTGTTTCAAAACCAAACTTTTCAAAACAGAAATGTGTTGCAATAATGACTTGTACTGCAGTATCCTGACTGGGTCACCTTCACAGGAAGAGAATTTTCATCTGTAGAATTTAATCAGTTTGGATCTGGTTGATATGGCCTGCTATATCAAACTAAGAAATAGTTGGTTAGAAATGGGTTAACTGTTAAGATGTATATTTTTGTAACAAATGAGCTCTAACATATACTGAGCTAAATGGGTACTTGTGTGGATGTCCACCACTAACCTAGTCACTGGTGTTGGAACCTTACTTAATACAGGAGGTATATAGCAAAAGCAACAATTGACAATCTTATGAGATGTTAATTACGTCATTTTAATTTAAATTTAAACTTAATTAGTCCAGTTTGGGCTTGCCTGGACTTGCGAATCTCTGCAGTGAAGTAATGGTGATTTTGAGATGCAATTCAGTAGGTAATTGAATGTGTCTCCCTTGTCTGAATTGAGACTTGAGTAATTGCAGCCAGTGTCAGTTCCCTCCGACAATGAAAGTTCCTGTCACGGCACACAATTTGGAGAACACTGGAAGCACCCAGACAAAGACTGGCTGAATTGGAAAATCATCGAGTGTGATGTGCACCATTCAGAGAGGTTGAATTCAGACATGTTGTGATGAAATCAAAGTATGCACATTGTGGAATGTACTTAATTATCTTTCAGAGTATGGACATCATGAAGAAGGCTAGTTTCTAATGGCATCCCTAATAGTCCTTGCCAGTGAAGTGAAGATACTTCTATTTTGCTGTTACGAAGTTACTGGATTCCACCAGTGCTGAAGGGAAGGCTGGGTGATAGTAATGTCCCCATACATCTAATTGGCGGTACATGATGATGATTTACATAGCAGTGTGGGAGTAGACTGGTGAGTAGTTGGAGTGCATTTTGAGGGTGAAACACACTGAATTCACAATGTGCCAGCATTGGCGAGAATGGTAGTGGATCAAGTGCCAAACAAGCAGACAGGTTTGCCCTGGATGATGTTGAGCTTCTTGGGAGCTGTCAGAGCTATACTAATCCAGACATGTGGGGAGTTTTCCATCATGATATTGATTATATGTTTAGTAGATAGTGTAAAGGCGTTAGGGTGTCAGGAAGCAAGTCACTTGCTGAAGGATACTCAGCCTCTGACTCATTCTTGTAGCCAGTATTAATACAATATATCTGATAAACAAGAGAAAATCTGCAGATGCTGGAAAATCAAGCAACACACACAAAACACCGGAGGAACTCAAGCATGCCAGGCAGCATCTACAGAAAAAAAGTGCATATGACGTTTTGGTCCGAGACCGCTCGACAGGACTTGTTCTTGTTTGGTTTCTGGTGAACGGTGACCTGCATGGTACTAATGATGGGGGACTCAGTGATGGTAATGCCATAGAATCTCAAAGGTGGGTTTCCTTAGAAATATTGATTACCTGGCATTTCTATGGTTATTAACTCATGGTCAATGTGTGCCTATGTTACCAGCATCTAGCATCAAATATCTGTAAGTGCCCTGATGATCCTGATGCAAGTCCTTTGATTGTGTGGCTAAGCACAGACTCAATACCATAATCACATTTGCTGATGACACCACTGCTGTGGGCTGAACCAAAGGTGGTGATGAATCAGCATATAGGAGGGAGATTGAAAACTTGGCTGAGTGGTGTCATGACAACAAGAGACTGATTGCAGGCTTCAGGAGAGGGAAAGCAGAGGTCCATGAGCCAGTTCTCATCGGAGGATCAGAGGTAGAGAGGGTTAGCAACTTTAAATTCCTGCATGTTACTATTTCTGAGGACCTGTCCTGGACGCACACGCAGGTGTAATTGCGAAGAAAGCAAGGCAGTGCCTTTACTTCTTTAGGAGTCTGCAGAGATTCTGAATGACATCTAAACCTTTGACAAACTTCTAAAGTTGTGTAGTAGAGTGTGTATTGACCGGCTGCATCACAGCCTGGTATGGAAACACCAATGCCTTTGAATGGAAAAATCCAACAAAAGCTAGTAGATTCAGCCCAGTACATCACGGGTAAAAGCCCTCTCAACCATTGAGCACACCTGCATGAAATGCTGTCGAAGGAAAGTAGTATCCTTCATCAGAGATCCTCACCATTCATGCACTTCTCTTGCTGCTGCCATCAGCTAGATGGTACAAGAGCATCAGGACCCACACCACCAGGTTCAAGAACAATTACTGCCCCACAACCAGCAGGCACTTGAACAAATGGGTTAACTACACTCACCTGCCCATCCATTGAGATGTTTCCTTAACCAATGATCTCAATTTAAGGATTCTTTGTCTAGTTATTGTAGGTTCTCATTATTTATTTATTTATGTTTGCATTTACACAGTTTGTGGTCTTCTGCACTCTAGCTGATCTTTCATTGATCCTGTTATAGTTACTATTCTATAGATTTGCTGAGTATGCTTGCAGGAAAATCACTGAAGGTTGTAAATGGTGATATATACAGTACATATGTACTTTGAACTTTGAACCATTGCCTCCATGTGAGGCTGTCTTTGAAGACACAGGAGGAGAAGAAAGGCAGCCTCACATGGATGTCAGTGAAGACAAAGAAAAAGCAGTCTGAGTTTTGGCCCTTCGAATAACAAAGTTTTGGGAGAAGTGGGTTAGTAACATGTGGTGTCCCGTGTATAAATAAACACTGTCATGCTGCTCTGAATAGAACCAATAGAACCAGGAGCAATTTGCACTCGTTTCTTTCTTTTTTTTTGTTATTATTTAAAGGTCAAGAAACCTGACTGCACACCTTCAGACTGACTGTGGGCTGTTCTGATACTGTTCAAAGTCAATAAAATATACTAAAGTGGAGGGTGTTTAACCCTGGCATCCCACTGTGCAGATACACTTTCAAGAGGTTCCATCACTGTAGGTGTCATTAAAAGCATGGCTGGCCACTTATGGGGAGTGGCCTGGCGATATGAGAGTAGGACACACAAGCTATTAATCAGTAAAGAGTCTGCTCCTAAAGACCGAAATGAAACACCACATTCTCCGTCAGCCTCTCTGAACAACAAACAGAATCACATTCATGTATTAGTGCACTCCAGACAAAAAATCATAA
Organism: Mobula hypostoma; assembly: GCF_963921235.1. Lineage (NCBI taxonomy): Eukaryota > Metazoa > Chordata > Chondrichthyes > Myliobatiformes > Myliobatidae > Mobula > Mobula hypostoma. The sequence goes on along the minus strand of NC_086111.1, from coordinate 27,078,176 downwards.
GACCTTATGACATGAGCAGAATTAGGCCTTTCAGCTAATCGCGCCTGCTCTGCCATACCATCGTGGCTGATTTATTATCTCTCTCAACCCCATTCTCCTGTCTTCTTCTTATAACTTTTGGTACCCTTACTAATCAAGAACATATCAACCTCCACTTTAAATATACACCCAAATGACTTGGCCTCCTCAGCTGTCCGTGCAAATAATTCCGCAGATTCACCATTCTCTAGCTAAAGAGATTCCTTCTCATCTTTGTTCTAAAGGGACATCCCTGTACTCTGAGCTCTCTGGTCTGAGACTCTCCTACAATGGCAAATACTTTCCCATGTCCATTCCGCCCAAGTCTTTCAATATTCAACAGGTTTCAATGAGATCCTCCCTCATTCTTCTAAACTCCAGAGCCATCAAACACTGCTCATATGTTAAAACTTTCATTCCTGAGATCACTCTCATGAACTTCCTCTGGATATTTAACCCTATGCACTGGAGCTTGGAAGCACAAATCTCACCTCTGAGTTCAAAGATGCTCTGCAACATATTCAGACCCCAGCTTTACAACAGCACATGACTGTGGTCTCATTCATTTTGAAATGATGTTGTTTTTTTCTTCACTTTATTTTATTTGATATCAATTATTTTCCAATAGTTTAAAAAATCACCAAAAACATACTTATCATTTGCAGAATTATTTAAAATTTTTCTAAAATTCTAAATGGTTCAAATTACTGGGGACATCTAGAAACAGAGGGAAGTTTGTCTGGTGGTGTGCATCATCAGGTTGGTCGGGAAATGAGGCTTTAGTCTTGTCCCAGTGGCCATTTGTTACTTACCCCTGCATACAGAATAGTTACAGCAATGAAGCCAAAGACGATCACACAGATTTGTGGATGTAGAAAAGAAGTGGAGTCACAATACTTCTACATCTACAAGCCTTGGGATAGCTCAAACACAATGCAGCCCAATGTTTTCGCAACACATGGTTAGTGTATTCCCCGGTCTTCTATTTTTACATCAGGACTGTTAACTAAATCACTGCAGCTTGTGCCAATGTCCTGATGAGTGCTTTTTTTTACCAAATGACTGAAGCAAAGAAGCAACCTTTTTGTGTGATGAAACAACATCTTTAGTAGAGCTTGCAAAGTTCCAGCTAACACTTCCAGAGCTCAGTTTGCCAACACTCCACGGGGTACTCACTTTGAGTGGTTTAAAATTCACTTCTTTCCTCTCTGCAGCCCTTTATCTGCCATGATGTGGCCACCCTCAGGTTGGAGGAGCAACACCTCATATTCTCCGTGGGTAGCCTCCAACCTGATGGAATGAACATTAAAATTTTTTCCCTCCCTCTTTCCTCTTCTACTCCCCTACTCCCCGATCTGACCTCTTACCTCTTCACTTCACCTGCTTATCACCTTCTTCTAACATAAAAGTTGCTGGTGAACGCAGCAGGCCAGGCAGCATCTCTAGGAAGAGGTGCAGTCGACGTTTCAGGCCGAGACCCTTCGTCAGGACTAACTGAAGGAAGAGTGAGTAAGGGATTTGAAAGTGGGAGGGGAAGATATCCTCTTTGCATCGGCCAGCCTTCCCTAACTTCATCTGCAGCTGAAAAGAAACTTGATTCCCAATCTTTCCCAATTCTGACAAAAGACCCTGCACCTGAAACAGTAACCCTTTTGATGCTGCCTTTCTTGCTGCTGACTGTTGCCAGTGTTTTTGGCTTTTGGCAATTGCATGGAGCATAGAATGCTGGTATACTGCACTTCTGGTCAATTTCTGAAACTACAACACAAACTTTCTTTTATTACAAACCGTGAGATACAAACTCTTTCTTATTACATAGTAATTCAGCCCCATTCTTGAAGGTACCGTTAGTCACTCTTCCAGCAGCTATTGCTGCAGCAGATTGTGGTTTTCTAAGACTGATATATGTGACATTTCATGTCAAAGCTACTGCTAATCATAGTTTCATTTCAATAACCGCATCCTTCTGCATTGAACAAATTGCCAGACATGAATTGTGCTAAAAATATTTGCAAGCAATTTCCACATTGAGTTGGGAGGTCTATCAAGGAGACAGGAGACTGCAGATGCTGGAAATGGGAATGAAAAAAAAAACACAAGCTACTGCAGGAATACAGTGGGTCAGACAGCATCCGTGTTCTCAGTGTGAATAATCTGAATCAATAATGTGGCAGGCCCATCAACACTTGCAGCACTGGTAATAGATGGCATTGGGAAACTGTTTCACTTCCAGTGACCTTTCATGCTACAGTTTAAGTGGTCAGTGTGAGTAAAACATGTCAGTGTTGAGTTCTGAAAGGCTGAGCCTGCTGCCAGCATAATAGAGGATACAGCACATTTTCTGAGCATACCCTGACAGAACGTATTATTTTAGACAGGTATTTGATTTGACAAATTTGAACTAACATTAATGAGCATATCACAGAGGTGATTTCTAGACATGTTTATACCTGCTTAAGGATAGTTGACAAGCTACTAAACAAGAATCTATTTGATATGATCCACGTAACCTTATTATTAATGCAGACAGGTGCTACTAAGACATAACAGCATTATTATTGATGGTACTGGGATTACATTCCTCTGGCATTAGCTGTTGAACATGCTAGTCTCATTTTTAATAACACATTTAGCATATTGAAAATGGTTGTAACAAATGTACAACTAAAGTCTGAACTTGATAAATTCCTCACATTACAAAATTTCTAAATCAGCATGGAGTATCAAGAGTATTAAACACACAAATTGAGTACATAAGGAGAAATGAATTCCATTACTAAGTTACCAGAAGGCTTGCACAGATTTTTTGTTAGTGCGCAGTAAGTTGTTGGAATGTAGTGATTTATTTGGCATTGACTTAAAATGATAATTCTGTTTTTGACTCCACAGGTGCTCTCTGACCTGCTGAGTTTTTCCAGCATACTTTTTTGTCTTCCCTTTTTTTGTTACAGAAGTAGATGTGGTAGCATTGAGCTAGATATTGATACTTCTGCAGAGAAATGTTTGGGGATCGGTGAGGAAAGAAAATTAGGAATGGGATTATTATGTTCAGCTCTCTCAACGAGCCAGCAAAGGCACAGCTAGATATCTTTGTATTTCTTGTGCTGCACTTTGTGATACTGATCTGCCTTCTTTTATGCTTTGTAATTCTATGAACAAATTAATCTTCCAAATATATAGCACTTTTGGATGATTAATGACAATTCATAATCCATATTTCCCAAATTGACAGAATCTGATTGCAATTTTAAGGTAAGGTACCCAGGAACTGTATATCATCTGAAAGAACAGTGAATAAAATGTGTTGTTATATATGTAATAGGAGAAAAATTCCAATAATCAGGAAAATCTGTCAAATTCCTGGGTATTGTATTACCTGAGTTTTATTGAAGAGGGCAAGTTATGTGTGTGTGAGAGCAATTATTTAATAAGAAAGGCCCTGTAGAAAATGGTTCTTAAAGTCACTGTCTGCCTTTTGGAATTATATTGGTTTTCACAGACCCTTGTCCTTTCTTCAGCAGTAATTTTTACTTTCTAGAGTGTTTACAAGATTGCACATTGAAAGCCAGGAGATAAAATGCATTCTGATTTAAATCCGGTTCTGGGCATACGGCCAGCATTTATTGGCAGGGTCTAACACGCTTTGGTAATGCATGCTTATCAAACTAATATAAGTGCAGTAAAGTTCCACTTCATGTTGGCAGGTGCTTATTGAACTGCATTGAAAATGATGATTGAAAACTTAAAAGAAATACATGAACTTATGGAGATCTGGCAGTTTCCAGGCTCCCCAAAGGAATCCACCTGCTAATGCCCTATTATTTTAATGCAAAGCATCAACAGAAAGCATCAACTCGCGTATTGCAAAGCCCTGCTTCAGTGAACTGAAGCAATTCTAATCCAAAAAGCACAAAAAAGAGACACAAGGTAAATGATTGCAGCATATCATGAAATGATGATTTAATAAGCAAGAGGTATGCTGTTGAATTCTTTAGGCTGGGCAGGAAGTTCAGAAGAATGAGAGGGAATTCTACTGAAAAAGAGAGGATCTATAGCATGCAAGATGAGATAGATTTCAAGGTAAACAACAGGAATTCTGCAGATGCTGGAAATTCAAGCAACATACATCAAAGTTGCTGGTGAACGCAGCAGGCCAAGCAGCATCTATAGGAAGAGGCGCAGTCGACGTTTCAGGCCGAGACCCTTCGTCAGGACTAACAGGACTTCAAGGTGTTTCCACTTGTGGGAGAATCTTGAACAAAGGATGTTAGATTATGAGAACACTCAGTCCTCTTTTATTGTTATTTAGAAATGCATACATGCATTAAGAAATGATGCAATGTCTTTCCAGAGTGATATCACAGAAAAACAGGACAAACCAAAGACTAACACTGACAGAACCACAGAATTATAACATATAGTTACAGCAATGCAAAGCAATACCATAATTTGATGAAGAACAAACCATGGGCACGGTAAAAAAAGTCTCAATAGTCCCCGAGTCGATCGACTCCCGAGTCCCCGATAGCGGGCAGCAAAAGGGAGAAACTCCCTGCCATAAACCTCCAGGCACCGACAACTGCCGATGCCTTGGAAGCAGCCGACCACAGCCGACATTGAGTCCATCCGTCCGAAAACTTCGCGCTTCCGACCAGCCCCTCCGATACAGCCTCCCGAGCGCCATCCTCTGCCGAGCGCCTTCGACCGCGCCCCGGCCGCTGAAACACGCAAAGCTGAGGATTTCGGGGCCTTCTGTTCCAAAGATTCTGGTTACCACACAGTAGCAGCGGCAGCAAAGCGGGCATTTCAGAAGTTTTCCAGATGTTCCTCCATACTCTGACCTCCATCTCCATCAAACCAGAATTGTGTACGGTCCCCTACTTGACAGATAACAGACATCACCACCGAAGTGGCCGCACGTGCTGCCGTCGCGCCGCCATCTTCTCCTCCTCCCCAGTTACACAGCTGGGGGTATTCATTTAAATCTGTGCTCCATTAGAGCTTTTTCTTTGCAGAGTATGATGAACCTTTGGAATTTTTTACCTTGAAGAATCAATCATGAGGGGTACTTAAAGATGAAGCAGATACATTTTTGAAACCTGGCATGGAGGAGGAAATGGAGCCTGGGGGAAACAACCCCGGTCAAATTGAATGGTGGGACAGGCTTGAGGGGCTGAGCAGCCTTCTCCTTCTCCTCTCTTTTTGTTCAAGGGGCATTGCACCAAGTGAGAGGGAGCTGTTTTCTAAACTAAAGTCAGTCTGACTTGAGGAAAAGTAGTAGTGCGGTCACTGGAGTCGAGTATGACGTTCTCCGAAGTAATTGTTTAGTCTAGGATGTTAGAGTGAATTCCTTTAATGGAGAGTACCTGTATCTGTCTTTGTTTAATGTGGGGAGTCAGCTGCACGGACAGCCACCACATGGTCTTCGACAGATCAGAGTCTGGGTCCAGTGGCATGGAATGCAAGACAGCTTCACTGCTGCTGCCGTCCTCCACCTTCACTGCCATTGTGATATGTCATCGTCCGTGGTGAGGTCTTGGTTCGGATCACTCCTTGTTTGGGACCTTACTGCCATGGGTGACCCTACCTGGAGCTGTGCCAGATGGCTAAACACCAAATAGCATCAATCTCAGGATCTCAGGAACCCACAAGCCTCTCCATCCGGAAAAGGTGATGATCCTCTGAGAGGCTGGATGTTAAACATTTGATTAACACAACGTGAGATCCACCCGCTGCCCCCACACCACCGACCCCCCAGTTCTCTTCTGTAAAAATGCTGCGGGATAATGCTGCGGATAAGGTATTGAGTTATCATTTTATGGTCTTTTTAAATAGAGGAGTAATGCAGTACCTGAAATTAAGGAAACGTAAAGTGTGCAATACTGCTTGGAATAAACACATTGAGGAAGAAAATATTAATGTATAGCATGTTTAAAGTGGATGTGTTGGCAGTGGCAGGTAAGTGTAAGGTGGTAGATAGAAAAGTAGTAATCCTCATTCCACTTAAAAGCGGCTATGGCACTAGTACTGGAAGTGCATTAGTTTGTTAGGTCAAGGGTCCAGAACTTCGAAGAAGGACAAGATCACATAACACAGAGCCAAGTAAATCAAATGACCTCCTTCAGATCTGAGAACTTCTTTGCTCTGTATTGGAGTCCTGGTCAAGTTGAGTACACAATACACAATGGTGAGACTTCAGTCACAGGACTTTCTGGCTCTGGCATAACCTGACTGGGCATCGGCATCTATCTCGAATGTTGGACTGATGTGAATGAATTTGGATGTGAAGAAACCATGAGAACATTTTTTTTCCACTGCAGAAAATTCAAGTTTTTAAATAGCTAATAAATTGAATAACTTCTGCCTGCCAAATCCCAGCAGCATATATTTGTGCCGATACATTTGGTTCCTCCATCGTGGCAGTCACTGCTAATTAACCGTCATTATAATACATGGTTCAAGAATAGGAAACAGAGAGCCCATTAATCAGCCTAAGTTCTCTTCCTGAAAAATAAAACAAGTTAGAACAATCAGTACAGGCTGTAAGTAGGGGTAAAACATTCCAATTTGACCTCAGATGATTGAAAAGCTGCATGAGGTACCATTTTTCATACGTTATTGTTCACTCTCCATGGTAGAGTTTTACCACTTATTAAAACTCATTCGACATCATATAAAACTGCAAGTAAATGTGGCAATTTAGTATGACTGCAACAGACAAAGCCAGGCAGACAGGAGAGGTTGAGAACAACTGGGAATGAGAAAATCCTAAAGATCAGGAAGGGAGTTAGAAGACAAATCTTGACTGAACCAAATATATTTTAAGAAAGGAAAGCAGGCATGCTAGAATTCATAGAATTTTTCCTCTCTGGGTGTGAGACTTGCATTTGTGTTAAATTTGTAGGGTGGTGGTGAAGCATGTTAACATTAGTTACTAGTCCTCATGGACATCCAAAGGTTCAAAGGTTCAATGGTTCATTTGTTATCAAAGCATGTATCCGTATATAACTCTGAAATTTGTCTTCTCCAGATAGTCATGAAACAAAAAAAGAACATGAAAGTCATTCAGAGAGAAACATCAAACCCATCCCACCCGCACAAAAAAGAACAACATCCCAATCATCAACCCCCAAAGCTCCCCTCCCCCTGCACAAAGTGGAACAGGGACATCGACCCCCCAAAAAACAGCCGCTCCCCCCACAACAAAACTAACAGAACACAACAGATTGTCAGTCCCCAAACACCCTCCCCCTGCACAATAAAACAGAAAAGCTCCCCTCCCCCTGCACAAAGTGGAATAGGGACATTGATAACCCAAAAAAACAGCTGCTCCCCCGACAACAAAACTAACAAAACACAAATGGTTGGGGGGTGGGAATCAAATTAAAGAGGCTAGGCGTGAGGATGTTAGTTCACAACAGGGGGATGGGAACCAGTGCAGAGAGACAGAGGGGTGTAAAGTGAGGGTAGAAGCAAAAAGTACTAAGGAGAAGAGTAAAAGTGGCAGGCCGACAAATCCAGGGCAAGTATTAAAAAGGGCCACTTTTCAACATAATTGTATAAGGGCTAAGAGAGTTGTAAAAGAGCGCCTGAAGGCTTTGTGTGTCAATGCAAGGAGCATTCGTAATAAGGTGGATGAATTGAAAGTGCAGATTGTTATTAATGATTATGATATAGTTGGGATCACAGAGACATGGCTCCAGGGTGACCAAGGATGGGAGCTCAACGTTCAGGGATATTCAATATTCAGGAGGGATAGACATGAAGGAAGGGGAGGTGGGGTGGCATTGCTGGTTAAAGAAGAGATTAACGCAATAGAAAGGAAGGACATAAGCCGGGAAGATGTGGAATCGATATGGGTAGAGCTGCGTAACACTAAAAGGCAGAAGACGCTGGTGGGAGTTGTGTACAGGCCACCTAACAGTAGTAGTGAGGTCGGAGATGGTATTAAACAGGAAATTAGAAATGTGTGCAATTATCATTATACACCAGTCATTGAAAGTGGGCATGCAGGTACAGCAGGCAGTGAAAAAGGCGAATGGTATGCTGGCATTTATAGCGAGAGGATTCGAGTACAGGAGCAGGGAGGTACTACTGCAGTAGTACATGTCCTTGGTGAGACCACACCTGGAGTATTGTGTGCAGTTTTGGTCCCCTAATCTGAGGAAAGACATCCTTGCCATAGAGGGAGTACAAAGAAGGTTCACCAGATTGGTTCCTGGGATGGCAGGACTTTCATATGAAGAAAGAGTGGGTGAACTGGGCTTGTACTCGTTGGAATTTAGAAGATTGAGGGGGGATCTGATTGAAACATATAAAATCCTATAGGGATTGGACAGGTTAGATGCAGGAAGATTGTTCCCGATGTTGCGGAAGTCCAGAACAAGGGGTCACAGTTTGAGGATAAAGGGGAAGCCTTTTAGGACTGAGATTAGGAAAAACTTCTTCACACAGAGAGTGGTGAATCTGTGGAATTCTCTGCCACAGGAAACAGTTGAGGCCAGTTCATTGGCTATATTTAAGAGGGAGTTAGATATGGCCCTTGTGGCTACCGGGGTCAGGGGGTATGGCGGGAAGGCTGGGGCGGGGTTCTGAGTCGGATGATCAGCCATGATCATAATAAATGGCGGTGCAGGCTCGAAGGGCCGAATGGCCTACTCCTGCACCTAGTTTCTATGTTTCTATGTTTCTACAACAGATTGTCTGTCCCCAAATACCCTACCCCTGCACAATAAAACAGAAAAGCTCCCCTCCCCCTGAATAAAGTGGAATAGAAATATTGACTCCCCCCCAAAAAACTGCTACCCCCACAGCAAATCTAACAGAACACAACAGGTTGTCAATCCACAAACACCCTCCCCCCCGCACAACAAGATGAAAAAGGAACGGGCGATGAAAAACATAGAATATAAAAATTATATTATCGCAAATTGATTGGGAACCATTGTGGCAGATCAAGCCAGGCAGTGTGATTGATATGGAATGGCTTCTGAAGGGGCATTCTGTAACCTTGTTTTACAGGTGAAATCAATAAACTTTCTCTGGTACTGCAACCAGTTCCTGAGACATGGGTCCTATTATTCACTGCATGGCTGTCACCTGCCTTTGCCTTTGCGATAGGGTTCCTGAGAGCATCTTTCCTCATTTGCACTACCAGGAGCGTATGAGAAAATTGTGGACCCATGCACTCTCGTGTTACTCTGTCGTTTATGAGTCAGTATGAGTTTAAGAAGATTTGCCAGTGTCTGACTGAGCCATTATGAGCTTCTACTCTCACAGTAGCAAGCGAGCATGAAATAATGCAATCTAGTAAGAGCTGCTGCTCGGCACTCTCGTAAGTCAGCTCACTGCTGAGGTGGGAGGTGAACACTATTGTTGGTGTGGGCTGCACAGGAGCGAACTGTAAGCTACCTAGTAAGGAATACTGCCAGTGTCGGGCACAAATATCATATATCTGATCAAATTGACAGCATTTGCAGTTGTACAAGATGTTAGTGAATTTGCATTTGAAATATGCCCAGTCAGATAGTTCAGTTTTAGGCATCCAGCTGTTGGAAAGATGCCATTAAGCTGGAAACAGTGCAGAAGAGATTTACAAGACTTTTGCCAGGACTTAAGGGATTGAGCAGTTTGACCAGGCTGGGACTAATTTTGCAGGAGGGTAAGGGAATAAGGGGTGATCTTGTAGAGGTGTATAAATTTATGAGGGGGATAGATAGGGTGAAAGCACAGTCTTCTTTTTCCAGCTTTGGGAAATCAAGAATTAGATATAGGTTTAAGATGAGAAGGGAGAGATGTAATAGAACCTGAGGGGCAAATTTCTCAACCAGATGGTGTCAGTCTATGACCTGTGTTACTATCAGAGGAAGTGGTTGAAGAGGGTACACTAACAGTATTTAAAAGGTACTTGAACAGGTCAGAGAATAGGAAAGGCCTTGGGGTATATGGTCCAAATGGGGGCAAATGAATGTAGCTCAGATGGGAATGTTTGTGGACCAGGACCAGTTGGTCTAAAGGTCTTGTTTCTCTGCTCTATGACTCAGTGATTCTAAATTCCACCTCAAACTTGCCACAAAACTGCTTAGAAATGTGCAAAATTGAAAAAAAAATTAAATTTAGCATCTTATTCTTCTTGTTTTCAAAATCAAAAAACTATCTTTGCACTATTTTGTAAAAGATAAATCCAATCCTCTTTGAGGAATGTTCTCATTGATATACTAGCTAAACAATGTCCTACAGAGACACTAGTTTAAGAAATTAAAATCAAGAATACATCTGTTTTGAAAGAAAGAACATTCTCCGCTGCCTGCCCTTACAATGTTCAACGACTTTACACCGTATACATCTGCCATAAGTAACATCTGCACTGCTGTGATTCATAATCTAATTTAAATTTGTGAGCTTTATGTCAGCTCTCTCAACTAATTCAGCTTCATCATATATTTAAGATTCTATCTGAGTTTTAAAAGACCTGACTGCAGAAAAGTTTTCAATGTTGTTCTTCTGTTAACATCCTTTAAGGAAACTTCACATTGGAAAAAATAGGTTATGAGTGCAAACAAAAATCTAGCCAAGAAATGAGATGAATTTCCTTACTGGAAAGCAAAATTTCTGCAGATGTTAGAAGTCTGAAACAAAAACAAAAAATGCTGGTGGTTCAGATCGAGTGGCATTGGTGGAAAGAGAAGTAACGTTTTGGACCAATTACCTTTCAGCAAAGCTTTTGAAAAGTCACTTCATACACATACGGTATGTTTTATGGCAATTAAGATGCTGAAATGCCGGGGATAAAGGGATAAATTTCCATGTCATTTTAATTGGAATTCATTTATTAAACAGTTCAGTCCTGGTTTCTGAGCTGGATGAAGGAAAATACAAACAAGAGGAGACACATAGGGATGGATCAGTTGATCTGCTGGCTCCAATGGAACAACCCTCTGGTATGTTTTGTGGAACGTGCATGGAGCAATAGAGCACAAGAATATGTCCTTCCACCTATGATGTCTGTGCTGAACATGATGCTGGATTAAACTAAACCTGTCCATGATCTATATCGCTCTACTCCCTGCATAATCAGTGCAGGTCTAGCAAGCTCTTAAATGCCACAATCGTATCTGTTTCCACAACCTCCTCTGGCAGTATCCCAGTCATCTACCACTCTCTGTGTAAAAGAAACTTGCTCTGCCTAGCACCTTTAAACTTTCTACCTCAGTCCAGTCCTGATGAAGGCTCTCGGCCGAAATGCCGACAGTTTATTCTCATCTATAGATGCTGCCCGACCTGCTGAGCTCCTCCAGCACACTGTGTGTATTGCTTTAGATTTCCAGTATCTAGAAAAAAAAACATAGAAAACCTACAACACACATAAAAGTTGCTGGTGAATGCAGCAGGCCAGGCAGCATCTCTAGGAAGAGGTGCAGTCGACGTTTCAGGCCGAGACCCTTCATCAGGACTAACTGAAGGAAGAGTGAGTAAGGGATTTGAAAGTGGGAGGGGGAGGGGGAGATCCAAAATGATAGGAGAAGACAGGAGGGGGAGGGATGGAGCCAAGAGCTGGACAGGTGATTGGCAAAAGGGATATGAGAGGATCATGGGACAGGAGGTCCGGGAAGAAAGACAAGGGGGGGGTCCCAGAGGATGGGCAAGGGGTATATTCAGAGGGACAGAGGGAGAAAAAGGAGAGTGAGAGAAAGAATGTGTGTATAAAAATAAGTAACAGATGGGGTACGAGGGAAAGGTGGGGCATTAGCAGAAGTTAGAGAAGTCGATGTTCATGCCATCAGGTTGGAGGCTACCCAGACGGAATATAAGGTGTTGTTCCTCCAACCTGAGCGTGGCTTCATCTTTACAGTAGAGGAGGCCGTGGATAGACATGTCAGAATGGGAATGGGATGTGGAATTAAAATGTGTGGCCACTGGGAGATCCTGCTTTCTCTGGTGGACAGAGCGTAGGGGTTCAGCAAAGCGGTCTGCACCTTATAAGCACCTTATATTCCGTCTGGGTAGCCTCCAACCTGATGGCATGAACATCGACTTCTCTAACTTCCGCTAAGGCCCCACCTCCTCCTCGTACCCCATCTGTTACTTATTTTTATACACACATTCTTTCTCTCACTCTCCTTTTTCTCCCTCTGTCCCTCTGAATATACCCCTTGCCCATCCTCTGGGTCCCCCCCCCCTTGTCTTCCTTCCCGGACCTCCTGTCCCATGATCCTCTCGTATCCCTTTTGCCAATCATCTGTCCAGCTCTTGGCTCCATCCCTCCCCCTCCTGTCTTCTCCTATCATTTTGGATCTCCCCCTCCCTCTCCAACTTTCAAATCCCTTACTTACTCTTCCTTCAGTTAGTCCTGATGAAGGGTCTCGGCCTGAAACGTCGACTGCACCTCTTCCTAGAGATGCTGCCTGGCCTGCTGCGTTCACCAGCAACTTTTATGTGTGTTGCTTGAACTTCCAGCATCTGCAGAATTCCTGTTGTTTAATAGAAAACCTACAGCACAATACAAGACCTTCGGCCCATAGAGTTGTGCCGAACATGTCCCTACCTCAGAAATTACTAGGCTTACCTATAGCCCTTTATTTTACTAAGCCCCATGTACCTATCTAAAAGTCTCTTAAAAGACCCTATGACATCTGCCTCCACCACCATTGCAGGCAGCCCATTCCACACACTCACCACTCTCTGATTAAAAAACATACCCCTGACATCTCCTCTGTATCTACTCCCCAGCACCTTAAACCTGTGTCCTCTTGTGGCAACCATTTCAGCCCTGAGAAAAAGCCTCTGACTATCCACGCGATCAATGCCTCTCATCATCTTATACACCTCTATCAGGTCACCTCTCATTCTCCGTCACCCCAAGGAGAAAAGACCGAGTTCACTCAACCTATTCTCATAAGGCATGCTCCCCAATCCAGGCAACATCCTTGTATTTCTCCTCTGCACCCCTTTCTGTGGCTTCCTCATCTTTCCTGTCGTGAGGCGACTGCAACTGATCACAGTACTCCAAGTGTGGTCTGACCAGAGTCCTATCTAGCTGCAACATTACATCTTGGCTCCAAAATTCAATTCCACAATTGAAGAAGGCCAATACACCGTTCGCCTTCTTAATCACAGAGCCAACCTGCATAGCGGCTTTGAGTGTCCTATGAACTCGGACCACAAGATCCTTCTGATCCTCCACACTGCAAAGAGTCTTACCATTAATACTATATTTTGCCATCATATTTGACCCACCAAAATGAACCACCTCACACTTATCTGGGTTGAACTCCATCTGCCACTTCTCAGCCCAGTTTTGTGTCCTATCAATGTCCCATTGTAACATCTGACAGCCCTCCACACTATCCACAACACCTCCAACCTTTGCGTCATCAACAAACTTACTAACCCATCCTTGCACTTCCTCATCCAGGTCATTTATAAAAATCATGAAGAGTAAGGGTCTCAGAACAGATCCCTGAGGCACACCGCTGGTGACTGACTTCCGTGCAGAACATGAACCATCTACAACCAATCTTGGCCTTCTGTGGGCAAGCCAGTCCTGGATCCACAAAGCAATGTCCCCTTGGATCTCATGCCTCCTTACTTTCTCAATAAGTCTTGCATAGGGTACCTTACCAAATGTCTTGCTGAAATCCATATATACCACATCTACTGTTCTTCTTTCATTAATGTGTTTAGTCACATTCTCAAAAAATTCAAACAGGCTCGTAAGGCATGACCATCCCTTGACAAAGCCATGCTGACTACTCCTAATCATGTTATATCTCTCCAAATGTTCATAAATCCTGCCTCTCAGGATCTTCTCCATCAACTTACCAACCAGTGAGTTAAGACTTACTGCTCTATAATTTCCTGGGCTATCTCTACTTCCTTTCTTGAATAAAGGAACGTCATCCACAACCCTCTAATCCTCCAGAACTTCTCCCATCACCATTGATGATGCAAAGATAATCGCCAGAGGCACAGCAATCTCCTCCCTTGCCTCCCACAATGGCCTAGAGTACATCTCATCCGGTCCAGGTGACTTATCTAACTTGATGCTTTCCAAAAGCTCCAGCACATCCTCTTTCTTAATATCTACATGCTCAAGCTTTTCAGTCTGCTGCAAGTTATCTCTACCATCACCAAGATCCTTTTCCATGGGGAATACTGAAGTAAAGTATTCATTAATTACCTTTGCTATTTCCTCCGGTTCTATACACACTTTCCCACTGTCACACTTGATAGGTCCTATTTTTTCAAGACTTATCCTCCTGCTCTTCAAATACTTGTAGAATGCTTTGGGGTTTTCCTTAATCCTGCTTGCCAAGGCCTTCTCATGTCCCCTTCTGGCTCTCCTAATTTCCTTCTTAAGCTCCTTCCTATTAGCCTTATAAACTTCTAGATCTCTAACATTACCTAGCTCGCTGAACCTTTTGTAAGCTTTTCTTTTCTTCTTGCCTAGATTTATTACAGCCTTTGTACACCACGGTTCCTGTACCCTACCATAACTTCCCTGTCTCATTGAAATGTACCTATGCAGAGCTCCACATAAGTATCCCTTGAATATTTGCCACATTACGTCCGTACTTTTCCCTGAGAACATCTGTTTCCAATTTAAGCCTCCAATTTCCTGCCTGATAGCCTCATAATACCCCTTACTCCAATTAAATGCTTTTCTAACTTGTCTGTTCCTATCTCTCTCCAATGCTATTGTAAAGGAGATAGAATTATGATCTCTATCTCCAAAATGCTCTCCCACTGAGAGATCTGACACCTGACCAGGTTCATTTACCAATAACAAATCAAGTACAGCCCCTCCTCTTGTAAGATTATCTACATATTGTGTCAGGAAACCTTCCTGAACACACCTAACAAACTCCACCCCATCTAAACCCCTTGCTCTAAGGAGATGCCAATCGATATTTAGGAAATTAAAATCTCCCATCACAACAACTCTGTTATTATTACACCTTTCTAGGATCTGTTTCCCTATCTGCTCCTCAATGTCCCTGATACTATTGAGCAGCCTATAAAAAACATCCAGTAAAGTTATTGACCCCTTCCTGTTCCTAACCTCCACCCACAGAGACTCCGTAGACAATCCCTCCATGGCATCCACCTTTTCTACAGCTGTGGCACTATTTCTGATCAACAGTGCCACGCCCCCACCTCTTTTGCCTCCCTCCCTGTTCTTTCTGAAACATCTAAAACCTGGTACTTGAAGTAACCATTCCTGTCCCTGAGCCATTTAAGTCTCTGTAATGGCCACCACATCGTATCTCCAAATACTGATCCACGCTCTAAGCTCATTCGCTTAGTTCACAACACTCCTTGCGTTAAAATAGACACATCTCAAACCTTCGGTCTGAGTGCGACCCTTCTCTAATACCTGCCTATCCTCCCTCTCGCACTGTCTATAAGCTTTCTCTATTTGTGAGCCAACCTCCTCTTCCCCAGTCTCTCCAGTTTGGTTCCCACCCCCCAACAGTTCTAGTTTAAACTCTCCCCAGTAGCCTTAGCAATCCTCCCCGCCAGGATATCGGTCCCCCTGGAATTCAAGTGCAACCCATCTGCAGTACCTCTTGTGTCTAAATTTTCTGCTTGTCACTTTAAATGCATATCCTCTGGAAACTGATTTTTTTTTGACCTTGGGAAAATGATTTTGTCAGTCTACACTATCTATGCCTCTCATAATATTATAAACTTCTATCAGGTCTCCCCTCAGTCTCTGACAACTCCAGAGAAAACAACTGATGACTGTCCAGCCTCTCTTTGCTGTACATGTCCTCTCATCCAGGCATCGTTGTGGTAAACCTCTTCTGCACCCTCTTCAAAGATTCCACATCCAAGGCCAGAGGAAGCCAGGCCTTCTTCTTCAAGCAACAAATCCCTCTGGAAATTCAAGAAGAGGTGATTTCCTAGACAAATGAGTAATTGGCTCCAATCGACTTAGGAGTAATGTTGGTAAGAATTTCTGTGTTTGAGATATTTACAGTTCTTGCAACAGTACTTGATGGCTTTGTCACTGGATTTCAAAATTCTGGTAAAAAGTGGAAAAGCAACAATGATGTGAGGGAAGAACCAATAGCTCTTGATAATGTTCACCAGCTGGTACAGCAAAGGTGATGTGTAGTGAGCTGCCCAGACAAATGACTAAAATGAAGGAATTGCACAGGACACTCTGCCTGCCCTTTGCAGCTATCAGCATGGGGATGGATTTGAATTTGCAGTATTTGCAGGCATGTTAAGACATGGTGCCATTAAAATACTTGTCATCTGCTCTTTGATTTCTTTTGAACTTATCAGTATTCTATTGATGAAGCAGAGGATCCTAATATTATTTTAAATCACAACCCTGTTAAAGATCAAAAGCTCAAAATGGTAATTCAAAAAAGATAAAATACTGCATTTTTAATTAATTGCTTAATTACATGATTACTTGACAGAAATATAGGTCATTGGTCAGCTTCTTGTTCGATCATTAAACCAATGCAGCAGAAATTAATTATGAAACATTTAATTTCTTAGCTTCAGCTCCTGGACATTGTCACACCTATGAAGGGTTGAATCACGTGGGGCAGACAGGCCCTTATATTGAATAATATAAAATAAATACTGACTTATTTATTTTGGATGCTTGGAAGTGCCACAGATTCTGACAATTTAATATGTGGGCATAATTTAATCCTACACTGCCTTGTGAGGGAGACAGACAGGACTGCATCAACTATTATAAATCCTTGCTGATGTAATTCTCCATTGAAACCAATGGGATATGTATTAGGATAGGTATTCAAGCAGTCAGCTGATTTGATCCCAGTAGTTTCCCGGTAGGCAGCTTGGAGTAAAATTACCCTATGATTAAGAACAGATGAAGTAGCCAAAGCTTTCATTTGTGACCACTGCAGCTGACTCCTGTTGGAAAGCACCATGTGGATGTAATGCTAAACAAAGGAAAAATACAAAATATATTAGAAATACTAAACTATTTTGCAGTGAGCCAAAAAGCAGAGTTTAACTGATGTTACGCTAGAAATTAGTACTGTTAAATAGTCATAGTCATAGTCATAGTCATAGTTTATTGATCCCGGGGGAAATATTTTAGCACAGTATTGCTTCTGAAATACAATTCTGCTGAAGACATTTAGAATCCTAAACTAATTTATACTACAGTCTTCATAAAACGCTAATCAACATTGTGCATTCCCTCAATGCTAAATGTTGCCTGCAGTAACATATGTACACAGTGCGCCCCTAGTGGCTGTAGCATGTAATGTTTATAATGGCAAGAATCAAGGATCAATGGTCAATTCGCCATCTACATTTATATGCATTAGAATTTGCAACAAAAAGCAATGTTTAACAAGTATAAAGAATAAAGAATTATATAAAAATAATGTTAGAAGTACTATGTGGAGCACGTGCATAAGTACATAAACGTCAGCGTGTATTTCCAATGTAAACAGCATTATAAAAAGCAATTTGAAATGCTTACAGTTCAGTGCAGTGACTGAGGTGGTGAGGGATTGGTTAATTGAATTAACTGTCTGAGAGGTTAAGATGGTGTGAAGTCCTTGTTTTAATAGCCCTATAGCACTTATCCGTATATCCAGAAGGGAGTTTTTAAGAAAGGTGGTATGCTAGTGGATAGTGTCTGCAATGATTTTGTCCGCCTGTTCCTTTGTCCTGGACGCCTATTGTACAAGTTCTGGATTAGTGGCAGTCTGCAGGCAAGCAAAACCTTAGACCATACTTTCCAATCCCACAGGGCATTTATACACCAGAGTACGATGAAACTGCAAGATTTATATATGAAGCTTGGCAGTCTATTGTGCGAGAGCTGAAGAGTCAGATCTTGGGAGGTGAACAAGAATTTGTCCAGTACGTATGGAGAAGTACAAATCTCCAGTGGCTGAAGAATATAGGACTTGCAGGACAGGCTTGTTTGGAGGCCAACTATAAGCAGCAGCGAGACAGGGAACCACTTCACCATATCTGCCTGATGTGCATGACCCACAGGCTATGAGCTGTGGGCAGAGTGGCAATGAAGGGATCATGAGTGCTGTCACTGATAATGCTCAATGGTACCCAGCCATCACTACACACCATTTAATGCCGGGGCTCGGATACTGTGAAATCCTACATGCCAGGCTTGTGTGGTTTGTCAAAAGGAAATCCAGAACTACACATCCCTACGTAGGGCTTTGTGATTGGAAGTTACGAGCTAATCCACTAGCACTGGTGCAAACCTTTTATCATACCATCTGCAATTCCCTCCTATCTCAGCTTCCACTGCAGCATAAGCAGAATTCCTGCAGTAGGAAATCTGTCATACAAAAATGTGGTTGCTATTGCTGGTTCTGAAAGTATATTGGACAGATCAGATGCATATCTCACATCTTCTTGCAACATTGTATTCTCAGAGAAATTAAATTAATCCAATTTCCATACGATTCCCCTGTAAACCATTCTCTCTCACCTTCTCATCAACACCATCACCTTCCCTTTCTTCTGCCACCCACCTACACTAGGGTAATTTACAGTGGGCAATTTACCAGCATGTTTTTGGGATGTGGGATGAAACCAGAGCACACAGAGGGATCCACATGGCCACAGGGAGAGCGTGCAACCTGCACACTGACAGCAGCAGGGGTCAGAGTTCAACTTGGGTCATGGAGGTCAGAGTTTAACCTGGGTGATGGAGCTTGGAGGATGCACAGCAGCTGCTGTCTCTCTACACCACTCCCTGCACTTTCTGAGGGTGATCCACCTAGGTGCTGAGGTAATTTGCTTTGTACTACCAGCCCCATGAAATTTCATGGCATTATCTCTGACGGATAACATAAAGTGCAAAAGACATGATAAGGTAAATTGAAAGATCAAGAGTATATATTTAATCTATAAGAAGTCTGATTAAGTGTATGATAACAGCAGGGCAGATGCTATGTATGAGCCTGGTGGTGTCACACAACAGGAAAGGGGAGAATAGAGAATGAACAGGTTGGGAGGGGTCCTTGATTGTAAGACATAGGAGCAGAATTAGGCCATTTGGTCTATTGAATTTGCTTTGCCATTCCATCATGGTTGATTTATTATCCCTCTCAAACCCATTCACCTACTTTCTCCAAGTAACCTTTGACACTAATCAAGAACCTATCAACCTCCACCTTAAATATACCCAATGGCTTTGACTGCCCAACTGTCTGTAGCAATGAAGTTTACAGATTCACCACCCTCTGGCTAAAGAAATTTTCCTCATTTATGTTCTAAATGGTTGTCCCTCTATTCTGAGGCTGAGGACTCTGGCCCTAGAACCCCCCCACTGCTGGAAGCATCCTCTCCATATCCACTCTATCTGGACCTATCAGTATACAATAGGTTTCAATGAGATTCCGCTCATTATTCTAAACTCCAGCGAGTATGATGTTGGCAGAGTTGGCTATGTTGCCTATAGGTAGAAGGGAGAACAGGGTCAATGGAAGGGAGCCTGACTTGTATGCCCATCACCAGGAATGACTAGTAGCGTCACCACTGACTGAGTTGGCTGATCTTTGAAGTGAGTGAAGCAACACAAGGGACAAACCTACTTGGCAACTTCTTCATCACTTTAGCTGTGGCAGATGTGTGTCCATGAAAACACTGGCAGAATTAACTACAGTATAGTCCAGTTGGAGACAAAGTCTCACTTTCACTTTCATAGATTTGCTTACCCCTATCTAAGTGATCCTGTCTTCCACTTAAATCTGCACTATTGGTAGAACTGACTTGACTCTTCCGTCTCTAACTTTCTTTCCATGCCCCACTGTAAATCTAATCTCCCTTTGAAAAAAAGCCTCTTGAAATCCTTATGCCTTTAATCATCTGTCCAAAGCACTCAGGCCAAGCCTGGGCAGTAAGCATGAAGTTTAAATGCAAAATGTATTTTCAGAAGTAATTGATATTGAAATAATTGTAAATTCATATCAATCCATATTTCTATTTTAACTTAGAACCAAAACCTGTAACTTAGCCCTTATAATCAATGGTACCAAAGCTTGTCTTTACTTTCATAGTTAAGTACATGTCTTTGTACAGAAAAGTGTTGCCATTAGCTTTCTACAATTAATACGTTTAGTTATTCCTAAGGCCTAATGTGTTGCACATGTGAGTGGACCAAACGACACGTCCAGCAGTTATTTTATAAATGCTGAAAAGGTGGCTTAATTGGCAAGAAGCCATCAATTTAATTCTACAGCAATTGCCTGAGATAATTGCTAAGACATAATTACATTGTGACTGTACTTTCTGTTCAAGGGAATATTTGCTTTAATTTAGCATTCTTGCAGAATGTATTCTACCACATTTTGACACCCATCATCCAGCATCATTTGCTTGCCTGGAGTAGCTGCTTAGCTGGAAGTGGTAAAGCTGAAGCACAGATGTAATCCTTTCATTCTCTTTCTCTGGTGCAGTGGCAGAAAATGTGTGCAGGCCAAAATAATGTTGGGTTTATTGTGATATGCTTACTTGCAGCAGCATTATAGACAAATAACATCAGATATAGAACATCAAGAGGTGAAACATAAATTCAACATAATTTATACAACTTATACATGAGCGAACAGTGAACAAAAAAATAAACTCATCTCCACTGTAGTGTCAAGTGGTCAAGGTGGTTATATGGTAGTATTACTATACTGAGATAATGACGAGAGTTGTGCAGGTTGGTTCAAGAACCAGATAGTGGAAAGGATGTTGCTGTACTTGAACCTGGTGGTGTGGGACATCTGATTTATGTACCTCCTGCCCAATGCTTGATGCAAGAAAATGACATGGCTCAGATAACGGGGATCTTTGATGAATAATGTTGACTTCTTGAGGCAGACTATCCTGAAGATGGTGGTGCCATTGATGTGTTGGACTGAAGGCATGACTCTCTGCACTCTACACCCTACACACTTGAATTATCATACTAGACCACGACGCAACCAGACAGTGTACTACCAACAGTCTATCTGTAAACGTCTGTTAGAGTTGTTGATGATGAGCTGAATCTCCTTGAAAATTGAAGAAAGTAAAGAAACTGGTGTGCCTTCCTGGTGGTTGTATCTCTGTGCTGGGACCAGGACAGGAAATACATATTAAAATGCAATGGTGCACTTTTACTGAATGTATCTGAAGATACAGAACACAAGACAGACACAAAAGGTTTAATTTCATAGGAGAGGATAAATGAATACAAACAATGGCACATGTAGGGTTCTGGATGTATAATTAATCTACAACTGTTCAACACAATGCAAGTGATGCACAGATTTCACAATGTCTGCCCATTTGCATACATATAACACTCCAGCGGTGCAAGCATTTCTTCTAGTTATTGAATTAGGGAGTAGGATTATTAATATTCTAGTATTTTTTGTAGTTTAAATTCCCTATGCTTGCTCATAATCACCTCTATATGTGTAATAGTAATTGTAGTATAGTTGATTCTGTTTCTCAGTTTCTCAGTGTCTCTGCACCGTAACTGGCTATTTAATACATCAATTGTTATCACTGGAATGTTGCTATCGCTGAGTATGTGATGACCATCATTTTTTTTTATTTGTCTCTCTTCTTTATACATTTTATTGTCCTTTTAATACTTAAATTGGCCATTGCCTCTAAGATTTATGCCTCATTCTTGACTTTTGAAGAACCTCTGATCACCAGAAATCAAACCAACACAGCATCCTTCTCAAACCTCGCCATCACCACAACCAGAATTTTATGCCTCCCTTCTTTCATAGCCAGCAAGATTGAAAGAAAACTGTTAAGCTCTTTACCCACTAGATCTGACACACTTTGTCATTCTGTGCTGATGTCTATGAGTAACTGGATATTGCAAAGTCTAGAATTCAACAGAAGCTTCTGGAATTCTTGCAGAACTTTCCCTGAAGACTTCGAAAAATCTTGAATATACCAATTTCTACTTTCCTCAAAAAAAAACACTGATAGAAGCCAATCAAACACTGTTTTGCAGCTATTGATTTTTTAGATTTTAGATTAGATTATGAGGACATGCAGTCCTCTTTTATTGTCATTTAGTAATACATGCATTAAGAAATGATACAATGTTTCTCCAGAATGATATCACAGAAACACATGACAAACCGACTGAAAAACTGACAAAAACCACATAATTATAACATATAGCTACAACAGTACAAAGCAATACAGTAATTTGATAAAGAACAGACCATGGCACGCTAAAAAGTCTCAAAGTCTCTCGAAAGTCCCATCATCTCACGCAGGCGGTGAACCTCCAGCGCTGCAAACTTGCTGATGCAGCATCCTGGAAGCATCCAACCACAGTCCGACTCCGAGTCCGTCCGAAAACTCCGAGCCTCCGTCCAGCTCTCCGACACCCAGCACCAAGCACCATCTCTGCCGAGCGCCTCGACCCCAGCCCCGGCAACGGGCAATAGGCAAAGCTGAGGATTCGGGGCCTTCCCCTCCGGAGATTCTCGATCACACAGTAGCAGCGGCAGTGAAGCGGGCATTTCGGAAGTTTCTCCAGGTATTCCTTCGTGCTTCTCACAGCTGTCTCCATCAAATCAGGATTGTGCATGGCCCCTAATTAACACATATCGATATCATTTGGAACGGCCACATGTGCTGCGTCATGCCACCATCTTCTCCTCCCTCCAATTCTTTTTATTCTTTTAATGGCATCAGATTCCTTCCTATTGTAAGCTCCCTGATCTGTTATACACATTGAATTAGCATGACATTAGTAGTAAACATGACATTAAACATTAGTAGTAACATGACATGTAGATAGACATAATGGTCAAGCAAGTTAACTACTTCCAAGCATGTGAAGGCATCAACATAGATTGGTTTCTTAGCAAATGCTGCATTGTGAAGGCCAACATTGCACACCACTGTCATGGTCCGGGTTGGGTTCCCTTTAAGTTTACTTTGTTTGTGTTACGATCCGGACCGTTGACTCCCTGTTTCCCTTTGGTTCCCTGTTTTCCCGTGTCCCTCAGGCTTGGTGATTGGAGGCAATTTACTCTCGGCTGAACTGGCAGTTTATGGTCTCCGGCTTTCAGCCGTTCAGCTCGAAAGTGTTTACGAAGTCACTGAAGGTAGTTGCGAGCCAATGTCATCTGGCCGGAGCCAACTAAGTTTCTTGCCGGAGCAAGCCTAGTCTCCTCCCGAAGCAAGTGCCAGCAGGCCGCCTTCCCTTGCCAGAGCTGGTCAGTCAAAGTTAACCCGCCGGGGTGAGTCAAGAGCTCACCGCTGCTTGGAGCGTACTTGTGCCCAGTTATAGTACTGTCCATCACAGTGTGGTCTCCGTATCCATGTCCTACGTCTAAAAGGGGTCCCGGCCCTGCACCCTGAAAGGGTCCTGACTCTGTGTCAAGAAGAGTCCCAACTCCATCCTGTGTCTAAGGAGGATTCCCGGCTCAGTGTTTTATGTCCTGTGTCTGAGTCTGTCCAATGAATAAGAAGAGTCTCACATTCCCGATCTCATACCCTACTGATATCGTCAATATATTTTTAGGTTTAATTCCCTTTCAGAAGGGATTAACAGCATCTATTTATGATATAATTATGAAATTACAGCCAGGTATATCTGATAAAATTAAAAATGAATGGGAAAGGGAACTTCAACTTTGTCTACCTATAGAGTAATGGGATAAAATTTTTCATTGAGTTAGTTCTTTCTCTATATGTGCCAAACATACGCTAATACAATTTAAAGTAGTGCATAGGGCCCATATGTCTAAAGATAAATTAGCCCGTTTTTATTCCCATATAAACCCAATTTGTGACAGATGTCACTCTGAGGTGGCTTCCTTAACTCATATGTTTTGGTCCTGTCCTCTTTTGGAAAAATTTTGGAAAGATATTTTTGATATTATCTCAAAAGTTTTGGGTTTTGATTTACAACCCCATCCTATTACGGCAATTTTTGGTTTGCCAATGATAGAACATAGATTTTTATCCTCCTCTTCAGCCTGTTGGATGATCGCATTTGTTACCTTAATGGCCAGAAGATCCATTTTATTGAACTGGAAGGAGACCAATCCTCCTACCACATTTCAATGGTTTTCCCAAACTATATCATGCTTAAATTTAGAAAAAATCAGAAGTGACATTTTTGATCCTTCGGTTAAATTTGAAGAGACTTGGAAACCACTTATTCAACATTTTCATATGATGTAATTTGACCTTTCCAAATCCTTCTTATTAACTTAAAATATATGAATAGAGGAGTGGAGTTGATGACATTACTGAACGTGTTTGATTTAAGATATTGGTCTAGCCTTTTTTTGTTCCGTTTGCTTTTTTTTGGATTTAGTATTTAGTTTCTTTTACTTTTTTTGTCGGGGGGGGTTTCTTTGTATTTTTTTCTCTATGATTAATTATATTAAGAGTTTGGAAGTCTATTATACCTGCATTATTTGAAATCTTTTTTGTACATGCTTATCAACAACAAGATTATTCCAATCTCTTTGTATCAATATTGTTATTCTGTTTATAATTTTGGAAAATTAATAAAAAGATTTAAAAAAAGAAGAGTCTCGACTCCGTCCTGTGTCTAAGGAGGATTCCCAGCTCAGTGTGTTATGTCCTGTGTCTGAGTGTGTCCCATGAATAAGCAGAGTTCCTGACTCCGGAGGCTTCAAGCATCAAGTCCTGGCTCTGAAGGTTTCAAATATCAGGTCCTGGCTCCGGAAGTTCAAGTATCAAGTCCGGGCTCTGGAGGCTTCAAGTATCGAGTCCTGACTCCGAGGTCCGTGTTCCGAGTCCTGGCTCCAAGGTCCATGTTCCAACCCCTAGCCCAGACCTTTAGACCCAGCCTAGTCCAGGGCCTGAGTCCTTGTCTATTATGCTATTCCCGCTTCTGCTTTGCTCTCTTTTTAAGGAGGAATAAACTCAATTTAAGTTAACCTCACAAGATGCGTTTGTGGCTTGCACTTGGGTCCGCTTCCAGCGCCCATACTGTGACAACCACATTGGATTCAAATTAAACAAAGAAATGGCTGATGGGCAAAGTTTGCACTCTTCCAGCTGAATGAGGAACAGAGTCGAATTAGGGACTGAGCTGAGTTAAAATCATGATACAATTTGAACATTTTTTCTATCAATTTTGCACTCAGGATGAATGAGGATATTTTGCAATTCTGCTGAATGCTACTTTCCTTTCCTTCTAGTTTAGCTCTTTCTAACTTGGAGTTTTTAGCAATTTGTGCCAAACATGCCACCCTATTGTAATCAGCAAGCAGTTCAGTAAAATAGTCCCTACCGCCTGTGACTTACCACCACTGCTAATGATGCATTGCAGCAATCTGTCTTTACCTTTGTCTGCACAATGGCACAGCTAGAAGAGCAGCTGCCTCACAGTTCCAAGTGACTCTGGTTCAATCCTGACCTCAGGTATTGTATGTGTGGAGTTTGCATTTTCTCCCTGTGACCATGTGAGTTTCTCCTAGGTGCTCTATGTTCCCTCCTCATCCCAAAGGCGCACAGGCTGGTAGGCTAATTGGCCACTGTAAAGTGTCACTATTGGGTAAAAGTGTCTCGTAACATCAGGAGGGAGCCAATTGGAATGTGGGTACTTAATGCTTAGTGTGGACTTAGTGGGCCAAAAGCCAAACTTCATGCTTTATAACTCTAATCTGAAATTCTTAGGATAAACAAGAACAGATGCACAAGAATCCTCATCTTCCACTTTGTCTTTAAGTCAAAAATAAATCTCTCACTGGGTATATATTGCTATTCCTGGTGCAGTATCTCCTCTGCAAAGACTGCAAGAGTTCAGAAGGCAGGTGCACTATCATATTTTCAAGACCAACAATGCATGGCAAATAAACTCTACACTGGCTGGAACAAGAAAAAACATCAAAACACACAAAATTAATGCCACCAAATCATTCCTTATTGTTTTACCTTCTCCTGCTCTTTGACAATGCTTCAAGCGCAAACAGTGGAGTTGAACTGCTCTGAAAAACTCACCTCTGTAACTTCTTTCTGGTCTTAGGCTAGGCCTGCACTATGGTATCTAGTGTTCATGCAGATTTTGTTGTGAAAGTCATTCTGTCCTAGGTTTGCTCATCTCAAGTGTTTGCCCTACTCAGGGATTTTGGATTATTTTTAGCACTAAGAATTGATCACCTTCCATCTGCGTGAAAGCACATTGGCAGACCATAAATGGAAATATGAAATGTATTAAATAATGTAATATGGGTGTAAAATTGCTATTGATTCAATGTAGCTTGATACTCTCCTTTGGATAAGAATCTTATTATAGTGTTATTTCCAAAGAAACATTAATTGGAATAAAGAGTGGAGCATTTATATCCCTAGATACACTACTCCTTCTAAATTCAAATGTACTAAAAGCAACAGTTTAATGGTGTAAAAAAAAACAATTTTCATTTCTCATTTCTTGTGTGAACATTGACTCTTTTTACACAACCTGCTATTGTATTTAAAGTGTGACTCAAACAATCTGGGGATTGCACCTGTTTGTAGCAAACCCTAGGCTTTTTATGCTGAAGAAGAAACTGGATGAACAGACAGACTAATTACTTCTAACAGAGCATGAAGTATAAACTGCAGACAAATGCCCTTTACCCTAGCCAACACTCTTGTCTTTGACAACATGATCTACTTTTTGATAACAGTGAGCTCCTATTTTCCATTAAGGTCAATCCTATCCATTTGTTTCAGTTAACATGAGCCACAAAAATATGTTTAATGATATGGAATGAAATTCAATAAATTGCCAGGCTACCAAATGAATCTAGAGTTTGAGCAGCCATTATCATCAAGAGTTGTCAGCCAAACATGTGACTGGGGACATGTGCTGTATTTATCAGCCCTGACTCTGGAAGCTTTGCAAAAGGGAGGAGCGTTGGGACGAGAAAGCTTAGGAACAGGATTATGGCTGCAAAAGTTGTTATGTGAGAAAGATGGGGTTAATATTTTGAGAGCTCATGGCGTTTCAGATAATCTAACAATTCCAGATCATTGGAAAATGGGATACTGAATAATCATGGGCAGTAAAATAGAATGAGTCTCAAGGGGATTTTATGTTACGCTTGATTTTGTGTCAAATGCTTTCATTGTGAGTTTAGAGGCCTGAGGGATTGGTCACTTAGGATTGTAATGACAAGAATGTCAAAGGTGGTAAATCTTTGGAACTTGCTTCCCCAGAGGACTTTAGATTCTAAGATGATGTAAAATATCAGCCATGATCTTGTTGGAGTTGTTCTCTCATGGGGCTGGATGACCTAATTCTGCTCTTATTTCTTATGCTTTATTAAACTAAACTCTTTGCTACTCTACCAAGTGGTACAACCAACAGCAATATTCAAAAAAAAAGTGGACATCCATCTCTATCTTTTAAAAAAAAACTGCAAATGCTGGATGTTTGAATTCAAACAGAATAAGATAAATGCTAGATGCAGACAGATCTGATAGCACCTATGCGAAGAGAAACTAATAACAAGCATCCAAGTCCTGAAGTTTCTTTCCACAGATATTACCTGACATGCTCAGTGTTTGCAGCACTTTCTGTTCAGTGAAGTGTTCTTATTAATTCCTCAATCAATGTCACTAATTAAACAAATTATGTAATCATTAACTTATACTTTTGTGGAATTTTGTTATGTGTCATTTAATTCCGGCATTTTTCTACATTACATTAGTCAAATTATACTTCATTAATGAAGAAGGAACTCAGCCCAAAATATTGACATCAGTTCATTTTTATTGATGCTGTCTGACCTGTTAAGTTCCTCCAGCATTTTGTATGGGTTTCAGTATCTGCATATTTTCTTGTGTTTGTTATTACTTCATTAATTGGACAGATGATACATAAATATCAATCTTTGCTCCACTTAAATAGTGTGGAAGAGTCAAGAAAGATATTTAAAAATAAGAATGAGAATCTGAAGTCAGTTAACTATTCCAAAGGGACAGTGAACTCACAAGGAGTTGGGCTCAAATTGTAAGGTCTCGGCTCAAAACATCAATTGTATACAGTTTTACATAGATGCTACCTGGCCTGCTGCGTTCCTGCAGCATTTTTGTGTCTGTAACTTTGACTTCCAGCATCTTTTGACTTTTTCTTGTCAAACTGTAAGTATTGTGCCCATTGAAAAAGAAATTTGAAATAAAATAGTTCTAAAATTGGGAGAAGTATGAATTAATGACCAAAGCAACAAGATGGTAATACCTACAAAGTAGGTTAAAAAAAGCTGTAAGTAAAATTAGGATCTAATAACAGGGAAAAAGTAGTCACACTCCAAGATTGTAGCCTTCAAATAGCTCACTCAATATTACTCTCTACCCTGGCAAAACGTATCCAACAAATGCTAATCGTTGTCTCCCCAACCATCTGTTTCTCATCCATTTTTAGGTTTTACACTGATGCCAAAAAAACTTTGAGTTTGGCTAATCAGCTTTGGTGTTGAATTTTATCAAAAGGCTTTTGGCAGTCAAGATTTTCAACAATCCACTTAAAATTGTCACTTCCTCGCTGAAGTTTCAGATAATCAGACATGATCTGACCTTTCTCACTTACGTATAGCTATGCAAATATGGTTTACTCCTCAGCTCGTATTTTGAAGGAGAAAGGAAGCAAGACTGATTGAACTTCTGCTGTTTGCTTTGCTACCCTTCATGATAATGTGCATCAACCATGCTCCTCCTTACAAGTGCATTCCCGGTATCTAATGAAACCATTATATCAATTTTCAATCTCTAGTCTCTTTCATCACCAATGTATATACCATTTATGCTTTTGAAGTGGATGTTTTTATAACATAAACAAGCAGTCAGTTGTATATATCAAGCATCCACGAAGTGTAATAGGGTGAGTGATAAATTAATTTGATTCCATTTACTTTGAACCTGACACTTGACTCATTTTACATGAAGTGCAAATAAATAATATGTAATTCATAGTTTTTCTAGTTTTTGATATCTATACATCATATTGGAAGCTTCAAATTTAATGCTACTTCTTATGAGTTCAATGATATTTGGCAGAATCTCTTCATTCTTACCATGTTTTACACTTTTCAGGGAGTTAAGATTCAAGATTCAAGAGCCTGATGGTTGCTAGGTAATAACTGTTCCTGAAGCTGATGGCTGTACCTCCTGTCTGATGGTCGAGCAAGAAGAGACTACGGACTGGATCATGGCCTTGATGATGTATGCTTCTTCTATGTGGCAGCATTCCATGTACTTGCGATCAATGGTACAAAGGGCTTTGCATGTCATGGATTGAGCAATATGCATGTGAAATATTATCTGTTGTTATCTTCAAAGGACTTGGGGAGAAGAGCATTCTTCCAAAGTAGAGTAGTTCTTAGGGCTCACCTATAGTATTTTTCTCAGTTCCAGCTACCAAACCTTGGGGAAGGTAAATCATACTTGAACAGGAAACAATGGTGAAGAAGTTTATCTTTCTCTACCTTAAGGTTAGAAGGTGGGGAAGGGGTGAAGATTGCACAGAAGAGTTATTTAACATTGTTGTAGGATTCAGTGGAAGAATTAGAAATAATACATTGTAGCATGTGTGAGCAGAAGGCAGGACTGAACATGATCTGACTCAATGTATTTGGAGGTACTTCATCTGCCATGTACAACTCAGCCAGGGGCAGCCCCATAATGCTGACTGCTTCCAACTGTGATTGCTAAACATTGGGCCATAGACATTAGAGATATGTGTAACCCTTTCTGCCTCTTGGAAATATAAAATCACTCAGTTGGATCTAGTTATTCGATCTTGCTTTGTATCTCTAGAAATCTAATCAAAGCAATTGAATTTGGTACAGAAAAGTTAAATTATCCAAGGTCCCTCATCTTTTTGACTGATGTGCCAAAGTTCTACGACTCAATGTCTGGCAAAATGCTACCAGATTTCTTTCATGAATGAGACGTCTTTAATTCCTTACTTACCAAGAGAAGTTGCTTCTCTGTTTTACCTCGTTGACTCCACTTATCATTTCATGTACAATGCCTCCCTTATATCATCCCATTATCTCATAGGACAACACAACCAAGAGTATGCAAACCCCTGGGAGAATAGTAGATAGGAAATATTGCCCACTCCTGCCACCAAGCTGAATGGTACTAATAGGACATTTGGAAGGAATAGCACATTCTACATATTGAAACTGTCTAAGAGGAATCCTACAAAGGCTTCCTAAGCCCATTCTCAATTTGAACTTCATCAAACCAAGTGCAGTGAATGTTTATTATGTCCCCAACCTCCTCATCTCTCCCTGAGGCTCCTTCACAGTTACTACTCCATTTAAGATAAAGGGCTGATTTACTGCAATCTCAGCATCATTGAAAACTGCTTAAATTGCAGAGTAAACACAACTCTTGTGCACAAGCTACATTACTTTTTGATTTTTAAAGCTTATTTTCAAATTGCTGAAGCCACATGTCCATCCAGAATGTCGCTTGTTGGCAGCTAGAATTTAAGAATAAAGTCGTATGGTTCTACCAAAGTGAATGTGCAGTATCTAAATGTTCCCAGACTGATCAGATGTGACGGGGCTAAGCAATGGCAATGAAGATAAGAGAGTGTGGAATGGAATATGATTAAAGTGAGGCTTTTTCACATTCTCTTTCAATTTACAAATACACAGGACAAACTATTCATCTTCTTTGCTCATATAATGAGCCAGTTGATCAGCAAGCAGACAAAAAAAAAAGTCCATGGAAAGAGCAGAGAAGCCAGAAACTGAGGGCATAACATGTTGGAACAGGTTTGGTCTTCTGTCTGAAAGAGGGTAACCTGTTAAAAGAAATTTAATTATAATTCTCCTGGTGCGCACAAGTGAGGTTGCAATTCCTGCCTATGCGAGTGTGACTACTGAAGTCCCAGCTGTGCTGACAGATGTTTGCTGTCATGCTCATGGTTGCACTCTGCCATTGGGCTTCTGACGGTAGTCAGCACAGGAGGCGCGGAACAACAGAAGCTGAAGAAGTTTCACACCACTTACACTGGAGAAGCCACTTGTAAACATTGTAAAAGGCTGAAACAGGTACAGGGAGTTCTCCACCCATTCACATAAATGGATAATAATTGTATGGTATGAATTGCTAGTTTTCAAATTGTTTTAGTCTATAGGAACATTTTAAATAGTTTAATGTTAAGTGGAAACACAAAAGACTGCAAATGGTGGAATCTGGATGGGAAAAAAAAAACTGCTGGCCAGGAAATATCTGTGGATGGAAATTGATTCAGATGTAATTATGAAAAGATACAAAGAACTGACTTGACTGACAATGATAAGCTCAGCGAAGGCATAGTTAAAGATAGTCTGAGCTGGATTGAGATTGAGTTCACAGGAACGAACTTGTGGGATGCAGTGTTTGAATATTGGAGTAGAATGGGATTAATGAAAGATCTTACCTGAAACATTGTGTGACCACTTCCCTCCACAGATACTGACTGATTCATTTAGTTCTTCAAAGGTTCTGAACGTAAAGAAGGGTAACTTTGAAGGTATGGGACGTGAATTAGCTAAGATAGACTGGCAAATGACACTTAAAAGGGTTGACGGTGGATATGCAATGGCAAGCATTTAAAGATCACATGGATGAACTACAACAATTGTTCATCCCAGTTTGGCAAAAGAATAAATCAAGGAAGGTAGTGCATCCGTGGCTGACAAGGGAAATTAGGGATAGTATCAATTCCAAAGAAGAAGCATACAAATTAGCCAGAAAAAGTGGCTCACCTGAGGACTGGGAGAAATTCAGAGTTCAGCAGAGTAGGACAAAGGGCTTAATTAGGAAGGGGGGGAAAGATTATGAGAGAAAACTGGCAGTGAACATAAAAACTGACTGTAAAAGCTTTTATAGATATGTGAAAAGAAAAAGATTGGTTAAGACAAATGTAGGTCCCCTACAGACAGAAACAGGTGAATTGATTATGGGGAGCAAAGACATGGCAGACCAATTGAATAATTACTTTGGTTCTGTCTTCACTAAGGAGGACATAAATAATCTTCCGGAAATAGTAGGGGACAGAGGGTCCAGTGAGATGGAGGAACTGAGGGAAATACATGTTATTAGGGAAGTGGTGTTAGGTAAATTGAAGGGATTAAAGGCAAATAAATCCCCAGGGCCAGATGGTCTGCATCCCAGAGTGCTTAAGGAAGTAGCCCAAGAAATAGTGGATGCATTAGTGATAATTTTTCAAAACTCTTTAGATTCTGGACTAGTTCCTGAGGATTGGAGGGTGGCTAATGTAACCCTACTTTTTAAAAAAGGAGGGAGAGAGAAACCGGGGAATTATAGACCGGTTAGCCTAACATCGGTGGTGGGGAAACTGCTAGAGTCAGTTATCATAGATGTGATAACAGCACATTTGGAAAGCGGTGAAATCATCGGACAACGTCAGCATGGATTTGTGAAAGGAAAGTCATGTCTGACGAATCTCATAGAATTTTTTGAGGATGTAACTAGTAGAGTGGATAGGGGAGAACCAGTGAATGTGATATATTTGGATTTACAAAAGGCTTTTGACAAGGTCCCACACAGGAGATTAGTGTGCAAACTTAAAGCACACGGTATTGGGGGTAAGGTATTGATGTGGATAGAGAATTGGTTGGCAGACAGGAAGCAAAGAGTGGGAATAAACGGGACCTTTTCAGAATGGCAGGCAGTGACTAGTGGGGTACCGCAAGGCTCAGTGCTGGGACCCCAGTTGTTTACAATATATATTAATGACTTGGATGAGGGAATTAAATGCAGCATCTCCAAGTTTGCGGATGACACGAAGCTGGGCGGCAGTGTTAGCTGTGAGGAGGATGCTAAGAGGATGCAGGGTGACTTGGATAGGTTAGGTGAGTGGGCAAATTCATGGCAGATGCAATTTAATGTGGATAAATGTGAAGTTATCCACTTTGGTGGCAAAAACAGGAAAACAGATTATTATCTGAATGGTGGCCGATTAGGAAAAGGGGAGGTGCAATGAGACCTGGGTGTCATTATACACCAGTCATTGAAAGTGGGCATGCAGGTACAGCAGGTGGTGAAAAAGGCGAATGGTATGCTGGCAATTATAGCAAGAGTATTCGAGTACAGGAGCAGGGAAGTACTACTGCAGTTGTACAAGGCCTTGGTGAGACCACACCTGGAGTATTGTGTGTAAGTTTGGTCCCCTAATCTGAGGAAAGACATCTTTGCCATAGAGGGAGTACAAAGAAGGTTCACCAGATTGATTCCTGGGATGGCAGGACTTTCATATGATGAAAGACTGGATGAATTAGGCTTATACTCGTTGGAATTTAGAAGATTGAGGGGGGATCTGATTGAAACGTATAAAATCCTAAAGGGATTGGACAGGCTTGATGCAGGAAGATTGTTCCCGATGTTGGGGAAGTCCAGAACGAGGGGTCACAGCTTGAGGATAAAGGGGAAGCCTTTTAGGACCGAGATTAGGAAAAAGTTCTTCACACAGAGAGTGGTGAATCTGTGGAATTTTCTGCCACAGGAAACAGTTGAGGCCAGTTAATTGGCTATATTTAAGAGGGAGTTAGATATGGTCCTTGTGGCTAAAGGAATCAGGGGGTATGGAGGGAAGGCTGGTACAGGGTTCTGAGTTGGATGATCAGCCATGATCATAATGAATGGCGGTGCAGGCTCGAAGGGCCAAATGGCCTACTCCTGCACCTATTTTCTATGTTTCTATGTTTCTATGTTTCCAGCAGTTTGTTAGTTTGAGAGAAGCCAACTATTCAATTGACAGAGAGATGTATAGCAGAAATTGTTTCGGGACCAGTTGCGAGGGGTTTGCAATAGGTTTGTCACACTGAGGCAGGGAAAGGATTGTAGGGTAAAGGAACAAGAGAGGAATAAGGAAGATGCTTAAGTTTTCGGAAGAAAAATTCAGGCAGGACTCTTGACAATTATAAGGTTTCCAGGAAGGAGTCTAAGACGTGATTTCAGTGTGTTAAGTGGAGACATGAGAAGACTAAGAAAAAGCCCAAGTATTTGTCATCTGTGTGAAGAACAGGAAGATGACTAAAGGGAGGAAGGACTGCTCAGGGGTGAAAGGGGAAACATGTACCTGGAAGCAGAGGAGGGAGGGAAGTCCCTTAATGAATATTTTGCTTCAGTTTATCCTAGGGAATATTAGATTATGAAGACACGCAGTCCTCTTTTATTGTCATTTAGTAATGCATGCATTAAGAAATGATACAATATTTCCTCCGGTGTGATATCACAAAACACAGGACAGACCAAGACTGGAAAAAACTAACAAAACCACATAATTATAACATATAGTTACAACAGTGCAACAATACCATAACTTGATGAAGAAAGTCCATGAGCACAGTAAAAAGTTCAAAATCTCTCAAATGTCCCACATCTCACGCAGACGGGAGAAGGAAGAAAAACTCTCCCTGATATGCCGACCACAGTCCGACTCTGAGTCATCCGAAAACTTTGAGCCTCCGACCCAGCTGTCCGACACCGAGTACTGAGCGCCATCTCTGTCCGAACGATTCGACTTCAATTTCGGTCGCCAACAGCAGGCAAAGCCAGGGATTTTGAGGCCTTCCCTCCGGAAGATTCCCGATCGCGCAGTAACAACAGCAGCAAACCTGCATTTCAGAAATTTCTCCAGATGTTTCTCTGTGCTTTCATGTCCGTCTCCATCAAATCAGAATTGTCCACGTCCCCTATTTAACGGATATGATATCATTTTTCACCATAGTTCTATCCTGAGAACTATAGAACAGTGAGTGGTCAAACTAATGGAGAGGATTCTTACGGACAGTATTTACAAGCATGTGGAGAAGCATAGACTTATTAAGGATAGGCAGCATGGCTCTGTGAAGGGCAGGTCCTGCCTCATAGGCCTTATCAAAATTTTTGATGAAGTGACAATACAAATTGACAAATGTAGAGCAGTGATTATGTCATACAAAAATTTCAGTAAGGTGTTTGACAAGGTCCCACATGGTAGGCACATTCAGAAAATCATGAAGCATGGGGTCCATGGAAACTTGGCCGTGTGGATTTGGAGTTTGCTTGCCCAAGAATGCAGAGGGTGGTAAGCAGTTGGAAAATATTCTGCCTGGAGATAGTGACCAGTGGTATTCCAAAGGATTCTATACTGGGACCCTTACACTTAGTGTTTTTCTATAAATGACTTGGACAAGGGAGTGGAGCGTGGGCTAGGAAATTTGCATTGCAAAAATGTTGGATGCGTTGTGGACAGTGTTAAAAGCTGCGGTAGGTTCCACTGTGACATCGATATGATTCAGAGATGGCTGAGAAGTGGCAGGTAGAATTCAACCCAGGAAAGGTGAAGTATTGCAGTTTGGCAGATTGAACTTTAAAATTCAGTACAAGGTTAATGGCTAAATTCTTAGCAGTGTGGAAGAATAGGGAGTTCTTGGGGCCCAAGTCCATTGACTCTGCAAACTTGCTACAAAATTGATATGGTATTTAAGAAGGTATATGGTGTGATGGTCTTCAGTAGTCAGAGGATTGAGCTCAGGAATAATGTTGCAGCTCTATAAAACTCTGTAAACCACACAGAGTATTGTGTTCAGTTCTTGTCATTTCATTATAGGAAGGATGTGAAAGCTTTACAGGGTGCACAGGGGAGATTTGCCAGGATACTACCTGCATTAGAGAACGTGTCATATGAGGAAAGGTTGAGCTACCTGGCACTTTTCTCTTAGGAACATCAAAGGATGAGAGGTGACTTGATAGAACTATATAAGATAATGGGAGGCATAGATAGAGGTGACATTCAGCACCATTTTCTCAGGAACGCAGTGGCCAAAGTCAGAGGATACCTGTCTAAGATGAGTGGTGGAAAGTTTAGGAAAGATATCACAGTTAGGTTTTTCACATTTCTGAGTGGAGTACATTGGTGGGGATGGTGGTAGAGGTTGATACAATAGGGACATGTAAAAGACTTAGATAAGCACAGAGATGTAAAAATACTGGAGAGTTATGGGTTGTGAAGAAAGGAGGGGTTAGATTGATCTTTGAGTAGGTTAAAAGATGGCTAAACATTGTAGGCCAGTAGGCCTGTATTGTGCTGTACTATTCTATGTTTTATGTAATTTGCTCTATGTTATTAAACCAGTTAGTGTGTAGCAGACTATCACCATTATTTTTAGCATTTCTATCAGTCAGATTGGCTTGTCCCGCCTTTCTCTCACTCACATAAGAAAATTAGACCTTGCTCTGAGGCACTGCCTCAGTGTTGTACTCCAGATCAACCTTATCAGACATAGGAGAAGAACTAGGCCATTTGGCTGGTATATTCTCCCTCTCAATCCTATGCTCCTACCTTATCTAGGAAGTTTCCTGTTGGGAGTTCCATGCCAGTTAAGTATAGACTAAGCACATAGATCAGAAATTTTCCTCAGTTTAGGAATGAGTAGGTGTAATTAATGTAAATTTATGATAATCCCAAATTACTCTAGCATAATAATACAAAGGTGAAACCTTCTCACAAAGATAATAGTGAGGACATGAAATTATTACCATATAGAGGAGATGAGGAAAATAAGATTGATACTTTTAAAAGGAGGCTAGGAAGAAAGGAATAGAAGGAGGAATACATTGATTATTAGTAAACTAAGTTTTAAGGACTGGAATGTGAAAAAGTTGTTCTGTCTGAATATGGGAATTGTGTAGTCTCTTGAGGAGAACATTTTTTTCCCTTTTTGCTTGGTATTCAATGCATCTGCATTCTGCTTTGCTGTGAGTGGAGGCTGGTTGTGTTCTGCTGGGTCTTCCCCAATTGTCTCCAAGTTCAGGATTATTATTGTTTTAGACATAAATACACAGGCTGTAATTACCATGAAAATGAGGCTTTTTGCAGCAGGCGTGCCAAAAAGGACAAAATAAAGTTAATGTAAACTTAAATTAACATAAATTATACAAAATTTGCAGGTGTGCAAAAATAAACAACAAAACAATGCTAACAATTCTGGGGCAAGATTGCTCTTTCTCTTCCACTTCCTGCTTTGCTAGTTGTCACTGTGCCTCCAGTTTCTCACTTGATCTCCTTACTGCTCCTCTGCCAGTGGTTTCTGCTGCCTTTGATTAGCTCAGCTGCACAGCACACAGGACGCTCATCCAACTAGTATCTCAGTTTGAGTGGGAGTGGACACTTGGTGTTGATGACTAGAACAGAACTTGTTCCTACCACTGTTGGGAAAAGTGCCATTGCCAATAGTCAAAGGCCGCACCCAAATACTCAAATTTACATCATTGAGAGTAGAAACGGGCATTGAAGAAATGTTGTTATTAGTTACATATTTGATGCCAGGGAAATAAAACAAATTTTGCCAAGAAGTGCCTGCTCTAATTTCCCAGTTGGTTCAATTTGACCACGAATGATTGCTGGGTAATCTGTTTTCAATTAAATTGATAATTTTTTTTTCTTAATGTGCAAATGAAACACAAGAACTACCAGTCAAATTCTGGTCTTAGGTGCTTAGAAAAGAAGAATGAAAAGCAAGTTACCGCGAGAAGTGCTCAGCAAGTCAGATCGCATCCGCGTAGTGGAAAATATTCAGTGTTCTAAGTCAATACAACCTTTCATCAAAGCTCTGATGACAGGCTTGATAAGTATTGTTAACTTTAATCTTCCCTGAATGGTTGCTACCTGAACCGTTGAGCATTTCCAGTATTTCCAACCTTCTGTTTTTATTATCCAGAATAATGGTGGCAACAGTAGGGTATGAACAGGAGTCAAAAGAGAGTGAAAGAAAACATGATTTTAATATAAGTCAAATAATTACAATTATTAACAGATTTTAGCTGCAGTTTCAAATCCTTAATATCCAGCAGAAAGTTATGGTATTTGGGATTACAGACTCTGAATTATGACTGGGAGAATGAGTGGAAAATGAAAGAAATGTACTCACATTGAAGGTATTTGAAATATGAAGCAGTGGAAGATTCGTAATACCATGCTGCTTTTCAGGTGCTCAGCGTTCAGTTTAGCAAATAGAAAGGTGCAGATTCCCATTAGCCAGAAACAAATCTTTGCTATGCTGGCATACCAACAGACGCCAGTCAACAGCTTAGTACATAAAATAAAAAGGAATAATACCGATTTAAGACTCACCTACGTTATTAGTTTTCTATGACGTAGTCAGCCCCAGTGTCAAAGATTAGATATGCTTAATGAAAAAATGAGGGCTGTTGCTACTTGTCAGGAAAGGAGTGCATGTTAATGATGCACATCAGAATCATAGCAATCAAATCCAATGTTACCTAATCTTGGACTTGATTCCCTCTCATTCCACTAATCACCATTAAAAGCATTCTTTCCCCATTACCAGTTGCCTTCAAAAATGGGCTTGTGATGTAGTCAATCAAGAATGTGAACCTCAATATTTCTCTTTCAGTATCTCATCTTGAGAAGGCAATCTAGTGTGCACAGTTTATTAATAACTTGGTTCTGAAGATTTTATGAACTAACTACTGTTCTATTATTTTGAAGATTAAAATTCTGTGTTTCTAAGCACATGTGTTCCATTTTCTAATTTGAATATTTTGTGAGTTAATAGTGCTCTGTGGAAAACTTGAGTCAAATTTATATCAAGTCCATGAATGTACTTGAGTTGTACCTACAAAATTAAGTTCAATTTAAACAGAGAAAATATGTTGCTATGAATGTTGAATAAGAATTAGACTTAATTAGGCTTAAAATGTCTAAAGGCAGTTGCTAAATTTCAGTTTGTTCACTTTGAAATGAGCAATTCCTATTTCTGAAATCGAAGGACTGAACAAATTGTTGAAAATGTTACCAGTCATCTCCATCAGTGCATATTTTTCTTTAATATACAGTGGCAGGTCCATGTTCAATATTGATTAAGTCTGTTGACGACACCAAGCTGGATAGTGATATAGATAATGAGTAGGATGTTGGAATGAATGTGGCTCAGCTTTGAAAACAAGGTAAGTCAAATGGGAACCCATGTGGAAAATGTATAATAGGCATCCGTTAGTCTCATGAGACCATGGATTTGCAGCTGGGAAGATTTCCAGGGCGCAGGCCTGGGCAAGGTTGTATGGAAGAGTGGCAGTTGCCCGTGCTGCAAGTCTCCCGCCTCCACGCCACCGATGTTGTCCAAGGGATTAGGACCCATACAGCTTGGCACTAGTGTCGTCGCGGAGCAATGTGTAGTTAACTGCCTTGCTCAAGGACACAACATGCTGCCTCAGCCAAGGCTTGAACTAGTGACCTTCAGATCACTAGACGAATGCCTTATCCACTTGGCCACGCGCCAACACAATGTATAAACAGAAAATGTATAGTTGTCCACTTTAGTGTGTTTGAAATATTTGGTGCACAGAGGAACCTATATGTTCTTATGTTCAAATCACTTAAAGTTAATAAACAGGAGTAACAAGCAATTAAGAATTTAAGCAGTATGTTGATCTTTACTGCAAGAGGATTTGAGTGCAAGACTAAAGATGGCCTATTGCAATTAAATATAGCCTGCTGTGAATGTACTTAAATATTTTGTACAGGTCTGGTCTCCAATCCTGAGGAAGGATGTGATCATGATAGAGCAAATACTATAGTTCTCTAGATTGATCTGCGGCATGGTAGATGTATCCAATGAGGAGAAATTAAGTAGACCCACTCTCGTGAACTTACATGAAATAGAGGTGATCTCATTGAAGTATGTCATTATTTTTACTGTGTTTGAGAGAGCAGATGCAAGGATGATATTTACCCCTTCACTGCAGTTTATTGCAAGGGATCAAAAAGTCAAAATAAATGATTGGACATTCAGGTCTGAGAGGAGAAGAAATTTTCTTTCAGAGCATTGTAAATATTTGAAATTTACACAAGCAGATGGTGGAACCTCGTTTACTGAGTATAATCAAGAAGTAGAAATATTTTTGGATATAAAGAAAATCAAATATGGGATTGATGCATAACAGTGGTGTTAATGTAAAAAATTAGTAACAAAAGAATGACAAAGGCACAATAGATTGAATGCTCCATAACCACTTCATTTTTTATATTCTTATACACTGATCGTGTTCAAAAATTTCCCTCTTGCCTCCTTCAAAAGATTGATGATGTTAGGTTGCAAATCCGGAATAATGTGGTTTTTTAAAGAGGTTTGGTAATCTGTTCAAGAGTGAAGGCTACACTAAAGAGATGAAAGCATTTCCAACATCACTAACACAGGAATATGGTGATTATCACATTGCCATTGGTAGACAATGGTTGTGCATAATTTGACAATGTGAGAAACTATGCATGTTCTGGTCACAGCACTGTAGGAAGGATATATTTCCACTAAAGCGGGGTGGAATGTTTCAGTTATGAGGACAGCCGGGATAAGCTGGGTTTATTTTCCTTCTGGTGGAAGAGACCGAGAGGTATACAATCTATGAAGGTTGTAGATAGGGTAGATAATACAAGATTTTCCCCCACAGTCATGATATCTAAAACTGACTAAGCAGCAAGATATTAAAGGAATCTGAGGAAGAATTTGAGCTTGGAACCTAGAAGACACTAGCTGAATGGGTAGTGGTGGAAGGTATTTTAACAATATTTAATAAATACCTAGACCAGCGGTCCCCAACCACCGGGCCACGGACCGGTACCGGGCTGCAAAGCATGTGCTACTGGTCCGCGAGGAAACAATATGAGTCAGCTGCACCTTTCCTCATTCCCTGTCACGCACTGTTGAACTTGAACATAGGGGTGCCAGCTGTCCTGTATTTACTGGGACATCCTGTATATCGGGCTAAATTGGTTTGTCTCATACAGGACCGCCCTTGTCCCGTATTTCCCCTGCTAAGGTAGAGCATTCCTATGAAACCTTTTGTGGCGAAATGGTGTAAAGCAAAGAAGCAATTACCATTAATTTATATGGGAAAATTTTTTGAGCGTTCCCATACCCAAAAAATAACCTGCCAAATCATACCAAATAACACATAAAACCAAAAATAACATTAACGTATAGTAAAAGCAGGAATGATTTGATAAATACGCAGCCTATATAAAGAAGAAATAATGTATGTACAGTATAGTCAGGAAGATTAAGCCAAAATCGATTTGTGGAAAAAAATTGGCACATACGTGCATGGGCACGTCACATATGCGCACGTCACGCATATGCACACAGGTGTCTGCGCAAGGCTTCATGGTCACAGTAGTCTTTCCTGGGGTAAACACAAGTGTCCCGGGATTTGACTGCTACTTTTGTCCCTTATTTGGGAGTGAGAAAATTGGCAACCCTAACTGTAAAAGACATGTTGAGGTGAGTTTCACCCTACTTGAACAAATTAAACCGGACCGCGGTGCAAAAAAGGTTGAGGACCCCTGACCGAGACAACAGCTGAGCCGATACAACATGGTAAAAAAAAGGATCAAATGCTGGTCAAATAAATTAGTACAGGTAGATACTTGATAATAGCATAGACGGGGAGGGCTGTGCTGTGTGACAATATGACTTTATGATAGACAACTAAAAACACTTTATTGTCGATGCTCCTGAGGTAAGGGAAGCCATTCCATATTTTTTTTAACTGCATGTTACTACATTACCATGTGGAGCAGAACTAAGTTCACTTCATGGGGATGGTTTCACCCTATGGTACATTAGCTATAGAGTGCTAGAGTCCTTACTGTTTTACTTCTATTTTCAGATTATGCCTCCATATCATGTGAAATAGAATAACTAATTAATACTAACTGATCAACTTGACTTTGAAAATCAAAACAACCAGATTTATTGGAAACTATGAATAATTACAGAAAATACTGGACATTTTCAGCAGGTCAGTCAGGATCTCTGGAGAGAGATATAGAACTCGTGCTTCCCAGTCAATAACCTTATTTTAAATCCAGATGAACGCCGTATCATTTGGGAGGCTGAAGGGGTGACAGATAGGACATATAGAGACTTAGTTACACCCAACGTGCAGGACACAGGAAACTGGGTGATGGTCAGGAAGAGGAAAGGGGTTAAGGAGCCAGTGCTGAGTATCCCTGTGGCCATCACCTCAGCAACAAGTATACCACGTTTGATTCTGTTGGAGGGGGAGGGATGACCTAACAGAGGAAAGTCACAGTGGTAGGGTCTCTGGCACTGAGTCTGCCTCTGTGACTCAGAAGGGAAGGGGAGTGAAGAGGTGCCCTGTGGCGATTGGGGATTTGTTATTTAGGAGAACGGACAGGACGCTGTGTAGGCAAGACTGATATTCCCAAATGGTATGTTGCTTTCTAGATAACAGGGCCTGGGACATCTCGGATCGAGTCCTCAGCATTCATAACTGGGAGAGTGAACAGCCAGAAGCCATGGTCCATTAGGTACCAATGACATGGGTGAATGACGAGGTTCT
This sequence comes from Mobula hypostoma, assembly GCF_963921235.1. NCBI lineage: Eukaryota > Metazoa > Chordata > Chondrichthyes > Myliobatiformes > Myliobatidae > Mobula > Mobula hypostoma. The sequence continues at coordinate 27,035,804 of NC_086111.1, read as the reverse complement.
GCACAGGGAGTTCAGGGTGTTAATTTAAAGGGGAGAACCTATGGGGTTATAATCTCAGGATTGGTACCCATGCCACCTGCTGGCGAGACACGTGCCTAAGGAATTGGTGTAGGAGGGAGGGTATAACATTTTTGGATCATTGGGCTTTCTTCTAGGGAAGGTGGGACCTGTACAGACGGAATGGCTTGCACCTGAACTGGAGGGTGACTAATATCCTAGTGGGAAGGTTTGTTGAAGGTTAGTGGGGTTTAAACCAGAACTGCAAGGGGACAGGAAGCAGAGTGCCGGAACAGTTAGTGGAGAGGTTGTGTAGGCAGATGGTGGTAAGACCTCAAAATCAGGAATCAAAAGATTGAGCATGGTGCTACTAGTTTTTTGAGCTGCATATATTTCAAAGCAAGAAGTATCATAGGAAAGGTGGATGAGCTCAAGGCATGGATCAATACTTGGAAATATGGTGGTGTAGCCATTAGTGAGACTTGGTTGCAGGAGGGGCAGGTCTGGCAGCTCAATAATCCTGGGTTCTGTTGTTTTAGACGTGACAGAGTGGGAGGAATTAAAGGAGGAGGGGTGATGTTACAAGTCAGGGAAAACATCACAGCACTGCTCTATTAGGACAGACTGCAGAACTCAACTGGTGAAGCGTTATGGGTGGAACTGAGAAATCAGAGAGGTATGATCACATTAGTGGGGCTATATTATAGACCACCCAACAGTTCATGGGATTTAGAGGAGCAAATTTATAGAGCGATTGCAGACTGTTGCAAAAACATCAGATTGTTATAGTAGCTGATTTCAACTTTCCACATGTTGACTGGGAATCCCATGCTGTAAAAGGCATTGATGGGATAGAGTTTGTCAAATACGTTCAGGAAAGTTTCCTTCACCAGTACATAGAAGTCTCAATGAGAGAGTATGCGGTACTGGATCTGACATTAGGGAATGAGATAGGGCAGGTGACAGAAGTTTGTGTAGGGGAACATTTTGCATCCAGTGACCACAATACCATTAGTTTCAAAGTAAGTATGCAAAAAGATAGATCTGGTCTGCGGGTTGAGATTCTAGATTGGAGAAAGGCCAATTTTGATGGTATCAGAAATGAACTGGTAAGTATGGATTGGGACAGTTTGTTTCCTGGCAAAGGTGTACTTGGTAAGTGGGAGGCCTTCAAAAATGAAATCTTGAAAGTAGAAAGCTTGTATGTGCCTGTCAGAACAAAAGGTAAAAATTACAAGTATATTGGGAACCTGGTTTTCAAGAGATATTGAGGCCCAGGTTAAGAGAAGAAAAGGAGGTACATAGCAGGTACTTTTAAGAAATGCAAGAGAGCACTTAAGAAAGAAATGAGGAAGGCTAAAAGAAGGCATGAAGTTGCTCTATCTGACAAAGTGAAGGAGAATCCTAAGGGATTCTAGAGATACTTTAAGAGCAAATGGATTGCAAGTGACTAAATTGTCTTCTGAAACATCAGTATGATAATCTATGTGTGGATCCAAAACATATGGGTGAGATCTTAAATGAATTCTTTGCATCTGTATTTACTCAGGAGACAAATATAGAGCCCATAGAAGTGAGGCAAAGTGGAATCAACTTCATGGACCCTGTACAGATTACAGAGGAGAAAGTGTTTGGTACCCTGAAGTAAGTCAGGGTGGATATATCCCTAGGGCCTGACGAGGTATTCCCTCAGACCCTATAGGAGGCAAGTGCAAAAATTGCCAAGGTTCTAGCAGAGATTTAACTCATCCTCTGGGACAGGGGAGGTGCCAGAGTATTGGGGGATAGCCAATGTTTTTCCACTGTTTAAAAAAGGCTCTAAACAGAAACCAGGAAATTATAGGCTGTTGAGTCTTATATCAGTTGTGGAAAGTTATTAGAAGGTATTCTTAGGGACAAGGTATATAAGAATTTTGATAGACATGGACTGATTAAGGATAGTCAGCATGGCTTTGTGCATTGTAGGTCATGTCAAAACAAACTTATAGAGTTTTTTGAAAAATTTATCAGTAAGATGGATGAAGGCAAGTTGGTGGATTTGCCTACATTAACTTCTGTAAGGCATTTGACAGAGTCTCGCATGAGAAGCTGATCTAGAAGGTTTAGTCGCTCGGCATTCAGGATGAGGTATTAAATTGGATTATACATTGGTTTTGTGGGAGAAGCCAGAGGGTGGTGGTAGGGGGTTGCCTTTCCGACTCAAGGCCTGTGACTAGTGGTGTGCCGCAGGGATTGGTGCTGGGTCCTTTGTAGTTTGTCATCTGTATCAATGATCTGGATGATAATGTGGTAACTGGATCAGCAAATTTGCAGAAGGTTGGGAGTGTAGTGGACAGTGGGGAAGGCTATCAAGATTTGCAGAGGGATCTGCATCATTTGCAAAAATGGGCTAAAATGGCAAAATGAATTTAATTCAGACAAGTGTGAGGTTTTACACTTCAGTAGGACCAACCAGGGTAGGTCATGCGCAGTGAACGGTAGGGCATTGAGGAATGCAGTAGGACAAAGGAATCTGGGAATATAGGTCCATAATTCTTTGAAAGTGCTGCCACAGGTAGATAGGGTCATAAAGAAAGCTTTTGGCACATTGGCCTTCATAAATCAAGGAGATGGAATATTATGTTGACGTTGTTTAAGGCAGTTTTAGGGCCTAATTTGGAGTACTGTGTGCAGTTTTGGTCACCCACCTACAGAAAAAATGCAAATAAGGTTGAAAGATTACAGAGAAAAGTTACGAGGTTGTTGCTGGGTGTGGAGGACTTGAGTTATGAAGGAAGGATTGAATAGGTTAGGACTGTATTCTTTAGAACGTAGAAGACTGAGAGGAGATTTGATAGAGGTATACAAAATTATGAGGAGGATCAATAGGTTAAATGCCAACAGGCTTTTTCCACTGAGGTTGGGTTAAATTACAACTAGAGGTCACGGGTAAGGATGATGTTTAAGGACAACATGAGGGAAAACTTCTTCACTCAGAGGGTTGTGAGAGTGTGGAATAAGCTGCCAGCATAATTGGTGCATGCAAGCTCGATTTCAAAGTTTAAGAGAAGTTTGGATAGATACATGGATTGTAGGAATATGAAAAGCTATGGTCCCAACGCAGGTCAATGGGAGTGGGCAGCCTAAATGGTTTTGGCCTGGACTAGATGTGCCAAAGGTCCTGTTGTGCTGTATTTCTCTATGACCCTATTTGTTAGACCTTCCATGCTGGAAATTAGCTTTAAAATATTTTGTCAATAATTACAAAGGATGATAATTCTGAGGCACTTGTCCTGTAGAATAATGTTTGTTAGTACCACAGTGCTAATCAGAAGCTGTTAAGGAATTGATGAATTTGGACCCACTGTTGCAATGTGTCCCGTCAGCTCTTACTAATATTGTGGTGGAACATTACTCCCCCAACTCCTCCTCGGTGGAACATTATCAAAGCATAACTCCTCCAACTTCTCTTGTTACTGAAGTAAATAGAGTGAAGCACCATTAATGAAGGTACGTTTAGTGCCAATATTGTTAGCACTTTGCTTCATTTTGCTGAATTTTCTAATATCCCTAATGAGTATTCACACTGTAGTTGCCTTAGAAAAGCCAATAAGAAGCATTTGCTGCGGTCGAGCTTCACTGGTGAAGGTGAAATGGGTATAAATATGCAAGACGTATTAGCTAAACCCAAGGTTAAAAAAAGGAAATGTGCTTATCCAAGAAAGAAGACTACCTTATTTAGCATTTGTTGCCTGGATATCTAATTGCATAACATTGATTTATTAGATACAACATAACTGGAAATCATTTACTCTCAGAGTATAAATGCCTGAGTATATAAATGCCAGAGTATATAAATGCCAGAGTATATATTCCTGCCCGTCCTGGCAGACCTATTGTCTCAGTTTGTTCCTGCCCCCACCCGTCCTGGCAGACCTATTGTCTCAGCTTGCTCCTGCCCCACTGAACTGGTTTCTGCATACCTCGACACTGTTTTATCCCCCCTTGTTCAATCCCTTCCCACCTATGTTCGTGACACTTCTCACGTTCTTAATCTTTTCGATGATTTTAAGTTCCCTGGCCCCCACCGCTTTATTTTCACCATGGATGTCCAGTCCCTATATACTTCCATCCCCCATCAGGAAGGTCTCAAAGCTTTCCGCTTCTTTTTGGATTCCAGACCTAATCAGTTCCCCTCTACCATCACTCTGCTCCGTCTAGCAGAATTAGTCCTTACTCTTAATAATTTCTCCTTTGGCTCCTCCCACTTCCTCCAAACTAAAGGTGCAGCTATGGGCACTCGCATGGGTCCGAGCTATGCCTGCCTGTTTGTTGGCTTCATGGAACAATCTATGCTCAGAACCTATTCTGGTATCTGTCCCCCACTTTTCCTTCGCCACATCGACGACTGCATTGGCGCTGCTTCCTGCACACATGCTGAGCTCGTTGACTTTATTAACTTTACCTCCAACTTTCACCCTGCCCTCAAGTTTACCTGGTCCATTTCTGACACCTCCCTCCCCTTTCTAGATTTTTCTGTCTCTATCTCTGGAGACAGCTTATCTACTGATGTCTACTATAAGCCTACTGACTCTCACAGCTATCTGGACTATTCCTCTTCTCACCCTGTCTCTTGCAAAAATGCCATCCCCTTCTCGCAATTCCTCCGTCTCCACCGCATCTGCTAATAGGATGAGGCTTTTCATTCCAGGACGAGGGAGATGTCCTCCTGTTTGAAAGAAAGGGGCTTCCCTTCCTCCACCATCAACTCTGCTCTCAAATGCATCTCCCCCATTTCACTCACATCTGCTCTCACTCCATCCTCCCGCCACCCCCCTAGGAATAGGGTTCCCCTGGTCCTCACCTACCACCCCACCAGCCTCCGGGTCCAACATATTATTCTTCGTAACTTCCGCCACCTCCAATGGGATCCCACTACTAAGCACATCTTTCCCTCCCCCCCCCTCTGCTTTCCGCAGGGATTGCTCCCTACGCGACTCCCTTGTCCATTCGTCCCCCCCATCCCTCCCCACTGATCTCCCTCCTGGCACTTATCCTTGTAAGCGGAACAAGTGCTACACGTGCCCTTACACTTCCTCCCTTACCACCATTCAGGGCCCCAGACAGTCCTTCCAGGTGAGACGATACTTCACCTGTGAGTCGCCTGGGGTGATATACTGCATCTGGTGCTCCCGATGTGGCCTTCTATATGTTGGCGAGACCCGATGCAGACCGGGAAACTGCTTTGCTGAACACCTACGCTCTGTCCGCTAGAGAAAGCAGGATCTCCCAGTGGCCACACATTCCCATTCTGATATGTCTATCCATGGCCTCCTCTACTGTAAAGATGAAGCCACACTCAGGTTGGAGGAACAACACCTTATATTCTGTCTGGGTAGCCTCCAACCTGATGGCATGAACATTGATTTCTCTAACTTCCGCTAATACCCCACCTCCCCCTTGTACTCCATCCGTCATTTATATACACACATTCTTTCTCTCTCTTTCTTCTTTTTCTCCCTCTGTCCCTCTGACTATACCCCTTGCCCATCCTCTGGGCTGTCCCCCCCTCCCCCTTTTCCTTCTCCCTGGGCCTCCTGTCCCATGATCCTCTCATATCCCTTTTGCCAATCACCTGTCCAGCTCTTGGCTCCATCCCTCCCCCTCCTGTCTTCTCCTATCATTTTGGATCTCCCCCTCCCCCTCCCACTTTCAAATCTCTTACTAGCTCTTTCTTCAGTTAGTCCTGACGAAGGGTCTCGGCCTGAAACGTCGACTGTACCTCTTCCTAGAGATGCTGCCTGGCCTGCTGCGTTCACCAGCAACTTTGATGTGTGTTGCTATACTCGGAGTATGATGTGATCATTACCATTTCCATGTCTTTTTTCATTATTTCAAAACCTTTCATTTGTGTGCTTTCAGGTGAAACTGCCACTTGCATGAATGTGTATATAATGACATCATTCCCTGCTTTTGGATCACTGAAGATCTTAGATCCTAGAAATGACCAGTGTTGGACTTAACCTGCACTGTATTAGGACATCAATCAGGTAAGATGCATAATTGCTTATATTTTTTGAACATCTCCTCCCCATCCTACATATTAGTTCAAATCTCTCTACTTGACTATTTTGATTTTCCTGATCTGACTTATTAACACTAATTAAGACATAGAAGGAGGCTACTCTTCCAATTAACAGCACATCAGCTCCCAGCAAAGCAATCTTCCCAGTCCCATTCACCTAATCACTTCCTTGTAACCCTGCAACTTACCCTCTCCCACATATCTGTCAACATCCCTATGATCCTTGGATAATTCAGAGCTGCCAATTCATATATCAGTGCTCTTAAAGAAAGCCCACATGGTTAGAAGAAGATGATGCAGTCATCCACAAAGATTGGTTAACACTGAAGCTGGACCACTTGGATGTGAGACAGTAGCACTCACTAGTGCATCACCTCAGATATCACAGCCCTCTAGTCTCCCAACAGCTCACCCAATAAAATCTTCTCATCCTTGAGCTCTCCATCATGCCTTGATCTCCAAGCCAGCTCTCTGTTTACCTGGCACCAAAATCCCGGAGGAATTGGGTGGGTCAGGCAGCTTCTGTGGAGAGTAATGGATAGTCAGCATTTTGAATCGAGACCCTGCAAGGATCTTGATCGAAGTCTCAATGGTCCACTTCCTTCAATAAATGCTGCCAAACCCACCGAGCTCCTGTAGCATTTTGTGTGTTATTCCAGATTCCAGCATCAGCAGTCCCTTGCATTTCCATTTCCTTATCATAGCCTCCATCATGCCACCTGCATTTTCCAACCACAGTCCATACAATCCTTCCTTCATTGGGGTTGCAACAAAGCCCCCAAAGGTCACTAGTCCATTGGGGAACCACCTCATACTCAACCCCCAATTTTTGCACTTGCCTCCTATAGGGTCTGAGGGAATATCTTGTCAGGCCCTAGGGATTTATCCACCCTGATTTACTTCAGGGTACCAAACACTTCCTCCTCTGTAATCTGTACAGGGTCCATGAGGTTGATTGCCTCAACCATAGGTCACAATGGAGAATCTATAACCAAATCTAATGATATACATATTTGTATTGGTTTATTATGGTCACATATACTGAGATACATTGAAAAGATTGCCTTGCATACTGTTTATACAGATCAAACATTACATATTACATTGAGGTAGAACATAATAAAACAATAATAATGTGGAAAAGGGTGTAATAATGACAAGGAAAGTGTATTGGAGGCAAACCAAAAGGTGCAAGATCATAAAGTAGATTCTGTGGTAAGGAGTCCATTTCATTTACCATGGAGCTATTTAAAAGACTTATCACATTGGGGTTGAAGCTGTGCTTGAGTCTGGTTGTATGTGCTTTCAGGCTTTTGTATCGTCTGCCCGATAGGAGAGAGAAGAAGGGGAAATGTCAGGTGTGGGTGGGGTCTTTGGTTATGCGGGTTGCTTTACTGAGACATTGAGAATTATTGACAGAGTCCATAGAGGAACAATTAGCTTCCATGATGTGCTTAGTTCTATTCACAACTCTTAACAGTTTCTTGAGATTATGTGCAGAGCATTGAGCATACCAATTCTTTATGCACCCAGATACACTCTATGGCACATTGATAAACATTGGTAAAAGTTGACAGGTACATGCCAAATATTTTCCCCCTTGCAGAAGTCAAGGTGTTAGTGAGTTTTCTTGGTTATGGCGCTGACATTGTCCACCTAACATTCCATTTTGGGTGAACTTGAATTTTGATGCTTATTTTCTTTGCATTTTTTTGGGCTCTCTGTTTTTTTTAAACACCAACAGACAAGATAGTGTGTAACAGTTTTAACAGAAGTTCATTTAGATATGAAGACGTATGCTGAGGATAACTCAACTTGAAGATAAAACTGGCTGATCTCAGTCTGCCACGTGACTACATGGCTTAATGTAAATAAGTGACAAAAAGTTTGAACACTGAGAATGGACCTGCTAAGACATGTACAGAGACAAAGAAAGAATTACAGGACAAATAATAGACTCTCCACACTTGTTGACAATTTCATGAGTGAGATCATCACATGATCACATCCCTGTAAAGATTTTAAATCTTTTCTGTCATATAGAATGTAGATTCCCAAAATTATGGCAAGTTTAATCTTTTTGCTGTCAGATTAGGTTAGTGAACCAGCTTCTCTGTGACAGGTAACCTTTGCAACATTAGGATTTCTCTGAACTAACGTTTCATTCTGGAGAGGATAGAAATTCTTGATCTTTTCTATTACCACAAAACACCAAACTGTCTTTATCTCTGGCAATTAAAATTACCAAGAACAAGACAATATCTCTGTGAATAATACCTGCACTTTGATAAACTGATATAATTTAATAAAAGAAATTATTTGCTCTGTGCTGCTATAATAACTTGATTTTTTAAACAGTTGAAGATTTCAACAATTATAGCAACTTGTGTTCAGATGACACCTTAGTATTTAGCATTACTGAGATATCCCCTTTCTCAGTAAGTAGAATTTGATGTTAAAACTTGCATTTCTTCCTTAAAACATTGAGTACGGGTCTTCACATTCCACTACCTCAAAGTAATAATGAGAAGGAAGCATGCTCCTGCTGGTGAGATTCCTTCATGATGAATGCTACCTTCTTGAGGCACTGCCTTTCGAAGGTGTCCTCAATGGTGGAGAGCTAAACCCTGTTGAGGTTTCTCCTCAGTGCCCAACATTTCTTTTTGATTTGCACTGGTGCTTATGACAGTGTTTTTACCAGAATGGTAACCATGGGTGACAAGCACTGCCTTGTTAGTGCATGTAGTGTGCATGGATTAGTATTGCACCTGCTAGTTGCTTTAAGTTTTAGGTCCAAATTCAGTAAATCCTATGGTATAAATCATGAAAATAGAAGTATTATATGGGAAAATATTTACAATACAGTCTTTCCAATTTTAATAATTACAATTGAACAAAACACTGTCCCATCCTTGTATTTGAATAAAAGCAGGGGGGATCCAACTGTTCAATAATTAGTTCAAATGTGTAGAAGTAGGATGCAGGGGATTCGTTGCTACATCTACGACCAGCCTATTGAAGAAGATTAGATTCAATTTTATTGTCATTGTGCCGAGTACAGATATAAAGCCAATGAAATGCATTTAGCATCTGAGCAGAACTGCAAAGAATAGTGTTATTTACACAATAACTGTGAATAAAAAGAGTGCTACAGCACACAAATATAAAAGTACTTGAGACAGTACAATACAGATGCAATACTGCTTAGCGCTGTGATGAGAGGTTCAGCAGTTTCACAGCCTCAGGGAAGAAGCTCTTCCTGTGCCTGCTGGTGTGGGAGCGGAGGCTCCTGTAGCATCTACCGGATGGGAGGAGAGTAAAAAAGTCCATGGTTAGGGTGAGATGCATCCTTGATAATGCTTTTCGCCCTGCCCAGGCAGTGTTTATGGTAGATGTTCTCAATGGTGGGCAATTGGGTGCCGATAATCCAGTGGGCAGTTTTCACCACATGCTGGAGTGCTTTGCAGTCTGATGCAGGACAATTGCCATTCCACACTGAGATGTAATTGGTGAGTATGCTCTCAATGGTACAGTGGTAAAAGTCCGTCAGTATCCAGGGACAGAGGTGAGCTTTCTTCATGCTCCGCAGGAAATAACGGCTCCCTCCAAGAAGCAATCAAGTCCTTGTCAAATGCAGCAGAAGAAAGCAGCAACTGGATTTAGATTAAAAGAAAACACAACAATTGGGCTGCAAGATGAAGACAGGAGGGTATAGAACTGAGGGGGGGGGTATCTGGGATGCTAGGTAGCACCGTTAAGCCCTCTGGAGATGTTGTGGGCTTATCAACAAAACATCAAATAAGGAGAGTGGCCACCTGATGACCCCTATGACATACCTACCCTCCTTGTCACCACTCCAAGCCCACTGCCAACATCGAGAGTGCCGACTTGCCATAGGGATTGAAACATCAAGTCTTAGTAGCTCCACTTTCTGTAAAGGATTATCTTGTTATTAGCACATGTTGTTTGATAGGATCTTGCCATGTACATTTGCGTTGGTTGCTATGTTAGTTTGCTTTACAATGGTGGCTACGATGCCAAATGCTTATAGATATCCAAAGGAGAGAATCAGCCATGGGACATTTGCTCAGCCATTCAGTATGATTGTTGTTGATTTTTCCCTCAGCACCAATTTTCTAACCTCCCTAATTTTCTTGATATTTCTTGTTTTGAAAGCAGTGATTGAGATGTCACAGCTCTCTGGGTAGAGAATTTCGATGATTCACATACATTATTTTACTTAGAGATACAGCATGGAACAGGCCCTTCCAGCTTTTCCAGCTGCACCACCCAACAACCCACCTATTTATGCCACAATGGGGCGCTGGGAACGGACCCAAGTGCGAGACACAGACACTGAAGTACAAGGAACAGGGCTTGACTGGAGTAGGGACGTGACAGGATACAGGCAAGGAGCAGAGACAAGAACGCAGACTTGGGCTAGGGAAAGTGGGACTAGAACTGGGAACCATGGAATAGGAGACAAGGCTTGGACTCCGACTCTGAGACTGGACAATTACCCAGAACCTGGGTCTTGCCTTGGGCTCGGACCTCAGAACCAGGCAAGGACATGACATGGCTGCAGGATCCTCGAGGCTTGGGTTCTTGGAGCTTGGCTGCGGGATCCTCGAGGCTTGGGTTCTTGGAGCTTGGCTGCGGGATCCTGGAGGCTTGGGTTCTTGGAGCTTGGCTGCGGGATCCTCGAGGCTTGGGTTCTTGGAGCTTGGCTGCGGGATCCTGGAGGCTTGGGTTCTTGGAGCTTGGCTGCGGGATCCTCGAGGCTTGGGATCTTGGAGCTTGGCTGTGGGATCCTCGAGGCTTGGGTTCTTGGAGCTTGGCTGCGGGATCCTCGAGGCTTGGGTTCTTGAAGCTTGACTGCGGGGTCCTCGAGGCTTGGGTTCTTGGAGCTTGGCTGCGGGATCCTCGAGGCTTGGGTTCTTGGAGCTTGGCTGCGGGATCCTCGAGGCTTGGGTTCTTGGAGCTTGGCTGCAGGATCCTCGAGGCTTGGGTTCTTGGAGCTTGGCTGCGGGATCCTCGAGGCTTGGGTTCTTGGAGCTTGGCTGCGGGATCCTCGAGGCTTGGGTTCTTGGAGCTTGGCTGCGGGATCCTTGAGGCTTGGGTTCTTGGAGCTCAGAGACAGACTGGGAACCAAACATCAACACAGAGCCGGGACTTATCCTTCGACAAGCTGGAACTCATCTTTAACATGACACTAACATGAGACAGGACAGAACAAAGACATAGAGCCAGGACTTATACTAAGACAAGCCGGGACTCAACATCATCTCCACACCAAAGTGGGACCCGTCCCTCCATCAGGTAACGGCAGAACGGCCAGACTTACCCACCAGAGGCAAGGAGAAGACAAGACAGATCCCCCCCAACAGGGCAACGGCAAAATGGCCTGACTTACCCCATGGAGCCGAGGACAAGAAGAGACAAACACCAAAGAATGACAGACAGTTCCATCTCTGCTCTGGGGAAGCTCCGAGTCTCAGTTCAGCCAGCAACCTCAGTTGGCTACAGAAACAGTCGGATCCCTACCTAGCTTGGAGTGGCTGGCAGCCACTCAGCTGGCGCAGGAAACAGCCAAATCCATACCGCAAAGGCAGCTCCGACTACCGACGGCAAGGCTCCATGAAGCGATGGTTCTCTAACACGGCATAAAGATGGCAAGTGACCGCTCTAGCCTTCCACCAGCAGGTGGCCCCCAGGGGATCTTGACAAGACAAACCAGCAGCCCACACTCAACCCCAAGGCCACTTGTATTCCAAGCCCAAAGATGGGAATCAGGTGCCTATGATTAACTCAAACAAGGGAGAGCTGGAAGACCCGGAGTCCTGAGTCCACGGACTGGACTGTGAACTGGAATGTGGACTTCACGGACCGGACCATGACAATTTAACCCTACCCTAATCACGGGCTAATTTACAATGACCAATTAATCTACTAACTAGTACGTCTTTAGACCATAGGAGGAAACTGGAGCACCAGGAGGAAATCCATACTCACATGGGAAGAAATGTACAAACTTGCTTACAGAGGACATTGAAATTGAATGCCCCAAGCTGTAATAGCATAGGACTAACCCCTGTGCTTCAGTCTACCGACTAGAAGACAGTTTTCAAACCTCAAGACGGGCCTCCAGGCCCCCAGCAAACTTACGGACAAAGGTCTTCTGGCTTCCCCAGTTGTTTCAAATTCATTGACCCAAGGCTTCAGGCATTAGAATACAACTTTTGGACTTCCCAAGTCACAATTTATGTGTTTTGTTATTTAACCTCTGTGACATTCTCCAAAGAATTCTGAAATGTTGGAGTGCTAACATCACTCTCTTTAACATTCTGCTAGTTAATTTGATTAAAGCCTGGCATGAGAATCAGACACAATTCCAGAGATGGAGATACAGAGAGTCTGCAGATGCTGAAACCTGAGGCAAAAGAGCACATTGCCTGTGAAACATATTTGGTCGGACAGCATCTAAGAGAGGGAAATGGCCAAGGTTGTATCAATTCAAGACCATTCGTCTATATTCCTTCATCTGAGATAACCTGAAACATCCACTGTTCATTTCCTCCTACAGACATGACCTGGCCCACTAAGTTCCTCCGGCAGATTTTTCTTTGCTCAGTTCCAGAGATGGTCTTTGTTCATAAATTTCAGTTCCAAATTAAATCCATATTTTTCTATCTCTGAAATGTACTGTTTTAAGGTAGATTATCCTCTGGGCTATCTAATGCAATACTCTCTCTGGGAGCTGAAGAGCACAGCAATTCCAATTAGTTGGAGAGTTGCATCCTTGCTTATTTAAGGTCACAGTTTTGATTTCTACACTGATATTGAGAGCTCATCACCATATTCATCCCTTAAGCATACTTTCTTATTCTGTTGGATCACTTCTAATAAGTATTTTAAATCTTAGCTGCTTTCTTTGCCTCCAAGACTATTATCAGCTAGCAAAACATATATTGACTTCAGATCTATCATTACTACTCAAATCACCTTAAATCAGTATTCTCTACTATTGTGGGAGGGAATTCTAAAATGCTGCCTTTCTTTGCAGAAAGAAACGATTCCTATCTTCGCTCCTTTTACATATATGTTTTTACATGTCCTAGATTTTATCAAATGTAGAAAATGTTCTATCTTCAGAATCCGTAAGACCATAAATCACAGGAGCAGAAGTAGGCTATTCAGCCCATCAAGTCTGCTCCACCATTCAATTATGGCTGATTTACTTTCCCTTTCAATGCCATTCACCTGCCTTCTCCTCATCTCTTTTGACACCCTTACTAATCACGAACTCTATAAATCTCTGCTTTAAATGACCTGGCCTCCACAACCATTTGTGGGAATAAATTCCAAAGATTCATCAGCCCCTGACTAAAGAAATTCCTCCTCATCGCTGTTCTAAATGAACATACTTGTATTCTGAGGCTTTGCCCTCTGGTCCTAGACTCTCCCACTATTGGAGATATCCTCTCCACCTCCACTCTATCCAGGCCTTTCAATACAGAGTAGGTTTCGATGTGATCCCTCCTTCTTCAAATCTCCAGTAAGTACAGGCCCAAGCCATCAAATCCTCCTCATATGTTAATACTTTCATTCCCAGGACCACTTTTGTAGACCTCTACCAGACCCAACCCAGTGCCAACACATCTTTTGTTAAATATGGGAACCAAAACTACTCTCAATACTCCAAAAGCGGTCTGACCAATGCCTTATATAGCATCACGTCATATTAATTTGTTGCTTGCCTATTCTAGTCCTCTGGAAATCAATACTAATACTGTGTTTTCCTCCTTTAATAAAGACTCAACCCACAAGTAAACCTTTAGAGAATCCTGCACTAGGAATCCTAAATCTCTTTGGAACCTCCGATTTTGGAAAGTTCCCCATTTAAAAGCTAGTCTATGCCTTTATTCCTTCTACCAAAGTGACTTACCATATAGTTTCCTATATTGTATTGCATCTGCCACTTCTTTGCTCATTCTCCTAATCCGTCTAAACCCTTCTACAGATTCTCTGCTTCCTCAACACCCTCTTGCCCTCCACCTGTCTTTGTAAAGTCTGCAAAATTGGTCACAAAGCCATCAAGTCCATGATCCAAATTATTAACATATAACATGAAAGTTAAGGTTCACAACACCGACCCCTGCGGAACACCACTAGTCACCAGCAGTCAGCCAGCAAAGGCTCCCTTTATTCCCACTCTTTGCCTCCTGCTAATCAGCCAGTATTCAGTCTATGCTAGCATTTTTTCTGTAATATCATGGGCTAGTAATATCTAGTTTAGTAGCTTCATGTAATATCTAGTTTAGTAGCTTCATGTGCAGCAACTTGTCAAACGCTTTCTGAAAATCCATGCGGCTATACTTCATTAGGAGATTGAAGAGATTTGGCATGTCAAAAAATACATTCAAAAGCTTCTATAGTTGTACTGTGGAGAGCATTCTGACAGGCTGCATCACTGTCTGGTATGGAGGGGCTACTGCACAGGACCAAAAGAACCTGCAGAAGGTTGTAAATCTAGTCAGCTCCATCTTGGGCACCAGCCTACAAAGTACCCAGGACATCTTTAGGAAGCGGTATCTCAGAAAGGCAGCGTCCATTATTAAAGACCTCCAGCACCCAGGGCATGCCCTTTTCTCACTGTTACCATCAGGTAGGAGATACAGAAGCCTGAAGGCACACACTCAGCGATTCAGGAACAGCTTCTTCCCCTCTGCCATCCGATTCCTAAATGGACTTTGAAGCTTTGGACACTACCTCACTTTTTTAATATACAATATTTCTGTTTTTGCACATTTAAAAAAATCTATTTAATATACGTAATTGATTTACTTGTTTATTTATTATTATGTTTTATTTTGTTTATTTTTTTTCTCTCTCTGCTAGATTATGTATTGTATTGAACTGCTGATGCTAAGTTAACAAATTTCACGGCACATGCCGATGATAATAACCCTGATTCTGATTCTGATTCTGATGTAAACAACACCCACTGACCCTCCTTTGTCTATTCTGCCTGTTATTTCCTCAAAGAATTCCAACCAGTTTGTCAGTCTGAAGGAAACTATGCTGATATGCCTCTAAGTACCCTAAAACCTCATCCTTAATAATGGCTAATTGCTTCTAAGACCTAATTTATCTATTAATTTTCAAAGTTCACACAATCCATTGTTTATTACTTGCCACTGCTTAGCTGCTTCAAGTGGTCACCTGCAGTGCACAAATTTCTCAGGGGATCCATTTCCCAGACAACATAACAAGTGTAATGAAGGAAAAAAAAAACTAATCACATTTCTCCTTTTTGAGCCTCTTGTGGCTATTGTACTTTCAATCAGTGCCAATGTGACTAGATTTGAAAATTAAACAATCCTTAATTTAACACCTGATTTAAATCTAGAGCCAATTTTCAGTTGAATGATGTTTGAAGAATAATGATTCTGCACAATGCTGAATTTTGACTTTTGATTATCAATGACAATGAATGCAACTCTCTTTTGTTACCTGACATGGAGTTCAGAAACAGATCACTCAGCCCACTGTGCATGTACTGACCATGGTACTTCCATATATTAATCCTATTCACCGACATTTGTTCCATTGCCTTAGTTGCAACATTGGACTCCTAGAGAATAGATACAACATCACACAACCTATAAAGTATTAGGAAGCACTGACAACATTCTAGACGGTAAAAAGGGTGTATAACTGCAGCATTGCTTTAGCATTAAATTGGAAACAATTTGTCTATATGCTGGAGGGCACATTACAGGAGGCACAGTGACACAGACAGTAAAACTGATGCCTACTATCAGCAGACCTGATCCAGACTTTTCATGCTGTCCATGTGGAGTTTGCACGTTTTCTCCATGGTTACGTTACCTCTGGGCACTCTGTTTTCTTCCCACTTGCCTAAATTGGGAGGTTAATTGGTCACAGAATGGGGGTGTTTTGGGTTGGTGAGTTTTGCTTCCTTTTCATTTTCTTTTTCATGTGGGCGGAAGGTGTTGACATCTTTTCTTTCAACAACACCCACGTTCTTTTCTGTATTTCATGCCTAGCTGGAGAAAGCAAGTATCAGAGTTGTATTGTACATGCATACTTTGACAATAAAATGAACCTATGACCCTTTGAACCTTTAATAAATTCACTGCACATTGTCTTAGGTGCTGCAATATTGGTTGATGGAAGCATTCTTGAAGATGCAATAAATTAGTGACAAGACTTCTGTATGCACAAAAAAAAGGGTAAAGCCACATTAGAGTCATAAGGTCAGAGAGATACAGTACAGTATCGAGTACACACAGCCTATCAAATACCTATTTACTCTAATCTTGCATGAATCATATTTTTTTCCACATATTCTCCTCAGCTCCCTCAGAATCTATCACTGCTAGGGGAAATTTGCAGTGGCCAAATAACCTACCAACCCACACGTCTCTGGGATGTGGGAGGAAACCAGAGCATGCGTCGGAAAGCCATGCAATCACAGATAGTAGGCCAGCTGCCTTCCAGCTCCAGAGACTGGATGCTGACCTCTGGTGCTGTTTACATATTCTCCTGGTAACCTCAGGTTTTCATTGGAGCTTTGGTATCCCTACCTTTCCCAAAATGTATAGGTTGGTAAGAAATCACCGATCATTGTAAATTGATCCTCGTGTCTGGGTGAGGGGCAGAATGTGGAAAAGCTGATGGGAAAGAGGAGACAATAAAATAGGGTTAGTATAGAATGAAAATACATCTCTGCAAGGACAGCACCCCAAGTCAGGATTGAATCTGCGTCTTTGGTGTGTTGAGGCAGACTATAGATCAACAATTAAATCCGAATGAAATGACTCACGAAAACTTCTAAAGTCCTCAATGACTACAAACTTAGAGATAGGCCATTTATAGTTTCAATATTTGTCAAGTAGCTCCTTCTTTCAATGAGATGACCGGTGCCACGTACAACCCATGACCCAAATTCCTCAGCATTCTGGCTTTCATAGAACTCTAAATAACCTTTCTGGGAAAGGCTCTGGGAAAACCTAGACATGGCAAAGCACTGAGGCCGGATGGTGTGAACCCCAACGTCCTGACGGGTGTGCTGAGCAGTTGTGCGGAGTTCTCCAGTACACTTTCAATCTGAGTTTCAGCCTGGAAAGGGTCCTGTCTGTGTGGGAAAACATCATGTATGGTCCCAGTGCTCAAGAAGAGCCAACCAAAAGTCTTGATTGATTATTGCCCGGTGGTCCTAACCTCACACGTCCTGAAGACCCTAGAGAGGCTGGTCCTGGCTCACTTCCAACCCCTGGTTGGATCAGCCTTTTGATTCCCTGCAGTTTGCCTATGAAGAGCCCATTGGAGTCAATGATGCTGTCATCTACCTGCGAGTCAGAGCCTACTGTCATTGATTTCTCAAGTGCCTTCAATACCATACAGCCCTCATTGTTGGGGGAAAAGCTCCATTCAATGCAGGTTGGCACTTCCATTGTATCCTAGATAATGGACTACCTGACTGGCGACCACAGTTTGTGCGGCTTCAGAGCTGTGGGTCAGATGTGGCTATAAGCAACAATGGGGCCCCACAGGGGATTGTATTTCCTCCCTTCCTGTTTACCCAGAATACCTTGGACTTTAGATGCAACGCTGAGTCATGTCATCTGCAGGAATTCTCTGATGACTCAGCGATAGTTGGGTGTATAAAGGGAGGATGGGAGGATGAATACAGGGCCCTGGTGGAAGATTTTGTTAAATGGCGCAAGCTGAATCATCTGCAGCTCAACATTAGTAAGGCAAAGAAAATGAGACTGATTTTAGGAAGACTAAGCCTGCATTGGCCCCTGTTCCTACTGATGGTGAGGACGTGAATATGGTGAGAACCTACAGATACATGGGGTACCTGGATGACAGACCTGAGTGGAGCACCAATACTGAGGCTGTGTACAAGAAGGGCCAGAGTCAACTCTACTTCCTGAGTAGACTGATGTCCTTTGGAGTATGCAGGCCTCTCTTTCACACGTTCTACCAGTTTGTTGTCACCGGTACAATCTTCAATGTGGTGGTGTGCTGGGGAAATGGCATCAAAATGGGTGATGCCAACAGGCTCAATAAACTGATTGGATAGGCTGGCTCTGTTATAGGTGTCAAATTGGACACAGCGGAGGCTGTGATAGAACAAAGGACCCTACAGAAAATCCTGGCAATTCTGGACAATGTTTCTCACCCTCTGCGGGCCAACTTGGCTAAACAGAGAAGCACTTTTATTAATAGACTAAGACAACTGCACTGCTCCAACGAGTGCTAAAAGAATTCATTCTTACTCTCAATTATTATGCTCTATAATGAGTCAACCTATAGCCGGGGAAGTGATATTCCCCTCCTGTTAGACTGTTTGTGGTAAATTATTTTTTATTCTTTCTACTTCTCTCCTAACTTCTGTATATCTGTGCACCTGCAATGACATAGACATAGATATACTTTATTGATCCCAAGTGAAATTGGGTTTCATTACTGCTGCGCCAACCAAGAATAGAGCATCAATATAGCAATACAAAAACCACAAACAATCAAACACCAATATGTAAACTATGCCAGATGGAAATAAGTCCAGGACTAGCCTATTGGCTCAGGGTGTCTGACCCTCCACGGGAGGAGCTGCAAAGTTCGATGGCCACAGGCAGGAACAACCTCCCGTGATGCCCAGTGTTGTATCTTGGTGGAATATGGCTGGAGTCCAACAGCAAAAAGTTCAATATAGAAACATAGAAACATAGAAAATAGGTGCAGGAGTAGGCCATTCGGCCCTTCGAGCCTGCACCGCCATTTATTATGATCATGGCTGATCATCCAACTCAGAACCCCGCCCCAGCCTTCCCTCCATACCCCCTGACCCCTGTAGCCACAAGGGCCATATCTAACTCAATCCGGTCTACAAACACATTCCTCGATCGTAATATGACCAGGATTGCACCATCCATCGTTAACCAGAACAGCAAGCCCCCAACTCCTTTACGCTTACCACTCTCAATGCACTTCTGGTCAGCCTGAACGGTCTAGAAGCCCTCCATGGAAAAGTTTTGGTCAGGTATGTCCATGTGCAGCCACGTTTCAGTAAAACACATAACATTGCTCTCCCGAAATGTTCTCTGACTCCTGGATAGCACCGTCAACTCGTCCATTTTATTACCCACCAAACTCCTCTTCTCCATAAGTCTCTGTTGTCTCTGTTGTCTCGACCTGGTCCTCTTTCCTCGCCTTTTTAATCCCCTCTGCATCCTCTGTGTGTTTTGCTCCAGATTTCAGCTGGGGTTTCCGCTGCTCTGTTCGCTAAACCGGCCGTTATAAGCGCAATCAGCTGGTCCCTGGCGTAAACAATGTGACCATACTGCTGCCAATGCTACTGTGACATTGTAATTTCCTTTAGGATCAATAAACTATCTATGTATCTATCTATCTATCTAAAGAAAAGGACCATATATTGAAACTTTGCTAGCCACCACGCTTTCCTGAGAAAGAAGTTCAGCTCATGGATGAAACTGTTAATATGACAGACTATTTTTCATGACTCTCTATTATGTGAGTTGAGTTCCATCCTTAATCCATCTCATGTAGGTGACTTGGATGTGCGATGATGGGCCGAGCTTCCAGATGACCCCACTCTTCTTTGAAACACTTCTGATGTTGACTGGAATGATAAACTGTATCTTGCACCTTGTTCCATGTGTTTGTCACAGGCCTTCAGACTATCTCAAAGTGATTCTCTACACTTTGTTTTCAGTGTTCCCTCTATGCCTTGTTCCTGGTCTGATTGACCATTTGGCAGGATCTTAGGAATCCTTGAAGGCTACATATTCTGTTGATGATCAACCCATCATGGCAATGTTGAAATAAGCAACACTTCAGCATTTATGATTCTGTGCAGCTCAATAACAGCAATGTTTGGAATCAGTGAAGGCTGCAGTAGTGAAAGGTCCCCAGTCATCTTGTCTTTCATGCCACTGAATCCGGAACCCGGTCTGTCAAGGACTGCGTGGTGGCTGCCCATTCATCCGCCTCCCCGTGATCAACAACGTCATGCACAGGCATTCTCCCTTAAGGGACTAACCCCTTGGGAGAACATCATACTTGAGTTGAGTGTTCACACTTCTGCTACTACATAATAGAGACTACCAAAAATTCGGGATTCTCAGAGAGAATGAATTCCTTCTCATCCCCATCTTAAATGGGCTCCATCTACCCTATTAACCCTCCTCAGAAAAATATGTGTGTCAATAAATCATCACTGACCCCTTTAAACTCCATTGAGTGCAGTCTCAATCTCAAAAGGTAGCCCATTTTGTCCCAGGAATTACTGAGAAAGCCTCCACTCAATTGCTTCTGAGGCAATATAGCCATCATTAAATTAGAGTGAAATTTTAAGCAATACTCTACATTCTAAACATTTCCAGTTTTCTTATCTGCACATAATACAACATTTTATGCCTTGTGTTTCAATTTGATACCTTTCTTACATCCTGTATCTCCTGGTTAGAAGGTGAATTTCCAAGAATAAATCTGATTACTCTCCTGGCAGGATATTCAGCAGCTATCTTTGAGGTTTAAGGCTAAAGTAATTTTAAGTGGATTATTGTTGTCTGATGAACTAAGATACAGGGAAAAGCTTTTGATGGTGTGCCATCCAGACAGATCACACATACATAATTATAATGAGGAAATATAAAAACAGAAAAAAGATACTATGTATTACAACAGGCTTTCTCTCTCTGAAATATTTAATTCTATGGAACATTTCAAGAAACATTTGTAAAGAACATACTGTCCTTCAAAAAATTACACAACATTGGATAAGGACACAGGCAGCTGTGTACATACATCTACTGATGCTTCTGGACACATCTTCAGTGATATTCCTGGAATCATCAGGTGTTTTGGGTCTTTCAACATCATACAGCCTCCTCCAGGTGACCCAGCCGGGGCTGATCAGACCCCAGCTTGTGTCCAGATGGCTAGCTACTTATGACTCCATGGCTCCCCTCTTTTGAGCCACAGCCATCTTGAGGCCCTCTCTGCCATATCGGTGGTACTGCGGATGGCTCGTCTCCTCCTCTCTCCCTCGATGCCCAAAATGCTGAAGGCTCTAACTAAAGAATGGGCTACGAATCCCCTACAACCAACCTCCACTGGGAGACACCTCGCTCTCCATCCAGCCTGCTGACAGTTGCTGACCAGTCCTGCGTACTTGGAGAGCTTCCTTTCAAAGGTCTCCTCCAAGCTATCTTCCCATGGGACTGTCAGCTCCAGCAGCACCACTTGCTTAGTCGACTCAGATACTAGGACAATGTCTGGTCACAGGGTGGTGGCTGTGATATGGTTGGGGAACTTCAGCTGCCCTTCAAAGTCCACCAACAGCTGCCAGTCCCAAATAACTCCTTAAACATTTGCCAATATTTATATACTATTTCTCAAAAGCAGCACAGAGGAAATCAGCCAAGTTTTATTGCTCACCAGATATTCATGTTGGTGCCACAGTTAATTCTGCATTGATTGACTTCAGTCTTCAAGTACATCTCATATGCATTGTACAGACATTTGGGGAAATTTCAGTACAATACAGAGCAGTGTATTTACTCACTCGAAAGCAAAACCTGTGCACTACCTTGAGTTCATATTTAGTGAATCTATCTTTCATAGAGAATAGAACATGGAACAGTACTGGCCATGATATTAGGACTGACCTTTTACTTACTCCAAGTACAACTTAACCCTTCTCTCACATGTAGCCCTCAAATATTCTCTCATACATGTGCCTATCTAAGAGAATTTCATTGTTGTATTTTTCTATTGAATATTTTGAGTATATGTTATATTAAGAGTGGCTTGATCATGAAATGAATTTGCAAATGATTTAACAAAATTAATCCACAATCTGTTTATATTGTTTATACTGTTTATACTGACTAGATGATCCAATTCATAGCGCAAGTCCATAAGATATAGGAGCAGTATTTGACCATTTGGCCCATCGAGTTTCCTCTGCCATTTCATCATGGCTGATTCAATTTTCCTCTCAGCCCTAATCTCCTGCTTTCTCCCCCATATCCCTTCATGCACTGACCAATCAAGAATCTAGCAACCTTTGACTGAAATATTCATAAAAACTTGGCCTCCACAGCTTAAAGAATCTTGCACGGGGACTCCCAAGTCCCTTCCTCCTCAGGTGCTTTAATTTTGTTTCCATTTAGAAAATAGTCTACCCTTTTATTACATCTACCTAAGTTTTATGACCAAACACTTCCCAACTCTGTGTTCCATCTGCCAGTCCTTTGCCCATTCTCCTAATCTAATTCCTTCTGTAGCCTCTCTACTTCCTCAAAACTACCTGCCCCTCTATCTATCTTCATATCATCTGCAAACTTTGCAACTAAGTCATCAATTCCATTAGCCAAGTCATTGACATATAATGTAAAAAGAAGTGGTTCTGACATATACCCTTGTGCAACACCACTAGTCATCAGCAGTTAACCTCAGAAAAGGCTCCCTTTATTCCTACTCTTTGCCTCCAGTTAATCAGCCACTGCTTTATCCGTTCTAGTACCTTTCCTATAATACCATGCACTCAACCTGTTAAGCAGCCTCATGTTTGGCACTTCGTCAAAAGTCTTCTGAAAATCCCAGTACACAACATCAACTGATTCTTTTTTGTCTTTCCTATTTGTAATTCCGTCATAGAATTTCAACAGGTTTGTCAGGCAAGATTTTCCCTTGAGGAAATGATGCTGACTGTGGCCTATTTTATCATGTGTTTCCAAGTACCCCGAAACCACATCCTTAACAATTGATTCCAACATATTGTGTGCAGTTTTGGTCCCCTAATCTGAGGATTGTGTGCAGTTTTGGTCCCCTAATCTGAGAACTGTGTGCGGTTTTGGTCCCCTAATCTGAAGATTGTGTGCAGTTTTGGTCCCCTAATCTGAGGAAAGACACCCTTGCCATAGAGGGAGTACAAAGAAGGTTCACCAGATTGATTCCTGGGATGGCAGGACTTTCATATGAAGAAAGACTGGATCGACTAGGCTTATACTCGTTGGAATTTAGAAGATTGAGGGGGGATCTTATTGAAACATATAAAATCCTAGAGGGATTGGACAGACTAGATGCAGGAAGATTGTTCCTAATGTTGGGGAAGTCCAGAATGAGGGGTCACAGTTTGAGGATAAAGGGGAAGCCTTTTAGGACCGAGATTAGGAAAAACTTCTTCATACAGAGAGATGTGAATCTGTGGAATTCTCTGCCACAGCAAACAATTGAGGCCAGTTCATTGGCTATATTTAAGAGGGAGTTAGATATGACCCTTGTGGCTAAAGGGATCAGGGAGTATGGGGGGAAGGCTGGTACAGGGTTCTGAGTTGGATGATCAGCCATGATCATACTGAATGGTGGTGCAGGCTCGAAGGGCCGAATGGCCTATTCCTGCACCTATTTTCTATGTTTCTATGTTTCTATCTCCTGAACCATTGAGGTCAGACTAATTGGCCTATAAATTCCTTTCTGCTGCCTCTCTCCCTTCTTGAAGAGTGGAGTGACATTTACAATTTTCCGGTCCTCCAGTCACAATGTATTTCAAATCAACTGTATGCCTGCTGGCATTCATGATGTAAAATACTGCAAGCCCTGTTAATTGGTTCACTGGCGAGACCCATGGCAGGGGAACAGTGTGGTCTCAGTTGTGCTGCGGGTTGCCTGCTGGAGCTCCCCAGTGGAGGAGATGCTGGAGCCAGTGCGGAAGAGAGTCGAGCTATGGTGGTGCACTGGAGTCCATGCTCGGCTGGGGGCTGGCCCTTCCGCCAGTGCAGCTCGCCAGTATTCCCTCGGAGGATTGTGTTCACCACCAGCACGTTACGAGGAACTGTTGCAGGCTTGTTCTTGCAAAAACATGAATTCAGGACAATATGCTATGAACCATCGATCTACAGGGCGTGACACTCAGGGACTTAAGCTATATATTTTTTGTGAAAGTGTTTTTTTCTGCTATTGTGATCATACCTATATATACCTTGTGCTGTGTCTGACTGTTGGTACTGTGGTTTGTACCTTGGTCCCAGAGAACTGCTGTTTCGTTTGCCTGTATTCATAAATATGGTTGAATGACAATTAAAGTTGAATGTGTGATGACCAATCCTGCTGTTAGCTCTGATAGCATCTGATTAAATGGGAGAAAAAATAAAAATTATTGCCATGTTTCTTCTAGGGAAGACAAGTGCATCAGATAATCAACTTTGCAATACTGGAGTGGAGGTTTTGTATAGTTAATATACTACCACAAACAAGTGGCCAGTTAAAGTCAGAAGATTGATCAGGAAAGGCAAACTGAGCACTTTAAAAATGATGGGGTAAGATAATTTATTAATTATGTTGCTTTCTCCTTGAAATTGGTTGTGCAATTGAATATGCCAAATATGATTAGCCTGCTACTGAAATTCATCTTGCATTAGAATTAGATGATATTGGATATTGGACAAATGATTTACAACTAGATAATCTCAAAAATAAATCATTTTGCATTGCAACGTTTCAATAAACACTTGAAAGAGAAGACAGTCGCAAACAGAGTAAAAATAGGAGCAATAATATGAAATATATTACTTTCTAGTCTTATATGGAATCATAGAAGCTAATGCACAGAAAAATAAATCATGTCCTTGTTAGCTAATGAAGATCTATATTACTTAAATTTACCTTCCAGTTTTTGGACTGCAGGTTACAACATTTGGTATATGTTGAACTATTTTTAAAATTGTATAATTGCTTCAGCATTTTTCAAACTTTCAAGATCCCCAGCATCCTCCTGCTGAAAAATATCTTCTCAACTCTTTTACAATTATTTTAATTTCAGGACATTGGTTACCTCTCTCCAGATTTCTTGCCATTTAGTCTATATTATTTCAAACTACATCAAAAAATGAATTGGAGCTGCTTAAAACCTGAAGTAAAACAGAAAATGCTAAAAACACCCAGAAGATCAGACAACATGTCTGGAGAGAAAAAGAAGGTTAATGTTTCAGTTCAAAGAGCCTTCCTCAGAACTAGGAAAGATAAATCACATTAATTGCAAAGAGGAGGAGAGATGGATTGGACACAGGAAATATCATTGTTAAGGAGAGGTCAGGGTTGCTGACCTTGGGGAGATAATCCAAAATCAGAAGCAGGTTTATTATCACCGGTATATGACGTGAAATTTGTTAACTTCGCAGCAGCAGTACAATGCAATACATAATACAGAAGAAAAAAATAAAATTATAATAACAGATAAATAACTAAATCAATTACAGTATACATGTATTGAATAGATTAAAATTATGCAAAAACAGAAATATCATATATTAAAAAAGTGAGGTAGTGTCCAAGGATTCAATGTCCATTTAGGAATCGGATGGCAGAGGGGAAGAAACTGTTCCTGAATCGCTGAGTGTGTGCCTTCAGGCTTCTGTACCTCCTACCCAATGGCAACAGTGAGAAAAGGGCATGCCCTGGGTGCTGGAGGTCCTTAATAATGGACACTGCCTTTCTGAGACATTGCTCCTTGAAGATGTCCTGAGTACTTTGTAGGCTCGTGCCCAATATGGAGCTGATTAAATTTACAATCCTCTGCAGCTTCTTTCGGTCCTGTACAGTAGCCCCCGCCCCCACCACTCCATACCAGACAGTGATGCAGCCTGTCAGAATGCTCTCCAGTCTATGGATTAGTGGAGATAATTACAGTAAGTTATGAAATAAGTACAGTTAGTGAAAGAGAATATAAAATGCAGGGCTCAATGACATGTTGAGCACGTCAGACTGTATTACTGGACAGGAGGTAACTCCCTAATCCCACCTAATTCATCTTGGCTGTAGGTGTACAATCCCAGTATCCCATACCAGGATTATCTGAGGGCCTTCTGTTTCTTCCTTCTACAGAGACCCAACCAGTTCCCCTCCACCAGAACACTCATTTTCCTGACTGAACTTGTTAAGTAACCTCTTCAATTCCACTTGCTTTCTGCAGATCAAAACATTATCTATGGGAAGACACATGAGCCTACTCTCTGCTTCCCTTTTTGTGGAATATGTGGAACAACCTTGTTCCAGTCCTACTTGGGCCATCTCTCTCAACTCTTTTACTGGTACATTGACGACTGCATTAGTGCGGCTTCCTGTGCTCATGCAGAACTCAGAATTTCATCATTTTTGCTACTAATTTCCATGCTGCTCTCTCCTTGACATGTTCCATCTCTCACCTTCTTTTCCCTTTCATCCTCCTTAATTTTGAAGAATTTTGCAATGCCAGATGCATTTTCCACTCCCTATCAGCATTTTGAAGGGACCAGCTATTTGCAGTTCAGTTCGCAGCTGACTTCTGCATCTATGCATCATGACGTGGATGTCTGAAGTGAGCTGGAGGTTAAATGTCAGGGCAACTGATGCTCAGTACCATCCCCTCCTCTGTAAACTCCTTCACCAGAGATAGCTCTGTCCAGGGATGGGACAATAACAATGTGAGATAAGGGGCTGGATATACTTCACATCTAGCCTCTGAGTGTACAACCTGCCATTGTGGTCCTAGTCATTCAATTTAGATTGAAGGAGTAAGTGCAAGTAAATAGGTACTTCTTGTGTAATATTAACTGTAATATTTTCGCATTACTTGCATTTAAATTGTGTTTTACTTGGGGTTTCATTTCACCTTTACTTTTGGAATTATTGCAAGATTACATAATCTTATTAACAAAAGCCTTTGGCGAGCAGTCTAACGGCCAAGCAAGTGATCTTTGGGTGGGGCCTCAGGATCAGCCACTGGAGGCCTAGCTGCAAGGTGGTCCCTGCCAATGAGGCCCCAACTCGACTGGAACTACAAGGCTGTAAAAAACAGTGCAACCACAGGAACAAAAGCAGATGGTAGGTCTGAGTCTTGCCTACTGACATCCTCCTGTAAATCTGGTCCTTTACTAACAATAAATATTAATAACTTATTTAGAGAGCACTCCTCGTGCAAACAATGCAGTTTAAAGTGCTTTATAATGTGATAAAGTACAAACATGAAAATAAAAGACAAAATGACGTTAGTTAAAAGCAAGGTTAAATAAATGGGTTTTGAGCTGGATTTAGAAATGTCAACTGAGTCTGCATCCCTTGCAATTTTAGGTATTGAGTTCTGTAGTTTAGGAATGTAGTTTTAAAAAGCTGACCTGCCAATTATCTTTCGAGGGAAATTGCTTACATTTAAGAGACTGATGGAAAAAGACCAGAGAGTTTGAGCAGGATTATAAAACAAAAGCGATTCTCTGATGTACTCTGGTCCCAGACCACTGAGAGATTTAAAAACAGGTAACAAAACTTTAAAATCAATTCTAAAAGGTACAGGTAGCAAACCAGAGTAGCTAAGACAGAAGTGATATGCTCCCTCATCCTGGTTTTAGCTAAAAGTCAAGCTGCGGTATTCTGAAAGAGTTGATGTCTGTCGATGGATTGCTTCAGAAGGCCAGTAAAAAGTGCATTGCAGTAATCTAGCCTATCTAACATAAAGGCATCTGAACAGGTTATGACCAAGTGGATTCTTCAATAAACCTCTGAAGGGAATACAATGAATCTTCATTGAAATGAAACTAAGACTTCTGGAATGAGCCCAGCTGGCTTGCTTCACTCGAGTTTAAACGGTTGAAGGCTAACATAGCTTTATGTTAAATGATAATGGGGTTTGAAAGCTGTTTCCCTATTGATAGAATCCAGAACAAAAGGACTGGACAAGTCATGGACATGCTCTGGGAACAGGCTGTGACATCTGTCCTAAATTATATTTTTCAATCAATATAGCACTAAACTTTTATTAGATAAGGAAAGTAAGGGATAATTTCCCTTAATTAAGGATTATACTGTCAGGAGACAGTAAATTCATGGGTGTTTTTATCATACTGCTGGCTTGTGCCTTGGTGATGGAGAAGGATTTCAACAGGTGAGCTCTACACCAGGGACCACACCCTCCCAACCCCAGAATTTTAGAACAAATGTCATCTGTCAGGGTTCATACTGCCTATTGTGAATCCATGCTGACCGATGGTGTAATGACATCCACGCTGGACTTCAACACAAGCGGTCCAGGGTTCGAGTTCAGCTGGCTCCTTGCACGCTTTCCATCCGTGCTGGGTTGAGTGTCGAGCTAGCAACTCGGCTTCGGAAAAACAGAAAAATGTTAAAGAAATGGCAAGATTGCCACACAATGCATGACAAGGCGCAGAATGGAACAACAACAACAATTGTTAACCTGTAGGTTGATTTTCAAACATATACAATTCTTACATACTAGAAGGACCTATCAATGAATTTCAGGTGAACGAGTCATCTGCTGCAGAAAGCTGAGAAGAGATCTTTCTTAAGTTCAGGCTGAAGAGTGCCCTTGATATCTTCATCTCTGTAGCACTTCCCCACCCTTAATGCCTGCTAATATTTATGTCTTTTTTGCCAATTATCTAGTGATGACCTCATCTGCATGTAAAGTTTTCACAACTGCATTGATCAGGTCAAATGGCAGGAGCCGTAGGTTATCAGACAACATTGTTTCTTCTGATTAGGTTGCTGTCTCAGTTAAGTCAGCAATATACTTCCGAAGCTTGGATAGTATTGTGTCTCAAGAGGATGTCCAGTTAAAGATTACAATGAACAGCTTGAACCTTCGACAACTCAGCTGTGCTAAAAAGCTGAGTTTAGCAAAAGTCTCACAAAAAAATTCCATCATAGCCTGAGCTGGGCCAGTGTTTGTGGAATAAAATGGAAAGTTGCATTCTTCAAGGAAGTTTTGAGTACATCCTTGACTCATTTTTCCTCTCTGTCCTTCTGGCATCCTCATCCAGTGGTAGAACTAGGAATGGAGTACCTGTTCTGGAAGCTTGGTGTTAGATACGTGAAAGACGTGGCCTATCTAACTTGGCCAGCTGGGGGTGTTGGCCTAAGGAAATACACAGTTGTTGGTTTTGTTTGTTCTTCTAGTGAATTTGGAGGACTTTGCAGAGATGGCCCTGGTGATATGTTTCCAATGCCTCGAGGTCACTGCTGTAAGTAGTCCAGGTCACTGAGACACAGGTGCACACTGGCAATGATGGAACCCAAGTACGGAGGGAAGACACACTCTCATGTAGAGATAACAACTGGAGTTTATATCTAGGAATATCAATGGAACATCTGTGGCTCAACTGAGCAACATCGCAAGATGAAACATTCCCAAAAGTAGCACCCCACGATAAGCGCTAAAGAGAGTCTGCTTAAATGATAAAGGTACACTGAATCCCCAAGCCTATCAAAATAGGCTTAACAAGGTTAAACAATTAATAACTCCCCGTTAAGCAACAATTGACTATTTAAGGTGCTCTAGAAACCTTGGAGCCTAGTGCTCTGCTGCTTCATGTACAGGCCCAAAGAGCTCATAACAGGCAGGGATTAGTGCTACCTGGTAGACTGTGAGAGATGTGCCGTACCTGAGGCCTAGATCTTCTGTTCCTTCTGTTAAATCAAACAGGTCTGTGCTGGTGTAGTGAAGATGCTAATCAATGTTTGCTTTTGCTGAAAGTAAGCTCTCAAGATAAATGAGGTGGTCCATGTTTTTCATGATCATGTGATGAAACTTTATGGTTGGAGGGTAGTGTGGTATATCAAAGTTCAAAATTCAAAGTAAACAATATCAAAAGGTATATATATAAACCTTCAGATTCATTTTTGCAGGCATACACAATAAATCATAATAGAATAATAATCATAATAAAATCAATGAAAAGCCACACCAACTTGGGTGTTCAACCAGGATGCAAAAGAGAACTGTGCAAATATGAAAAGGTAAAAAAGGAATAATAATAATAATAAATCAATAAATAAGCAATAAATATTAAGAACCTGAGATGAAGAATCCTTGAAAGTCAGTCCATAGACTCAGGGATTATTTCAATGATGGGGCAAAAAAGTTGAGTGAAGTGATCTCCTTTGGTTCAAGAGCCTGATGGCTGAGGGGTAGTAACTATTCCTGAACATGGTGGGTGGTGTGAGCCCCGAGGCCCCTCTACATCCTCCCTGATAGCACCTTTTCAGCAGTGAGAAAAGAACATAACTTGGGTGGTGGGAGTGTACTTGATGATGAATGCTGCTTTCCTGTGACAATGCTCCATGTAGCTGTGCTCAATATTGGGGAGGGCTTTACCCATAATGAACTGGGCTGTATCCACTACCTAATGTAGGAGTTTCTATTCAAGGGCTTTGGTGTTTCCATTCCAGGCTGTAGTGCAGCTGGTTAATATACTGTCTATCACACACCTATAGAAGTTTGTCCAACTTTTAGATGACATGGTGAATCTTTGCAAACTGCTAAGGAAGTAAAAGCACTTCTATGCTTTCTTCATAATTGCACTTATGTGTTGGGCCCAGGACAGTTCCTCCAAAATGATAACATCAAGGAATTTAATGTTGCTAACCCTTTCCACTTCTGATCATCCAATGAGGACTGTACGATGGATTTCTAGTTTCCTCCTCCTGAAGTCAATAATCAGCTCCTTGTTCTTGCTGACACAGAGTGAGAAGCTGTTGTTGAGGCACACTCAGCCAGATTTCTAATCTCCCTCCTACATGGTGATTTGTCACCAACTTTGATTTGGCCTATGACAGTGATGTCGTCAGCAAGCTTGAAGTTGGTACTGGAGCTGTGCTTAACCACACAGTCATAAGTATGAAATAAGTAGAGCAGTGGGCTAAGCACACAGCCTTATGGTGAACCTCTGCTGATGGAGATTGTCACGGAGATGCTGCAGCCAGTCCGAACCGGCAATCAAGGATACAACTGCACAGTGAGTTAATGAATGGGAGTTTGGTGGAGGACTTAGATCTCGTGGATGCTTAATGTCAGACCCATCCTCGCAATCAAACAAGGAACTTTATTGTACCCTGCTATATATAACAATACTCTAACTAAACTAAACTAATCAAACTAAACCAACTAAAGTAACTAATATGCTTCAGCGAACAAGTCAACATTTTTCTGGAATTTGAGTCCTGTCTTTGCACAAGCACAGCTTGTCTACTGGGATTCAGTGATCTGAATTCTGGAGTAAAGTTACTTTGGAGTTTGTCATGAATTTTGAAGGTTATCTATACTTCCAGGGGAATTTTGATAAAATGAGGTTTGAGATTATAGGGAGAAAGACTGTAAAATCTGATGGGGAAAAGATGGAGCCTGGTTTGACAGTGCTCTTCACTGAGATTTGTTCTCATGTAAATGCACTCAAAATGCTGGTGGATCTCAGTAGGCCAGGCAACATCTATGGCAACAAAGTACAGTCAATGTTTCAGGCCGAGACCCTTCCTCAGGTGTTTCTTGGAATTCCAACATCTGCAGATTTTCTCTTGTTTGTGATTTGGTTCTCTTGTAGACCATTGTGGAGCAAACACAGGGTGGAGACATTTTAATGGGCAGTGTTTTTTCAGGAAGTGGAGTTCCACACTTTCTCCCAATTGGTGGAATAAATGCTGAAGAAACCCACATACAATGTCATAAAGTTAATTGGTACAAAAATAGGCTAATAGGCTGTTGTGTCCATTAACTCTGTAAGGACCTTCAAACACCCACTTTCCCTAATCCTACACTAATTCTATTTCATTCTTCTCAGACTTCCAATAACTCCTCTCAGGTTCTACCACTCACGTACACACAAGGGTATTTTTATACTGGCCAATTAACCAAACAGTCTGTACATCCTTGGACAATGAGAAGGACATTGGAACATCAGGGTGGAGTGGGGTGAGCACACAAGGTCACAGGGAAAATGTGCAGACTCCACACAATCGTATCAGAGGTCAGGATTACTGGTTCCAGTAGACTCTGGATCTTTGGAATTATCTACTCAAGAAGGCTGTGGAGACTTTTCACTGACTGCAGTCAAGCTAGAGACTAAAAGCATTTCAGTTATAAAGGGATGGAAGAGATTTGGAACTTGTGCAGGAAAATTACATTGGGAGAAAAACTATGGTAAGGTCTGCACACCGTCGCAGATTTCAAAGCTAAACGCAATGTAGTTTCCAACACCAGTGCCTCTCTCCCGGATGAGCTAAGTCTTTTTTACACTCAATTTGATGTCACCAATACTAAGCCCCTGAGGAGACCTGCAGATGATGCGACTGGAAGCTTGGTCATCTTTGAGGCCGAAGTACGTAGGTGTCCTCTCCCAATGTAGAGTACCCTCCTGCTTCAAAACATCTACCATTGTCCCTGTACTTAAAAAGACCAAGGTAACATGTCTGAATGACTGGTATCCTGTCACTGTCACCTCAATAATGTGCAAATGCTTTGAGAGGCTGGTCAAGGACTACATCTGTAGCTGGCTACCACCCACACTGGACCCCCTGCAATTTGCCTACCAACACAACTGATCAACAGACAATGAAATAGCCAGAGCTCTACACACCATCCTTACACATCTGGAGAAGAGGGATGCTTATGTGAGAATGCTGTTCTTGGACTACAGTTCAGCTTTCAACACCATTATCCTCTCCAGGCTCGACAAGAAGCTCAGAGACCTCGGCCTACACCCTGCCTTGTGCAGCTGGATGCTGGACCTCTTGTCAGATCGCTAGCAGGTGGTAAGTGTGGACTCCCTCACCTCTGCCCCTCTGACTGTCAACACAGGTGGTCCTCAGGGCTGTGTACTAAGCCCCTCCTTTATACTTATGACTGTGTCACCACCCACAGTTCCATCTGCTAATTAAATTGCTGAGGACACTATACTGATTGGCCTAATCTCAAATAATAATGAGGGAGCCTATAGAGAGGAAGTCATCACCCTGACACAGTGGTATCAAGAAAACAACCTCTCCCTCAATATTGTAAAAACAAAGGAGCTGGTTGTGGACTACAGGAGAAATGGAAAGAGGCAAAATGCTATAGACATCATAGACATCAATGGATCTAGGGCTGAGATGCTGAACAGCTTTAAGTTCCTCGACATAAACATCACTGAGGATCTCACGTGGTCTGTACATACTGGCTTGTGGAGAAAAAGACACAATAGTGGCTGTTTCACCTCAGACCATTGAAGAAGTTTGGTATGGCCCTCCAAATTCCAAAAACTTTCAATAAGGGCACAATTGAGAGCATCCTGACTGGCTGCATCACTGCCTGGTATGGGAACTGTAGTTCCTTCAATTGCAGGACTCTGCAAAGAGTGGTGTGGGTAGCCTGGCACATCTATAGATGAGAACTTCCCACTATTCAGGACATTTACAAAGACAGGTGTGTAAAAAGGGCCTGAGGGCACCCGAGTCACCCCAATCACAAACTGTTCCAGTTGCTAACATTTGGGAAATAGTACCACAGCATGAAAGCCAGGACCAACAGGCTCCTGGACAGCTTCTTCCACCAGGCCATCAGACTGCTTAATTCATGCTGACACATCTGTATTTCTATGTTATATTGACTATCGTGTTGTACATAATATTTATTATAAATTACTATAATTTCACATGACACATTCGAACGGAGACATAACGTAAAGTTTTTTGCTCATGTATAGATAGGAAGGATGTAAGTAATAAAGTTAATTCATTTCAATTCAATTCAAGATCGTCATCACATACTGTGAGCTTTTGTTTTCATGAACAACCAACCATTTGAAGACATGATGACTAGTCCAGGAGTTTCCGACTTTATCCATGTACAGATGATTTAGCAAAGATCAGCTCTGTGAGATGCATCTGAATGTTTCGTTCAAGGCAGATTCGGGTCCACAAGTTCCAATTTAACACTCAATGTAGCAAACAGAAAGGGATAAATAATTCCCACAGAATAGCTGCAAGCTAAATAACATGGATTTTAAGTACTTGGCAAAGTAAAAATTACAGGAGGAAATATTCTTCAATATTGCATCAAAATGTTATGCTTTAAAACACATTTTATTGCATGGTGCGGGGAGAATCAGCAGTTGTATTCAACATTGAATCAGAAATATACAAACAGCAGCAAAAGTGATGGGTAAATAAGAGTGGAACTGATTAGGTATCAAATAGAAACGTTCAGCAGAGAGAGGAGGAATGCAGGGTTTCTTTCTGTACAGAGATTCCATTAAACAAACTAAATGCATCTGAGCTTAAAGATAATCTGGGGATCAATTCCATGAGAATTCACAGCCTTCAAATTGCATGCACTGTGAATGCACTAACATCCATGCAAATTCCCAAGTCTGACAATTTTGGTACCAATAGTTTAAAATAAAGAGTTGGCATTTGAAACAAATCTGCTGACTGACAGTTAACCTGCTGGAATGTAACTGAAGTCTTAAACAATATCTCTTGTTTTTGAACTGAACTACCTTCGTTCAGCCAGAATTGATTTTAATGTCCTTTCCTTTCTACAGGTCAAGCCATCAAGTCAGGTACAATTTATAAGGAGATAATCTAGTCCATTTCAATCCAGTCTCTTCCTTCCCTCATCTACTTTCCTCTTTAATAAATTCAAGCCTGTAATCATTTGGGTTGGAGATGACTGCGTTATAAATCTTCACAAGTGTTGTCAAGCATTGGTTGTAACAAGTTCCAGTTAGGAGGATGTCTGGTAACTGTTATCGATCACAGGTGGTGTAGAAAAATTGCTTTTTTATTTTATGTAGCAAACACCAAATAAATTTCACATTTAAAATATTTTACTTTCAATTTATGACTTTCACTCTTGTAGATGGAAAGTAGGTTCAATCTTAGAGAATTGCAGTAATTGAACTATAGATTTCAGCTGTATTTTTGTCAGTGTCATTGCCCAATGAGTTCTTTTTTTTCTCTTATTACAATGAGCAATACTTATTATTCCTTTTGCCTAATAGTTCACTTAGTAGGTTGCAATGCGCTCACCACTTCTTGCATATCCCATCTAGAGAAGGCAAATCTAATTGTTTCAACTCTACTAAGACCATTACACCTACCAATGGCGTTGTCAAAAAGAAAATTACTCATTGCTTAATCTAAGAAGAATGAAATTAGGACCAAATTTCAATCATTTTTATGGTATCATTAATCACTGCCAAAGAATACTTTTACCTGTTCCAAGCATCCTTCACAGAGGTAATTGGGTCTCATTGCCAGAAGATTTGGCTGGCCTATATGTGGATAGTCCCTTCCAGCCATCTTAAACCCTATTAGGGATTAAAACATGCAGAATTTGTATCTCCCAGTTTCTGGACTCATATGTACGTCTTACTCCCTTCCTGGTATTTGAACATACAAGCTAGTGGATAACATTCTGTTAGCCAGTGGTATTGGATGATTTTCTAATCTATCATACTGCAAATTTAATGGGTGCATAATTGTCTTGTATGTAGTATTAGTTGTGCACAATAATTCCTATTTTAAAGCTTTCGGATTTTTGTGTCATGTAATGAAACTAGTCTCTGGACTGTGACAATGTTTGTATAAAGTTCCAGAGCTCTGATGGAGAACGCATGAATAACCTATTTTTACCTTAGCTGAGCTCCTCGTGGTTTAGATGCACCGATTTGTACATGATACAGACTTTGGTATAATCATTGAACACAGATAATTCAAAATAATAAACTTCAGTTTTCAATGAATACATTTTTGATCATATTGTTGACATAATCTATATTGGCTATCCTGTCTAGTTCTATTACTGCTTAATAATATACTTTTGGTCTGTTAGTGATATCAGTCTTCAGATATAAGCCTGAATCGAATGCTTCAATCCAGATGGACTATAGGGGCATCATAGAGTGATAGATTCATACAAAATGTATACTAGCCCTTCAGTTCATTGAGCAGACATTCACTTTAATTCTTGCATAATCCCATTTATTCCCCCACATTCTGAGATTCTTCTACTCAGCTACAGACGAAGGATAATTTACAATAGTCAGTTAATCTGACAAATGTCCCATTTTTTTTGGTTTGTGGGAGAAAACTGGACCACCCAGAGGAATCCCACATAATCACAGAGAGAGCAATCTAATTTTGCCTAGGCAGTACCAATGGCACGATTGACATTGGGCCATCGAGGCAGCAACTCTACTGAGTTGTGCCACTGTGCTCTTCACTCCTTTGCATCTCATAAACAAAGCAGATGTTCAAACAATGATCTTGATAGTTCAGACCACTTCGCAGCTTCATTGAAATCTAGGTCGCTCACAACCACCAGTCACGTGCAGAGAGATGACTCTTACAGTAAAGCGGAGAAATGACTAGTTAACTGCTTTCAGAGTTGGTAGTTGGAAGAAGACCATTGGTAGGGAATCTTTTACAACCATGACTAACCAGACAGTGATTGAACTAATGTCCCAGCTAAATCCAGCAACTGCAATAAGATGGACTCCCCTCATGATTACAAGAAAATGTCAGAGTTAATCACAGGATGTAGGTTTAAATTAACAACTTTAGCTAATTGCATAGGGAAAGCAGCTCCCAATAATGAGGTTAAATAAAACTGTTTTACAACTTTCAGTTCCAGGTCTACCCAAATTGGCCGATCACTCTTATCGACCCAATATAACCAAGAAGACATGTATCGCACATTAACAGCCCAATAATACATTCTTAGATTAGGCAAAGCAAGACCTCCATCCTTTTTCAATTTTTGTAAGTGACATTTACTAATGCTTGGTCTTTTATTATTCCAAATAAAAGATAAAATAATAGAATCAATCCGATCAAAAAACTTCCTAGTCAAAAAGACAGGAATATTCTGAAATAAATATAAAAATTTTGGTAAAATCATCATTTTATTGATATGAATACGACCAACCTAATAAATTAACTGTGCTTTTTGGAATAACTCCTCAAAATATTCATGCTATTTCTGTGTCTGACCAACATGTTATTGCATTTGTTACATTGATAGCTAGGAGGGCCATTTTGTTGAAGTGGAAGGATACATCAGCTCCCTCTTTGTCACAATGGTTCTCTCAAGTGATGCTATGTCTTAGTTTGGAGAAAATTAGAAGTCGAACCTTTGAACCTTTATTTGATTTTGAGAAAAGATGAGGTTCATTTGTTCATTATTATCATTTGAGCTAATTGATAGAATTTTTCCACGATCTAATTGTAAATTTTTTAGTATATTTTCTTTTCTTGCTGGCGGTTTGATGTTTATTTTTCAAAGCTTTTTGTATGACGCATGACTCCGGGGTTGTACACCTAATGGCTTTTTTTCCCTCAATTTTCTGCTTAGTAGGTTTTTTTTGTTATCACCAAATTTTTTTTCAATCTTTAAGATAATGTCTTTTTTGAGACGTTGTAAGTGTCGTTACTTCAATGTACTTACGTTGTTTTTTTTGTATAATATAACAATAAAAATATTTGAAAAGAAAGAAAATGCCAGAGTTTGGTACAGATATAGCGGTATATGGGCAAAGTTCCATTTTAGATCATTTCCTCTCTCTGAGCATCACCAGGATTGGAAACCATCATAAGTATGCTTTTATTTTCTCCCCTTTAATCTAAGAATTCTAATATCCCAAGTGAAACTAGTGCTCCGTATGGGTAAATTATCTTGTTTATGAACAGTGACCCCAAGAAAATCTGCATGTTAAAAAAGAGTAAGTACCACTGGTGAGTATTTATTTTTATTTTTTTTAGATATGCAGCCCACAGTAACAGGCTCTTCTGACCCAATGAGCCTGTGACACTCATTGACACCCATGTGACCTGTATGCTTTTGGAATGTGGGAGGAAACCAGAGCACTCAAAGGAAACCATGGGGAGAATGTGCAAGCTCCTTACAGAAAATGGTGGGGATTTGAACTTGGATTCCTGACACCGTAATAGTGTTAAGCCAGAGCAAATAAATGTCTAGTTAGCCTGTTTTCAATGCAGGTGGTTAAAAAAGGAACATTGCAAGGGATCACTGTTCATATCCAGCCAAAATTCTGAATAGATGATCCATTTGTATTTTCTCTTGATCTAAGGATCTGGCACAGTAAAGGAGTTGGGGCAACCAGCCATAATTATGTGGAATGGTGGGGCTGGTTTGAAGAATCAGGTGGTCTAATCCTGCTCCTATTTTCTTGCTTTTTGTCCTGAACATCAAATATGCAAGTTTTCGCCAATGGATTCATTCCATAAAATGGTTAGAGCACTGGATGTAGGAAATACTTTGAAAAAAGAGAACATCACAGCTGATATTGTCAGCTGATACTGAAAAATTGTTCTCTAGAACCTGCTGTGGCTGTAGTTCCTGTAGAGTTGCAACACTAATAACAAAATTATTCAGATATGATCTTCAATATAAAGCAGAAGCAAACCTGTCTAACTTACTAGCAATGAATTAATCCATTCTGATCTATCGACAAAATTATGGTAATATTTTCATCAGTGTTACCAAGTGACACCTAAAATACAGCTTCTGAGCACTTAACTTATGGACAGTCCATACATACAAAAACAAGTGTTCAGGAGCCCAGTGAGAAGGATTTTAAAGACTGCTGTGAGGCTCTAAGCATTTTCTGCTGTATGGGAACTCAGTTAACAGCCACATTTCCAACCTGCTAACCATTCAGGCTACAAACAATTCATTCAGAAAGAGGTTGCTGTTACAGCACTGCTCAGCCAGATGTTCAATCTCCCTTCTATATGCTGATTACGCAACCGGCAACAATGAACATTAATTGAGACAGGTTATATAAAAACAACCAAACATTTATTAAACATGGATAAACGATAAGGAAAAAACAAATGAAAACTTTAACCGGAAGTTAACCGTTATGCAGCTGTTCAACAAATCATCACTTGGCACTAGTTCTTAAAGCGTTAAATGCAAAAACAGTTCTTAAAGCGATAAAGTCAGATATAGTACTTAAAATGGTAAATTCGAAAGTCCAACAGATTTATACGTTCAATTGGGAGAGACTTCTCTGGAGAAGGATTTCTTCATAGACACGACTTTCCTGCTGGTTCTGTCCACAGGATTCACGATGCAGCAAATAAACAGTTTAAAACAACTGACCTTGGCTTCTAGACAGCAAACCTTTGCCTGAACTCTTTGCTATTTTGGCAAGAGTTATCTCTGATGCAGGTCGCTACTCCTTCAACGAAGACTCAATAAGGTCGATCCCTTGTTAAACTGCCAAACGATGCCGACTGCTCTCGATCCTTCGGTCCTGTACTTCGATAAAGTCTTCACTCTCTGTTCTACTGCTGGAATAGGGTAAATCAGCACATCTAGCCAAAAATTTCCAGTCCAATAATATTGTAACTTGCAACAGAACGCACAACCGTTTCACAAATGAAACTGCGTCACAAAAACAAACAAGCAACAGAAACGGAGATACAGCACGTTCTACCTGGAAATCTACAAACTAAAGGCTAACTGCGTCAAGTTAAATATGGCATTGGAGCTGTGCTTAGTCACACAGTCATAAGTGTAAAGTGAGTTGAGCAGAGGGCTAAGCGCACAGCTTTGTGATGTACCTGTGCTGATCGAGATTGTGGAGGAGATGCTGTTGCCATTCCAAACTGACTGGGATCTGCAAATAAGGAAATTGAGGATCCAATTGCTTGAGGATGTATTGAGGCCAAGGTCTTGAAGCCTAATTTTGAGGGGATGATGGTGTTGAATGATGAACTGTAGTTGAGAAACAGTATCCTGATTTTTGCATCCTTGCTGTCCAGATATTCCAGGATTGAGCGAAGAGCCAATGAAATGGCACTTGCTGTGAATCTGTTGCTCTGGGAGGCAAATTGGAGCAGATACAAGTCACTTCTTAGGCAAGAGTTTATATATTTCATCACCAACCTCTGCAAACACTTTGTCACTGTGAATGTAAGTGCTACTGGATGATAGTCATTGAGTCATGTCACCACATTCTTCTAGGCTCCAGTACAACTGAAACCTGCTTGAAGCAGGTGGTATCTCAGACTGCTGAAGCGAGACGTTAAAGAAATCAGAGAACACTCCAGCCAGTTGATCAGCACAGGTCTTTATTACTTGGCCAGGTACCCTGTCTGGTTTGATGCTTTTGTGGGTTTACCATCCTGAAGGCTGTTCATATATTGGCCTCAGAGACTGAAATCACAGAATCATCTGGGGCTGTAGTAGCTTGTGATGGTTCCTCTATGTTTTGATAATCAGCAATTACGTTTGTACACTCATGAGTATGCAGGCTCCCATAGGTTAGTGTTTCATTGTTGTTGCATTTAACTCCCTTCCCTTCATTTCAGTCTGGCTGAGTCTTGAGCAAAGCACAGCAATGGATAGGCTCCCTGCATACCTTAGCCCTTGTTTCAAAAAAAGAGTACAACTGTGCAGACTGACACTGCAAAGGAGTGGAATTAACTAAGCATTAAATTACTGCTTTTGATCTGATTAATAACTAAATTGGTATTAGATTTAGTTAAATGGCCCTGTTGGACTCATATTTCTTATTTTTCCTGCTATTCTGCACAGTTCGAATTAAAACTCAATGACTGTTCTATCTGCTTCACTGTCTTTTGCTCTGCACTTGGGCCATCATCCACATCCTTGTCAGCAAGAGTCAACCACCAAGGTGGACCCAACGGAGCGAGAACAGCTGACCATGGGTACTTCATTGGGCAGGTAAGAGAGAAGCTAAAGTCAATAGAGGCTGGGTTGGTAGACGAGACTAATGCAGTACATCATCTACTCGCAGAGTGCCATGCCCCCATCTCAATCAACGCTCCTGGTCAAATAGAGGATAAGTTAAAGTTAATGGAGTCAGGCTTGGCAGAAATGGCTGGTGCAGTGTTACAATTGCTTTCAGAGCAGTAAGCCCGGTCCAAACAGGAAAAGCAGGTGTCAGCACTCACTGCAATGTTTCAGCAACTCAACACAGGCAGCCAGAAGAGGCAGATAGCAGCCGATTCTGCTCTCACTGCCCTGTTCAGCAACTCATAACAGACAGACACAATCATGAATGCTCTTGCTGCCACTACGCAGCAACCTTCTGCCAGGACAGTCTCTCTCTCAGCATCTCCCCTGCAGCAGTTTAGTCATCCTCAGCCACTAATGCCCCTGTTCCCATTGGCAGCTTCTGGACCAGAACCAAGCATTCCTCCACCATGCAGATACTCTGGTGACCCTGTCAGCTGCAGGAAATTTATTACCCAGTGTGAGCTGACTTTCCTCGCTCAACCAGGTTGGTTTGGTGATGATGTGCATGAACTGGCTTACATAATGAATCTCTCAGATGGACCCGCACTCAGCCTGTTCAATGGTCTATGAGAACAAAGTTCCCTGCAGCCAAGTCTTTCTGACAATTCATAGTTCAATTAAAGACAATATTTATTCTTCCAGTATGCTGTG
Source organism: Mobula hypostoma (assembly GCF_963921235.1). Taxonomy (NCBI): domain Eukaryota; kingdom Metazoa; phylum Chordata; class Chondrichthyes; order Myliobatiformes; family Myliobatidae; genus Mobula; species Mobula hypostoma. The sequence continues at coordinate 26,994,438 of NC_086111.1, read as the reverse complement.
AGGAGGCAGCCCACTGACTCTTGGACCTGCACCAAGGAAAAGGGACAGTGAGGGACCACACAGTAAAGTTCTGCATGCTTGTGGTTGAAGATGGGCTGAAACAAGGGATCTCTCATCACTGCTTTCCAGCGAGGGCCAAGCACAGCGGTCCGGCATGAGAATAGAGTGCATGACGAACAGGATATCTTGGATGACTTGGTAAATCTGGCCGTTCAAATCAGCAACTGGGCAACTAAGTGGTACAGAGAGAGAATGCTCTGAATCTCTTACTTTAGATCACCATTTCTTTTCACCACTCACCATCTAGTACGCAGTCCATGAAGGAGCCTATGGAAGTGGGGGAGGGTTGTGGGGGAAGGCTTGCACTTATCTCAGGAGGAACGAGGTTGGCGCAGGAGGGCATGTTGCTGCATCTACTGTGGCACTCCAGGATACTTCCAGGAATTATGTCAAAGTACCCAATAAAAAGAAGATGCCTATCAGCAGGAAGGGAAACTCTGATGGGTTGATTCTCTCTGCAAGCATCTTCCTCTAACCATGTAATGCTCCCTACTTCCTTGTCGAGGGGGTTGCAGGCCCATGTGTTATTGACTCTGGGGCAGCTGGGAACCTCATGGTCGCTGTATCCCTCTGACTCAAAGATGGGGAATTTCTGGATGGTCAGTCTCTAGGCACCAGCAAGATCCAATTTTCCACAGAACTCCTGCAACTTGTGCTGGAAGGCAACCAAATGAAACAGTTCTCCTTCTATCTTGTTGATTTTCCTGAACTACTGCTGTTGCCCTGCATTCCCTGGCTCTCTTGGCACAACCCACAGATTGATGCTCCTAAAGGCACTCTAAGAGTGGGGACTGGCAAGCCTCTCTGCCTGAGTCCAGCTCAAATCCCTGTTAGCATATTCCAAGCTAGAGAAGTGTGAGTTCCACAAAGATCAGTTGTTACTCTTGAGCTATATCATCACCTTTCCACTGTTTAAATAGACCCATGTGAAGTTCAGATGGCCCAAACCATCTATGGTCAAACATTTGAGGTGTTTTATGGGGTTTTGCCAACCTGTATCGCCACTTCATTAGAAATTTTAGTCCCATCACAGCCTCCATAAATGCACTCATCAAGAAGACTCCTGCAAGATTCCTAAGGACGAGTGAAGCACAACCGCATTTGAACTAGTGTGACACTTCACCACTGCTGCAACATCCAGACTTACCCCGCCCATTCACCATTGAGGGTGATGCATCAGATGTCAGCAGTGGAGTTGTGCTCTCCCAATGCTCTTCTGTAGATAATTGGTTGTACTTCTGTGCTTTACTTTCCCATTGCTTAACTCCTACAAGTGTAACTGTGATATCGGGACCAAGTATTTCTGGTTGTCAAAAAGGCCCCGGAGGTATTGCGACACTGGTTGTAAGGGGCAGAGCACCCTTTCTGGTATAGACAGATAACAAAAAACTGTCCTACATCCATAAAGCCACAAGATTCAACTCCCATCAAGTCTGTTGGGCTCTCTTCTTCACAGTTCAATTTCACCCTCATCTAGCATCCCAGCAATGTTTCACTGGACTTAAATGCCACAAATCTAGCCCTTAGCAGATGAGGGACGCCTTCTAAGCCCGCTTTGAAAGGGAGAATATAACTACAGCTGTGAAGATCGCTGCTAGATCCAATGATACTGTGATCTCTGTCTTGGAGGCCGAGTTCAGGCTCTCTTTTAGGATGGTGAATCCTTGCAAGATGAGAGGCCCTGATGGAGTACCAGGTTAGGCTCTGAAAACTTGTGCCAACCAATGGACTGGAATATTCAAGGATAGTTTCAACACCTCACTGCAATGGGTGGAAGTTCCCACATGCTTCCAAAGGGAAACAATTATACCTGTGCCCAAGAAGAGTAGTGTGAGCTGCCTTAATGATTATCATCCAGTAGCACTCACATCTACAGGGATGAAATGCCACCATAGATGTGAGTTTGTCATGCCAGAACGAACTCCTGGCTCAGTAAGGACTTGGACCCACAGCAATTTGCCTATTGCAACAATAGGTCTTCGGCAGGCGCAATCTCAATGCCTTAAATCAACTGGACAAAACAAACATGGATGATAGCTCAGCATAAAACACCATTATTCCCACAGTCCTGATCGATAAGATACAGAACCTGGGCCTCTGCAATTGGATCTTTGACTTCTAACTGGTAGACTACAATGTGTATGGATTGATAATAATATCTCCTCTCCTTGCTGATGATCAGGGATGTGTGCTTAGCCCACTGCTCTACTCCCCCTAAACCGACGACTCTGTGGCCAGGCATAGCTCAAATTTCATCTATAAATTTGCTGCGGTACAACCATTGTTGGCAGAATCTCAGATGGTGACAAGAGGGCGTACAGGAGTGAGATATACCAGCCAGATGAGTGGTGTCACAGCAACAGCCTTGCACTCAACATCAGTAAGACCAAAGAGCTGATTGTGGACTTCAGGAAGGGTAATTCGAGGCAACACAAACCAATGCTCACAGAGGGATCAGAAGTGGAGAGAATTTGAAGTTTGTGGTGGTCATGATCTCTGAGGCTCTAACCTGGTCCCAATATATTGATGCAGCTATAAAGAAGGCAAGACAATGGCATATGCCGTTGATATTAAGACCATAAGATATAGGAGCAGAACTAGGCTCATCAAGTCTGCTTCATCATTTCATCATTGCTGATCCAATTTTCCTCTCAGCCCCAATCTCCTCCCTTCTTCCCTTCTTCATGCCTTGACCAAACAAATAATCTATCAACCTCTGCCTTAAATATAAAAAAGGCTCCACCTCCACAGATTCACCATTCACTGGCTAAAGAGATTCCTCCTCATCTCCCTTCTGAAGGGATGCCCCTCTATTCTGAGGCTGTGTCCTCTGGTCCTAGACTCTCCCACCATAGGAAACATCCTCTCCACATCAACTCTGTCAAGGCCTTTCACTATTCGATAGATTTCAATGAGATCAACCCTCATTCTTCTGGATTTCAGAGAATATAGGCCCAGAGTCATCAAGTGTTCTTTATATGACAAGCCATTCAATTCTGGAATCACTTTCATGAACCTCCTTTGAAATCTTTCCAGTGTCAGCACATCCTTTCTAAGATAAAGGGCCCAAAACTGCTCACAATACTCTAAGTGAGGCCTCACCAGTGCTTCACAACATTATATCCTTGCTTTTATAGTCTAGTCCTCTTGAAATAATACTATCATTGTATTTGCATTCCTCTCCACAGATTCAACCTGCAAATTAAACTTTAGGGAATCCTGCACAAAGACTCTCAAGACCCCTTGCGCCTCCGTTTTTTGAATTTTCTCTGCATTTAGAAAATAGTTAACCCTTTCATTTCTTCTGCCAAAATGGATGACCACTTCCCAACACTGTATTCCAACTGCCATTTCTTTGCCCATTTTCAGAATCTGCTTAAGTCCTTTTGTAGCTTTTGTACTTCCTCAAAACTACCTGCCCAGCTGTCTACCTTTATATCATCTCCAAGCTTTGCAACAAAGCCATCAATTCCATCATCCAAATCATTGACATATAATGTAAAAAGAATCGGTCCCAACACAGACCCCTATTTAACATCATTAAGCACTGGCAGCCAACCAGAAAAGGCTCCCTATATTCCCACTCTTTGCCTCCTGCCAATCTGCCACTGCTTGATCCATGCTAGATAATAGGCTTAATCCATATCAAACCTGATTCTGATTGCTGATTCTGCATACTAAAACACTGTCTGTGTACCTTCACCTGATGGGTTCAAGCAGTTCAACAGAGCTGCTCTCCTTCACCTTCTTAAGGGTAAAAAATTTTAGCCTTGCCAGTGATGTGATGATCACCAAAATCGAGTAAAATATTTAATCATCTTCTACTCCTTTTTGGATAATGATAAGAAATAAATCTAGATCACTTCAAAATAACGTCAAATTACTAAAATCTTCATGGCAGGAGGCAGCGAGTGGGAATAAAAGGATCCTTTACTGGATGGCTGCCAGTGACTAGTGGTGTTCAGCAGGGGTCGATGTTGGGACCATTTCTGTTTAAGCTGTACATACATGATTTAGACAATGGAATAGATGGCTTTGTTGCTAGGTTTGCAGATGATACAAAGATAGGTGGAGGGGCAGGTAGTGTTGAGGAAACAGGTAAGATGCAAAAGGAAAATACATGGTCATGCACTTTGATAATAGAAATAAATGTGCGGACTATTTTCTAAGTGGGAAGAAAATCCAGGAATCTGAGATGCAGAGGGACATCTGAGATGCAGAACACCCTGAAGGTTAACTTACAGGTTGAGTTGGTGGTGAGGAAGGCAAATGTCACGTTAGCGTTCATTTCAAGAGGTCTAGACTGTGATGTTGAGGCTTTATAAAGCAATGCTGCAGCCTCACCTTGGGTATTGTAACAGTTTTGGGTGCCTCATCTTAGAAAAGATGTGCTGGCAGTGGAGAGGATCCGGAGGAGTTTCACAAGGATTATTCCAGCAATGAAAGGGTTATCATACAAGGAACATTTGATGGCTCTGGGTCTGTACTCATTGGAATTCAGAAAGATGAGGGGAGATTTTATTGAAATCTTTCAAATGTTGAAAGGCCTAGACAGAGTGGATGTGGGAAGGATGTTTCCTATAGTGGGAGAGTCTAGGACAAGAGCACACAGCCTCAGGATAGAGGGGCGCTATTTCAAAACAGAGATGCAGAGAAATTTCTTTAGCCAAAGGGTGGTGAATTTGTGGAACTTGTTACCACATGCAGCTGTAGAGGCCAGATCATTGAGTGTTATTTAAAGCAGAGATTGATAGATTCTTGATTGGACACAGCATCAAAGGTTATGGGGAGAAGGGCAGGAACATGGTTTGAGGAGAAAAAAATAGATCAGCCATGATTGAATGGTGGAACAGACTCGATGGATCAGATGGCCTGATTCTGCTCCTATCTCTTATGGTCTTATGGTCTTTATGTAAGACTTCACTATATTCTATTCTATGTTTCTGGTACATGGACAAGTCTTATAATAGGCGTGTAACTGGTTGGTAGGGTTTCAATAAATAATTCATAATCAATGCATCTTTTGAATTGAACGGACTGTAAAAGCTTTTATAGATATAGACTTGGATGAGGGAATTAAATGCAGCATCTCCAAGTTTGCGGATGACACGAAGCTGGGTGGCAGTGTTAGCAGTGAGGAGGATGCTAGGAGGATGCAGGGTGACTTGGATAGGTTGGGTGAGTGGGCAAACTCATGGCAGATGCAATTTAATGTGGATAAATGTGAAGTTATCCACTTTGGTGGCAAAAATAGGAAAACAGATTATTATCTGAATGGTGGCCGATTAGGAAAAGGGGAGGTGCAACGAGACCTGGGTGTCATTATACACCAGTCATTGAAAGTGGGCATGCAGGTACAGCAGGCGGTGAAAAAGGCGAACGGTATGCTGGCATTTATAGCGAGAGGATTCGAGTACAGGAGCAGGGAGGTACTACTGCAGTTGTACAAGGCCTTGGTGAGACCACACCTGGAGTATTGTGTGCAGTTTTGGTCCCCTAATCTGAGGAAAGACATCTTTGCCATAGAGGGAGTACAAAGAAGGTTCACCAGATTGATTCCTGGGATGGCAGGTCTTTCATATGAAGAAAGACTGGATGAACTGGGCTTGTACTCATTGGAATTTAGAAGATTGAGGGGGGATCTGATTGAAACGTATAAGATCCTAAAGGGATTGGACAGGCTGGATGCGGGAAGATTGTTCCCGATGTTGGGGAGGTCTAGAACGAGGGGTCACAGTTTGAGGATAGAGGGGAAGCCTTTTAGGACCGAGGTTAGGAAAAACTTCTTCACACAGAGAGTGGTGAATCTGTGGAATTCTCTGCCACAGCAAACTGTTGAGGCCAGTTCATTAGCTATGTTTAAAAGGAAGTTAGATATGGCCCTTGTGGCTACAGGGGTCAGGGGGTATGGAGGGAAGGCTGGATTCTGAGTTGGATGATCAGCCATGATCATAATAAATGGCGGTGCAGGCTCGAAGGGTCGAATGGCCTACTCCTGCACCTATTTTCTATGTTTCTATGTTTCTATCTTATCATTTTGGATATTAAACTAGAATGCTATCAAGTACGGATGACTTTTATTTTGTCCCACCTCCAATTCACATGACTTTGTGCTTAATGAATTGTGAACATCTCTGTCAGCCTAATCTCCTAACACAGCATTCTTGCAACCTCCCACTGCAGATAAAATGGATGCTGCAGGAGACTGGATGTGTTTTGTCAATTAAGTATCATAATGGGGCAAAATGTCTCAGCATTAAAAACAATTTAATTCTTATTATGGTTACCCAAGTTTCCTGACCCCCCAGGAAGCCTAGGCCATAAAAGGAAGCTCTATTTCCATCTTTAATATCTCTATTTTTCCCTTTCAGGGTTCTTTTGAGGACCCTGACCTGGAGTTACTTGCTGACTTTGGTTCTTTGCAGGAATGGGACCTGCTCTCAGGATTTCATAACCAGCCATTGTTGTTGGCATACCAGGAGATCAGCCTAAGTATTTGGCTCGGCTTTCGAAGCCTAGGATCTCGGGGGTCTGGAGGCAGGTGGATCGAGGGTTGGTGTCATGACAGGAGACCCGTGTATCATTGGGGGAGTCGGCATATCTGCGGCTGTATGCCCAGAGACTCATGATCTTTGGGCACAGAGCTCGAAAAAATGCCACATGGCGGACTTTTAACATCATAAACCAGCGAGTTGTTTGTTATGTCTCCCCGCTCGCTGTGAAAATGGTGACACCTCTTTCTCCCTTATCAAGGAGAGAGAGACCTGTGGTATGTCAAATACAGGGTGAAACGTGAAGTCTTTGGGGTAACTGCAAGTCTGTGCCTTTGCTGTTTGCTGTTTCTTTGCTCACACTTGAGTGCTCAGTGGTGGGTGCTGATCTTTTTTTGCCAATGGGAGAAGGGGGAATTGTTGTTTGCTGCTGCTTACATGTGGGAGGGGTAGCTGGGGGTGTTAATTTGTGGTTCTAACATTTGACTGTTATTCATTCTTTGGGGAACTCCTCTGTTTTCGTGGATGGTTGCGAAGCTAAAGCATTTCAGGATGTATATTGTATACATTTCTCTGACATTAAATTGTAACTTTGAATCCTTTTGAGTTGAGAATTAATGAATCTGGAAGTAAGTTATTTTCCAATTACTTGCTGGAGGTAGTTTGATTGGTTCCTCTACTCTTAGAAATGGATATTCTCCTGACCCCTCCCAGCCTTCTGAAATTTGTATCTCTTCTCAAACGTTCTGCCCTATCTTCCAACCCATTCAATTAAAGCCCATCCCTACCATTCTATGTAACTCCTTGAAATTTCCCACTTCACCACAAATGAGAGTTCTGGGCACTTTCTCTTTACTATTCCAATCTCACCCAACCTTTCAATCCCCCCTTCGATTTCCTGTCACTTCTATCTTTCTTGCTGCTACATAAGGCCTCTGATCACTCCCATCACAAAACTTTCTTTGAGGCTTCCAGTCCTCCATCCCTTCTCCAAAACCCAGATCCTCATTTGCAATACCGTACAGTGTTTCAGTTCGATAGCCGACCCACCTCTCAGTCTAGCTGCAGAAAACAGAGTAAAAAAATTAATTCATTGGAATGTGAGTGGAGGCCATTCCTCAGAGCATACTGATCTGAACTTACTGCTTGTCCCAACAACTATCTCTCTCCCTCTGAGCATGGATTTTTTTTGTTATTTTCTAATAATTAGACTATTTATAAAATTAGTAACATTTATTTCTGAGCTTATCACTTTTGAAAGATACTACTGGAAGCACTATTTTCATATTTATGTGGAAAATGGCTGAGAATAGGAATAGCATTTTAGTTAGGGAAAAGAAAATGTTTTTAGTCAATATACTGCATATTGGCTATGCATTTAGGAACTGGCTATAAAGAAATGTACATCTAGATTTTCTTTCATGCTTAATTAAATGTTGTCCTAGAAAACCGGTGATACGTTTGTTTCAGGTACAGTTAGTTTATTGCTGGAAACCTATTGAATGCAGATTCTTACTGTCATGTTTCGTAAAGTCAAAACTTTAATTCAAAGGAAGGCGTAGAAGTCCAAAATGCAGGTTTAAGTAAGGTCTTTATTCTTTGGAGCGTAGAAGATTGAGGGGGGACTTGAAAGAGGTATTTAAAATTATGAGGGGGGATAGATAGAGTTGACATGGATAGGGTTTTTTCCATTGAGAGTGGGGGAGATTCAAACAAGAGGACATGAGTTGCGAGTTAAAGGGCAAAAGTTTAGGGGTAACATGAGGGGGAACTTCTTTACTCAGAGAGTGGTAGCTGTGTGGAACGAGCTTCCAGCAGAAGTGGTTGAGGCAGGTTCGATGTTGTCATTTAAAGTTAAATTGGATAGATATATGGACAGGAAAGGAATGGAGGGTTATGAGCTGAGTGCAGGTCGGTGGGACTAGGTGAGAGTAAGAGTTCGGCATGGACTAGAAGGTCTGAGATGGCCTGTTTCCGTGCTGTAATTGTTATATGGTTATATGGTTAAATGAGTTTACTTTAAGTGAGGCATGTGCATATCACGTACTAGTGATGACTTTTGCATGTAAAGTATTTTTACATTTAACCTTCAATTAATTATCTAAGCAAACAACAATACTTGACCAAAAATATATATGTATAAGATTATTCAAATATTATTGAAATATTAAATACACAACACTCCTCCCTGCTTAGCTATAAACTCCAACTCAATATAGAATGCATCTCAACTAAATACACATCATATTATATAATGCAACATATATATAGAGATATCCGCAACATAGTAAATTTTGAATTATCCCATTCAATTCTAGAGATTTAATCACAGTGGAGGCGTTTTTATTCCTGTGATATAATGGCTTTCCTGACAAGATGAATCACTCTGCTTGGCAAGTGAGACTTGTGGCTGTGTAAACGATTTCAGGTTTTGGAGCCTCCTTCATGACTCTGATACTGAAGGAAGTGGTTTTGACAGAAAAGGCCACCTTTCTTCTTCTTCATTTTTCTTCTTCTAATTTGTGCATCACGATCTTGGGAACGCACATCTAGCTCATTGGAGTATTCTCTTCTCTTGCTCCTTTACAATTTGATCTCTTGTCTTGCTTGCCTCATCCACAACATTATCTGATGAATCTTGTGTTTTCCTATCTCTATTGACTTCTTTCTCCTTGCCTTTCCATTCATCCAGCTGGGCTTTGGTCCTTGCATCTACTTTTACAAGCACCTTTTTGTCTCCCACTTGAAGATCATGCAATACCCTTAACGCACGCAGAGTAGATTTTGGTTCTTTATACTCAGAAGAATAAAATGTTTTAAACTTTTTGAAGCTCCTTGAAATCTCTTCCAGCTTAAAGCCAAGCCACATTTTGCAAGTGACTGCTTGATTAACATACCAGAAACTTTCTCAGATATGTTGGCTATTTTCATTGCTTTCGTCCCTTTCATACATTCTCTGACCAGTATGGACCTTCCTTGGTCCAATATGCTTGCCAACCAGAGGTACAGAGGTTGGCACCAACACCTGTTTGTCCTCTGCTCGGCAAGGTTTCATGGTCTTCAGCATGGAGACAGTTGTGGCATCATCCAGTAACTTACTTAATTCACTTTCATTTGGCTTAATTGCAGGGGTTATGGCATGCAAATTGTGGATGGATCTCCAATCAAGTGTGGCTGTTTTAGCCAAACATGCCTGCAAAATATTGTTCCTGTTTTTCTTCTTACTACATACAGGCTCAATGTGGCTTGGTGATTGTTGCATTTCACTGTTACGGATGTCATTACCACCGAAGTTATCTTTTCTCCAGTTTATGTCCTTAGTTGGATACTTGCAGGCTTCAGTGTGGCATCTTTTAAATGCCTCTCAAACTCATTTTGTGGAATGACTGAAACAGCCGAACCAGTGTCCAATTCCATTGTAATTAATTTGCTGTTCTCTTTTGGCAAAAGCCGTATCGCTTGTCTACTGTTAACTTTAACACTGTACATCTCATTCAGTCCTGTGCTGTTCTCATCTCTATCAGATCTTCCATCAACAGCATGTAGATTAATGCTCTTTTTTTGAAACTGCAGATTGACTTCTTAGCTTTCTCTCTTCCCTGAGCTGTCCATTTATTGTTGTCTGCCTGACATGCTCCTTGGATGTATCCTAATTTATTGTCTTTAAATCTGCATTTGTTTGATGGATGTGAGCCCCTGCCACAACGCTAACACAATTTGTTTGGCCAGGCTGGTTTCTATTTCGATGCTGCAATTTTAGTTGCACTCAATTTCATTCCTGACTGCAACTCTGTTACAGCTCGGTCTGCAGTTTCCATCAAAGCAACAATTTCAACTGTTCTTTGGAATGTAATTGTGCTTCAGTTCGGAGCCATTTTTGAATGCTTTATTTTAAGATTCCACAAACTAAGCCATCTCTCAGTGTATTATTAAGCCCATAACTGAACTAACAATGCTCAGACCTTCTCTTCAATTCAGCCACGTATGCTGAAATGGACTCCCCTTCTTTTTGATTCTGCTTATGAAACCTAAAATGTTTTGCAAACAACAATAACTCTGTTTCTAAACGCTTTTGCATTATACCTCATTGCAGTGTTATGTTTTGGAACTTCAAAACATTAAATTAATTCAACGGAAGACACAGGAGTCTAAAATTAGGGTCTAACCTCGAGCTTACTTTAAGTGAGGAGAGTGTGTATCATAAGGCAGTGTGATGATGTTTGCAATTAAAGGAATTTTACATATAACCTGTAATTAATTATTTAAATGAACAAGAATACTTAATCAAATAATTGTCATGGTCCGGTCCGGTCCAGTCCATCAACCCTTGCTCCAGGTTTTCCTGTCTACCCTGTTTCTGTTCTTGTTGAGCTCTAATTGAGGCAGCTGATGCTTGTTGGGGCTGGCTGCATAAATACCTTCAGAGACCAGGGTGTGGCTGCTGGATTGTTCTTGTCTTTACTCCTTGTATCCCATCCTCTGCCTTCTGTTTCCTCACCTGAAGCCCTGTCTTGTCTTGCCAGTAACTCTCGCCTCGCCTGAAGTTCTCCTCTCATCTCGCCTTGCCTTGCCAGAAGCCTTGCCTTGTCTTGCTGGTAACTCTCACCTCTCCTGAAGTTTTCGTCTTGCCTTGCCTTGTCTTGCTGGTAACTCTTGCCTCGTCTCACCTGCAGTCTTATCCTGGAGCCACCCTGTACCTAGATCCCTTCCTGTCCCTTGCCTCTGCCCAGGTAAGCCAGGCCGTCTTGCCGTTACCTGGGGTTGGTTCTGTCCCTTCCTGTCCCTTGCCTCTGTCGGGTGGTGATCTGCGCCCTGCCCAGGAGGAGCCAAGCCTCGTCTCAAGTCTCAAGTCTCAAGTCTCCTGCCTCCTGCCAAGCCTCGCCTCTAGTCTCTAAGACTCCAGCCTCGTCCTGCCTGCCAGCCAAGCCTCGTCCTTGCCTGGTTCTGGGGTCCGAGCCAGAGGTAAGACCCAGGTACTGGGTCCTTGTCCAGTCTCTGGCTCGGACTCCAAGCCCGGGCTCCTAGCTCTTTTGTCCAGTCCTTTTCCAGGTTCCCGGTTTTCCTGTCCATGTCCTTGCCATCGCCCTGTATCCTAGTCCTGTCCATAGTACTTCAATGTCTGTGTCTTACACTTGGGTCTGTTCCTAGCCACCATCGTATGACAATAATACATATTCAAGATTACTCAAATATTATTGAAATATTAAATGCACAACACCTGCAATGCATCAGGGAACAACATACCTGCTGTATGTTGAAGTTTGTTCAGAAGATTCTAAATATATTATACACATATCTTGGGCCAGCTTCTATAACAGTTTGTTAGCTTTGTTTGTGATTTCATTGCTACACAGGGGAGAATGTTATTCTTGCCCTGTGACAGCTAATTCATTTTGTTTTAAAGATAAAATTAATCATACTTGATACATTTCACTTAGATAAATAACCTTTGCTCCATATATTTGCATATCACTGCAGCTTGCCTCATTCATTTTCATTGTGAAAACATATACCAAATATTACAAGAGAAAATAAGCTCAGGCACAAATAATGAAGACAGAGTATTTTCATTTATTGACAAGTGTCAATTTCTTCCAGTCTGTTGGTAGAGATTATTAACCTTTTATTTGTTGAGTTGAATCTGAAGGCTATAGTTTGGATTCCCTCCTTTGAAGCAAGAGAATTTATAAATCTCTCCATTTGACTTCTCTCAAGGCAGATGGAACATGAAGTGAGGGTAAATAGTAAATTGCTCACTAACAACTTTAGCACGGCTCCTACAGGATTACCTGTAAAAGATATGATTAGTTCTAGAAACTGAGTTAGGATTCCTCATAATTCAGAGCAGTCTTAAAAACATCAGATGCAAGGTCACAGGAAAATTGGAGCGGGAGTCAGCCAAATGGTCCTTCCAAGCCTGTCCTTGTACTCACTGTGATACATTGCTGATCTGTACCGGGTCCTAACTCCTGCCTAGTGCCAAAGCTTAACAGCCCAAAATTCCCTGATGTTTCAGGTATTTATCAGCCTTCACTTTGAAGACTTCCAAGGAAATAACTTCCACAACTTTCTGGGGTAGAGAAGTAAGGGTCCATAAAACTTTGTTTATTCAGCGCACAAGAGAGATTTATATTTAAATTCATGTGCTGGATTGGATCCTTGACTTCCTCACCTGCAGACCCCAATCTGTTTGGATTGGCAACAACATCACCTGCACAATCTCTATCGACACAGGTACATCACAAGATATGTGTGGTTAGCTCTCTGCTCCCCTCACTTTACACTCATGACCATGTGGCTAAGCACAGTTCCAATGCCATATTTAAGTTTGCTGATGACACCACTGTCATAGGGCAAATCAAAGGTGGAGATGAATCAGTATATAGGAGTGAAAATGAACATCCGGCTGAGTGGTGCCACAACAACAACCTCTTACTCAAGTTAGCAAGACCAAGCAGCTGATTATTGACTTTAGGAGAAGGACACTGGGGATCCCTGAGCCAGTTCTCATCGGGGGAATCAGAAGTGAAAAGGGTCAGCAACTTTTAATTCCCCAGTGTTATCACGTCAAAGGACTTACCCTGGGCCCAGCATTTAAGTGCAGTTATGAAGAAAGCCCACCAGCACCTCTACTTCCTTAGCAATCAGCATGACATCTATAAATTTGACAAACCTCTATAGTGGAAGGTTTTATGACTGGTTGCATCACAGCCTAGTATGGAAACACCAATGCCCTTGACTTGAAAATCCTGCAAAAAGTAGTGGATACAGTCCCATGCATCACAGGTAGTTCCCTCCCCAATACTGAACAGATCTACATGAAGCATTGTCACAGGAAATCAGCATCCATCATCAGGGACCCCACCACCCAGGTCATGCTTTCTTCTCACTGCTGCCATCAGGAAAAAGGTACAGGAGCTTCAGGACTCACAGCACTAGATTTAGTAACCATTACTACCCCTCAACCATTGGGGTCCTGAAACAGAGAGGATAATTTCACTCAGTTTCACTTGCCCCATTACTGAACTGTTCCCACAACTGATCGACTCACTTTCAAGGACTCTTCATCTCAAGTTCTCTATATTTATTGCTTATTTATTTATTGTTGTTATTATTGATATTTATATTTCTTTCTTTTTCGTATTTACACAGTTTGTAGTTTTTGCACACTGATTGTCCAAACTGTTGGTACCATCTTTCATCATGGTTATTGGATTATTGAGTATGCCCATAAGAAAATTAATTTCAGGATTGTAAATGGTGACATATCTATACATTGGTAATAATTTTATTTTGAACTTTGAGAACAGTAGTATTTCTGGTAAGGCTATAATTTGTTACTGACCTATAATTTTCCTTGAAAATACAGTGGTGAACCACGTTCTTGAACTGTTGGATCTTTTCAGGCAAGAAACTCCTGCAGTGTAGTTGAAGGGTCTCGACATCAACCATCCATTTCCCTTTGTAGATATTGTCTGATCCAATGAGTTCCTCCAGAATTTAGTTTGTTGCATCTGTGGTGCTGTTTTGAAGAGACTGTGACACTAAGACCATGAGGGAATTTAATGTCATCATCTTGAGGCACAATAATGGACTTTGATTGCTTTTTGTTCTGTTTGCATGTTCATGTAAAAATTGTGTATGATTATTAATTCATTTATAGTTTTTCATGTCAGTGTTGTTATATGATGCTGTCTTTGATGCTGCTGCAAGTTTTTCTTTGCACCTATGCATATGACAATGAACTCAAATTTGACTTTGAAGAATAAAATCTGAATGATCAGTCAGAATCACTGAGAACTACATTAGAATGCATAATGAATGAAAGGCATGATATTTGCGTGTTTAGTTCATAGCTTTAATTTTTCATTTGGTATTGTCATATGTACTGTGTGCTATGTAGACAGATCATGCCATACTTAAATACATTGAGGGAGTGAAAAACAACCAGTATGCAGAATCTAATGTTGCTGTTGTAGAGAAAGTGCAATGCAGCTGGACACATAAGGTACAAGGGCTACAGTAACATAGATTGGAAGATCAGGAATCCATGAGTTCATCTTTTACCTTATGAGGAGCCTGTTTGAGCCAGATAACAGTGGGATAGAAACTGTCCCTGAATCCAGGACATGTTTTTATGACATTCCACACTACTTGCCTTGAATTTGTAGTAATATATAACATCAGCTTTTCTTGCTTTGTAGTGCTGGATGTGCAGCATTTGCATAGTCGATTTAAGTATAATATATTGTTGAACGTCCTACCCCATCTAGATAGGTTCAAGTTGAATTTTTATCTAAAGAGATAGAAGGTAAAAGACACCTTAACTTAAAATCTCTGCTATGTACTCTAAGCAGTAAATAGAAATAACTCACACTGACTATAAGAGGAATATAAATAGGGAGAGATGTGAAACAGGCAGCCATTTACTAATACCGTTTAACCCTCTCATTGATTCAAGATCTATGCTGACATCTATATTACTTTAAACCAAAACTCAACTGTATTTGCTAATTAATGTTATATCTTATTAACCACAGAATATAAATGATTATAGTATTTTTTCAACACATATAAGGATTAATATATTTAAAACCAGCAGACTGATTTTCTCTTTGGACGATACAATATCATTAATACCTCTTCAGAATTTCAAAATGGCTTTTACATTATGTTTGGAATCTGATCTTTCTCTCTTTTTTTGCAACTGCAGCCTATAGTAATCATTAATTCATAAAAGTGTATGAAAAAATTGCTTTTTGTGTTTTACTGAAAAAGATAGAATTCTCTTTCAGGTTTCTTATTAACTGCTCTGCCACCTCTATAGAATTTCATTTAATTTTCCACAGGAATGCATTCAACTCAATCTCAAAGGATGCACAAATAATTTGTGCAGCAAATCTATTTTCTGCATTATCCATGTTTTGTAACATCTGATCTATCCCAGGGAATATATTTCCAAATGGTTCCTTTCCTATTCCAGTGGTCAGGATGATCCTACTAAAATTCTGTTAGAGCTAAATTAATGTATATTTTAATATATTAATTTAAACCTTCATTGAAGAGAGAAATTGAGTTCAAGTGCAGCTCGTATGTTTTTGAAAGAGCAATTTTATCAGATTCAGTTTAAATTATTCATAATTCTCATTCATTATGATCGAAACTTAAAATTTCAAGTCCAGTATAGGGCATTTTGGCTGACGCATCATTCAATAGGATTTCCATCCCAACTTTCTCAACCATTATTTGGTCGTTTATATTCCAATTGTTATTACAGCCATCCCTCCATTAATTGACCGTAGACAATTCAAGCTGAACACTTCAATACATGAAGGGAGAAAAACTATTTTGGCTAACTCATAATATGAGTACACTGAGTCAAACTGGCTTTATGAAAGGGAAATTGTATTTGACAATCTAAAGGATTGTCACATGGATCCAAAGTACATGCTCGATGTGAGAGACCAGGTGAATGAAGTATATGTGGATTGCCAAAGTTGATTATCGAAGTACATATATGTCACCAGAATTGGATACATGTCAGCTCTGACAAGATTTGCAGGCTATTACTTCCTACAAGGCGAAACCTAACGTCATAAATGGCAGTGATGTTTCACTCCCAGATGAGCTTAATGTCTTTTATGCACACTTTGAAAGGGAGAATAAAACTGTACCAGTACCAATACCTCAAACAACAGGAATTTTGCAGATGCTGGAAATTCAAGCAACACACATCAAAGTTGCTGGTGAACGCAGCAGGCCAGGCAGCATCTCCAGGAAGAGGTACAGTCGACGTTTCAGGCCGAGACCCTTGGTCAGGACGGAGGGTCTCGGCTGAAACGTTGACTGTACCTCTTCCTAGAGATGCTGCCTGGCCTGCTGTGTCCACCAGCAACTTTGATGTGTGTTGCCAGTACCAATACCTGCAGCATTTGGTGACAATGTGACTTCTTTCTCAGAGGCCAACGTCAAAACATCTTTCAAGACGGTGAACCCTCAGAAGGTGCTAAGCTCTGATAGTGTAGGTAGAGTCTCAAAACCTGTGCCAACCAACTGATGGGAGTTTTCGAGGACTCTCCCTGCTGCAGCTGGAAATCTCCATCTGCTTCAAAGAGCAGCAATCATATCAGAGCCCAAGAGGAGCAGGGTAAGCTGCTTCAATGACTATGGCCCAGTTGCAATCACATCTAATGTGATTAAGTTTTTTGAGAGGCTGGTCACATCCAGAATCAACTCCTGCCTAAGCAATGACCTAGACCTGTTGCAGTTTGCCTATTGTCACCACAGATCTACAGCAGATGTAATCTCACTGGCTCTCTACTTAGCCTTGGATCACCTGGAGAATATTAATACCTACATCAGTTTATTGATTACAGCTCAGTTTTCAACACAAACATAACCTAAGTTTTAACCCACAAGCTCTGAAATCTGGGACTCTGTACCTCCTTCTGCAACTGGATCCTTGACTTCCTCATTGGAAGACCACAGCCAGTGTGGATCAGAATTATAATCTTCTTAATGATGATCAGCACTGGCGCACCTCAAGGATGAGTGCTTAGCACACTGCTCTACTCTCTCTACAGCCATGATCCTGTGGTTAGGCACAGCTCAACGACCACTTATGAATTTGGAGATGACACAACTATTGTTAGTACAAGACTGAGGTAGATCAGCTGGTTGAGTGGTATTGCAACAAAATCCTTGTGTTCAATGTCAAGAAGACCAAGGAATTGATTGTGGACTTAAAATTAAGGGAACATGCACCAGTCCTCATCAAGGTATCAGCAGTGGAAAAGGTGATCAGTTTCATTTCCTGGGTGTCAACATTTTTGAAGTTGTACTGTATCCTGGGCCCAACATACTGAAGGAATTGCAAAGAAGGCAGAACAGCAGCTTTATTTCATTAGGAGTTTGAGCAGACTTGGTATGACATGAAAGACTCTAACAAATTTCTACAGCTGTACTGTGGAAAGTATTCTAACTGGTTGCATCACCATATAGTGTGGAGGGGGCACTGAACTGAATTGGAAAAAGCTGCAGAAAGTTGTAAACTCAGCCAGCTCCGTCATGGGCATTAGCCTCGCCGGCATCCAGGACACCTTCAAAAGGTGATGCCTCAACAAGGCGGTGCCCGTCATTGAGAACTCTTGTCGCACAACACATGCCCTTGCCTCGTTGTTATGATCAAGGAGGAGGTATGGGAGCCTGAAGGCACACAATCAATGTTTCAGGAACAGCTTCTTCTCCTCCATCATCGGATTTCTGATGGACAGTGAACCCAAACATACCAGGTTACTATTTTTACACTCTTTTTGCACTATTTATTTAATTTACATATGTATATATACATTTCTTATATATTTCTTTTTTGTATTTAAAGTTTTTTATTATATGTATTTCAATGCGCTGTTGCCACAAAACAACAAATTTCACCACATGTGTTGGCATTATTGAACCTGATGCAGATCAACATCTCAGAGGATCTTTCCTGGGTTGAACACGTTGAAGCAATTATGAAGAAAGCACACCGGTGGTTATACCTCTTTCGGAGTTTGAGGAGATTTAGTATGTCACCAAAGATGAGTGTATTTCTACAGATGTACCATGGAGAAAATTCCAGCTGGTTATATCGCCATATGATACTGAGGAGCCACCGCATAGAATCGGAAAAAGCAGCAGAGGATTGCAGGGTCAGCCTACTCCATCATGGGCACTAGCCACCCCACCATCGAGGACGTTTTTAAAATGCGGTGGCTCAGGAAGTTGGCATCCATCATTAAGGGCCATCACCATCCGGAACATGCCCTCTTCTCATTGATACCATCAGGGTGGAAGTACAGTAGTCCATAGTTACACACTCAGCATTTTAGGAACAGCTTCTTCCCTTCTCCATCAGATCTTTCAACAGTCCACAAACCATCAACATGACCCCACTATTTTGTTCTCTTTTTTATGTATTTCTGATTGGAATTTGCCATTTTTAATGCATTACACTATATTGTTGCCACAAAACAACAAATTTCATGACATATGCCAGTGATAATAAACCTGATTCCAATTCTGAAAGAGAATAAGTAAATACCCTCAGCTCCTTACAATCTGCACTAACATGACGGGTGAAAAGACAGAGTCTAAAATATCCATGTTTGTTGATGATGTAAATCTGGATGAGAAGGTGAATCTTGAGAAGGATGCATGGACCTACAAAGACATATTGATAGACCAAACAAGTGCACAATACATTGTTATTGAACAATAAATGGCAACAAATTGTAAAATTTTACATTGTATATAAATTAGTAGGAAAGTGATAAATACTGCTATATGGACTGTTACAAGAATCACCCCTTGTAATAATGATCAGTCAAGCACAGTGAATCTGTATTTACCGACAAATAACTTTAATTGTCTCAACTCAAGTGCACATGGGTTCACAAACTCACAGCCAGTGTGTATCCCACTAGAATCCCTGAACCTCCATGAACAGTCAATGAAGAGAAAAAGTATTACCCTGGAAAGGAGTCTACACTAGCCAGGCACTCCTCATAGTCCTGGCCTCCACATGGTCGTGGAGTCCTACTGATCCATGATATTTGGTCTCTGGTTGCTGAAGAGTTATCAGTCCTACATAATTGGAGCTACTGACTCTTATAGTGTTCCTCATCAGCTGAACTGGTGGATCTTCATCCCGTTGACTCAAGGTCAGCTGGCCTACCTGGGCACCTTCTTACTGTTTCTAGTCCAGAGCTACAGCCAAAGTTGTTTCATGGTTCTGCCCTTCAACCTTAGGTATTTGTGTCTTTCGATTCTGACTAGTCTAAACCAGTTAAATGAGGTGGCCCAGACTTAGTCTAATGCAATTACAGATTTCTTCTTTGGTAGGTCTGTCATTTTACGTAATAAATAGCTACTCTTCTGAGAATGGTCTCAGGTTTAGCAGGTCAGTACCTGAAGCTCCTTGAGTCCACATTCAATTGCTCTGCTTAGATTATCCCAAAGCAAGAATTAGTCCAGAGACCACACACTTTACATAACAAATAGCTACTTGGCTGTGAATGGTCTCAGGTTTAGCAAGTCATTACCTGAAACTTCTTGTGTCCATATTCAACTGCTCTGATTCGATTACCCTAGAGCAAGAAGCAGTTCAGAGTCCACAAAATGGGGGGAAACAAAGACAATTGGTTTGTCTGCTTCCCCTGTCCTTGATTCATTTAATCCACTAATTGTAGACTGTAGTTTCTTCTGGCCAACAGGATGGACGTCTGCAATGTTATACTGGGGAATGCAAGTAAAATGTCAATTAGTAAAGCAAGGTCGATGAAGAATTAAACCTAGGAAGTCTTGCTGCTCTCGTACCAGACCACATCTTGAATACTGCTTACACCACGGTCCCTATTTCTAGGAGAGAATAAACTGTGTGAGTCGATGCAGAACCAATGTACTGATATTGGGGATAGATTTGTGGTCTTTTGGGAATAAATTGAGTTTCCAGGAGTTTAGAAGAGTCTCCTTACATCAAAATCCAACTTGAATGCATTGAAAAATCTGGAAAGAATTGGCAGGTATGTTGCTAAGAGAAAAGCTTAAAGCTACAGATGCTGATGATGATAGTTTCAGACAGTTTTAAAACCTTGGGATTTTCTTCCCTGGAACTTATTCCCTCTGATAAATAATATAATGGGATCAATTCCTGCAATGGGAAACTTACAGATGAAGTGTTTGAGGATTTTAAGGGTTGAGAACAAAGTTAAAGCACTTGGAATTGCATTCCATATACTAATGTGTCCAGCTTAGTAAAGTTAACAAATAGCGTGAAGGATCATGGTGCAAACTGCTGACGTAAGATTGGAATTGTCATTGACTGATGTCACCATAATCCTGTTTGCAGGCCATGCATACAGATTATTCTATATATAAGTACATTGAGGTAGCAGGAAATGTGTGCAGAATATAGTGTTACAGTTACAGAAAAACTGCAGTACAGCAAGCACTGAAGTGGAAGAGCCATGACAAGATAAACTGAGAGAGGAAGAGTTCATCTTGACCATAGAAAAGTTCAATTCAAGAGTTTTATAATGGCAGAGTCAATGCTGTCCTTGAACCTGCTGGTAAATGTTCTCAAACATTTGTATCTCGTGTCTGATGGAGGAGGAGTAAGTAAAGAGTATGACTGGGGTAGAAGGGGTGCTTGATTATGTTGTTTGCTAAACCAAAGCAAGACAGTCAATGGAGGGTGTCATGGTCCAGTCCGTGAAGTCTGTATTCCGGTTCACGGTCCGGTCCATCTACCCTTGCTCCAGGTTTTCCTGTCTACCCTGCTTCTGTTCTTGTTGAGCTCTAATTGAGTCAGCTGATGCTCGTTGGGGCTGGCTGCATAAGTACCTTCAGAGACCACGGCGTGGGTGCTGGATTGTTCTTGTCCTTACTCCTTATATCCCTTCCTCTGCCTTCTGTTTCCTCGCCTGAAGCCTTGCCGGTATCTCTCACCTCGCCTGAAGTTCTCGTTTCGCCTTGCAATGCCTGAAGCCCTGCCTTGTCTTGCCGGTAACTCTCGCCTCACCTGAAGTTCTGTCTTGCCTTGTACTGCCTGAAGCCTCGCTTTGTCTTGCTGTCTTGTCCTGGAGCCACCCCGTACTTAGCTCCCTTCCTGTCCCTTGCCTCCATCGGGTAAGCCAGGCCGTCTTGCCGTTACCTAAGGTTGGTTCTGTCCCTTCCTGTCCCTTGCCTCTGTCGGTTGGTGATCCACGCCCTGCCCAGGAGGAGCCTGCCTAGCCTCAAGCCTGAAGTCTCCAGCCTCCTGCCTAGCCTCAAGCCTGAAGACCCCAGCCTCCTGCCAAGCCTCGTCTCTAGCCTCTAGCCTCAAGCCTGAAGACTCCAGCCTTGTTCTGCCTGCCCATCAAGCCTCGTCCTTGCCTAGTTCTGGGGTCCGAGCCAGAGGAAAGACCCGGGTACCTGGCCCTTCTCCAGTCTCTGGCTTGGAGTCCAAGCCCGGGCTCCTAGCTCTCTTGTCCAGTCCTGTTCCAGGTTCCCGGTTTTCATGTTCATGTCCTTGCTCTCATCCTGTATCCTAGTCCTGTCCCTAGTCCTTCAGTGTCTGTGTCTTGCACTTGGGTCCATTCCCAGCCCCCGACTTATGACAGAGGGGAAGTATTTGGAAAGACCTGGGTTTCTTCCACAACTCTCTGCAATTTCTTGTAGACAAGGGCATTGCAGTTGCCATATCAAGATGTGATGGATTGGAGCAGGATGATTTCTATGGTAAAAACTGGTGAGGATCATTGGGAATATGCCAATGTTTGTAATTCTTTACAGCTTGTAATGATTCAATCACTAATTGAATTCAAAAAAGACAACAATGTATATCTGAATATTAAAGGAATCAAGAAAGTAGCCACTAAACCTCAAGACTTTACTTGAGTTAGATTAGTCATAGTTGTGCAGACTCAAGGAGCTGAATATTCTTCCCACTTTTTGTGTCTTATTCAGCAAAAACTCTCTTTAACTGGACACTAGAGCACTCATTTGAGCAGCCTTTGTTTATTCATATTTCATTCTACAAACTTAGAGCAGAACCCTTCTTCAGTTTAAAGTTGCCTTGGATAGCCAACCATCGGTCTGAATTTGCAATAAGTGGAAATCAGCAGAGGCTTGAAATAAGGTCTTTTTTCAAAGAAAGGGAGTATTTCAAAAGAGCAAGTTTCTTAAAAGTTTTCACTTACACACTCTAATTGGTGTAATAATTGGGCTTCCAGTCATTTTAACAGAAACCTGACAGAAACAACGTTCACTCAAATGGTGGCAATAATAGCAATCAAACTAGATTCTGGTGCAGAAGGAAAGCAGGAATTGAAGGGCAATTACGAGAGAAATGTGAGTGCTCAGCAGCTCTGCTGTGTTCGCTCCACCCAATTTATGCATTTGCTAAATGATTGTGTCCTGGCTCAAGTTTACCATTTGCAAAAACTAATTCATGATTCATTACCTCGGAAGTCCCTAAAGTTGCCAAATGTCAGGTGTTGTTATCATCAACTAACTTTTGTCATGGAGTTATACAGCATAGAGTCCTTCCCTTTAGCCCATCGAGTTTACAACAGCAATCAAAACCCATTCCTACAGTAAACCCATTTTATTCTCCTCCTTTTCCACCAATTCCCTCTAGATCAGGGGTATCCAACTTTTTTTATGCCATGGAGTCTTACCAGTAAGAGTGGTCCATAGACTCCAGGTTAGGTTGCCCTGCTCTAGATCCTGCCACACTCCTATACCCCAGGGGCAATTTACAAAAGCCAGCTAACCAAATAACACTCATTGTTGGGATGTTGGAGGAAACAGGAGTGTCCCTGGGAAACTCACATAAACTCTACACAACAGAGGTGGGGTTCAATTTGGATCACTGGAGCTGTGGAGCAGCAACTCCACTACTGTTTCCCAATGGACCTGTTAATCAAATTTCCATGGAGTTATATCTTCTCTTCACTCCCATCAGGTAGAAGATATAAAAGCCTGAAATGTACTATCATACTCACCAACAGCTTCCATCCTACTGTTAACAGAGTCTTGAATGGACTTCTCATCCACTAAAGGATGAACTCTTGAAATCTAAATCTCTCAATTTACCTCATCATAGCTCTGGCAATTCATTTGTCCGCCTGTACTCCACTTTCTCTGTAACTGCAACATCTCATTCCACATGCTCCCTCAATGTAATTTATATATGGCGTAATCTGTCTGAATGACATGTAAAACAAACAAAAAATCTCTGCCTCTTAATAGAATTAAACCAATATCAACACCAATAGCGGCACTCGAAATAACATGAAGGTCTGTGAAAGTAATGGTTTTCTCCTAAAGGCTGGTGAAACATTAACAAGGGAAGAGAGATTTGGCATGGAATTAAAAGAGCAATTACTTTAATATTCTTTCCACAGCAATTAGACTACAGGTTTTTCCTGCAGACTTTCATTGAAGTGTCAGCCAGAAAGCTTAGCTGAATAGGAATTAAATTTACAAACAGAAATACTAAAGGACAAAAGGAAAAAACTGGAAATGAGGAGATAAACACCAGGGCAAACTTGATGAATGAGAAGTTCCAATTCTATTCAGTTACAGCCAAGAGTTCAAAATGAAAAATACTGAAACTGTCGAACTCTCCAGGTTCTGTTTAAAATCTTAAAATATTTCTTTTTACTGTGGTAATTTATAAAATCCTTGAGATCATCTGTTGCACTGATATTCATATCATGAAGAAAAAAATGGATCATAGTTGAAATAAGATATAGTTGAAACAAAATAATGAAATTGGACAGATAAACCCGGAAGCAGATCACATGGCATCCATTTTATGCACAAATTATATGTGATTCATGTTAGCCCTGAGCTGATTCTGCTGGCAAATATTTAGAGAAGGCTGCTGAAGAACTTGACAGGGCCTTCCAAGAATTATTCATGCTAAAATATTCAAAGTTTGCTGAGCATCAAATGTGCATCTAATGACACCACTATTTGTGCATTTGCTTTCTATCTTATTGA
Source organism: Mobula hypostoma (assembly GCF_963921235.1). NCBI lineage: Eukaryota > Metazoa > Chordata > Chondrichthyes > Myliobatiformes > Myliobatidae > Mobula > Mobula hypostoma. The sequence goes on along the minus strand of NC_086111.1, from coordinate 26,970,358 downwards.
CATAAATTGGAGTTCCGGACTGCTAGATAGTCTCAGAACTTTGGCAGGTATTAGATATTCTCTTTCCTAGGTCCAAGAGACTTGTTGCTAATCTCAACTTTCTAGTTTAGCAGCATGACCTTTCCAGAGGTCATAGAATTGTTTTTGACAAAGTTAAACTTCTAACTAATATTCCTCGCTCAGTCCCTTGTCATAAATAAGTAAACCATGAAGTTCTTGTTGGCCCATTATTTGATCAAGAGAATTAATGGCCTAATTAAACATTGCATTCACCTGGCCTGACGAATGGAACTGAAAAACATCATATACAGGCAATGTCAATTGGAGGCAAAAAAAGTATAAATGTTAGAAAGCAGTTAATATTGACAAAGAGAATGACAGAAACATGGGGCGATAGAAAGAAGAACTGGAATTCATTCCTCAGCCTTTGGTTTTTGTGATGGATGATTTGTTTGTCTACAGCTCTTTGGTATGTCCTTTTAGTTTGAAAGAATTGTACCTTTCTTTGGCAGTCCTTTATATTTTATAAATTTTTTTGTAATTTGAAGATCTTTTATAAATCGTTTATAAAAATCATCTATGATTTTCAAGGCAAACACAAGGAAATCTGCAGATGCTGGAATTTCAAGCGACACACATAAAAGTTGCTGGTGAACACAGCAGGCCAGGCAGCATCTCTAGGAAGAGGCACAGTCGACATTTCGGGCCGAGACCCTTTGTCAGGACTAACTGAAAGAAAAGCTAGTAAGTTTTCAAATCTCCAATGGCTGATCTAATTTTCCTTTCAGCCACAATCTCCAGCCTTAATATCCCTTCATGCCCTGAGAAGTCAAGAATCTATCAACCTCCGCCTTAAATATACATAAAGATTTGGCCTTCACAGCTGCCTGTGTCAGTGAATTCCACAGATTTACTACTATCTGGCTAAAGAAATTCCTCTTCATCTCTGCCCATCTCTCCATCACACAGTGAATCTGATTGCCTGAGTTCTAAAAGTACACCTCTCTATTCTGAGGGTGTGTCCTCTGGTCTTAGACACTCCCACCAGAGGACACACCCTCTGCACATTCACTATCAAGGCCTTTCATCATTCGACAGGTTTCAGTGAGGGCACTCACTGAAGTTTCTGAATTCCAATGAATACAAGCCCAGAGCTATCAACTGGTCTTCATATGACAAGCCGTTTAGTCCTGGAATAGTTTTTTGTGAACCTCCTTTGAACCATCTCCAGTTTCACCACATCCTTTATAAGATAAGTGCTCAAAACTGCTCACAATACTCCAAGTGAGTCTTCACCAGTGCTTTATAAAGTCTCAACATTACATTCTTGCTTTTATATTCTAGTCCTCTTGAAATGAATGCTAACATCACATTTGCCTTCCTCACCACAGATTCAACCTGCAAATTAACCATTAGGGAATCCTGCCCAAGTACTCCCAAATCCCTTTATGCCTCAGATTTTATATTTTCTCTCGACTTAGAAAACAGTCAACCCTTTTATGTCTTCTACCAAAATGCATGACTGTACACTTCCCGACACGATATTCCATCTGCCACGTCTTTGCCTATTCTTCTAATCTGTCTAATTCTTTTTGTAGCATCTCTATTTCCTCAAATCCACCTGCCCCTCCACCTATCTCATTATCATCTGCAAGCTTTGCAACATCAATTCTGTCATTCAAACCATTGATATATAACTTTAAAAGAATCGGCCCCAACACAGACTCCTGTGGTACACCATTAGTCACTGGACGCCAAGCTGTAAAAGTTCCCTTTATCCCCGCACTTTGCCTCCTCTCACTCTTTTATCCATGCTAGAATCTTTCCTGTAATACCTGAGTTACAGGTATCTTTCTCGTAGCTTGTTAAGCAGCCTCATGTGTGGCACCTTGTCAAAGGCCTTTTGAAAATCTAAGTACACAACATCAACCATATCTCCTTTGTTTATCCTGTTTGCTATTTCTTCAAATAATTCCAAAAATTCTGTTAGGCGAGATTTTCTGTTGAGGAAACCATGTTGACTGTGGCCTATTTTACCATGTGCCTCCAAGTACCCTGAAACCACTTCCTTCCAAACCACTGATGTCAAACTAACTGACCTATAATTTCCTTTCTTTTGTCTCTCTCCCTTCTTGAAGAGTAAAATGACATCTGCAAATTTTCCAGTGTTCTGGAACCATTCCAAAATCTAGTGATTCTTGAAGATCATTACTAATGCCTCCACAATCTTTTCAGCCAGTCTTTCAGAACCCTGGGGTGTACACCATCTGGTCCAGGTAACTTACTTACCTTCAGACCTTTCAGTGTCTCAAGCACTTTCTTCCTAGTAATGGTAACTTCACACACTTCATGATCCCTGACACCTGGAGTGTCTTGCACATAGCTAGTGTCTCCCACAATGAAGACTGATGCAAGATATTGATTCAGTTTATCTGCCATTTCCTTGTTCCCATTACTACTTCTTCATCTGTCAGTACCTGTAGTTGAATTCTGTCTTTTTGTGTGTTTCCCCCTAGCTGTCAGTCTGTGGTTTTGTATTGCCATGTGCTCCTGTCCCCATTTCTGCTCTACTCCAGCCCCTGTATTACTGAGTACTCCGTCTCTCATCTGTTTCTCATTATTACCTGTATTGCTGCCACTTGTGTCTCACTGTGCTCCACCTATCATCTCCCTCTCTGTTTATTGCTCAGTGTATTTCAGTCCTGTGTTTTCACCTGTTTGTTGCCAGATTGTGCCAGTGAGTTTTCCTGAGCCTTTCCAGCATTCGTATCTGTACCCTATCCGTCTGAATATTGACTCTGCCTATTTCCTGATTCTGGTTTTTGAATTTCCCTGGATGTTTTGATGTCTGCCTGAACTTTGACCCCGACTTTGTTTGCACCTGGGGATTTGTTACTCAATTAGTATCACTGTGTGCACAGTACAGGGTCTGCAATTGGATCCCTGTTCCAGTGTCCTGACATCATCATCCTCAATGTCAGTCCATGATCTTTGAGGCATTGATCCGAAACGTTATGGAAGACACACCAACTGCTCAAATAAATGTTATTATCATTATTCTTTTTCACCAAGGAAGTTTTAGGATCATCCCTAATTATTGTTTATTTGTCTACCTGTGGGAGAACTTGAAAAGATAGACTGTGCCACCTCCTGCACCTCCTCCTCCTTCTCCTCATTCTCATTCTATTCCACCTCCTTCACTACTTTCTTTTCCTGCTTTTTCTTTCTCTTCTCTTTCACAACCCCCTGCCCCCAATTCTCCATCTCACAGTGAGATGGAGATTATACTTGTGTTCTGAGGTTCCTGAGGTGAATCTGACGGTCTGAGTTTAAAGCAAATCCAAGGCCTCTCCTCAGCCAGTGCTCCGCAGCAGGATATTGTGGCAAGTTCACCTCTTGCCATGATATGTCCCATTGCCATCATTATTCCTCCTCATATGTGGCACACAGGTCTGAGACAAGCTGATCTGTTAATGGCTGCAGTTCTGGTACGTTCAGCCTAAGCATTGGATCAACCTTCTCCAAGTCATAAAATGAAAGGACAAAGTATGGTGGCCAGTTTGTTGGGAAACTATGTAAAATGGTTTGATGATGAACTGACAATGAAAATCAATGAACAAAATAGTCTATTATTTGAAAAAATTAAGACAAAAATCCATCAGAAAAGTTGCTCATCCTGAGAAAATCTAAAGATAGTGTATTAAAGGAAAAGGCTTATAAAGTTTAGAAGCAGCAGTAGAGGATTGGGTTCAGTTTAGAAATGAGATGGAATAAAATGTAGTAACAGGATAGTTGATATCAGGCAGCAGAGATTAGGTAGCAGATCCAGCCCTTCCTATCAAATTTCAATCGAATTTTTAACACAAGACAGAATTTTTAAAAAAGGCTGGTGAAAAATATAAATAAATGATCTGAAAGAGCTGCTGTAGCTATAGATGAAGGCAAATGTAGGTCTTTTACAGACAGGGGAATTCTTAACGGGGATTAAGGAAATGGCAGGGAAATTAATCAAGTACTTTGGGGAATACGACACAACGGAACTATCAGAATCAGATCAGAATCCGGAAGAAGATGGTGCCAGTGAATAAGACTACCATGGGTGATATTCTCCAAATTAAAGTGTCGAGAAAGATTGAAACCATCGATATGAGTGCAAATTGCATGCGCTGTCCATCAGCCTCTTACTCTGTGCTGCTGGAGGAAGGCGTCTTCATGTGACAGACTCTCTCGGCCTCTCATTCGCTGCTCCCAAGGGAAAGTCCCCATGTTCGAATAGTCTCTTTTCCCCTCGATGCTGTTGGAGGATAGTGTAGGGTAACGTAATTGGGAGAAATGTACATAATTCACAACCACTGACTTTTACAGACTTTTGGACTGTTGTAGTCTGAGTGTGCCAAACCATTGCTCTCTTTACCCGGCCTTGGTGATAGTTATCCTTCGGAACTAATGGACCACATGCTGTCTCTCCTGGGACATCACCATCCTCGTTTTATTTTTAAAGAACTCTTCAAGTAACAAATGTCTGATCCAGTCCGCATCGCCCTTGCTACTGCACCTGAGAAGGACTCTAGGGAGCTTGCTAAGATGGCTGATAGTCTACACTCTGCTAGGCAGCGGTGCATTATTCCTCTTCCTTTCTCTACCTGAGTAAGCTCGGACAGCAAGGCTCCCGACATAGGGAGGCCCACAGCCGTGAAAACAGATGAAGCCGGGCCTGTGCTTTTACCATAATCATTTTGGTGGGAACACTGGAAAGTGCCAACCACCTTGCAGCTTTGATATCGGCAACACATCGGGACATCAGAGGTCTGTGAACTCCATGGGTTCCAGCTGTTGAGGTCATCTAGTGTTCATTACAGACACCCCTTCAGGCCACGCTTCTTATGTGACACGGGAACTTAAGTGATTGGGCTGCCAGCATTACCTATTGATGAGAAGGCAAAGAGCAAAGAAACCTTGCTGGAGACAGGAGCCAGACCTACAGGACATGACAATTGACACTCTGCTTCAGTAGGCAGTGTTACACATGGGATCTTTTCCTGGCTAAAGTGGCTAGACCTCTACTCTGTGCGGATTTCCTGTGAGCCCAAGGACTGTTAAGTTTATGAACTGCTGACCTGTGGATGTTAAGGACTTTGGGTCATTACCTTGCTCACCCAGTAAGTTCCCAACAATGACTCTGTCAAGCACCACCGTATGTGAGTTTACTCGACTGCTGGATGAATTCCCAGACTTCATGAAGCCTACATTCTCCCTACAGTTGCAAAACATTGGGTTGAGCACCACCTTCCCACAAATGGCCCACCAGTCCATGACCACGGGCATAAAGTGGACCCGGAAAAGTTGGCAACCACGAAGTATGAATTTGCCAGCATGGGTTGATCATTAACCCTGCTAAATGCCAGTATGGGTTGTCAACCATTGACTTACTCAACCATCGCATCTTCGTAGAAGGTGCAAAACCCCTCCCAGCAATGTTAGCCTCTATTATGCATTTCCTACCACCCAGCACTACAAAAAACTACAGGAGTTTTTAGGCATGGTGAATTTCTATCACCGCTTCATACTGCAAGCTGCTGAACTTGTGCTCCCCCTGTATATAGTGTGCTTAAAGACAATACCTCTAATCAAGTGCTTGACTAGTCAGCAGACATGATCAGGGCATTTGATGAAACCATACAAGCTCTTTCTAACATGACCCTGCTGGTGCACCTGCTCCCTATGAACCTGTAGCCATTGCAACTGACGCCTCAGACTATACTGTGGGTGACATGCACGAACAGCTAGTCGGAGGCATGTGGCAGCCGCTCATCTTCTTTAGTTGGCAGCTCCATCCCCCTGAAAGGAAATACAGCACGTTTGACCGTGAGCTGCTCAGTCTCTATCTGGCTGTCCACCATTTTCATTTTCTTCTTGAGGGTAACTGTTTCACAACGTTTGTTGACCACAAACCCCTCGTGCGGGAGATGGTCGAAATGTCAGACCTTTGGTCTGCAAGGCAGCAATGCCATCTGGTCTATATATCCAAGTTCACAACAGATATACAACATATCAAGGGGAAATATAATGCCATGGCTAATTGCCTCTCATCGCCAGCCACTGAGCCTGTACACATAGGAGTTGACTATGCCGGCACGGTAGCCAACCAAGTTACTGACCCGGAGGTCCAAGCTTACTGAACAGTAGTCATGGGCCTGCGGTTGGCTGGCATTAAGTTCAGGGAAGCTGGGGTTTCTGTCCTGTGCGATGTCTCAAACAGTTGTACTTGACCCATCATGCCTGCAAACTGGAGTTTTCAACTCCATACATGGCCTCTCGCATCTGGGCTGAAAGGCCTCACAGAAACTGGTTGCACTGAAGTTTGTTTGGCACGGCTTCAGAAAGGATGTGCATGACTGGACTGCAGCTTTTGTGGAGTGCTAGCGGGCAAAAATTAACCATTACATTCAGGTGCCATTGACATCTTTTGAGGTCCCTAGCGATGGTTTGACCATGTCAATGAACAGCTTTGTTGGTCCTCTTCCCCAACTCTTGCTGCTTCATGCACCTTCTTACCATGGTGGACTGTACCACCAGGTGCCAGAGGTCATCCCTCTAGCATTGATGAAGGCCAGAAACATGGCTCGGGCATTCATCAGCACCTGGGCTGCTCGGTTTGGCACCGTATCTGATATTTCCTCAAACCGCGGTCCTCAATTCATTTCAGACCTCTGGGCTGCGGTGGCCCGGAACCTTGGCGTTAGGATACATCACACCACGGTGTATCACTTGCAGTCCAATGGCATATTTCATCGTTCCTTAAAGGCTGCTCTGAGGGGTAAACCTGAATGTTTTTCGATAGATCTCCTTAAACCAATCCACCAAGAAAATCATCAGACTGGTTCTGGAGATGGCAATAACAGTATACGAGCGACTGAGAAAATTATACCTGTATTGCCAAGAATTTAGATCAACGAGTGGTAATCTCACTGAAGTTTATTGCATCCTTCAAGGGTTTGGAAGGCTGGCTGCAGGGAAGTATCTACCTTGGATGAGGAGTCTAGAATCAGGAGTCACAATCTGGGGTGTCACAGTAGCACAGTGGTTAGCACAATGCTACTACAGCTCAGGGCACTTCAGTGTTCAGTTCTGCTGCTGTTTGTACATCCTCCCCATGGAATGCATGGGTTTTATTCCAGTTGCTTTGGTTTCCTCCCACAGATAAAGACCTACGAGGTAGGTTAATTGGGCATTCTAAATCGTCCCATGATTGGGTTAATTTAGTTTGTTGGAAGCTACTGGAACGGTGTGGCTCGAAGGGCTGGTAGGGTCTACTCCACACTGTGTCAATAAATAAATAAACTAAATATAAAATGAGAGGAAAGCCATTTATGACTGAGTGAGATACATTCCTTCACATGGAGTGGGGTGTACCCTTGGAATTATCTACATCCAGAGGCTAGGAAGGCTCATTCACTGAGTTCATTCAAAACAGAGATCCAAACATTTCAGGACAGTAAGGAATTGAAAGGAAGATTAAACAGAGATCGAATATCAGCCTATTAGTGAATGGTGAAGCAAGATCGAAGACTGAGCATCCTATTCTTGCCCCTATTTCATATGATGTTATGTTATAAGACCATAAGATATAGGAGCAGAATTAGATTGGCCCTCCTGCTCCACTATTTCATCATGGTGGATCCAATTTTCCTCTCAGCCCCAATCTCCTGCCTTATCCCTGTATCCCTTCATGCCCTGATCAATCGAGGATCTATTAATCTCTGACTTAAATATACGTCAAGACTTGTCTTCCACAGCTTCCTGTGACAAAGAATTCCATAGATTCTCCACACTCTAGCTAAAGAAATTCCACCTCATTTCCATTGTAAAAGGATGCCCCTCTATTCTGAGGCTGTCTCCTCCAGTCTTAGGCTCTGACACCATAGGAAATATCCTCTCCACATCCACTCTGTCGTGGCTTTTCACTATTCTATAGGTTTCAATTAGGTCACCCCTTATTCTTGTGAATTCTAGTGACACAGGCCTAGAGCCATCAAATGCTCTTCATATGCCAAGCCATTTAATCCTGGAGTCATTTTCATGAACCTCCTTGGAACCCTCTCCAGTTTCAGCACATTATGTTGCAGGTACGGTCAAGTACTTCTCAAAGACTGTATTTGAAATGAAAAACTGATGAAATTCTGCAGGAAAATTTGGAAAATGCAACGCACAAAAATTACTGGAGGAGCTCAGCAGCTCAGGCTATGGAGAGGAATTAACACTCAACCTTTCAGACAAGTCTCTACATCAGGACTAGAAAGGAAGGTGGAAAAAGCCAGAATAAGAAGGTACTGTAAGGGGAAGGAGTACAAGCTGTTAAGTGATAGGTGAAACCAGGTGAGGGGGAGGGTGTGAGAGGGGTATGAAGCAAGAAACTGGGATGTGCTAGGTGGAAGGGGTAAAGTGCTGAAGTAAAATCTGATAGGAAAAGAGAAAGGACCATGGGAGAAAGAGAAGGAGAAGGGGCCCCTGAAGGAGATGATCGTCCGGAGAGAAGAGAAGGGGTGGGGGGGGGGGGGAAGAAATTACCAGAAGTTATAAAAATTGATGTTCATGCCATCAAATCGGAGATTACTCAGACAGAATATGAGGTGTTGCTCCTCCAACGTGAAAGTGGCTTCATTTTAGCATAGAGGAGAGCATGAACCGACATGTTGGAATTGGAAGTAAAATTAAAATAGGGGGTCACCAAGAAAAAGGTTCACTTCAAGCAGATGTACAGGATACAAGTTGAATAACTATGAAGCTTTACCTTGTTCTCAATGTTCACCCACCCAGCACACAAAAATGTTCTTGGCAATTTTACTTTTTTCCAACTGCACAGCTTTTAAGAGCTTGGGAAGTGATCTGAATCAAATTAATGTTGTGGTTCATAAGTGTTGCTCCATTTTCTTTAATGAACACTTCAATGTATTAACAAATCTTGTAGTAGTGGGAACAGTGATGCAGGAATACCTCTGAGCCGCGCTGGTCCACAATCTTAATTCCCATGATTATAGCTGAGTGTACAACTGTGTAGGATTGCCCTTGAAAAGACCAGGGGTCAATGATTTTGAATTGATGTTTTAAACACATCAATTTATAATGCTAGTACTTGAGAAATGTTAAAAGGAAGGGGAGAGTGCTTTGGATTGTGATTAAAGATGAAATATTTTAGAATCAAATGAATTCCAATTAATCTAGGACTATAAGAACTGGCAAAGGCATTTCAGCCCCTTAGATCTGCTCCATCACACAATCAATCCTTTTGGTTAAAGTATTCATTTTTTTTCCCAGGATCTGAGCTTCATTGAATGGTCAGCTTTTATTAACGTCACCAATTGCCCTTGAGAAAGTGCAGGTGAGATACTTCTTGGATTGCTGGAGTCCTTTGGGTGAAAATGGTCCCATGGTTCTAACAGGGAGAGGGTTGCAGAATTTAGACTCAATAATCATCAGAAATAACCCTGAACTTCTCAAACCCAAATGTTTTCTTCTGATAACAGTGCTATAGAAAAACATCTCATCTTGCTCGCAACTCAAAGTGCTGAACAATCAAAACCTAATTTTGAAATATAAACAGGAGAAAGTCTGCAGATGCTGGAAACCTGAAGCAATACACACAAAATGTTGAAGGAACTCATGCAGAATCTATGGAAATGAATAAATAGTCGATGATTCAGGCTGACACCCGAAACATTGACTGTTCATTCATTTCCATAAATGCTGCTTGATCTGCTGAATTCCTCCATGCTGACCTGCTGAGATGCCATTTCATTAGCTCTTCGCTAAGCCCTGTAACATCTGAACAGCAAGAATGCATATATCAGTTGCTATTTATCAACTACAGCTCAGCATTCTGTACTATCATCACCTCAATATAATCAATAAGCTTCAAGACAATGGCCTCAATATCTCATTGTGCAATTGGATCCCTGAGTTCTTTATTTGCAGACCCCAGTCAGCTCAGATTGGCAATAATATTCCCTCCACAATCTCCATCAGCACAGAACCTGTCCTAGTCCCGACACGTTAAGTGCAATTACAAAGAAAGCATAGCAGTTTTTCTACTTCCTTAGGCATTTGTGAAGAATCAGCATGACATCTATAGCTTTGACAACCTTCAATAGGTGTGTGGTGGAAAGTATATTGACTAGCTGCATCACAGCCCAGTATGGAAACACCAATGCCCTTGAACGGAAAATCCTACAAAAGATGGTAGATACAGCCTAGTCCATAACCGGTAAAGCCCTCCTCACTTTCGAGCACACCTGCACAGAGCACTGTGGCAAGAAAGCAGCATTCGTCATCAGGGACCCCTGGCACCCAGGTCATGATGCCTTAATGTTGCTGCCATCAAGAAGAGGGCACAGGAGCGTGAGGATTCACACCACCAGGTCAGGAGCAGTTATTACCACTCAACTATTTTGTGTTTGCACAGCTTTCTGAAGAGAAAGCAGAAGAGCCCAAGCAGTTCGATCACTCATACCAACAATAAGAGAAAGACAACTCAGATTCCTAGGACACATCATGCAGAAAGATGAACTAGAAAAACTTATGCTCTCTGGAAAGATCGAGGGGAGCAAACCTAGAGGAAGACCTCAGCTTATGTACATCAAAAGCCTAGCCAGGTGGTTACACGTCGAGGAAATGGAAGTCATCCAAAGAACGAAAGATAGATCTAAATGGAAAACCATGGTCACCAACATCCGCATCGGATATGGTACCTGACAGACAGACAGTTTTCTGTATTTTTGCATACTGATTGACTGCCCTGTTGGTGTGGTCTTACATTGATTCGATTATGGTTGTTGGGCTTTTTGAGTATGCCTGCAAGAAAACAAATCTCGTGTTTGCATATGGTGACATGTATGTACTTTGTTAATAAATTTACTTTGAACTCTGAAGCTTTAATCTTCTATGAAAATAAAAAGAAATTACGAAGCAGTGTTACAAATTCTGATCATTTACCTTTTTTGGGCTTTGTAGCAGTCTGGCGAATCTGCATTTCATCTACCTCCTCAAGTTCAATGTGTAGAAGTGTTTGCAATACTCCAGATGATTCTCTGTAAATCTCGACCCTCAGCTCTTTGTACTCCAGTGTGGTTGTGCCGAAGGTCAATATTTCACCAAACAGAATATTTTGAAGTAAATATGTCAGAACAAAAAAAAACTTTTTATTAGAAATCTGATGAAGAGTCGTTAATCTGAAATGTTAATTTTACATCTCCACAGACGTCTGAACTATTTGTAGAATTGTTTCCATTTATTTTGGATTTCCAACATAAGACTATAAGACAAAGGAGCAGAATTAGACCATGCGGCCTCTCGAGTCTGCTCCATCATTCCATCATAGCTCATTTATTATCCATCTCAAACCCATTCTCCTGTCTTCTTCCCTTATCCTTTAGTACTCCTTACTAATCAAGCATCTAACTAGATCATGAGTCATAGAGCAAAATTAACATCCAGTGTACCTTGCTTGAATGAGAGAAGCTAGGAACTACTTTGACATCCAAAACAGGGTGGAAATGTGGAACTATCTTCCGCAAACCACGATTAATGTATGATCTATTGTTACTTTTAGATTCTGAGATTGATGGGTTTTTATAAATTAAATATTCCAAGAGTGATTAGACAAAGAAGTGAATATGGATTTAAGTATTTTTCACCATTCAGTAAGATTGTGAATTATCTGCAGCCTATCAGTATAAGTGACCTATTCCTATTCCATACATTCCTTGCAAAACATTACTGAGCTTCAGTGAGAATAGAAAGTGATAGCTTGCAGGTGATTTTCCTTTGGTTGGTAATGCTTTTTTTTTAGCTGTCTTCCAATCACAAGAAATTCTTTACAAACATTGAAAGGAGTAAATAACAGGAAAGCACAGTAAAACAACCTGGACTTTCTCATTAGCCTATTTTAGATGAAAGATGGTTCCATAAAAAGTAATTAAGACATCAGTCAGTGTGAAATCCAACATGAACAGACCTCCGTAAGGAGAGATATAAAATAGAACTGACTATTTTCAGCAAGCAGTACTTCTTTTAGTCTTGTACTTGACTTTGGTTTTGTTCTAATATGGACGTTATTTTCAATAAAAAAAACACTGTAGTAACTTTGAATAATAACGTAAATGCTATCAGCAATCCTGGGGAGTTGAGTTGGTGAAGTTGGTCTCAAGTTAAGTTCCTTGAGTCGGGTCACCCCTCACCACCCACGACCAGCTCTGAGTTGAAAAACTGGTCCATGGAAGGTGAGACTCACCCCATGAAGAAGGAGGGACTAACTCCCAGGGCCAAATCTGACATTGTGAGGATGTGAAAAGTGTTCCTGGTCTTCTTGGGTATGCAACCATGTGGAGGAAATGGACCATTGGCTTAATTTTGCATGGACTGCTGTCTGATACTGGATAATGGGAACTATGGGGACTGAAACACACATGCACAAACTGATTTAGTTCAGCTCCAGCAATAATGATCTCATTGCTACCATAGTAACCCAATTTCTATTTGTAATGGTCCTGATCTTCCAGCATACCAACCACAAGCCCCAGAGAACATCTGCACAGCTCAAGACCCCACTAGTGGATGGGGACACACCCTAAGAGTTTCGTAAGACTTCAATGAGTAGGTAAATCGAAGGATCAAACACTCACTTTCCTTTTCATACCCAATAAGCGGGCAGGTGTAAACGTCTTCTCTGTTCGTATGCTACAAGATGTTGTTGTGAAATTACTCTGCTGTTTGCCTTTCCCTTCTTTCTCTTCTTGAAGGGGTAAAAACAAATATTTTTTAAAATTAAGATCACTCTCCCTATCTCAGTGATGAGAATATAGAAGGAAGAAATTGCTAGCACTTGGGAATCCTAGCTGTTTACTTATTGATGGGAGGGAAAATTTACACTTTTTCTAGCAAATGTTTTCTTAAGATGGCGTCTGCTCCGTGATCAAAACTACCACTTTGATTCATTAGTGTGAGCTGAAGGAATGGGTGAGTAAAATTACAGTGTCGGACATCTGCTGATATCCTGCTGTCATTCCCTGAGAGACAATCAGTGGCAGTAGTATTGACAATACTGCCAGACCTGGCAGAATCTGTTGATCGTGAATGACCCACTACCTCACGGTACAAGATGCTAATTAGCAGATCACATGTTTGCGCTACCTGCAGATGAGCCTGTCAATCATTGTTTTACCTCTGACTGATGGGCTTGCTAGAATGTAGCATCTAAAAATGGCAGCCACTCAGTCAATAAACATTTGGATATGGAATATGCTTTAAATGGTCTGAGGCACAATCATTCTTTCTAAACCACTTCAGCTTAATGAAGATTTTCAGACTAATGGCATTCATATTAGATGGGATTTTCTAAACAGCAATTTCAACAGATTACTCATTCCATCATGGTGCAGCAACGATCAAATGAACAGAACATCATGAAATTTTATTTCCACTTCTAGAAATCACTCTCATCATTTGCTCTTCTCACTAATTACTTTTAATCACTTATCTGTGCTATTTTTTTCTTTTAAGCAGTTTGGAGTCCATCCAACAAGACTGGCTCCATGTACTCTAACTAAAAACTTCAGATTATTATATGAGGCAAAAAAAATTACCTCGCTCACATTGCAAAACAGTAATGTATTTATAAAATTAACATTCGTTCATTTTTTTTGCAAATCATCAATCACAAGAGAGCATACTACGAATTATCTTTCATTTTGCTGCCCATTTATTATATTTTCATTTTCTAGATACTTTGTATTATGCCATTGTAAGGGGTTCTATAATGTTAAGATAGTCACTCAATGGTCATAATGGACTAGATAAGCTAAAGGATTTGTTTCTTTGCTGTATCTCTTCATGACTGTACCACACATCTCTGTCCATATCAATGGTCCTAAGGTGGTGGTACTAATGTTAAGATAATTGTACCTCAGAGTTGCCAGATTCCAGCCTCAGACTTGGATCGAGGTGCTGGGTTCAAGAGTTGCCAGGAAGGTTAGGTACGCGTGAAGGGGTGTGTTTGTGAGGGATACGTGGGGCACTGAGCCCATGTCTCTGAGGCTGGGAGTAAACAATTGTACTGGATGCACCATTCTGTCAGCCCTTCTGTTTTGCCAGGCAAGGCATGGGGCAGCTTGAACGGGACAGAGTACCTCTTTCCCTGGTTATCACATACTATTCAACACTGAGGTTGGGTTTTCCTCTGGCAATTAGTTGCTTCAAAGTTATTGGAAAATGGGAACAATTCTTTGTAGCATTGAAACTATTAATTCAGTTCCATCATCGCTCTTTTCCACTTATTGCTCTCCAGTAGGCCGCCCTGCTGTACTTTGGATATTGGTAAGAGACCTACTCATCAGCCAGCTTTCTTATTGCAATAGCACAGGTGCCAATGATCCTGAAGACCAGAATAGGGGTGGCAGTTTAAACAATTCAACACGGGCCGGCTGGCGGCGCAATGACATCGGCGCCGGACCCTGGAGCGGAGGTTCCGGGTTCGAAACAAGTCGGGTCCGCTCCCGAGTACGCTTTCCATCCGTGCCGGGTTGAGTGTCGAGATCACAACTCGACCTCGTAAAATAAAGGGAAAAGTACCGTGAAAATGGCAGTGTGAGGAGTGGCGCACCACACAGTCTCTCTCTCTTGCTCCACGCCTTGTAAAAGAGCCATGAAAAAGACATCATCATGGATGCACACGCAGGCAGGCATACGCCAAAAAAAAATACAGCACAAAGAAGAGTATTAGAGAAAATGAAGGAAAGGAGACTCTGGTTTAAGCAACGACACATGCTCATTTATCTTCCTATTGTCAGCAACTTTACTATGGGGTCATATAATCAGGTTAAAGGATGGGTTTATGAAACTTGTCGGCACTTTCTGTTCTTTCTCCCTGTTGCAGTGAGTGCATCTGATTTTCTGACATGCAGAGAAGTAATATTCCCAGTGTGTCCTAAGCAGAATAAAGTAAGTCATAGTTACAATTGGGTTGGGACAGTGAGTGCGGCCACTTATCGAGGCAAAGCTGCTTCAACAAAAATCCAGCCAAGAATTTTGCGAACAGCATCATTACTCGATGTCTCATTTCATTTCCAGCACAAGTCAGTGACTCTTGTTATACGCACTGGGAATATAATTGTTCTGGGTTTATATCAGATAGCACAATTCAGGAAATTCATCCTAATTAGTGAGGACTTAGCGCAACGACTTAGAGCAAAGTTGCAGAAAACAAGGAGGTATTCTCTTCTTCTTCTTGCACCCTTAACTCCTGGTGGAGCCGTCGGAGTGCTGTCATGACAAGCTGTCACCATGGTTTTTGGTGTGCTCATCGTGCGGCGTGTCTTGAGCATCTGGAACCCGGCGGAGCCCATCCCTCTCCAGGTTTGACCACAGCCAATTTTCTCCAACTAGGTGGCTCGCTTTGGTCGTGAACACGTGGCCGTTATAGTTCATCTGAGAGCTTTCCGCCCTGGCCGGTGACTTCATCATGGAAGTCATTCACCCAGTGGTGCCGTGTTAACACCACCCCCTCATGTGGTTTAGCCCGCCAGATAAACCGGTTTACTGGGGTATGGCGCTTGGTGCCAACACGTGAGAGATTTAGGAGATGGATGAGAACCAGTGATGCCCGTCCACTCTGTTTGGTAGGGAGCAGCATGACAGACATCAAAGGTACTACCTCTATCTAGAGCCCCCTAAACCCCAGGTATTCTCTACAGACCACTAAGTGGCAATGTAAGGCTCAGCATAACTCAAAGAAATTAGAGGTACATCTAACTTGACTGACACAATAATTATTAGGGACATTAATCAACATATAGATTGGGCGAATCAATTTAGCAATGGTAGAGCAGATGTTAAATTTACTGAATTTTTTTAAGTTAGTATGTTGGAGGAAGCAAGCTATTACTGATAAAGTTTTGTACAATAGGAAGGGTTTATTTCTAAGTTGGTAGTTAAGGAATCTTAAGAAAGTGTGATTGTAATATGGTGGATTTCATTTAAAGGATTAGAGTGATTTAGTTCAAGCTGGAACCAAAGTCTTAAATCTGAATAGACCAAACTGGAAAAAAAACATAACATTTGTATTGGGTACGGTAGGCTGGGAAACTGTGACAATAAACAAACAAGGGATAAATTCTTAAGAATTAATGCATTGCTCTTGTATCATATATAATCCTTTAAACCAGTTAAGTCTTGGCTATTAGTAAAAGGCAGAATGAGATCAAAAGAAAAGACACAAAAATTTGTCAAAAGGAGTAAACCTGAAGAGTGGGAAAGGACAGAATCCAGCAAAGGAAGATCAAGCCATTGACAAGGGAAGGGAAATCAGATTGTAAGAGCTTCAGTAAGACCATAAATCCAAAAGATATAGGGGCAGATTTAGGCTATTTGGCATGTCAAGCCTGATCTGCCATTTTATCATGGCTGACCAAAATTTCCTCTCAGCTCCTATCACCTGCCTTCTCATGTCTTGACCAATCAAGAATCTACACACCCCTGTCTTACAGATACAGACTTAGCCTCTAGAGGTGCCGATGGCAAAAGAATTCCACAGATTCACCATATTTTGGGCTAAAGAAATCTCTCCTCTTCTCCATTCTAAAGGGACACCCCTCTGTTCTGAGGATGTGTCCTTTGATCTTAGACTTTCCCATCATAGGAAACATCCTCCCCATGTCCACTCTATCAAGGCCTTTCACTATTCGATAGGTTTCAATTAGGACACACCTCATCCTTCTGTATTCAAGTGAATACAGGCCCAGAGCCATCAAATACTCTTCATATGACAAGTCATTCAATCCTGGAATCACTTTCGTCAACCTCCTTTGAACCCTTTCCATTTTCACCGCATCCTTTCTAAGATAAGGGACTCAAAACTGCTCACAATACTCCAAGTGAGGCCTCACCAGTGCTTCATAAAGTCTCAGCGTTACATCCTTGCTTGTATATTCTAGTCCACTTGGAATGAATGCTAACATTGCATTTGCCATCCTCTGCACAGACTCAACCTGCATATTAACCTTTAGCTGTACAAGGACTTCCAAGTCCCTTTGCATCTCAGTTATTTTGTATTTTCTCTTCACCCCTGCTACCAACTGGTATGACCATACACTTTCTGACACTATATTCCATCTGCTGTTTCTTTGGCCATTTTTTAATCTGTCTGAGTCCATCTGTGGCCTCTCTACTTCCTCAAAACTACCTCCCCCCTCCACCTATCTTCACATCGTCGGCAAACTTTGCAACAAAACCATCAATTCTATCATTTAAATAACTGACGTATAATGAAAAAGAATTGGGCACAACACAGACCTCTGTGGAGCAGTACTAATCACCGGCAGCCAGCCAGAAAAAGCTCCCTTTATTCCTGCTCTTTACCTCCTGCCAATCAGCCACTGCTTTATCCATGCTAGAATCTCTCCTGTAATACCATGGGCTCCTAGCTTGTTAAGCTACCTCTTGTGTGGCACTTTGTCCAAGGCCTTCTAAAAATCCAAACACACAACATCAACCAATTCTCTTTTGTCTATCCTGCTTGTTATTTCTTCAAAGAGTTCCAACAAATTTGTCAGGCAAGATGATCATTACTAATGCTTCCACAATCTCTTCAGCCACCTCTTTCAGAACCCCAGGATGTACACTATCTGGTCCAGGTGACAAAACTACTTTCAGGCATTTCGGTTTCCCAAGAATCTTCTCTCTATTTATAGTAATTTATCACACTCATGACCCCTGAAACCTGGAATCTCCACAACACTGTTATTGTCTTCCACATTTTAGACTGATGGAAAATACTTTTTCAGTTTGTCTGCCATATTCTTGTCTCCCATTACTTCTCTCCAGCATCATTTTTCAGTAGTCCCATATCCACTTTCACCTCTCTTCTATACATTATGTATCTGAAGAAACTTTTGGTAATCTCTGTAATTTTATGTCCAGCTTACATTTGTATTCCATCTTTACCTTCTGTAATGACTTTTTAGTTGCCTGCTATTGGTTTTCAATTTTTGCTCTGTTATATGTCCTACCTTTGGCTTTTATGTTGGCTTTGACTTCACTTGTCAGCCACGGTCGTATATCTTGCCTCTAGAGTACTTCTTCTTCTTTGGGATGTATATATCCTGTGCCTTCTGAATTGCTTCTAGAAATTCCAGCCACTGCTAGGAACATAAGAACATAAGAAATGGGATCAGGAGTAGGCCATCTGGCCTGTCGAGCTTGCTCCGCCATTCAATAAGATCATGGCTGATTTAACATTTTCCCAATAACCCTTAATTCCCCAACTATGCAAAAATCTTTCCAACCTTGTCTTAAATATATTTGCTGAGGTAGCCTCCACTACTTCATTGGACAGAGAATTCCACAGATTCACCACTCTCAGTGAAAAGCGGTCCCTCCTCATCTCTGTCCTAAATCTACTTCCCTGAATCTTGAGGCTATGTCTCCCTAGTTCTAGTCTTACCCAGCAGTGGAAACAACTTTCCTACCTCTAACTTATCTATCACTTCCATAATTTTATACAGTATGTTTCTATAATATCTCCTCTCATTCTTCTGAATTCCAGTGAATACAGTCCCAGGCTACTCAATCTCACCTCATAGTCCGACCCCCTCATCTCTGTAATCAACCTGATGAACCTCCTCTACACAGTCTCCAAAGCTAGTATATCCTTCCTCAAGTAAGGAGACCAGAATTGCATGCAGCCTCACCAGTATGCTGTACAGTTGCAGCATAATCTCCCTGCTCTTAAATTCAATCCCTTTAGCAATGAAGGCTAGCATTCCATGTGCTTTCTTAATGGCCTGTTGCACCTGCAAACCAACCCTTTATGATTCATGCACAAGCACTCCCAGATCTTCTACACAGCAGCATGCTGCAATTTTTAAAAGTTTATATAATCTGATCTTCTGTTTTTCCTTCCAAAGTGGATGACCTCACATTTACCAACATTGTACTCCATCTGCCAGACCCTTGCCTATCTATATCTCTCTGCAGTCTCTCTGTATCTTTTGCACAACTTGCTTTTTCACTCAATTTGGTGTTATCAGCAAACCTAGATACATTACACTCGGTCCCCTCTTCCGGATTGTTAATGTCTATCATGAAGAGCTGCAGTCCCAACATTGATCCCTGTGGCACACCACTTACCACTGACTGCCAACCAGAGTAACACCCATGTATCCCAACTCTCTGCTGTCTATTAGTTAATCAATCCTCTATCCATGCTAATATATCACCCCCAACTCTATGCATCCTTATCTTATGGATAGGTCTTTCATGTGGCACCTTATTAAATGCCTTCTGGAAATCCAAGTAAATAACGTCCATCTGTTCACCTCTATGCATTGCGCTCATTATATCCTTAATGAACTCCTGTAAGTTTGTCAAACAGGACTTGCCTTTGCTGTATCCATGCATGTCTACCTGATGGATCCATTTCTTTCTAGATGCCTCGCTATTTCTTCTTTAAGAAATCTTCAAGCATTTTCCCAACTACAGATGTTAAACTAACTAGCCTATAGTTACCTGCCTTTTGTCTACATCCGTTTTTTGAACAGCAGCATGACATTCGCTGTCTTCCTATTCACCAAGACCTGTCCAGATTCCAGAGAATATCCTCAACTATAACTTTTGCTTTTTCTTTCAGTACACTGGGATGCATTCAATTAGGACCAGGGGACTTATCTATCTTGAGGCCTATAAGTTTGCTCAGCACCACCTTTTTAGTGATAGCTATTGCATCAAGGACCTCACCTCCCATCGCATCCATAACATCTCTTTGGTATGTTGGATGTGTATGTTTGGTATGAAGACCAACACCAAATAGTCATTCAAAGCCTCAGCCATATTACCCAATATCAATTCCCCTTCTCATCTTCCAAGGGAGCCACATTCACTTTAGCCACCTTTTCTGCTCTATATAATTATTAAAAAAAATACTATCTGTTTTTATACTTCGTGCCAGTTTATTCTCATAACCTAGCTTTCCTTTCTTTATTGCTCACTTAGTGGTTTCTTTTTTGCTTTTTAAAGTAATCTCAATTTTACAGTTTCCCACTACTCTTGGTTACATTGTATGCACAGGCTTTTAGTTTGATGTTTTATTTTATTTTCCTAGTTAACCGATGCTGGTTTTCCCCACCCTTACCCTCCTTGCTTTTAACTGGAATATACTTTTGTTGAGCACCATGAAAAATTTCTTTGAAAATCTCCCACTGTTCCTTAACTCTCCCACCATATAGCCTGTGTTCCCAGTCGACACTACCCAAATCCTCCCTCATTCCATTGTAGTCTCCATTGTTTATGCATAATACACTGGTTTTAGATCGAACTATTGCACCCGCCATTTGTATGAGAAACTCAATCATACTGTGATCACTCTTTCCAAGAGGATCCCCAACCATAAGATCATTAATTTTACCTATTTCATTGCACAGGACCAGACCTAAGATAATAAGTTCCCTTGTAGGTTCAGTAACATGCTGTTCAAGAAAGCTATCATGGCTGTATTCCATGAAGTCCTCCTCAAGACTGCCTCGACCAACTTGATTTACCCAATCTATGTGTAAGTTAAGGTCCCCCATGATAACTGCTGTTTCATTCTTACATGTTTCAGATATTTCACTGTTTATTACCTGTGCCACTGTTATGTTATCATTTAGTGGCCAATAGACAACTCCAATGAGTGATTTTTTCCCTTTACGATTCTGAATCTCTACCCTGATTGATTCAACATTCTGCTCCCTAAATCTTATTGTCCTTCACAATCACCCTAATTTCATCTTTAATTAAGAGTACTACCCCACCTCCCTTATCTTCCTGCCTATCCTTTCGCATTACCTGATACCCTTGGATATTTAATTCCCAATCTTGCAACCTCGCAACCACATTTCTGTAATGGCCACTAAATCTTATCCCTTTATACTGATTTGTGCCACACGTTCACTGGCCTTTTTTCGAATACTACAGGCATTCAGATAAGGTGACATAACACTCGTTGTGCTTTTTAAATCTTGTAATCTTTTTCTCTTTTTCACTTGACTTTTCTTCACCCCACTCTTACTTTTCTCTTTTTTATCTTTTGCTTTAACTTTATCCACATTTTTCTCTTTTAATTTATCCATACTTCCAATCTGTTGAACCTAATCCCCCTACTATTTAGTTTAAAGCCCTATCCACAGCCCTGGATATGCGATTCACTAGGATCCAGGCCCCATCATGGTTCAAGTGGAGCCTGTCCCATTGGAACAGCTTCCTGCTTCCCCAATACTGGTGCCTATTTCCCATGAATTTAAACCCACTTCTCCCACACCGATCCCTGAGCCATGCATTTAACTCTCTAATCTTCTTGCCAATTTGCACATGGCTCAGGTAGTAATCCAGAGATTACCACCTTTTTGGTTCTACTTTTTAATTCAGTCCCTAGCTGCTCACATTCCCTCAGCAGAACCTCTTTCCTTGTTCTACCTATATTGTTGGTACCCACATGGACCACAACAACTGAATCTTTTCCCTCCCATTGCAAATTGCTCTGCAGGTCAGATAAGATGTCCTGAATCATCTCACTGCCAGTGTTCTTTTCCAATCAATTCTGGCCAGCTCAGCTCTCATGCCTATGTAATTCAATTTACTTCATTGTAATACTGATACTTCTGCCTTTATCTTCTATTTCTCAAATTTCAGGGTGAATTTGATTATATTATGATCACTTTCCCTCAGGGTTCTTTTACCTTAAGCTCTCTAATCATTCTGGTTCATTGCACAACACCCAATCAAGAATAGCTGAATCCCTAGTGGACTCTACCATGAGCTGCTCTAAAAAGCCATTTCATTGGCACTCTAGAAATTCCCTCTCCTGGAATCCAGGACCAACTTGATTTTCCCAATCTATCTGCATAATGAAATCCACCACAACTATTGTACTATTGCTCTTTTGGTATGCATTTTCTATTTCCCATTGTAATTTGTAGACCACATCCTTACTACTGTTTGGGGGTGTGTAGACAACTCATTCAGGATCTTTTTACCCTTGCAGTTCCTTAACTGTATCCACAATGATGCAACACCTTCCAATCCAATGTCACCTCTTCCTAATGATTTGGTTTCATTTTTTAGCAACGGAGCAATGCCACCCCCTCTGATTTCCTGCCTGTCCTTTCAATACAATGTGATTCCTTGGACATTAAGCTCCCAGCTGTAATCTTTCAGTCATGATTCAGTGATATCTGCAACTGCGCTACAAGTTTATCTCCCTTATTCCATATACTGCACAAATTAAAATATAACATCTTCAGTTCTGTATTCACCTTTTCGATTTTTTCTGCCTTTTATGTTGCAACTCATCCTGTTGACTACAGTTTTGCCCTAGCAACAGCCTCTTTTCACTACACATTGCCGCTGTTTATAAAGCTGCTACCTCATCTTCAGCACTACCATCTGCCTTTCCTACGATGCTTCTTGCATTGAAATATACAGCTCAGGATTCTAGTCACACTATGCTCAACCTTTTGATTCCTATTTTTGTCTGATGTCTTACCAACATCTGTCTCCACTAATTGTTCTGGCACTCTAGTGGTTCCCATACCCCTGTAACTCTAGTTTAAACCCTATGGTTCAGCATTAACAAACCTTCTCACTAGGATATTAGTGCCCCTCTAGTTCGGTTGCAATAGATACGTGTGCTCCTAAAAGACAGAAGGTGGAGAAAATATGGAGATGCAAAAGACTGCAGATGCTGGGATATGGACCAACAAACAATCTGCTGCAGGAACTCAATGGGCCTAGTGGCATCTGCTGTCGGGGTGGTGGTGAGGTGAAGGAACAATGTGTGGATGGTTCAGGTCAAAGTCCTGAATCAAGACTGAGAGTGGAGATTATATTTGGGAATATAATAAGTGGAGATTATATTTGGGAATATAATAAGACAAGAAATTAACAAATATTTTGTGTTTGTGTGCATAGAAGAGAATCTCCTGTCAAGGCAGAGCATTACAGGTCCTGAGTAAATGAGGATCTCAAAGAAATTAGCATTAAAGAAACACACAAAATGCTGGAGGAATGCAGCAGGTCAGACAGTATCTATGGAGATGAATGAAGAGTTGAGGGAGAATGAGGGAAAAAAATGTGTGGGTGAGAAGGGGTATGAAGTAAGAAGAGCAAAGATGATAGGTAGAAGCTATAGAAGAAATCTGATAGGACAGAACATTGGACCATTGGAGAAGGGGAAGGACAGGGGGCACCAGAATGTAATGATAGGCAACAGACTCACAAGTGAAGTGTTGCCTCACCTGCAAAGACTGTTTTTGCACATGAATGGCGCTGAGGAATGATGAATAGGGGCAGGTGTAGCACTTGTCTCATTTGCAGGGATAAGTCTTAGGAGAGAGGTGAATAAACACGTAATGGAGTCCCATAAAAAGCAATTTCTTTGGAAAACGGAGAATGGGAATAAGGTGAGAACAATGTGCAGGAGGTGTAGGTGAAGGCAACATCAGTGGTAGGTTTTTTGGAAATAATTGAAGGAAGTGACTGTGGAGATAATAGAGGCACTGGCTGGTAACTTCAAAACTCCGTTGACTCTGGAATATTTGACAAAGTGGTCAGAATATTTTATGGTTGAAAATAGAAAGTTATTTTAAAGGGAACCACTCCACCTGATTCTTTCAGCACAAAATGCTGCAGAAACTCAGCAATTCAGGCAGCATCTATGGAGGAGAATAAATAGCCAAGATTTCAGGCCATACTAATGAAGGGTCTCAGCCCAAACCTTTGACTGTTTTTTCCCCTCCATGGATGCTGTCTGACTTTCTAATTTGCTGCGTTCCTCCGCAGTTTTGTGTGTGTTAACCTGATCTTTTCAGGCTAGATATGCTCCAATGAATTAACTTGCGTAACGTGTGTCAGACACTTGTTTAAGTTCTTTCTTCCTTAATGCAGTGCAGTGCTGATGTGATACGTTTAGATGCTACAATGGATAGATTAATTGCATGATATTTTTGCATCTACATAAAAGTGAATCCACTTTGATCTTCACCTTGAGTCTTCACAGTAAAGAATATTTGCAGATTTCAGACATATCGTAATTATACATAGGTACCCTTCACTCAACCGCGGTTGCAGCAGGTTATTTTCAGAGAGAATACATTTGAGGGATGTCTTATATCAGGCAACTAGATCAAAGCTGTTTCTTGTTATTATTACCCAACAACAACAAGAGCAAGGCACATTTATGTAACTTATTCAATGCAGCAAATGCATCATGGCATATTGTAAAACAAAATTTGTTAGAATAACATAAATTGATATTAGGGCCCTTGTACAAAAGCAGAGAGGAGTGTCTTAAAGGAGAAAAAATAATGAAGGAAGGTAGTGGGTATAAAGAAAGGAATTCTAGCAATAAAGACCGTGACAACTGACAGCATTTGTACCACTGTGTGTATGTTTTAGATAAGGAATAAAATATGTGGGGTATTAATGGAAATGTATGGAAAGAACAGATTATAGAGAAAGTGATTACACTGTGAGCTGACATAAACTCTGGTGGTTGGCATCTGTCTGTTTCGAAGGACAACGTGTGATGACAATCATCATCACAAGCCTGGGCAGAAGGTATGGAGATCATGAGATGCCCAGTCATCAAGATTACCCTCTTGGCCTCATGAGTGTAGTCCAAAGGAAAGCTTATGAAGCAATACATTTGGCACCAGCGTGGCTGCAGGAGCTGCCAGAGGGATGTTAATGATGTCTTGACACCTTAGATAAGATGCCTACACCGAAGAAGTTTAGATAATGTGTTGCTTGAATTTCCAGCATCTGCAGAATTCCTGTTGTTTAGTGGCTCCATTCTGGATTTGCTGTCTGGGTTTACTCCTGTTGCCTTCATCTCTTTGGAGTCTGTCCACAATCTAGTGGGGCTATTTACCCATAGCTGCAGATTTGGTTCATGAATGACAGGTGGGACTGCGGGCTATGTGTGTAGGGGCCAGACCTCCTCCCGGTCTACTGTATTTCAGCCTGAGTCCGAAAGGAGTTCAGTTTCCGTGTGTCATCAGTGAGGAAGCACTATATAAGGCTTGCTGTTGGAGAGGCTATGTACTGGCAGGGACAGACTTAGACATTCAGCTCGCCTTTTCGCAAGACTGTTAGCCAGTGGTGGAAGCTGAAAGTGAGAGTGACAAGCACTACCACACTAAACACACCACAACAGCCATTTTGACACCAGCATAAACTCTATGACCAGAAATAGCCCCATCTGTGTCACAAGGTAATACATAGAACTTAGAATATAGAATCGAACAGCACAACGACAGGTCCTTCAGCCCATAATGTTTATGCCAAACCTTATGTCAAATTAAACTAAATCTTTTCAGCTTGCACGTGATCCATAACCCTCTTCAAACCAACCACCATCATCCCTGTACCAAAGAAATGTACACTTTTAGAACTAAATGACCACTGCCAGGTGGTACTGACATCAATCATCATGAAATGCTTTGAACAGCTAGTAATGGCACATATCAGAGACTCCATTCCTGCCACATGGAACACTCACCAATAGAATCTCTATACAACAGAACCTCTGTACAACAGACGCGATAGCACCTGTCATGCACCTGGTCCTGACGCACCTAGAAAACAAGGACAGTTATGTCAGAATGCAATTTCTGGATTTCAACTTGATCTTGAATTGATTGAATTGAATTGAATTATCTTTATTGTCATTATACATAGATACAATAAAACTCTGTTTGGCTTCCTCTCAGGAAATTAAATAAAGCGGTAGATAAAAACAAGACAGTAATAGAAAAACAGTATTAAATAGGTAAGTAGTAGAAAATAAGTTGCAGCAGCACCAGAATATCACAGTAATGCACAAAGTGCCGTTAGTGCAAGTATTTGAGTCTTTGTGTACGCATGTGTATGCTCACAGTTTCAGTCATTGTTCTGTGGGAGTGGTGTGATGGAGGCCACAGCTCTGGGATAGAAGCTGTTCCTCAGTCTATTTGTTCTGGCTTTTAGTGTCCTGAACCTTTTGCTGGATGGCAGCGGGTCAAACAGGGAGTGGCCGGGGTGTGTGGTGTCTCTGGTTATGCTGATTGCTTTCCTCCTGAATCTGTTGGAATAGATGGGGTCCAGTCCTGGGAGCCCCATCCTGACAATTCGCTGGGCCACCTTCACCACGCGATGCAGGTCTTGTCGCTCAGCGGCTGTGCAGCTGGCATACCACACCATGGCGCTGTTGGTCTGGATGGTTTCAATTGTGCTTCTGTAGAAGTTAAGCAACAGCTTTTGTGGGAGTTTGGCCTATTTCAGCTTTCTGAGGAAGAAGAGTCTTTGTTGTACCTTTTTTACAAGCAGCGAGGTGTTGGTGGTCCATGTCAGCTGCTTTGACAACATAACTCCAAGGAACTTAAGGTTTTCTTTAATACTATTATCTCACAGACATTGGTGAATAAACTCCTACTCCTCAGACAAAATACACCACTGCGCAAATGAATAT
This sequence comes from Mobula hypostoma, assembly GCF_963921235.1. Classification (NCBI taxonomy): domain Eukaryota; kingdom Metazoa; phylum Chordata; class Chondrichthyes; order Myliobatiformes; family Myliobatidae; genus Mobula; species Mobula hypostoma. Next base: position 26,943,831 of record NC_086111.1, on the reverse strand, counting down.
TGGACTTACTAATGAACAGATCTCAGACAGTCAGGATGCACAACTGCTCTTTCCTCCCCATCATCCTCAACACGGGTGCCCCTCAGGGCTGTGTGCTGGGCCCACGGCTGCACACTCTGCTCACACATGACTGCATGGTCAAACACCCGAATAATCACATTCTCCAGTTGACTGATGACACAACAGTCATGGCGCTCACCACCAACAACAGTGAGTCAGCCCACAGAGAGCAGGTGGAAGAGCTTGAAGCCTGGTGCCAGACAAACTACCTCTCCCTCAATGTCAATAAGACAAAAGAGATGGTTGTCGACTTCAGGAGAACTCGCATCACTCCTTTTCATATCGGAGGCTCCGCAATGGAATCTGCAAGCAGCTTCAAACTCCTGGGAGTGCACATCTCACATGATCTTCCATAATCCTAGAACACATTCTATACAATCAGGAAAGCTCACCAACTCCACTGCTTTCTGAGGAGGCTGAAGAGAGCTGGACTATGCACATCTATACTTGTATACAGATGCATAGTAGAGAGCATCCTAACCAGCTGCATCACTGCTCGGTACAGAAATTGCACTGCGGCAGACAGGAAGGCTCTGTAACAAGTAATCAAAATGCCCAATGCATCTCTAGCACCAGCCTGCTCACCAGAAAGGACATATATGCAGAAAGGTGCTAAAAACGGGCTGATAACATCATGAGGGATCCTGCTCACCCTGATCATGGACTGTTGGTCCCACTGCCACCAAGGAGGAGACTACATAGCATCCACGCCAGGACCACCAGACTCAAAAGCAGTTACTTTCCCCAAGCAGTAAGGGTGATCAACACCTCCACCTACAAACCAACCCCTCCAAACCACGCCCCCCCCACAACCACTACTTAATCGTTTCCTGTCAGTCACCTAAAGTACAGGCATTCCTGTGCCTAGTGTCACTTTATGGACATACAATCAATTTATGTGTTTTACCTATAATTACATGTTTATACTTATCTTTTTTTCTTTATTATTGTTGTGTTCTTTATTTTATTGTGCTGTTGTTTATGCTGCATCGGATCCAGAGTAACAAATATTACATTTTCCTTTACATTTGTGTGCTGCAAATTACGTCAAACAAACTTGAATATCTTGAATCACTATTCCCTATCTGTCTAAAATCCTCTATAAAAACACCATCATATCTGCTGCCATCCCCACCCTTAGCAGCCTATTCCAGGCACCCACTGCTCTGTATTAAAGAAAACTTGCCTTGCATATCTCCTCTAAACTCGCTCCCCTCACTGTGAAAGCAAGTCTTCTGGTATTTCTACCCAGGTAAAAAGATTCTGACCATCTACCCTATCTGTGCCACTCATAATTGTATAAGCTTCTATTAGGTCTTCCCTCAGACTCTGACACGCCTGGGAAAATAACTCGATTTTATCCAACCTCTCATCATAGCTCATACCCTGAAACACTGGCAGAATCCTCACAAACCTCTTCTGCACCATTCCAACTTCTTCACATCCTTCTTGTAATGTGACAACCAGTATTGCACACAAAATGTGTGAGGGTGAATAGGAGGTTCAGAGTAGAACTGATAGATTCAAAGCAGAATTGATAGAAATTGTAGATTGAGAGGTAACATCAAAAATGAGAAGGGTGAAGCCAGAGAAGAATTTCAATTATTTTCAACTGTAGATTCACTGCTGTTATTTCTCAGCCAGGGCCAAGTCTTTCCATTTCAATTAGGCATTGACCCGGAGACTAGACTGCCATCTAACACACATAAAACAGATTCGATTGAAGAATCGATGTAAAATTAAATCACTTTCTCTTTCTGCAAAAATAGAAATATGAAGTGGAACTATGATAATGAGATTAAGGTCAAGTTTAACCAATTATTTCTTGAAGATGAACAAGTTCATAAGGTGTGATGAGTGGCTGAATTTTAAGCTTAGTATTACCGTATCAAGGAAATTATTTTAATAGCTTTCAAGGAGGGAAATTGTGTAAAATATCTAAAGCAGCCAACCTCTCATAAGAACCCATGAAATGCAAAAGCTGAAAAATATTACAAAGATTGGGAAACATAATTTGTGCATTTATTCTTGAAATTAAAAACGTGTCTTTTTTCCACACTGCAATGGAAACCAATATCTAATGGAACATAAAAAAATTGGCACATTCATTCCAGGTGAATTCCATATGATTCACTTCACAGCTTGCTCCAACATAGCCCCTTTTTATTTAAATGGAGTCACAAGCCTTTGTTAAGTTGATTTGAATACTTTTTGTTTTAATGTATATATCTAACTTTAAATAATTAAAGGTCATTTTTATGTTTTGAAACACGGAAGCTGGGGATACATTTGCACTTGTTTTTTCTTTAGTAAGGGGCTCAAATATGATGTAGTGACATAATAACGTATGCCATTCACATACTTTTACACATAACCCATAATGAACTATGTAAACAAACAAATAATAGTTAATCAAGCAATATATTTACAATACTACTCAAATATTACTTAAATATTAAAAAGACACTACATTCCTCCCTGCATAGCTATAAAATCCAACTCAATATAGAATGCATCTCAATTCAAATATGTAATGTATTGCTCTCTAGTCAGCTTATATATTTGCAGTAGACTATATTATATAACTATTGTATAGATATCCACAGCTTAGTAAATTTTAAATTATCCCATGGATTAACTGCTGTAGAGGATTTCTTACTCTTGTGGGATAATATCTGTTTTGACAAGGGTTGGGGGAGGTGTGTTCACTATGCTTGGCAGATGAGATTTGTGTCTGTGAAACAATCTCAGATTCTGTGTTCTCCTCTGTGGTGGCTGAAGGAATTGACCCTGGGACTGCACGAAGTTCTTCTGACAACTCTGGACGCCTTTTTTCACTAACAATTGACTTTGCTCTCTTCAACGGATCAATGTGTCATCTCCAGATGATATCAGTCACAATCTCCACTGTGTAGGAGAGTGGTCCAGTTCTGTCCTTAATCTTTCCAAGTACACCCTCTTTTGATCATCCCTGCATTTCCTCACCAGGACTGCTTGTCCAGGACTGAAACATCAAACTTCCTTGTTTCAGGAGTCCTCAGTTTGTCTCAGCTGTGAGTCCTGCATATTCCTTCTCAGAGTGGGTTGAGGAGATCCAAGTGTGGATACAAGGGATGACCCAGGAATAGCATAGCTGGTGAAGTGTGAATTGTGAACTGTGCTGCTTTGCAATATGAAAGGAGGAAATTGGTGAGCTTCTGACTCAGTGCCAGTGTAGTGTATTCTGCTGACGTTGCTCGCAATGTGTCCTTTAGACTCTGGACAAATCTTTCCACCAAGATATTTGTAGCTGGGCTATACAGTACAAATGAAATATGTCTTTTTCCATTCATTTTCAGAATGAGTGAAACTGTCCCACAAAAAACTCTGGTCTATTGTCAATATGAAGAGTTCTGGAACACCAGTCCTTGAGAAAAGGCTTCTCAACACATCAACGAGGTTGTAGTGGAAGCTGTTGGAAACAGTTCTGGCCACTTTGAGGCTGCATCCACTTTGACCAAGAAACATGGCCGTCAAAATCCACATGAATCCTCTGCCAGGGCAATGCAGACTATTCCCAGGGATGGAGAGGCGCTACTCTTGGCATCTTATAGAAGTGTTAACATCCAAAACATTTCATGGCAAGCTGTTCAATCTGCTGATCATCTCTGCCATAATAGGGAGACTTCCATTTTGCATTTGACAGAACACATCAAGAGGAATGTCTTTTTTAGTAAATTTTTCCCTTATGTCCATTTCCAATAGTAAACAGGACAATCCATTAGCATTTCTGTGATCAGTTGTCATCTTTTCATTTGATTTAAAATTGTGTTCTCTAAGAAACAGAGCCCATCTCTGCACTTAGGATGACATAGGACTGGAAGGTGTAGAGTCTCTAGGGGTTGAGTTGAGAAATAGCAAGGGTAAAAGGACCCTAATGGCAGTTGTATACAGGTCTCCAAACAGCAGCCAGGATGTGGATTACAAATTACAACAGGAGATAGAAAAGGCATGTCAGAAAGGCAATGTCATGATAATCGATAGGGATTTTAGATTTTAACGTGAAAGTTGATTGGGAAAACTAGATCAGTTGACTCCATTGCAGGGGTTGCAGCATACGAATATATCAAGTTGTAATTGTCTCAGGCAATCATGCCCCACAATACTAGCCCTCTTGTTTTTACCACATACAAGCTGAATGTGGCTTGTTGGTTGTTGTATTTCTGCTTGCTTATTTATTTATTATTATTATTATTACCTAGTACTCACTTTTTATGAATCCATGAATTTTGTCCATTTTCTGCCTTTTTTGAAACTCAACCATCTCTCTCCACTTCCATAGAAAACAACTTGCTGTGCTTTAACAGGTAGGTACTCATCTCAGGTTCATTATAAAACTTCCTCATTTCCACTGTAATGTTTTGTAATTGTGCAAACTAACCAAAGTAAAAAAAAAACATGGAAGCCAGGGGTACTTCAACTTAGTTTCTCTTCAATAAGGCATATGAGTGAGAGATAAGGAAATTAGTTTGTTGATTCCAAATGGATTCTGTTAGATTCACTTCACATCTAGCTCCAGCATAACCCCATTTATTTGAATGGAGTCACCAGCCTTCGTTAAGTTGATTTAAATACTTTTTGTTTTAATGTGTATATTTATCTTTAACTAATTAAAGGACATTTTTGTTTTGTAACACGGGAGCCAAGGATGCATCTGTACTGGGTTTTTCTTCAGTAAGGCGCTCAATATGACGTGGTGGTATAATGATGTATGACATTCACATACTTTTACACATAACCCATAATGAATTATATAAACAAACAAGGAATGCTTAATGAAATAATATATTTACAATATCACTCAAATATTACTGAAATATTAAATATACTACAGTGTTGGCACATGGCCAGGTGGTTAAGGTGTTGGTCGAGTGATCTGAAGGTCACTAGTTGGAGCCTCAGCTGAGGCAGCATGTTGTGTCCTTGAGCAACACATTTAACCACACATTGCTCTGCGATGACACCAGTGCCAAGCTCTATTGGCCCTAGTGCCCTTCCCTGGGACAACATCGGTGGTGTGGAGAGGAGAGACTTGCAGCATGGGCAACTGCCAATCTTCCATACAACCTTGCCCAGGCCTGCACCCTTGAAACCTTCCAAGGCACAAATCCATGGTCTCACGAGACTAGCGGATGCCTCTTTATTTAAATATACTACAATTATGCAATATAAAGCTAAATAAATATAAAACTGCTTTGACTATTTAAACTTAATCATCAATGTTATTAAATATTTTAATCTGATTTGAGATATTTCTGTAAAACAGTGAAGCTAACCATTTTTAGCACACAATGTTAAGTGCCACCAGGTTGCTACCCAGGTTTGAGTCTCAAGATGTCTTGTTTGGAGGCTAATCCCGACCTGTGACCCCACTGCACAGAACTGGGCCTCAAGGTAGCTGCAGCCACAGAGTGCTTGGATTGAATTCTGCTCAGCCTGTAATGAAGAACTACACTGCAATTCATCTAACTAGTAGCCCTCTTGTCCCGAAGAATCAATGTAAACAAAGCAAATCTATGCTTTGCTATGCCAGTTTCTGTGACCATGCCGACATTAAACGGTACTTCACACTGTTCTGAAAATAATAATGAAAAGGATATTACTTCCCAATTAATGATAACTGATTGGTAACTTGAGGTTGCATGTCTTGGTGTGAGGTGACTGCCGTGAGGATATGTTTTAGGCAAGACTATGAATCCTTTTTTGTTGATATCAATGTAATTTAAATATCTTGTAACTGATACAATCATGTTAGTATTATAATTAACTTAGTTGATTTCTACTGATTGAATTGGCTGTTTTCTTACTGGTATAGTGCACTGTCTAATATCAGCTTACTTTTGCCACTGTTGATTCCCTGATTGCGCTCTGCTATATCCACCATCAAATGTGCAGGGTTTTATACCTTGACTAGAAATATAATTAGCTTAGTAAAGGAATATTGGTTACCATTAGATCTTATTCTTGCTTTATATTATATATGGCATGATATGACATGAGCCTCAGACTGTGTCTCTTCCCCTCCCTCATTTGTGGTTTGTCACAGCTGATGAAAAGCAAACGCAAATACAAACAAAGTCTAAAACATCATGAATGAGGGATAGCATTGATTTAAAAACATTTCAGCATCAAAACTAATATTAAAATAGTTAATTCTTAGTTATATGCTGCAGCTCAAGTTATGTAAATAATATTGTTATCATTTCTTACAATACCCCAGTCTGGACTTAAAATATTTCATGAAGTGTTAAAAAATAATAGCACATTACAATAGGGACTAATTAAAACTTGGGAGTGAGAAGTAAGGATAAATAACTCTGTGAAAAATAAGAATAAATCCAAATGAAGTAACAATTCCTAACATCAGCAGAAATGTGTTTATAAGAGAGAAATCTGAAGAAATTTCAAAATGTTATTTATATTCCTTAAAATAATATGGTGTAATATCAATAATTTTAAAAGTCTGTTTCTGCTGTGTTAGTGAAACAGAGGAGGCTGTGGAACAAATATTATTCACTAAACTGACAGAGACCAATTCTAGTTCTTCATATTCATATTCTAGAGTCCGTGTCCCTCAAAGTAAACACTTTGCTCCTCTTATTGTGCAGCTCCTCTCTCCTATCTATAACAATGGCAGAGGAGTTATTATTTCCTCAGCTCTGGTATTCCTTCCCTCAACAATTCTTCATCTCTACTTCTATTTTTTTTTCCTTAAAAACCTTCCCAAAAATCTATCAAAGAAATCCACTTGCATTCACCCACATTTCCCTACTACCCAGACTAACTTATTTCTCTCTTGGGTTTCATGAATAATCCCTCATCTGAGACATTAACCGATTCCCTTTCTACGGATGTTGCCTGATCGGTTTAATTTTTTTTCCCAGCATTTTTCATTCTCTGTGTTATATTTCTTTACTGAATAATTCAAAAGATTACCATGATACTTGATACACAACGGCTGGCTTGCACTAAGCTCCTGCCAATACCAAGCAATATGATAAACAACAAGTGGTACATTATTTACTTATCAATCTGGACTGCTAAATCTAATAATGTCTCTTGCCAAGATGGATGTCAAAATAGGACCTGTCTGTAGGATGAATAGAGTTGAACAACCCAGATTTTGGGCTGACAAAGGTGCAAGATGCCCCTTTAGTGACAACACATGAGCAACATGACTGACCATCCATTCTATGCTCCAGTGTCAGCTTTATAGAGTTCACACTACACTTTATTAATATGCAAAAGAAGATGCTGTCTGAGTGCGTGAGTTTGCATGTTTATGGTCTTCTACCAAACTGGAAACTGCCATGTGGATACCCATATGTCTTTTTTGTTTTGCCCTGCATCTAGTTCTTTCAATACATTGTGTTTTAGACCAGTAAGCACAGAAGAAAAGGGAAATCCTTGGTGTGTGATCTGCTTATAATGTATTGGTCTCAGTCTTTGAAATAGGTCTCTGGAAAGTGGCTGAGGTTACAGCTTTAAACCTCTTCATTTGTCACAGCACTGAGCTCAAGGCCATGAATGTCTTCTCAAAAACTATTAACTGGGATTTGCTGGTGTTCCACTCCAAGGAAATTCCAAGTGCTCAAATTTTAGCATCTCCAGATTTTGATGCGCTGTGGCTAAGCATATGATCCCTGATATTTAAGGACTGGATTTTCAACTCATCCACACCAATATCGGGATAGAAATCACAGAACACCTGGAACTCTGGCCTTTGGGCTACCTTCAAAATGCTACAAGCTTTAGATTTGGCATTAGTTGTTACATAGAAGAGGTGATAGTGAATTCGGACTTTGCTGCTTAAATTGAAAGAAAAAAAGTGAAGGCATAAAATAGGATGCCTTTACACAATGCAGCCAAATTTTTTAGCTGACCTTATATTAACTTACACGACTAATTTGTGTTTCAGTGGATTTTGTGGACTGATGTAATTTAGCACAAACATCTTTCTGAATGAAAGAATGACCAAAATTTCCAGTAGTGAAGTTTGACCTGAGATTTCAATCACAATAATACTGATGTTGCAGGACAGCTGTATTCTTCTGATTTGATAACTGTATTAATCCACGACATTGGCAGTATTACTGAGGGTAAACCTGCTGAGTATCAGGAACCACATGTGTCTGAATCGAAAGATTGGAGCCAGAACTTTATCAGATTGGGGTAGGGGTGGGGTAGAGAGCAACACGAAATCGCTGAGGTCGTGGCAGAAAACTTTCAGCAGTAAAATAAGACCAGCAAGCACAGAAATATATTGTAAGGGAGCATTGATTTGTCTATGCATTTAATTCTATACAATTAAGTGATTTAATTTCAGGACTGGCCATGTTTTTGCACAACATCTTATGAGATTCTCTAATCTTCTAATGACAGTAGGCTTTGTTTAGATTCAAACAAGGAGCAAACTGGAATGAGCTAATTAAAGTACTTTTAATTACTTGTGATTTTCTGTTGTTCTTGTGCCAATGAAAATATTTCAAAGCAAGAGAGAAAGAAGAAAATATGAGAATAAATAGACTTACTCTTCCCATTGCTTTGGTTACACTAACATTGCTCAATGACCCCATCTTCCTTCCAAAATTAAGAAGGATGTAGATCAGTATCAGAGTGTAAAAGCCCCAGTATTTCTCCTTCAAATATACATAGTTTAACCGAGTTAATAAACTGTGCAATCACAAAGTCTAGGGTGGAAAAAGTGTAATATAGAAAATATCAGTACTTAATGATTAGAATGTGTGGAAGTATATAAATAAATCCAACTAGAAATCTTTGTTGTTTTAGGTGTCATTTGGGATTGAGGATGATTTGTTTGCAATCTAGTTCTGTGGGTTCTCAGGTAACTAATGAGATCAATTTGTCCACTGCCTGTTCTATACTTTGGTCAGGAGCTGCTTGAAGGGACACTGGATTTCTGTAATGTGGGGTACTCCTTCTCTACCTTACTCAGGCACTCCATGTTCTACTGGATGGACTCATAAGTTTCCAAAATCACACAAGCTGATCCTTATCCTCTTTGAGCAGCTATATGTCAGGAGGTTGGATCCTTCATGGAACCTTTGTGCATATCCTTGAATCTTTGCCTCTCTTTCCATGTTAATCTCCTCCCCATGATAGAGCTTGGGGTAGGATATTTATTTTGGGAATCCAGTGTTGTGTATGCCAACATGTTGACCTGCACAAATTATTGCTACTGGATATGAGCCTATTATCAAGCCAATAATGTTATGAAGTAATTATGAATGTATTTAGTCAATTGATAATAAGCAAGTTATGCTAAGCCCCATCTAGATTACATGATTCCACACATAGTATTTGATTCCACACATTGGGAAAGACATGGCTTTGGAAAGGAGGCTTGTAAACTGTACCAGTAATCTAATGCTGAATTTATTTGGAGAGACTGGAGAATGGATTTAGTTTCTTCTTGGAATTGACAAGTCTGAGTGGTGATTTCAAATGTTAAGTTTGATACAGAGTTCCTGGAGAGAAACAGTAACAGAAAAGGGAGAGTAAATAACGGACAGGAACAGATTTAAAACGACTGCCAAATGACCCAGGAGGGAGATGGTGAGAAACTCAATAGTCATGAGAATTTAGCTGATCAGAAATGGAATACCTTTAGAAGGTAAGTGATACTGACGAGCAGAGAAAATGGTTCTGTGCCACAAACATTTGGCCCTGATTTTAGTGAAGGCTCTAACTGAGCAGAGGCACAATGACTCCTGAGGCAGGTACAAGATATTATTTGGAGACAAAAGATACTACAGATGCTGGAATCTGGAGTTAAAATACACACTGCAGTGCAACTTAATGGGCCATGCAGTATATGTGGGGGCAAAGGGATGGTTGATGTTTTGGGGTGAGCATTAGCGGTAGAGCAATTATTCTTAAAAACCAAAACAAATTATTTTAAGTGACTCATTTATATTTGACTTCAAGCATCTGGTAAACAAATTATATGAAGATGATACTGTAACTGTAAAATTGAAGCACTAGTAATGTTTGTAAAGCAAATAGATATCACAGTTTATGGAAAAAGGTTGGATAGATGGGATTTTGTACATACCAAGTTTCTCATTAAATTTCAAAATTACATTCAAAAGATAAAAAGGAAAAGGTCTTAATCACAAAAGCCAGATGTCAGGCGAATGGAGCACTCTCTTAGGATTTCCCTTTCCGAGCCTGGCTGGTTCTGTACTGAAAAGATGTTTGGTATCAACACCTATGGATGGGATTCCAAGATATCCACCACTGGAAAAATTCATATGCATTGACTGCAGACAATAACTTAAGTAGAATATATTATTGGGTTCAAGGAGGTAAATTAGTAAATTGGATTATTATTGCCTTATGTACTACAAACGTTTGCAAAACAGGCTGAAATATTTCATTACAACAGTGCATTGAGGTAGTACAAGAGATAATATTAACAGAATGCAGAACAATGTGTGATATTTACAAAGGAAATACAATGCAGGCAGTCAATAAGGTTCAAAGCCATATTGAGGTAAGTGCAAGATCAAGAGTCCATCTTACTGTATTAGGGTACTATTCAATAGTCTTATAACAGTGAGGTGGAAGCTGTCCTTGAGCCAGGTGGTACTTGCTTTCAGGCTTTTGCGTCTTCTGCCCAATGGGGGAGAAGAAGACAGAATATCTACAGTGTTTGTCAATTCTTCTGCATCTCTCAACTCATGGCCTATCTGCCCAGTTCTCTGTGCAATCTTGTATACCATTTGGGAATTTTGAACAGAGTGATGAATTCAGTGGATTCCAGTTAACAGGGACACATTGGGACCATACAATCTGGCCCAATAAAGTGACTGGCCCAATTAGTTGGTTTAATGGAAATAGAGAAAATGGTATTAAAAAAACAAACTACTATTTAACTGAGTAACAATTTATGTATTTAAGTGAAATACAGAATAAATTAGACACTATCAATACTACTATTGTACTATAAAATTGTGTATTAGTTCCTGATAGTTATCGATAGAGGAATTCAATGCACGTTGTCCTGTTCTTTTGATTGATGGTAAATGAACAAAATCAGTGCAGACACCTTGGACAGAAAATGGACTGCCTTCATACGATACTATCGATGCTTTCTTCCTCCAAATTTTCATTTTCATCGTAACATTCAATATGATTGTCAATACCTTCAAATTCTTCACAGTCCCTAACTTTTTGAAGCAATGAAATGGATCATTTTTCACTCCCAACCATTTCTAGCATCTCCAAGCCTGAATACTTGAACCCACAGTGAACAAGTCTTCTGAATTGTCGTACTGCTTATTTTTCGCCAAGTATCAGTGACAAATATTACTGCTTTTGGAGCACATTACACACAAAAATGATGCTATTGAAAAGCTGTTTGATCGAAGCATGGTGTAGTGTCTAACAGCAACAGAAGTGCACACGTTCGGTGCTAGTTAGAAACTGGTCAGCAACATTCTCCTTCCCCCATTTAAGTGACTCTGTGTCCCATATAAATGAAAGGAGTCCCAGCTATTTTCTCAAATAGTATTTTTTCTTTAAGTGTTTGCCCAAATAAGTGGCTGCCCCAATTAGCCAATAGCCAAATTAACAGAACCCCACTCTGTTGGAAATCAAACAAAGATTTTTTGAGGATGTGACTAAACACATTGATGAAGGTAGAGCAGTAGATGAGTGCATATGGATTTCAGCAAGGCATTTGATAAGGTACCCCATGCAAGGCTTATTGAGAAAGTAAGGAGGCATGGAATCCAAGGGGACATTGTTTTCTGGATCCAGGACTGGCTTGCCCACAGAAGGCAAAGAATGGTTGTAGATAGGTCATATTCTGCATGGAGGTCAGTCACCAGTGGTGTGCCTCAGGGATCTGTTCTGGGACCTCTACTCTTTGTGATTTTTATAAATGACTTGGATGAGGAAGTAGAGGGATGGGTTAGTAAATTTCCTGATGACACAAAGTTTGAGGGTGTTGTGGATAGTGTGGAGGAATGCCAGAGGTTACAGTGGGACATTGATAGGATGCAAAGGTATCAAAGGTAGGAACTTGAAAGTCTCTTGATGAGAACGTCATTGCCTGGTAATTTAGTGAATGTGAATGTTATGTGATGCTTTCCTGGTGTCATGGATTCTTGATTACCTGACTGGCAGACCACAGTACATGTGCTTGCAACACTGTGTGTCCGATAGAGTGATCAGCAGCACTGGGGCTCCACAGGGGACTGTCTTGTCTCCCTTTCTCTTCACCATTTACAACTCAGACTTCAACTACTGCACAGAGTCTTGTCATCTTCAAAAATTTTCTGATGACTCTGCCATAGTTGGATGTATCAGCAAGGGGGATGAGGCTGAGTACAGGGCTACGGTAGGAAACTTTGTCACATGGTGTGAGCAGAATTATCTGCAGCTTAATGAGAAAAAGACTAAGGAGCTGATGGTAGACCTGAGGAGGGCTAAGGTACCAGTGACCCCTGTTTTCATCTAGGGGGTCAGTGTGGACATGGTGGAGGATTACAAATACCTGGGGATACAAATTGACAATAAAGTGAACTGGTCAAAGAACACTGAGGCTGTCTACAAGAAGGGTCAGAGCTGTCTCTATTTCCTGAGGAGACTGAGGTCTTTTAACATCTGCCAGATGATGCTGAGGATGTTCTATGAGTTTATGGTTGCCAGTGCTATCATGTTTCCTGCTGTGTGCTGGGGCAGCAGGCTGAGGGTAGCAGACACCAACAGAATCAACAAACTCATTAGTAAGACCAGTGATGTTGTGGGGATGGAACTGGACTCTCTGACGGTGGTGTCTGAAAAGAGGATGTTGTCCAAGTTGCATGCCATCTTGGACAATGTCTCCCATAATGTACTGGTTGGGCACAGGAGTACATTCAGCCAGAGACTCATTCCACCGAGATGCAACACAGAGCGTCATAGGAAGTCATTCCTGCCTGTGGCCATCAAACTTTACAACTCCTCCCTTGGAAGGTCAGACACCCTGAGCCAATAGGCTGGTCCTGGACTTATTTCCTGGCATAATTTACATATTACTATTTAACTATTTATGGTTTTATTACTATTTATTATTTATGGTGCAACTGTAATGAAAACCAGTTTCCACTGGGAACAATAAAGTATGACTATGACTATTATTTAGTGATTAGCGTCACATATCTGAAAATTATACAGGTCCTGCTGTATTGCATCACAAGTTGGTTCTTAATCCTCACTTAAAATATGTATTTCAATGTGGTGAAATTCTGCCAATCCCATTGTAGAACTATTCAGAAATCTCAGTTGTTTTGCATCTGGCTCACAGGTATGATTCCCATCCACCCTTTAACAGAACAAGGTCCCATTTCCCTCACTTCCTTTCACTCATGGGGACACCAGTTCCCAGACTCTTTTACACTCAATGTCTCAGCAGTCTCCAGTGTTCCCCTTCAACTTCCCAACACGCCAACAACAACACTCATGGAGCCCAGATTCTCATGCTCCCGAGAAAATGACCAAAGCCTTGATTCCCATGCTGCCTTTAAACTTAAAAGTTTCACTGTGAAATTTATTATTCTACATGTAATATTTTAAGAATGTGAATTAAATGTATGTTGTTATATTAATAGAATCCAAAGTGCCAGATTAGTTGTAGTTTCCATGCACTTTTGAACAGCATAAAGCTATGAAGATAACATATGTGTAAATACCTTTACATTCTGTGAAGAGATAAGTTGTGTTCATCAGATGGATTAAAATAAAGTTAACACTATTGTTCACTAATTTACCTGATCAAATTAAGGAGAAGACTGACTGATCTACATTGAACGTCTGTGCACATCTTCACTCAGTGAAAACATGCTGTGATCCAAGTATCATGTAATGAGAACATAACAGGTCTCTGTTTCACAAGTATGGAGTTGAATCTCTTCCAGCCAGCCTCACTCTAACAACAGTTATTAAGTTATGGGTCACCGGGGATTTTTACTCTAATTTTCAGAGCAGGCTGGCTTCATACATTATTTATCTGTAGATAATTAAATTAGGTTAATGGCTCTCTTCAGACAAGAAATATTTGAATGAAGCTAATAGGGAACAAATGGAGGGAGAAGGTAGGAATTATTAAATTGTTAGAGGCTAAATTGAAAGTGTGAGTGTATCATAGAGTTCTCCAAGAATGCATCCAAAGATGTTAGAAACACTTAATTTCTCAACACCACTTGAGCAGAAACTCCCTGCAGATTTGAGTGAATGGAATCAATTCTATAAACACCATGATACATTTAAATAACGTTTGTGATGACCACTCTTACTGTTGAATGCGAGATGAGCTATATACAGCTTAAGTAGAGCAAGCAAACATTTTCCCAGATGCCATGTAAGTTCAACACCAATTTGAAATGACTTCTAGTGCAACTTACCATATACGATTGTGTATGTGCGCTTATGGGATCTCCAGCATTTGATGCCTCTGGGTCTGTACTTGTTGGAGTTTAGAAGAATGAGTGGGGCGCGGGGGATCTCATTGAAACTTAACAAATACTGAGAGGTCTAGATAGATTGGACATGGAGAGTACGTTTCTTACAGTGGGGAAGTCTAGGACCACAGGGTACAGCCTCAGAATAAAAGAATGTCTCTTTAGAAAAGAGGTGAAGATGAACTATTTTAGACAGTGGGTGGTGAATCTGTGGAATTCATTGCCACAGATGACTGTGGAGGTCATCACTGGGTATATTTAAGGTGGAAGTTGATAGGTTCTTGGTTAGTAAGGGCATCAAAGGTTGCAAGGAGAAGGCAGGAGAATAGAATAGAAATTAGCCATGATGGAACGGTGGAGTAGACTTGATGGGCTGAATGGCCTAATTATGCTCCTATGTCTTATAGCACCCAAAAATAGACAATAAGGAGTCAAATTATACTTTCAATTAATCTATTAACACTTTAAGGTATTAAAATTTTAATTAAGATTTTAGTTTAAATGGTTACATTTAAGTAGAGATAACTTATTCATCAATAATACAGATGGCATCTCTTCACATACTAACTAATTTCACTGATTAAGTTAATATGTATTAGATCATCACATTACTGAAAGGAAACAAAATGAGTAAAAAGTATTAAAATGGCCTGGATTCTGCCACTGTGTTCAGGGTTCCTAATACACACACACAAATATTGGCACTCCTAAACTTGCTGATGATTTACTAACTGCAGTCAAATATCAGGGAGACAACTACTTACCTGGTGAATCTCCCACAAAACTGGTTTATACCTGCCTCAGGAATAGCATTTCCATTCATTTGAATGGAGAAGAGTGGCAGTTGGAAAGAGGCTATAAGGTAAAGTATGTTTGTTTAATAAATTAGTTAATTTTAAAAATTATTTTGTATTTTAAGTGATTTTGAATATTTTAGTTTCTATTTTTAAATGTTGATTTTTTTTTAATTAATCAATCCAATTGTAAATGCTTTTGAATTTCTCAATTTCTAACAGTCACTTAGCTGGCTTAGATGATTCAGGATGATTCAAGATATGATGTTTCCAACTAAGGTCATGGTGACATTAAATTTTCAAGACCACAGTGGATAATACTCCAACCTGGAAGGTACTAACTTCAACACCAAAATGAGAAAAAAACGTGAATAATAATTGTTATCTTGAGCCTCCCTGGATTGCACTGAGTGTCCACTTACTCTTTGGGTTACAACAATGTTCACAGAACAGTCAAGAGTGATGCAGTCTGCAAAGTGATCTCGACTAAACCATATGCTCCTCCTACCTTGTATATTTGTACATTCTGAAATGGAACCTACACAAATATCATCATTGATGGTCGGGAGAAATAAAAATAACTTCATGGCCTTGGAAACTCAGGTTTGAACAATCAATTTATTTTTCCAATTAAAGTTAAGTTCATGTAATCCAGAATATGACTGTTCAGAAATACTGACAATTAGCCATTTGTGTGATATTTTCCCATGCTCCCTCTAATCTTATCAGGACCTCACTTTCTAGACTCCTTCTAAACACACTGGGGTGATGTGGTTGATTTGAATTCTCTGGGACCTTGTTTCCTGCATTTCCTACAAACTCATTGGGGCCCGATTTCAGTATCATGCAATGGTGATGGTTTTCAAGATCCCTTTCATACACTTGGAGCCTAGTTTCTATGTCCTATTTTACATAACAAGGCCCCATTTCGTATTGTCCCGCCAATCTTGACCCAGGTTCTCATGCTCCACTCAACCTCTCTTGGGTCCTGACTCCCGACCTCCTTGTAATCTTATCAGGAATCAATCTTCCACACCCGCTCATATCTCCGCAACCAGGTTTCCATTGCTTCCGTTAAACTCACTGGACCCTGGTTTCAGTGCTCTCTTTAAATTCATTGATGCATGTTCTCTGCTCTCTTAGGGACCAGGTTCCCTTTGCTTCCCTCTAGCTCATTGAGACTCTGTTTCTTGATCTCTCTCTACCCATGCCAGCACTTTGTATCCCACTCTCTTTTAGGCTTGCTGGGTTGACGGAAAAAGTAATTGTGCCACCATATATCATTTTTAAGTAAATTAAAACTTATGGAGACATTGTACAAAGAACACCCAATAGTCTGGCAAATCTATCAATCTCACATTACTAAATTACTGAGATGTTTCATATTATTAGAGTTTTACTCAATTGTCAACAGAGCAACTATCTCCTATATTCTGGCACAATTAAACATTTAAGTGTGCCGGAACTTTTCTTCCGCCGTCCCTCACCTTTGTCCCCCTTCGCCCACACCTCAGCGAGTTCCGTGTTCACCATGATGCGGAACTTTTCTTCCGCCGTCTCCGTCTCCGAGTCTACTTCTTCGGCAAGGACTCTTCCACCCACACCGATGACCCCTTCTCCCATCTTCAACCCTCCTCTTCTTCATGGACACCCCGCTCTGGTCTTCTGCCTGTTCTGGATCTCTTTATCGCTAATTGCCGACGGGACATCAAACGTCTCGACTTCACCGCACCTTGTCCCCATTCCAACCTCACTCCTTCGGAACGCTCTGCTCTCCACTCCCTCCGCACTAATCCTAACCTTATTATTAAACCCGCCGATAAGGGTGGTGCTGTTGCAGTCTTGCGTACTGACCTCTACCTTGCCGAGGCACAGCGACAACTCGCGGATACCTCCTCTTATTTACCCCTCCATCGTGACCCCACTAAGGAGCACCAGGCCATTGTCTCCCACACTATCACCGACTTTATCCGCTCAGGGGATCTCCCATCCACTGCTACCAACCTTATAGTTCCTACACCTCGCACTTCCTGTTTCTACCTCCTACCCAAGATCCACAAACCTGCCTGTCCTGGCCGACCTATTGTCTCAGCTTGCTCCTGCCCCACCGAACTCGTTTCTGCATACCTCGACACGGTTTTATCCCCCCTTGTTCAATCCCTTCCGACCTATGTTCGTGACACTTCTCACGTTCTTAAACTTTTCGATGATTTTAAGTTCCCTGGCCCCCACCGCTTTATTTTCACCATGGATGTCCAGTCACTATATACTTCCATCCCCCATCAGGAAGGTCTCAAAGCTCTACGCTTCTTTTTGGATTCCAGATCTAATCAGTTCCCCTCTACCACCACTCTGCTCCGTCTAGCGGAATTAGTCCTTACTCTTAATAATTTCTCCTTTGGCTCCTCCCACTTCCTCCAAACTAAAGGTGTCGCTATGGGCACTCGTATGGGTCCTAGCTATGCCTGCCTTTTTGTTGGCTTTGTGGAACAATCTATGTTCCGTGCCTATTCTGGTATCTGTCCCCCACTTTTCCTTCGCTACATCGACGACTGCATTGGTGCTGTTTCCTGCACGCATGCAGAACTCGTTGACTTTATTAACTTTGCCTCCAACTTTCACCCTGCCCTCAAGTTTACCTGGTCCATTTCCGACACCTCCCTGCCCTTTCTAGATCTTTCTGTCTCTGTCTCTGGAGACAGCTTATCCACTGATGTCTACTATAAGCCTACTGACTCTCACAGCTATCTGGACTATTCCTCTTCTCACCCTGTCTCTTGCAAAAATGCCATCCCCTTCTCGCAATTCCTCCGTCTCCACCGCATCTGTTCTCAGGATGAGGCTTTTCATTCTAGGACGAGGGAGATGTCTTCCTTTTTTAAAGAAAGGGGCTTCCCTTCCTCCACATTCAACTCTGCTCTTAAACGCATCTCCCCCATTTCACGTACATCTGCTCTCACTCCATCCTCCCGCCACCCCACTAGGAATAGGGTTCCCCTGGTCCTCACCTACCACCCCACCAGCCTCCGGGTCCAACATATTATTCTCCGTAACTTCCGCCACCTCCAATGGGATCTCACCACTAAGCACATCTTTCCCTTCCCCCCCCTGCATTCCGCAGGGATCGCTCCCTATGCAACTCCCTTGTCCATTCGTCCCCCCCATCCCTCCCCACTGATCTCCCTCCTGGCACTTATCCGTGTAAGCGGAACAAGTGCTACACATGCCCTTACACCTCCTCCCTTACCACCATTCAGGGCCCCAAACAGTCCTTCCAGGTGAGGCAACACTTCACCTGTGAGTCGGCTGGGGTGATATACTGCGTCCGGTGCTCCCGATGTGGCCTTTTATATATTGGCGAGACCCGATGCAGACTGGGAGACCGCTTTGCTGAACACCTATGCTCTGTCCGCCAGAGAAAGCAGGATCTCCCAGTGGCCACACATTTTAATTCCACATCCCATTCCCATTCTGACATGTCTATCCATGGCCTCCTCTACTGCAAAGATGAAGCCACACTCAGGTTGTAGGAACAACACCTTATATTCCGTCTGGGTAGCCTCCAACCTGATGGCATGAACATCGACTTCTCTAACTTCCGCTAATGCGCCACCTCCCCCTCATACCCCATCTGTTACTTATTTTTATACACACATTCTTTCTCTCACTCTCCTTTTTCTCCCTCTGTCCCTCTGAATATATCCCTTGCCCATCCTCTGGGTCCCCCCCCACCTCCTTGTCTTTCTTCCCGGACCTCCTGTCCCATGATCCTCTCGTATCCCTTTTGCCTATCACCTGTCCAGCTCTTGGCTCCATCCCTCCCCCTCCTGTCTTCTCCTATCATTTTGGATCTCCCCCTCCCTCTCCCACTTTCAAATCTCTTACTCACTCTTCCTTCAGTTAGTCCTGACAAAGGGTCTCGGCCTGAAACGTCGACTGCACCTCTTCCTAGAGATGCTGCCTGGCCTGCTGCGTTCACCAGCAACTTTTATGTGTGACACTTAAACATTTTACTGTTTTGCTGCATGGCCATTGGGATATTGACAAATTTGCAATGAAAAAAATAATTATATTACTTTTTTCAGTATTAATCAAGGATAGTTCATCATTATACAGAAAACTATTGTCGTAGTTTCTGTTTCCATAGATGCAATTTGCTTCATGTGCTTAAACACATCATCATGCAGAAGGTGCAAAGAACTGTAATTATATATTCATGAAAATCTAAAAACTGAAATGTTTACCCAGCAGCAATCTTTCATTAGTTATAATTTATGGCTTAATTCCTAACAATTGCTTAATTTGTATGTGTTAGACAACATCTTATCTTGACAAAGAAACTTGTTAGCAGTGACTATAATTGTGAATGGCATTGTTTATCTCTGGTTAGTACCTGGGAGAATTTGGGAAAGACAGAGTAATTACCTTTTTACAGAGCTTTCTGTCATTGCTAGGATGTGGCGGAGATGGTAATCTTCTTATTTCTGAATTGGGAGTTTCTAAATTTGGTTCCTATTCCAGAGATTTGAGCCACTGCAGTGAAAAACTGAGGGACTGCTGGATGCTGCACTTTTATGATCAGATGTCAACTGGAGCTCTGTCTGAGCTCTCGAGTCCACAGAAAACCCGCAAGTGTTTCTGAAGAAGAGGAAGATAACTCTGGTGAGTGTTTATTGCTTCACCAATGTTGCTAAATACAAATTATCACAATTATATTCATGTGACAAACTGATGTTTACATTGTTATAATACTCTAAAATGCACTCCAAGAAAATGCTTTGAGACTTTGCAAGGTTATGGTGAAAGATTCTATGCAAGTTAAAATCCCCATTTTATGTTATTGGTTTCTACTTCCTGTTGTTAGAATGCTCCCATAATTTCTTACAACATAGAAGGAGTATAATTTGCCCATCGAGTAAATGCTGGCTCGTAGAACAATCTCACCAATCTTATTCTATCAACTTATCTCCCTGTTTCCTCTACCATTCAGCACCATTGGGAAGACACTACCAATCAACAGTGATTGGGATGTGGGATGAACCAGTAGGATGTGAGCGAATGGTTAGCATACTCTTTCTTTACCTCCTCACAACAGTTGTACTCACACCAAGTAAAATCTTGCAAGTTCTGTGCAGTTCTTGCCATATTTCACAATAGTAAAAAGGCATGCTACATAGAATTTCCTCAAATCTTGGTTAGACCACACATGGAATTTTGTGTTCAGTTCTGGTTGCCTCATTAGAGAAAGTATGTAGACACTTTAGAGAGGGTGCAGAAGAGAATTACCAGGAGCTCCCTGGGCTAGAGGCCATGACTTATGCAGATAGTTTAAACAATCTAGTCCTTTTCTCTTTGGAGTGAAGAAGAATGAGAAGTGACATGATAGAGCTGTACAAGATAAGAGATATAGATAAAGTGGATAGCCCGGGACTGTTTCCCAGAGTGTAAATGGCTGATACAAGGGAGCATAATTTTAAGGCAATAGGAAGAAATATGGGGGAGATGTCAGAAGTAATTTTGCACAGAGAATGACTGGTATGTGGAATGACTTGCCGAGGGTGGTGGTAGATTAGGGGCATTTAAGAAACTCTTAGATAGGCACATGGATAATAGAAAACTGGAAGGCTATGTAGGAGGGAAGTGTTTTATTGATCTTAGAGTAAGGTAAAAGATCAGCAAAACATTGTGGGCTGAATGGCCTGTTCTGTGTTAAGGTTTTATTTTCTGTGTTCAACGTGACTCTTGATGATTCATCATGGCAAACCAAAATAGCTAGTAATCATAGATATGCAGGTTGAAAGTGTAGGAGCGTATGAATACTGAAGGGCCAGCGTCCAAGACAGGAGAGCTACTGAATTAATTTTAAACTACTAAAGACCAGTCTTTCAGCCACTGCAGCAGTGTGCAAAGATCATCTAGAAAGTCTGAAGTCTGAGGCAGTCAAGGGGCTAAAAGGCCCAGAGGACAAAGCAAAGGTTAACTGCCCTTGATTGATGTAGTGTAGCACATGCACGCCAGTCAAAGAGTTGAGATATCAATCAAAGAGGTCTGCCTAATGTCAGCAGAAATAACTGTTGTAAAAGGAGCTGCATTTTTTAGATCAAAAGAATTTCATGCTACTGTTTTGAAGCAGTAAATTGGAGGCTGATAAAATTACACCATGACAGGATTATGAAGATTGATTCAGTGTAAGCAATCACATCTGTTATGCAATTCGCCGATGGATATGCAGATTTCCTTCAAGTATTAGGAAAACTGGAAGGTAGGTTTTACCTCATTAGTCATGAGAAGTGGTGAGTTGGGGCAGGGGATGGTGGAGAGAACAGTACTATGCCACAAGTGAAATTCTGGATGATGTACTAAATTATTAAAAAAATGTCTCCAATGCATCTGAGGTTCCTAGTCAAGTATCAGGAGAGATAAGTTTCAGAGCAGAAAACTATAGGACATCCTAATAGTCTACTCTAGGCAACATAGCTTTGGAAAAAGTCAAACCATGTGAATTTCTCAACATTTAATATTTTCCTTGTCCTCAGAATACCCTGAAAACCGTGGAACCTTCGCTTCCTGATGTGGACACATTATCTTACAGCCAAATTTGGCAAACATATATTGCCATGGAACTGATATATTCTTAGATATTCTGGTTTAAGTTGTGAAATTTTGAAAAAAAAATGCAAATGCTGGAACCCTTAAACAAAATGCTGGAAATACTTATGACTGAAAACCAATGCATTATACGTAAACAAGGGTGACTACAACAGGATGAGGGAGAAGATGAGTAGCACAGATTGTGAACACAGGCTATATGGTGGGACAGTTGAGGAGCACTAAAAGATTTTCAAAGAGATTTTTCACAGTGCTCAAGAGAATTATATTCCGGTTGAAAGCAAGGACAGTAAGGGTGGGGTGAGTCAATCATGGATAACTAAGGAAATTAAAGTAGGCGTCAAACTAAAAGCTCATATGTACAAAGTTGCCATGTGTGATGGGAAATTGAAGATTGGGAAAAATTTTAAGAAGTAACAAAGACCTACGAAGCAGGCTATAAGGAAATGATAGATGGATTATGAAAGTATGTTATCATAAAATATAAAAACAGATAGTAATACTTTTGTATATATGATTATATAAAGGGGAAAAGGGTAGATGAAGTGACTGTAGATCCCTTGGAAGATGGAAGGGGAATTAATGTTGAGTAATATACAAAAGGCCTTGAATGCTACTTTGTGTTGGTCTTCGTGATCTTCATGGTCTTCATTGTCTAACATAACAAATAGAAATGTTATAGTTGCAATGAGGGTGAGGATTTTGATACATTGACTGTCACTAAAGTGGCAATGATAAACAAACAAGAGAGCCTAAAGGCAGATGTCACCCAGTCTTTAAAGTGGAGGTCGATAGGTTCTTGACTAGTAAGGTCACCAATGGTTACTGGAAGAAGGCAGGAGCATGGAGTTGAGGGGGATAGTAAATCTGCCATGATGGAATGGCCTAATTCTGTTCCGTTAACGTATGTTCTTACGGTCTAAGAGGTAGAAATAAAAGCAGGAAGTGCTGGAAACACATCAATAAAAGCAGTATCTGTGGAAAGGGGAACAGAGTTAACTTCTCAGGTGGAAGAGAAGTTCACCCTGTCCTCACCCAACCAGAGGTACTCAGTTAGTCCTGTCTCTTTCCCAGCTGTAAGACTAGGTCTTTGAATTGAAATGAAATATGAATTCCATTTCTCTTTCTTTGGGGGTTGGGTATAGTTAACAACCAAGATTTAGTTTGTTAATGTACGTTCATCATCCCTCCAAAGCTGATTTCCAATTCAGCATTATATACAAGAGTGAAAGTTGATGTTAGATGAACTTCTAATGGCAAAACCTCTTTTCAATTCAAGCAATATTCACTATTATACCCTGATCTGGGAAATGAAGGATTTTTGGGTCATGTATGGGTGTGAATCATGCCACTTAAGTAACTGTGATGCTGTTGCAAGTAAGTTTTTCATTGCACTTGTGCATACACATATAAACTCAACTTTGACTTTATGAAAACTATATTTACTTCTCTATTTCATAACAAATGCATTTGCTTTTCACTGCAAGAATTATGCAAAATTAAGAGAACAGAAGTTCACAAAGAAATAAAGTACTTACTTTGCAAAAATACAATTGCATTTCAGGGATTAAATTCACAGTGGTAGAACCATAATTGTACAAAAACAACAAACATAAGAAATAATAAAAGTAATTTTCAAATTGAATTTTTTCAAAATTTAGGTATTTTTTGGATGCTATCTATGTTTCCAATATGAGAACAGATGCACATGTACATCTGTCCATCACATGAGTTGCATTGGCTGCTACACTGGGAAGGTCCAGGCCCTTGCTTCCAGCAAAAACATACATACTAGGCTTTATCAAGACATCAATTTTTGTGCAAGTGCTCTTTTTAGATCACCATTGCCAAATTGGAACTCAGTGATCCAGCTGATGCCTGTACTTAATCAAGTATATTTGAATGCTCATTCAGCAGCACGACAGACCCCACAAGTGCTATTTAAAGGGATCATTCACTACTTGTATGCTGATTGCAATTAATTTCTATTGACAGTTACTATGGTTTCACAAGCTCTGACTGTTTACAGAATCTCATCAAACAGAGATCATTCAACAATAAGATATATCAACTTATATAAACACATTAAATATTGCAAGCATGCCAATTAATGCAGATACTGAACCAGTGCAGAAGCTCCAAATCATACAGACACTCCAAGTTATGGAACTTGAATTCAGAAAATCGATTTAATACGAACGCACCAGCTAGAACTCATGCAGACACTCCATCTAATACAAACCCTGCAAGAATTAGATGCCCCAAGTAATGCAGATGCAGCAATAGCATATTCCAACTAATGCAAGTGCTTCATCAGATACAGTTCCAAATGCCACTGGTGCTAATGCAACTCCAACCTGATACTCCAACTAATACAAACATTTCAACCAATGTACACACTTCAACTAACACAGATACATACTCTAAATAATATGTCCTATTCACTACTCGTTCCATATTTTACCAACATTCTACTGCTCAGATTCAGAGACTAATAGGCCAAAATTCCAAAATAATATCAAAAAAGGCCATTACATAAATGTAGAATTATAGCATTCAACCCACCAAGTCTGCTTCACCATTCCATCATGGCTGATTTATTATCATATTCAACCTCATTCTCGTGCCTTTTCCCTGTAACCTTTAACACCCGACTAGTCTATCAAGCTAAATACTGTATACTCAATGACTTGGACTCCAAAGCCTTCTGTGGCAATGATTTCCACAGATTCACCACCCTCTGGCTGAAGAAATGTCTCTTCATCTCATTTTAAAGAGATATCGCTCTACTCTGAGGCTGTGTCCTCTGGTCTTAGATTCAAACACTATTGGAAACCTCCTCTCCATATCCATTTGAGCTAGGTCTTTCAATATTCGATAGGTTTCAATAAGAACCTCCCTCATTCTTCCACACTCCAGCAAGTACAGGTCCAGACTCATGAAATACTCTTCAAATATGAACCCTTTCATTCTCAGAAACATTCTCCTGAACCTCTTCTGAACCCTTTCCAATGGCAGCACATCCTTTCTTAGATAAGGGGAAGAAAACTGCTCACAATACTCCAAATGCATTCTAACCAATGCCTTATAAAGTCTTAGCGCTATATCCTTGCTTTGATATTCTAGTCTTCTGGAAATGAATACTAATATTACATTTGCCTTCCTTACCACTAACTCAGCCTGCAAGGTAACCTTTACAGAAACATGCTTGAAGGCTTCGAAGCACCTCTCATTTCTGAATTTGCTCCCTGTTTAGAAAAAGTTTACGCCTTTATTCCTTCTGCCAAAATGCATGACCATACACTTCACAACACTATATTCCAGCTGCCACTTCTTTGACCATTCTCCCAATCTGGCTAAAATTTAGACTCTTTCTGCAGGCTCCCTGCATCTTCAACACTACATATCCAGCCACCTATCTTCATAACAGCTACAAACGAGACTTCCTAGCCATCAATTCCATCATCCAAATCATTGACATATAACGTGAAAAGAAGCAGTCCCAACGCTGACCCCTGCAGTACACCACTAGTCACCACAGCCAATCAGAAAAAGTTTGTTTTATTCCCTCTCTTTGCCTCCTGCCAGCCAATCTTCTACTCATGCTAGTATCTTTCCTTTAATACCATAGGATCTTATCTTGTTAAGCAGCCCTAAAGGAAACCATGGTGACTATGGCCTATTTTATCATGTAACTTCAAGTATATGAAAACCTCATCCTTAGTAATGGCTCCAACATCTTGCCAACCACTGAAGTCAGAGTAACTTGCAAATTTCCAGTCTTTTTGGACTATTCCAGAATCTAGAGATTCTTGAAAGTTCATTACTAATGTCTTCACAATCTCTTCAGCTACCCTTTTCAAAACCCTGGTGTCCCATCCATATGGTTCAGTTGAATTACCTACTGTACCATCAGACTTTGGGCTTCCAAAGCACTAAACTCACCCCTGCCTGCTGGCACACCCGCACTTCTGGTATACTACTAATACCTTCCACAATGAAGACTGAAGACTATTATTTTTTCTGCCCCCCTCTTTGTTCCCCATTACTCCCTCTCCATTTTCCAGCAGATGAATATCCACACTTTCCTCTCTTTTGCTTTTTATAATGTATATCTGAAAAAAAAACTTTTGGTATTCTCTGTGATATTATTGGGTTGCTTAACTTCATATTTCACCTTTTATCTCCTTATAGCTTTTTAGTGGCCTTCTGTTGGTTTTTGAAAGTTTCTTGATCTTCTAATTTCCCACTAATCTTTGCTATTTTATACAAGGGGTGATTGATAAGTTCGTGGCCTAAGGTAGAAGGAGTCAATTTTAGAAAACCTAGCACATTTATTTTTCAAGATAGTCCCATCCTACATTTGCACACTTAGTCCAGCGGTCGTGGAGCATACAGATCTTGGACCTCCAGAAAGTGTCACAGCAGGGGTGATTGATAAGTTCGTAGCCTAAGGTAGAAAGAGATGAGTTATACAGCTCTCGTTACATGCACAAGCAGTTCAACTCTTTGAGTGATTATGCAGAAAATTTGTAGTTAATAACTCATCTCCTTCTACCTTGGGCCACAAACTTATCAATCACCCCTGATGAGTTATTAACCACGACAACGCTTCTGTTGCATCTGCGCAGCACTGCAATTAACGACTTCTGACCAAAAAGTTTCCTGCTTTTTAAAGCTCTTTGCTGGTCCTGTGCGGGAATGTTTTTGTTGCATCTGTGCAATACTCTAATCAATGAACTGACATCGATAAGCTTCCTGCTTTTTAAAGCTCTTTGCCGGACTTGCGCAGGAATGCTTCTGGTGTGTCTACTCAGTACTACAATCCTGTCAGAGTGTTAAAGAGAATTGCCTTATAGAAATAGACATTTCAGCTCTCTGAGTCCACACCACCCATCGAGAACCCATTTTTAGACTAATCATATCCCAATCCAACATTTTCATCAACTCCTTACAATGGACAATAAATTTACCATCCTATGCACTTCTAAGGTTTTTTTTAAAATGCGAAACCCATGTGTTTACAGGGAGAATGTGAAAACTCCACACAGACAACACTATTGATCAGGATTGAACTGAGATCACTGGAGATAAGAAGCAAACGCTCTACTAGCTGCGATACCACGCTGCCTCAAAGTCATTGAAATACAGGAGACAATTCGTGAAGAATAAAGAGGTAGTTGTGTTTTTTTCTTCTTGTAATGAAGAAGTACAGCTCTTGCATAAAATTACATATATTCCAGGCAAATTTTGCTTTAGGTTGCTCGGCTTCCACCTGATTGCTCATTTTGCTTCTGAATGCTTAGAGACCCCATCACTTCTCAAATCTATTGGTTTCAAGATGATTAAGAAAATAAACACCAGAGGTATGTACATTCTTCAGGGATTTGAAACACTGCACAGTAGAATGCATTTGTTAAAGACTACCTCAGTATCTGATTGGAAAAGTTATTAAACCAGTTCAATGTGAATAGCATGCAGCAAGATGAGTAGGGACACCATAGCAACCGATTAGTTAGAACACCATAGCAACCAATAATGAGAAATAACAACCCTCACAAAAAGGTTGTCCAAATTCTAAACGGTTACTTTCAAAGGTTTTCTATGTGACAATCAAACTTTAATAGTTTTGTATATTGAATTGAAACTATATACCACTGGTGCAAGATATCAAAAATATTTTTTCCTGATTCAGTACCTGAATGCAGTTCACTGTTTGTTGACAATTTGTAATTACATAGCATAAAATATTTGCTTTGAGGTAGTTGTTTTAGTCAATGATTAATTTGAACACATAATCTAAGCCAGCACTTCAATGCACTATTAAAGAAGGACTGCATTGTCAGGGGCTGTGAGAGATTAAACAGCGATCATAGCTGGTCATTTGGCGGGATGTGATTAGACAGTGCATTATTGGAAAAAGACTTGGGAATTTTTCCCCAATACACCAAGCAATATACGATTTTTAATCAACACCGCATCGATCAAAATATATTGAAAATACACAATAGGTCAGGGAGCGTCTGTGGAAAGAAACATAATCAACACTTCAGGTACACGACCCTTTACAGAGAACTCAGGATCTTTGATCTGAAATTTTATTTCTGTTCTTCTCTCCACAATGGCTCCTGCTTTCAGCAACTACAAGGCTGTCAGTTTTACCTATTTCATAGCAGAGCCCCAGGTCTAAGATGGTATTTTCCCTTGTAGGTTCACTAATGTGCCATTCAAGAACGTTACCATGGATGACCCCAGCATCTGCAGATTATTTTGTGTCTACCATGGATGATTCTATGAAGTCCTCCTCAAGGCTGCCTTGACCAATTTGATTCACCCAATCTATGGCAGGTTGAAGTCCCCCAGGACAACTGCCATTCCATTCTTACTTGCTTCTGATTTTTCTTGGCTATTACCTGTGTCACTGCAATGTTATTATTCAGTGTCTATAGACAACTTCCACCAGTGATTTTTTTTCCTTTATTATTCCTAATCTTGACCCAGATAGAATCAACATTTTACTGCTTAAGATTTTACATCACTAGCACCTTGAACTCATCCTTAATTAAGAGTGCTATCCCACCTCCTTTACCTCCCTGCTCAATCAAATTACCTGATACCCTTGGATACTTAATTCCCAATCAACTCCACCCTGCAACCACATTTCTGTAATGGCCAGTAAATCGTACCCCTTTCCACTTTTTTTCAGTACTACAGATTATTCAGACCAAGTGCCCTTATAGCCCTTGGTTAGCAGACAGGAAGCAAAGAGTGGGAATAAACGGGACCTTTTCAGAATGGCAGGCGGTGACTAGTGGGGTACCGCAAGGCTCTGTGCTGGGACCCCAGTTGTTTACAATATATATTAATGACTTGGATGAGGGAATTAAATGCAGCATCTCCAAGTTTGCGGATGACACGAAGCTGGGTGGCAGTGTTAGCAGTGAGGAGGATGCTAAGAGGATGCAGAGTAACTTGGATAGGTTGGGTGAGTGGGCAAATTCATGGCAGATGCAATTTAATGTGGATAAATGTGAAGTTATCCACTTTGGTGGCAAAAATAGGAAAACAGATTATTATCTGAATGGTGGCCGATTAGGAAAAGGGGAGGTGCAACGAGACCTGGGTGTCATTATACACCAGTTATTGAAAGTGGGCATGCAGGTACAGCAGGCGGTGAAAAAGGCGAATGGTATGCTGGCATTTATAGCGAGAGGATTCGAGTACAGGAGCAGGGAGGTACTACTGCAGTTGTACAAGGCCTTGGTGAGACCACACCTGGAGTATTGTGTGCAGTTTTGGTCCCCTAATCTGAGGAAAGACATCCTTGCCATAGAGGGAGTACAAAGAAGGTTCACCAGATTGATTCTTGGGATGGCAGGACTTTCATATGAAGAAAGACTGGATGAACTGGGCTTGTACTTGTTGGAATTTAGAAGATTGAGGGGGGATCTGATTGAAACGTATAAAATCCTAAAGGGATTGGACAGGCTAGATGCAAGAAGATTGTTTCCGATGTTGGGGAAGTCCAGAACAAGGAGTCACAGTTTGAGGATAAAGGGGAAGCCTTTTAGGACCGAGATTAGGAAAAACTTCTTCACACAGAGAGTGGTGAATCTGTGGAATTCTCTGCCACAGGAAACAGTTGAGGCCAGTTCATTGGCTATATTTAAGAGGGAGTTAGATATGGCCCTTGTGGCTACGGGGATCAGGGGGTATGGAGGGAAGGCTGGGGTGGGGTTCTGAGTTGGATGATCAGCCATGATCATAATAAATGGCGGTGCAGGCTCGAAGGGCTGAATGGCCTACTCCTGCACCTATTTTCTATGTTTCTATGTTTCTATGTTTCTATATTCATCATCCTTTTAGAAACTAATAAATTTTAGATTTAATAGTCTAGTTTTAAAATCTGTTAGAGTTGTCTGAGTGAATATCTGCAGAGTATTTTGTTGATGGTACATGTCACAGGCATTGTGCAGTATTGGTGGAGGGAATGTCATTATTATCCTGATGACATTGAGTTTCCAGAAGTTTGAGCTAGCCTTCATCCTAGTAAATGGTGGAGTATATTGCATCACACTCTTGACTTCTGCTTTGTAGATGGTGGAAAGTTTTTAAGATATCATGAGGAAAGTTATTTACACCAGCATACATAGCCTCTGGCCTTCTCATGTTCAGTAGCTGCAGTATTTATGTATTTTATGATCAGCAATGACACCGACAACATTGATTTTGATAATTGGTACTGAGCAATGTTAACATTACTCAATGTCAAGAATGAGTCATTAGATTCTTCCTTTCAGGAGATGGTTAAAGCCAGGCATTCTTTTTTTGTGCTGTGATTATCATCTTGCACCTGAGTGTTGGCTACGTATTGTTTTGGTAGGGACATAGGCTGATACATTTGCAG
The DNA here is from genome assembly GCF_963921235.1 of Mobula hypostoma. Taxonomy (NCBI): domain Eukaryota; kingdom Metazoa; phylum Chordata; class Chondrichthyes; order Myliobatiformes; family Myliobatidae; genus Mobula; species Mobula hypostoma. The sequence continues at coordinate 26,913,454 of NC_086111.1, read as the reverse complement.
AGAGGTTGCAAAGAATTCAATATTATTCATCTATCAAGAAACATTTCTGTTTCTGACTTTCTGATAGAAGAAAGTCATTGACGAAGCAGCTGAAGATAGTTGGGCCTGAGACTCAGACCTAAGGAACTTCTGCAACAATCTTCAAGGGAAGTGAATTCCCTAACCTAATTATCATTCCCCATTCCCTCACAATTGAGCTAACTCCTTAATCTCCAAGCAGCCCTGTAACTCCTCTCTCACATTTCCCATTTCCTATTACCAATATCAATCAGTCTGACCTGTATTTCCTTGGACGTATTCAACCTTCTTCTTAGATACAGATGTACCATTAGTGTGACAGGGTAGCAGAGTGGCTGCCCCAGAGTTACTGGCTTGTGAGTTTAATCCTGACTTCCAGTTCTGTCTGTTTGGAGGTTGTACATTCTCCCTGGATAGGTTTGCACCATATGCTCCAGTTTTCTCCAGTATCTCAAATGTGTGCAGGTTTGTAGGTTGAATGGACACTGTAAACTGCCTATAGTGTGTAGATTATTTGCAGAATCTGGTGTGAAGTTGAAGGGAAGAACACAAATGGGATTAGTATAGATTTAGTATAAATTCATACTTGTTTGACAGCATAGATTCTGTAGACTAAAGAGCCTGCTTTTGTCCTGTATGAATTTACAAGTATATAGTCTATATGCCCTCCAGTAATACAGTTATTTCCAGTGTATAAGCATGCAAAATTCTCTGCTGCCTTTTCTCTAAACTTGTTTAGACACCATCTATTTTAAGCAGGGGTTTTAATTGCTCCAATTTTGAGATGTTTATTAAAGTTAGTTCCGCTTTCCATTCCAACTGCAATTTTACTTATAATCTCTTTTACATTGTCCTGCTGATTTGATCCATCTCTCATGTAAATGCTGAAGTAAAATAATTAATTATGACTGCTGCTTGAGCTCTATCCTGATACTCTTTCTCTCCTCTAATTTGTAAACTCACAGGCCATGTTATACTGCTTTGTGTTCTTTCCAGTTACATTAAGCTTTTGTTTGCTTTTGCCTGTCTAATTATTTTATTTTTTCATGTTTCCTCTCCTGTCCTTGTTATCCAGTTCATGTCTCTTCTACCACCTTTGGTTTTTCCCTTATTCTGCAATGGTGTCACATTCTTGTTTCTTGGCAGAGAGTGTCCTTACTCCAAGTACAAGTTGAATAATATATAAATGTAACGCACTGTAAGGGTTCACTGTTTTGTAATGGTTTTTTTGTAATGTTCACTGCTGAAGTAATGGTTTCTCTGTAGCAGCAATGTTTGGGTTATGGCCGGAGATAACCGGGCTGTTGATGTATGTTAGCCAATCAGGATTTTGTTGCCCTGTCTTGTGATTCTGGAAACAGTTGTTTTCGTGGGCTTTTGAGAGAGAGAGAGAGAGAGTGATGAAGAGAGAAGACACAAATGGAGAAATTTGGTAGACCGCCGGACAGGGTGGACTTGAAACGGGGCCCGAAGTTCGGCAACACTCGGAGGAGGACGATAGTGGGAAAAAACCTATGGATTTCTCAGAGACCGGTTTTACTGGCCCCGAATGAAGCCTCTGGTGAAGCGAGTATTACATAAATTATATAAAAATATTTCAAAAATCATTCTCTGCTCTTTTCTAATTCAGCAGCAAGACGTATCCACAAATACAGGAGGCACTGTACACCTGTAAAAAGTTAGAAGAGATGTCTTTATAAGTTATGTAAAGATTAAAATACAAAGATAAAAATATGACTAATAAAGTAGCAAAGGAGACAAAATAGTATTTATCAACCAATCTCTAAGCCACTCCATACAGTATACTTCCTCTCTGGTTCGCTTGTACTTTCTCAAGATACTCTCACATCCCAGACAAACAGTTGTCTTACAGATTTTGTCTTATATACTTCCATTTTGCTTTACATATTTTAGCACATACCAAGAAGGAATCAAATTTAACTCTTTACTTACAACCTCATAGAAGATTTTGACCTGGATATTAAAACAGGCTGTGTTGGCAGTGGTGATCTGATTATTGAGCATTTGTTTGAGATGGTATTGGAGATGATGATAAATAACTTCAGAAGAGAAATTTAGAAGTATGTTAGGATTTAACTTCTGATTTTCCCTCACGTCACTTTCATTGAAAAGATTGTTTTCTTTAACTGAGTAGAACATGCTCCAGAGAATCAGAAGTATCCAAACACCAACTATCCGGTTCTGATGAAGCGTCTCGGACCTGAAACCTTAATGCTGCTTCTCCTTCTCCAGATGCTGCCGAATATGCGGAGAGGTTCTGGAAAGTTCTGTTTTTTTTATTTCAAAAAGATTCTGTCTTTAATTCCGGGAAATCCAGTCACTGCTCTGGAAGAGTGTGCGAGGTGGGCCATGGGTCCAAACACACTGGGATCAATGCACGAGCTATGAATTGAGTCTGTTTCCAATGGAGACTTGACTAGGGTATTCGGGATTTGTGGGGTTGCAGTGGAGACAGAAGTGCTTCTGATGGTGGAGGAGCTTGGCTTGGTAGAAGTACTCTTGCTCCTGCTGCCCACCTCCACCTTATCCTCATCCCTCACACAGTAGTTATTATTGGAAAATGTAAACGCATACATTGTATTTTCTATGTATTACAGTATTTACTCAACAGTATTTCAGTATTTACTCAAATGCACACATTGTATTTTCTATATTTACTATGTAACCACTGCTAGCTTAATAGGGGGTATTCACTATGTAGCCATGACTTTTGACCTAATCACTATTAATTCATGAAGAGAACTAGAATGAAACCAAGTAGAAAGATAACGGTGGCGAGTAAGGTGATGAAATATGTGGCAGTATGTCAACACAAGACTAATTGAGAAATAACTGTGGTTAGGGATGAGAGGACACCTGGTCTAAAATGTAAACTAGGACATAATTAAGTTGGGGAGTAAAACAATAGTGGAAAGTCGAGAGCGGATATATTGATGATATATAATCACAGGCCGACTGGATATGGTAATGTAGCTAAGATAGGAAATTTGCTACAAAAAATGCTGTATACAAGCTTCGATGGGCAGTCAGCTACTAGCTTTCTGATTGTCTCAGCTTTGATTTGCAAATTAAAGTTTAAAACGTCTTGGCGAGTTCTCTGCGTCTCCTTGTCATTTGTGAGAAACGAGAAACCACGACATTATCTGATTCTCCGAGTTTAAATTATTATTAGGTTAATTAGCTACTAGAACTTGTAGGTGGATGACAGAAGAATGAGGCAGGAGTCAATGGACATGTGTGAGAGAATAAGTGATAGGGTAAGAACTGAGGCAATGGAAATTGAAGGTGTGTTCTGAGAGCTATCATACACTCAGTGGACCAAATGGCCTTCTTCGATGTTGAAAGCCAAACTAAGAAAAAAATAGTGGTGGCTTCCAGTTTCATTCTAATAATTAATCTGTGAATTGGATACTTGTGAGTGTCTTGACTGCACAGCTTTCAATAACTTCAGTTAAGAGCTAAAGTTGGAAGGTTGGAAACATCTTCCCAAAGTGCTTGATTTTATTTTCTTCCCATTGTCTCACATCCACACCTAAACATACTTCCTACATCAAGAACATTCCATTCAATTAACTACATCATTTATAAATCAGCAAGTATTGAATCAGTGTCCCAGAAATTAAGGTACCTATATGAAGGTATTTCTTGCAGTGCTTGATAATCAAAAGGACTTTTTATAGGCAGTTCATAGACCTTCTTGATGCTTCATCATTCTTCGTCCAACTACTGGAATTCAAATGTCTTTTAGTGTATGACAGGTCCATTCAAAGGTCTGATAACAGTCAGAAAAGACAGCAAAGAGGTTCAGGATCTCTGATTGGGTTAGAATTAAAATGCAGAATGAAAAGCGAGCAATCATAAGAAAATAAGAAATCTAGTAAGTAATTCATTCCCTTTTGCCTGCTCTAACATTCAATATGATTATGGTTAATCTTGTATTTTAGCACCACTTTCTTGTATTGAGCTTAATTTTCTTAGCACCTAAAAATCTAATCACCTCTGTCTTGAATACGCTCAGTCACTGACTCTCCAGAGCCCAAGATGGGAAGAATCTTAAAGAGTCACCATCTTCTGAGTGAAAAAAAAATGCATTTCATTTCTGTCTCAAGTGTTATTTGAGCTTGTGATCATCAGTCTAGAACCTTTAACCAGGAGAAACACCAAATGCATGTCTACTTTGTCAAGCCCCTGATAAATTCTGTACATTTCAATGAGAAAATAATCCATGCTTTTCCAACCTAATATGCTTTACTTCAGGCAGCATCCTGATAAATCCCTTCTGGGTTCTCTCCAAAGTCTACTTAACATGTGGCAAACAGAACTGTGCACAATACTCCAAATGTGGCCTAATTAAATCTTCATGCAATGACTAATGAAGAGAATCATGGTGTATGCCTTACGTACTAATCTATACACTATTGTTGCCACTTTCAGGGAACTATGTACTTACAATGAAAGACTTACATCAATGCTCCAAAGAATCCCAAATCATTAACGTGAAAGATACTCTGTATGTTGGAAATCTTGAGCAATATACATAAAATGCTGGAGGAAATCAGCAAGTCAGGCAGCGAGCACCTTCATCAGAGCCCTGTCATTATGTACACTTCACTAATGTATTTGACTTGCCAAAATGCTGCACAAAGATATACAACAGAATCAATGAAAAACTACACTTAAGCACTGAGAAAAGAAGACAATCTGCAAATACAAGTAATAATAATAATAATAACAATGAAATAGTAAATACATATTACTGTAAACATGAGTTGTAGAGTCCTGGAAAGCGAGTCCACAGGTTCTGGAAATAGTTCAGTCTTGAGGTGAGTGAAATTATCCATGCTGGTTCAAATATTGCCCTGATGTTTGAAGGACAATAGCTGTTCCTGAACCTGGTGGCGTGGAGCCTAAAACTCATGTACCTCCTTCGAGAAGAGCAACGAGAAGAGAGCATGGCCTAAGTGGTTGTCAATGCCCACCACACTGTACTCTCTTTGGCCGATTCTTTGGATGAACTGCAGACAGATTTTGTTCTATTCCTTGAACATGCTTCCAAGTGCGTGAGTTTCTTAAGGGCGAGAGCAGCAGAAGACGGGGGTAAGGAGGCTGGAAGCAGCTGCTGTGCCTGAAGGAAGAGTGTGCTACAGCTGTCTGAATGTTACATTATTTACAGCAGTTTTGTAATATGACCATTTGTTGAGGGAAAAAAAAACTTCATTTGAAGTGCCAAAAGATTTCCCAGTTGGAGTACCAAAGTGGAATAAATTTAAGCTGTGTGTTCTCTGCTCTTCAACAGGCTTTGGTACTGATATTAATTTATTATTATCAATACACTGAGATATAGTAAAAATATGCCATCCAGGCAGGTCGTGGTACACATAAATACATCAAGGTAGTAAAACAAAAGGAATGTAGAAAATAGTGTTGTAGCTGCAGATGAAGTGAAGTACAAATAGACAAATAGAGTACAAGGGCCACAATTAGGAAGACAAGAGTTCAAGACCTAAGAGAGGCTCACTGAAGGAACTGATAAAAGTGAGATAGAATTTGTTCTTTTGTCTTGTGGTGTATGCTCTCAGTCACTCGTATTATCTGCCTGATAGGAGAGGGTAGAGGAGAGAATGACAGGGACGGAGCGATCATCAATTAAGTGTGCATGTGCATAGGTGTAAGGTAGAACAGTCATTTGGGTGCCAGTCTGTAACTACAACACAAGAGGAACCCTTCAGGATGAACCTTGTAATACAGAAAATGCAGGTAATTTGGAACCAGCGTCATAGAGAGTAATTTCATTGAATTCGGAATAAACAGAGTAATGCATGTGAATGATTCAGTTGTCCATCATATCCAACAGTGACAGTTAGATTTGCACAGTTCTTCTAAGTGTACTTCATGAAGAAACCTGTTTGGGAAAGTTTTTAAAATCGAAAAGCTGTTGCACTCTCTCAATCTCAAGGTCAGAGTTGAATGGTATAAGTAGTCATCACAATTGAGGTCTTCCTTAGTTGCAATACATGACCATTGTCACGTGGCTTGTCATGGCCTTCACTCTCCATGAAGCATTGCAGAGCTGCCTTTCTGGCCATTGGGTTTCACTGTTGATCTCATTCCCCCAGTCCACTGCAACTGACTTCACATTCCTATCTCACTGGGCTATGAGGTCCACCAGTTAACCTCACTTACTTTAGCCTGCCCGTTGAAGCAGTGTACAGGGGAGCAAATGCTGTTGCATGCAAACAGCATAATGAATGTCAAAGAAGGGAAAAGGAAGAAATGATGATGAATTAGATAAAAAATGATGAGGACTTGCTGCTAAACATTAGGAAAGAACACATGGTTTGTATAGCCTATATACAGTATGTCTTGTAAAATCAAAGAACCATGATGTATTATCTTCAGGATCTAGTCAGGACTGTAAACTCCTTTGGTGGAGAAATGCTGCAGAAGCTTTTTCTGCAACTGGACTGAAGAAAACTGACTGACATCAGATACTTCACCAATAACATATAGCAAAAGCTGATATAAAAACCATAAGATAAAGGATGGCACTCATGCAATCCGAAAGGCAATCTGTCGACCCAATGTTTGTTTTTTTTTAGAGAAGGAAGAGGCTCTAAATGTCTTTTGACTTGATTCAACACTGGCATTTCTGAGGTTGATGAAAATAATTATGTCACAGCCATGTCTTTTCCAGCGTTAAAGCACCATTTTGTCACAGAAAGGAGCTGTGCCCCTGCTTTCAGGATATAGTGGCGGGTTTTTTATCTGCAAAGAAGGAGATTTGAACTTGGCTGAGAAATCTTGATTGCTTGTTTGGTTGTTCCAATTGATGACAGTTAATCTGAAGTACATAAATAACTGAGACAGGAAATAATCCATTCATCTTTAATTCACGTTTGGTTCCTTGAAAGGATGTTATCTTTTCTCCCATGTTGCCATTTTTACTATAATCCTATGATCTTCCCTTCTGACCTCACATCATTGATTTCAGAATAATGAATTAATGAACTTTTGTTTATTCATACACTTGGCAGAAGCTATAATTTTTTCTCTAACAATTCTGCCTTTCCCTTTCGTCTGGAAGTCACAGAGTCATATCCTCTTACTGTTCTGTTCTGGATCATCTTCGAAGCCTTTCAATTCTGCCTCTTCCTTGTCTCACCCTGAAAACGCAGTGAAGAGCTGAGATTAGTAATTCCATAACATCCTGCATAGAATTCTCTGAGTCTTGGAGCTGCCTCCACATTGTGAAGTAGGCTTTTCTCAAGGCAACCAACTCAGCCTCCACTTGATTCAGACCTCTTCCTCAGAACTCACCCAGCCTCATATTCTCTCATCACCTTACGTATTCTTCTTATCTTCATATTAGTATATTAAAATGAAATTACTTCATTGCAGCATGCCATGGTGAGCTTTCAGCTTTGCACATTGTGTGCCCTTCTCCTGGCCTCCAGTCCTTGCCCACCCACAATTGTCTCCCATCCTTGGACTCCCTATTCATTCACAACAACTTCCCTGTGTCCATCTCCCTTCACTAATGACAACCAACAGCCATCCACAACAATAATGTCCTGGGTTTCCAGTCCCAGTTGGCCTCCCTCCCTCATGGGTGAGGGCTCATTTCCCAAGCCCAACCAACAGAAAGGAATACCCAGACAGAATAGTTCCACTTCTGAAAACGCCTGAAGTATAACCTTGAGTCTTAGCAGTAATGGAACAGATATACACTTTTTAAAGAAGATAAAGATTAGCTTTATTTATCACTTGTACATCCAAGCATACAGTGAAATGCATTATTTGCATCAAATCAAATCAGTGAGGGTTGTGCTGGGCCGCCTGCAAGAGTTTCACACTTCAAGCACCAACATATCTGCCCTTAATTTCACTTGGTCCATCTCTGACACCTCCCTCCCCTTTCTGGATCTTTCTGGCTCCATCTCTGGAGAAGATCTGTCAACAACATTTTCCATAAACCTACTTATTTCCACAGTTATCATGACTATACCTCTTCCCATCCTATCTCATGTAGAAATACTATTCCCTTTACTCGATTTCTTCACCTCCACTGCACTGTTCCCATGATATGGCTTTCCTTTCCCGGGCATCAAAGATGTCTTCCTTCTTCAAAGAAGGGGGTTTCCCTCCCTGCACTATTGATGCTGCCCTCACCCGCATCTCCTTCATTTCCCGAACATCAGCACTCACCCTATCTTCTTGCTGCCTTAGCAGTGATGGAGATCCTCTTGTTCTTACCTACCACATCAGTCACTGCATCCAACACATCATCCTCCGCAACTTCCACCATCTCCAAAGGGGTCCTATTGCTAAGCATATCTTTACCTCTCCCCCCACTACCCACACCCCCCGCCCCAGCTTTCTGCAGGAATAGCTCTTTTCGCAATTCTGTTGTCCATTCATCCCTCTCGGTATTTAACCCTACCAGCAGCCTAAATATTGCACCTGCCCATAAACCTCCTCTCTCAACTCCATTCAGGGGCCCCAAACAGTGCTTCCAGGTGAGACTACACTTCACCTGTGAATCTGCTGGGGTCGTCTATTGTGTATTGTGTCCGGTGTTCCTGATGCAGCCTCCTCTGCATTAGTTAGTTGGGGGACCACTTCATCTAGCAGTTGTGCTCCATCCACCACAAGCAGAACTTCCCGGTGGCTAAAAATTTTAATTCTGATTCCCTTTTCCATTCCAACATGTCGGTTCATGGCCTCCTCTCGTGCCAAGATATCCTGTCTGGGTAGCTTCCAACCTGATGACCTGATGATAGTCCTGACGAAGGGTCTCGGCCCAAAACGTCAATTGTGCTTCTTCCTATGGATGCTGTCTGGCCTGCTGCATTCCACCTGCATTTTGTGTGTGTTGCTTGAATTTCCAGCATCTGCAGATTTCCTCGTGTTTGTGTTTTTAAATTACTACAGCGAAGCCTCTTCCAGTGATACCTACACTGAAGAAGTTTAAATCTTCTCTTCGACGGGAGTACAGCGAAACCCTCTCTCACTGCTCCCCATCTATAATTTCTTCGGCCCTTCAACTTTTCGACCACGTTTTGACCCAGACCCACTATTACAGCCACATATCCTTCCTTGGAACATGTCTCCGCTGCCAACTTACTCCAGTTGGCTTCAGGATTCATTTTCGAGCCTCTCAATTTGGACCTTCTGAAGATCCCAGGTACTCACATTTAATTGACTCTGCCTTCCCATTGTTTCTCTCGTCGAGCTCTGAGGGTCACTCTCTCCGCCATGAGGAGGTACCGAGCGTCCTTATCCAATTCCCTTCCACACCTCCAGGACACTTCCTTTGCCGTTTGTAATGGACCTGCCCGTTATTTCATCCTCCATTGGATCCATGCGTGCAATCGCCATTTCTTTGACTTTGTCATGTTAGGCAAGGATCGCAAGATCTTCTATCTGCAGACCCCAGAGCCTACTGGCTCTGACGCTAGCAGGTATGAACTTCAGGTTGCGGCCCCCACCGTCCAGCTCGGCGGCTCTACCAACCCAGGGCGTATTCAAAACCTGGATTCCAGCACCACCCATGCGGTTTCCAACGACCATGGACACCTTAAAAGTGATTGCGCAACCTCCAGCTGCGACTCCAGCCTTGAACTCCAGGCCGGGTTTTCACGTGCTGCTATTGTGACTCTCGTCTCACCTTCCCCCATCACCACTCTGCAACCCCGTCTCCCTCACATTCCATCATCTGCTCCTGGGCCTTCAGAGGCTCCATCTTCCTCTCACCCCAACCCTCCCCTCTCCACTGACACTAGCAGCCTCCCTCCCCCTACTCCCTCTGATCCCAGCTCTCATCTATGCCGGGTCTTTACCACCCCCTCCGACCTTTAACTCTCTGAGGCAGAGCGCTCTGCCCTCTGTAAGGGCCTCACCTTTGTCCCCCTTCGCCCACACCTCAGCGAGTTCTGCGTTCGCCATGACGCTGAACTTTTCTTCTGCCGGTTCCGTCTTCAAGCCTACTTCTTCGGCAAGGACTCTCCCACCCCCACCGATGACCTCTTCTCCCGTCTTCAACCCTCCTCTTCATGGACACCCCGCTCTGGTCTTCAGCCTGCTCTGGATCTCTTTATTGCTAACTGCCGATGGGACATCAACCATCCCGACTTCACCAGGCCTTGTTCCCATTCCAGCCTCACTCCTTCCGAACGCCCTGCTTTCCACTCCCTCCGCACTAATCCTAACTTTACTATAAAATCTGCTGATAAGGGGGGCGCTGTTGTTGTCTGGCGTACTGACCTCTACCTTGCCGAGGCACAGCAACAACTCGCTGATACCTCCTCTTATTTACCCCTCAATCATGACCCCACCAAGGAGCACCAGCCTCATAGTTCCCACACCCCACACTTCCCATTTCTACCTCCTACCCATGAAAAATTCTTGATGAAGGGTCTTGGCCCGAAAAGTCGACTGTGCTTCTTCCTATGGATGCTGTCTGGCCTGCTGCATTCCACCAGCATTTCGTGTGTGTTGCTTGAATTTCCAGCATCTGCAGATTTCCTCATGTTTGCGACATAAATATCAATTTCTTCTGGTAAAAAATAAATTCCAACCGCTCCCCATCTTCCTCTATTCCGCACTCTGACCTTTTACCTCTTTTCACCTGCTTGCCACTTCTCCCAGGTCCCCCCCTCCTCCTCCTTCCCTTTCTCCTATGGTCCACTTTCATCTCTTACCAGATTCCTTCTTTTCCTGCTCTTGAGGTTTTCCACCCACCTGGCGTTCCCTATCACCTTCATCTTAACATCTGATACTGCCCCCCACCCACCTTCTTATTCTGGTGTCTTCCCCCTTTCATTTCAGTCCTGAAGAAGGAACTTGGCCTGAAATGTCGACTGTTTTTCACATTTCCATAGATGCTACCTGACCTGCTCAGTTCCTCCGGGATTTTGTGTGTGCTGCCAACATGCCATGCCCACAGCTTACTAACCCCAACTTGTACGTCTTTGGAATGTGGGAGGAAACTGGAGCACCCGGAAGAAATCCACATTGGTCACGAGGAGAGAACACAAGCCCACACAGTAGAAATCAAACCCCGATCTTACAGCCGGCACTCTGTAAAGCATTTTGTTAACTGCTACCCTACCGTGACCCCCCCCCCACTCCCTTACAGTACCATTGATGGATTGTCTGCAATCTGTAAGCCACAAAATCAGCAGAACTGGCTGCTAATTCAACATGTTAGTCGGACAGGACAGAGACTCATGGGATACATTTTACTTTTGACCTCAATTTTCAGAGCGAGACAAGCTAAATTGTAATCTGTGAACTTAGACCATTGGTCAAAGTTTTAAAATAGCATTTAAGTAAAAGATAACAGAATTTCACTTTTTCAGCTTTAAGCAAATTTCTGACTTAATCCTGTAATCTGTAGTTATTGATGGATCATTATCTTTTTTATCTGTCAGCCTTTTGGACGTTCTGTACTTTACCTGATTTGCTGGATTGCTCTAAGTAGGTCACCATTTAGAAAGCACTGCGAGGAGTTAACTTAATTAAAATATGTCCTACCAATTGAGACATCCTGCTGCTATATTATGAGAACACTCATTCAGCCTGATTAATTCATCAGGATCGTTCTCCACAAGAACGGGCACAAATTTTAAAATGAAAATCCAATTCATCATGCTTCAGAGGGAAAGGAGAGTAAGAAGCACACTCCTATGTAGGCGAGTTGCTCAAGCTTTTAAAAGCAATCTTGTTTTCCACTCCTCCTCCACATCTGCCTCTGCTCGCAGCTGAAGGCCGACTAAATAATCTGAAAAATAAGTGGAGAGCTGCAGAGCGAATGCAGATCATGGTATCGGCATAACTACCTGGCCAGCTAAGAGATGCCTGTATATGTGCGATAAGTTAACTGGGCCAAACACAGGAAAGGCTGAGCCAATATCAGACAGTTGTCAGGCTGGCATAGTGGTGGTTTCAGAAGCAGCAGAGTAGCCTGTGCAATGGGAACTCCTTACCAGCAGTCCGTCTCAGGAGTTGGTCATGGGTCAGCCTCTGTAAGTCACAAAGTGACTGGAAATCCAAAGAAACACACTCAAGATGCTGGAGGAACTCAGTACAGGAATAGACCCATCAAATTATTGAGTCTGCCAACCATCAACCACCCATTTACACTAATCCTACATTAATCCCATTTATTCTCCCCACATTCCTGTCACCTCCTCCCACACCCCACCACTCACCCACACATCAGGCCAAATTTACATTGAGCCAATTAACATAAGCCCACACATATTTGGGATGCGGGAGGAAATGGTGCACCCATGTAGGGAGTAAAATTCCCTTGCGATGTATTTACAATGTCCTGTCAAGGACCTCTTCTGTGGTTTGCTGTACAGGTGCACTCAACAATGCCTCATGTCTGAGACCATGGCTGAGACCATTCACCTGGACTGATCTTGACCCTGTAGTCAAGATACAGCATTTCAACCCGAACTGTTATCTGCTCATTACCCTCCAGAGATGCTGAGTTCTTCTAGTATTTTGTTTGTAGAATTAAACCCTTTTTTAAATTTTCTATGTTACAGGCCACCGTAAAATTGAATTGTGACTGGAGGATATTATTGAAGAAGAATACTTACAAAACTGGAAATTGTGCCTTGAATATTTGATTTATAAATATGGTGAAATGCCAAGCAATAGAAAAAGGAAACTGTCTTAAATATTTTGTATGTTACTTAATCATTTAGACCAAATAGCTGTAAACAAGCTATTTCTCATGGAGGCAAATATTCACTTTTTTATAACTTGATTCCAAATCAGAATACCTTAAAGTAGTGACTACTTTTTAAATGTGCAGTGCTACCAAGGTCAGCAGAAATACTGAGTTCTTCCATTGATGCATGCTTCAAACCCTGAATAATCTATGAAGGCTCTCTGTGAACAGATTGCTGTTGGTTTTATAATCCAGTTGTAATAGGGCACATTGTGTTGTAAAGGAGAAAGTTATTCAAAAGTTAAACAGGAAACTTATCCGTCAATGGTACAGATGAAGGAAAAATATACACAGTCAGATCAATGAGGAAGCTTTCAATGGATTATTACATATTGATCTTTAACTTATGTCTACCTCTCACACACTATCTTGTATTTAGCCCATGTCTTGACTATTATGGTACTACAATACTTTTTGATGTAATTCAGTAGTCATTAACATCAGACGATTGTCTGTATGGGTACAACATAGGCAATATGACTTCTACTCCAAGAGTTAATAGGTCACCTCATGTAGACCAAATAAAACACAGAATTAGTGTGTGTCCTGGATAAAAGGATTGATCGGAAATTGCATTAATAGCTTGTGTGCACAGAGCAGTAGACTTGTGGATCAAAGCAAAAGTGCCTGACAAGTGTCATCTAAATCCTGAGGGGCAGGGGTATTCACTTTCTAGGGTACAAAGTGTTTATTGTTGTCTCCTGCTTTCTAGCATCACAGCATGACCTTTCCAAAGGATCAGTGTTTTTTGTGACAAAGCTAAACTTCTAACCAGTATTCCTTGCTCAGCTCTTGTTATAAATAAATTAACACCGAGGCTCATGTTTAATCAACGGAAACAACAAGGCACACATTAATCCCATTAAATATTGTATTCAATTGGCCTAATAAAGGTATCTGAAAAACATCACATGCAGATAATGTTAACTGGTAGTAAAAGAGTATAAATGTTAAAAAACTGTGAGGTTTGTTAAGAATGGGTTTTTACAGATCCACACAGATGGTTCTAAAGATTCGGTGGTGGGTCAGTCAGGTGTTTTCAGGTGTTTCTGTTTATATTGCAAGGTTTCCTTTAACTATTAAGAGAAGGTTATCAGACAAGGTATCAATGTTCATGTCTGAGATGGTCACTATAATTTTAGCCTTGGAATGGGTTGAAGAACTATGCCCTGATTATGTACTTAAGTGTTCTAATTCATTCTTGGTTTTCAAACTGTAGGCCAGATATTCGTCTTGAGATTGGACAACATCTGTTGAGGCTGCAGGGTCTAGGCTTGTGTACACATTTCATATGGGTCCCTGACCATATTAGGATTGAAGAAAATGAGACGGCAGACATTCTAGCTAAGCAATCACTTAAAATTAAGGATATAAATATATTGGTGCCTTTGTATAAAGTGGAGGTGAAAGCCATAATTAAATAGTCTGTACAAGCATTGTGGTAACAAAGTTGGGATAAAGAGAAGAAAGGATGGCATTTATAGAATTCAGAGGGTGGTGGGAACTCAACTGGGAGATGGTTATAAAAGGAGAGAAGAAGTTATACTTACACGTTTATGTATTGTACATATAATTATTGAAGAATTCCTTGTTCAGAACTCAGATGCATGATACAGGCATTTGTAGGGAGGGTACTTGTCAAGAATTGGTGCAGCACATTGTGTTTGAATGCAGTTCCTATCAGGTGCAAAGGAAACACTTAAATTGGTATATTGAGATCTTTGGTACAGACTTAGTTTAACATGAAAAGTTTGTCAGGATATCATTGCTATTGAAATGCATATAAGCGTGTATTTGACTTTCTGAAAAACATCAGACTTTTTGACATTATTTGACTTTTTGAGGAGGGGGTGGAATTTAGTGGGTATACTTCCTGTATCATTGTTCAAAACTTCAACTCAGCAGGTGTCAGTAATGCACCTTATACTAGTCTGCCAGTCACCATTAACCTTTAAAAGAAGAAGAAGATTGTTAGGAATAGCAAGGAGAATGACAGAAAGAAGATCGAGAATTTATTCCTTAACCTTCAGTTTCTGTGTCAGATGACTTTTTTGTCTGTAACTCGTTGGTATATTCTTTTGGGTTGTAAGAATTGTACTGTGTTTGGAAATCCTTTATTGTTTATAAATCTTCAGTAATTCAGGTTTTTTTATCGATTAGAAATCCGCTATGAGTTTTAAATGTATGTTTGAAAACTATTTGCCTAAAATTAAATGATTACCATTAAAAATAAAATAAGCTGTGTTTAAACTGCTCATTAGCGGGAAGTTTCTTCTCCTAAACAGTGAAGGGGAACACACGACTCAAACTCTGGGTATTGGCATCAAAACCTCACCACAGAGACTTGCCAAGGAAGTAAGCCAGTCTTTAAAGAGTAGGTTGGTACAGTATAATCTCCCTATAGTGAGGGTCCCCATAGACACCTTTATCAGAATCGACTTAAAACCTGCCAACAGTGAAACAAATACCATCACATAGGGGATGAGCATGAAGTGCTAGCATGTGCAGAATTATACATTTGTACAGCAAGGGATTCCAGCATACTGGCTATTATGCTATTAATTGCATCTGATCCCTTCAATATCCCTGTACTGCAGCCCCAAAACTTCCAATCTCTCCTCAGAACAGGACATTATTAATTAGCTTGATGCATCACCAACGGGGCCTCCTGAAGTTTACCAAGAGAAGTCATAGTTGATCTTTCATTAAAATATTTCTCCAATGCAATCAGGGGTCTCAGGTGACTTGGAAACACATGTCTGATCATCTAGAACATTGCTACTGAATTTTGGATATTCACTACCATTATACAAAATAATAAACATGAGTCAGAAAGAAAGTATCTTGTGCTTTTCTGGCATATATGACGAATAAACTCTCTTCAGACTACTAGTCAGGTACAGGTATCGATCTTTACTAATGTTTCGAATACAAACTCTGTCATCTTCTTCAGGGTAGATGCCTGGGCATGTCTATTCCAATGGTACTTATACCCCCATTGTCCACCCCTCCTGATTCATCAGTCCTCATCCAATCAGGTTTCTGCCATCCCATCTTGTTTACAATCGAATTCTAGTTATTAGAGTGAAATCTTCAGGTTTGTGTTACCTGGAGAAACCAGCGGTAGTGGCACATTGTATTTGCGACGGCCATATGATTGACTTCGATGGCGCAAAACTACCATGCCGCTCCAATAGCTTTTGGCACTTCCGGTGAAGGAAACCACTGAAACAAAACTAGAGGAAAAGAAGTTTAACAAAGACGAAGGTCTCACTCTAAGAAAGAACTGGAATTCGATTATATAAGATAAGATAAACATATAAGATTATGAAGGAATTGGACACGCTAGAGGCAGGAAATATGTTCCCGATGTTGGGGGAGTCCAGAACCAACATCTGTTTAAGAACCACAGTTTAAGAATAAGTTTAAGGAGCCACAGTTTAAGAATAAGGGGTAGACAATTTAGAACGGAGTTGAGGAAAAATGTTTTCACACAGAGGGTTGTGGTTCTGTGGAATTCTCTGCCTCAGAAGGCAGTGGAGGCCAATTCTCTGGATTCTTTCAAAAAAGAGTTAGATAGAGCTCTTAAAGATAGCAGAGTGAAGGGATATGGGGAGAAGGCAGGAAAAGGGTACTGACTGTGGATGATCAGCCATGATCACAGTGAATGGTGGTGCCGGCTTGAAGGGCTGAATGGCCTACTCCTGCACCTATTGTCTATTGTCTGTTGATTGGAAAAAAGGTGGGAGAGTGGAAACCTGATTGGATGAGGACTAACCAATCAGGATGGATAGACGACAGGGCCGTAAATACCACTAGACTAGACATGACCAGCCATAATCCCTGGAAGAGTTTGCAATGGAAACGGCAGTTAACATCGATACCTGTACCCATCTGGAAGCCCCAGGAAGAGTTTATTCAAAATATGAGTTTACTGTTTTTCAGCAAGTTGCCAGTGATGGCAACACTAAGTGCCCTTTTATCTCATTTGTTATTAATACCATTATTCTCTTAATGATCTTTCTCCATTTTCTTCAAGGCTTCTGCTTTTCTGCTTCCATGATTTCTAACTCTGTCTAAATGGACCAGGATAGCCTTGGGTCAGAGCTCCCATCTGCATTGCTCTTCATCAGGTGACAGGAGGTGGGATGTTAAGGGTGGGAGAAAACTAAATATCACATATATGACATTTTGTTACATTAAATATAATAAGAAGATGCCACTGGGAATGTTGGAGTTGAAGTCATTGACTTACATATGTAGATTGGGCATTCCCCTTAGAATTTGGAGTGCTAAGCATGATTTGAGAGGGAATTTTACTGTCACAGGGCATTGCTCGTATTTATCTTATAACACTGAAGCTTTTCCAGCACCGGAGCCAAGGGACCTCAAATGCGTTTGCTCTCCGAGAACATTGTTATGAATACAAAGAAAAGGTCTTTGTATCACATTAGAGAAGTGCTTCGGTGAAACAACCTTATTCTGCTTTTATTATGGATGTTCATCCTTCAGTGGCTGATACTTGCCCTCTGAGTGAAGCACAGTGATAAAGTAGTATATCCCCTTTGCATGACACTTGTAATTACCATACTCAGCTACACTAAGCTAGATCTGATTAAAAGGTGATCAAGAGGTCTCTATTAGTTGACATAGATGAATTTATGTTGGATGATTTGCAAGCAGCTGTCATAATGTTTAATTCCTGGAGCAGCTGTTCCCAGGGTTATTCACCTACAGCATTCCAAAAATACCGATCGTGACATCTGATTTAAAGGGATTTTTTTTTTTCAGCAGTGCCCAAACTCCAAATTACAACAAGCACATTGACCCACTGTCCAGAACTCAAGTCTCACTAGAGCTGATTCTGGGATTGTGGTCTGCAAGGTAAATAACCAAAATCAGAATCAGATTTATTCGCATTGACCTGTATGTTGTGAAATTAGTTGTTTTGCAGCAGCAGTGTAGTGCAAAGGCATAAAATTATTTCAATTCTATTTACTTCAATTGAAATTTAATTGTCACTTAACCATATATGAATACTCATGAATGCAGCTAATCAAGACAGCATTACTTATTATAGCATAAATTATAATGATATAAATTAGAAAATAAATTAATTGTGCAAAAAAGAATAATCAAAATACAAAGTTCATAGTAAGTTTATTATTAAATTATGCATATGTTACCATATATTATGATGAGATTCAGCTTCTTGAAGGGATTCAGAGTAGAACTACACACAGAGAATGACAAACAAATGTGCAAAAGAATACAAACTATGCAAATACAATAAATAATAAATAAACAAACAAACAGGAAATAAACAAGCAAATAGATAAGTAAATAATGCTGAGAACATGAGTGGTAGAGTCTTCAAACTGATGGTTGAAGAGTAATACACATAAAAGTTGCTGGTGAACGCAACAGGCCAGGCAGCATCTCTAGGAAGAGGTGCAGTCGACGTTTCAGGCCGAGACCCTTTGTCAGGACTAACTGAAGGAAGAGTGAGTAAGGGATTTGAAAGTTGGAGGGGGAGGGGGAGATCCAAAATGATAGGAGAAGACAGGAGGGGGAGGGATGGAGCCAAGAGCTGGACAGGTGATAGGCAAAAGGGATACGAGAGGATCATGGGACAGGAAGTCCGGGAAGAAAGACAAGGGGGGGAGGGAACCCAGAGGATGGGCAAGGGGTATATTCAGAGGGACAGAGGGAGAAAAAGGAGAGTGAGAGAAAGAATGTGTGCATAAAAATAAGTAACAGATGGGGTACGAGGGGGAGGTGGGGCATCAGCGGAAGCTAGAGAAGTCGATGTTCATGCCATCAGGTTGGAGGCTACCCAGACGGAATATAAGGTGTTGTTCCTCCAACCTGAGTGTGGCTTCATCTTTACAGTAGAGGAGGTTGGAGGAACAACACCTTATATTCCGTCTGGGTAGCCTCCAACCTGATGGCATGAACATCGACTTCTCTAGCTTCCGCTGATGCCCCACCTCCCCCTCGTACCCCATCTGTTACTTATTTTTATGCACACATTCTTTCTCTCACTCTCCTTTTTCTCCCTCTGTCCCTCTGAATATACCCCTTGCCCATCCTCTGGGTTCCCCCCCCCCTTGTCTTTCTTCCCGGACCTCCTGTCCCATGATCCTCTCGTATCCCTTTTGCCTATCACCTGTCCAGCTCTTGGCTCCATCCCTCCCCCTCCTGTCTTCTCCTATCATTTTGGATCTCCCCCTCCCCTTCCAACCTTCAAATCCCTTACTCACTCTTCCTTCAGTTAGTCCTGACGAAGGGTCTCGGCCTGAAATGTCGACTGTACCTCTTCCTAGAGATACTGCCTAGCCTGCTGCGTTCACCAGCAACTTTTATGTGTGTTGCTTGAATTTCCAGCATCTGCAGAATTCCTGTTGTTTGCGTTGAAGAGTAATAACTGTTTCTGAACCTCGTGTTGTCAGAACTGAGGATCCTGTACCTCCTTCTTGATGGCAGCAGTGAGAAGAGAGCATGGCCTGTATGGTGGGCGTCCTTCATGATCTTCTTTCTTGTGGCAGCGCTCCTTGTAGATGTGCTCAACGGCAGAGAAGGCTTTTCCTACGCTAGACGGGGCTGTATCCATCACCTTTGATAGGTTTTCCCATACCTGGATATTCGTGTTTCCATACCAGGGTGTGATGCAGCCAGTGAGGACACTGTCCACCATGCACCTATAGAGGTTCGTCAGTGTTTTAGATGACATGCCATATCTGCGCAAGTCTCTAAGAAAGTAGAGGCACTGCCATGACTTCTTTGTAATGGCACTAACGTGCTGGTCCCAGAACAGATCCACCAAAATAATGCCACCAAGGAATTTAAAGTTACTGACCCTCTCCATCTTTGATCCGCTAATGGGGACTGGCTCATGGTCTAATGAGATAGTGATCATGGATTCATGGGCCATTCAGACATTTGATGGCAGAGAGAAAGAAGCTGTTCTTAATTCATTGAATATGTGTCTTCAAGCTCCTTTACCACCTACCTGACAGGTAGGACCAAGAAGAGAACATGACCCAGTTGTTGAAAGTCCTCAGTGATCGATGCCACCTTCTTGTGGCACCTCCTTGTGAGTATGTCTTTGGTGATGGGGAGGCTTGTGCCCATGTTAGAACTGGCTAGGTCTACAACCAGCTGCAGCCTCTTGAGACCCTGTGCATTGGAGTTTCCAAATGTCAGAGTAGGGCCTGTAAAAATGGAAATATTTATGATTTGATGTTAAACCTCTGCTTACCCCTGATATGTGGAGAGGGATCAGGCTGAAGACGATGTTTTACATCCACTGCCATTTCCTTTTCATGATTTTAGCCAAGATTCTGCCTATTAATAAGTGCAGTGCAGTGGAGGATGCACTACTGGTAAGGGGAGCGGCTGATACTTTAAACACACTTCCTGTGACATGATTTCAGTCATGTCAGGCAGGGAATGGCAGATATATTATGTGGGCATTTGATTTCTTTGTGTCTGTACACAATGAAATTCACAAGGATGAGAAGCGATTGCTGTAGGAGCCATACATCTATATTCTATCTGCATCGTATTCTGTGTTGTGCATTTATTACGTACGTGTATTATGGTAACCAGACACGTGACTGGGTGAGTGATAAATGTGAAGGGAATAAGTTATGCATTTGTGCTTTGTTCTGGGCAGTTTGGAGATGGAGATCGCCGGATGTTGTATCTTCTGTTGACTGCTTAGTTACGCTTCATTGCGTCACTTCAAGATTGTTTGTTTAACTAGTCGCTAATAAAGGATCGAATGCAGTCCTTCGAATTTTGGAAATCATTAGAGTTGTGACTGGAGGTTGCGTCATACAAGGATAACAATCCATGGCGATCACCAGCAGCAGCAATTGGTTTGTTAGAGTTCGCCGCTACAATCTGATTGAAACCTACCAGATGTTGAAAGGCCTGGATAGAGTGGACATGGAGAGGATGTTTCCATTAGTATTAGAGTCTAGGAACACAAAGAATGAGCATCCCTTTAAAACTGAGATGAGGAGAGAAATTTCCTTTAGCTAAAAAGTGGTGATTCTATGGAATCTATTGCCACAGAAGC
The DNA here is from genome assembly GCF_963921235.1 of Mobula hypostoma. Taxonomy (NCBI): domain Eukaryota; kingdom Metazoa; phylum Chordata; class Chondrichthyes; order Myliobatiformes; family Myliobatidae; genus Mobula; species Mobula hypostoma. The sequence continues at coordinate 26,892,584 of NC_086111.1, read as the reverse complement.
TTACGGAGGCCAAATCATTTGGTTGGTTTAAGGCTGTAAGTAGATTTTTTTGTTTAATTTTTCTTTCTTATTGCACAGTTAGGGCTGTGGGGATGCCAGGCAGAATAGTCGAATGCTCCTGTTATGGGACGTGGGAAGACAGGAAAACCTCCAGTGACCCTGATAACTACACCTGCAAGAAGTGAATCCAGTTGCAGCTTCCGACAGATAATGTTCACATATTAGAGCTGGAAATGGATGAACTCTGGATCATTTGTGAAGCTGATGGGTTGATCAACAGGACATACAGAGAGGTAGTTACACCTAAGATGCAGAACACAAGTAACAGGGTGACCATCAGGATGGGCACAGCCAGTTCAAAGTACCCCTCTGCCCATTCCTCTCAACAACAGGTATACTGCTTTAGACACTGATGGGATAGGGATGACCTAGCAGAGAAAAGCCACAGTGGCCAGAACTCTGGCACTGAGTCTGGTTCTATAACTCAAAGGGAGGGGAGGGTCGAAGAGGAGGGCAGTAGTGATAGGGGATTCCATAGTTAGAGGAGCAGACAGGACATTCTGTGGGTGTGAAATGGAAGTCCGGTTAGTACTTTGCCTCACAGGTACCAGGGTCAGGGATGTCCAGGATCACATCCATAGCATGCTAAAGGGGAAGAGTGAACATTCAGAATTGGTGGTACATATTGGAATCAATGATGGAGGTAGAAAAAAAGATGAGGTCCTGAAGAGAGAATATAGGGCATTAGGTAGAAAGTTGAAAGCAGTGACTCCAGGTAGTAACCTTTGGAATGTTCCTGTGCCATGCGTCAGTGAGGGTATGAATAAGATGATTTGGCAGATGAATGCATGGTTGAGGAATTGGATAATTGGACTGGATTGATAGGGGCGGGGGGTTCAGTCTGCAGCAGCAATACAATGCAAATACATAAAATTACCACAAATTACAAATGTAAATAAAATACTACCAGAATAAAGGAATAACAAATTTGAATATTTATACAGTGACAAGGAAATTCTCTGTGGCTTTGGTAGTGAGGGAGTCACACTGGATTTGTCAATGTAATTAGTTTGGAGATTGTGGCCAGAAAGATTAACACATTCTGGTATAAAATCCTCAGGTTTGGTGGGATTTGCGCTTGAAAATGATAAAATGACTGTTCAGGCACTTTGGGAGACAGAAGCTGGGACACAAGCCTTTGAGATCAAACATGTAATGCATAGATATGTGTTCTGGAGCGAATAAAATATAACTTGATAGTGCATCTGTGAGTGCACCTGTACAAAGCAATGCTCTGAGGAAGCACAAGAAAGCTGCTGTCTACCTGAATGAGATTTGCATTCGGTTTGCAAATCTCTCAACACAGAGGAAAACAAGTTATTTTGTTTAGCAAAGCAACACCAAAGTTTCAAGATTATTTCAGCAAATTACATGATCAGGGCAAGTATACACATCTAAGTCAGCTACATCACTTACCAAGAGTATGGAGACTCTGAAAATAACTATTCAGGTGTAACCCTCGGTTCGGCTAGTGGCTTAATCTGGGAGATGATAGTCCCCGGCCCGGCCAAACTTAAGAAATTTAGTTTGGGTGGATGCTGTGTGATGTGTCCTCTGTTACAAATCAGTACCACAGAATAACAAACAGTACACAATATGCGATTAAACGATTGAGCTTTATGATCCTTAATTTGAATATATGGTTAGTAAAGAAACAAAAAAATGACCCATTCTCATGAAACAGTCTAATGTGAAAATGTTGGAGCTCACGGTTTCGTCCATTTGTTCCCGTCAACCTCTCCGAGTGTAGCGGACCCTCGGACTCTCGCTCCTTAGTCCTCTCTATCTGGTGGTCTACCAACTCCCTCCTCTCTCTTCATCTCACCCTGACAAAAAACCGCAGAATCTCTGCTCCCAGACCCACAAGAAAGAACATCATCCTGCTCATTGGCTAACATACATTCCAAAGCCCCATTATTTCTAGTCATAACCCAAACATTGCTGCTACAGAGAAACCATTACCTTAGCAGTGGAACATTACAGAGCGGTCATTACATTAGCAGTGAAACCTTGCAGCGTGTTACACAGGAAATTGGTTAGAGACAAAAAAAGTAATTTATCATGAGTTATAATAGTTGGGAAATTTAACTATTGTGAATGGCTCTGATTATACTGATCAAATAACACTAATGAGTCAGGACTGGCTCAGAAAAGTGAATCCAGACTGGAAAGACATATTACATAAGGATACCCCCGAATCGGAATCAGGATCAGTTTTATTATCATTGTCAGATGATGTGAAATTTGTTGACGTGCAGCAGAAGGACACAGCAAAGACATAAAAACCAATAAATTATGAGAAGAAAAACGGATGTCAACAAAGGAATAACAAAACTGGGTTTATGGACCACTCAGAAATCTGATGGCGGAGGGAGAGAAGCTGTTTCAAATTCATGGGCCTTCAGTCTCCTCCCTGATACTGGTAATGAGGAGAAAGCATGTCACAGATGGTAAGAATCCTTAATGATGGGTGCCACCTTCTTGAGACACAGTATCTGGAAGGTGTTCTCAGTGGTCGGGGGGATTGTGTCCATGATAGAACTGGCTGAATGTGCAATGCTCTGCAGCCCCTTGCACTCCTGTGCTTAGGAGGCTGTATCTAGACTGCAAAGCAACGAGGCAGAATGCGCTCCACCATATAAAATCTTCAGTGACTTACCAAATCTCCTCAATTTCTACTGAAGTTTAAGATGACACTAAGTGATCTGTAATCAATAACTGTAATCCATCAGTGATCAATAACCTGTAACTTCTCTTTCAGAGTTGAGCTTTTAAACTGCTGAAACAACCTGGCATTTTTGCAGTGAGAACTGAAGTCTCGATGATGCAGGATGGTTGCAGCGTGCTGTATACAGGCTGACTCAAGGCAGCGGGGCCTGGACCTGAGGGTGGGAAATGAGCCAATGTTTAGCCATTGCTGGAGTGGACTTACAGGTGATTCGATGTGGCATAACTGAGGCAAGACAGTATTAAAGCGGTAGGGCTCAGGCCTGGGCCCAAGAATGAAGAAGGACCTGAGGATTGAACAATTTAAGTGCCTGGCCAAATTAGAAAGGTCAGGTATGGGCCGAATTGAGGCAGTAGGGCCCAAGACTGAGAGCATATCAATGCAGTAGGGCCCAGGTCCGTGAGTGAGGAATGACCCCAGGTTTGGATGATTTAAGCACTGTGCCAGATTGAAAAGATCAGAGGTGTCAGAGCTGGAGGCAAAGGATGGGCCAGTTCAGCTCGCTGGTCTGTAAGGCTTACTTATCTCTGCGCTGAACTAAGGCTGTGGCCTGCAGCTACTGGGCTCCTGAATCGCCTGCAATGAGAACTGGCTTTGTGGCTGTGGACTCACTTTCATGAACTTCAGTTCTGAATGTTATCTGCTTACTTTTATCGTTTGCACAACATTTTTTTCTGCATATTTGGCATTTGTTGGTCTTTTTTCAATTGGTTCTATTGGGATTCTGTGTTTTGTGTTTTGTAAGAAGACAAATTTCAAGGTTATACTGTATATTGTATGCATACTTAGACAATAAATGTACTTTGAACTTTGAAGTGGAGCCACTACTGTGTCTTCTTCATGATTGCCTCAATGTGTTGAGCCCAGAGGTTTTACAAACAAGAGTGACATCATTGGCAAATGTATGTGTGGCATTTGAGCTGTGCTTAGCCACACAGTGATGAGTGTGGAGAGAGCAAAGCAGTGGGCTAAGCAGATATCATAAGATCTATATATCGGCAGGAGTCAATTTTGTCACTAAGCAGGATTGGTCATATACGTATGCTCAGCTGATTTTTAAAAAAGGGATTCGACAATATCTGATAATTAGTACATCTGAGGGCCTGACTCATACTCAAAAATAGTTTGTGGAATGAAATCATTACCAAAAACATTTCAAGCAACAACGTTCAAGATCCTTTAAGTTATGATCTATTTTGAGAGCAATCAAGATATTGTACTAATAAGATAAAATACTGAAGAAGAAAATCTTGAATTATTTGATGTGGCCAGTCAGCTACCTGAAAAAATGTAGTGCGATGTGATCACTCGAGTCAGGAGTGATATCCTCCTTGGGGATTGTCTATTGGTGTGCCGTCCAGTTGATCTAGAATCCATATATTCTGGTACAGTGTGGGCAAGACTATAAGACCATAAGATTTAGGAACAGTATTAGGCCATCTGGCCCATCGAGTCTGCTCTGTTATTTCATCATGGCTGATCCATTTTTCCTCTCAGTCCCAATCTCCAGCCTTCTCCCCGTATCCCTTCATTGCCTGATCAATCAAGAATCTATCAACCTCTGCCTTAAATATACTTAAAGACTTGGAATCCACTGCTGCCCGTGGCAATGAATTCCATAGATCCACCACTCTCTGGCTAAAGAAATTCCTCCTCATCAGCATTCTGAAAGGATGGCCCTCTTTTCTGAGGCTGAGTCCTCTGGTCTTAGACTTTCCTACCAAAGGAAGCATTCCCTCGACATCCACTCTGTCAAGGTTTTTCACCATTCAATAGTTTTCCATTAGGTCACCCCTCATTCCTCTGAATTCCAGTGAATAATGGCCCAGAACCATCAAACACTCTTTACATGACAAGCCGTTGTAACCTGGAATCATTTTTGAGAACCTCCTTTGAACTCTCTCCAGTTTCAGCACATCCTTCCTAAGATAAGGGGCACAAACCTGCTCATAATACTCCAAGTGAGGCCTCACCAGTACTCTATAAAGTCTCAGCATTACGTCCTTGTTTTTTCATATTCTAGTTCTCTTGAAACGAATGCTAACATTGCATCTGCCTTCCTCACCACAGACTCAACCTGCAAATTAAACTTTAAAGATTCCTGCACAAGAATTCCTAATTCCCTTCACACCTGTTTTTTTTCCTATTTTCTCTCCATTTAGAAAATAATCAACCCTTTCATTTTTTCTACCAAAGTGCATGACCATACACTTCCTGACACAGTACTCCACCTGCCACTTCTTTGCCCATTCTTCTAATCTGTCTCAATCTTTCTGTAGCCTCTCTATTTCCTTAAAACCACCTGCCTCTCCACCTTTCTTCATGGCACTTGCAAACTTTGCAACACAGCCATCAATTCCATCATTTAAATTATTAGTATGTAACTTAAAAAGAATCAGTTCCAACACAGACCAATATGGAACACCACTAGTCACTAGCAGCCAACCAGAAAAAGCTCCCTTTATTCCCACTTTTTGCTTCCTGCCAGTTAGCTACTGCTTTATCCATGCTCGAATTTTTCTTGTAATATCATCAGCTCGCAGCTTGTTAAGCAGCCTCATGTGTGGCAACTTGTCAAAGGCCTTCAGAAAATCCAAGTATACAACATCAACTGATTCCCCTTTGTCTATCCTGCTTGTTATCTCTTCAAAGAATTCTAACAGATTTGTCAGGCAAAATTTACCCTTGAGGAAACCAGGTTGACAACAGCCTATTTTACCATGTGCCTCCAAGTACCATGAGACCTCATCCTTGATAATTGACTTGAACATCTTCCTTACCACTGAGGTCAGACTAACTGGCCTATAGTTTCCTTTCTTCTGTCTCTCTCCCTTCTTGAAGAGTGGAGCGACATTTGCAAGAGTAAGTAGTTGCTATGGTTAGTGGTTGGGTCTTTTGGTTTGTTTAGCATCTCTGTTAGCAGCTGCTGCTGGTTCTCTGTGGCACAACGAGGGTCATCCTCAAGTAGCACAGCTGCCTTTTCAACGGATTTCCTCCAGATGTATCTGTTGAGTGCAACGTCTTCTCAATTTTAGATGTAATGCTGAATTTCTTCAGGCTGATTTTGATATTATCTTTGAAGTGATTCCTTTGCCCACCAGGGGCTCACTGACCTTCCATCAACTATGTTCTGGCTTCCTTCAAGCTAGATTCTTCTTAGATTTGACGGAAGTATTGGCACCATTGTCAGTTATTGAAGAAGCTCAGAATATGGAATTAGGAGAAAGATCTGCAAATTGCTAATTCGTTCAGCAGCAGAAGTCTGAGAGGTGAATGGCAACTGAATGAAGGCATCTTGGAACACTGATCTGAATGCCTCAACATCGGAGCAGAGGATGGATTTGAACAAACAGGAAGAATGTATTACCCTTACAGAAGGCAGGGTGGTGGATGTATAGTTGAGATAGCTGCGGGAGTCTGGTGCTTGTTTTGTTGGCATGAAGGAGCCACAGTGCAATCTTTCCCTGCAGCTGAAGGAAGGACCTGAGTGAATTGAAACAAGAACTGTCCCATCTATTCTTTGTAGAGACATGCCAAATTTGAGTCCAGGCAAATTTCCATAGCTACTCCTTTGATTTAGAGTCCTCCCTCTACTTGCACTTCCTTAAACATATCAGCTATGATTAGCAACCATCCATCACCCTCCCAAGGGTGGCACTTCTGGATGGAGAGCAATCTTGGTCTCTGTCCTATCACAGAAATTCCTTTTAATCTTTCCATCACTTCCAATTACAGCAACTGGAAATGTGCTTATTCTCTCATTTTATCTTTTTATATAACCCACCATTGAGCTATAACAGTAACTCTGTTTCTACACAAATGCTGACAGATTGCTTGCTGTTCACCACATTTCTGTCATTATTTCAGGTTTGCAGCATATATAGTGTTTTGTTGTTTGACCTAATAAGTATTTGGTTCACTTCAATGCATAATCTACATATGATGCTTCAAATTATGGATAGAAGGTCTTGTCAGTCATTCAATAGAGAAGGAAAAAAATGAGATATTCAATTTACATACATTAAGTCAGAGTAACAGAAGCTGTCAATTGGGGAAGAGACATTAGGAAATCTCTTTGCAGTGAGGTAGTTTCATCATTTCCTATTGGGCTTTCATTAGTAGTTCAAGACCTTTAATCAGGATTACTGACAATGGATCTAGTGAGAATACTTTTCCCTTATCAGAATATGAACACACAATGTAAGATAGAACTTCAAAAGAAAATAGTTTTGCATGAAAATTCAGCAAAATTATTCATACTGAAAGTAGGGCAAGATGGTTTTCCAGTTACAACAATGGAGTTAGTGAAGATCATTCACAATAATACCAATCTGAAAGAATTGTACACAGAACTTTGAAAGGGTCAGCTGAATCAAGCGAATCTTGGAATAAGATATAAGAGTGTATGGCAATGAAAAATGAAATGAGATGTTGACTGAGCAATATTATACAAAATTAGAATGCAGAGTTGTCATATTGAAGAGACAGATTTGGTAAGGAATCTACACTGAATATTCTGGCATTGTGAGCATGATGACATCAGTCAATCATGTTGTTAATTGGCCAGAATTAAAAATAGATCATGAAGAATTAGTAGATAAGTATTAAATAGAACTTAGGACATAGAACAGTACAGTAAAGAACAGGTTCTTTGGCCCTCAGTATTGTCCCAAACTAATTCAATTAACAAACAATAGCCAATTAAACTAATCCCTTCTACCTGCGCATGTCTGTATTGTTCCATTTCCTGCACATTCATGTGCCTATCTGAAGAGCTTCTGGAGTGCCTCAATTGTATTTGCCTTCACTACCACCCCAGGCACCCACAACCCCGTGTGAAAAAACAACCACACTGCACATCTCATTTGACTTTACCTCCTCTCACTTTAAATGCAAGGCCATTTCAACCCTGAGTAAATGATACTATCTGTCTACTCTATCTATGCCTCTCATAATCTTATAAAGCTCTGTCTGAGTTCCCCATAGTTTCTACTGCTCCGGAGACAACAACCAATGTTCGTCCAACCTCGCCTTATAGCACATGCCCTCTAATCCAGACAGCATCCTGAGAAACCTCTCCTGCACCCTCGCCAAGGACTTGACATCCTTCCGAAAATGGGGTGACCAAAACAGAATGCAATACTCCAGGTGCAGCCTAACTAGAGTTTTATAAAGCTACAACATATCTTCCTAACTCTTGAACTCAGTTCCTCAACTAATAAAGGCAAGTAATTTGTGTGCCTCTTTCCCTCTCTACTAACCTATGTACTGACTTTCAGGCAACTATAGACTTGAACCCCAAGATCCCTCTGCACATCAACACTGCTAAAGCTCTTGCCATTAACAGTGTACTGTTCCTTTGCAGTTGATCTCTCAAAGTGCAATATTTCATATTTGGCTAACTTAAGTTCCATCTGCCATTTCTTTTCCTATGTTTGCATCTGATCGATATCACACTGTATCTTTTGACAGTACTCTATCCTATTCAAAAAACCATCAATCTTTTTTTTTCCCTTTCCAAAAGTGATCTCTTCAGTGATACACAATATTGCAGTTCTTCATGATGCACATTATTTTCATTTTCAAGTTATAACACAGTTATCACTATCCAGAACACACGTGAGCCCCTGAAGTGCTCAGTATTCCCAGAAATACCCCATTGTACCTATGGATAACATCGCCAATCTTCATATCACCTGCTAATTTACTAACCCACACATCTAGATGTTCATCCAGTGCATTTATAAGTATCTCAAACAGCAGAGGTCCTGGTATGGATTGCTACAGAACACCACTAATATGGAACTCCATCAGAATAAGAATCATTTTAGACCATAAGATATAGGAACAGAATTAGTCCATTTGGCCCATCGAGTCTGCTCCGCCATCACATCATGGCTGATCCAGTTTTCCTTTCAGACCCCATCTCCTGCCTTTCCCCCATATTGCTTCATCCCCTGACCAATCAAGAATCTGTCAACTTCCGCCTTAATTATACATAAAGACTTGGCCTCCACAGCTGCCTGCGGCAATGGATTTCACAGATTCGCCACTCGCTGGCTGAAGAAATTCTTCATTGCTTTCTAAAATGGTGCCTCTTTGTGCTGAAGCTGTGTCTTCTGGTTTTAGACTCTGCCACCATAGGAAGCATTCTCTCCACGTTCACTATATCAAGGCCTTTCTTCCATGTCTTCTATGAACATTCCAGGAGCCAAATATAAGCTCATAAGACAAAGGAGCTGAAATAGGCCATTCAGCCCATTTCTCTGCCCCTCATTCACGCCTGATTTATTTTCCCCTCTCAACCCCATTCTCCTGCCTTCTCTCTATAATCTTTGATACTCTTAGTAATCAAGAACCTATCAGCCTCCTCTCTAAATATAGCCAATGGCTTGGTGTCTACAGCTAGCTGTGTCACTAAATTCAACAGATTCACCACTGTCTTCCAAGTATTCCCATGCACCATTTCCTGTGCCAAGAACTGCTGCCTTTGCTCACTCAACACTTCTACTATATTTTCAATCTAAGATCAATCTCTAATAATTGGTTAATAATTGCTCTCTCTGCCAGGAGCCAAGACAGAAGAGATATCTTTGTGGACAGCACCTGCTGATTATTGTGAGAAGGAGCAACATGTTAATGCTCATGGAAAATAACTTGAAAGTGATCAAGGTGAAACAGGTAGGGTTTTAAACTATGACTGACAGTATGTAATTAAATAATTGAGATTCACATTCATATAGCATTGCTTACCAGAGGGCTAGCCTGAGATATTGTCCCTCAGTTTTGTTCCCATCTACTTCAGGGTTTCTGAGATGAGACAGTATTAAGGAATGATTTATTTCATCATTCTTCTAGCTATAACTGGGAAATCACTGAGAATAGTCAAAGGAGCATGGAACAGAAAAAAATTACACAAGTGCTCAAACTTAACAATGAGACTTTGCTGCCTCTATATAATTTGTTTTAAAAAAACTGAATGATATCATTTTCCATATGTTACGCTCTTGTTGAGTTGCTACTTTATCAACATGATTGAGCTTAGTTCAGAGAAAATTTTGAGGGAAGAGTGAAGAGAAACTGTCAGGATATATACAAGCCATGAGGTGAAACATTTCAAAAACATGATATAATTAATGTGTTAAAACCACTGAGGAAATCTGACATTCAGGAATGAGATGCTGGAATGATACTTAAAGTGAGCAGTACAAGGTGATGAGCTGTGGAACAGGTGAGATGGTTAGAAGTGTAACATAAGTCACATAATTCAAGTGTGAAATTTACAAGGGAACCTCAGAGTTATGTGATCATGGGTGTATACCTGAGGCTGATACAGTGAAGACTTTGGGAAAATCACACAAGATTTTACCAAACTGAGTTGTGAATTGACACCACTCTTTAGTCAAGAGGCATCCAATCAAAGGGACTGAACTCCTGTGACTAAGTTAAATCTGTAAGTAATGCATTTATTCTTTCTTTGGAAAAGTTAAAGCAGTGTGGTATGTGTAAGTATACAAGTTTGCATACATACATACACAGTGGAATAAGGAAGAAGTGCACCTGTCAACTCACTTTGAAATATTCTCCATATTCTATACACCACACCCAGTTAGAATAAGGAATGCATTTCTACATGTGCAATACACTTACTATCTCTGCTTCATCATTCTTCAACTTTCCAATTAAGACAGCACATTCTGTGTTTTCCAAAGCAAATTCAAATGCCCTGGTCCTAACTAGATCATCTTTACTGTAGAGATACAGTCCTACTAGTCCTACATACATACCACACTAGGATGATTGGAGGGCCTCAAAATTTTCCATCCAACAGACAGCCATCTGGCTGAACTTTTCCTCATATTGAACAACTTCTCTTTCTCCAGGTTAAAGGTGTAGATATTGGAACTCTCCTTGACACAGGCTGCAGGTATCTTTTGATGGAAATACATGAATCAGCCTTTCGTTCTGTCCCACTTGAGTTCCTTTTCCCAATTCTGTTACTGGGGTTGAAAAAAAAAATCAGCCACAATTGAATGGCAACACAGACTTGGTAGGACAAATGGTCTAATTCTTCTTGTATCTTATGGCCTTGTGATATTATGGTCAAAGGGTCTTTTCAAATAAAGAAGTACAGTATTCAGCAACATAATGTAGTTTCTTCTCTCCAAGAGAATCCAAACACACATTGGATGACTGCTTTATAAAGAACCCGTGGTCACTCTGCAGAGGTGACACTGAGCCTCCAGTTACTTTTCACTTTAAATCCTCATTAACCTTATTCTTGACCTATTTGTCTATGGGCTCCACATGGTTGCATCCATGCCCAACATAACCTTGAGGAACAGCCCCTCATTTCCCATCAGAGAATGTTGCAGCCTTGTGGACTCAATATCAAATGCAGCAACCTGAGGAAACTTGCTTTTTCTGTTTGTATCAAACTTGTTAAAAATTGTCTAAGTTATCCATCTGTAATATTAACCAGTTTCTTTTTTTCTCTCCTCACCTGATCTCCTGGGCATTTCTTTGCTTTAGCTGAGGTGTTATATAAGCTTTTTTTTAAACCTAGTTCATAATTTAAATGTCTGAATATCATGCCTCTCTGTTTTGAAGAGCAAGCATCCTGATTTTGCACATCAAAAAGATTATGAAAATTAATATTCTAAAAGCGTGGGCTTGTTGGGTTGATAGGGCCTGTTTCTGCGCTGTATCTCCAGATAAATAAATAAACCCACCTGAGCCTTTCTTGTTCAATCACTTGTATTGCTATTCCCTGTTTGTTTTACAGCTCCAGTTTTCCCTAAGTGGAAAACAGGCAAAGTTCCCCATGCAGCCCAGTGAAGGTATCTGAGCTAATACAACTGTCTCAATTATTATTTATTTAGAGATACAGTATGATAGCAGGCCCTGCTAGCCGGATGAACTGCGCTGCTTAATTACGTTTTTGGAATGTGGGAGAAAATCTGTCCTTCTTTGGAGTATGGGAGGAAACAGGAGCACCTGGATGAAACTTACACTGTTACAGGGAGAATGTACAAACTCTTTACAGATAGTGGCAGGAATTGAACTAGATTCTGGCCCTGGTGAACCTCTGTGACTTCTGGCTGATGGCTATTGAAACAAGGATAGCATCTAAAAATATTTGTTAATCATACTCTTTCTAACAAACAATCATCACAAGTAACAGTCTGCAACTTCCCTTTGGACGTGGAGGCAATTCGATGTGGCAGAACCAAGGCAGGGCGAAACAGCAGGCATGTCACCAAGAGCGTTGAAGAGCATGAACGATTGGGCACAGGCGAAGGGAAGTCGTGGGACCCAGATACCAGATGTGATTGAGCACAATGTGCAGTTGGAGATATAGTCATAGTCATAGTCATACTTTATTGATCCTGGGGGAAACTGGTTTTCGTTCCAGTTGCACCATAAATAATTAAATAGTAATAAAACCATAAATAGTTAAATAGTAATATGTAAATTACGCCAGGAAATAAGTCCAGGACCAGCCTATTGGCTCAGAGTGTCTGACCCTCCAAGGGAGGAGTTGTAAAGTTTGATGGCCACAGGCAGGAATGACTTCCTATGACGCTCTGTGTTGCATCTCGGTGGAATGAGTCTCTGGCTGAATGTACTCCTGTGCCCAACCAGTACATTATGTAGTGGATGGGAGACATTGTCCAAGATGGCATGCAACTTGGACAGCATCCTCTTTTCAGACAGCACCGTGAGACAGTCCAGTTCCATCCCCACAACATCACTGGCCTTACGAATATACAGGCTGAATTGAGGAGGTGAAGTCCGACACATCCAAGCAACGGAACCCATTGTTCAGACGGAGAGTTAAACGCTAAACCAGATTGAAAACGTCAGGGAGTTGAGGCCCAAGGCTCGGTACGGGCCAGTTCGGATTGCTGTATACTCATCTCTGTGCTGAACTATTGAACTCTCTTGTGGACTTCAGTTCAGACATGCTATTTTGCTTGCAGTTACTGTTTGCATGATTTTTTTCCTTCAGTGTGCATTGGGAGTTCAATGGTCTTTTTTATGGGTTATTTTATTCTTTAAGTTTTTTATGGTTCTTTCTTTAAGGGAATGATATGGTTTAAAGTATAACTCTAATACTCCAGCATCCTCAGTGAATTTGGTTTTTCAGACTATTTTATATTCATTCTATAATTGTCCCAATACCCTTATAGTTTTTTTAAAGTGTCACATGGAAGTATAATATATTTTCCAGTGATCTGGGTAATTTCTAAGAGAGAACAGGACCCTGCTGAGTTTATAAGGAGTATGTAATGGTGGGAGGGAAGCAGAAGTAGGTGGATTAGATCCTGAATCATCAGACTTTCGGAACAATGGAATAGCAGATTATCAGAGTTTTATTGTCATCCTTTTATGTTTGGTCAGTGATCACAGTTGCTTGTCCATGTCTTGAGCAGTTAACTCGTATCGAGCTACATATGATAACAAGCTGACAAGTAGAAGGGAATACCCCATTTAATTTTGGATACAGCATTTACTGAAAAAAACCTTGCATGCATTAAATGAGATATAAAGAGCATTGAACTGGACATCAGGCATTAAAGACCGCTTTGTGAACAGAATTATAACAGCACATTTACTTTTAAATGAATAGATAGCATGATTGAAACCTTGAAAATGAAAACATTTAATGTGGCTTTGAAACATTTTCTTAACTCTAATTGTGATCATAAGATGAGGGAATATGGATTTCAAGTGACGTTGTGCCTTAGATGTCAATCAAGGTCAGTTGGCCTAATTCACTGAACTCTCAGAAGAAGATCCAAATATAGATACTTAAACTTAACTGTTACAAAGCAATTGTATTTTGTGAGAAGATGACATAAATATAGAACAGAGTAAGTGGTTCTCTGTTTTATGGAAGCTTTTAGAAGATTAGCTTTATTTGTCATATGTACATCGAAACATCAACACTGAAATGTGCTTTTTTGCACCAAATCAAATCAGCAAAGATTGTGCTGGGGGCAGCCAGCAATTGTCGCCACGTTTCAGGTGTCAGCATAGCACATCCACACTCACTAACCCTAATTCAGCATCCTTGAGATGTGGAAGGAAACCTGGGCACCCAGACTACATCCCTCTGGACACGGGGTAAATGTATAAGCTCCTTACAGACAATGGCAGAAATTCAACACCAATCGGTGATTGCTGGCGCTAGAGGACAATTGCACTAACTCAGGGGTCGCCAACCTTTTTTGCACCGCGGACCGGTTTAATATTGACAATATTCTTGTGGACCAGCCGACTGGGGTGGTGGGGGGTGGTAGGGTTACCAATGGACAAGAGTAGCAGTCAAATACATTGTGTTTACCCCGAGAAAGACTACTATGACCACGAAGCCTTGCGCGGGCACCTATGTGTGCATGCGTGTATGTGCCCATTTTTTTTCTACAAATTGTTTTTGGCAATTCTGTTCGGTGAAACTACACTCTACATGCATTAACTCTACTTTATATAGGCTATATATTTATCATATCATTCCTGCTTTTACTATATGTTAGAGTTATTTTAGGTTTTATGTAAGACAGCGCATGAATATAGTCCAAGTCAATTATAAGTCACTTATAAGTCAATAGCATCATAACATTTTAAGTAACGGTTGGATATTAAACACACAACACATGTTTTCCTCGTATGAACATATAAAATCATTACAACACACCAATATCACTGAATCAGTGGGAGCCCTGGGCTAGTTTCCCTGCAACGAGACGATGCCATCGAGGGGTGATGGGAGGCAGCAATACTCGAAGGCGGTTCCTTGTGTCCAGTTTATTCTGCAATTTAGTTTTCGTTGCATTCATTGCAGAAAAGCCGGCTTCGAAGAGATATGTTGAAAATGGAAGCAACGTTTTCAGTGATTTCGTGGCTAACTCAGGATGTTTAGCCTTGACTTTGATCCAGAATGCCGGCAAAGATGTTATGTTAAACATACTTTTCAGCTGGCCATTTATTTGCAAGCTCGAGGAGTTGATCTTCTTCCCGCGCTGACATGGATGACACGCAGGTAATGACCTCGCGTGCGTTCAAGTTCAACAGTGGGCATCACAGGGAATGAGGAAAGGTGCAGCTGACTCATATCATTTCCTTGCGGCCCGGTAGCACATGCTTTGCTGCCCGTTACCGGTCCGCGGCCTGGTGGTTGGGGACCGCTGGACTAACTGCTATGCAAGTTTACCAGGTATAAATCAGACATTTAAAGGTATTTGAGGGATTTTCAAAAGAGTTACACTGGAAAATCATGGCTTACTGAGCTTGCAGTGCATTGACTGAATGATTTTCTAATTTTTAATATCATTTGATTATATGAGATAATGAGCGATAAAGCTCAGCTTTATTGCATATCAAGAATATGTTACTTGGTGGGAGGAGATAAAAATTAGAAGGGGACCGTTGGTGAAGTGGTACATGAATCCTCAAGCTCTGTAGAAGAGTAAAATGATCTGAAAATCTTGAAAACTGTTAATAAGGGCTCCGTAAGTACAATGCTCCAGCATGCTCTTGGGAGCCAGTGGATGTTCTTCAAGTAAATGCAGTTTTAAAGAATGCACCGAGAAGAGAATGGAATTAAATACACCATCATTACACCATGCCTTCCAAGTAAGTACAGTTCTGGCTGTAGGTTAGAAACCACTGTCCATCTTGGCTGGAGTGCAGCAGTGTTCTAGGCTCAGTTTCTGCCATGGACTCTTTCCAGGAACCCTCACATGGCAATGATCAGTCAAGGGTCACAGTACCTTGATGGTCAAGTTTAGCTAACCTAAGTGGAAAAGACATTCTTCTTCTGCCCCCTTGGGCAAACCAAGTAGAGGGGCTGACAGCTCAGTAGCATTTGCAGATTTTGTTTGGGAGTTGGATTCTGTTGACCTTCTCAAAGGCAATCCACCTTCTTGAAGTTTTGCAGTTATGTGAAGATGCTGACACAATGCTGTCAGACAGGAACTTCCAAGATTCAGACTTAGCGGTGATGATAAATTGGCAATATAGTTGAGTTAGGGTATATAACAAATATTAATGCCAACAGTAACCAATCTTCAGATTTGAATGTGCAATGTAGATTGAATTTAAAGCACCGCTCAGAACAGTAGTCTTCCTGGGGCTGCATACTGAGGTTGATCCACCTGAGATGTCTGCATATGCATGAGTGCAGCTAGAGAGAGTCGATGGGAATTAACATTCTCTTTTGGGTGTCTGGAGTGTAGATGCCAAGAAGGAGGTGTTTGGAAATTATATGTAATTCGAAGGAAGCATTGTAGATATATTGAAACCATTAAATTTTCTTGCTATTATCCTTGATCTTTGGCATATAAAATGTCATGTAATATTGGGTCAAGGAGGCCTTTTCTTCAAAGAGTGTTTTGAATATGGTGTCTGTGCCTTGTTTTTGCTGAATAAAGACTTATATCTCCACTAGCTTCAGTGTCTCTCCAGTATCTTTGTTCACAGTTGCAACAAAGAGTAGACTGGTTGATAAATAACTAATCAGATTGGATTCATACTGTATGTTGTAAACAGGACATATATGGACAACATTCTACATTGTCAGTTAGATAGGTTAGAAACCCAATGAGTTCTGGAGCAAAGGTCAACAGCACTTTAACCAAGTGTTACCAGGTCCTATAACTTCTACTGCATTCAGACCTATCAACCATTCCTCGAAATAATGTTAACAACTCAATAGTTTTACAATGCTAGGGATCTTTGGAAGAAGTCAAGATGGGACATCTATTTAGTATTTCTAAGGACAAGGCTGAAGTGTTTACAATATCACTGACCTTTTATTCAAATAGCCGCCTATCCTCACTTAGGGTGAGGGTAAATTCAAATGCAAAGGACTCAATGAATTATTTTGTAGTTGTAGATTACCTTCAAGAACAGGTTTATATCAGGTGTTAAGATGAGAGCATTCATTGAAGTATGCTTTACTTAATAGCTCAATCTCTGGCTATTCATTTTCATATGCAGCAATGTCCACAGAAGAGAGAGGACGGAAGATAAAAGGGGTGGGGGGGGGGTATTGGCATTGCAACACCGTGGCAGTAAAGGAGGTTGTTGTGGAGGAATGGTCTACTGAATCAGTGTTGGTGGAAGCAGAAACAGAGGGGTGTAATCACTCTATTTGTGAGTATTGTATAGACCTTCCTCCATTAGCAATAGGGATACGGAGCAGCAGATAAATAGGCAAATTTCAGAAAGTTACAAAACATAAGAGTGTTGTTCTCAACTTCCCTAATTGGCACCTTCTTAGTTCAAGAGGCTTAGATGAGGCAGAATTTGTTTGGTGTGTCCAGAAAGGATTCCTGACATGGTATGTGAACAGGTAGATGACAGAAGAAGCCACATGGGATGTAGTATTGGGCAATGAAACTGATCATGTGACAGAGCTTCTGGTGGGTAAGCATGTAGGTGATAGTGACCACAGTTCCCTGACCTGTAACAAAGCCATGGACAAGGACAGGAGCAGACAATGTGAGAAAACATTTAACTGGGGGAGGGCTAATTATGGTGGTATTATGCAAAAATTTGGAAGCCTAATCTGGGAACTGATAGTCTCAGGGAGATGCACAGTGGAAATGTGAAGATTGTTTAGGGAGCACTTGCATGAAGTTCTGGATAGGTTTGTCCCACTGAGAAAGAGAAAGGATGTAGGGTAAAGAAACCATGGATGACAAGAGAGTGAGACCATTTAGTCAGAAGGGAAAAGGAAGCATACTAAGGTTTAGGAACAACAATCAGATAGGGCTCTTGAGAATTATAAGGTAGTAGGAAGGAGCTCAAAAAGGGATGCAGGAGAGCCAGAAGGGGACATGAGAATGCTTTGTTGAGTAGGATTAAGGAAAACCCAAAAGCATTCTTCACATAGGTGAGGAAGAGGAGGATGATTGGATGATTACAGGGAGTGTAGTTCGATCAGGAATAAAGAGGAGGTAGGGGAAGTTCATAGTGAATACTTGGTTTCAGTGTGACCAATGAGCTGGTCATGGATGACTGTGAGGTCAGTGTAGAACAGACTAAATGCTGGAGCTTGTTGAAGTTAAGAAGGAGGTAGTGTTTGAGCTTCTGAAAAATAGTAGGATAGGTAAATCCGCACAGCTGGACAGGAAATACATCAAGTTACTAGAGGAAACAAGGGAATAAATTGCTGGGGCATTGATGATGATCCTTCTGTCCTCCCTGGACAAAGGAGTGTACCAGAGGATTTGAAGATGGCAAATGTTATTCTGCTTTTCAAGAAAGGTAAAAGAGATAGTCCTATTTAATCCTATTATCATAGCTCGACTCAGTAACATAGCAGTTAGTGTAACTCTATTATGGCGCTAGCAACCTGGGTTAAATTCTGTCCAAATCTGTAAGGAGTTTAAACTTTCTCTCCTTGACTGCATGGGTTTCCTCCAAGTGCTCCGATTTCCTCCCACAGTCCAAAGATGTATTTGTTGGTAGGGTAATCGGTCACATAGGTGCATTTGAGTGGCACAGGCTCATTGGGCCAGAAGAGTCTGATAGAGAGGTAGATAATCCTTGGAATTATTGCCCAGTGAGTCTTACATTAGTGCTGAGCAAGCTATTGGGGAGGTTTATAAAGACAACATCTATGAGCATTTGGAGAAGCATTGTCTTATTAGGAATAATCAGAATAGTGTGATGAGGGGCAGGTCATGTGTCATGAGCCAAAGTTTATTTTGTGGAGGTGACAGAACAAATTTATGAAGAAAGAGCAATGATGTAGTGTATGTGGATTTTAGTAAGGTGTTTGACAAGGTTTCCCGTAGTATGTTCATCCATAATGTCATGAGGCATAAAATGCATGAAAACATAACTGCATGCATTTGGAATTGGCTTGTGCACATAAGGCAGAGGATGGTAGTAGCTGGAGTATAATCTACTTGAAGATCAGTGTTCCACAGAGATCTCTTCTGGGACTCCTGCTCTTTAAGATTTTTATAAATGACCTAGATCAGGGGTCCCCAACCTTTTACGCACTGCGGACCGGTTTCATATTGACAATATTCTTGCGGACTGGCCGACCGGGGCGGGGGGCGGGGGTGGGGGTGGTAGGGTTGCCAACGAACAAGAGTAGCAGTCAAATACGTTGGGTTTACCCCGATAAGACTGCAATGACCATGAAGCCTTGCGCGGGCACCAGTGCGCATACGTGTACGTGCCGATTTTTTTCTACAAATCAGTTTTGCCAATTCTGTTGGGGAGAGGGGTGTTAATCATGAACGCAATATTGGTGATAGGTGGCTAATTCACTCAATTTTGTTTCTAAAAGGGTTTATCTAACGAATTTAATATTAAACACATAGCGCATATTTTCCTTGCTTGAATATAGCGATAAGTCAATTATCAGGGGAGCTTGAAGTAAGTGTTGAACGAACTTCCAGTAGAAGAAGTAGAGGCAGGTTCGATATTATCATTTAAAGAAAAATTGGATAGGTATATGGACAGGAAAGGAATGGAGGGTTATGGGCTGAGCGCAGGTCGGTGGGACTAGTTGAGAGTAGCGTTCGGCACGGACTAGAAGGGCCGAGATGGCCTGTTTCCATGCTGTAATTGTTATATGGTTATATAAGTCAATAGCATCATAACATTTTAAGTAACGTTTGGATATTAAACACACAGCACATATTTTCCCCGTATGAACATATAAAATCATTGCAGCACACCAATATCGCTGAATCAGTGGGAGTCCTGGGCTTGTTTTCCTGCAACGAGACCATCCTACCGAGGGGTGACGGGAGACAGCGATACTCGAAGGGGGTTCCTTATGTCCAGTCTATTCTGCAATTTAGTTTTCGGTGCATTCATTGCAGAGATATGTTGGAAATAGAAGCAACGTTTTCAGTGCTTTCGTGGCTATCTCAGGATATTTAGCCTTGACTTTGATCCATAATGCCAGCAGAGATGTTATGTCAAACATGCTTTTCAGCCCACCGTCACTTGCAAGCTCGAGGAGTTGATCTTCTTCCCGCGCTGACACGGATGACGCATGGGTAATGGGGTAATGACCTTGCGTGCGTTCAAGCTCAACAGTGGGCATGACAGAGAATGAGGAAAGGTGCAGCTGACTCCTATCGCCGAATCATATTGTTTCCTCGTGACCCAGTAGCACATGCCTTGCAGCCTGGTACCGGTCCGCGGCCCGGTTGTTGGGGACCGCTGACTTAGATGAGGAAGTGGAGGGGTATGTTAGAAAGTTTGCAGATGACACAAAAGTTGGAGATGTTTTGGATAGTGCAGAAAATTGCAAATTACACACATCAAAGTTGCTGGTGAACGCAGCAGGCCAGGCAGCATCTCTAGGAAGAGGTACAGTCGACGTTTCAGGCAGAGACCCTTCATCAGGACTAACTGAAGAAAGAGTTAGTAAGAGATTTGAAACCTCTTTCAAATCTCTTACTAATTCTTCCTTCAGTTAGTCCTAACGAAGGGTCTCTGCCTGAAACGTCGACTGTACCTCTTCCTAGAGATGCTGCTTGGCCTGCTGCGTTCACCAGCAACTTTGATGTGTGTTGCTTGAATTTCCAGCACCTGCAGAATTCCTGTTAAATTGCAAATTACAATAGGATATAGATTAATGCAAAGTTGATTGGAAAAGTTGCAGGTAGAGTTTACTTTCCAGAAAAGTATGATGATGTCATACAGTACTGTGCAAAAATCTTAGGCACATATATATAGCAAGGGTATCTCAAACTTATGCATAGTATTGGTTATCAATATTAACAAAAACTCAAGACTAACAGATTTTGCTGTTTCAAGGGCAAATTCAGAGAGAATGGAGATAGATGTATTTCCACCATATGCTACAAATCTAGTCAAAATTAACCCACACTCGAAATGACAGCTTACAGTGCTGTGCCAAAGCCTTAGGGATGCTAGTTATATACTTTGTATGTGTGAAAGACTTTTGCACAGTACTGAACACTTTGGAAGATCGAACTTGAAGATGGAGTACACGATTATGGCATGATTCTTAGCGGTGTGGAGGAGTAGAGAGATATTGATGTCCAGGTTCATAAATCCTTCAAAACTACCATGAAAATTGGTAGGGTGATTAAGAAGACACAAGTATGCTGGTCTTCATTAGTTGGCGTATTGAGTTCAAGGGCCAGAAGGTAATGTTGCGGCTCTATGAAACTCTGGTTAGACCACATTTGGAGCGCTGTGTTCAGTCCTAGTATTTCACGATAGAAAGAATGTGGTAACTTTAGATTGGGCGCTGTGGTGACTTACTAGAATGCTGCCTAGATCTGATAACATATATTACAAGGAAAGGTTGAGCAAGCTGGAACTTTTTTTCTTTCAAACAACCGAGGATAAGATGCAACTTAGTAGAAGTGTGTAAGATTATAAGATACATACAGTAGATAGAGTAGATAGCCAGCATCTTCCTTCAGGACAGCATTAGCCAATATCAGCTTAAATGACTGTAGGATAGTTTAGGGGAGATGTTAAAAATAATATTTTTATACAGTGAAAATCTCAAGTGAGTGGAGGGTATGTGGAACGACTGCTAAGGACAGTGGTGGAGGCTGATATAAGAGAACATTTAAAAAGATCTTAGATAGGCGCATGGGTGCAAGAAATCAGTTGTGCAGGAAGAAAGGGGTAAATTGATCGTGGAGTAGGGTTTATATAGTTTGGCACAGCTTAATAGGGTAAAGAGCCTGTGTTGAGCTGTATTGTTCTATATTTTATATAAATTAATAGCCATGATTTTGCAGTTAACATTCATCAATCTAATAGGTTCGTAGCTTATGAACAGCACAAAAACCTTTACATTTTTGGTGGATCTAATGTAATAACATTCTCTTTGTTTCAGGCAAAGTCTGTCCTCTATTACACTTCACTAATGAATGTGCAAAGCTTTTTGTGAACATTTTATTGCAGATATTGCTATAATAATGAATTCTATTCTTCTCTAGTCCCTCTGGTCTTCTTCAGCTGTGGTCAGGCAAGTAAGGTGATTAATTTGTCTGATTCAATCCAATGAATGCAGACTGAAGATTCAGTTTAGTCACTGTTGTTTACTAATTATTTCTGACAGTATTGAGTGAATGCATTCATTAGGATGAATAAGAATAAAATCCAAAATCATGCCCAGATAAATTCTTCCATGTAATATTATAATCAGTATTCATCAGTATATGACATAAGAGCGGTGGCTGGGAATGGACCCAAGTGCAAGACACAGACACTGAAGTACTAGGGACAGAACTAGGATACAGGGTGATGGCAAGGACATGGACATGAACTGGGAACCCGGAACAAGACCGGACAACACAGCTAGGAGCCCGGGCTTTGACTCCGAGCCAGAGACTGGACAAGGACCCAGTAGCTGGGTCTTGCCTCTGGCTCGGACCCCAGAACGAGGCAAGGATGAGGCTTGACAGGCAGGCGGGATGAGGCAGGAGTCTTGAGGCGAGGCGAGGCTGGAGGCAGGGGACTTGAGGTGAGGAGAGGCTGCAGGCAGGGGATGTGAGGTGAGGCGAGGCTGCAGGCAGGAGACGTGAGGCGAGGCGAGGCTGCAGGCAGGAGACGTGAGGTGAGGCGAGGCTGGAGGCAGGAGACGTGAGGCGAGGCGAGGCTGGAGGCAGGAGGCAGGAAGTTTGAGGCAGGAGGCTTGAGGTGATGCGAGGCTGGAGGCAGGAGGCTTGAGGCGAGGCGAGGATGGAGGCAGGAGGCTTGAGGTGAGGCGAGTCTGGAGGCAGGAGGCTTGAGGTGAGGCGAGGCTGGAGGCAGGAGGCTTGAGGCGAGGCGAGGCTGGAGGCAGGAGGCAGGAAGTTTGAGGCAGGAGGCTTGAGGTGAGGCGAGGCTGGAGGCAGGAGGCTTGAGGTGAGGCGAGTCTGGAGGCAGGAGGCTTGAGGTGAGGCGAGGCTGGAGGCAGGAGGCTTGAGGCGAGGCGAGGCGAGGCTGGAGGCAGGAGGCAGGAAGTTTGAGGCAGGAGGCTTGAGGCGAGGCGAGGCTGGAGGCAGGAGGCTTGAGGCGAGGCGAGGATGGAGGCAGGAGGCTTGAGGTGAGGCGAGTCTGGAGGCAGGAGGCTTGAGGCAAGGCTGCAGGCAGGAGGCATGAGGTGAGGCGAGGCTGCAGGCAGGAGACTTGAGATGAGGCGAGGCTGCAGGCAGGAGGCTTGAGGCGAGGCGAGGCTGCAGGCAGGAGACTTGAGATGAGGCGAGGCTGCAGGCAGGAGGCTTGAGGTGAGGCGAGGCTGCAGGCAGGAGGCTTGAGGCGAGGCGAGGCTGCAGGCAGGAGGCTTGAGGCGAGGCTGGAGGCAGGAGGCTTGAGGCGAGGCGAGGCTGGAGGCAGGAGGCTTGAGGTGAGGCGAGGCGAGGCTGGAGGCAGGAGGCTTGAGGCGAGGCGAAGCTGGAGGCAGGAGACGAGGCGAGGCGAGGCTGGAGGCAGGAGACGAGGCGAGGCGAGGCTGGAGGCAGGAGACTTGAGGCGAGGCGAGGCTGGAGGCAGGAGACGAGGCGAGGCGAGGCTGGAGGCAGGAGACTTGAGGCGAGGCGAGGCTGGAGGCAGGAGACTTGAGGCGAGGCTGGAAGCAGGAGACTTGAGGCGAGGTGAGGCTGCAGGCAGGAGACGTGAGGTGAGGCGAGGCTGGAGGCAGGAGACGTGAGGCGAGGCGAGGCTGGAGGCAGGAGGCTTGAGGTGAGGCGAAGCTGGAGGCAGGAGACGAGGCGAGGCGAGGCTGGAGGCAGGAGACGAGGCGAGGCGAGGCTGGAGGCAGGAGACTTGAGGCGAGGCTGGAGGCAGGAGGCTTGAGGCGAGGCGAGGCAGGAGGCAGGAGGCTTGAGGCGAGGCGAGGCTGGAGGCAGGAGGCTTGAGGCGAGACGAGGCTGGAGGCAGGAGGCTTGAGGCGAGGCGAGGCAAGGCTGGAGGCAGGAGGCTTGAGGCGAGGCGAGGCTGGAGGCAGGAGGCTTGAGGTGAGTCTGGATGCAGGAGGCTTGAGGCGAGGTGAGGCTGGAGGCAGGAGACTTGAGGCGAGGCTGGAGGCAGGAGGCTTGAGGCGAGGCGAGGCTGGAGGCATGAGGCTTGAGGCAGGGCTGGATGCAGGAGGCTTGAGGCAAGGCTGGAGGCAGGAGGCTTGAGGCGAGGCGAGGCTGGAGGCAGGAGGCTTGAGGCGAGGTGAGGCTGGAGGCAGGAGGCTTGAGGCGAGGTGAGGCGAGGCTGGAAGCAGAAGGCTTGAGGCGAGGCTGGAGGCAGGAGGCTTGAGGCGAGGCGAGGCTGGAGGCAGGAGGCTTGAAGCGAGGCTGGATGCAGGAGTCTTGAGGCGAGGCTGGAGGCAGGAGGCTTGAGGCGAGGCGAGGCTGGAGGCAGGAGGCTTGAGGCGAGGCGAGGCTGGAGGCAGGAGGCTTGAGGCGAGGCGAGGCAAGGCTGGAGGCAGGAGGCTTGAGGCGAGGCGAGGCTGGAGGCAGGAGGCTTGAGGCGAGTCTGGATGCAGAGGCTTGAGGCGAGGTGAGGCTGGAGGCAGGAGGCTTGAGGCGAGGCGAGGCTGGAGGCATGAGGCTTGAGGCAGGGCTGGATGCAGGAGGCTTGAGGCGAGGCTGGAGGCAGGAGGCTTGAGGCGAGGTGAGGCTGGAGGCAGGAGGCTTGAGGCGAGGTGAGGCTGGAGGCAGGAGGCTTGAGGCGAGGCAAGGCGAGGCTGGAAGCAGAAGGCTTGAGGCGAGGCTGGAGGCAGGAGGCTTGAGGCGAGACGAGGCTGGAGGCAGGAGGCTTGAGGCGAGGCTGGATGCAGGAGGCTTGAGGCGAGGCTGGAGGCAGGAGGCTTGAGGCGAGGTGAGGCTGGAGGCAGGAGGCTTGAGGCAAGGCTGGAGGCAGGAGGCTTGAGGCGAGGCTGGAGGCAAGGTGGATGCAGGAGGCTTGAGGCGAGGCTGAAGGCAGGAGGCTTGAGGCGAGGCTGGAGGCAGGAGGCTTGAGGCGAGGCGAGGCTGGAGGCTTGAGGCGAGGCGAGGCTGGAGGCAGGAGGCTTGAGGTGAGGCGAGGCTGGAGGCAGGAGGCTTGAGGCGAGGCTGGATGCAGGAGGCTTGAGGCGAGGCTGGAGGCAGGAGGCTTGAGGTGAGGCGAGGCTGGAGGCAGGAGGCTTGAGGCGAGGCGAGTCTGGAGGCAGGAGGCTTGAGGCGAGGCGAGGCGAGGCTGGAGGCAGGAGGCTTGAGGTGAGGCTGGAGGCAGGAGACTTGAGGCGAGGCGAGGCTGGAGGCAGGGGACTTGAGTCTACAGGCTAGAGGCTGGAGACATGAGACTTGGCTCCTCTGGGGCAGGGCGCGGATCACCACCTGACAGAAGCAAGGTACAGGAAGGGGCAGAACCAACCCCAGGTAACGGCGAGACAGCCTGGCTTACCTGGGCAGAGGCAAGGGACAGGAAGGGAGCTAGGAACAGGGTGGCTCCAGGACAAAACTGCAGGCAAGACGAGGTGAGGGTTTCTGGCGAGGAAACAGAAGGCCGAGCAAGGGATCCAAGGAGTAGGAACAAGAACAATCCAGCAACCACGGCCTGGTCTCAATTATGCAGCCAGCCCCAGTTAGCATCAGCTGCCTCAATTAGCTCAACAAGGACAGAAACAGGGTAGAAAGGAAAACCTGGAGCAAGGGTCGATGGACAGGCCCATGAACCGGAATATGGTCTTCACGGACCGGACTATGACAGTATAATGGATCTGAATCTTACAGATAAATTCGTCATACAATATATATTTAGAGGTGGTAATATTATTGATGAAGTCTGCTTTTTTGACTTATTTTAAATAATTAATGTTTGCTGTTCTTACTGATAATAGAACTAGCAGGAAGTATATGAAAAATATAAATTAGTCTGAAATATTAACTATATTCCTCTCATCTTTATAGAATTTTTTAATTTTTCAAACAGTAGATGCTCATATGGAACATCAACTCTTTGAGCTGGATCTCTGCTCCAATCACATTTTCTGTTCCTTCTGCTGTTTCTATTTCCTGGATCATGGCTGCTTAGGCTATCATTATTAGATTGCAGATACTCAATGTATTAATTATCCAGCTGTTGAATTAATTTTAATCTATCATTCAGTTTAAAGCATGCATACATTGAGTGCTGCAATTTTAAATTGCGGTGGTAATTGCCATTCATTTTATGAAATTGCAGAATGATGCAGACAGGTGTGGTGTGTTGGTAAGTTACAATGCTTTTCTTTTTCCACAGAGCCAGACTCAAGAGAATGGAGAGTAAGTTCCTTTGGCCCAACCATCAAGCACAGAATCTTAAAGTTCATAGTCCAAAGAAAATTTATTGTCAAGGTATGTATATGTCACTATATAATACACCATGATTCATTTTCTTGCAGGCAATGAATTAACCCTTAATTTAATTTTACTCTAACTAATTTTCCTCTCCCATGTTCCCAACAATTCCTTTATCTCTCAGATTCTACTTTTCATCAACACCTTCAGAGCAGTTTAATGCGGCCATTTAACCTATTAACCTACTTTGAGATGTGGGAGAAAATCAGATTATCTGGAAGAAAGCCACGTGGTACTAGAGAAACCATATGAACTCCACAGAGACAGAATCTGAGGTCAGGATTGAACGTGAGTGTTTTCAGATGTTATCTTTTTTTAAATTTCAATTTTCAGGAAATTTTGCTTTTGTAAGCATTTTAATTGACTTAAACATGCTCATGTCCATTTGCAGGATTTTGATATTTCAAGTTCCTTTCATACTTAACACTGACAGGTTTTGGTCTTTTCAAAATTTATGTAACTTCAAAACAATAAACAAATTCAAAGGAAGACATGGGAGTCTGAAATATGTTTATTTTAAGCACCTATCACAAGGTAGCGTGATGACATGCAATTCACATATTTTTACATATAACGGATAATTAATCATTAAACTAACGGGAATATTACTGAAATATTAAGTGCACAACACTCCTCCCCTCAATATGGAATGCATCTCAACGGTATATTATAGAATGACACTATTATATACAGACCAACAATTTTTAAATTATTCCATTCAGACCTGAAGATTTAATCACTGTGGAGGCTTTCTTACTCTTTTGGGACAATGCCTTTGCTGACAAGGGAGATCACTTTGCTTGGTGGGTGAGACTTGTGACTGTGAAACAATCTCAGGTTCTGGGGCCTCCTCCGTTGTAGGAGTTGACTCTGAGACTATAGGAAGTGGTTTTGATAGTAGGAGCCACCTTTCTTCTTCTAGTTCATGTATCTTGATCTTGAGAAGGTACATTTAACTCTCTGGACTATTAATTAGTCATAGTCATAGTCATAATTTATTGATCCCAGGGGAAATTGGTTTTCGTTACAGTTGCACCATAAATAATAAATAGTAATAAACCATAAATAGTTAAATAGTAATATGTAAATTATGCCAGGAAATAAGTCCAGGACCAGCTTATTGGCTCAGGGCGTCTGACCCTCCAAGGGAGGAGTTGTAAAGTTTGATGGCCACAGGCAGGAATGACTTCCTATGACTCTCTGTGTTGCATCTCGGTGGAATGAGTCTCTGGCTGAATGTACTCCTGTGCCCAACCAGTACATTATGTAGTGGATGGGAGACATTGTCCAAGATGGCATGCAACTTGGACAGCATCCTCTTTTCAGACACCACCGTGAGACAGTCCAGTTCCATCCCCACAACATCACTAGCCTTACGAACGAGTTGTTGATTCTGTTGGTGTCTGCTAACCTCAGCCTGCTGCCCCAGCACACAACAGCAAACATGATCGCACTGGCCACCACAGACTCATAGAACATCCTCAGCATCATCCGGCAGATGTTAAAGGACCTCAGTCCCCTCAGGAAATAGAGACGGCTCTGACCCTTCTTATAAACAGCCTCAGTGTTCTTTGACCAGTCCAGTTTATTGTCAATTCGTATCCCCAGGTATTTGTAATCCTCCACCATGTCCACACTGACCCCTGGATGGAAACAGGGGTCACCGGTACCTTAGCTCTCCTCAGATCTACCACCAGCTCCTTAGTCTTTTTCACATTAAGCTACAGATAATTCTGCTCACACCATGTGACAAAGTTTCCTACCGTAGCCCTGTACTCAGACTCATCTCCCTTGCTGATGCATCCAACTATGGCAGAGTCATCAGAAAACTTCTGAAGATGACAAGACTCTCTCTATTGCTCCATTTGCAATCTGACCTCTCCTCTCTCATCCACGACACCATCTGATGAATGTTCTGTTTTTGTATTTCAGTTGATTCCTTCCTTTCTTGAAGGTCATCCAATAACCTTAACGCATGCAGAGTAGATCTGTTTCTTTATACTCACAAAAGCTGAATGCAGGCAACTTTCCTGAAGCTCCTTGAACTCTCTTCCAACTTAAAACCAAACTACATTTCATAAGTAACTGCCTGATTAAAATGAGATAAGCTTTCTCAAATATGTTGCCTACAAAACTGATGTCGTCAAACCAGTGCTTTCATCGTGTTCATGCTTCCTCTGAGCAACATCATCCTTACTGGGTCCAATATGCTCTCCAAACAGAGGAACAGAGCATGACGCCAAAAGCTGTTTTCACTCTGTTGGGCCACAGTTCATTGTATATCGCATGGAAACAGATTTGGCATAATCCAGTACCTTTCTTAATTGGCTTTCAGTTGGCTTCCTTTCAAGGGATGTGGCATGCAATTGATGGATAAATCTCCAATCAAGTTGCAGTTGTCTCAGCCGATCACAGCCCCACAATGCTGGCCCGTCTGCTTTTACCACAGACAAACTCAATGTGACTTGTTGGTCATTGTATTTCACAGCAAAAAATGTCATTCCCACAGGAGTTATCACTCTCCAATATAAGTTCTTTTGTTGATTCTGCAGGCTTTGGTTTGGTATCTTTGAAATGCCATTCAAACTAATTTTGCGGAAGGACTAAAACAGCCAAATCACTGTCCAGTTCCATTTTAATTAATTTGCTCGTTACTTCTGGTGTAAGCCAAATTGCTTATCTGTTGTTAATTTTCACCTTGTAAATCCAAGGCTACACAGTCCGGTGTCATCCTCATCAGATTTTTCATCAGCAGGATGCAGATTAGTGCTTATTTTGAAACTACAACTTGACTTTTTTACTCGTTTCTCTTCCTGTGTATTCCATTTATTTTTGTCTGCCCAACATGCTTTTTCTCTGTGCGCCAGTTTGCTGCATTTTCTACAATTTTCACCTTTAAATCTGCATTGATCTGGAGTATGAGAGCCCCTGCTACAATGGTAACATAACTGTTTGTCTGGGACACTTTCTGTTTAGACATTGCAATTTGATTCAAGCTCACTTTCATTAATGACTGCAACTCAATTGCATCTCTGTCTGTGGTTTTCATTAAATCACGGGTTTCAACTACTCTCTTAAATGTAAACTGTGCTTCAGTTAGGAGCCATTTTTGAATGTTTTCTTGTAAGATTCCATGAACTAAACGATCTCTTAGTGCATTATTAAGACTGACAATGCTCGGACAATCATTTCATTTCACCATGTATGCTGAAATGGACTCCCCTTCTTTTTGATTCTGCATATGAATTCTGTTAAAATGTTTTGCAATCAACAATTGTTTTTGTTGTAAATGTTACTGCATTACTCTGATAATATCAGCAAAGACCATTTCGGCTGTTTGGTTGGAGCAGTGAAACTTTGAGGTAAGTGGCCTTTAAACCCAATGCACTCAGCAAAATTGGCACTTTTTCCTCATTGACTATTTCATTTGCTTCAAGATACTGTTCAATCTATTCAGTATATTAAATTCAATTATATATTGTGTAATCAAACACATCAATCTTTCTGATGGAGCCAACCATTTCTGCTGTTTATTTATGATTTTTATCATCTGGTACACAGTCTTTATGAACCATGAATTCTTCTGTTACTGGCTTTTTTAAAAACTTGATTGTGCCTTCCCTCCTCATGGACATAGGCTGCATGGCATTTTGTTCAACTTGACTGTCTCTGCATATGCTGGATTTCTTTTCACTTACCATTTCTGGCTGTATTTTCTTTAGTTTGAACACCTCACTGCACTTAACAGGATGATAGCTGTCTGAATTAATATTGAATATAACTCATTGCAAATGTTATGTTTTGTAATTTCAAAACCATAAACTAATTCAAAGGAAGACCAGGTGATATGAAATGTGTGCGCATATCATATAGTTGCATGATGACATATGTAATTCACATGTTTTTACATATAACCCATAATTAATTATTTAATCAAACAAGAGTCTGTAATCAAACAATGTATATGTGTACAAAATTATTCAAGGATTACTAAAATATTAAATACACACCAAAAAAAAATACAGTATAAGATAAGTAAATTCAGAGCAAGAGAATTTCTCCTGCATCTCACAGATGAGCCAGTTGGTGGATTAATAGACTGCTGTAAATTGCCCCAGGGTGAGTGGCAAAATCTGGGGGGAGAATGCAAGGGTAGAATAAGTAGAACAGAATCAAAATGGAGAACAGGATTGATGGGAATGCTCTGTTGAGATCTGGAATGGACCCATGGGGCCAAACAATAAATTCCAAGCACAGACCTGGGATCACAACTACTGTGCACTGAACTCAGCAGAATGGTGTGTGCTGGGAAGGGGCTGCCAGAAATAGTGGTGGAACGAGATATAATACTAATATTAAAAGAGCTGTTAGTTAAATAAATGAATAGGAAGGGAATGGAGGGATATAGATCAAGTGCAGGCAAAAGAGCTTTAGTTTAATTCACTGTGAAATGCGACACCTCTTTTTTCCCTTTATTAAGGAGAGAGAGAGGGATCCTTTGGTATATCGAACTGTCGGTTGAACAATTAGTTTCTTTTGCGCTGCAGATCATAGTCTTTTTGAGGGCTTTTGCTTGCTTTGTGGGAGGAGGGTGCTGATGATTTTTTGCAAAAGTAAGTGGGGGTGGGGGAGGGCTGATTCTTTGGCTGCTGCTTCTGCCTGGGAGGGGGTATGGGAGGCTTTGGCATTCTAACATTTTGACACTCACTCTTTGGTGCACTCTGCGAAGAACAAGAATTTCAGGATGTATACTGCATACATTTCTCTGTTGAAATTGAACTATTGTTATAGTCAGCGCATGCATTGTGTAGCTTTTATATAGTAAACTGCCTTAACTCTGTCCCTCTCCTTTCTCTGTTTCATTTCCGGCCACCCCATCTCTTATCACCTTTGTTTCTTTCCCCTCATCACTCACAAACTCCTCTCACTGGTTCCCTCATCCCATTATTTCTATCTGCCTTCCAATTTTCTTTGTTATTTATTTATACTTGCACTTGTACAGTTTATTGTCTTCTGCACTCTACTTGCTCTTACATTGATCCTGTTATAGTTACTATTCTATACATTTGTCGAGTATGCCCACAGCTGGAGACATATACGAGGGGTGATTGATAAGTTTGTGGCCTAAGGTAGAAGGAGTCAATTTTAGAAAACCTAGCACATTTATTTTTCAACATAGTCCCCTCCTACACGTACACACTTAGTCCAGTGGTCGTGGAGCATACGGATCCCCTCTGAGTTATACAGCTATCGTTACATGCATGTGCAGTTCAACTCTTTGAGTGAAAATGCAGAAAGTTTGAAGTTAATAACTCATCTCCTTCTACCTTAGGCCACAGACTTATCAATCATCCTGCTGTGGGCCACTTCTGGAGGTCCAAGACCCCGACTTCTACAAAGAAGGAATCTATATATTCCATGAATGCTGGGCTAAGTGTGTAAGTGTAGGAAAAGGAAATGTGCTAGGTTTTCTAAAATTGACTTCTTCTACCTTAGGCCACGAACTTATCAATCATCCCTCGTATGTGCCCTGATAATAAAATTTACTTTGAAGTTGTACTATTTTGAACTATCATATTCCATCATCTTCAGTTCATTTTTGCCTGCACCCAGCACCTCCCAGCTTCTTTTTAGATTATGAAGACATGTAGTTCTCTTTTATTGTCAGTTAGTAATGCATGCATTAAGAAATGATGCATTATTTCCTCCGGTGTGATTTCACAAAAACAGGACAAACCAAGACTGAAAAAACTGACAAAACCACATAATTATGCATATTGTTACAACAGTGCACAATACCATAACTTGATGAAGAAAGTCCATGAGCACAGTAAAGTTCAAAGTTTCTCAAATGTCCAACATCTCACGCAGACGGGAAAGGGAAGAAAATCTCTCCCTGCCATGCCGACCGCGATCTGACTCTGAGTCATCCCAAAATTTCGAGCTCTGATCAGCTCTCCGACACTGAGTACTGAGCGCCATCTCTGTCCGAGCGATTCGACCTCTTTCTCGGTCACCAAAAGCAGGCAAGACCGGGGATTTTGAGGCCTACCCTCCAAAAGATTCCTGACCACACAGTAATGACAGCAGAGGATGGGCGTTTCAGAAATTTCTCCAGATGTTCCTCTGTGATTTCACGTCCATTCTCCATCAAATCAGAATTGCCCATGGCCCCTATTTAACAGATACAACATCATTTTTCACCGGAGAGCTGCGCATGCGCGGCGCACTGCCATCTTCTCCTCCATCTGTCACTATTTTCACTCTTTCCTGCTCTGTCTGTCACCCTTCCTCATCTCTATCCACATATCACTTGCTGGCACTTACTACAACCCTTCCTTTACCTTTTCTATACAGGCTATTTTCTCGCTTTGTTTCAAGCTAGATGAAGAGTGTCAATTTGAAATGTTGGCTGTCCATTACTCTCCACAGATTCTGCCTGACCTGCTGAGTTCCTTCAGCTTCTTGACCTTTTTTTTGCTACTGCTGCCTCAAAGCTCCAGTGCCTCAAATTCGATCCCAATCTCCAGCACTGACTTTTTGAGGTTTACGTGATCTCCTTATGACCACTTTGGTTTCCTTTGGGGCTTCAGTTCCTCCCACATGCCCCATCACCTTCTGGCTTGTAGTTTAATTCACCATTTTAAATTACCCCTAGGACAACTGAGTGGTGCGACAATGAGGGCAAAGTCAATGAGCGTATGAGACAGATTAAATGCAAAGAGGAATGTTGTTGATGTCATGACTCAAAGTTCAAGTTAAGAAAAAAGTGTATAATCCAAGTGCATATAATTGACCATATACAGTATAACCCTGAGATTCATCTTCTTGTGGGCATTCACAAAAGACATAAAGAAACAAAAAAAAACAATAAATAAATAAATAAGCAATAAAATCACAAGAACATGAGATTAAAAATCTTTGAAAGTGAGTCCATAGGTTATGGGAACAGTTCAGTGTTGGGTTGAGTGAAGTAATCTCCTCTAGTTCAAGAGCATGATGGTTGACGGGTAATAAGTATTCCTGAATCTGGTGATGTGAGTCCTGGGAAGACTCCTGTACCCCCTTCCTGATGCAGCACAAGAAGACGGCGTGGCCTGGATGTTGGGGTTCTTGATGATGGATGCTGCTTTCATGCGACAGTGCTCCATGTAGATGTGCTCAATGGTGGGGAGGGGTTTACCCGTGGTGGACTGGGCTGTATACACTTCTTTTTGGAGGATTTTCCATTCAAGAGCATTGGTGTTTTCATACTGGGTCATGATGCAACCAGTCAATATACGCTACACTGCACATCTGCAGTATAGAAGTTTGTCAAAGTTTTAGATATTATACCGAATCTTCACAAATTTCTAAGAAAGTAGAGGCACTGTTGTGCTTTCTTCGTAATGAAACTTACTAGAACAGATCCCCTGAAATGATAACACTGTGGAATTTCAAGTTGCTGATGCTTTCCACCTCTGATTCCCTTAGTGGGGACTGGTTCATGGCATCAACTCAATAGTCACATTCTACTTCATATAAGATAGCATTTTGTTCTAAATCTCAATAAATATAATGTTTCCCTTATATCGAAGAAGAAATACAGAAGCACAACAGGACCAACATTAACCATAATAATTAGTTTTCAAAATCTCTAATACAAGATCTATTTACAGGAAGCTGACATTGATTCAGGTCTACTCTTCACATTAGAAATAATAAAGCTGAAGCTCTTTCTGTCAGGTTTTCCCAGTTTCTACAGTCTTGACCTGCTTCTACCCTATTGACGAATATACCTTCATTAGATACTGAGATCAGACATCCCCTGTGATAACCGGTGGTGATAATTAAGAACCTGGCAGAGGAAATGTCATTGAGATGTAGATGCCAATTTCTAACTATAGCAGCCAAAGATTCTCTCTCCTGTCACAGCTATAGGAAGATTTATAGATCCCATCCTTTACAGTATTTCTGCCGCTTTCATTTTAACATTTCCTCATTTATTTTTGTTTCATAGGAAAGCAGGTGTCATGTCTAATGCTTTCCACATTCAATGCTGAGCTTCCCCCAAGATCCTGACACATAGGCTCTCTTGAGTAAGAGCAATTAACTTTGTTTTGAACAAAGTTATTCAGGAGAATGGGTTTGAACATATTATTCTTCTCATGTTTCATTGGGCCTTGTAAGTGACAAAGTTCTCTGCTTCTTTCTTGACAACAGACCCAATCAGTTCCTCTCCACCATCACCTCCCACATATGTCTAGCCAAGCCAGGCTATATGGGCCTTCTCGAGGAACCCTATTTCTGGAGAAGTTGCTCCCCAAAGAGCACAATGGGACATCATTGTGACCTGCATCATT
The DNA here is from genome assembly GCF_963921235.1 of Mobula hypostoma. Taxonomy (NCBI): domain Eukaryota; kingdom Metazoa; phylum Chordata; class Chondrichthyes; order Myliobatiformes; family Myliobatidae; genus Mobula; species Mobula hypostoma. The sequence continues at coordinate 26,858,136 of NC_086111.1, read as the reverse complement.
AATATTTTAAGCTAGCCCAACCTGCCTATGATTTAACACACAGTATCTCAGGCCCACTTCTATTTATAGCTTTCCACGTGAAAGATACTCCCATGACCTCAAGCTATTCTAACAGTACCCTCTCAGTAATAACAAAGTTCCTAAATCTGCCCCGGCTTTCTCAGCTAGTCTCTTTACATCACCTTCACCAATCTTAGTCAACAGTTTTTGATATGATTTAACTTAGTTCATGATCATTGTTAGTTTCCAAAGCTGAAATCTGAGATCGGTGATTAATTTGGAAACAGTTCTAATTTGTTGTAGTTTAAAAGAATAAAAATAAATGTTTATATTGTAAAAACTTCCTCATTATGAACAACACTAACAATCTATATGTCATCTACAAGCTTGCTAATAATATCTTCTACACTTATATCCAAATTGTTAAAGTATATAACATACATTAAGGGCCCCAGTCCTAACCAGTGGTACAACTAATCACAAAGCAACCATCCATCATCATCTTCTGCTTTCTATGACTAAATTTTCATGTACTATTTCCTGGATATTTAGCCTACAGGAGTCTGTAAATGTATTAGAAAATATGATATCTGTTGAAAAGATGCGAGGTTTCTGGAGGGAAGCAGCAAAAATTATTTGTATAAACACCTTAAAAGTAAAGGTGTCAGTGCCCTTGATTTAAAAAATTACAGTCAAATCTCCAGGTAAATATGCATTGGGAAGAATTTGTTGCCTAACTGTAGAGTCACATGTAAGATCAAGGGTAACATCAAGCATGTATAAATCTTGCCCGATTCATAAGGCGGTTGAGCGAGAAGGGAACCTAGGAGTTATAACTCTCTTTGATACACTTGTGGTTTATGAATCGCATTGCAAGACAAAAAGCTAATCAAATCTAAGGAACTATAGCTTATGAAATTCAATATTAATAAACAGTATAGGACCCAGAATAAGATGCAGGTTTATTTTCTTCTAGTTTACCATGTCTAGTTTTGGTCCTCCTGCAGATTAGCTGATTTAAAAACCTTGAAAATAGACTTGCGCCTAGCTTGGTTACACAGGCTCGGTGAGACAGGTTTTTAACATAAGAAAACTGAATGCCTGTTAAAGAATATATGCACCTAAAATCATAAGGATTAAAATCCAATGGATTTGAGTAACTAGCTTCACCAGATTAGTGAAGGGAGAAACATTCTCATTACATTTTACATCGTGAAGTGGCCATATATGCACATAAAAACAGCAGGTACTTGAGATGCAGTTCTGGTGAGATTTGCAGTGAAAAGATAAGGCCTCCCATCTGTAGAGTTCCGCTGTTGTGCTCTCTGATTGATTGCCTGGAATAAAGAAAACAGCTAAAATACAATTCTATATTCATCCAAACTCACCTGTCACTGTGTAAAGTGACAGATCAGGGTAAACTAAAGACTCAGCCAAGCAAAAGCTCAAAAAATAAATCAGAGTTTTTCCTTTCATTGTATTTTCTATAAACCTAAATTATCAAATAAAGCGATAAAAAAAGCATCATAATTGAACAGTTAACACTGGCTCAGATTTTCCTGGGAACTACTGACACTTGCAATAAATGCTGAAATTTGTCCCATGTAAGTGTTTGGAAGTTTTATTTAATTTATTTAGATATACAGTATAGAACAGGCCCTTCCTGCCCAGCAAGCTGTACAGCTCGGCAGCTCACCTATTTGACCCTAACCTAATCACAGGATAATTTACAATGACCAATTAACTACTAAGCAGTACGTCTTTGGAATGCTGGAGGAAACTAGAGCACCCGAAGAAAATCCATGTGTTCTCAATGAGGAACGTACAAACTCCTTACAGATGGTGTCGGAAATGAACTCAAAAGTCTGACGGCCTGAGCATTGCACTAACTGCTATGTTACTGAGGCAGTACAGGAATGCAAAAGTCTAAATATCTTGATAAGTGTGTAACTGCCAGGAGTTTCCTGCTGGGGAAAAGGATGTGAGTTTCCATTCATAATGTTGGGCACCTTGTCATTCCCAGCTCCTTGCCTCAGCCCCCATCAACTCTCTCTTCCTCTCTTCCCCTCAATCCCCATGTCTGACCCCCATTTCTCCCAGCAGAATCCACAGCAGGTTAGAACTGGTACAAATTCCACAGCTCTACTCATTTCAGTAGAAAGGAATGTCTGCAAGGGACCAAGGTAAGAACTGGGTCATCTACTTTCTTTTTAGATCTACTGAATGTTGAATGGACCAGATAAGGTGAATGTATAGAGGATTTTGCCTCTGGTGGGGTATTGAGAACAAGAGAACACAGCCTCAAAATTGATGGGTGACCTTTTAGAACAGAAGTAAGGAGGATTATTTTGCCAAAGTGTGGTGAATCTGTGGAATGCGATGCCACAGACTGTGGTTGAGACCTGGTCTGTGGGTATATTTAAAGCGGAAGTTGATAGATTCCTGATTGGTCAGATCATCAAAGGATTGCTGAGAGGGCAGGTGTAAGGAGTTGAGTGGGATCTGGGATCTGCCTAATGAAATGGCAGAGCAGACTCGATGGGCTGAATGGCCTAATTCTGCTCCTATGTCTTATAGTCTTATGGGCTAATACAGTCTACTCAATCTTCTATTGGTCTTAATTAGAAACATAGAAACATAGAAAATAGGTGCAGGAGTAGGCCATTCGGCCCTTCGAGCCTGCACCGCCATTCAGTACGATCATGGCTGATCATCCAACTCAGAACCCTGTATCTGCCTTCTCTCCATACCCACTGATCCCTTTAGCCACAAGGGCCATATCTAACTCCCTCTTAAATATAGCCAGTGAAATGGCCTCAACTGTTTCCTGTGGCAGAGAATTCCACAGATTCACCACTCTCTGTATGAAGAAGTTTTTCCTCATCTCGGTCCTAAATGGCTTCCCCTTTATCCTTAAACTGTGACCCCTCGTTCTGGACTTCCCCAACATCTGGAACAATCTTCCTGTATCTAGCCTGTCCAATCCCTTTAGGATTTTATACGTTTCAATAAGATCCCTCCTCAATCTTCTAAATTCCAGCAAGTATAAGCCTAGTCGATCCAGTCTTTCATCATATGAAAGTCCTGCCTTCCCAGGAATCAATCTGGTGAACCTTCTTTGTACTCCCTCTATGGCAAGAATGTCTTTCCTCAGATTAGGGGACCAAAACTGCACACAATACTCCAGGTGTGGTCTCATCAAGGCCTTGTACAACTGCAGTAGTACCTTCCTGCTCCTGTACTCGAATCCCCTTGCTATGACTGCCAGCATACCATTCGCCTTTTTCACCGCCTGCTGTACCTGCATGCCCACTTACAATGACTGGTGTATAATAACACCCAGGTCTCGTTGCACCTCCCCTTTTCCTAATTGGCCACCATTCAGATAATAATCTGTTTCCCTGTTTCTGCCACCAAAGTGGATAACCTCACATTTATCCACATTAAATTGCATCTGCCATGAATTTGCCCACTCACCTAACCTATCCAAATCACCCTGCATCCTCTTAGCATCCTCCTCACAGCTAACACTGCCGCCCAGCGTCGTGTCATCCACAAATTTGGAGATGCTGCATTTAATTCCCTCATCTAAGTCATTAATATATATTGTAAACAACTGGGGTCCCAGCACTGAGCCTTGCGGTACCCCACTAGTCACTGCCTGCCATTCTGAAAAGGTCTCGTTTATTCCCATTCGTTGCTTCCTGTCTGCTAACCAATTCTCTATCCACATCAATACCTTACCCCCAATACCGTGTGCTTTAAGCTTCCACACTAATCTCCTGTATGGAACCTTGTCAAAAGCCTTTTGAAAATCCAAATATACCACATCCACTGGTTCTCCCCTATCCACTCTACTAGCTACATCCTCAAAAAATTCTATGACATTCGTCAGACATGATTTTCCTTTCACAAATCCATGCTGACTTTGTCCGATGATTTCACCGCTTTCCAAATGTGATGTTATCACATCTTTGATAACTGACTCTATCATTTTCCCCACCACTGATGTCAGGCTTACCAGTCTATAATTCCCCAGTTTCTCTCTCCCTCCTTTTTTAAAAAGCAGGGTTACATTAGCCACCCTCCAATCCTCAGGAACTAGTCCAGAATCTAAAGAGTTTTGAAAAATTATCATTAATGCATCCACTATTTCTTAGGCTACTTCCTTAAGCACTCTGGGATGCAGACCATCTGGCCCTGGGGATTTATCTGCCCTTAATCCCTTCATTTTACCTAACACCACTTCCCTACTAACATGTATTTCCCTCAGTTCCTCCATCTCATTAGACCCTTGGTCCCCTACTATTTCCAGAAGATTATTTATGTCCTCCTTAGTGAAGACGGAACCAAAGTAGTTATTCAATTGGTCTGCCATGTCCTGTTTCCCATGATCAATTCACCTGTTTCTGACTGTAAGGAATCTACATTTGTCTTAACCAATCTTTTTCTTTTCACATATCTATAAAAGCTTTTACAGTCAATTTTTATGTTCCCTGCCAGTTTTCTCTCATAATCTTTTTTCCCTTTCCTAATTAAGCCCTTTGTCCTCCTCTGCTGGTCTCTGAAATTCTCCCAGTCCTCAGGTGAGCTGCTTTTTCTGGTTAATTTGTATGTTTCTTCTTTGGAATTGATACTATCCCTAATTTCCCTTGTCAGCCACGGGTGCACTATCTTCCCTGGTTTATTCTCTAGCCAAACTGGGATGAACAATTATTGTAGTTCATCCACGCGATCTTTAAATACTTGCCATTGCACATCCACTGTCAAGCCTTTAAGTATCATTTCCCAGTCTATCTTAGCCAATTCACGTCTCGTACCTTCAAAGTTACCCTTCTTTAAGTTCAGTACCTTTGTTTCTGAATTAACTATGTTACTCTCCATCGTAATGAAGAATTCCACCATATTATGGTCACTCTTACCCAAGGGGCCTCTCACGACAAGATTGCCAATTAACCCTTCCTCATTGCTCAATACCCAGTCTAGAATGGCCTGTTCTCCAGTTGGTTCCTCGACATGTTGGTTCAGAAAACCATCCCGCATACATTCCAAGAAATCCTCTTCCTCAGCACCCTTACCAATTTGGTTCACCCAATCTATATGTGGATTAAAGTCACCCATCATAACTGCTGTTCCTTTATTGCACACATTTCTAACTTCCTGTTTAATGCCATCCAGAACCTCACTACTACTGTTAAGTGGCCTGTACACAACTCCCACCAGTGTTTTCTGCCCCTTCGTGTTATGCAGCTCTACCCATATCAATTCCACATCCTCCTGGCTAATCTCCTTCCTTTCTATTGTGTTAATCTCCTCTCTAGCCAGCAATGCTACCCCACCTCCTTTTCTTTCATGTCTATCCCCCCTGAATATTGAATATCCCTGAATGTTGAGCTCCCATCCTTGGTCACTCTGGAGCCATGTCTCTGTGATCCCAACTATATCATATTCATTAATAACTATCTGCACTTTTAATTCACCCACCTTGTTACGAATGCTCCTTGCATTGACACACAAAGTCTTCAGGCTTGTTTTTGCAACACTCTTAGCCCGTATACAATTATGCTGAAAATTGGCCCTTTTTGATTTTTGCCCTGGATTTGCCGGCCTGCCACTTTTACTTTTCACCTCAGTACTTTTTGCTTCTACCCTCATTTTACACCCTTCTGTCTCTCTGCACTTGTTCCCATCCCCCTGTCACATTAGTTTAAATCCTCCTGAACAATAGTAGCAAATGCTCCCCCTAGGACATTGGTTCCAGTCCAGCCCAGGTGCAGACCGTCCTGTTTGTATCGGTCCCACCTCCTCCAGAACTGGTTCCAATGCCCCAGAAATTTGAATCCCTCCCCCTTGCACCACTTTTCAAGCCACGTATTCATCCGATAGATCCTCCTATTTCTACTCTGACTAGCACGTGGCACTGGTAGTAATTCAGAGATTATTACCTTTGTGGTCCTACTTTTTAGTTTATCTCCTAACTCCCTAAATTCACCTTGTAGGACCTCATCCCATTTTTTACCTATATGAAGCAATTTTATTTGTCTTATATACTTTATTAATTAGATACTTTAATGGCTTTATTAATTGTGTTGGCGCGTGGCCAAGTAGTTAAGGTGTTTGTCTAGTGATCTGAAGGTCACTAGTTCGAGCCTTGGCTGAGGCAGCTTGTTGTGTCCTTGAGCAAGGCACTTAACCACACATTGCTCTGCGATGACACCGGTGCCAAGCTGTATGGGTCCTAATGACCTTCCCTTGGACAACATCAGTGGCATGGAGAGGGGAGACTTGCAGCATGGGCAACTGCCGATCTTCCATACAACCTTGCCGAGGCCTGCACCCTGGAAACCTTCCAAGGTGCAAATCCATGGTCTCATGAGACTAACAGATGCTTAAATTAATTTTTAATGGCCAGAACTTGTCATCACTGGCTCACTGATATTGCCCCTTTTCCTGGTCTGATGATGTTGACGTGCTGATAGATAGATAGATATGTTTTTGATCCCAAAGGAAATTACAGTGTCTCAGTAGCATTACAAATGCACAGTTATACAAATATACAAATATTAGAAGGGAAGTAAGAAAGATTGAAAAATACGTTATCTCTAACAGTCTCATAGGAGGGGGTCATTACTTCCCCGTCTATAGTTTGACTAATTATTGAGTCTAATGGCTAAGGGTAAAAATGACCTCATATAGTGACCTCGTATAGCTGAGGGTAAAAATGACCTCATATAGTGTTCTTTGGGGCAGCACAGGTTTCTTAGTCTATCACTAAAAGTGCTACTCTGTTCAGCCAAGGTGGCATGCAAAGGATAGGAAACATTGTCCGGAATGGCCAGAATTTTCTTTAAGGTACTTTGTTCTATCACAGACTCCAGTTTGTCCAGTTTGACTCCTATAACAGAGGTAGCCTTTCTAATCAGTTTCTTGAGCCTGCTGGCATCAACTGTATTGATGGCATTGTCCCAACACACCACCGCACAGAAGATATAATCTGATTCAAAGTAGATACAAAAGGTGAGGCTGCCATAACATAGTGTCATGCCTCATAGGCTGTGGCGGGGGAAGCCAATAAAACAGCTGCAAACACAAATAAAAAGCAGCAAATGCTGGAAATTTGAAGTACAGAAAGAGAATTCTAAGAACACGCAGCAGATCAGGCAGCATATCAGGCAGCATCTATAGATAAGAAAGAAATAATTAACTTTTCAGGACCAGAACCCTTTATTAGGATGGAGAAAGGGCCCCAAACCTGAAATGTAACTGCTTTCCTTTCTGCACATGCTTTAACAGACAACTAAGTTATACCTCAATGCTTTGCTAGTTACCAGAAATATCAGGAACTTTGACTGCCTCTGCAGTCAGATACATTCAAACACCATTAAACATTGACCAAAGTTGTTGGCTTTCAGGAAATCTGATGGTAGAGCAGATGAAAATTAAACCATTAGCTGTGGTCACCTTACTAAAACAGAAAACTCGGAAATCGTTGATCTGATTGTGTATCTGACTGTACTTACATGCATACAAAACAATTATGTACACAATCTCGGTATTTGGGCAATATCCTCCCAAATTTCCCCTCTTTATTGCTGGTACATTGCCATAGATATGCAATATGAAGATTTTTACTCTCTTGGATGTAAGAAATATTTATTATTATTGTTATTATTATTATTATTATTAAATAATGGATAGTCCTGAAAATACAGCAATGTAGGCCATGATTCAATAACAGGACAGTCACTTGCATTAGCTTTTTTCAGTTAAGACAATGACAAAATTTCCACTCATAATAGATGACTGCATGAGAGATTAAATAATTATTAATTAGACAGATGTTTTTTTTACAGGATTTTGGCACAGACTTTTGTTTTGATAGTCAGGAGAGCCACAGAATCTATTCAGCAATATTACTGGGTAGCCAATAAAAAGCCATGTACTCTCTGGCAGTTCAACTACATTAAGGAGTGATTTGTGACATTTCCTACAACTTCAGGCTGCGCAAATTAAATTGATTATGACAACAGATGGAAAATAGGAATTCTAAAGTTTATAATAAAACTGCAAGGAGGTTCAAGATAGTGTTTACAGTTGTGTTTTCGACCTGTACTTGAGTGCTTCAACAATTCTTGCATGCAAAAATTCTGACTACACTTTTTCATTACAGAATGATACTGAGTGGAATGTAACAAAACTTGAGGGCTCTGTCACCCCTAGTGGTACTAACTTTGTATTATAAAAGCTGCAAGCAACAGATTGTTGTACTGGGGTGTAGAATTGTTCTTCTTGTAGTTTACATTTTATACAATCATCTACAGTATATATACATAATTGTCTGGTGAATTTTCCAGTAATTAGGACACAGTTGGTTCTGCATTTTTTGAGAAACTTAGTTTTCAGTAAAACATGCCATATTACTTGAATCTGGCTATTTTATTGGTTTGCTGTTATCACTGAAATCTTCTTTACCTTGAGTCTAAGTCAGAGACCACAACTACCTTTTCCTTTGATATTTTCTTTTCTCTCAGTTCTCACTCTCTCGTTTATTTTCTGCTCTTGTAACACTTAATAAATAGATTATGGGTAATAAATTTAAAGGCATTCTCAACTTCCAATAAACCCTTGGATCACAAAAGCATCAGGATCTAACAAGACAAGATTTTCTGAATCTATGGAGGTTTGCTAACATTATTCTTTGGAATTAACAAATTTTACGTTTCTGTATTTAATGTATTTGAATAATTTTAAGTGTTTGTAATTCTTTTATGCTTTTAATTTTTTAAGTAGTTATTATATTTTAGAAATTTTGAATTGCTTAGTAATTGTTTTTAAGGCACAATGCTGTTCACCACACAAGGCCAGATCAACTACACACAAAAAAAATTCCACCTGCATTGGTAGCTTATTTCGATCCTGGTGATGCATCCAGTTAGAATACTCTCCATGGTATATCTGTAGTGTCTTTTGTGACAAAACAAAACTCCTCAAACTCCAAATGAAATATAGCTGCTGTCATGCCTTCTTTGTAGCTACATCAATATGCTGGGACCAGGTTAGGTCCTCAGAAATATTGACACCCAAGAACTTGAAATGCTCACTCTTTCCACTTCTGATCCTTCTATGAGGACTGGTGTGTGTTCCCTTATTTTACTCTTTCTGAAGTCCACAATCAGTTCTTTGGTCTTACTGACATTGAGTGCAAGGGTTGTTGCTGCAACACCGCTCAACTAGCTAATATATGTCGCTCCTGTACGCCCTCTCGTCACCATCTGAAATTCTGCCAACAATAATTGTATCATCAGCAAATTTATAGACGGCATTTGAGCTGTGCCGAGCCACACAGTCATAGGTGTAGAGAGAGTAAGCAGTGGTCTAAGCACACACCCTGAGGTGCACCAGTGTTGACTGTCAGTGAGGTGGGGATGTTATTTCTGATCTGAACAGATTATGGTCTTCCCGTAAGGAAGTTGAGGATCCGGCTGCAGAGGGAGAAACAGAGGCCCAGGTTCTGGAGCTTTTTGATCAGGATTGTAGGAATGATTGTGTTAAATGCTGAGCTCTAGTCAATAAACTGCCCCTGACATAGGTATGTATATTGTCCATGTGATCCAAGGCATTAGTCATTAGCTGCCACAAAGCCATTCATGCTTGTTTTGCATTGGTAGGCTATGAATTGTTTATCAGAATTAATTTCAACCAAAGTAGGAAAGTAAACCTTACAGGCCTTTGCTAACCTCTGATAAACTGTGAAATTAATGACTTGCAGTAGAGAAGTGGCTACAGCAAGGCAAAATCAGACAATACACTATCAAAAAAATGAAGGGGATGCATTTCAAAAACATTGATCAAAAAGGTGTAAAGATTGGTCGTAAATGCTCTTAATTATTTAACTTATTTGTGGTAAAATTACTTTTGCGTATGAGTGATCTGTATTGAGTTGTGCACCTTGGTCAAAAGTTTTGTTTGGTGATATAAATGAATACGGTTCAATGACATTAAACAGAGCTTGAACTTGCACTTGAGCTAAAGAGGGAGAAGTAGATAGAGAGAGAAAGTGAATATGTTCCACAGATTAAAGACATGGTCGCTAATGCAAAGAACTGTTGATAGCATGCAAGGAGCAAAGTTCACACCTTTTGAGTGGCTGGAAAAAATTATGCCCAGCTCTGGATTCACTGCCAGTGCTTTAATTATTCCTTCATTTCTGTAGTTTATTGGACATTGCAGAAACCTGCTGGCAGAGTCTTGGAGCTGAGTCCTGATCTGTGGAATACTGCTGACAGGTTCTGATGACTGGACAGGGAAGTCCTTACACTGTCATTTCTGGGTGGATCTTTGGCCACTTCTCCTGACATCTCCTCCTTTGGTTCAATGCAAACCCTTGCTTGCAATGTGTGCTGTAAAGGGGCATGAGAGATTTATCATTTTCTACTGCAATTGACTTCAGTAAATTGGCTGCATGGTTGATAGTGGGGAGGAAAGTTCTAAACTGGAATAGTGTGTTAGAGTGGTGCAGCATCACAGCTCCACTGACAAAGGCTCAACAATGACTGCATTGCTGCCTGTGTGGAGTTTGCACGTTCTACCTTTGGCTGTGCGTGTTGCCCCCAGTTCCTCAGGTTTCCCCCTACATCCCAAAGTTGCGTTGATTTGTAGGTTAACTGAGTAGCGTAAAAATTGCCCCTGGTCTTTCCCAGTGAATTGTAAAAGCTGCAGGGAAGTTGATAAGACCGAGATGCTTATGAGGGGGCATGGACCAGGTAGGCTAAAGGACGTGTGCTTGTACTGTGTGACTTATCATCAAGGTTGTGTAGTTGAGCAATGGATTTCAAACAGGACGAGTGGGAAGTGACACACTGGGGTTGGTGAATTGGGGGAGCTGGAACAAGCCAAATGAATACAGAAGAAATAGGATAAATAGAGAGATCTCCCAGATACTTGAAAGTTTCAGCACAGATCAATAAGTGATGGTTAAAAAGCCAATATAGAATATTTTTCTTTATTTGTCAAGACTCCCTTATGAAAATGGTTAGGCTATGCTGGAAGATTATACAATACCTCAAGTGCTGCATTCATTTCTGGTCACAATATTACAGGAGTCACATGATTGTTCCTCACAGCATGCTCAGGAGATTGACAAGCACTTTTTAGGAATGGAAAGTGTTAGGTATGAAGAGCTCTTGTCTCTTCTTTGTGCAGATGAAGCTGAGGTGTATACAATTATAGATTAAATGGAAATGATTGATTTTCCTTAGCAGATCGTTCAAAAGCCAAAGGACGGGGATTTAAGCTATCAGAAGGGTTGGAGCGGATATACAGTAAGCACAGAAGGTGAGATGGGTCCAGAAGTCCATAAGACTATAAGATTTAGGAGCAGAGTAGGCCACTTAGTCCATCGAGTCTCATTCAATCATGGGCTGATCCACTTTTTCCAGTCACCTCCACTCCCCTGCTTTCACTCCATGCCCTTTGATACCCTGGCTAATCAAGAACCTATATCTCTGCCTTAAATACACCCAATGACTTGGCCTCCACAGTCGCTTGTGGCAACAAATTCCACAGATTTACCACCCTCTGACTAAAGTAATTTCTCCGCATCTCAGTTCTAAAAGGATGTCCTTCAATCCTGAAGTCGTGTTCTCTTGTCCTACAATCCCCTACCATGAGAAATAACTTTGACATATCTAATCTGTTCAGGCCTTTTAACATTTGGAATGTTTCTATGAGATCCCCCCTCATTCTCCTGAACTCTAGGGAATAGTAGTAGTAGTAGTCGTAATAGTAGTCATACTTCATTGATCCCGAGGGAAATTCGTTTTTGTTACAGTTGCACCATAAATAATTAAATAGTAGTAAAACCATAAATAATTAAATAGTAATATGTAAATTATGCCAGGAAATAAGTCCAGGACCAGCCTATTGGTTCAGGGTGTCTGACCCTCCAAGAGAGGAGTTGTAAAGTTTGATGGCCACAGGCAGGAATGACTTCCTATGACGCTCTGTGTTGCATCTCGGTTGAATGAGCCTCTGGCTGAATGTACTCCTGTGCCCAACCAGTCCATTATGTAGTGGATGGGAGACATCGTCCAAGATGGCATGCAACTTGGACAGCATCCTCTTTTCAGACACCACCGTGAGAGAGTCCAGTTCCATCCCCACAACATCACTGGCCTTACGAATGAGTTTGTTGATTCTGTTGGTGTCTGCTACCCTCAACCTGCTACCCCAGCACGCAATAGCAAACATGATCGCACTGCCCACCACAGACTCGTAGAGCATCCTCAGCATCGTCCGACAGCCCAAGAGCTGCCAGACACTCCTTATATGGTAACCCTCTCATTCCTGGAATCGTTCTTGTGAATCTTCTCTGTTTCCTCAGCAGTACCCACTCCTCCACCTATCTTTGTATCATCGGCGCATTTAGCCACAAATCCCTTAATACCGTAGTTCAAATCATTGAGATACATCATGAAAAGTAACGGTCCCAACATCAACCCCTGTGGATCCCTTTATTCCCACTCTGTTTTCTGCCGATCAGCCAATGGTCCATCCATGCTAGAAACTTCCCTATAATTCCATGGGCTGTTATCTTGCTAAGCAGCCTCATGTGCGGCACCTTCTCAAAGTCCTTCTGAAAATCCTAGTACACCACATCTACTACATCTCCTTTGTCTACCCTACTTGTAATTTCCTCAAAGAATTGCAGTAGGTTTGTCAGCAGGATTTTCCTTTCAGGAAACCATGCTGGCTTTGGCCTATCTTGTCATATGCCTCCAGGTACGTCATAATCTCATCCCCAACAATTGATTCCAACAACTTTCCAACCACTGATGTCAGGCTAACAGGTCTATAGTTTCCTTTCTGCTGCCTCCCACCCTTCTTAAATAGCAGAGTAACGTTTACAATTTTCCAGTTATTCAGTGCAATGCCAGGGTCTATCGATTCTTGAAAGATCATTGTTAATGCCTCTGCAATCTCTCCAGCTACTTCCTTCTGAACCTGAGGGTGTATTCCATCAGGTACCAAGAGATTTATCCACCCTCAGACCATTAAGCTTCCTGAGCATCTTCTCAGTCGTAATTTTCACTGCATATACTTCACTTCCCTGACACTCTTGAATGTCCGGTATACTGCAGATGTCTTCCACTGTGAAGACTGATGCCAAATATGCATTCAGTTCCTCTGCCATCTCGGCGTTTTTCATTACAATATCTCCAGCATCATTTAGTATTGGTCATATATCTACCCTCGACTCTGTTTTACCCTTTATATACTTAAAAAAGCTTTTAGTATTTTCTTTGATATTGGTCGCCAGCTTCCTTTCATAATTCATCTGTTCCTTCCAAATGACCTTCTTAGTTTCCTTCTGCAAATGTTTAAAAGCTCCCCAATCCTCTATCTTCCCACTAGCTCTGGCTTCTCTTTTGCTTTTACTTTGGCTTTGACTTCACTTGTCAGCCACGGTAGTGTCCTTCTTCCCTTTGAAAATTTCTTCTTGTTTGGAATATACAGTATCTGTCTTGCACTTCCCTCATTTTTCACAGAAACTCCAGCCATTGCTGCTCTGCTGTCCTTCCTGCAAATGTCCTTTTCCAGTCAACTTCGGCCAGTTCCCCTCTCATGCCATTGTAATTTCCTTTATTCCACTGAAATACTGAAACGTTAGATTTTATTTTTTCCCTCTCAGATTTCAAAGTGAATTCGATTATATTGTGATCATTAACCTTAAGCTCTCTTATCACCTCCGGATTATTGCACAACACCCAATTCAGCACAGCTGATCCCCTAGTGGGCTCAACAACATGCTGCTCTAAAAAGCCACCTCTGAGACATTCTACAAATTGTCTCAAGGTCCAGTACTGGCCTGGTTTTCCCAATGCACTTTCATGTTAAAATCCCCAACAATTATCATGACATTGTAAACACAAAATGATCTGCAGATGCTGGGGTCAAAGCAACACTCACAACATGCTGGAGAAACTCAGCAGGTCGGGCAACATCCGTGGAAAAGCTCGGTTGAAGACCTGACGAAGGATTCTGGCCCGAAATGTTGACCGATCTTTTCTACGGATGCTGCCCGACCTGCTGAGTTCCTCCATCGTGTTGTGAGTGTTATCATGACATTGCCTTTCTGATATGCTTTTTTCTATCTCCTGTTGTAATTTATAATCCACATCCCTGTTTGGAGGCCTGTATACAAATGCCATTAGGTTCCTTTTACCCTTGCCATTTCTTAACTCAACCCATAGAGACTCTAAACCTTCTAATCCTATGTCATCTCTTTCCAATGATTTAATATTATTTCTTATACACAGAGCCACACCACCCCCTCTGCCAACTAACCTATCTTTCCGATACATCGTATATCCTTGGACGTTCAGCTCCCAATGGCAGCCATCGTTGAGCCAAGTTTCAGAGATGGCCACAACGTCATACTTGCCAATCTGTAGCTGAATTTCAAGATTGTTCATTTATTTCTTATGCTACGTGCATTTAAATATAACACTTTCAGTCCAGTATTTGTTGCTTTCTGTTTTAACTGCACCACGTCTCTATTGCCCTGTAACTCATGCCACTGGCTTTGATTAACCTACGTCTCCTGCCTGTTCTTTCTATCATCTCTGTTGCATGCTATCTTTGATTTATTTCTGCTTTCCCCTTCCTCAGCCCTATCACTCTGGTTCCAATCCCCCTGCCAAATCAGTTTAAAGCCTCCCTAACAGCTCTGTTAAATGTGCCCACTAGGATATTGGACCCCTCTGGGTTCAGGTGTAATCTGTCCCTTTTGTACAGGTCATACCTCCCCCAGAAGTGGCCCCAGTGATCCAGGAATCCGAGGTCCTGCCCCTACACCAGCCTCTCAGCCACACATTAACACATTTGATCATGCTATTCTTGCACTCGCTAGCACGTGACACAAGTAGCAATCCTGAGATTACTACCCTCGAGGCCCTGCTTTTAAGCTTCCTACCTAACTCCTGGAATTCCCTCTTCAGGACCTCCTCCCTTTTTCTCCCTATGTCATTGTTACCAATGTGTACCAAGTCTTCTGGCTGATCACCCTCTCCCTTCAGAATACTCTGCACCCAATCCCAAACATCCTGAGGAGTGCAGTAGAACAGAGGGATCTGGGAATACAGATACAAAATTCCCTAAAAGTGGCGTCACAGGTAGATAGGGTAATAAAGAGGGTTTTTGGTACATTGGCCTTTATAAATCAAGGTATTGAGTATAAGAGTTGGAAAGTTATGGTGAGGTTGTATAAGGCATTGGTGAGGCCGAGTTTGGAGTATTGTGTGCAGTTTTGGTCACCAAATTACAGGATATTAATAAGGTTGAAAGAGTGCACAGAAGGTTTACAAGGATGTTGCCGGGATTTTAGAAACTGAGTTACAGAGAAAGGTTGAATAGGTTAGGACTTTATTCCCTGCAGCATAGAAGAATGAGGGGAGATTTGGTAGAGGTATATAAAATTATGATTGGTATAGATAGAGTGAATGCAAGCAGGCTTTTTCCACTGAGGCAAGGGGAGAAAAAAACCAGAGGACATGGTTTAAGGGTGAAGGGGGAAAAGTTTAAAGGTAACATTAGGGGGGGCTTCTTCACACAGAGAGTGGTGGGAGTGTGGAGTGAGCTGCCAGATGAAGTGGTAAATGCAGGCTCACTTTTAACATTTAAGAAAAGCTTGGATAGGTACATGGATGAGAGGTGTATGGAGGGATATGGCCCAGGTGCAGGTCAGTGGGACTAGGCAGAAAAATGGTTCGGCACAGCTAAGAAGGCCCAAAAGGCCTGTTTCTGTGCTGTAATGTTCTATAGCACCTGGGAGGCAACACACCATGCGGGTATCTCTATCAGGCTGACAGAACCTCCTGTCTGTTCCTCTCACTATGGAATCCCCTATGACTATGGCATTCCTCATCTTCCTCTTTCCCTTCTGCTCTAGGGAACCAGGCTCAGTGCCAGAGACCCAATCACCGTGGCCGTCCTCTGTCGGGTCATCCCCCTCAACCGTATCTAAAACAAGATAACGATTACTGAGGGGGATGGCCACAGAGGTGCTCTCTACCACCTGAGCTCTTTCCCTCGCTTCCCTGACCGTCACCCACTTATCTAACTCCTGCAGCCTCGGGGTGACTAATTCCCTGCAGCTCCTCTCTATCTCCTGTTCACTCTCCCTAATAAGCTGTAGGTCATCAAGCTGCAGCTCCAGATCCCTAACACACTCTCTCAGGAGCTGCATCTCGGTGCACCTGACACATTCGACACCTCGAGCAAAATACTAACCCTACCGACATGCTCTCTATCCCTCAAAAAATAATGCAAAGAAAAAACCAAAATATGAAGTCCATTTACCCACTTACCTCGCCGAAGCCTGTCGCTTCTACTCTCGCCACTGGCCTACTCCCGACAACTGGACACCCCAACAATGGCCGCTCCTCTTATTCCTTTGGTACTTTTACTTAGTTCGTCAAACTTAGTTGCCGTCACTGATAGGCCCTGCACAATGGACTAACGCCCACGAAGCTCTCATTTTAAATCACCACCTCTGAACTGCAAGCTTAGTTACTGCCGCTGATAGGTCCCGCTGTACATGAAGGATGGTAAAAACATTATCATATTTAATCAGTACATGGTTATGAATGACTTATGAAAATCCCACTTTATACGAATTCTCCCATATATGTTTAAACTATTTTTCAAGCTAGTAATAACAATAATAATCATTAATAACATAATGTTTCATGGTATGTATTAATGACCATGATCTCATTTAAATAAATAATATAAATAGGCATCCGCTAGTCTCGTGAGACCATGGATTTGCGCCTTGAAAGGTTTCCAGGGCGTAGGCTTGGGCAAGGTTGTATGGAAGACCAGCAGTTGCCCATGCTGCAAGTCTCCGCTCTCCACACCACCGATGTTGTCCAAGGGAAGGGCACTAGGGTGATGGGGAGTACCCCGGCGGCTGTGCCCCTTAACAACAGGTACTCCTGTTTGAGTACTGTTGGAGGGGACAGCTTACCCGGGGGAAGCGACAGTGGCCCTGCCTCCGGCACAGAGTCTGGCCCTGTAGCTCAGAAGGGTAGGGCAAGGAAGAGGAGGGCAGTTGTGATAGGGGACTCGATAGTAAGGGGGTCAGATAGGCGATTCTGTGGACGCAGTCCAGAGACTCGGATGGTAGTTTGCCTCCCTGGTGCCAGGGTCTGGGATATTTCTGATCGTGTCCAAGATATCCTGAAGTGGGAGGGTGAAGAGCCAGAGGTCCTGGTACATATAGGTACCAATGACATAGGTAGGAAAAGGGATGAGGTCCTGAAAGAAGAATATAGGGAGCTAGGAAGGGAGTTGAGAAAAAGGACCGCAAAGGTAGTAATCTCGGGATTACTGCCTGTGCCACGCGACAGTGAGAGTAGGAATGCGATGAGGTGGAGGATAAATGCGTGGCTGAGGGATTGGAGCAGGGGGCAGGGATTCAAGTTTTTGGATCATTGGGACCTCTTTTGGCGCAGGTGTGACCTGTACAAAAAGGACGGGTTACACTTAAATCCTAGGGGGACCAATATCCTGGCAGGGAGATTAGCGGGGGCTACTGAGGTGACTTTAAACTAGAATGGTTGGGGAGTGGGAATCAAATTAAAGAGGCTAGGTTTGAGGAGGTTAGTTCACAACAGAGGGATGGGAACCAGTGCAGAGAGACAGAGGGGTGTAAAGTGAGCATAGAAGCAAAAAGTACAAAGGGGAAAAGTAAAAGTGGCAGGCCGACAAATCCAGGGCAAGCATTAGAAAGGGCCACTTTTCAACATAATTGTATAAGGGCTAAGAGAGTTGTAAAAGAGTGCCTGAAGGCTTTGTGTGTCAATGCAAGGAGCATTCGTAATAAGGTGGATGAATTGAAAGTGCAGATTGTTATTAATGATTATGATATAGTTGGGATCACAGAGACATGGCTCCAGGGTGACCAGGGATGGGAGCTCAACGTTCAGGGATATTCAATATTCAGGAGGGATAGACATGAAGGAAGGGGAGGTGGGGTGGCGTTGCTGGTTAAAAAAGAGATTAACGCAATAGAAAGGAAGGACATAAGCCAGGAAGATGTGGAATCGATATGGGTAGAGCTGTGTAACACTAAGGGGCAGAAGACGCTGGTGGGAGTTGTGTACAGGCCACCTAACAGTAGTAGTGAGGTCGGACATGGTATTAAACAGGAAATTAGAAATGTGTGCAATAAAGGAACAGCAGTTATAATGGGTGACTTCAATCTACATGTAGACTGGGTGAACCAAATTGGTAAAGGTGCTGAGGAAGAGTATTTCTTGGAATGTATGCGGGATGGTTTTTTGAACCAACATGTCGAGGAACCGACTAGAGAGCAGGCTATTCTGGACTGGGTTTTGAGCAATGAGGAAGGGTTAATTAGCGATCTTGTCGTGAGAGGCCCCTTGGGTAAGAGTGACCATAATATGGTGGAATTCTTCATTAACATGGAGAGTGACGTAGTTAATTCAGAAACAAAGGTTCTGAACTTAAAGAGGGGTAACTTTGAAGGTATGAGTCGTGAATTAGCTAAGATAGACTGGCAAATGACACTTAAAGGATTGACGGTGGATATGCAATGGCAGGCATTTAAAGGTTGCATGGATGAACTACAACAATTGTTCATCCCAGTTTGGCAAAAGAATAAATCAAGGAAGGTAATGCACCCATGGCTGACAAGAGAAATTAGGGATAGTATCAATTCCAAAGAAGTAGCATACAAATTAGCCAGAGAAAGTGGCTCACCTGAGGACTGGGAGAAATTCAGAGTTCAGCAGAGGAGGACAAAGGGCTTAATTAGGAAGGGGAAAAAAGATTATGAGAGAAAACTGGCAGAGAACATAAAAACGGACTGTAAAAGCTTTTATAGATATGTAAAAAGGAAAAGACTGATAAAGACAAATGTAGGTCCCCTGCAAACAGAAACAGGTGAATTGATTATGGGGAGCAAGGACATGGCAGACCAATTGAATAATTACTTTGGTTCTGTCTTCACTAAGGAGGACATAAATAATCTTCCAGAAATAGTAAGGGACAGAGGGTCCAGTGAGATGGAGGAACTGAGCGAAATACATGTTAGTAGGGAAGTGGTGTTAGGTAAATTGAAGGGATTGAAGGCAGATAAATCCCCAGGGCCAGATGGTCTGCATCCCAGAGTGCTTAAGGAAGTAGCCCAAGAAATAGTGGATGCATTAGTGATAATTTTTCAAAACTCGTTAGATTCTGGACTAGTTCCTGAGGATTGGAGGGTGGCTAATGTAACCCCACTTTTTAAAAAAGGAGGGAGAGAGAAACCGGGGAATTATAGGCCGGTTAGCCTAACGTCGGTGGTGGGGAAACTGCTGGAGTCAGTTATCAAGGATGTGATAACAGCACATTTGGAAAGCGGTGAAATGATTGGACAAAGTCAGCATGGATTTGTGAAAGGAAAATCATGTCTGACGAATCTCATAGAATTTTTTGAGGATGTAACTAGTAGAGTGGATAGGGGAGAACCAGTGGATGTGGTATATTTGGATTTTCAAAAGGCTTTTGACAAGGTCCCACACAGGAGATTAGTGTGCAAACTTAAAGCACACGGTATTGGGGGTAAGGTATTGGTGTGGGTGGAGAATTGGTTAGCAGACAGGAAGCAAAGAGTGGGAATAAACGGGACCTTTTCAGAATGGCAGGCGGTGACTAGTGGGGTACCGCAAGGCTCAGTGCTGGGACCCCAGTTGTTTACAATATATATTAATGACTTGGATGAGGGAATTAAATGCAGCATCTCCAAGTTTGCGGATGACACGAAGCTGGGTGGCAGTGTTAGCAGTGAGGAGGATGCTAAGAGGATGCAGGGTGACTTGGATAGGTTGGGTGAGTGGGCAAACTCATGGCAGATGCAATTTAATGTGGATAAATGTGAAGTTATCCACTTTGGTGGCAAAAATAGGAAAACAGATTATTATCTGAATGGTGGCCAATTAGGAAAAGGGGAGGTGCAACGAGACCTGGGTGTCATTATACACCAGTCATTGAAAGTGGGCATGCAGGTACAGCAGGCGGTGAAAAAGGCGAATGGTATGCTGGCATTTATAGCGAGAGGATTCGAGTACAGGAGCAGGGAGGTACTACTGCAGTTGTACAAGGCCTTGGTGAGACCACACCTGGAGTATTGTGTGCAGTTTTGGTCCCCTAATCTGAGGAAAGACATCTTTGCCATAGAGGGAGTACAAAGAAGGTTCACCAGATTGATTCCTGGGATGGCAGGTCTTTCATATGAAGAAAGACTGGATGAACTGGGCTTGTACTCGTTGGAATTTAGAAGATTGAGGGGGGATCTGATTGAAACGTATAAGATCCTAAAGGGATTGGACAGGCTGGATGCGGGAAGATTGTTCCCGATGTTGGGGAGGTCCAGAACGAGGGGTCACAGTTTGAGGATAGAGGGGAAGCCTTTTAGGACCGAGATTAGGAAAAACTTCTTCACACAGAGAGTGGTGAATCTGTGGAATTCTCTGCCACAGCAAACTGTTGAGGCCAGTTCATTAGCTATGTTTAAAAGGAAGTTAGATATGGCCCTTGTGGCTACAGGGGTCAGGGGGTATGGAGGGAAGGCTGGGTTCTGAGTTGGATGATCAGCCATGATCATAATAAATGGCGGTGCAGGCTCGAAGGGCCGAATGGCCTACTCCTGCACCTATTTTCTATGTTTCTATGTTTCTATGTTAACCACTTGGCCACGCGCCAACACGATCTCATTTAACCATTAGAATAACTAAACAAATAAATGAAGCAAATATAGCGAGTGTATATTGAGTGATACAATATGAGTAGCTACAGTAGAAAAAACTGATATATTTGACCTTGTGGACAGCTCTCAGGAGTGGAATCCTTATGTAACCTGAAACTGCCTGTACTTGGACGTGTACTTAAAGAGTTGTGATCGGCAGGGTAGGGACAAAATGCGAGATCAAAATCAAGTTGCTTTGTTCATTTTCTACCAAAATCTAAGTTCAAAGTTCAAAGTTAATTTATTAACGAAATATGTTTGTGTCACCATGTATAACCCTAAGAGTCATTTTCTAGTAGGCATACTCAATAAATCCATAACAGAATAATAACCATTATAGAATCAATGCAAGACCGCCACAGCTGGGCAGAAAGTGTTGAATGGGCTCCTTACATACTGCATTGATTCTATGAATTTTGCTGTATAAATGCAAGTTATCACAATTGTCCCAATAACACAACTGATATTCTCAATGTGATGTTACCAAGCATCTTACTCCTATGCTTTAATTTTGTGGATTCACTGTAGCGTTAATCTACATCTCCTTTTCTTCATGTGAATCATTAAATTTATGTATAACTCTTGTAGTATTCTATTTACCACTTGCTCTTCTGAGCATATGGACAGGCCGTGGAAGCCTCTTAGTGGTATGTCCTGTCTTTGAGTTATTAATATTCTCCTCTTTTCTACATAAACTGCAGGATTGACCTACATAACAAAATGTCCTTGCTTTGGTCTATTAGTTGGAGGACATTGGGCAAAATTCTGCTTGGCTCTGTCGTGCTCCGTTCAATAATCTGTGGGAATCATTGTTGCAGGCACATTGTGAATGCCTGCAAACTTCCCTTTTCTCCTGACAAACTCCTACCTCCTTTGTAGGTTGCACAGATTCAACAAATTTGGGTCAGTATTAGAGAAAACCATAAAAGTATACAATGTTGAAGATGAAGTTAAATGTTTGTCTCAATAAATTCAGATAATATTTTATGGTGAAAAAGAACCTTACTACAACTTGGGCTTACATACTGTCTTTAAAATCATATGCATTCCACTTTATTTATGAACAACAATATGCAAAATCATGTGGTATAAATCAAGGGGGGGTGTATGTGTAGGCATATCAGCAGATTATCTCAGATCACATTTTTCACTTCATGGACATGAGGGGAAATAAGCAGATTATTTGGGAACCACAATGTTGATGTACAGGTGCTTACTGTGTGTAAGTGGTTTGCTGAATTTCCTATGTTTTGAGTCTGCTTTACAAATCCAAGTCTTCCTTTCTGTGCATGTGAGATGATATTCCATCTGACAATGTTAGCAGATGCAAACTTATTTTTAAGAGTATATTTTTGCTACGACAACGAGAAGTAAAATATTCTGGTTCCACTAATTAAATACCCCTTGGGTGTTCCTTTACTTTCTCTA
This sequence comes from Mobula hypostoma, assembly GCF_963921235.1. Classification (NCBI taxonomy): domain Eukaryota; kingdom Metazoa; phylum Chordata; class Chondrichthyes; order Myliobatiformes; family Myliobatidae; genus Mobula; species Mobula hypostoma. The sequence goes on along the minus strand of NC_086111.1, from coordinate 26,835,896 downwards.
CTTGAAAACAAAACAAACACTATTAGCGTATGATCCTAAGGTACCATTCGGATTGGTTATTTTTTAACTTCATGAAAGGTTGGGTTTGGGCCGAATTGAGGCAGTGGGTTCTGGGCCAGCGTGCATATCGAACTGGCAGGGCCCTGCTCCGAAAGTGAGGAACCACCTACTCCTTGGCTAGGTTAAGCACTGGGCTAGATTGAAAAGGTTGGTGGTGTCGGGGTCAGAGGCAAGGGATGCTCTGGTGTTTGGCTTGCTGTTCCAAGAGTTTTACTTATTTTGGACCTGAACTGTATCTGAATCACAATCAGAATCAGGTTTGATACACCAGCATCCGAGAGGTGATTGATAAGTTCATGGCCTAAGGTAGAAGGAGTCAATTTTAGAAAGCCAAGCACATTTATTTTTTAACATAGCCTCCTCCTACATATACACACTTAGTCCAGCAGTCGTGGAGCATACAGATCCCTTCTTTGTAGAAGTCAGCATCTTGGACCTCCAGAAAGTGGTCCACGGGGTGATTGATAAGTTTGTGGCCTAAGGTAGAAGGAGATGAGTTGTTAACTTCAAACTTTCTGCATCATCACTCAAAGAGTTGAACTGCATGTGCATGTAACTAGAGCTGTATAACTCATCTCCTTCTACCTTAGGCCACAAACTTATCAATCACCCCTTGTATGTCATGAAATTTGTACTTTAGTGGCAGCAGTGCAATGTAATACATGATAATATAGAAAAAAATTAAGTCAATTACAGTAAATATATATGTATAAAATAGTTAAATAAACATAGTGCAAAAACAGAAATGATATAAAAAAGGTGAGGTAGAGTCCATTTGTTCAATGTCTATTTAGGAATTGGATGAAAGAGGGGAAGATGTTCCTGAATCACTGAGTGTGTCCCCTGAGGCTTCTGTACCTCCTTCCTGATGGTAACAATGGGAAACAGGCATGTCGGAGGTGATGGTGATCCTTAATGATGGACGCTGCCTTTCTGAGGCACTGCTCTTTGAAGATGTATTGGCTACAATGGAGGCTAGTACCCAAGATGGAGCTGACTAATTTGTCAACTTTCTGTAGCTTGTTTCGACCCTGTGCAGTAGCCCTCCATCCCTCTCCCCCCCTCATACCAGACAGTGATACAGCCTGTCAGAATGCTCTCCACAGTACACCTGTAGAAATTTACAAGAGTTTCAGGTGATAAACCAAATCCCTCAAACTCCTAATGATACATGGTCGCTGTCTTGCCTTCTTTATAGCTGCATGAGTATGTTAAGACCAGGTTAGATCCTCAGAGATCTTAACACCCAGGAACTTGAAATTGCTCACCCTCTCCACTTCTGATCCCTCTATGGGGATTGGTTCATGTTCCCTCATCTTACCCTTCCTGAAATCCACAATCAGCTCTTTGGTCTGACTGATGTTGAGTGTAAGGTTGTTGCTGCGACACCACTCAACTAGTTGGCATATCTCACTCCTGTACTATTCTCCATCTGAGATTCTACCAACAATGGTTGCATCATCAGCAACTTTATAGATGGCATTTGAACTATACCAAGCCACACAGTCATAGGTATCGAGAGTGGGCTAATCACAGATCTCTGACGTGTGTCTGTGTTGATTGTTCTGTGAGAGGAGGTATTATTACCAATCTGCACAGAATGTGGCCCTCCGGTTTGGATGTTGAGGATCCAATTGCAGAGGGAGGTACAGAGGCTCAGGTTCTGTAGCTTTTCGATCAGTACTGTGGGAATAATAGTGTCAAATGCTGAGCTATAGTCAACGAACAGTATCCTGACAGAGGTGCTTGTGTTGTCCAGGCAATCTAGGGCTGTGTGAAGAGCCATTGAGATTGCGTCTGTTGTAGACATATTGTGCTGATAGGCAAATTGCTGTGCGCCCAGGTCTTTGCTGCGGTAGTAGTTGATTCTAGCCATGACCGAACTCGCAAAGCATTTCATCACTGTAGATTTGAGTGCTACTGGATGATAGTCATTAAAGCAACTCACACTACTCTTCTTGGGCACTGATATACCATAATGGTTGTCCCTTTGAAGAATATGGAAACTTCCAACATTAGCACTGAGAGGTTGAAAATGTCCCTGAATACTCCCAAAATTTGGTTGGCACAAGTTTTCAGAGTCCTTACCAGGTACTCCATCAGTGCCTGCTGCCTTGCGAGTATTCACCCTCTTGACAGATAGCCTGATATTAGCCTCCGATCAGAGATCACAGGGTCACTGGGTGCAGCAGGGATTGTCACAGTTATAGTTATATTCTCCCTTTCAAAGGGGGCTAGAAGGCATTGAGCTTGTCTAGGAGCAAATCATCACTGCCATTCATGATGTTGGGTTTCACTTTGTAGTAAGTAACATCCTGCAAATCCTCAAACACGAGGAATTCTGCAGGTGCTGGAAATTCAAGCAACACGCATCAAAGTTGCTGGTGAACGCAGCAGGCCAGGCAGCATCTCTAGGAAGAGGTACAGTCACCGTTTCGGGCCGAGACCCTTCAAATCCTGCAAATCCTGTCAGAGTTGAGGTGCCTCCGATGTCACCTCCAACCTCACTTGGAATTGTTTCTTCGCTCTTGAAATAGCCCTCTGCAAGTCATACCTGCTTTTTTAAACCTGGATCACCAGACTTAAATGTCACCAATCTAGCCCTCAACAGACAACAGTTGGTTTGAGAATGTACGGCAAGTTTTCATAGGCACACACTCATCCACACAGGTTTTAATGAAGTTAGTAACAATTGTGGCATACTCATCCAGATTTGACGATGAATCCCTGTACACAGTTCAGTCCACTTATTCGAAGCAGTCCTGTAGGCGCTCCTGTGCTTCCTTTGTCTATACTTTCTTGGTCCTCATTACTGGTGCTGCAGTCTTCTGTCTCTGCCTATACTCAGGGAGTAGAAGTACAGGCAGGTGATCAAACTTTCTGAAGTGTGGGCATGGAATAGCACTGTAACACTTGACAGTGGTGTAACAGTGGTCCAGTGTGTTGTTTGCTCTGGTATTACAAATGATTTGCCGATGGTAATTACTTAGTAACTTTCTTAGGTTTGCCAGGTTAAGATCCCCCAAAATGGAGGTGAAGGCATCCAGGTGTGCTGTTTCGTGCATGTTGATCACATTGCTCAGATCATCTAGAGCTTGTTTGACATTGGATTGAGGTGGAATGTACTCTGCTACCAAAATAATTGCTAAAATCTCCCACGACAGGTAAAATAGCTGACACAACTTTGTGAGATATTCCAAGTCTGGTGAGCAGAACTGGGACATCATTGACACACTTGTGCACTGAGAGAAGCTGATCATGAGGCATACGTCTCTACCTTGTGCGGAGCACAGAAGCACCACAGGGATCGGTACTTAGTCCCCTGATCCAGTCGACTTACACCTATGACTGTGTGGCTAAGTACAGCTCCAACACCATATAAAAGTTTGCAGGTGACTCCTCTGATGCGGGATGTATCAAATGTGGTGATGAATCAGCACACAGGAGGGAAATTTAAAAAACTGACTGAGTGGTGTAATAACAGAAACTTCTCACTGAATGTTAATAAGACCAGGGAATTGATTGTAGACCTCAGGAAAGGGCAACCAGAGGTCCATGAGCTAGCAATCACCAGAGGATCAGAGATGGAGAGGGTCAGTCACTTTAAATTCCTGGGCTTCACTATCTCAGAGGACCAATCCTGGACCCATCATCTAAATACTACTGTGAAGACAGCACGACAGTACCTCTACTTCCTCAGGCATCTGTGGAGGTTTGACATGTCATCAAAAACCTTGGCAAACTTGTAAAGATATGTGGTGGATGGTGTGCTGACTGGCTGCATTACGGCCCAGTATAGGAACACCAATGCCTTTGAGCGGAAAATCTTCCAAAAGGTAGTGGTTTTGTCCCAGTACATCATGCATAAAACCCTCCCAACCACTGAGCACGTTGACATAAAACGTTGCGATATCGTCAAAGATCCTCACCACCCAGGCCATGCTCTTTTCTCGCTGCTGTCATCAGGTAGAAGGCACAGGTGCCTCAGGGCTCACACCACCAGGTTCAAGAATAGTTACTACACCTCTTATACACCTCTAATAGTTACATCCAGCTCTTGAACAAAAGGGGATAGCTACACTCATTTAAGAATTCTGTTATCTTGTTATTTCATGCTCGTCATTTATTGCCATTTATTTATATCTGCTTTTGCGGTTTGCTTACAGTTAACATTTCCTGATGTTTGCAGTTTACAGTTACTGTTCTATAGATTTGCTAAGTATGCTTGCAGAAAAAGATTCTCAGGGTTGTATGTGGTGACATGTATGTACTCTGATAATAAGTTTTACTTTGAACTTTGAGTGAAGATTCACATCATGAACTCATCTCTGTAGCATCATGTTCATTTCAGAAGAAAGACTGCATTTTGTAGCATTTGTCATGATCTTATTAGTATATTCCCAAGTGCCCTACAAGACAATATTTTGTGAAGTGTAATTGTTGTTGCAATATTGGAAATCAACAGCCAATCTGTTTACGGTGAGACTCCAAACACAGTAATGTTAAGACAGCCAAATAATTTTGGTGATATCACTGAAACACACCAGCCAACTTAATAAGATAGTAATATTGTTTGTATAACCCACCGAAAATAAGTAAAATGCCGAGGGCTTTTGTACCAAATCTCATTGTTTAATTTGTTACACAATGCAGAAGTGCTGCTGTCTCCCATCTTCCATCTGTTGGAGCTTAATGGTAATCTGTTACCCTTTCTCTGCCAATTTGGCATTTTTACGTTTCCTTTGGTTGTTTGACATCTGAAGGAATAGGCCTCAAATTTGTTGTAATTATGATGGTTAAGCTACTCATATTCACCATCATTAAAGCAGCTTTGGATTTTGGCTGCTGCGTGGTTTGTTGTGCACAGGCTGAAGCTGCGTTCAGTGATTCTGCCGTCCTCCATGATCTATGCTGTGTGCAACCATTTCCATCACAGTCAAACACGACCACGCTAACAGATGTGAACATAAAAGAAACAAGAGCAGCCAGGCCTCTCGAGCCTGCCGCGCTGAGCTACGCTGACTCGGCTGTGTGTTGTCTCAACCTGTGTGACAGTGATGCTGCTGGAAGCAGGTTTTTCGTTGTACCTGCATTTCACAGTACTTGCACAATAGACTCAACTGGACTTGCCTTGAGATCCACGACATTACAAACATGCAAACTCAATCAAAAGCTATAAAACCATATCCATGGAAATAAATATTCACATAATTTTTAAAAATTACTTTTAAAATTAAAATTAATACTCTCGCCTCTCACTAATATTCTCCGAGCTATCCTACTCCAGAGGAATGAATGGAGTTGAAGAACCCAGGCATGGTTATACCTGGCACAGGTGAGAAGACCACCACTACTTTAACATTTCCTGTCAGAGTCAGCTTACTACAGACATTCCTGTGCCCAGTGTCACTTTCTTCTGACATACAGTACATCAATCTATCTTATGTTCTTACATATAATCATTTTGCTTTTCTTTATTATTTTGTTCTTTATCTTGCTGTGTTTTTTTTTTGTTGTGCATTTTTTTCTTTCCCCTTTACACTTGTGGACTGGAAATAACATCATCTTACATCTTGAATCTTAAAATGCAAGAAAAGTTCAAAACATTTAAATACATTTAGGTGAACATTTATATCAGTCAGATAATTAAAATAAATCATAATTCACCAGAAATTACCTTATCTCCCTCAGAGATCTTCCTCTCCAGTGGAATGAATGAAATCAAAGAACCCAGACATGTCATACCTGGCATGGTGAGAGGATAACTATTTCATGGTAACTGCAAGAAAACAGCAGGAAGTTGGCTGTTCATCACTCGAGCTTGAAAGTGTTTTGGATTGTCAATTAGACTCTCAAGCAAAACGAACTGCTTTTAAATCATAGTGGTCGCTCCGTGTCCTCCTGAAGACAACAACCATCTCTTTTGTTTTGTTCACATTCAGAGACAGGTTGTTGGCTCTGCACCAGTCCAGTAGCTGCTGCACCTCCTCTCTGTATGCTGACTCATCATTCTTGCTGATGAGTGCCTCTTTCACATCAGACGGTTGAGGAAGTTTGGTATGGGCCCCTAAACCCTAAGAACTTTCTAAAGGGCACAATTGAGAGCATCCTGATTGGCTGCATCACTGCCTGGTATGGGAACTGTACCTCCCTCAATCGCAGGACTCTGCAGAGAGTGGTGCGGACAGCCCAGCGCATCTGTAGTCATGAACTTCCCATGATTCAGGACATTTACAAAAACAGTTGTGTAAAAAGGACCCGTAGGATCATTGGGATCCTGAGTCACCCCAACTACAATCTATCCAGCTGCTACCATCGCTAAACGGTACCACAGCATAAAAGCCAAGACCACCAGGCTCCAGGACAGCTTCTTTCACCAGGCCGTCAGACTGATGAACTCATGCTGATTTGAGTGTATTTCTATGTTACATTGACTGTTCTAGTCATTATAAATTATTATATATTACTATGATTGCACATTGCACATTTAAATGGAGACATAACGTAAAGATTTTTACTCCTCATGTATGTGAAGGATGTAAGAAATAAAGTCAATTCAATTCAATTCTTCCTCCGATCCCTGCTGAAACCTCTGGACCTTACAGTGAACCACTGCCATTTGAATTTAGATATCCTTTTTGCTTTGCTATTTCCTACTATCTTTGCTTGCACCTTTGCTGTTTCCTACCATCTGCTACATGTGTGTCCCTCATAATCTTAAGCACTTCTCTCAGGTCCCTTTTGAGCCTGTTCTGACCCCAGGAGAACCTTTGTATCCGGATCGCCTTATAGTGGAAACAGTCCATACCATAAAGCATCCTGGTGGCTCACCTTATAGTGGAAACAATCCATACCATAAAGCATCCTGGTGGCTCACCTTTTCACTGCCTCCAGTGCAATCAAAGTCGAAGTCAAGTTCACTGCCATGTGCACAAATATGTGCATGCAGAGTTGCAATGAAAAACTTACTTTCATGAGCATCACAGGCAAATAACATCATATAAGCAGGATTCATAAGAAAAACACAAAAATGATACACATTTTTTCCAAGAAATAACAGAAGTAGAACCGAAATCGACAAAATCTATTTCAATGCAAAGTGATCAAAGTGATTATGCTGTTGTTAAACTGTAGTGATAAGAGTTGTGCCAGATGGTTCAGGAACCAGATATTTGCAGGGTAGAAGGTATTCTTGAATCTAGTGGTGTGACACTTCAGACTTCTGTATGTCCTCCCTGATAATAGCTGTGAGATCTTGGCGTGGCCCAGATGGTAGGGTTATTGATAAAGAATGTTGTTTTCTTGGGGCAGCACCTTCTGTAGATACTACCAATGGCAGGGATGGATGATGTGCCGGCCAACTATTCTCTGCAGCTTCTTATATTCCTGTACGTTCAGATTGCTGAACCAGAACATCATCTATCCAAACAGGAAACATTCAAGGGTACATCCGCATGAGTTTGTTAGAGCACTCAGTGACAAGCTGAACCTCTTTGCCCTTCTGAGAAGGTAAATATGCTTGCGACTGCATACATATGCTAGGTCCCAGATAGGTCATCTGATGTGTTAATATCCAGCAGTTCAAAGCTGCTGACTCACTCTGCTGCAGATCAATTCCCTGGTGCAGTTGCTCATCCTTTGCTCTTCTATGGTGTGACGACCAGAACTATGCACTGTTCTTCATTGGCCCATTCAGCTGGTTTAATATTTTATGCCCCAGCTAATAAAGGCAAGTATCCAATGAGTCCTTTTGAACACATCTTGGAAATTCAGATATCAAGGAAGGGAAAGAGCAAGAGAACTGCTTAAAAAAAAACTGAACATCTTTTAGATCCAGCATTCCTGCATTTTAAGATTTTGCGGAACAGTAGCTGAACTTCTTTCAAATTTATTGTTTTGCTTTATGTCGAAGTTTTATATTATACATCAATGTTAAAAGTAATGAATCAAATAAAACACTAATAAAACTCTGGGAAATATAGCCAGGGGAGATGTTGTTGCAACAGAATGTAAGCCTGTTGAAGCTTTCCAAAACACAGACTGGAGAACAGAATGAGGGGTCAATTATGGCATGCTGTTTAATAGGTTTCAACCAACATTTTGGAGTCTATGAAGAATATGGGATTTGCAGCAAAAATATATCTTATAAAACGAGTCAACAAAGACATGGCCCCCAGAGGTTTTCTGAATCCTGATCCTGCTGATCCATTATAGAAACATAGAAACATAGAAAACCTACATCACAATACAGGCCCTTCAGCCCACAAAGTTTTGCCGAACATGTCCCTACCTTAGAAATTACTAGGCTTACCCATAGCCCTCTATTTTTCTAAGCTCCATGTACCTGCCCAAAAGTCTCTTAAAAGACCCAGTGACAGCAGATTATGACAGCAGATGTACAGATTTTGGTGAACGGATACAAAAAGAAGAAGAAGAAGGCTATCAGAATCAGGTTTATTATCACTGTTTAATATGACATAAAATATGTTGTTTTGTGGGAGCAGTACAATACAAAGACATAAAATTGCTATAAATTGCAAAGCCAATAAATAGTGTAAGAAAAGTGAACAATGGGATCGTGTTCATGGATTCATTGATTGGTCTGACATCTGATGGTGGAGATGAAGAAGCTGCTTCTGAATAGTTGAGTGTGGGTCTTCAGGCTTCTGTGTCTCCTCCATGATGGTGGTAACGAGAAGAGGGCATGTCCTGGTTGGTGAGGGTCCTTAAAGATGGATGCTGCCTTCCTGAGGCACCGCCTCTTGAGGTTATCCTCAATGCTGGGGAGGGCTGTTTCTGTGGTGGAGCTCGCTGAGTCTATAAGCCCCTGTAGACTCTTGCAATCCTGTGCGTTGGAGCCTCCATGAAAGGTTGTGAAATAACCAGTCAGAAAGCTTTCCACCATAAATCTGTAGAAATTAGCAAAAATCGTTATCAAATTTCCTCAAACATCTCACGAAGCAGGCTTGCTGGCCTGCCTTCTTTATCATTGCATCAATTACAACAGATCGTCAGAGATGTTGACACCCTAGAACTGACCCCTCAATGAGAACTGGTGTGAGTTCTCCTGACTTCCATTCCTGAAGTCCTCAGTCAATCTTACGTTCTTGCTGCTGTTAAATGTGAGTTTGTTGTGACACTATTCAACCATCCCACTCATGTACAGTACACCTCCTCATTGCCATCTAAGATTTTCCCAACAGCAGTGGTATCTGTCAGTGGATTAGTGTATCGTTGATGACATTAAATATTGTGGAGACATGATATTCTTACACTATAGAAGAAGGAAGTTCAAATCATTCAAATATGTGCCATCATTATGTTAGAGCTACTCACAGTACTTCCACTGCAACCATGCACTTTCACTATCCTTCAGGTATTTAGATGTATTTGTAATTGAAACTGCAAACTTCTGCCTAGCGTCCTTCCTAACTGTTAGCTTTTATATCAATTATTTATCCTCTCCACCTTGTTGAATATTGACCCTCCTTCGGTCTGTTGGATGGACTCATCATAATCTCAAAAGCCAAAGCCCCTTCAAGCTCTCCATTTCCCCTACTATACAGACTTTTGACTCATAACCTGGTGTTTAATTAAAGATAGAAACAGCTAGAAACATTTAGCATTTCAGGCAGCATCTAAGGAGGACGAAACAGAGATAATGTTCAATGTCAAACACAAGAGATTCTGTGGATGTGATCATCATCCTTGAAGATTACTCTTCAATTCATGAAGTGTCATGGAAATCCAGGAGAATATGACATCCTTATTTTGTTGATGAATGCTGGGACTGTAATGGAATTCAATTATTTTACTGCAATTCATTGATCCTCGCCTAGCAAAATGTCCAAAATGTCATTCCTTCATTCTTGGTCTTGATACACTTTTGCTGCTTGAAAGGAAAGAAATTATTTTTAGTTTGAGACCGATAAACATATAATTTCCATTAAAATGGAAGGATCAAGGCTCAAGGATCAACTTTATTTGCCATATACATCCAGTAGCAATTTTATTAGGTACCATCCGTACATAAAAATAAAGGTCCACTGCTTGTACATGCCTGGTCTTCTGCTGCTGTAGCAATAGAATATAAGCCTGTTGAAGCTTGGGATTTACTCTGTGCCACACAGCACACCATGCCCAGTTGTGAAAGAAGACTAAATTGCGTTAAGTTAAGTATTATGTTTCCCTTTGTGCTACAATCGCTGGTGTACATCATTTGATCCAATTCAATAATCAGAAATGATGTGTTATGGGAGAAGATGGGCATGAAGGCTTCTTTTTGAACAAATTTAAGACTGGACAACCAGGCACAAATAAATTAATTAATTAATATGCACACATCTTGCAGCAGGAAAGCTCTATTCACACTTAGAAATAACCTGTGAATATACTGTGCTAAGACAGACATCTACCAGTCCCACTAAGGCTTGTATAAGTAAGAACATCAAAGGTTATAGGGAGAAGGCAAGATATTGGGATCTATCATGAAAGCAAGAATATCTGTCAGAAGTACACTTCAATCTCACTGGAGGGATTTAAATTTTGTAAAGCTTTAACATTATTTTAAATGCATTGCTTTAGAGTTTACATGTTCACCATTTCATGTCCTCCTCAATACACACCCAAGGCTTAATTGGCAGATTTCCTGTTAGTATCTGGCAGGGTAAATGTTCTTCAACTATTTTAATTTTGCAAGAAATGGATTGAAATAAAGTAGAGGTTTGTCCTGTTACTACGCACTCTTACAAATTTCTATATTTGTATAGTGGAGACTGGTTGCATCACAGTCTGGCATGAAGGCACCAATGTACGGATTCACGAGGGAATACAGGGCGTTACAGGTTTAGCCAGCTCCATCACGGACACATCTCTCCCCACCATCAGGGATAACTTGAAGTGGTGGTTCACAGTTTAAAGTTCAAAGTAAATTTATTATCTAAGTACATATACACCCCTGAGAAATATTTTCTTATGCAAAATCACAGTAAATACAAGAAACACAGTAGAATTAATAAAAGACTACTCCCAGTATGACAGATGTGCCTCAAAAGGGTGGTATCGATCCTTGAGGATCAACACCATCCAGGTTATTCCCTCTTCTCATTATTACTCTCAGGGAGGAGGTACAGGAGCTTGAAGACTGACACTCAATGATTCAGGGGCAGCTTCTTCCCCTCCGACATCAGATTTCTGAATGGTCCATGAACACATAAACACTACCTCATTGTACCTTTCATTTTGCTCTATTTATTTATTTTGTAATTTATAGTCACTTTATTTCTTAGTACCGTACTGCTGCCGTAACACAACTAATTCCATGTTATATAAGTCAGTGGCAATAAATTAAATTCTTCTTTGTCACTTACAAGCTCTCCTATTCTATTTGTAGCTCTACGTTAATTTAGGAGATTACTTTCAGTGATACTGTGCTGTATGGGCAAGTAGGGCTGCCAACATGAAGGAAATCTACTGTCCATGAAAGAGTAGGGATAACTCATCAGATTTATAGAAATACATGGTGTTAGCCCATGAAGAACAATGATCTTTCAAGTCTAAAAGGAAGTGAACTATAACCATGGCTACTTAATTCAAAGGGACATTTTAAAGGAAATGGTTTGAGGTCATTGTAACTAAGGTCCTCAAGTCATGTAGGTCATGCAGGTTAAATGGCACCTATTTTGGAGGCTGCTGAAGTTCTAAAGTGAAATGTGATCCAGCCAACCTGACATGTACCTTTAACAGAAAATGAGTGATAATTAATAGTAATTTACTCATCATGACAGAAGACAAGTAAACTGGAGGAGTGCAGGGAGCTGGATTAATAATGGGTTTGTAAATTGGAACCTGGATGCAAATTATACAAGCTGCTGCAATTTGCATTCCAAGAACCTCTCTTCATGCATGTTCCTATCCCTGGCTCTGTTGTTTCAACTTCCCATTTTCTTAAAGGAAATATCACAGGATTTTCTGGCTGCTTAATATAAATGGATGAATGATTAAGTTAACTTTAAATGACATGAGTAAATTGAATTGAATTGAATTAACTTTATTTCTTACATCCTTCATATACATGAGGAGTAAAAATCTTTTTGTTACGTCTCCACCTAAATGTGCAATGTGTAATCATAGCAATTTATAATAATTTATAATAAATAGATCAGTCAATGTAACATAGAAATACACTCAACATGAGTTAATTTGTCTGATGGCCTGGTGGAAGAAGCTGTCCCAGAGCCTGTTGGTCCTGGCTTTAATGCTGTGGTACTACTGCCCTGATGGCAACAGCTGGAATAGATTGTGGTTGGAATGGTTTGGGTCTCCAATGATCCTATGGGCCCTTTTTACATACCTGATCTTGTAAATGTCCTGAATCATGGGAAGTTGACAACTACAGATGCACTGGGCTGTCCACATCACTCTCTGCAGAGTCTTGCAACTAAGGAGGTACAGTTCCCATATCAGGCAGTGATGCAGCCAGTCAGGATGCTCTCAACTGAGCCTCTGTAGAAAGTTCTGATGATTTGGGGCCCACACCAAAATTCCTCAACCGTCTGAGATGAAAGAAACGCTGTTGTGCCTTTTTCACCACACAGCTGGTGTGTACAGACCATGTGAGGTCCTCGGTGATATGGATGCAGAGGAACTTAAAGCTGCTTACCCTCTCAACCCCAGATCCATTGATGTCAATAGGGGTTAGCCCGTCTCCATTCCTCCTGTAATCCACAACTGGCTCCTTTGTTTTGTGACATTGAGAGACAGGTTGTTTTCTTGACACCACTGAGTCAGAGAGATGACTTCTTCCCTGCAGGCCACCTCTTTATTGTTTAAGATAAGGCCAATCAATGTAGTGTCATTGGCAAATTTAATTAGCAGATTGGAACTGTGGGTCATGATACAGTCATAGATGCACAGATAATAAGGGATGGGACTCAGTATGCAGCCCTGAGGGGCTCCTGTGTTGAGAGTCAGAGGGTTGGAGGTGAGGGAGACCACTCTTACAACCTGCTGCCCATTGAATTATTATTCTTGTAACTTTTGGTGCCCAGTGACACAATATGTACAGTCCACAGGGCAAAGATTCCTTCCACAACATGCTGGAGGAACTCAGCAGGTCGGGCAGCATCCGTGGAAAAGATCGATCAACGTTTCGAGCCAGAACCAGGTGAATGATGTCCTGACGAAGGGTTCCGGCCGATCTTTTCCACAGATGCTGCCTGACCTGCTGAGTTCCTCCAGCGTGTTGTGAATGTTGCTTTGACCCCAGCATCTGCAGATTATTTTGTGTTAAAGATTCCTTCCATACTCACACTTTGTGGGCTTATTGTGTTAGAGCAAGTGCTGGGATTGTTTTTCCATTATTATTCTTTTGCTCAGTTGTCACCAACTGGCTAGATTGTAATTTTTTAGCTATCTGAGCAGAATGGGAGGTAGATTTCTGTGGAGCATTGGAGAGGGAACACATTATCAGAAGGTCTCTTCAGTTTGCAAATCAGAAGCGAACACAGGTTGATCAGGAAGTGCGACTACATGATCAGATCTGGGTGAAGTGTCATTTTTAATGGTGTCAGCACTGTGGCTGGTCACAAACTCATAGGCTATCACTTTCCTCTGCTGCCCAATGAACTCTGGTGCTGACTAGTCCCCTACAAGGCTGCTGTTGTCTTCTCTGGCTCTTTCATCAGTAGTTCCCTCTCAGCAGTGGTTGTCCTGCAATGCGGTTGTGTAATATGCCGAAATCATTGAATAGCCATGAGAGAATGGGGGAAGTGCGATGCTGTTGAATGGCTCAAACTACCAATCGTTAAATATGGGCAGTATGATGGGAGAAAGGAATGTTAGAGTGAAGAGTTTGTTTGTAGGTGAATGATGATCTGTCCAACAGGAACCACAGCTTTTCAGTTAAGCCCCCAATAGGTTGTTATCAAATACAAAATTGAGTTATACTAGCTTTCTGTTGAGCAGAATAGAAATGAGAAGAAATAAAGCATTTGCTTATTTTTCCTTGGTAAATGAGATTGTTCCTCTCCAGTGTCATCTGTTCAACCTTGAAGATAATCCTCCTGAGGAAAAACATCATTAAGTTTTGGGGCTTATTTTATGTATTTTGTTCTTTGCTCATCGCTGAGAAAAATTGCCAAAAACTGTATATTTATTAAACACAAGAGATACTGCAGATGCTGGAAATCCAGAGCAACACACACAAAATACTGAAGGAACTCACTAGGTAGACAGCATCTATGCAGACGAATAAACAGTCAACCTGTTGGGCTGAAATCCTCCTTTTTTCAGCCAGTGACTATCAGAAACGCACAGCTTTTCACTGCATTCAGAAGCTCTAGCAAAACCCTTTAGCACATGTTAAACGTGAAGTACCTTTTCTTTATTAGTGTTTTAATGCAAGCTAACTCTTTGGAAATCATAAATTCAAGTTATTCTACAAGTATGTTCAGTGAACTACATTGATTATATTTGAATTATTCCTCATTTGCAATATGCAGTTTTACCCGATCATAATCTATCACCAAATATTCCCTCTGAAAACCTAAAATTTAATTTTTAATGCCCACCATTGGTCATATCTACAGGTGATGCTGCCTGAAGAAGGCGAGATCCATATCAAAGACACAAAATAATCTGCAGATGCTGGGGTCAAAGCAACACTCACAACACGCTGGAGGAACTCAGCAGGTCGGGCAGCACAAAGACTTCCGGCCCAAAACGTTGACTCATCGTTTCCACGGACGCTGCCCGACCTTCTGAGTTCATCCAGCATGTTGTGAGTGATCCATATCAAAGATCCTCACCATACGGGCCATGCCATCTTCTTGCAGGAGGTACAGAAGCCTGAAGCCATACACCACCAGGCTCGAGAATATCTATTTTGCTTCAGCTATCCAGTTATTGAACCATCTGGCAATACTCTAATCACAGCTGTTTAGCAAGACTGTGATCGCTTTGTCCTAAAATAAACTTGATTTTTTTTCTGTTCCAGTTGTATTCTTTCTTGCAAAAATTGTTTATATTTTATGTTTATGTTTAATTTATGTTTTTCTTGTCAATGCTGCTTATGTGACACTATGCACCTGTGATGTTGATGCAAGTAAACATTTTGTTGCACTCTGCATATTATATTTATGCACATGACAATAATCTCGACCTTGACTATGACTTTAAACCACCTAGTGTTTCAGAAGTGATAATTGCCTTAATAATTTCTGCTTCATAATCCTTACTTAATCGTTCTAAGAATTCCATCAAAAAAAGTCCATAACCAATGCTGGAACTAAAGTGCTAAGTAAATTAGAATTGAGAACATTTTACCAAGGAGAAGGTGAATTGAAATTTGTTCGGAGGAGAGGAAACCCTGGATAATTTTTCTTGTACATATTTCACAAGGCTAATTTTCAACCTCCCTTTGGATGCTTCAGCTAAGATCTATGCATTAAAAAACAGAATGGGTAGGTCTGCTTTCTACTCCCTATAAGCGTCTCTGTGTTTTCATGTTGAGTTTGTTGGACATTGCTCCATGGTGATGTATTTGGCAATACGTGCAAAATTTCACAGAAATTTATGGCATTCATCAGTTAATAGTCAAGAGGGGCAGGCTTCCACAGAGAGAAGCAGATTGCTTAACCCTGCAATCCAGATATAGTTTACCTGCCACTGTCCTGATCAGCGCCCCCTCAAGGACTACAGTAATTTCAACATGCTGGAAAATACAGATCGTTTGTGGAAATTCTGGTGGGTCATGAGCAGCTCTTTGAACGTCACACAGGTGATTCCACCACACTCTGTAACATAAGAGCTATGGGGAAGTTTGCAAGCATCGGCTTCGGGTAATGATGAAAGTGGGCTTGACTGACATGTTTTGTGTAGCTTAATGGCTGAACCATGGAATCATGTACTGCACAAGTTTAATTATTGGCCTTGCACAAGAATTGGTAGATGACGGTTATGTAAATATGCCTATCGATCAAAAGTTAGCTTACCTATTTTCTTAGTGCTGTGTTGACATCAGTCAGACACTCCCATTTTACTGTCCAAGATGTTGTCCTGTGCCTTTCCTTGATACTCGCAGATGTTGATCCAGGCACAATCTTAAGACCATAAGACAGAGGGGCAGAAAGAGGCTGTTTGGATGATCATGTCTGCTCTGCCAACTAATCATGGCTGATTTATTTTCCCTCTCAATCTCATTCTCCTGCCTTCTCCCCATAAGCTTTGACTCCCTTGCTAATCAAGTACCTTTCAACCCCTGCTTTAAATATATGTACCTAATTCAAGATTCAATATTCGTGGTTGTTTAATGTCGTTTCCAGTACACGTGTGAAGAAGAATAAAGTAATTGTTACTGTGCATCCGATATAGCACAAAACAACACACAAGATAAAGAACACAGTAATAAAAGATACACAATAAATATAAATACATGTAATAATTACGCACATAGATTGTTTGTATGCAACATAAAGTGACAATAGTCACAATCAGACCTACAGACACTTCGGTAGCTATCAACACTTCATATACATACAATCAATCTCTATACATAAGGTGACTCTGACAGGCAATGATAAAGTAGAAGTGGTGCAGGTTATGGTGGGGTGGGTTAGTGGGTGGATATGTTAACTGTTTTTGAGTCTGATGGCCCTGGTGTAGATGCTTCATAGCCCTCACCCTGATGGGAGTGGGACAAGCAGTCCATGAAGAGAGAGGGATCCTTCATGGTGTTCCTGGCCTTTCTCCAGCACTTCTCTCTATATGTCCTTGATGGTGGGTACACTGGTGCCAGTGATGCACTGGGCAGTTGTGCCTACCCATTGTATGATATTTCTGTCCACTGCAGTACAGTTTTTGTACCATGCAGTGATGCAGCAGGTTAGGATGTTGTCTCCTGACCATCTGTTAAAGGACCTGGTTATTCATAAGACCATAAGGGATAGGAGATGAAGTAGGCAATTCAACCCATTGAGTTTACCCCAATGTTCCATCATAGCTGACCCAGTTCCCCTCTAAACCTTATTCTTCAGCTTTTCCCGATAACCCTTCTCGCCCTGACTAATCAAAAACCTCCACAGTCACCTGTGACAATGAATTCCACAGACTCACCACCCTCTGCCTAATGAAATTCCTCCTCTTCTCCATTCTAAATGGATGTTCCACTTTTCTGAGATGTGCATCTGCACGTCCACACTATCTAAGCCTTTCAACATTCAGTAGGTTTCAATGAGATCCTCCCTCATTCTTCGAGGCCCAGAGTCATCAAACGTTATTCATACGATAATCCTTTCATTCCCGGCATTATTCTCTTGAACTTGTTCTGAACCCACTATAATGTCAGCACATCCTTTCTTAGATAAGGGGCCCAAAGCTTCACAATACTCCACGTAAGGCTTCATCAGTGTCTTATAAAGCTTCAACATCAATCCTTGCTCTCATATTCTAGTCTTCTCAAATTGAATGCTAACATTGCATTCGCCTTCCTCATCACCAGCTCAACCTGCAAGTTAACCTTCACGGAATTCTGCACGAGTATTCCCAACTACCTTTGCACCTCAGATTTTTGAATTCTCTCTCCATTTAGAAAATAGTTTATGTTTTTGATCCTTCTATCAAAGTGTATGGTCACACAATTCCAGACACTGTATTCTATCTGCTACTTCTTTGCCCATTCTCCTAATCGAAGTCTTTCTTCAGCCTCCCTGCTTCATCGACACCACCTGCCCCTCCACCTTCATAGTGTCTGCAAACATGGACACAAAGCCGTCAATTCTGTCATCCAAATTACTGACCTATAACGTAAAGAGATGTGGTCCCAACACTGACTCCTGCAGAACACCAGTAGTCATCGGCTACCAACCAGAAAAGGCTTCCTTTATTCCCAGCCTTTGTCAAGCAAGGTTTTCCCTTAAGGAAACCATGCTGACTTCAGCTTGTTTTATCATGTGCCTCCAAGCACCCTGAGACCTCATCCTTAACAATTGACTCTAACATTTTCCTCATCACCGATGTCAGGCTAAATAGACTATAATTTCCTTTCTTCTGCCTTCCTCCCTTCTTGAAGAGTGAGGTGACAATTGCAGTTTTCCAGTCCTCCAGAACCACTCCAGAATCTATGGATTCTTGAAAGATCATCCCTCCATAATCTCTTCAGCTACCTCTTTAAGAACACTGGGGTGCTGTCCATCTAGTCCAGGTGACTTACCTACCTTTAGATCTTTCAGCTTCACGAGCACCTTTTCTCTAGTGATAGCAATTGCACTCACTACTGCCCCTGACACTCTTGAATTTCCAGCATACTAGTAGTGTCCTGCACAGTGAAGATGGATGAAAATATTTACTTAGTTCATCCACCACATCCATGTCCCTCATTACTACCACTACAGTATCATTTTCCAACAGTCTGATATCTCTTCTCACCTCTCTTTTACTCTTTATATATCTGAAAAAAACGTGTGGTATCCTCTTTGATACCTTACCTTCATATTTCATCTTTTCCACCTTGATGGGTTTTTAGTTGCCTTCTGTTGGTTTATAAATGCATCCCAATCTTTAAACTTCCTGCTAGTTTTTGCTCTATTATATTGCTCTTTGGGTTTTATGTTGTATTTACTTCTTTTGTCTGCCGTGGCTGAATCATCCTGCTTTTAGAATACTTCAGCCTTTTTCTTTTCTGTCATCATCCCTGCTCCAATCAACCTTGGCCAGCTCATCTCTCATGTCTGGTAATTCCCTTTACTCCACTGTAATATTGATACATCTGATTTTAGCTTCTCT
The DNA here is from genome assembly GCF_963921235.1 of Mobula hypostoma. NCBI lineage: Eukaryota > Metazoa > Chordata > Chondrichthyes > Myliobatiformes > Myliobatidae > Mobula > Mobula hypostoma. Next base: position 26,817,056 of record NC_086111.1, on the reverse strand, counting down.
CTCTCAGGGCGAAACCTATCAGATTATGATCACTGTCTCCTAAGGCTTCCTTTACCTTAAGCCCACTAATCAAATCTGGTTCATTACACAACACCAAACCCAAAATAGCCTTTCACTTAGTGGACTCAACCACAAGCTACTCTAAAAAGCCATCTCGTAGGCATTCTACAAATCCTCTCTCTTGGGATGCAACACCAGACTGATTTTCCCAATCTACCTGTATATTGAAATCCCCTATGACTATCACAACATTGCTCTTTTGATGCATTTTTTATAATCTCCCATTTTAATTTGTAGCCCCATCCTGGCTATTGTTTGGAGGTTTGCATATAGCTCCCATCAGAGTCCTTTTACCTTCGCAGTTTCTTAACTGATGTTGTGGCCTTCATTGAATCGTGGCTGAAGGATAGTTGTATATGGGAACTGTATGTCCAAGGTTACACGTTATATCAGAAGGATAGGAAGGTGGGTAGAGAGGGTGGTGTGGCTCTGCTGGTAAAGAACGGTATCAAATCCATAGAAAGATGTGAGACAGGATCAAAAGATGTTGAATCCTTATAGGTCGAGTTAAGAAACTGCAAGGGTAAAAGGACGTTGATGGCAGTGGCTAGGAGGTGGACCATAGGTTACAAAAGGGAAAAGAAAAGGTGAGTCAAAAGGGAAATGTTATGGTCAGCATGGAAGATTTTAACATGCAGGTCGATTTGGAAAATCAGGTTGGTAATTGATCTCAAGAGAGTAAGCTTGTTGAATGTCTAAGAGATAGCTTTTTAGAGAAGTTTGTCATTGAGCCTACTAGGGGATCAGCTATATTGGATTGGGTGATCTGTAATGAACCAGAGGCAATTAGGGAGCTTAAGGTAAAAGAACCTTTAGGAACCAGTGATCACAATATGATTGTGTTCAACTTGAAATTTGATAGGGAGAACGTAAAGTCTGATGTAGCAGTATTTCAGTGGAATAATGAAAATTACAGTTGTATGAGAGAGGAGCTGGCCAAAGTAAACTGGAAGGAGCTGCTGGCAGGGATGTCAGCAGAGCAGCAATGGCGTGTATTTCTGGGGAAAAAAAGAGGAAGGTGCAGGACATGTGTACTCCAAAAATGAAAAAATACTCAAATGGTAAAATAGTACAACCATGGCTGACAAGGGAAGTCAAAGCTATTGTAAAAGCAAAAGAGAGGGCATACAACAAAGCAAAAATTAGTGGGAAGGTAGAGAATTGGGAAGTTTTTAAAAACCTACAGAGAGCAACTAAAAAATCATTAGACAGGAAAAGATGAAATATGAAAGCAGATGATGGAGTAACTGAGACTATTGATACACCAGTGTTGGTCTGCCTGGATCAGGTGAAGGTGAAGCTTTCATTCTTATGGGAATAAATTCTCTCATTGTGAGAAGGCTCTTGGGAACATGCAAGGAGAGAAATGGAGAGAATTGTTTGAAAACTTTGTCCATTCACCTGGTGTTCAGAGCTACTTTTGAGAAGGTGCAAGTTCATCCTAAGCAGAATAATAAGCATAAATGAGGAACTGTGTGGTACACCCAATCTAAATTTGTTATGTTACATCCTGGAGGAGTAGCTCAATTGATAGACATTAGCAGTGTGGTGGAAGTTGCAGGTGTCAGGGGGCATGAAGTATGTGACATTACCATAATTAGAGAGAAGGTTCTAGAGAAGCTGAAAGGTCTAAAGGTAGATAAGTCACCTGGATCAGATAGTGTACACACCAGAATTCTGAAAGAGGTGGTTGAAGAGATGATGGAGGCATAAGTAAAGATCTTTCAAGAATCACTAGATTCTGGAATGGTTCCAGAAGAGTGGAAAATTGCAAATGTCACTACACTCTTCAAGAAGGGAGAGAGGAAGAAGAAAAGAAACTGTAGGCCAGTTAGTCTGACCTCAGTGTTTAGGAAGATGCTGGAGTTAATTATTAAGGATAAGATCTCAGAGTACTTGGAGGCACATGATAAAATAGCAGGGTTTCCTCAAGGGAAAACGTTGTTTGACCAAACTGTTGGAATTCTTTGAGGAAGTAACAAGCAGGATTGACAACAGGGAATCGTTTGATATAGTGATTTTCAAAAGGCCTTTGACGAGGTGCCACACATGAGGCTGCTTAACAAGCAACCAGCCCATGGCATGACAGGAAAGATTCTAACATCAATAAAGCAGTGGCTGATTGGCAGGAGGCAAAGAGTGGGAATAAAGGAGCCTTTTTTGATTGGCTGTTGGTGACTAGTGGTGTTCCACAGGAGTCTGTGTTGAGACCGATTCTTTTTACATTTTATGTCAATGATTTGGATGATGAAATTGATGCTTTGTTACAAAGTTTGCAGGCAATATGAATATAGGTGCAGGGGCAGATTGTTTTGAGAAAGTAGAGAGGCTACAGAAGGACTTAGACAGATTAGGAGAAAGGCCAAAGTAATGGCAGGTAGAATACAGTGCCAGGAAGTATATGATCATGTAGAAGAAATAAAAGGGTTGGCTATTTTCTAAATGGAGAGAAAATACAAACAACTGAGGTGCAAAGGGAATTGCAAGGCCTTGTACATGATCCCCTAAAGGTTAAGGTGCAGGTAGAGGCTGTACTGAGGAAGGTAAATGCAATGTTAGCATTAATTTCAAGAGGACTAGAATATAAAAGCAAGGATGTAATACGGTCTTTTTGCAATTGAAAACAAACATATCAAGAGTAAAATAATGTTAATTGAAACTGCCACACCCAATTTTTACAAAGCCCATCTGGTTCCTTATATCATCTGTGATAAAGTAGCCAGCCAGCTAGATCACATGGAAGCTGAAGAAATCAAGGAATTCTTTCCAAGGTTGAGTCTAACCCATGGGCAACGTCAGTGCTCTCAGTAGCCAAGGAGAATGGATCTGTCAGAACCTGTGGTCACCATCAACACAGTACTGAAAGTAGATCAAAATCCCCTGCCCAGGATAGAGGGTATCTTTGCAAACCTTCCTGGAGGGAAACTTTTCAGCAAAATGGATTTAGCTGAGGCCTATCTAAAGATGGAGATGTCAAAAAGGACCAAATTGTCTCTCACCATAAATGTTCATAAATAGCTTTATTGCTATAATAGGCCTATTTTTAGAGTAGCATCTGCATCTGCACTCTGGAAGAAAGGTATGGACCAGGAGCAGCAAGGCTGTCCAGGCACTCACTGTTATCCAGATGACATCATTTTTACCAGTGAGGATGACAAGGAACATCTCCAAAATCTCACAACAGTGTTAAAAAGATTAAAAGATTGTGGGCTCAGAGCACAATGGAATAAGTGTGAATTCTTTAAACCATTCATCACTTACTGTGGTCACACCATTGATACACAACTGTGATGGTAAAATTCAAGCAATGAAGGATGCCCCAAGGCCAAAGGACATGTCAATTACTATAACAGGTTCCTTCCAAACCTGACTACTGTGCTCCACACCTTGACTCATTACTACAGATTAGAAAGAAATTGCAATAGACAAAGCAGTGTGAGGTGGCTTTCCAAAAGGCAAAAAAAAATTGGTGACATCAAACATTGCTTATCCTCGTTACTGATCATCAACCACTAGTGTCCATTTTCAATCCACTAACAGCAGCAACACAAATGCAGAGATGGGCTTTGCTTCTTGGAGGACTCAATTACAAGATCAATTTAAAGAGGACAACTAATCATGGAAATGCTGATGGATTCTTCCATTTACTCTTGGAAAAGGAAATACCTGAAAATTTTACAAGAACTAGAAACCCCTCTTGATGTATTCTCCCTACACAAAGAGCAAGCTCCTTATTATGGCAGAGATGATCCATATTGAAAGCTTTGGGACCCCACACTGTCTCAATTCTACATGCCACCCAAAATTGATGGAATGGGCAGCAGAAATTCCAGTTCCCCACGCTTACCAGTCCTTGCCCATGCCCTTGATGTAGGTTGCCTTATGTGGGGATCGAGAGCTACTGTATCATCCATACTGAAAGCTAAAGTGTTGGGGGAGCTACATGAAGGCATTGGCCCAATGTTTTATCTGGTGACCTAGGATAGATCAGCAGATCTAACAGGTTGCTGTTCGGGATGTGAACACACCCAGAAGATGTCAGGAGCAATGCTTCTCCATTGTTGGGAATGGTCTTCCCTGCCCTGGCAGAGGACTCATGCGGATTTTGTCATAAACGTTCACGGACAGAAGTTTCTTGGTTGTAGTGGATGCAGCTACGAAATGGCCAGAAGTGTTCCCAATAACCTTCACGGCAGCCTCACACACTCGACGTGTTGAGAAGCCTTTTCTCAAGGACTTGTTATCCAGAACGTTTAGTTAGTGACAATGGAACGCAGTTTGTCGGGGGAACAGTTTTAGTCATTCCTGAAAATGAATGGAATAAGACATGTTACATCTGCACCATATCACCCAGCTACAAATGGTTTGGCTGAAGATTTCAGAGTTCAAAGTACAAAATAAAATTTATTATCAGTGTACATACATGTCACCCTGAGATTCTTCTTTTTTTCTGCTGAGTGCCTAAAGAACAACTACATTGATATTAAGTCAGAAGCTCGTTAATTTCCTCCTTGCATATTGTAATGCAGCACACTCCATAATCAACAGCTCATCAGCTATGCTGTTGCTGGGTCACCCCTTGCCCTTACGCTTAGATCTCACCAAACCCAGAAGTTGTACACCAAATACACAACTGAGACAAATTGAGGACTTCTGAAAATAAGGAGTTTTGATGTTTCACTCCTGGACAAGAAGCCCTAGCAAGGGACTACTGAGATAATCAAAAGTGGATACTTGAAAAGATTAAGGACACAACTGGACCACTCTCCTACACAATGAAGATTGCTTCTGATGTTATTTAGAGGTCACTCATGGATCAGTTGAGGAGAGCAGAGCCAATTGTTTGAGAAGAAAGGTATCTAGAGATGTCGGAACCACTTCTTGCAGTTCTAAAGTCAACTCCTTCAACCACCACAGAGGAGGCCTCAGAACCTGAGATTGTTTCACAGCCACAAGTCTCACCTGTCTTGTTATGAAAAATGGTAAACCACAGGGCTAAGAAATCCTCCACAGTGATAAAATTTTTAGGCCCAAACGAGACTAGTTAAAGTTTACCATGCCGTGGATGTCTATGTAACTGTATTATATCGTATACTGTGATGGCTAGAGAGCTATACATTACATATTTGAGTTAAGATGCATTCTATATTGAGCTTGAATTTATAGCTAAGCAGGAAGGAGAGCTGCGCATTTAATATTTCAATAATTTGTAAATATTGTGGCAAACATTTGGTCCATAATGACAGACGAGGAAGCTCATTAACTCAACAACTGTTTTATTGTTGTAAACACAAAACAGGCCAGGATTCATGACCCGCTGAGTAAACCCAACCACTCTCATACAGATGGGGGAGGTGCCCATCACACACCCCGGATACAGTTAGTGTTACCCACAGTACACAAGCAAATAACTGTATAACCCAAGCTAAAATGTAACAATAAATGAACCATAATCCCACAAATGCATTTTAACACAAGAACAATAAACAGTGCTAGTCATTAAAAATGTCGGGGCGGGCTGTCAACCACATCCCCCAGAGCATCACAATATGTTGCTTGATTAAGAATTCTTTGTTGTTTACATTATTGACTATGGAGTATACAGTATGTAAAAGTACATGGATGGTATATTTCATTATGCCACCATGTCATTAGTGTACACCTCACCAAAGAAAAGCAAAGCATATAGTACATGTTCTCAGGTGTTTTTTCTATCGAATAAATTTTGGAGTTACAAAGCATAACAGTTACCTTGAAAAAAATCAAAAAATACTCCTGAGGCTGAGCTGCCCCTCATAAATCCATGGTGAATGTACATAATCAGACAATACTTCTTCAAATGCTCATGAATCCTGTAGCTAAGAATTATCTCCATTAGTTTACTCCTCATTGATGTAAGACTCACTGGTCTATAATTCCCAGGAGTAGCCTTATTCCCAAACATTAACATTTGCCATCCTCCAGTCACCTGGTGCTGCACCGGTGGCCAGTAAAGATGAAAAGATTATCGTCAGCAGCCCATAATCTCCTCCCTCGCTTCCCATAGAAACCTGTGGTATATCCTGCCCAGACCAGTGATTTATCTAAGCCAATATTTTTGAAAAGTTACAGCACATTCTTTTTCCTAACTTCAACATGTTCCAGCTGAACTCACATTTCAAGTTCAAGTTCAAGTTTAATTAATTATCATCCAACCATGCATGAATACCCATGAATATAGCCAAACAAAACAGCTTTCCTCCAGGGCCTGGGTGTAAAACACAGTACCAACAGTCATACACAGCACAAGGCACATATAGCACATATAAGTTAGCAGTAAACATACAGTCACACAAGTATATATATATATAAAACCCAAGTCCCTGAGTGACGTGTCCTGTCAATTGATGGTACATGCTGTTGTCGGCAAGAACAAACAGTTTTCAGCAGTTCGCAGATGAATGTACCCACACATGCACGCAAACCAGTTTTTACGCTGTGGCACGCTGCCTCCAGCATCATCCTTCCTGGACTGCTGCAACACGCAAGCTCGCAGCATGAGGCGTAGCCCTCGCTACCACCCAGGCCACGCCACTTCACCACCATTGGTCCCGCCAATAAACCGGTGAACATGATTTGCAGTACTTTACATTACCAACGTCCAACAGGGTCTTGCGTTCACAAGATAAACATCCAAGGCAATCACTCACTGTTAGCCAGCACACTGCCTTCACACGCTGACTTTGATGACTTTCTGTAGCAGGCAGCAACGCAATTTGCGCAAGTCCAGTTCCTCCAGCTTCTCTGCCAATGAACAACTCACTGATGGCCGTACTTAAAGTTTTGAATGTCCATTATTGTCTTACAAATGTAAAAAAAGATGTTTAAAAAAGACAGAAACACCTTTGGCTGGTCCCAGGTGAGGCTGCTGCATCCGAGCATGCTACTATCTTACCAGAAGGCGAGGTTCCCCTCACTGGCTAATGCTGAAGCAATGTATTCATTAATGATCTCCCCTACTTTCCGACTCCAGGCACATTTCCTCTTTTTTCCCTGACCAGTCCTCCAATCATGTACTTGTTGAATGCCTTGGGGATTTCCTTAATCCTACTCACCAATGCCCCTTCTAGTTCTCCTCAGTCCTTTCTTAAGCTTCTTCCTGGCTATGTTATGACTGTCAAGAGCCCCGTATAATCCTTGCTTCTTGAAATTGAAGTACGCTTTGTTTTTCTTCTTGACTAAATTTTCCACCTTTCTTGTCAATTATTTCCTCACCCCATCATCCTTTCTCTGCCTCAGTGGTACAAATCTATCCAGAACTATATGCTTCCAAACAATCCCTACACCTCCCGTGTACATTTCCCTGATAATATTTCCAAATTCCTGCCTAAAAGCATATAATAACCTCTTTCTCAATTTAATTTTTTTTCTTATACCATTTGCTCCTATCCTTATTAGGGAGTTGTGGTCATGGTTTCCAAAAAGCTCACCCACTGAGTCTCATTCCTGACCAAGTTCATTGCCTAGTTCTAGACCCAGTGTGACCTCTCTTCTTGTTGATCTGTCTGTATATTATGTCAAAAATCCTTCCTGGACATATCTAACAATTTCCAACACCCTCCCCCTCCCCCACATCCAAACATTATGCACTATGCAGGTTCCAAACAATATTAGGGAAGTTGAAATTGCCTATGACAACAACACTGTTATTTTTGGACTTTTCCAACATCTGCCTACCCATCTGCTCCCCAATGTCTCTGTTGCCATTCAGGGGTCTACAGAATATTCATAATCTGGTCATTTCTCATTTCCTGTTTCTGACTTCCACCCTCACTGACACAGGAAGAAATGATTCTTCCAGGATGTTCTCCCTTTCTGCAGCTTTGATACTATCCTTGATTAGCAATGCCACTCCCCCACCTCTTTTATCTCCCCCTCTGTCCCTTTGGTCATTGTAAATTGTCCTACTGAGGTTAGGATTAATCATATGTTGACGGGGTGGAAAGGTTTACTTTATGCTGTATCGCTAAATAAATAGGAAATAAATAAAGAAATCCTAGAAAATCTCAGCAACCATTCCAGCCCTTGAGACAGCAAGGTCTCTGTAATGGCCACCTTTCTGCAGTTCCATCTCTCTGCATACTTGTTCTTCATAATTCCCAAATTATCTGGGTTCCCAAATAGTTCGGGGTCACAATATTGTGATCAACCTCTTCTTACTTCTCAACTCCCCCCATAAAACCTCACTAAATGATCCTTCAACAATTTCATCTCTGACTACTGCTGGGACATCCACTAAATACTATAGCACCTCTCTTTCCTCCACATCTATCCCACCTAAAGCACCATAAGTTGCTCATCCCATTCTCCTTTAGCCATGTTTCTGTAATCAGTTCAGTTCAGTTTTTGGTTATTGCCATTTAGAAATGCATGCATTAAAAAATGATACAATGTTCCTCCAGAATGATATCACAAGAAAACACAGGACAAACCAAGACTAAACCTGACAAAACCACATAATTATATCATATAGTTACAACAGTGCAAAACAATACCATAATTTGATAAAGAGCAGACCATGGGCACGGTAAAAAAAAAGTCTCAAAGTCCCGATAGACTCATCATCCCACGCAGGCGGCAAAAGGGAGGAACGCTCCCCACCATGAACCTTCAAGCGCTTCTAACTAGCCGATACAGCACCACTGGAAGCACCCGACCGCAGCGGACTCTGAGTCCGTCCGAAAACTTTGAGCCTCCGACCAGCCCTTCCGACACAGCCTCTCCGAGTGCCATCCTCTGCCGAGCGCTTCGACCCCGCCCCGGCCGCCGAGTAACAAGCAAAGCCGAGGACTCAGGGCCTTCTCCTCCGGAGATTCTGGACCACACAGTAGCAACAGCAGTGAATTAGGCATTTCAGAAGTTTCACCACATGTTCCTCCGTGCTCTCACGTACGTCTCCATCAAATCAGGATTGTGCATGGCACCCTACTTGACAAATAACAGACATCACCACCGGAGTGGCCACTGCGAGCTGCGTTGTGCCGCCATCTTCCCCATCTCATAGTAGCAGTAATATTCCATTCCCATGTAGCTATCCAAGCCCCAGGTTCTTCCACCTCATTTATCAGACATCTTGCATAGAAATAACTATAATTTAATCCTGGCCTCTCTCTTACCTGTCATGCCTTTTCAACTTACTGACACTGACTTCTGTATCACTTTGCAGCCACTCATTTGCCTCCCTGATTACCAAGATCCTCCTGTCTGCCGGTCTGGTTGCATTAACAACACTCTACACTTCATATTATCTTAAGCTATGATGCATCTGGATAGGATGGTACATCTTTCAAAATTGGTAGGAGTAGCATTTTTCTGAAAAAAAGTTCCTGGTTAACCAAACGCAATAGTCTGAAAATGAGCACAGCTCTTCAGTATTCTTAACTCAGACACTGTAGATGGTTTAGATCATTACGAGATAATAATTGAGTTGCCTTAAGCTGGACACAGCATCCTGCTGAAATTCTCAGCTCACTTCTGCAGGTTGATATATATTTTGCAGATGGGGAGAGTTGAGGAGTCTGGTTCTCTACACCTACACATGAGGTAGCAAGTGCTTCCAGCACCAAGTAGGCCTCAGTTACTCATCCTGAGACCCCACATTACAGCTAGGTAGACCCTCCCAACCCAACAGCAGTCAAAGCCTGTTGAACTGTTTTTAAATGTCTTAGAGACAATAGGTTTAAGTAATTAAAAAGAGCTTAAAAATAAAATAAATCATGAGATACAAATAAGAAATTTTAAAATACATTGAAGTAAATGAAATAATTCAAACTTAACTGCGTTTACCTCTCTCTAGAGCAAGGATTCCCAACTTGGGGTTCACGGGCCCCTCAGTAATGGTAAGGGTCCATGGCATAAAAAAGGTTTGGAACCCCAGCTCCAGAGAGTTAGTGACTGGTATCACATTACTGAGTCACTGTTTATATGCTGCCTTTCCATGAGATAAAGCTGATCCAAGTGCAAGGTGCATTTGACCCCTTTCCTCGGCATGTCAGAGCTCTGCCACGGAGCTCAATAGCAAACCCATTGGGTGAGAGGGAGGTCAGATGTCCACATCAGATCACATCCAATAACTCAACTTCTCATTTGATTTGACAGCAGTTCTACTGCATACTAAAAATATTCAATGAACCGGAAGTCTCCCTGCATTAAAAGACAGTCAGTTAATCTGTTAAGGAAGAATATTATGATGTTCAATATTGAATCTTGCCTCTAGGTTTTAAACTACAGCTAGCAGGCTGTATAGTTCCAGGGTAATTATCTGAAGAGATTTTAAATATGGTGTTCTTCTAAACAAAACAGATCCATGCAATTGAAATTCCATTCTGATTTATTGTACACTTTTGAAACAAGTCTGAGTTATCCTTTTATGTGTGTGCTTTAATATTCAGTAAAACGACCTCCTTGAATTATATCCCTTCTTCATTAAATAAAATTATCACTTATTATTCTTCTATCAATTGGCCACTCAGTGCGGATATTACATAAAATGGCAGGCGTGTTAACTGTGTGATGCTGTGATACACACACTAATCTCTGTAGGATAACTAAATCCATGTGATAAAAACAAGGATGTGTGTAATGGGGATCCTATACAAATCAGTGAGAAGTAGATTAGTACACATAATGTGTGAGCTTGCAAAGAGTTTGCAATGTGTGAGTTTTCAGTTTTAAAGAACTGAATATGTCACTGATTGACTCCAATACATCACTGAATCCAGATATTGCTGTTCAGTTGGGAGACATTGTCTTCGGTAACTGTGGCACAGTTGCTACTTCACAGCTCCAGTAGCCCAGGTTCACGCCTGCCTTCAGGCTCAGTCTGTTTGGAGTTTATACATTTTCCCTGTCTTTCTTCCAGGTGTTCTGGGTTCTTCCTATGTCCCAAAATGACTCACAGTAAATGCCCCTAATGTGCAGGTGAGTGGTACAATTTTGGGGGAATTGATGTGTCTTCAGGGAGAATTAATTGTAATTAGTATAAATGGTTGTTTGATCAGCAATGTGGATTCAATGTGGCAAAGGGCTTCTTTCAATGTGACATTACTTTATGCCTCTAAGAGATAATTTCTCTAATCCTGCCTGAGTCAAAATGAGTTCTTGACCTCACAATCCACCCTTGCATCTTTTGTTTACCTGAACTGCATTCTATCCATAAACAGAGAAACATTGAAACATAGAAAATAGGTGCAGGAGTAGGCCATTCGGCCCATTGAGCCTGCACCACCATTCAGTACGATCACGGCTGATCATCCAACTCAGAACCCTGTACCTGCCTAATCTCCATACCCACTGATCCCATTAGCCACAAGGGCCATATCTAATTCCCTCTGAAATATAGCCAATGAACTGGCCTCAACTGTTTCCTGTGGCAGAGAATTCCACAGATTCACCACTCTCTATGTGAAGAAGTTCTTCCACATCTCGGTCCTAAAAGGCTTCCCCGTTATCCTCAAACTGTGACCCCTCGTTCTGGACTTCCCCAACATCAGGAATAATCTTCCTGCATCTAGCCTGTCCAATCCCTTTAGAATTTTGGACGTTTCAATCAGATCTCCACTCAATCTTCTAAATTCCAGAGAGTATAAGCCTAGTCGATCCAGTCTTTCATCATATGAAAATCCTGCCATCCCAGGAATTGATCTGGTGAACCTTCTTTGTACTCTCTCTATGGCAAGAATGTCTTTCCTCAGATTAGGGGACCAAAACTGCACACAATACTCCAGGTGTGGTCTCACCAAGGCCTTGTACAACTGCAGTAGTACCTCCCTACTCCTGTACTCGAATCCTCTCGCTATAAATGCCAGCATACCATTCGCCTTTTTCACCGCCTGCTGTACCTGCATGCCCACATTCAATGACTGGTGTACAATGACACTCAGGTCTCGTTGCACCTCCCCTTTTCCTAAACGGCCACCATTCAGATAATAATATGTTGTCCCGTTCTTGCCACCAAAGTGGATAACCTCACATTTATCCACATTAAATTGCATCTGCCATGAATTTGCCCACTCATCTAACCTAATCAAGTCACCCTGCGTCCTCTTAGCATCCTCCTCGCAGCTAACACTGCCGCCCAGCTTCGTGTCATCCGCAAACTTGGAGATGCTGCATTTAATTCCCTCGTCTAAGTCATTAATATATATTGTAAACAACTGGGGTCCCAGCACTGAGCCTTGCGGTACCCCACTAGTCACTGCCTGCCATTCTGAAAAGGTCCCATTTATTCCCACTCTTTGCTTCCTGTCTGCCAACCAATTCTCTATCCACATCAATACTATACCCCCAATACCGTGTGCTTTAAGTTTGCACACTAATCTCCTGTGTGGGACCTCATCAAAAGCCTTTTGAAAATCCAAATATACCATATCCACTGGTTCTCCCCTGTCCACTCTAGTAGTTACATCCTCAAAAAATTCTATGACATTCGTCAGACATGATTTTCCTTTCACAAATCCATGCTGACTTTGTCCGATGATTTCACCGCATTCCAAATGTGCTGTTATCACATCTTTGATAACTGACTCTAGCATTTTCCCCACCACCAATGTCAGGCTTACCGGTCTATAATTCCCCGGTTTCTCTCTCCCTCCTTTTTTAAAAAGCGGGGTTATATTAGCCACCCTCCAATCCTCAGGAACTAATCCAGAATTTAAGAGCTTTGAAAAATTATCACTAATGCATCCACTATTTCTTGGGCTGCTTCCTTAAGCACTCTGGGATGCAGATCATCTGGCCCTGGGGATTTATCTGCCTTTAATCCCTTCAATTTACCTAACACCACTTCCCTACTAACATGTATTTCCCTCAGTTCCTCCATCTCACTAGACCCTTGGCCCCCTACTATTTCCGGAAGATTATTTATGTTCTCCTTAGTGAAGACAAAACTAAAGTAATTATTCAATTGGTCTGCCATGTCCTTGTTCCCCATGATCAATTCACCTGTTTCTGACTGTAAGGGACCTACATTTGTCTTAACCAACCTTTTTCTTTTCACATATCTATGAAAGTCTTTACAGTCAGTTTTTATGTTCCCTGCCAGCTTTCTCTCATAATCTTTTTTCCTAACACTCATAACTAACACTTTATTCTACAAACGTATATTCTGTACTATCTCAATGCACTGTTGTTGTAATGAAATAATCTATATGGACAATATGTAAGGCAAGCTTCTCACTGTACCTCAGTAAACATGACAACAATAAACCAATTTACCAATTTGCATGGCCTTCTCTAATGCCATGAGGCCACTCTCAGGTTGGAAGAGCAACACTTAGTATTCCTTCTAAGTAGTCTCCAAACTGATGACACGAACATCGATTTTAACTTCCAGTAATTTATTTCCCCTGCCCCATCTCTCTTTTTCCATACTCCATTCTGTCTCCATTATTACCCTTTCTCTTCTCTCCATCTGCCCATCACCTCCTTCTGGTGCCCCTCCTCCTTCCTTTTATCCCATGGTCCACTCTCCTCTACTATAAAATTCCTTTTTCCCCAGTCCTTTACCTCTTCCAACTATCACCTTCCAGCTCCTCACTTTATCCCCACCTCATCCACCTATTCAACTTCCCCCCTCTCCTGATTTCACATATCACCTGCCAGATTATGCTGCTTCCCTTCTTATTCTGGCTTTTTCTTCCTTCCTTTCCAGTTCTGATAAAGGCTCTTGGCCCAAAACATCAACTACCTATTTCTCTCCATAAATGTTGCCTGACCTGCTGATTTACCAGTTTACTTAGTCTGATTGCCTATTGCAGCATTGTGAAATAAAAACCACAAGCACAACACTTAATGAGGATGGAGAGTAACAGCCTTCTGATCCAATGCGAGGGAGCCAATTCAAAGGAAAAAAACGCTGGCATATTCTACAATTTGATAAGAAATGATGGGTTCCTTATAAGATGTTGCAGTGAAGGGATATCAGCTGGGTCCAGCAAAGATAAGGTAAAAGTGGAAGCTGAAACTGAAGATATTCTGCAGAATAACACTGATTCTACAAAAAACTTGCTATTTACAGTTTTGCTGAGTAGCTGGACTCAAGCACAGACCAAGTTCATTGCACTGAGAAAGAATTGCTTTGCAAAATGGAAACAGTTCCAAGGATCTGAACAGCCCCAGGTAGACGTCAGAATAAGCATAGACTTTTGAGTGTCAACACAGTGTAATCAGACACTTAAGATCCTGAAATGCCATGTTGAGATACTTCTAGATTTGGGATGCTCTTGAATGAGGGGTCATACATAACAGATTTTGGGGTGGTCATTTACAACTGAATTGTGTGCAAACTTACTCCTCCATAGGATGGTGAATCTCTGGAATTCTCTACCCATAATGGTCGTGAAGGTGGGATCCTGGGGATATTTAAAAGTAAGAGAAAGGAGGGCTATGGGGATGAAGCCCAGGGCAGATCTGCTATATTGAATGGTGGGGTAAGCTTGAGGAACCTGGTGGCCTACTCCTGCTCCTATTTTCTTGTGTTCAAGCCAGAGTGCATCGATGCAGACTGAGAACTATTTAAAAGTTATGGTGACAGAATGGGCAAAGAAACGTAAAAGGAGCTGACAGGAACAGCCCCAGTGACAGTTTGAGTCAGAGTGGGGGAAATGGAAAGCCGTGTAAAAACAGAAGAACGAAGATGGGGAGCTTAGAGAAGACACAGAAAAATAGAGACTGTTACAACTGAGTATCTTAGCTAGTATGTACCAGTTGAGCGTGTGACTACTCAGTTATTGTAGGAGTTAGAGGACTCCAGCTTCAGTTTTATGTGGTTGGTTCAGTGCACTCATTGACCACAAAAAGGACAGTGATCCAGAATACATAATTATTATAAGAGGCAATAATGCAGGTCAGGATGTAAGATAGGATGCATTTAAGACTTACTGAAGGAAATGATTCATTTTAATCAATAATGCCTGGAGTGGGCACTTCAGAGGTGTTAAGTACAGCTTGCACTGTAGGGATCAGTGAATGAAGAGACTAAGCAATTCATTGCCTTCACATTGAATACATTAATATAGTGTCAAACAATTGCATAACATCACCTGTGGAATACTTAACTGTTCGTGTTTATTCCTTTTCTAAAGAGGGAGCAGTCTAGTATATAGGACGACATGCTTGTCTTATTGTGGACATATGTCACTCTGCAGATGCTGGAAATCCAAAACAACACACACAAGTTGGTGGAGGAACTCAGCAGGTCAGGCAACATCAGTGGACAGAAGTACATAGTCAACATTTTAGGCTAAGATCCTTCATCAGTACTGGAAAGGAAAGGGACAGAAGTGAGGATAAAATAGATGGGGGAGGGGAGCAGCACTTGCAGGTGATAGGTAAGTTCAGGTGATGGGCAAAGTAGGCGGGGAAGGTAGATGGAAGGGAATGTTGTGAGAAGATGGGTGGTGATAGGTGGAAGAGATAAAGGACTAAAGAAGAAGGAATCTGATAGGAGAACACAGTCCACCATGTATTAAAGGGAAGGAGGAGGGAACCAGGGGTTGATGGACAGGCCATGAAGGTAGGGGAGGGGAATAAAAGAGGTGAAAGGGCCACTGAAATTAGGAAAAACAAAGGGATGGCAGAGGTGTGGTTACCAGAAGTTAGATAAATCAGTGTTCATGCCATCTGACTGGAGAGAACCAAGGCAGAATATGAGATGTTGCTCCTCCAACCAGCATCTGCCCTTATCATGGCAGCAGAGGTGTGGAATTGGTGACCAACGGTAGATCCTGGCTGTTGCGGCAGATAGAGAAAAGGTGTTTAATGAAGTAGTCCCCCAATGTGCTTTGGCACAGATATCAAACACAGATGACTTGTCCTTTGCTGCCTCCTTTCATTTATTGTCTCTTCCTCCACTTTTAGCATGACCTCTCTGTCCCTGAATTTCTTCGCTTTTGAGTATTAGGGTTAGGGTTGAATTAAGTCAGCATTGAATAATCTAATCTCTTCCCTCCGACCCCCTTTCACTCCCCCAGCCACACCCCAGCTCCTGATTCCTGATATTAACCTTGCCTCATTCCCCATCACTCTCTGGCTTCATACCTGGAGGCTCTCCCCAGACCACCCTTTTGTTCAAGTTCTCACCTTACCCCGGCCACAGATTTTCCTCATCCCTGGACCCACTCCTGCTACTTTCCTGTTGCCTTTGGTGCAAGGCCTTTTACTGAGAGTGTAGGGTTCAGGCAGAAAGAAGTGAGCATGGTGAGACAGTGCTAGCCACCTTTGACCTACCATTGTATGCATTGTACATTGTCAAAGCAAATGCTGTGGAATTTGAAGACAAAGCACTATTCTAAAATACATCTTTGCTGCAGATACCAAGGCTGGAAAACCTTCCATGCTAAACAAAACCAAGCGGTCATTCTTTTCCTTACAGGGGAGTGGGCCAAAGGGGGTATATTGTGCTGCAAAGGTCTTTGACTGGACTTTCGGTCTAATGTTCTGATATCCCTTAATAGGGCAGCGTAGAGATGTAGACAGTAGAGCTGCTGCCTTGTTCGGTTTAATCCTGACCTCAGATATTATCGCTGTGCTGTTTGTACATTATGAGCTCCTCCAGGTATTCCAGTCTTCTCTCACAATTAGTCTCTCTAAATTACCTGTGTCAGAGAGGTAGAATTTCAGATGGGAAAAAGTGAAATTTCTTGTAACATGGGAGATTTTTCCGTGAGTAGGTATTCACTGAATGAGTCCAAAAATACCTCTTTCTATGTTGTTAAGAAACTTCTGTGTCCACATCAAACTACAAAATACTGAGAAGTGTTTTTTAAGAATAAATTCCCAACTCATGTTGTTTAATATGAGGTTTTCTAAGACCACATCACAGATTAAATATAAATTTTAAAATTCTGCATTAAATTTGTACTGGAAATGTTCAAACTAAGCAATATCTGTGTGACAATTTAAGGATTTGAGGAGCTTTCAATTTGATCTTTTTGTTTTCAAACGAATGCATTGAAGAAAACCTGCTCTTTTCAAAGAAACAAGAAAAACACTTAAGAATTTGACAAGCAATGATGTATATTCGAAATGTGATCACTGTTGAAATGCCAGGAATTGTGAGTACCAATTTGCAGACAGCAAGGTCTAACAATGAGCAGTTATTCAAATTACAGAGCTATCTTTTTCTCCATTATTGGTGATTGAGAGAAATATGGTCAGAAATTTGGAGAGATTGTGTCTGGCTTTCAACCTTGCTGTGAGAGCTTGTCTTTCTGTCTCAATGCAAGCTGAGTCTTAATTGAACATTTGATTTGGAAACTGGGACACTCTCTTGACAGCTAACTCCTATAAGTTTAGATCGTGTGCTTAAGTATCTGAAGTGGAATTTGATCTTAATACCCATTAAATAGATGCCGAGGATGCTAGCACAAATCCACATCAGACACTTAATGAAAATCTCAAAGAACTTTACTGGGGGTGAAGGAGCTTAAAACTTTGGAAGATTTAGAATGTGTCTTATGTACGGAAATTGATTTTAAGAGTTTGTAGTTGCTGCCTTCATTAGTTCTGAGGCTTTTCTCTATCCTTCAGGTCCCCAGCTCTCTCAATGGAGAGCTATGCAAACATCTTCCTTTGTCACTGGATGTTCTATTGATTCAGGAAGCCTGTGAGAGCTTTGTATCACATTTACAGAGGAAGGACAGTGTATACTTCTTACGTCTTAACAGAAACACAAGAGTTCTTGCAGATGCTGGAAGTCCAGAACAACGAACATAAAATGCTGGAGGAACTCAGCAGGTTGGGCATCATCTGTGGAGAGAAATGAACAGTTCAAGTCCTGAAGCAGGGTAGCAGCCTGAAGCATTGACTCTATTCCTCTCTATAAACGCTGCCTGACCTGCTGAGTTCCTTCAGTATTTTGTGGTTGATGTGTCCTAACAGCCATTGTTGACCCAGTCATGAAGACAGTTTGCTCCTTGGCTGCTCATCTTGATCTGGTTAACATCTCCTATACCAATATAGTTGAATGATAGCTGCAAACTTATTTTTGAACTATGTTAACGTGAACCCTTTCATACTTGCTGGAGTAGTTTGCCTTCAGCTAAAGTCTGGAGTGTCAGTTCGAGTAATTCCACTTCTCATGAAGCAGGTTATTAATAACACAGCTTGTTGCAGCGTCTTGGGAAGGATGAATACAAATCTCCCATGCTCTGGGCAAAGAGGGAAAGACATGAAGCAACCACCATCAAGCAATGGGCACAGATGGTCTGCAGTGACCATAAGTTGTGTGGTGTATATTTAGTGCCAAGCAGCAACATGACAGAACATTTCATGTAATGGGAGGTGATTGTTTATACCAGCAATGAGCAACTGAACAACTTCAGTAGTTGATAACTTTCAAATGCACTTCATGCATAAGCACATAAATGTTTTTAATACACTCAGTGGCCATTTTATTCGGTGCACCTGTACACCTCATTAATTCTAATGTCTAATTAGACAATCATGTGGCAGCAACTCAATGCATAAAAGAATGCAGGCACGGTCAAGAGGTTCAGTGCTGTTCAGACCAAACATCAGAATGGAGCAGAAATGTGATCAATGTGACTTTCACTGTGGAATGATCATTGGTGCCAGATGGGGTGGATTGAGTATCTCAGAACAGCTGATCTCCTGAGATTTCCATGCACAATCGTCTCTAGAGTTTACAGAGAATGGTGCAAAATACAAAAAAAAAATCCAATGAATGGCAGTTCTGTGACTGATGATGCCTTGTTCATGAGAGAGGTTATAGGAGAATGGCTAGACTGGTTCAAGCTGACAGGACGGCAATAGTAATTCAAATAACTACGTGATAGAACAGTGGTGTGCAGAAGAGCATTTCAGAATGCAGAACATGTCAAACCTTGAAGTGGATGGGCTACAGCAGCAGAAGACCAGACTGGTTTCCACTCCTGTACCTAATGAAGTGGTGACTATTTATATATACATGATTTACAACCAAATTTTGGCATAACCATTTTTCAGTCAATATTAATCCAACCCAGACACTGGGAAGCAGTTTGATCTGAACGCAATGCCAATGTGCAGCAGGGCTCCATTCACTCTTGGATGATGTCAATGTAGAACAATATTGGGTGAGTTATATACTGGCATTTCACCAGGTGGTTGGTGGCATAGACATCTCCAACAGCAGTAGCAAGGAGAGAACACAATTAACAGAAGCAAAGCCAAAGGTTTTCATGAGGAACGGGTCTAATGCGGATGTCCTACATAGCAATTTATGAAACCAGCTTCTCTTGTCTCTATTTTGCTGTTGGGTTTCCTGACAAGCCGAGGATGGCTTGTGGCATAGTTGAATCTCTCTGCACTACAGTAGCCTGATCAGAGTGGCAGTGATGAGATCAGGCCACTCTTTATGTTGGTATTCCACATTCTTCCTTTTTCCACCAGTCATGAAAGGTGGATAATTGAGTCTTTGAAATCAGTAAATTACCTATTTGGATTTTGTTCTGAATCCAGTGTGTGTTACCTTTTATCACAGCAGTGATTATCCTTCTAAAATGCTGAATGTGGGTGTGGATTGTTTTGTGATGCTGATGTCACAGGGTCATATAATCCAAAGGGCTTTGCTTGCTGTTTCAAAACATTCCAGAATTCAAACATGGTGCATCACTTCTGCCTGACTATGTGGGAAATGTCCAACAAAAACTGTGTTGTGCATAAGCTGGATGTCCTGCAAGAGGAGTTTCATTGATGGCATCAAAGATAGCAAGTAAATGTTGCTTTGCCAGAAACCATATTCTCCTCACCTGCCCATCACCTTCTGCTGGTGGTCCTCCTCCTTCCCTTTTTCTCTGTTGTATCAGATTCTTTCTTTTTTAGCCTTTTACCTCTTCTCCCATTCCCTCCCAGCTCCTCACTGCCCCCCTCCCCCACGCACCGACCTTTCTCTCAACTGATTTAATCGATCACCTGCTAACTGCTATTTCTTTCCTGTCTCTCTCCTTCTTAATCTGGCTTCTCCCCTCTCTCCTTTCCAGTCCTGATGAAGGGTCTCTGGCCATGTGTCAACTTTTTGTTTCTTTCCATAGATGGTGACTGACATGCTCAGTTCCTCCAGCCTTTTGTATATGTTGCTCTGGATTTCCAACATCTGTGATTCTCTTGTGCCTATGTCTGCCTGCTTGTAGAATGTACCCCGATATCTGATCTGTATTGGGGGGGGGGTCTACTTCATTGCTGACTGGATAATAGAATGGTCCTAAGACTTTATGCTGGATATTTAGCTTGAATATAGATTAACAGGCATTAACTCAGTCACTTTCACACCCAGCCCTTGATGCTTTGCATCTTTCATTCCCCTCCTCTCATACCTCTGACAACATTCCTATCTTGGATATGTGTCTGTCCACATTAAACAGTAAGTGTATTTTATACTATAGTATTGTAGCGGTGTGCTACGCACAGCGCTAGAATAACCACACGGAGTCGGTGAGTTAGAGTTGCGATGAAAGAGATTTATTCAAACTTCGCAGCCTGCTTTAAAGCCTTCCCGTTTCCGCCCTTCCTGGGGCGGGACTGCTGTGGGGAATGCATATTCCCAGACCCTTTCTGCGCGCGGGATTTTCCCCCTGCTGGTGAAGATGGCCTCGTGCCCTTTTTGGGGCCAGCCCTCTGCCTGCGCGCGCTGTTGTGAAATGGTTCGTGTGTGCCAGAAAGTGGGTCACCACATAACCCTCCCCCCCAGAACCGGCGATACCTCCCCCAATGTCCACAGTCTGGATCGGCCTCTGTTTGGGAGGTCTGTCCCTGCGCCGCGGTGCCTGAGCCTGGACTGGCTGCGCTAAGTCCACATGGGCCGGTTTGAGTCGGTCCACCGTGAAAACCTCCTCTCTCCCCCCAGTGTCCAGCACAAACGTGGACCCATTGTTCCTGATCACCTTAAATGGCCCCTCGTAGGGCCACTGTAGCGGTGCCCGGTGTCCGCCCCGTCGTACAAAAATAAACTTACAGTTCTGCAGGTCTTTGGGTACGCAGGTCGGGCTCTGTCCGTGCTGTGAAGTGGGTATGGGGGCCAGGTTACCGAGCCTCTCCCGTAGTCAGTCCAGGACTGCTGCGGGTTCTTCCTCTTGCCCCCTTGGGGCTGGTATGAACTCTCCTGGGACGACCAGGGGTGCGCCGTACACCAACTCGGCCGACGAGGTGTGCAGATCTTCCTTGGGCGCCGTGCGGATTCTGAGCAGGACCCAGGGAAGCTCGTCCACCCAGTTAGGCCCCTCCAGGCGGGCCATGAGAGCCGATTTCAGGTGACGGTGGAAGCGCTCCACTAGTCCGTTCAACTGTGGGTGGTAGGCAGTTGTGTGGTGTAGCTGTGATCCTAAAAGGCTGGCCATAGCCGACCACAGGCTGGAGGTGAACTGGGCTCCCCTGTCGGAGATAATGTGGGCCGGTACCCCGAAGCAGGCTACCCAGGTTGCGATCAGCGCTCGGGCGCAGGATTCGGAGGTGGTGTTGGTGAGCGGGACTGCCTCTGGCCATCTGGTGAACCGGTCTATCATAGTTAGGAGGTACCACGCTCCTTGTGACACTGGCAGGGGCCCTACGATATCCACATGGATGCGGTCGATCCTCCGGCGGGTGGGTTCGAACTGCTGCGTCGGAGCCTTGGTGTGCCGCTGCACCTTGGCCGTTTGGCACTGCATGCACGTTTTGGCCCATTCACTGACCTGTTTATGCAGTCCGTGCCACACGAACCTGTTGGCGACCAGCCGGACGGTTGTCCTGATGGAGGGGTGCGCTAAGTTGTGAATGGATTTGAAAACCCGCCGGCGCCAGGCTGCTGGGACGACGGGGCGGGGTTGGCCGGTAGCTACGTCACATAGTAGGGTCCTCTCACCTGGGCCTACGGGGAGGTCTTGGAGCTGCAAACCGGAGACTGCAGTCCTGTAACTGGAGATCTCAGCGTCTGCCTGCTGTGCCTCTGCCAGCGCTGCATAGTCCACCCCCTGGGACAGGGCCTGTATGGTAGGTCTGGAAAGTGCGTCCGCCACGACGTTGTCCTTTTCAGAGACATGCCGGATGTCCGTCGTGTACTCGGAGATGTAGGACAGATGTCGCTGCTGGCGGGACGACCAGGGGTCGGACACCTTCATGAACGCAAAGGTAAGCAGTTTGTGGCCTGTGAACGCAGTGAAGGGACTACCTTCTAAGAATTACCTGAAATGCCGGATTGCCAGGTATAGTGCCAATAGCTCCCGGTCGAAAACACTGTATTTGAGTTCAGGTGGTCGTAAGCGTTTGCTGAAGAACGCCAGGGGTTGCCAGCGACCCTCGATGAGTTGTTCCAGCACTCCACCGACCGCTGTGTTGGATGCGTCCACCGTGAGGGCAGTAGGAACGTCTGTTCTGGGGTGCACTAGCATCGCGGCATTTGCCAAGGCTTCTTTGTTTTTAACGAAAGCGGTTGCGGCCTCTTCATCCCAGGTAATGTCCTTGCCCTTACCCGACAGTAGAGTGAACAGGGGTCGCATGGTTCGGGCTGCTGAGGGGAGGAAACGGTTGTAGAAATTCATCATACCCACGACTTCCTGCAGGCCTTTGATTGTGTTGGGTCGGGGGAAGTTGCGGACCGCATCTACCTTGGCGGGCAGCGGGGTTGCCCCGTCTTTAGTAATCCTGTGGCCCAGGAAGTCGATGGTATCGAGTCCGAACTGGCATTTGGCTGGATTGATTGTAAGGCCGAATTCGCTCAGGCGGGAGTAGAGCTGGCGGAGGTGGGACAGATGCTCCTGCCGACTACTGCTGGCTATGAAGATGTCTTCCAAATAGATGAACGCAAAGTCCAGGTTGCGTCCCACCACGTCCATTAGCCGCTGGAAAGTCTGTGCAGCATTCTTTAGACCAAACGGCATTCGGAGGAATTCGAAAAGTCCGAACGGGGTGATAAGTGCTGTTTTGGGGATGTTGTCCGGATGTACTGGGATTTGATGGTATCCCCGGACGAGGTCTACCTTGGAAAAGATCCTTGCGCTGTGTAGGTTTGCTGCGAAGTCTTGAATGTGTGGCACAGGGTAGCGGTCTGGCGTTGTAGCCTCGTTCAGTCTGCGGTAGTCACCGCATGGTCTCCAGCCCCCCCGTTGCTTTGGGCACCATGTGAAGGGGGGAGACCCATGAGCTGTCGGACCGTCGTATGACCCCCAATTCCTCCATCTTCTTGAACTCCTCCTTCGCCAGTCGGAGCTTGTCCGGGGGAAGCCTTCGAGCACAGGCGTGGAGGGGTGGTCCCTGGGTCGGGATATGGTGCTATACTCCGTGTCTGGGCATGGCTGCCATGAACTGCGGTGTCAGTACTGATGGGAAATCCGCCAGGACCCTGGTGAATTCATCGTCGGACAGCGTGATGGAGTCCAGGTGTGGGGCTGGCAACTGTGCTTCACCCAGGGAGAACGTTTGAAAAGTCTTGGCGTGGACTAATCGCTTCCCTTGCAAGTCGACCAGCAGGCTGTGGGCTCGTAGAAAATTCGCCCCCAGGAGTGGTTGGGCCACGGCAGTCAGTGTGAAGTCCCACGTGAACCGGCTGGAGCTGAACTGTAGCCGCACTGTGCGGGTGCCATAGGTTCGTATTGTGCTGCCATTTGCGGCCCTCAGGGTGGGTCCCGGTTCTCTGTTGCGGGTGTTGTAACTTGTTGGAGGTAAGACGCTGATCTCCGCTCCAGTGTCGACCAAAAAGCGGTGTCCCGACTGCTTGTCCCAGACTTACAGGAGGCTGTCCTGATGGCCAGCCGCCGTAGCCATCAGCGGCGGCTGGCCTTGGCATTTCTCGGGAATTTGCAGGGTGGTCTGCAGTGGCGGGCCTCTGTGCCCCACTGCTGGTGGTAGAAACACCATTGTTCATTGGGCTCCTCACTCCCGTCGCCGGGTTTCGTAGGCTCTGCTGCCGGGCCTGGCCTGGTCTGTCGTTGGGCACGTGGCTTGGTGATCTGTGCGACAGATGCCCCTCTCTCTTTCCTGGCATTCCACAGCACATCTGCTCAGGCCGCCACCTCCCGGGGGTTGCTGAAATCTGCGTCGGACAGCAGCAGGCATATGTCCTCGGGCAGTTGCTCTAGGAACGCCTGCTCAAACTTGAGGCAGGGTTTGTGTCCTTCAGCCAGGGCCAGCATCTCGTTCATTAATGCTGACAGCGGCCTGTCTCCCAAACCATCCAGGTGCAGGAAGCAGGCAGCTCGTTCGCGCCGTGAGAGTCCGAAAGTCCTTATGAGCAGAGCTTTGAATGCTGCGTATTTGCCGTCCTCCGGGGGCGACTGTATAAACTCCTCAACTTGTGCAGCTGTCTCCTGGTCAAGTGAGCTCAGCACGTAGTAGTAGCGAGTGGACCCCGAGGTTATCTGCCGAATGTGGAATTGTGCTTCTGCTTGTTCGATCCATAATTGGGGTCGCAGCGTCCAGAAGCTTGGCAGTTTTAACGAAATTGCGTGAACAGTTGCAGCGTCGGTCATCCCTGGTCCAAATATCTGCTACATTACTGTAGCTAACCTAATACACTGCTATAATGAAATTATCTCTAGGGATGGTATGCACAACAAATATTAGTACATGCAACAGTAATAAACCAACTTGCCAGTTTTAGAGAGAAATGTCTAGACTAGCAAGTTCATACAAAGAACAACATGATAAAGATGTGATATTCTAAAAGGACTTACAGAAGTTGATTGAAGAATAACAGTTAGCTACGATATTAGGCATATCTCCAAACCAGTTCATGGGATCTTGTGATTTCAACCTGAGAGGGAATATGAAACCATCATTTCACATCTGTTTCCAAAATTCGCCATGTCCAGCTCTTCTCAGGAGTGGAATATGATTCCAGAGCCTGCTGTATCAGTAACCTGAGTACTCCTGACTGAGCCACAACTAGCCCTTCAGCAAAATTGTCATGGCACCTGCCACTGATGTTATTAAGACATAAATCTTCAAGGCTCTCTTGCTCCCGTAGAGCAAAGATTGCTTTAAAAAATCTTGATGACCATTTTTGCAAAAAAAAATCCTATTTAAAAATCTGCACAAATTAGTATCAGAATCAGGTTTACTATCACTAACATATTTCATGAAATTTATTATTTTGTAGCAGGAGTACAGTGCAGTGCATAAAAACTATAAGTTACAATAAGAAATGTATTTTAAAAAATTAAATTAAGTAAGTAGTGCAAAAATAGTAAGGAAATAAATTTCCTGTGTTGGTTCATTGTCTGTTCGGAAATCTGATGGTGGAGGGGAAGAAGCTGTTTCTAAAGCACTGAGTGTTTTCAGAATCCTGTACTTTCTCCCTGATGGTAGTAGTAAGAAAACAGCATGTTCTATGCATAAAAAGTAGTCAATGTATTCCATACACCTTAACATTTTCAATGCTTAAACTACAAGACAAAAAGAAAGAAATGATGAGTAGATTGATGACCTAACTTAATAAGTTTTATCAATTGCTGTTGTGGCTATGAGAATGATCCAAGCAGAACATTTTCTCCTTAAAACTGTCTAATCCATTAATCTCTCTTTCCATCCATCTTTCTCTTTGTGCCGGCTTTCAATGACCTCAAGGTGCAATTGGTATTACACTAATTGTTAAATTAGATTACCTACTGAATTAAAACTGGAGCGAAACTACCACAGAAAAATTGAAGTGGGATATTATCCATCAGCTAGAGTATTTAATTAAAGATTTATCCTCTGTAACTTGTTCGATAAGATTTTCAAAACTTTGGTCTCTCTCAGTCAATATTAACTGTGCTGAATTTCAAAATGTCAACAGATAGTGCATGCAATAAAACAAAATTAATTGACTGGTTTATAGGGTCATGTATTCCACACTGTAGAACATTATTAAATGCCCTTTGTGCAAGTCACTGACTCAATCATTAATTCACCTCATTAAAATTATTATCCTTCCCTTTCCCTTGCTAATTTTAATGTTCTTGCTTTAGTTCTAGAAATATTCTGCTCCATTTTCTGAAATAGTTAGGTATTCCCCAAACTATGGAGCTTCCATACTAAGTTGTATCCATTTTCTTCTTATGGAATTCAATTGCAGGCTTGATGCATTCTTCAAAATGGACTGTTGGTGATTTAGTCATTGAAAACCAGGTAAACACCAAGAAGATCACTTAAAAGAGATAATACTGCAAAGGCAACTGGATATAGAAGAGTGATATTATAATATAAAACCTTGAATTCCCAAATTTAAAGCACTGTTTCTAGGGAACAGTTATATGGAATTCTGTGCACCCAGGAGGAATGAGGTCTGGAGATCCCCAGGTTTGTGCATCTGTGAGGCTAGAGATTGAGGTCTGGTGTTGTTGCTGAAATATGCAGAGACACTTGCAGGCTGTACCCAGCACACTCTTAGTTGTTAATGCAAATTACTCATTTCACTATATGTTTTGCTGTACACGCGATGAATAAAATTGAATCTTGAATATTCATTACTTTGCTATTTTACAGGCAACATAGATCATTTATTCTTATATGAACTGGTTCTGTGATAGATATTCACTTCCTGAGCCAGGGGGCCTCATGTTTTGGCAAGATCTGTCTATGGATCAGACTGCTGTACAATACAAAGGGCTGTTTAGTTTGGCTTGTGACAAACAGACAAGCTGACTAAGTTACTTAGTTCTAGGAAGCTTGGAAAACCAGATAAATAATAAAATTTAACATATCAAATAACTGATCTATTAATTTTGGAAGTTTTATGTACTCAAGTAAGTTAGCTTTACAGCATTCACTATGGATAGCTGGGGTCTATATCTCCAAAAGGCTTTTAGATGATTTATGTAAAGAAGGTATCTGAGGAAACATTACATACATGTGAAGTCACCCAAGTGATATTTAGGCAAGTGAAATTGAGTACAATTTCCCACTTGGGTACAAGAGCCAGATGGTTTAGGGATAATAACTGTTCCTGATCCTGGTATTGTGAGTCCTGAGGCTCTTGTACCTTCTTCTTGATGACAGCAGAGAGAAGAGTGATGAGCGATGGGAGACGCTGATGATGGATGTTGCTTTCCAGCAACAGTATTTCATGTAGTTGAGCTCAATACTGGGGAGGGCTTTACTAATGATGGACATTGCCATATCCAAAACTTTTTGTAGGATTTTCCATTCAAAGGTATTGGTGCTTCCACACCAATGTATGAAGCATTCAGTCAATATATGCTCTACCACACATCTTTGGAAGTCTGTCGAAGTTTCAGATATCATGCTGAATCTTTGCAATCTCCTCAGGAAGAACTGTTTTGCTTTCTTCGTAAGCGGCCAGTGAGTGAGTGGGCAGGGAAGGAGTGGAGCTTTGAGGCTTTGACTCGAGAGGCTTCGACGAGAAGAGGTGAGGACCAGATTGCTGGCAGTTAATCTGTACAATGCCTCCTGAGACGGTGATGTGCCTCTAATGTGAGATGTCACATCTGCCAGAAGTGCATACGGCTGGGCATTAAGACCGTGTAAGGAATCTGGAGCAGCAGCTGAATGACCTTTGACTCATAAGGGGAGAATGAGGCAGTCATAGATGAGAGCTACAGGGAGGTAGTCACACTTAGGCTGTCGGAGGCAGGTCGTTGGGTGACAGTGAGAGAGGGGAAAGCGAAGGTGAGCAGACAGGTCGTGCAGAGCACCCCTGTAGCCATTCCCCTAAATAATAAGTTTACCATCCTGAATACTGTTGGAGGGGATGACCGACCAGGTGTGAGCCATGGTGGCAGGGCCTCTGGCACTGAGTCTGACCCGGTGGTGCAGAAGGGTGGGACGGAGAAGAGGAGAGCTGTCGTCATTGGAGACTCTATAGTCAGGGGAGCAGACAGGAGATTTTGTGGATGTGAGAAGGACACCCACATGGTTTATTGCCTCCCAGGTGCCAGGGTGTCGGATGTCTCTGACCAGGTTCACGACATCCTGGTACGAGAGGGAAAGCAGCCAGAAGTCTTGATACATGTTGATACTAACAACATAGGCAGGAAGAGGGATGAGGACCTGAAGTGTGAGGCTCAGGACCTAGGCAGAAGGCTGAAGAAAATGACCTCAAGGGTGGCGTTCTCAGGATTGCTGCCAGTGCTACGTGACAGTGTTGGTAAGGATTGGAGGAGATGACAGTTGAATGTGTGGCTGAGGAGTTGGTGCAGGGAGCTGGGTTTTAGATTTTTGGATCATTGGGATCTCTTCTGGGGAAGGTGGGACCTGTACAGATTGGATGGGTTGCACCTGAACTCAAGGGGGAGCAATATCCTTGCAGGTAGTTTTGCTAGCATGGTTCAGGAGGGTTTAAACTAATTTGCAAGGGGAATGGGACCCGGAGTGATGGAGCAGTGAAAGAAGTGCATGGAGTAAAGCCAGATCTAACATACAGAGAGGCTTTGAGGAAAGAGGAGCAGAATAAATGGTGTAAAGACAGTAAGGTAGAAGGGCTGAAGTGTGTGTACCTCAATGCAAGAAGCATCAGGAACAAAGGTGATGAACTGAGAGCTTGGATACATACATGGAATTATGATGTAGTGGCCATTACAGAGACTTGGCTGGCACCAGGGAAGGAATGGATTCTCAATATTCCTGGATTTCAGTGCTTTAAAAGGGATTGGGGGCGGGGGAGGGGAGGAGGGGTGGCATTACTGGTCAGGGATACTATTACAGCTACAGAAAGGGTGGGTAATGTAGCAGGATCCTCTTTTAAGTCAGTATGGGTGGAAGTCAGGAACAGGAAGGGAGTAGTTACTCTATTGGGGGTATTCTATAGGCCCCCTGGTAGCAGCAGAGATACAGAGGAACAGATTGGGAGGCAGATTTTGGAAAGGTTCAAAAATAACAGGGTTGTTATCATGGGTGACTTTAACTTCCCTAATATTGATTGGCATCTGATTAATTCCAAAGGTTTAGATGGGGCAGAGTTTGTTAAGTCTGTCCAGGATGGATTCCTGTCACAGTATGTGGACAGGCCAACTAGGGGGAATGCCATACTAGATCTAGTACTAGGTAATGAACCGGTCAGGTCACAGATCTCTCAGTGGGTGAGCATCTGGGGGACAGTGACCACTGCTCCCTGGCCTTTAGCATTATCATGGAAAAGGATAGAATCAGAGAACAGGAAAATTTTTAATTTGGGAAGGGTAAATTATGAGGCTATAGGGCTAGAACTTGCGGGTGTGAATTGGGATGATGTTTTTGCAGAGAAATGTACTATGGACATGTGGTCGATGTTTAGAGATCTCTTGCAGGATGTTAGGGATAAATTTGTCCCGGTGAGGAAGATAAAGATTGGTAGGGTGAAGGAACCATGGGTGACAAGTGAGGTGGAAAATCTAGTCAGGTGGAAAAAGGCAGCATACATGAGGTTTAGGAAGCAAGGATAAGATGGGTCTGTTGAAGAATATAGGGAAGCAAGAAGGGAGCTTAAGAAAGGGCTGAGAAGAGCAAGAAGGGGGCATGAGAATGCTTGGCGAGTAGGATAAAGTCATTCTTCAATTAGGATGACAGGAGTGAAGGTAGGACCAATTAGAGATAAAGGTGGGAAGATATGCCTGGAGGCTGTGGAAGTGAGCAAGGTCCTCAATGGATACTTCTCTTCGGTATTCACCAATGAGAGGGAACTTGATGATGGTGAGGACAATATCAGTGAGGCTGATGTTCTGGAGCATGTTGATATTAAGGGAGAGGAGGTGTTGGAGTTGTTAAAATACATTACAACGGATAAGTCCCCGGGGCCTGATGGAATATTCCCCAGGCTGCTCCATGAGGCGAGGGAAGAGGATATCCTCGTTGTCCACGGGCATGCTACCGAAGGATTGGAGGGAGGCGAATGTTGTCCCCTTGTTCAAAAAAGGTAGTAGGGATAGTCCGTGTAATTATAGACCAGTGAGCCTTACATCTGTGGTGGGAAAGCTGTTGGAAAAGATTCTTAGAGATAAGATCTATGGGCATTTAGAGAATCATGGTCTGATCAGGGACAGTCAGCATGGCTTTGTGAAGGGCAGGTCGTGTCTAACAAGCCTGACAGAGTTCTTTGAGGAGGTGACCAGGCATATAGATGAGGATAGTGCAGTGGATGCGATCTATATGGATTTTAGTAAGGCATTTGACAAGGTTCCACATGGTAAGCTTATTCAGAAAGTCAGAAGGCATGGGATCCAGGAAAGTTTGGCCAGGTGGATTCAGAATTGACTTGCCTGCAGGAGGCAGAGGGTCGTGGTGGAGGGAGTACATTCAGATTGGAGGATTGTGACTAGTGGTGTCCCACAAGGATCTGTTCTGGGACCTCTACTTTTCGTGATTTTTATTAACGACCTGGATGTTGGGGTAGAAGGGTGGGTTGGTAAGTTTGCAGACGACACAAAGGTTGGTGGTGTTGGAGATAGTGTAGAGGATTGTCAAAGATTGCAGAGAGACATTGATAGGATGCAGAAGTGAGATGAGAAGTGGCAGATGGAGTTCAACCCAGAGAAGTTTGAGGTGGTACACTTTGGAAGGACAAACTCCAAGGCAGAGTACAAAGTAAATGGCAGGATTTACTTGGTAGTGTGGAGGAGCAGAGGGATCTGGGGGTACATGTCTACAGATCGCTGAAAGTTGCTTCACAGGTAGATAGGGTGGTTAAGAAAGCTTATGGGGTGTTAGCTTTCATAAGTCGAGGGATAGAGTTTAAGAGTCGCGATGTAATGATGCAGCTCTATAAAACTCTGATTAGGCCACAATTGGAGTACTGTGTCCAGTTCTGGTCGCCTCACTTTAGGAAGGATGTGGAAGCATTGGAAAGGGTACAGAGGAGATTTACCAGGATGCTGCCTGGTTTAGAAAGTATGCATTATGATCAGAGATTAAGGGAGCTGGAGCTTTACTCTTTGGAGAGAAGGAGGATGCGAGGAGACATGATAGAGGTGTACAAGATAATAAGAGGAATAGATAGAGTGGATAGCCAGTGCCTCTTCCCCAGGGCACCACTGCTCAGTACAAGGGGTCATGGCTTTAAGGTAAGGGGTGGAAAATTCAAGGGGGATATTAGAGGAAGGTTTTTTACTCAGAGAGTGGTTGGTGTGTGGAATGCACTGCCTGAGTCAGTGGTGGAGGGAGATACACTCGTGAAGTTGAAGAGACTACTAGACAGGTATATGGAGGAATTTAAAGTGGGGGGTTATATGGGAGGCAGGGTTTGAGGGTGGGCACAACATTATGGTCCATAGGGCCTGTAATGTGCTGTACTATTCCATGTTCTATGCTGTATGTAATTCTGCTTACGTGTTGTGCCCAGGTCAGATCCTTCAGAGTAATTTGAAATTACTAACCCTCTCCAGCTCTGATCCTCCAATGAGGATGGACTCATGGACTTCAGGTTTCCTTCTGCTAAAGTCAATAATCAGTTAGAATACTCCTTACAGTTATAAACCTTACAACTGGGCTTCCTCAAAACCTTCCCAAGTCTACAGTTCCTACTTAGTTTGAGACTGTGGTTTAAGAAATCAGAATAAATACAAGCAAATTGGAATTAATTATTCAAGGGCCAAACAGAAAACAGAAACGTGAGATAAGTTGTAGTTTAATGAGAATTTGTTCAAATTTCAAAGTTCAGAGTAGATTTAATATCAAAGTGCCAATACCTATATGTTATTGTACACTATCGTGTGATTCATTTTCTTGCAGATAAGTAAAGAAATACAAGAGAATTTATGGAAAACCTTAAATGACAATCTAGAAGTAACAAAGACTGACTGACAACCAATGTGCAAAAGAAAAAAAATTGTGTAAATAATTTAAGAATATGTGTTGACTCAACCTTCCTTAATCTTTCTTCTGTTGGAACAAAATACTTTACTCAGAGGGTGTTGTGAGTGCAGAACTATCTGCCAGTGGAAGAGGCAAATGCGGGTTTGTTTGCAACATTTAAGGGAAATTTGGATTAGTACATGGATGGAGGGTTGTGGTCCAGGTGCAGTTTGACTGGATAATGGAGAATAAAAGTTCGGGCGAAAGGGACTGTTTTTACGCTCTATGACTCTATGGCTCTAAAATCCATTAAATTAATTTTCAGAATGAATGCCAATGTTATAAAATTCCTGAGATATTCAGATACACTAATTCGTATACAGCGCAGATCATAATGAAAAAAGATATCCAGTTTTGAAATAGCTCCCTTAGTGAACTTTGAATAATGCCCAGCAGTCACTGACTGGTTGAAGTCTCTGTACTCTAATGCTCTGAGGTCTAATCTGTATTCATGGCAGGATCTATAATACCCTTGGCAATGTGGATCCATTCTTTTATGTATGTTCCATATCTTCATGTTTATTTCATACTTCCTTATGACATGGAAAGAGACCATCTGGTCAATTACACCTCAGCAGGCTCTCAATTTTTCTGCTATCATTCTCAGTTCCTGTGTTATTTCCCTATAACCTATTTTCCCTCACATAATTGATAACTGCACCCTGATCCTCCTGTACCAGAGATATTTTAGAATAAATGTGGGCATCCATTATAGAAGTTTATAAGATCATGAGCAGCATACATAAGTTGAGTAGCTGGAGTCGGGATGAGTTGGGCCAAACAGATTGTTTTCTGTACGTGTAGCTCTATGACTATATGACCCAAAGGAAGCCAACATTGAAATGTGAAAACTCCCTATAGAATCAAATTGAATTCAGATTCAGATTCATATTTATTGTTCTCATGTACTCAGTGAAATGTGCCATTTGAGTTAACAACCAACACACCCAAGGATGTGCTGGGAACAGCCCGGAAGTGTCCTCACACATTCTGTTGCCAACATAGCATGCTCACAATGCTTGACAGAACAACACAGAATGCAACACGCAACAAATCAGCAACACCAAATCAAGCTCCATTTCTCCCTCTCACCCAGCCACCCTCACAAACAGACAGTCCGCAAACTCCAAGACAGCATCACCACCGGAGGTCAGTTTAGACCCAATCGAAACCAATTCTATTTTTGTTAAGTCTGCACATTTTTGCTTTAGGTTCTTCTATATATTCCTGTGTGAAAGGAGCACCGATTTTTTTCTTCACAGCAGTAAACAACGAGATTTACAAGATAATTTTTATCATGTTCTTGAACTTCTTATATCTTTCTTACAACTGAAACAGAAAGAAAGGATAAATTGGATGGCATACAGAAATTGAAAAGCACCACTAAGTTGTCTTGGTTCCATTCCACACAGCACAACAATCTCATGAAGCCTCTTCAGTTATATGATTAGTTTGCTGTTCCTAGTCAATACTAATTGCAATGATAGTTGACTCACTGGCTCAGAAAATGCCCAGTTACAGTACATGAGGGCTAGATGCCCCTTTTAGCTAGCTTCCTTATTAAAGCTGGCCTGCACCACTAAAACAGCAGAAGTTCTTTGCCATAGAAGATGTAACATTGGCTCTGCACACTAGCAAAAGGGATGTTTAAAGGATATGGGAAGGAGGAAAGTTTGCACTTCAAGACCTTATTGCAAGATCTGTGAAATGGAAGATGACCTCTGTCTAAGAGGAAAGCAAAGCCTTCTAGTAATTCCCTCAAAAATCAGTGCATAGAGATAGTTATGGTACAATTTCTCAAAGGTATCTTTCAAAGTCAATTCTGAAGGTCAACTACATTCCCAAAACCCAGGGTATGGCCTCCAGCATTGTAGTTGGACCCGGAAAAGCAGTTATCAAATGGAACATATGGAATTGTAAACAAAGCCATGGGATAATTAAATTCTGTTTCTGGTCAGTCTGGAATTCTTCAATTTATGAATGTTGTTTCAGGTTTTGTATATTGTGTTGACTTTTCTTGTAGGTGTTGCAATCAAGACAACGTGGTAATGGTGGCTGAGCATCAGATTCAAGTTCATTATCACCGACATACGTCGTAAAATTTGTTCTGCAGCAGCAGTATAGTGCAATACATAAAATTTACTATGAATTGTAATAATAAATCTGAAACATATACGCAAAAGATAAAATTAAATAAGTAGTTCAAAAAGACAGGGAATTGAGGAAGTGCTTGTGGGTTCATTGTTCATTCAGAAATCTGATGGCAGAAATCTGAAGCCGCTCCTAAAACATTTTTTTCAATATTTTTATTCGTTTCTACATAAAAGAATTTGTGTTCGTCCATCGTCAACGTCGATGAGGTCCTCGACATTATGATGATGGTGTCGAGACTAGCGCATGATTTCGGTTTAAGTGAGGGAGAGTTGTGCAGCGTCAGCCTCACTCTCTGTTCCCAATTCCCATCTGGATCCAGTGGCAAGACAGACTCGAGACGGCTGGAGATGGGACTAGGTGCAGTGGATGACCAGGACGTCTTCTGTGTCTTATCCTGCTCTACACATTCCACGACACTTGCGAAGACTGCCTTCTTGACCGTTGGACCTTCCATTGGTCTCGTCCACCCAATCCGCCAGAATAAAAGAATACAGAGTACAATAAAGTATATATAAAGGTTGTAAAAAAACAACTACAAATTACATCTTATATATGTTCATAATAACAATCTCATTACCCCGTATTCATGTAGGTTAGTCAAAGTTATATTCAAATATACTAATTTATTACAAAAAAAATCTAACCCCTACCATGACCAAAGCTGTTTATTAAGGAGAAAAAAAGGTAAAATACCTTCTCGTAGAATAAAAATTAATAATAGCCGATATCTAAATTTAAACAACAAATTGAGGGTTTTGAAAGTTTTGAAAATAATTCAGAAAGGGTCCCCAAATGTTTGAAGGTCTTGACAAGATTCAGAAATTAAACAACGAATCTTCTCTAAATCTAAGCATGACATAACGTCGCATAACCACTGAGCATCACTAGGAGGAGAAACATCTTTCCATTTAAACAAAAGCGCCCTCCTAGGTATAAAAGAGCTAAACGCCAAAATATGTAAATCGGATGTCTTCAACTTGATATCTTGTCTAGCAACAATACCAAATAGGGCTGTCAGAGGATTAGGCTTAAAATTGACTTTGAAACGTAAAGAAAACGTTTGAAAAACTTCCTTCCAATATTTTTCAAGACACGGACAAACTTTTGAGTGTATGTCCTTGGTCTCCAGTATCTCGTCCCTGATAGTAGCAATAAGAAGAGGGAATATCCTGGGTGGTTAGGAGTGCTTAATGACAGATACCATCTTTAGAAAATATCCTCCATGGTAGGAAGGCTGGTGCCTGTGATGGAGCTGGCTGAGTTTACAATCCTCTGCAACTTTTTCCAATCCCGTGCAGTGGCCCCGCCATGCCAGATGGTGATGGAACTCGTTATAATGCTCTCCATGGAACATGTTAGAGTGGTTTTTGGGTTTAGGTCATTTACATTTAGCAAATGGCTTTGGCTACTGGTCTTCTGTTCCTTGATAATGTATTGTGGATTCATTTTGGGACAATGCTTTCCTAAAAGCTGTGGATCCCAGTCCAGACGCCACTGGCATCTGTGGGTTGGATGCAAATCAGAAGGTGTGACGTTTGTATGGAGCTTCAAAAGAAAGCATTGTCTATACTTTGTAAGTATGGAATTGCCTTTGTGTTTAGGCAAATAAATATCGAGCTGCACGTTGGGTAAGCAGACCTTTCCACCAAAAGCATCTCTGTATGATGCCTGCTGTATCTTGTTTTGTCGAATAAAGAAGCTGCTTTGTATCTGCCAGTAACTCTCTCAGGCGATTTCATTCACGCAACAACATTTGGTGTCAGGAGTGGGATACTTTCATGACCCATCATGTGGCTAGCGATCTTAGCAGTCTAAGTGAGTGAGTATTTTCTAAAATAGCACTCACACTTGGATCTGTTCGGGTCGGTGGTACACAGGGGCACGAGGTATCACAAACGTGGGGAGCTGAACCGGTAGATATAAAAGTAGTGTGTGCACGTGCATGTGTGTTTATGTAAGAGACAAAACATTGTGTGTTAAACTTGGTGAGAAGGAGCCACCAGTTGCGAAGGGTAGTTACCGATGGTTCGGGAACAGATGGGAGCTAGGCACATGGAGAGGAAAGAGTTGCTGTGTCCCATGTATTAGGCAGATACTACTGAAGTTATATTATGGGGTAATTACGGGTTGCGGGGAGCCTGGGGTTGACAGGGATAGAATGGTATAGTACCTGAAAGACCTTTTTAATCAACTTGAAGGACCAAGCAAAACAGCAGCAGCGTATCGCTGATCAGAGAGAGCCAAAGGAAAAGGAGATAGTTCTTCCACAGCCCAGCGACCAAGTCATGGTGACAGTGCTGCCGGAAAGGCCAGGGTTTGCTCCCAGGTGGATAGGATCGCAGATGGTACTCTTAACCAATGATACTTGTCTCTGTGTGCAGACTTGGCAAGGCAGCCAGTGGAAACACTGGACTCAGATTAAAGTACATAACTCACCCTCTTGTTGCTCCCACAGACAGAGTGGGAGATCATGTGTACCCAGTAACCATGTAATTACAGAGAACCTAAGAGAGGAACACCAGCCGGCCGTGCCAGACCTGACCACAGCTGATGAAATCATACCCAGAGGAAACGCAAAGGCAGAAAACCCCGAGAGTGTGGCAGAAAACCGTGAATAGCCTGCTAAAGGTTGATGATGGTGGTACTCTGTAATGAAGGCTGGTTGCTGAAGATAGATGATTAATAACATAGAATAGAAAAGATATTGGAAAATAGATGGGGAGAGATTAAAGCAGAGACAGCAAGTTCCACAACTTCGATGGCATTTCAGACTTCGAACTGGTACATCTGTAGAAAATTTGCGTGTCTTGAGAAAGTATTGCTATTGAGTGGGGAACTGGGATGGTGCCTATTATTCTCAAAGTCAGTTGCGATAGGACCAGATTGTAAACCCATATTGATTACTCCTCATCCCTCCTGTCTGCAGCCTCCCTTGCATGAAAGGATGGACTCTAGGCTTCATTTGCTTGTTGTTGGAACAAACGTGCAGTTATTCTTGTCAGCCCTTCTGCTCTTCTAGCTGTCATAGAGTCATAGAGTTTTAAAACCACAACACACAAGCAGAATTAAGCCATTCAGCCCACTGAGTCTGCTCCACCATTCCATCATGACTGATTTAATATCCCTCTCAACCCCATTCTCTGGAATTCTCCCTGCAACCCTTCATGCCTTTATTAATCAAGAACCTATCAACCTCTACTCTAAATATACCCAATGACTTGGCCTCCACAGCCAGCTGCGGCAAAGAATTCTACAGATTCACCATTGTCTGGCTAAAGAAATTCCTCTTCACCTTTCTAAAACATGGTTAATGTTTGTAATAGAACAGCTGCAGACTTTCTTACAGTGACTAATGGCTGATATCTCAGCTTCTTGGCAGCACTGTAAAAATGGATGGAAGCAGCAGGGAAAAGTATAGACAGTCCAATTGTATTTGCTCTGCAGTGCAGATACCCTGAACCTGAAGTTTTGTTTGGATTGTTTCTTCTTGTATGATTTTACTTAGAGTCATATGTGAAATATAGCAAAGAGTGAATGGACAGTTCAGATTATATTTACTGATACTGCAGTCAGGTTACTTGCTCTGAAAGAACCAGACAAATTGAATGGCTGGAGATATGACTGAGTCCTGGTAAGCAGATATTTGTTCAGCACACAGATATATCATTTCAGGATTTTCTGTGTTTCAACAAATTCTCCTCCTCATTTTTCTAAACTCCAAAGGCTTTAGATTTAATTTCTTTATTACACCTTGAGTTACAGGGCTTGTATTGCATTGAGGAAATGCTAGCAACTGTGGTTGTTTGTTAGTCATTAAAGAAATAACAGGCAGGATAGGCAAATGAGAGTGGTTTTAACTTACTTGGGTTGCCTGAAGGCCTTTGGCAAGATGGCACACATGAGGCTGCTAAACAAGGTAAGTGCCCATGGAAAATACAAAAAAGATACTAGCATGGAAAAAAAATATTGGCTGACTAGCAGAAGGTAAAGAGTGGGAATAACGGTTTTTTTTCTTGCAGGCGGTTGGTGTTCTGCTTTTTTTCATATTATATATCAATGATTTAGATGATGGCTTTGTGACCAAGTTTATGGATGACAAGAAGATAAGTGGAAGGGAGATAGTATTGAGGAAGTAGGGATTCTGCAGAAGGATCAAGACAGATTATGACAATGAGCTAGTAGTAGCAGATGGAATGTAGTGTAGGTAAGTGTATGGTCAAGCAGTTTAAGAGAAGGAATAAAGGTAGAGACTATTTTCTAAGAGGAGAGAAAAAACTAGAAATCAGAGGTGCAAGGGGAATTGGGAGTCCTCATGCAGGGTTCCCAAAAGTTAACTTATAGGTTGAGTTGGAAGGCACATGCAATGTTAGCATTCATTTTGAGAGAAATAGAACATAAAAGCAAAGATGTAATGCTGAGGCTTTTTAAAGCATTGGTCAGACTGCACTTGGATTATTGTGAGCAATTGTTTCCCCCTTATCTAAGAACAAGTGCTGGCATTGGAGAGGATCCAGAGGAACGATGAGTCAGCATACAGAGAGGAGGTGCAGCAGCTACTGGACTGGTGCAGAGCCAACAACCTGTCTCTGAATGTGAACAAAACAAAAGAGATGGTTGTTGACTTCAGGAGGACATGGAGCGACCACTCTCCACTAAACACCGATGACTCTTCCGTAGAGATCGTTAAGAGCACCAAATTTCTTGGTGTTCACCTGGTGGAGAATCTCACCTGGTCCCTCAACACCAGCTCCATAGCAAAGAAAACCCAGCAGCGTCTCTACTTTCTGCGAAGGCTGAGAAAAGTCCATCTCCCACCCCACATCCTCACCACATTCTACAGAGGTTGTATTGAGAGCATCCTGAGCAGCTGCATCACTGCCTGGTTCGAAAATTGTACCATCTCGGATCGCAAGACCCTGTAGTGGATAGTGAGTTAAGCTGAGAAGATCATCGGGGTCTCCCTTCCCCCCTTCCCATCATTACAGACATTTACACCATACGCTGCATCCGTAAAGCAAACAGCATTATGAAGGACCCCATACACCCCTCATACAAACTCTTCTCCTTCCTGCCATCTAGCAAAAGGCACCGAAGTATTTGGGCTCTCACGTCCAGACCATGTAACAGTTTCTTCCCCCAAGTCATCAGACTCCTCAATACCCAGAGCCTGGACTGACACCAACCTATTGCCCTCTACTGTGCCTAATGTCTTGTTTATTATTTATTGTAATGCCTGCACTGTTTTGTGTACTTTATGCAGTCCTGGATAGGTCTGTAGTTCAGTGTAGTTTTTTGTGTTGCTTTATGTAGTTCAGTGTAGTTTTTGTATTGTTTCATGTAGCACCATGGTCCTGAAAAACGTTGTCTCGTTTTTACTGTGTACTGTACCAGCAGTTATGGTCGAAATGACAATAAAAAGTGACTTGACTTGACTTGAATAATGATTCAGGGAATGAAAGGTTTGATGTATGAAAACCATTTGCTAGCTCTGTACTTGTTCTTGCTGAAGTTTAGAAGACTGAGGTGGCATCTCACTGAAATCTAACAAATGTTGAAAGACCTAGATAGAGTGGATGTTGAGAAGGTGTATCCTATAGTGGGGAACCAGAGGGAACATCCTCAGAATACAGGGACATCCATTTAGTACAGAGGAACTTCTTTAGCCAGAGGATGGAATTCATTGCCACAGACAGCTATGGATGCCAAGCCGTTGGGTATATTTAAAGTGGAGGTTGATAGGTTCTTGATTAGTAGTGGTGTCAAAGGCTACAGGGAGAAATTATGAGAATGGCGTTGACAGAGATAATAAATCACCTATGAGTGAATGGCGGAGCAGACTCGATGGGCCAAATGGCCTAATGCTTCTCCTATGTCTTATGGTCTTATAGCATGAACTCTATCCATGCATTGTCCATTCAAGTCATAAGCCATGTTGCCAGCAGACGGCAGATCTTGCATTGTATACTCTCCCTGTTCATCCTGTTGGTTCATAGCACTCGGCATGGAGTAAAGCAGTTCATCTGCTATTGGAATACGAGGCATGTGCTGTGTATAGCTACAGATGAGGTGGACATTGAAATAATTGAATCAGTTCTAGTTGGAGTACATTAGTGGTTGTAAGTGCTCAACCCATTGTAAATGATGTGTTTCACAATGGGAATAATGCAACACATCCACTCCCCTGGTATTCTCCAACAAAGGAGAGTCACACGTAGTATGTTGTCCTTGAACATGCAGCATCAGTAAACTCTCTGGTGTAAAACTATGATATGGCGTATACTTCATCATCTCAAGGTGGATTGTGGTTAAGCCTTCGCGGCTGTTGTATCCACAGAAACGTGAGCAAGAGTAGGCCACTTGTCTGCCCTGTCATTCAACATGATCCAGGTTGATTCGTCCCAGGCCTCAATTCTTTTTCCATGCTAGTTCTACAAAGCCTTCAATCCTCAATCGTTCTGATATATCTACCTTCAATGATCTAGCTTCCTTAAAATCTCCAGGGATTCCACAGATACACACCTTCTATGAGAAGAAATTCCTCACCCCGTTAACTTGTAATTCTCTCCTTCTATTTAAGACTCTGTCATGCAGGAGAACAACCCAACATCTACCTGTAGTCACCTCCTTGTACATGTGATCACTGAACTGACATGAAAGAAATATTCTCTGTGCAGACTTGGTGACACAATCTGATAAATCAGATCCTTTATATTGCCAGTCTTCTGCAGACTCAATGCACTGCACTACAATTTCCCTTCAAAAGTTATTACTTACATTGACAATTTCACTCTGTTGACTGGAAAATTATTGAACTCCTGTTACATCAGCTGTCCTATTTTAGCTCTTTATTAAGAAGTTGAAAGATAAATGAGGTCCAGATAAGCACAAGCAATATGAGTACAGAGCATCAACTTATCTGATACAAGATACTAAACTAGTTTTCCCTTATTTATTTTGATTAATTGCACAAGGAGCCACAGAGTACAGAAACAAGTCCTTTAGCCCATTGAGCCCGCACCAGCCATTAAGCACCCACTTATCCTATTGCACCACCTCCCTCTTTGTTCCGCCTCCTTCTACTACCTATTGTGTCTTCCCCTATTCTTTCTTCACCTTTCCTGCCTATCACCTCCCTGCCTCCCTTCCCCCACCCCCTTATCTTTCCCCTTACAGGTTTTTCACCTGGAACCTACCAGCCTTCTCCTTCCCACCCTCCCCCACTTTCTTTATAGGGCCTCTGCCCCTTCCTTCTTCAGTCCTGATGAAGGATTCCGGCCCGACACATTGACTGATCGTTTCCACGGATGCTGCCCGACCTGCTGAGTTCCTCCAGCATGTTGTGAGTGTTGCTTTGACCCCAGCATCTGCAGATTATTTTGTGTTCGCTTATCCTATTGTATTCTCCTCATATTTCCATCAACTACCTACCTATATTCTACCACTCACCCACAGAGGACCTGTAATTTACAGTGGCCAACTCCCCTACCAACCTGCACAGTTTTGAGATGTGGGAGGAACTTAGAAACCGACACACGCAGACTGCACCCATGCTCATCATTGAAGCCCTGAGCTGTGAGACAGCGTCTCTACTAGCTGCATCCGAACTGCCCAAAGCATCCAGCACTTCAACGTCAACCAATCAATGGGTAGGAATTGAGCCTCAAAATTGAGTAATGATCTGAGTAAATATCTCAGATGTTTCAGAAAACTGGTTACGTTGTTGGCAATGTCAACTTTCAGGTATGTGTTTTAATTAAGACTCTTTCTAGTCTTGGTCATATGCCAATGCTTCTGTTTGCAGAAGAGCAGGGACTTCTTGTACAATATTCTGGAAAGTGTTTTCTTGCTCCTTATTGAAGCATATTGAACATAAATTGATTGGATGTTTCTTGTTTTGCAAATGTGGCTGCTCTTCTAAAGTCTTTATAAACTGTCAAGAGGTCTTGCAAGATGTTTCACAAAAATCTATTTCTTTGTCTATACATAAAAGTTGCTGGTGAACGCAGCAGGCCAGGCAGCATCTCTAGGAAGAGATACAGTCAACGTTTCAGGCCGAGACCCTTCGTCAGGACTAACTGAAGGAAGAGTGAATAAGGGATTTGAAAGTGGGAGGGGGAGGGGGAGATCCAAAATGATAGGAGAAGACAGGAGGGGGAAGGATGGAGCCAAGAGCTGGACGGGTGATTGGCAAAAGGGATATGAGAGGATCATGGGACAGGAGGTCCGGGAAGAAAGACGGTGGGGGGGGGGGAACCCAGAGGATGGGTAAGGGGTATATTCAGAGGGACAGAGGGAGAAAAAGGAGAGTGAGAGAAAGAATGTGTGTATAAAAATAAGTAACAGATGGGGTACGAGGGGGAGGTGGGGCATTAGCGGAAGTTAGAGAAGTCGATGTTCATGCCATCAGGTTGGACCCCCCTCCAACTTTCAAATTCCTTACTCACTCTTCCTTCAGTTAGTCCTG
Source organism: Mobula hypostoma (assembly GCF_963921235.1). Taxonomy (NCBI): domain Eukaryota; kingdom Metazoa; phylum Chordata; class Chondrichthyes; order Myliobatiformes; family Myliobatidae; genus Mobula; species Mobula hypostoma. Next base: position 26,774,605 of record NC_086111.1, on the reverse strand, counting down.
ACGAAGGGTCTCGACCTGAAACGTCGACTGCACCTCTTCCTACTGCATTCACCAGCAACTTTTATGTGTGTTGCTTGAACTTCCAGCATCTGCAGAATTCCTGTTGTTTGCGTTTCTTTGTCTATACTTCTATTTCACATTTCTTCTCCGAGGAACATTACCTTGTCATAGTGGAGAAGCTTCTGAGTTCCTGAGGGTCTGAGAGTGATGCCATCTGGAGTTTAGGTCCTGGTAGGGTCACTATGTCATTAAGGTTCAGAGGGAGGTTCCAGACAAAGATGATGAAAATTCACAACAGCAGAGAAGATGGAGGAAGATTGCAGCAGTGAAAGGGCTCCAGTCATCTTGTATTCCATGCCACTGAACCCTGACCGTGATCTGCCAAGAACTGTATGGTTGTTGTTCATGCATCAACCTCCCCAGGTTAAACTAAGTCACGCACAAGCATTCTCCATTAAGGCAATAACCCCTTAGGAGAACATCATAATTGACTCCAGTGATCACACCACTGCTACTATTTCACATTTATCTTGCAGTCCACTTACTGCGCCATCCCATGCATGCACCCAAACAACAAGAGGATAATGATATATTCCCTTTAGTATTTCTAATGGATTAATATATTTTCTGAAGTATTTACATATATGTTCATTTCTTAAGCATCATTTCTATGGCTGGTGCATTTATATTGCAGCCAAGAATTTGTAAGATGACAATTGTATAAGGTTGGTGAAATCTGAAGGGTAGAAGGAACCTCCTCCTTAGTGCTCCCTTGTGATTTGGTATTTCCCATGCATTCAGCACAAACGTGCTATTTCTTGCTACCTTGTGATTTATATAGGTGGAATTTGAAAAACTATAGCTTCAACCCTGGAATGGATTTCACATCACCCAATATTTGTGCACTATGCATATAAATTTGACTGAGATCCATTTCAAGGTCAAACCACAACAGAAGCAACACTGGAGTGGGAACTGCTGTGCACAATTCATCAGAGAGCATCTGAACTTTTCCAAGAGTCAGATGTACACCTGAAATTATTTTTATTTCGTAAATTTTCCTTCCACCCATTCAGGCATAAAGAGGAGCAGAAAACTTGTTGGAACAATCTATGCAGGTCGAGGAGCATATATGAGGCCATCTATTCTTGTTTGTGATGTAATGTGAGTTTATGGTTTTGATTGCTACTTATTTGGTGACTTTACTGAAATATTGAGACCTGACTAGACAGCTTCAGAAGTGCCTACAGAACCAGTTTCCAAAGCCATGTTAAGACCTGGTGCATTTTCTGGTATTTAGCTGCTGAGATATCCATTGAATAAGTGTCTCAGTCATGACATTGCTGATGCAGTCTGTTACAGAATGCATAAATATGAGCAAGATTGGACTCCTGGTGGTGGGGGCGGGCTGGTTAGGTATTTTGGGATCATGATACATAGATATGCCCATTAGTCCAAAGCCTACACTCACTGAATCTTCAGTGGCTTTCTCTGATGAACGATGCATTGGCAGTACCTAGGTTCGTTCAAGACAGACTTAGAACTTGCTTTCATAGCTGGACTTCCATGGAGGAGAAGTTTTCAACTTCCTCATCAAAGTATTCTTTCCAGACACCCTCAAAGTATACCTCTAAAGTCTCAAGGATGGTCACACAGGCAATATACTTGTAACAAATGATTTAACGTACTTTGATTTGCATGAGAAGCTGAAGACTTCTTGTGCATAGGGATTTTCCAGCCTTCCTAGTTCCCCTCAGATGCCTTCACCTAGGAACAGGACTACACGGCACCTGTTATTTGGGAGCCACATAATTCAGATTTGACCTTGTTAGAGGTGGTTTCCAGATGAAGTCAGAGTATGCAAAATTAGACCAGATACTGTTCCCAGTGTCAGCTATGTACCATTAACCACAAAGGTATCACCATAAAGCCTCTTCTGTAAAGCCTGGAACTTTAAATGAATTTGATAGATCCCCACTAGATCATGAGAAGTCATTGTTCATGGTAAGTACTGTATTTCTGGGAAACATACAGGTATATCCTGGGAGAATCTGAGCACCTGGTCATCTTTAGCTGGCAGTGGGAATAAGGATTTCTCTACTTTTGTGGCTGCCATGTCAGCACACTCTCTAAACTTAAAATCTGAGCATTATCACAAAAGGCACATGGGAAAATGCTACCGGTATAATGTTACTGCATTAGTTCTGGGAGCTCCCTGCAGTACATGCTGAACAAACATGCAGACATTGTCATTATCTGGCATAGGCTGTACAACATTGTCAATCAAGATTTGTGCTGGAGGAGTCCTGCATCTCAGTGGTTATGAGCAGAGCCTGGAGAGGAGATGGACGGAGAAGCTTACTCCCAGGGATTCGTCACTTCATCATCTTACCTTGCAACAGAACTGTGCATTTGGACGGATGAAGTGTCCCAGCCCAAAACGTCGACTGTTAACTCTTTTCCATAGGTGCTGGTTGACCTGCTGAGTTCCTCCAGCATATTGTGCGTAATCCTTAAATTTCCAGCAGCTGCAGATTTTCTCATCTTCGTGCAAGATTGGAGAGGCAGTTCCCCGTCATAAAGCTGATAAATCTCAACTAGTCTTGGTTCAACAAGAAGATAAGGAGCAGAGTGACGTGATACTTTTGCTCTTCACTATCTGACACTAAGCCCAGCTATTCCATGTACGCTAAGTCCTGGAAATACTGCAGCTTAAGTAGTTAAAAACCAGCCATTCCATCAGGAATTACAAATAATAGTCATCCATATCCAGCCCTATACCCCATGTTAAGCTTCTTGTTACGTTCACAGTTCAAGGAGGTACATGTAAAGTTAAAGACTTACCTGCAGTACCATCACAGTCACATAGTTTCAGACAACACAAAACACCCCAGAAGGGGTGGCTATGGTAGCATAGAGGTTTTTGTAATATTTTTAATGAGTGGTTCGAGTAATATTGCTAATGAGCTAGTGACCTGGGTTCATTTCCCGCTGCAGTTTATGAGGGGTTCGTACGTTCTGCCAGTGACCACATGGGTTTCCCTTGGGTGCTCCAGTTGCCTCTTGCATTCCAAAGATGTACAGGCTGGTCGGTAAATTACTCACTTGGGTGTAATTGAGCAGTGCAGGCTCATTGGCCAAAAAGGTCCTATCATGGCTCTGTGTCTCTGAATAAAATAAAAATGAACACAAATTAGAGAAACATAGAAAACCTACAGCACAATACAGGTCCTCCGGCCCACAAAGCTGTGCCAAACATGTCGTTACCTGAGAAATTACCTAGGGTTACCCATAGCCCTCTATTTTTCCAGGCTCCATGTAGCCATCCAGGAGTCTCTTAAAATAACCTATTATTTCCGCCTCCACCACCATCGCTGTCAGCCCATTCCACACCCTCACCACTCTCTGCGTAAAAAACTTACTCCAGACATCTTCTCTGTACCTGCTTTCAAGCACCTTAGAACTGTACCCTATCGTGCTCGCCATTTCAGCCCTGGGAAAAAGCCGCTGATTATCCACACGATCAATACCTCTCATTATCTTGTACACCTCTATCAGGACACCTCTCATCCTCCTTCGCTCCAAGGATAAAAGGCCGGGTTCACTCAACCTATTCTCATAAGGCATGCTCCCCAATCCAGGCAACATCCCTGTAAATCTCCTCTGTGAAGCACCTTCAATAACTCCAATAGACTGAGGTTTGGTAAAATACTGAAAGGCTTTTATTCGCTGTACAATACGACCTCCACAGTGAGTGTCTGCCCCTGGACTGAGGGAGAGGGGCAAGGCAAAACACAGGACTCTGTGGGAGGAGCCACAGGGGTGTGTCCAGACAGTTAACCCAGTTACAACATATATATAGGGTTTACCACAGTCACCTCTCCTTTTCTTAAAAAGAGTCTTGTGGGGTGAAGTGACTGACAATATTTACAAGTGTATTTACGGGTCAAGTCTATCAGGCGGTCGAGACCGTCGCTGTGATCTACGTAGCACCAGTGGTAATTGCATCGGCGACGGCGGTTGTGCTGGCTCCGGCCTGACTTGAGGTGCCAGCATGTTAGGCGTTTGTTAATCCCTCGTGCGTGTGCGTCGCGCCTGGTATGGGAGTGTCGTGTGGTGTCTATGTAGGGTTTGGAGTGCGCGGTGTCTCGGGGGTACATACATCGGTGGGTACGGGGTCAATAGTCACCACGGAGTGTTCAGGGTAGGGGCCCAGTGCTCCTGCGGGCGCCAGGTCGCGGATGGAGACTGTGTCCTCCCACCCATCAGGTAAAACCACGTAGGCATACTGAGGGTTCGCATGAAGTAAGTGAACCCACTTGACCATCAGGGAGTATTTATTGCTGCTCACAAGTTTCCGGAGCAGCACTGGCCCCGGGGACGTCAGCCAAGTTGGTAGGGTGGTTCCATGGTCGACTTTCTGGGAAATGAAAAGAGTCGCTCATGAGGGGTGGCATTGGTGGACGTGAATAACAGGAGCGGATGGAGTGGAGTGCCTCGGGAAGGACCTCCTGCCAGCGGGAGACCAGCAGTCCCTTTGACCTGAGGGCTAAGAGTGTGGCTTTCCACACTGTGCCATTCTCCTTCTTCACCTGTCCATTCCCCCGGGGATTATAGCTCGTGGTCCTACTGGTTGCAATTCCACTAGCCAGTAGGTATTGGCGCAGCCTGTCACTCATAAACGAGGACCCTCTGTCACTGTGGATATAGCATGGGTATCCGAACAGAGTGAAGAGCTTGCGCAGGGCTTTTATAACTGAAGTGGTAGTGGTGTCGGGGCAGGGGATGGTGAAGGGGAACCGCGAGTACTCGTCAATAACGTTAAGAAAGTACACATTGCGGTCGGTGGAGGGAAGGGGGCCCTTAAAGTCAACACTCAGTCACTCAAAAACTTGATGAGTTGTGCCTTTTCGGGTCGGTAGAAGGGTGGTTTGCACTCTGCGCAGACTTGGCAGTCCTTGGTCATCGCCCTGATCTCCTCAAGGGAGAAAGGCAGGTTCCGGGCTTTCACCAAGTGGAAAAGCCGGGTGACCTCCGGGTGGCAAAGATCTACATGTAGGGCGTATAGCCGGTCAATCTGCGCGCTGGCGCACGTTCCCCGGGATAGGGCATCGGAGGGCTCGTTGAGCTTCCCAGGCCTGTACATGATGTCATAGTTGTAGGTGGAGAGTTCGATTCTCCACCTCAGAATTTTATCATTTTTGATTTTGTTCCACTGCTGATTATTAAACATGAATGAGATTGAGCGCTGGTCAGTTAGCAGCGTGAAACTTTTGCCGGCAAGATGGTGCCTGCAGTGCCTAATAGCTTCCACTATGGCCTGGGCCTCTCTGTCTACCGCGGAGTGCCGAAGTTCAGGGCCTTGAAGAGTACGGCAGAAGAACGCCACTGGTCTTCCCGCCTGGTCGAGGGTAGCAGCCAGCGCAAAGTCGGAGGCGTCACTCTCCACTTGGAAGGGAATGGCCTCATCCACCGCATGCATTGCTGCTTTGGCAATGTCCCCTTTTATGCGGTTGAAGGCCGCACGGGCCTCGGCAGAGAGGGGGAATGTGGTGGACTTGACCAGGAGGCGGGCCTTGTCTGCATAATTAGAGACCCATTGGGCGTAATATGAAAAGAAGCCCAGGCAATTTTTGAGGGCTCTGAGGGTGTTGGGAAGAGGGAGTTCCAACAGGGGACGCATACGGTCGGGGTCAGGGCCAATGACTCCATTCTCCATGACACGCCCAAGGATAGCAAGTCGGGTGGTCCCGAGTACACACTTGTCCTTGTTATAGGTGAGACTGAGAGTTTTGGCTGCTTGGAGAAATTTTGGGAGGCTGTTGTCATGATCCTGCCGGTCGTGACCGCAGATGGTGATGTTATCCAGATATGGGAATATGGCCTTCAGTTGGCACTGGTCCACCATCCGGTCCATTGCCCTCTGGAAGACAGATACACCCTTCGTGACACCAAAGGGGACGCGCAGGAATTGATAAAGCCTGCCGTCCGCCTCGAAGGTGGTGTAAGGGCGGTCCTCCCGGCGGATGGGGAGCTGATGGTAAGCGGATTTTAGGTCTATGGTTGAGTACGCCTTGTACTGTGCTATCTGACTGACCATATCCGCTATGTGGGGTAGAGGGTACGCATCGAGCTGTGTGAACCTATTGATGGTCTGGCTATAGTCCACGACCATCCTATTCTTCTCCCCGTTCCGAACAACCACCACCTGCACCCTCCAAGGACTTGTGCTTGCCTCAGTGACCCCCTTCCTGAGCAGCCGCTGCACCTCCGACTTGATGAAAGCTCTGTCCCCCCGCGCTGTACCTCCTGCTTTTAGTTGCCACAGGTTTACAGCCAGGGGTCAGGTTGGCGAACGGCGGTGGGGGAGGGATCCTGAGGGTGGAGAGGCTGCAAGTGGTGTCGGTAGTGCGGCAGTTGGCATGGTGTTGGGTGGGATGTGTGGGTCGGTGTGTGTGTGTGGTCAATAGCGGGGTACGTGACATATCTCTACAAAACAGGGGATTTATGACAGTAATTGGTGGGAGGGGCCCATCATACTTCATTGTCACGCTTTTCAGGTGGCTCTGGAAGTCGAGCCCCAACAGCACAGGGACACACAGTTGAGGCATGACCAGTAACGTAAAGTCTCGATATTCTGTGCCCTGCACCACTAGCATCGCTACACAACCCCCCCCCCGGATGTCTGTTGTATGCGACCCGGAAGCCATGGTGACCCTCTGACTTACCGGCCGTATCATGAGTCCGCAATGGTGCACCGTGTCCGGGTGGATAAAACTCTCCGTGCTGCCTGTGTCAAACAAGCAGCTTGTCCTGTGCCCCTCCACCAGGATGTCCATCATTGACCTTGCGAGCTGGTGGGGAGCGCTTTGGTCGAGGGTCATGGAAGTCAGGGTGGGGTCGCTGTCTTGGTCCGGCGCAGTGGGGTGCCCCGTGAGCACCTGTTGGTCGTAGGCGGTGGGAGGTGGCGCCGACCAAGATGGCCGCCCCCATGTCTCACACGTGGTGGCGGCGTGCAGGGAAGATGGCGACCCCCATGTCTCGCACCAGGTGGCGGCGTGCAGGGAAGATGGCGGCAGGCAAGATGGCGACCCCCCACGTCTCACACGCGGCGCTGCTCAATCCTGCTCGCAGTTTGGACTTACAGACCTTGGCGAAGTGGCCTTTCTTTCCGCAGCTGGAGCAGGTAGCTTGTCAGGCCGGGCAGCGTTTCCGGGGGTGCTTCTCCACTCCGCAGAAGTAGCACTTCGCGGACTCACGACTGGTGGCAGCCGAGGTCGATTCGCCGGTGGGTTGCGGGGTCTTGCAACTGGCAGCAGCCGAGGTCGATTGGCCGGCGGGTTGCGGGGTCTGCGGCGCCCACGAGGCCATCGGGGGATCGCGTGCCTGGAGAGCCTCAGAGTTGTGCAGAGCAGCCTCCAACGTATCAGCCAGCTCGATTGCTGAACTTAGGGTAAGATCGGCTTTTTCCAGCAGCTGCTGGAGCACGTATACTGACCTGGTCCCCTTGACGAAGGCTTCTCTCACTAGGAGCTCTGCATGCTGCGTCGCCGTCAGCTCCTGGCAATTGCAAGCTCGCACTAGCATCCATAGGTTCTGGACGAACTCAGCACTTGATCCCCCGAGGCATTGTTGCCAAGTCGCTAAGCAGTGCCGAGCATAGACACTGTTTATCGGCCGCAGGTATTGTTCTTTGAGTGCGCTCATCGTGCCGTCATAGCTCAGCTGGTCTCTGATCAGCGAATAGACCCATGGACTGACCCTGGAGAGTAGAACTCTGCACTTCGCTATGGGGTCGGTCACTTTAATCTCCTCCAGGTAGGCTTCGAAGCAGGCCAGCCAGAGTTCAAAAGCGTTTCCAGCTTCAGGTGTTTGCTAATCGAGGTCTAATTTGTCTGGTCTCAGTGCATGTTCCATGCTTTAAAAAGTACAGCAAATGAAATTGAAGCACCTTCAATTACTCCAAAAGACTGAGGTTTGGTAAAATACTGAAAAGCTTTTATTCGCTGTACAATACGACCTCCACCGTGAGTGTCTGCCCCTGGACTGAGGGGGAGGGGCAAGGCGAAACACCTTTATATGGGACTCTATGGGAGGAGCCACAGGGGCAGTCAGCAGAGGGGCTTGTCCAGACAGTTAACCCAGTTACAACATATATATATATATATATATATATGGTTTACCACACTCTGCACCCTTTCTACAGTTCCCACAGCACTCCTGTAGTGAAATCTCCTCTGCACCCTTTCAATGGTTCCCACATTCCTCCTGTAGTGAGGCGACCAGAACTGAGCACAGTTATACCACACAGTGATGAAAATAAAGACAGTTGAAAACAATACATTAGTGCAAGAAAAAGTACTTTCAAATGTAAGTCCATGGTAATGCAAGATGTTTGTCACTGAGGTAGGATAGGGTTGTTCAGGCTGGTTCAGGAACTTGTTCATCATAGGAAAGTCGCTGTTCCTGAACCTGGTGATGCAGGACTAGCAGAATATAACCTTGTGGGTACAAACTTTGCAGAAACTGCAAAAGCACAAATTTCCACAGAAATCCAAAACAAAACAAACATTGCTGAGGTTGCTCAGCAGTTCAGACAGCATCTGTGGAAAGGAAAAGTAAATTAAAATTTCTGGTCTATAGCCAGATAGATCATATGGTTCAACAACAACAGGAATTCTGCAGATGCTGGAAATTCAAGCAACACACATCAAAGTCTCCAACCTGATGGCATGAACATTGACTTCTCTAACTTCCGCTAGTGTCCCACCTCCCCCTCGTACCCCATCTGTTATTTATTTTTATACACACATTCTTGCTCTCACTCTCTTTTTTCTCCCTCTGTCCCTCTGAATATACCTCTTGCCCATCCTCTGGGACCCCCCCCTTGTCTTTCTCCCTGGGCCTCCTGTCCCATGATCCTCTCAAATCCCTTTTGCCTATCACCTGTCCAGCTCTTGGCTCTATCCCTCCCCCTCCTGTCTTCTCCTATCATTTTGGATCTCCCCCTCCCCCTCCCACTTTCAAATCTTTTACTAACTCTTCCTTCAGTTAGTCCTGACGAAGGGTCTCGGCCTGAAACGTCGACTGCACCTCTTCCTAGAGATGCTGCCTGGCCTGCTGAGATCATACGGTTCATTTGGTTAGGAGCAGCAGATGAGCTGAAGTGCTGAAGAAAAATGGTGTTTATGCTTCAGTATCTTTGTAAACTCTCATTGACTTTATCTGCAGGAAAACGACTTAAAGGATTTCCAGTGACTAAAGTAAATGGAAGATTCAAATCACACCCCAGCAGCCATGTGAGCTTTTGTTTGAGTTAGCTTTACAGCTTCCCGCTTAACCAATAACTTTTACACCACAAAGATAGGATGTCTGTAACATGAAAAGCAAAGACTGCTCTTTTATAAAACTATTTGATCGTGAAAATGTCAAATGTCTGTCTCTTAAAAATGGTTCTGCACATAGTTGATTGATATTTTACATTGAGTGTAGGAGATAAAGCCAATACTAACCTTTCATCTGAGGTTAATCCTTTTATCAGTTCAGTATGGCTGTTCCTTTCACAACTGGTGATCATCGTTATCGGTGTGTGTTTACTTGCTAATCCTATCACCATTGCTGTTCAGAGCTGACACCTAGATTTATTGTCTGTTTTGGTGTAATTCTTGATGTTTATTTTATTTCATAAAATCTGTAATAAATTTACCTCAGTGCCGGATCATTCCCTGCCATTATTCCATTCTACTTAAAGGCTTCTGTTTTTAAAATTTTATATACACTCTGGGGCGCCTTTATGAAGTGCACCTGTACATCTGCTTGTTAATGCAAATATCAAGTCAGCCAATTGTGTGGCAACAACTCAATGCATTAAAGCATTCGGGCATAATCCAGAAATTCAGTTCTTGCTCAAACCGGGAATGGGGAGGAAATGTGATCGAAGTGACTTTGACTGTGGAATCACGAGGAATTCTGCAGATGCTGGAAATTCAAGCAACAGATGCTGGAAATTCAAGCAACACATATCAAAGTTGCTGGTGAACGCAGCAGGCCAGGCAGCAACGTTGACTATGGAATGATTGTTGATGCCGGACAAGGAGGTCAGAAACTGCTGATCTTCTGGGATTTTCATGCACAACAGTCTCTAGGTTTTGCAGAAAATGGCGTGAAAAACAAAAAAAAAATCCCATGAGTGACAGTTCTGTGGGCAAAATATGCCTTGTTAAAGAGCGAGTTTAGAGGACAATGGCCAGACTGGTTCAACCTGACAGGAAGAGGATGGTAAGTCAAATAACTACGCGCTACACAGTGGGGTGCAGAAGAGGATTTCTCAATTGAAATTTGAAGTGGATGGGCTACAGCAGCTGAAGACCATGAGGTTCCTAAAAACGTGGCCACTGAGTGTATTTAAAAACGCAAACACAAGGAAATCTGCAGATGCTGGAATTTCAAGCAACACACATTAAAAAATGCTGCCTGGCCTGCTGCGTTCACCAGCATTTTTTATGTGTGTTCCACTGAATGTATTTTCCAGTTAAACAGTGGTGTGCTGTGAATTTTCAACAGAAAATGTCTAAGAAGACTGATATTGTCATTGTCAGGTTCTTGCTGCCTTTCAAGAATAAGTGCTTTGATCCAATCTGCACACAAGACCATAAGGCCATAAATCATAGGAATAGAATTAGGCCATTCAGCACACAGAGTCTGCTTCGCCATTTCATTTTGGCTGATCCATTTCCCTCTCAAACCCATCCTGCTGCCTTCTCCCTGTAACCTTTCATGCCCAGATTAATCAAGAACCTGTTAATCTCTGCCTTAAATACACACAATGACCTGGTTTCCATGATAGCCTGGGGCAATGAATTCCACAGATTCACCACCCACTGACTAAAGAAATTACTCCTCATTTCTATTCTAGATGGACACCCCTCTAGTCTGAGGCTGAACGTACTGGTCGCAGACTCCCCTACCATAGGAAACATCCTCTCCATATGTACTCTATTGAGGCCTTTTAATATTCCATAGCTTTCAATGAGATTCCCCCTAATTCTCCTAAATTCCAGCCAGTACAGGCCTAGAGCCATCAATTGTTCCTCATAAAATATCCCCTTCATTCCCAGAATATATCTCATGAACCTCCTCTGAACCTTCTCCAACGTCAACACGTCTTTTCTTAGATAAAGGGTTTAAATTGCTCACAATACTCCATGAGGCCTCATCAGTGCCTTATAAAGTCTTAGCATTACATCCTTGCTTTTAGGTGCTACTCTCAAAATGGATTCTAACACTGCATTTGCTTTTCTTACCACCAACTCAACCTGCAAATTAACTTTCAGGGAAACTTACATGAGGTGTCCCAAGTCCCCGTGCACCTCAGAGTTTCGGTCCTGACGAAGGGTCTCAGCTCGAAACGTCGACTGTACCTCTTCCTAGAGATGCTGCTTGGCCTGTTGCGTTCACCAGCAACTTTGATGTGTGTTGCTTGAATTTACAGTATCTGCAGAATTCCTCGTGTTTGCTCCTTTATCTATTCTGCTTTTTATTTTCTCAAATAATTCCAACAGATTTGTCTGGCAAGATTTTCCCTTAAGGAAAGCATGCTGACTTTGGTCTATTTTAGTGTATGTCTCCAAATACCGTGAAATCACATCCTTAACAATCAACTCCAACATCTTCCCAACCACTGAGGTTAGGCTAACTGGCCTATAATTTCCTTTCCTCTGCCGTCCTCCCTTCTTGAAGAGTGAGTGACAATTACAATTTTCCAGTCCTCTGTAACCATGCCAGAATGTACTGATTCTTGAAAGATCATTACTAATGCCCCCACAATCTCTTCAGCTTTCTTTCAGAACCCTGGGGTGTAGTGCAGATCAACAGATATGTCACTAAATTATAGCACTAAAGCAATTGTGAAGTATATAACATATTCTACAAATTCAAAATGTTTTATATTTTTATAGTGCTTTATATTCAAAGGTTAGTTTTATTTGTCACGTGTACATTGAAATATTCGGTAAAATAAGTTGTTTGTGTTGACAACCAATACAGTTTGAGATGTGCTAGGGGCAAGGGGCAAGTGTTGTCATGCTGAGATAATACCCGTGTACATACATCTACTGATGCTTCTGGACACATCTTCAGTGATGTTCTTGGAATCATCGGGTGTTTCGGGTCTTTCAACATCATACAACCTCCTCCAGGTGACCCAGCCGGGGCTGATCAGACCCCAGCTTGTGTCCAGATGGCTAGCTACTTATGACTCCATGGCTCCCCTCTTTTAAGCCACAGCCATCTTGAGGCCCTCTCTGCCACATCGGTGGTACTGCGGATGGCTCTCCTCTTCCTCTCTCCCTCGATGCCCAAAATACTGAAGGCTCTAACTAGGGAACGGGCCGCAAATCCCCTACAACTAACCTCCATTGGGAGACACCTCACTCTCCATCCAGCCTGCTGACAGTTCCAAGATAGAATGTCCAAGCTTACCCTAACCCTAAATATTACATCTTTGGAACGTGGGAGGAAACCAGAGCACATGAAGGAATCCCATGTGGTAATGGGGAAGAAGTACAAACACCTTACAGACAGCAGTGGGAAATGCACCCCGATTTTACAACTTTTGCTGTAAATGTTACATTGATCACTACCCTTCTGTCACCGTACGTAATTCAAGAAGTAATCAAAATATTTATTCTAAGTGCCACTAGAACATACAAAAATAAAATGCAGCAGGTGTTTGAAATTTAAATAAAAGCTAAAAGTGTTTAAAAAGTTCTGGCAGTTATAATGCTTTAAACATAAAGTGCAGCTTTTTTTTCCCTGATCTTACTGAAGCAGAAAAAGGATTACTAGGCATCCTCTTCATTCTATGAATCCTAAACAATTTCAGATTAAAATTAATCTGCAGAAACTGACAAATTCAGCCAGTTAATGAAAGTTCATTACTCCTTGTTCTAGATAGGAGGAACTGCTGAAAACTCATATCAGGTCAATTACTTCTGACAGGAAAATAATGGTTCACTTGGAAACTTCATCAAATTTAAAGGGAAAATGTGTCAGAAAAAAAGAGAGGCAATTTCATTCATATAGTGACTCCAGTGTTAAGTCTCTGGAAAATGCTTAAAGATATGATCAAAGCAATGGAAATATATTTTTTTCAGAATTAGGCTTCTGAAAGACCAATTGTATAATTAATGAATAGCTGCTTTATTCAAATCTGGACAATGAACTGTTCCTGATAAGCTTGTTTCCACAGAGGAGGTAAGTTCTGCAGGAAGTGACAACAGCAATGTATTTGCTTTGGACTGTTTCACCATAACAACAATGACAATGTGACAGCTGTTGCTTCTTGAGCTGATATCCAATTACGTCCCAGTTTTCTCATCAAGCCCTCAGCAGCTTCAATTTAAGAACCTGAATTGTTACCTTGACAGATAAAAGGATATTAATTTTTTTCCCCCAGAAAGATTAGATTTCCTCTAACGTCCTTCTCACCTTTCAGCCAAGGTCTGTTTGAGTAAGCCTTGCTCTCAGCTGCCTGCTCATTGTTAAGCAAGTAATACAAACAGAAAACAGGAATTGGACCCTAATCATTGAAACTTATCATTCTGACTGCTCATGATATTTTTGTGTGGCAATTAGTTTTACATATGCTGCTGCTCCTGTGAGTCACCCATGCACAGTGGGTAGCACACCCACCTCTGAGTCAGAACATGGTGTGTTCAGTCCCACTCCAAGATAGGGAGAAGGTTAGAATAAGAATCAGAATCAAACTTATTACCATTGACATGTGATGTGAAATTTGTTCTGTAACGCCCTGGTTCATATTTTTACTGTTATGCTGTGTGTATTTCATTTTGGCAGTTCTGTGAGAGCTGCTTGCTTTCAGCTTATGTCTGAGTTATTGTTGAAGAGAAGAAATGAGGAGAAATGTGTGCCATCCAATTAGGATGGTCAAGTTGAAGGGGAGATTTCTCTGGTGAGGGTCACGAAGGTTAGGCTTGGGTTTTATTTTGTTCGAGAGGAAATAAAGAGGGAAGACGCCGGAGAGAAGAGACTGTTGGATTCGATCCGGAGCAGGTGAGATCTATTGAGGAAACTGTGACTTGGGGAAACCTGTGCATATTAGACTGCTTCATTAAAATGGGCCCTTTTCTTTTTTTTGTTCTTTTCTTTACCAACCTTTTAGTCAAACTAAGAATTATAAGGATAAATCTTTCAATCGTATACGGTGTACTGTCCATTATTTTGTGGCACTAATTTGTAACAGGGTAGCGAATTACACACCATCCACACAAACAGGGTGTCGGCGGGGGGGGGGGGGAATTGCACCTCAATCTCACAAGGTTGGTGGGGCCGGAGATTGTCTTCCCTCGACTTATGCAGCCGAGGAAACCAGGGTGTTTCAGTTGTATTGTGATAGCAGTGCAGTACAGAGATATAAAAAATCTATTAATTACAAAGCAACATAAATAGTGCTATGGTAGTATTTGCGGCCTCTTCAGACATCTGAAGGAGGTGGGGAAAAATGCTGTTACTGAATTGTTCTGTCAGAATCTTCAGACTCCTGCACCTCCTCCCTGATGGTAGTAACAAGAAGAGGGTATGTCATGGACATTGAAGGCCTTTAATGATGAATTCCACCTTCCTGAGATACTACATCTAGAAGGTGTCCTCAGTGGTGGAGAAGATTGTGTCCATGATGGAAATGGCTGAGTCTGAAGACGCTTGAGATCCTGTGCATTTGAGGCTTCATGCCAAGCAGTAATGCAAGCAATCGGAATGCTGTTTGTATGAGTTTTGGGGTCATACCAAATCTCATTTAACCCCCATTGAACTAGAGTCACTGGTGTGGCTTCTTTGTTATAGCATCAGTGTGCTAGGCTTGGCAGAGATCTTCTAAGATGTTGATGCTCACCCTTTTCACTGCTGACCACTCAATGAGGACTGTGGACAAAGGAAAAACTACTAGGCAAACTTAATGGTCTTAAGGTGGATGAGTCACCTGGGCCAAATGGTCTACATTCCAGAGTCCTGAGAGAGGTTGCTGAAGAGATAATGGATGCATTGATCATGATCTTTCAAGAATCACTTGACTCTGGCATGGTCCCAGAGGACTGGAAGATTGCAAGTGTCACTCCACTCTTTAAGAAAGGAGGAAGGCAAAAGAAAGGAAATTATAGGCCAGTTAGCCTAACCTCGTGGTTGGGAATGTATTGGAGTCTGTTATTAAGGATGAGGATTTTGGGGTACTTGGAAACTGATGATAAAATAAGTCAAAATCAGCATGGTTTCTGTAAAAGGAAATCAGCCTGACAGATATGTTAGAGTTCTTTGAGGAAGTAACAAGCAAGGTGGTCAAAGGAGAGGCAACGGATGTCATTTACTTGGATTTTCAGAAGGCGATTGATTAACAAGACAAACTCCCATGGTGTTACAGGAAAGATCCTGGTATGGATAGCAGAATGGCTGACAGACAGGAGGCAGTCAGTGGGAATAAAAGGGGCCTTTTCTAGTTGGTTGCCATGGTGTTCCTCAGGGGTCTGTATTGGGACCATTGCTTTTATATTGTTTGTTACTGTTTTAGATAATGGAATTGATGGCTTTGAAGCAAAGTTTGCAGATCGTACAAAGATAGGTTGAGGGGTAGGTAGTGCTGAGAAGCATTGCAATTACAGTAGGACTTAGACAAATTGGAAGAATGGGCAGAAAAGTGGCAGATGGAATACAGTATTGGGAAATGTATGATAATGCATTTTGGTAAAGGGAACAATAGTGCAGACTATTATCTAAATGGGGAGAAGGTTCAAACATCAAAGGTGCAGAGGGAATTGGGAGTCCTTGTGCAAGACTCCCAGAAGATTAATTTACAGGTTGAGTCTGTGGTAAAGAAGGCAAATGAAATGTTAGCATTTATTTCAAAGGGAATAGAATATAAAAGCATGGAGATAATGCTGAGCCTTTATAAGTCACGAGTCAAGCCGCACCTGGAGTATTGTCAACAGTTTTAGGATCCATATCTCGCAAAGGATGTGTTGTCATTGGAAAGAGTCTAGAGGAGGTTCTGGGAGTGAAGGGGTTAACACATGAGTAGTGTTCGGCAGTTTTGGGCCTGAATTTACTGGAACTTAGAAGAATATAGGGGGATCTCATTGAAACCTACCGAATGTTGAAAGGACTAGATAGAGTGGATGTTGGGAGGATGTTCCCTATGGTGGGGATACTCAGAACCAGGGGGCACAGCCTCAAAATTGAGGGGTAACCCTTTAGAACAGAAGTAAGGTGGAATTTTTTTTAGCTGAAGAGTCATAAATCTGTGCAACACTCTGCCACCGACTGCAGTGGAGGCCAAATCTGTGCGTATATTCAAGGTGAAAGTTGATCGTTTCCTGATCGGTCAGGGCATCGAA
Organism: Mobula hypostoma; assembly: GCF_963921235.1. NCBI lineage: Eukaryota > Metazoa > Chordata > Chondrichthyes > Myliobatiformes > Myliobatidae > Mobula > Mobula hypostoma. The sequence continues at coordinate 26,758,202 of NC_086111.1, read as the reverse complement.
GGATATGGTGAGAAGGCAGGTGTACGGGGTTGAGCAGGATCTGGAATCAGCCGTGATGGAATGGCAGAGGACTTGATGGTCTGAATGGCCTAATTCTGCTCCTAGGTCTTATGGTCTTATGGATGGTGTATGTTCTCCCAGCTTCCTTTTCCTGAAGCCTACCATCAATTCCTTGATCTTGATAACGCTGAGTGCAAGGTACTTCCTGTGACATCACTCACCCAACCAATCTATCTCGCTCCTATAAGCCTCTTCGTCATCAGCTGAGATTCTCCCAACAACAGTGGTGACATTGATGAATTTATACTACATGGCATTTGAACTGTGCTTTGCCACACAGTTATGACTGTAGTCAGAGAAGAGCAGTGGGTGTAGCATGCATCCTTGAAGTACACCTGTGTTGATTGTCATCAAGGAAGAGACATTATCACTGATCCATCCTGATTGTGGTCTCCTATTGAGGAAGTTGAGGATCTGGTTGCTGAAGGGTGTCAGTATGAAATGTTCCTCTCCATAGTTGCTGCCTCACCTGCTGAGTTCCTCCAGCATTTTGTATGTGTTACCTAGAAGGTGCAGAGCCCAAATTTTGAAGCTTGCTGCGTAGTAGTGATGGGATGATGGTGTTGGATTCCAATAACAATAGTCTGACATATGTATTGCAGTTATCTAGCTGCTCCAAAGTGGAGTGGAGAGGCAGTGAGTCTGCATCTGTTTCAGACCTGTTGTGGTGGTAACAAGCTGCATGTGTCTGGGTCCTTGCTCAGGTAGGAGTTCATGCGAGCAATATCAATTTCTTGAAGCACTTCATTACAGTAGATATGCATACGATTGGGCAACGGTCATTAGGCAATTCACTCTGTTCTTTTAGAGCACCAGAACAATTGCTGCCCTTAAGAAGTAAGTAGGAGCCTCAGACCGTAGCACTGAGAGGTTGAAGATATCCTCAAATACTCCAGCCAGTTAATTGGCACAGGTTTTAAGTACCCAGCCATGTGTACCACTGGAGTCTGTCACCTTGCAAGAGTTCACCCTCTTGAAGAACGTTTTGACCTCAGCTTCTGAGCCAGAGGTTACAGGGTGCTAGATGCTGTAGGAATTCACACAGGTGCAGTATTATTCACCCCTTCGAAGTGTGATAATAGGTGCTGAGCTCATCAATGAGTGAAGCATCACTGACATCTTTGCTGTTTGGTTTTGACTAATAGGAAATAATGACATGTAAATCCCCCCACAGCTGTTGTGCATGTGATTGTGTCTCTAATTTCACGTGGAGTTGCCTTTTCACTCTTACAATAGTCTTCTGTAGGTCATATTGTCATATTGCCACTTCTTGCAGGATTCTGAATTGCCAGTCTTGAATGCTGCATGTCTAGTCTTCAGCAGACTGTGAATCCCCTGGTTCATCACCTGGTGCAGATTCTGTGTGAATGGTGAAATTCTTCTTGATGCCCTAACTGTCAATCATTCAATCATATTATCTGGTCTTTTCATCGCAGGTTTTGTGGGACCTTGGGATGCATAACACTCTATCAATACTGATTACAGCACTTCATTGGCTGTAGAACACTGCAAGACATTATAATACCTTAAGGCGTAGGAGCAGAATTAGGCTATTTGGCCCATCGATTCCTCACCATTTCATCATGGCTGATTTAATATCCCTCTCAACCCCACATTCCTGTCTTCTCCCTGAGGTCATGTGAAAAGAAATACAAGTCTTCAAAGTGCTTTATAACCTCTTCTCTGCTTAGTTCTTCATTGATCTTGCCTTTAACTATTTTCCCTCTCCTCACTCTAATATTTTACTCTTGTGTATTCTTGTTCTTTCTTTGCATTTTGCATGGCTTTCTAACACTTTCTGGTTTCCTTGAAACTTTCTGTTCTGTGGAATCTTTTTATCTGATGAGTTACATACTTGTTTTTAATTGCATTCTTTGTCTGTGCCATTGTTCCATTTTTTTTTGTCAAAGAGAAAAATCAAGTTTATTTTTAAGTATTAACCACACTCTAGCTTCCAGCACACTCTGTTCTCACCCATGCTTTTATCTTCTCATTGCATTTTCTTTCCTGTCACTTTATATTCCTAGTTTCCTGCTTGTTTTTCTCTCCTCTGTCTAATACAGACACAAATTCAAATGTTCAATAGGTACATGATAATAACTATCAGTAGTAAGAAGCTGCTTCATTGATACGTTGGTGTGAGGTGTTGACCCATCTGACTTTATAGCTACTTGACATTTTTAACTACCTTAACTCCTTGAAAGGCCTCCTCCAAATCTCTGTGTGACACTATTTGCTAGATTTAGCAAATCACTTTCACAGACTAGTGTTGCCAGAGATGTTTTATTAATAGGACAATTGCTCCTGTTGATAGTCTTTCCAGCACAGCATATTGAAGCACATAATTTAATGGCAATGTTACCATCTGGCACATTACTGATGTAACACTTTTGAGTTTCATTTGCTCAAATGCCTTTATGAGGTGCATTCGGGTCAGTATTCATACATAATGTTAATTAATTGAAACTAAAATAACTTTAGGTACTTTCTGCAAGATTTTATCTCAATTATGATACATTTTAAATCTAATTTTATCTTAAATGACTACTATGTAAGTGCCTGCTCAATTTCTGATTAATTGTCATTGATGTCCAACACAAAACACAAGAGATTCAGTGCTAGTGTACTCATTACTGGATGTGCTTTCATTGGATGAAGGATTCTAAATTGTTGCACTCCTAACGGAAGTGGATTTCATCCTAAAAGCAGGCGAAGGAACGGGAAGACCAGCTCTATGCTAGTTCTAATATACTAAAAAAAACTATAGGCTGCATACATAATATCAAATCAGAAAATACTGGAGTAACTTGGCTGGCCAACGAGCATTTGAGGAGAGAACAAAGCAGAGAAAAGATTTTAAGTAGAAGACCTTTCATCAAACATTATGATCTAAGATGTCTGTTTTTCTCTCCATAGATGCTGACTGATCTACTGTGCATTTCCATGAGTCATTAGATTATTAGATTATGAGGCCACTCAGTCCTCGTTTATTGTCCTTTAGAAATGCATACATGCATTAAGAAATGATACAGTGTTCCTCCAGAGTGATATCACAAAAAAAACAGGACATACCAAAGACTAACACTGACAAGACCACATAATTATAACGTATAGTTACAGCAGTGCAAAGCAATACCATAATTTGATAAAGAACAGACCATGGGAACGGTGAAAAAAAGTCTCAAAGTTCCGATTGACTCCCGATAGTCCCCGATAGCAGACGGCAGAAGGGAGAAACTCTCTCTGCCATAAACCTCCAGGAATCGACAACCGTCCATGCATTGGAAGCACCCGACCCTAGCTAACTCTGAGTTCGTCCAAAAACTTCGAGCCTCCGACCAGCCCTTCGACACCGAGCACCGAGCACCATCTCTGCCGAGCGCTTCGACCCCGTTCCGGCCGCCGAGCAACAAGCAAAGCCAAGGATTTGGGGCCTTCCCCTCTGGAGATTCAGGATCACACAGTAACAGCGGCAGCGAGAAAGGCATTTCAGAAGTTTCTCCAGATGTTCCTCCGTTCTTTCACATCTGTTTCCATCAAATCAGAATTGCGCACGGCATCCTACTTGATAGATTACAGATATCATTCACTGGAGTGGCCGCGCACGCTGCGTCGCGTCGCCATCTTCTCCTCCTTTTTCTTTGGACTGCATTGGATGGCCTGTCTCTAGAGATTCTGAACTGCTGCTGTTTCCTATTACCTGAAGTACCAACAGAGTTATCAGCTGACTCGAGATATTTTGAAGACGTCAGAGAATTTAGAGACATCTGAGAACATTTCAATGCAAGTGCCCTTATAGCAGTGGCCATCAGTCGTTTCTAAAAATACCCTGTTTGTCATAGGTGCAGAATTATACCACTCGGCCTATAGAGTCTGCTCCACCTTTCCATCATGGCTGATTTATTTCCCTCCCTCAACCCCATTCTCCTGCCTTTTGCACCCAATTTATAAAATAGTCTGTGACTTAAACTTAAGAGATTCCACAGATGCTGGAAATCCAGACTAAAACAGAATGAAGTCTATACATTTATTGCTTATACACAGTGCACTATAATCCATTTGCCATTTCTTTGCTCATTCTCTTAATCCATCCAACTTCTTCTCCAGACTCCCTTCTTTCTCTACCTAACTGCCCCTCCTTATAACATCCATAATCTTGGCCACAATCATCATTCCGTCAACGAGATCATTAACATGAAACATAAAAAGTAGTGAACCCAACACTGACCCCTAGAGAACACTACTAGTCATGTACAGTCAATGAGAAATGTCTCCTTGATTCCCACTCTTTACCTTTTGCCAGTCAGTCAATCTCTGTCCATGCTATTATCTTTCCAATGTACTATTGGCTCTTATCTTATTTAGCAACCTCATGTGTGGCACCTTGGTAAAGACTTTCTGAAAATTCAAATATAGAACCTCCACAGACTCACTTTTGTCTATTATGCCTGTTATTTCCTCAAAGAACTCCAACAGATTTTTCAGGCAAATTCCCCCCCCCCCCCCCGGGAAACCATGCTGACTTCAGCCTTATTTTTACTGTTTTTCTTCAAGTACCTTAAAACATCAATATTGGAATCTAATTTCTTGCCAACCACTGAAGTCAGACTAATTGGCTAATTATTTCCTGTCTTTAGTCTCCCTCCCTTCTTAAAGAGCGGAGTGACAGTTGCAATTTCCCACTCCTCCCAATCCTTGATTGCTTTTTCTCATGGTTATCACAACATTTATCATCCATTGATGATTACTCCCTGAGTCAAGTGATTGCTGGATCTATTCACCAACAATTAAGACTCATAGCTATGAGTCAATGAGCATGTATTGATCAGAATGGTAGAGGACATTAGTGAATAAAATAAATTTTTATTTCAATGTATTAGTCCCATGATTAAATTTTTATTCCAGATTGATTTGAATTTAAGATCCTACCTATCTTTTGAGGTTTTAGAAAAATAGTTAATACTATAAAATTGTGTTCAGCAACTTAAACAATTTGATGCTGATCTTTACTTTATTGTCGTCAAACAATTGATACTACAGCGTATAATCATCTCAGCGATATTTGATTCTGCGCTTCGCGCTCCCTGGAGTACAAATAGATAGTAAATATTAAAACTTTAAATTATAAATCATAAGTAGAAAATAGAAAAGGGAAAGTAAGGTAGTGCAAAAAAAACCGAGAGGTAGGTCCGGATATTTGAAGGGTACGGCCCAGATCCGGGTTAGGATCCGTTCAGCCGTCTTATCACAGTTGGAAAGAAGCTGTTCCCAAATCTGGCCGTACAAGTCTTCAAGCTCCTGAGCCTTCTCCTGGAAGGAAGAGGGATGAAAAGTGTGTTGGCTGGGTGGGTCGTGTCCTTGATTATCCTGACAGCTTTGCTCCAACAGCTCCAAAGAGAATTCTGAACTGAACAATAGTTCCAAGCAATTTCCATTTTTATGCATGCAGAACTATCTCCACCCACTGTAGCAAAGGAGTCCAGAGCCACAGATTCAGTGATACTGTATACACATCTCATGGTTGTTGCAGGTAGAGAGCTGATGTTCATTATCCAATGAGTGTGAATTGAAGATTTCGCTCGTATGTGCACAAATGAGATGGCCAGCCTCATGCCCAATGCAGCCATTTGGTTTCTTATGTTTGCAAATAGGGAACTTAGATAGAGTGGACAGAGAAGATTTTTCTATTAGTTGGAGTCTAAGATCTAAGGGCACAGCCTCAGAATAAAGGAACGCCCCTTTAAAATTGAGATGAGGAAGAATTTCTTCAGCCAAAGGTTGGTGAATCTGTAAAATTCATTCTTACAGTGTGCTTTTGATGCCAAGTCATTGGGTGCATTTAAAGCAGAGATATGTACATAGGTTAAGGGTTATGAGGTGAAGGTGGGAGAATGGGATTGACGAAAAATAATGGCAGAGCAAACTTGATGGACCAAGCAGCCTAATTTTTCTTATATATAAGCAAAATTATATATAAGCAGTGCTGCCAGGATAATCAAGGACACGACCCACCCAGCCAACGCACTTTTCGCCCTTCTTCCCTCCAGGAGAAGGCTCAGGAGCTTGAAGACTCATACGGCCAGATTTGGGAACAGCTTCTTTCCAACTGTGATAAGATCCTGACCCGGATCTGGGCCGTACCCTCCAAATGTCCAGACCTGCCTCTCGGTTTTTTTGCACTACCTTACTTTACATTTTTCTATTTTCTATTTATGATTTATAATTTAAATTTTTAATATTTACTAGTGATTTGTAATCCAGGGAGCGGGAAGCACAGAATCAAATATCGCTGTGATGATTGTACATTCTAGTATCAGTTGTTTGGCGACAATAAAGTATAAAGTATAAAGTATTTTGTGGTCTAGTGACCAAATCTGTGCTTGAGGTCCCCTTTGGAAAATCACATTGCCCTAATGCCCACCAGCTCCATAAATAGGATATTTTTAGAGACGACTGATGGCCACTGCTAAAAGGGCACTTGCATTGTAATGTTCTCTGATGTCTCAGAATTCTCTGACGTCTTCAAAATATCTCTTGAGTCAGCTGATAACTCTGTTGGTACTTCAGGTAATAGGAAACTGCAGCAGTTCAGAATCTCTAGAGACAGGCCATCCAATGTAATCCAAAGATTTGAAGATGCCACAAATTGTTCAAGAGGATTCAATGCTTTATGAAAGGCAGCCAAAAGTAAGAAACTTGGGACTGAGAATCATCCATATTTGCCTTTATATTGTTTGCCAGTAGATCCACTGCTCCATAATAAGACATCACTTGACTTTTTGGCCTATTTGACATTGAGCCATGTAGCAATGGAGTTGATGGAGGCTCCCTGATCTCAAATAGAACCAATACTTTTACAGGCCCAATGACAGTAAAGCTGTGTGATTGCCACCATTACAGCAGAAACCTGCCAGCAGCTTCTAGAGTACAGGTATGCACTGCTACACACAGATTTCTAGAAATTACTGTCTCCATACTTCCTCCTCTGTTAGCAAAGGTTCACAGCCTGCTTTAGAAAAATACTCAAAACTCATTGATGTAACTGGAAGATTTGCAAAATAGTCTCACTATACCCATAAAATATTACATGTTGATTAATAAAGTGTAAATCATTTTTAATAGTGTCCAAAACAGCATTTCTGGCTCTAAAATACGCTAATTTTGCAGGAATAAACTCATCCTTTCAGATAAATATCTTAAGGCATAATGTATATGTAAATTCAGTTCCTACCCTAATTTCACATACATGGTACAATATTAGTTTCATGCTCTGTAAAGCATTTAAAAGATTGCTTTTAAAAAAAATTGTGCCTGTAACTTCATGGCTTGCTATCTGTGATAATTCTTCAATGTATCACATACACAAATTGCTGGAGCAACTCAGCAGGTCAGGCATCATCTATTAAAAGTAATAAACAGCTGATGTTTCAGGCAGAAATTCTTCATCAGGACTCATCAGTACTGAGTTCCTCCAACATTTTGAATGTGTTATTCTGGATTTCCAGCATCATCAGAATCCCTTGTGTTTATTAATTCTTCATTGTGATTGACTTTCAGCCAGCCTGATGATCTCATGGATATTATATGCCAGGTGACACCCGAACTCCATGGCCACCAGGAACCTGTAGACTTTCCATGTGTCTACAAGACTCAAATGCTAGGCAGTAGCATTAGCAACCGTAGTGAGATAGTCTCGAGAATGGAGAAATGTTATGCCCATATTCCTGGGACAAACAATCCATAATAATGTTACAAAATGATCGTCAGAGGTAGGCATGGATTTCTAGCCGTTGCTCTGCCACTCTCTACTGAGTGAAGATGAGTGATACACTGTAACTACAACAGAACAAAACCTGCTTGAATTTCCTTCAGTACAACCAGCTTGCCTTGAGGTGACATTCATAGAAATAAACATGACTGAGTGCCTGAACTAATAGGTGTACACATCCTACATTTGAACGTGAAACCAGGATGGATATGTTCTCATTATGTGTCCCCCCATTCCTTCCTTCCGAATCGTCATACAGTGCAAGCTCTCATTGCAAGTCTTTTGTATTAATTCAAGGAATGTGCACATTTCAGAATAAGCCAGCATTTAATTGCCCAAACTAAGTTACCTTTGAAAGTTGTGTTGAGCTGCCTTCTTGAAACCTTGCAGTCCTTGACTTGTGGGTATACCTACAAACCAACTGGAGAGAGATCCAGGATTTTGACCCAGCAAAAATGAAGAAACAGCAATATATTTCAACGTCAGATGTCGTGAAGCATGGAAGGCAACTTCCAAGTTCAAGATCAAGTTTAATTGTCATTCAATCATACCTGTGTAATGCCCTGCTTCACACCTTTACTTTGGCAAGGAACAATTCCTGCAGAAGAACCAAACCTAGTTTGGAACTCAAAGAAGACAATAGCCCAAGAAAGTGGAAGGGCAGGTAGTGTTGAGGAAGCAAGGAGTCTGTAGAATAATAGACAAATTAAGAGAATAGTCAAAGGACTGGCAGATTGAATATGTAATGCCCTGGTTCACATCTTTACTGTTATGCTGTAGGCACTTCATTTAGCAGCTCTGTAAGAGCAATCTGTCTGTTTTCAGCCTGTTTGGGTTATTGTTGAAGATAAGGGATGATATGGAACATGTGCCATCCAGTTAGCAGGAGGTTTTCTTGGTGAGAGACAATATGGTTGGTCTTGGGCTTTTGTTCGGGGGTGGATGAAGAGAGAAGACGCTGGGGAGAACCAGTTGTAGCATATACTCTGGTGAGAGACCCGTTTGTTCGAGATGGATTGTGAGCAATATTCAGAAGGTGATTTGGGCGTCCACGCTGACCGAGGGCCCAGCACGAGAGTGTCAGAAGTTCAAGATGAGCTCCAGCTTGTGCACATTTGACTGCTTAATTAGAATGGGCCCTTTTCTTTTTGTTATTCATTACTAACCCTTTAGTTAAGATTCATAAATATAATTCCTTTAATCGTATCCTGTGTATTGTCTGTTATTTTGTGGCACTAATTTGTAACAGGGTAGCAACTGGCACAGCATCCACACAAACCAGGGTTTGGAGTGGGACAAGCCATCTCAATCTCACGAGTTTGATGGGACTTGAGAGTGTCTTCCCTAGACGTAGGCAAAGAAACCACGGTGTTTCACATGAACACCCACGAATACAGTCAAATAAAACAGCATCACTCCAGGGCCAAGGTGCATAACACAGTACCAACAGTTGCACACAGCGCAAGGCACACAGAGCACATATAGGTTAGCAGTAAAATACAGTCACACAAAAAAATATAATCCAAGGCCCTGAGTCCATGAATGTTGTAGCAGTCTGCAGTCAAACAAAATGTGTCCATGTCGTGGTGTACCCGTACTTTTACTCTGTTTGCTTTTTTAGCTATTGATGGTGGTGGGTTTGGAAGATGCTATCTAAGGAGTCACGGTGAGATTCTACATTATTTGAGGATATAACTAGTAGAGTGGATAGGGGAGAACCAGTGGATGTGGTATATTTGGAGTTTCAAAAGGCTTTCGACAAGGTCCCACACAGGAGATTACTGTGCAAACTTAAAGCACACGGTATTGGGGGTAAGGTATTGATGTGGATAGAGAATTGGTTGGCAGACAGGAAGCAAAGAGTGGGAATAAATGGGACCTTTTCAGAATGGCAGGCAGTGACTAGTGGGGTACCGCAAGGCTCAGTGCTGGGATCCCAGTTGTTTACAATATATATTAATGACTTAGACGAGGGAATTAAATGCAGCATCTCCAAGTTTGCGGATGACACGAAGCTGGGCGGCAGTGTTAGCTGCGAGGAGGATGCTAAGAGGACGCAGGGTGACTTGGATAGGTTGGGTGAGTGGGCAAATTCATGGCAGATGCAATTTAATGTGGATAAATGTGAAGTTATCCACTTTGGTGGCAAAAATAGGAAAACAGATTATTATCTGAATGGTGACCGAATAGGAAAAGGGGAGGTGCAACGAGGCCTGGGTGTCATTGTACACCAGTCATTGAAAGTGGGCATGCAGGTACAGCAGGCGGTGAAAAAGGCGAATGGTATGCTGGCATTCATGACAAGAGGATTCGAGTACAGGAGCAGGGAGGTTCTACTGCAGTTGTACAAGGCCTTGGTGAGACCACACCTGGAGTATTGTGTGCAGTTTTGGTCCCCTAATCTGAAGAAAGACATTCTTGCCATAGAGGGAGTACAAAGAAGGTTCACCAGATTGATTCCTGGGATGGCAGGACTTTCATATGATGAAAGACTGGATTGACTAGGTTTATATTCGCTGGAGTTTAGAAGATTGAGGGGAGATCTTATTGAAACGTATACAATTCTAAAGGGTTTGGACAAGCTAGATGCAGGAAGATTGTTCCCAATGTTGGGGAAGTCCAGAACGAGGGGTCACAGTTTAAGGATAAAGAGGAAGCCTTTTAGGACCGAGATGAGGAAAAACTTCTTCACACAGAGAGTGGCGAATCTGGGGAATTCGCTGCCACAGGAAACAGTTGAGACCAGTTCATTGGCTATATTTAAGAGGGAGTTAGATATGGCCCTTGTGGCAAAAGGGATCAGGGGGTATGGAGAGAAGGCAGGTACAGGGTTCTGAGTTGGATGATCAGCCATGATCATACTGAATGGCGGTGCAGGCTCGAAGGTCCGAATGGCCTACTCCTGAACCTATTTTCTATGTTTCTATGTTTCTATTACACAAGAAATTGCTAATGAGCTTGGAACTAAAGAGATCATTCTGACTGTGAAGGACCTCCCCAGTATTCTATTTCACTCCATCTGTCATTTCACTTAAGGGATTGCGGATCACGAGGACACAGATATGGAAATCCTGCTCACCGTCAGTCTCTGCCTGGCATTACTTGACTTGGTTCGATGAGATATACTGATGTGCAAACACTACTGGGCTCTGTAGGTGCTTTGAATGGCATGATTTGCATTGTTAGAGATGAGACAAGCTATCAGGGCTGTTGCTGAAGAAGGAGACTGAGGGAAGGGAAGGACTATTACAGTAACTCATTTCATCACCATCATGAAATGTATAATCGTCAGCCCTTTTAATCAACATTCTTCCTCTGCACCTCCTGCACCCTTACGCCCGACAGGCCTGCTCATTTCCTATACTTGTTCCCAAAGCTCATATTCCATGAATCTATCATTTCTTTTAAGTGACAGTTTTGCTATTAAACTGTTCTTGCTTATGTCAGAGCTATAGGTACCAAATGTAATTTGAATCCCAATTGTAGTCATTAATAAGATTCAAATTAATTCAGCACTTCAAAATACTAATATGGTCATTTTGTATGTATTATCATTAAAAAGTCAAAAGGAATTTCGAGGTATTTTCCTTCATGTTTAGTTTGGCAATGAATTATTTCTAATTATGTTATTTGACACTTTCCTTCTGGGACTTTCACAATATACCCAGTGATCCACATTATGACACTTCGATTTTCTATGCCAGATGGATTTTAGCGGGAACACAAGACTACTGAGTTTCCTTAGCATGATCATCTTTTTGTCATCTGTAACTTCCAGTGGAAGTAATTCCCCTAATAATGCTGTAGGTTTCTTATGGAGCCAGCACAATGGGAGTGAATTGGCTGCTTCATTTCTTGCTATTTCTTCCTCTTTCCTTGTTCTCTCTGATTTATCTCTTTCTCCACCAAAAAGGACATGCTTGCCTTGACCATTAGGATATGTGGACAAGTCAGATGAGATGATTTATTATATAATTTCCTCAATAGATTGGTGACTCCCTTTCAGTCAGTTTCTCCTTCCAGCAACAAATATTCATTCTAGAGACACAAGTACTGTATTCAGGAGGATATAAAACTGCTGGAGGATCTCAGCGTCACTAGAGACAGAGGGATATTCAGTTTTGAGCTTAGCCCTTACATCAGGATAGCCATTCTACTTTGATTATCAGCTGGCTCTATCCTTGGTTCTGCAATTTCCTCCCTAAATCATTCCCCTTTTCATTATGGCACTTTTCGGTAAGACCCGCAAAAAAGAAAAGAATTTCTACCCCAAAGTGAGCACTCATCTGGACCTCATGGATCCATTTGGCTTCAGGAGCTGAAATGTCAAAGTATGGAACACCACTGTTACTTTGCAAAATCCATTTGATCAATCTATGGAATGACATAATTAGCACTGAAGTTCCAAATATCAACCATTGGTTTACACTAGTCCTAATTCCATTGTTACAATTTTGCCCCCACATCAACATTTTATTTTCCCCATATTCCCAAGTCTCCAATTACATCCTGGTTGTGCCTCACAATGAACCACAGGCAATTCACAGTGACAATTAACCTATCAATTGCGCATCTTCAGGATATGGCAGGAAGCCTGAGCACCCAAATGGAACTCAAGTGATCACAGAGGAAACATGCAAACACCACACAGACTCAAGGTTGGAATTGAACCTGGGTCATGGAGTTGTAAGATGGGAGCTTTTTTTTTTTTGGTCACATGAATATTTGACATGCCTTTGCATTTTGAATTGTTTTAGCTGTTTCCTCATTTCAAAAATAAACCTCATTCATAATATTATAAATACAAAATTGATATTAAACATAAATTTATTAAACATAAGTACTAAATTATGAGGGATATAAATAGGGTAAATGCAAGTAGGCTATTTACATTGTGGTTGGGTGAGATTGGAACTAGAGGTCATAGGTTAAGTGTGAAAGGTGAAATGTTTAAGGGAAACTTCTTTCGTCGAAGGGTGGCACGAGTGTGGAACAAACTACTGGTGGATATGTTGGAAAAAGTTTTGATTTCACCATTTGAGAGATGTTTGGATCTGTACATGCATGGAAGTGGTATGGAGGGCTAGATTGATGGACTAGACAGAATGATAGTTTGGTATGGAGTAGATCGATTTCTGTTTCTGTGCTGTAGTGCTTTATGACTATCTGACTCTATGAATCTATGGCTCCAAAAAGAAAAACACAGATCAAAAGCACTTTTTACTTTGTTCGTGTCTTTTGGTCAATACATTCAGTTGTGCTCAAGGCTTTCTAACATCTGTGTAACTTCCCCACCAGATTCAGCCCCTCAACGTCCAGTGGCAGAAGGATGCTAGAATATGGTCCTTCCCCACAAAGAATTTTGTTGCCTGTACCAAGCTTCAGTGCATACCTCAGCATGTATTCCTGCAGCCTGGAATGTGTCAGTCATCAGCATTCACTTACAAACATCTCGACGTGCGGGATGACCAGCAAGTTTTGGGCAAACCAAGGAGCGTCTTTCACAGCTTTGATGATCCTCCAGCAGCACCTTATGTCTATCTCAGTGTGTGACTATGGGAACAGCCCAGAGATCAGAGAATCCTCTGTTACATTTGGGATGAACTGAGACAAGGATCCTCGCATCCTTCTCCACACTCTCTTAGCCAGTCCATAGTTTGCAAAGAGGTGGGTGGAACTGTTCCCTTCCCCCACTGTAACTGTACTGAGTGCAGTGTGTGTTAGTAATGATGTTTTGACTGTACGATAGGGATCTGACTCGGCCGGCTCTCTTCACTGCCAGCCATGCGATAGCTTGCCACTTGATGGTATGTTCTGGCGACAAGGCATTCTGCCAAATAACTTGGACAGTCTGCTCAGAAATTTTTTCCAAACTACAATTGGCATTCCGGGGAAGGGCCACATTTCTGTAAGTGAACAGGACTTGTTTTCTTCAGATAATGAACAACATTTTTTTTGTTTTTCTTCTTCACTGATAGCCAGGGTGAAGGGAGAAGTGATGCTCGTTGTTAGGAAGATAGTCAGAAAGTGGCGGTCACAGGGTTTAGTTAACCCGTTTTCAGGAACCATTAATAACAAGTAAATGCAAACCTCCAATTAAATTGGTTGTATCCTAAACTGATATGATACAGTTTTTGGTCTGATTTTATAAGCAATAGTCAGCAATTGAAATCACCAGGACATGAAAGAGCCAGCTAACAAACAGATTGTTATTTATTTTAATGTTCACAGAGACAGCAGACCCTTGATAAAATTGGTTCTGGAGAATAACCACAATATTTACTCAGATCCCATTAAAGCTAAGGTGGGAGAAGCTCTGATCTTCAGTACAGAGATGTATATTTTATACACCATATAGAATACCATACACCATATGGAGCAGACAGTGATGTTAGGTAAAGGCAGGGGTCATGGTGTGTGTTTCATGTTTAACTCATCGTGAAGCACAAACATGGCAGTTTTATCTCAGTCAAGCTCACCTTGCTTGGAAAATCTGGCGATCTAGTGTCAGCTGTTCAGTCTGCCAAGGAAGTTTTCCACCATCATCCTGGTACACTTCATCCAGGCAAAGGCTAAGCAGGCAGTGGAGGAGATGAGCACGATGTTCAACTGTTGCGAGACAGCGCACTATGATGCCTTCTCAATCATTGTGAGGGACATCAATCAGACCAGCTTGAAGAAGTCTCTGACATATCACCACAAACATTTCACCTGTATAACCAAAGGAGCCATCACACATGAACACTGTCACACCCACCACCAAGAATGCTTACCATGCCATCCCACGTCTGCACTTTGGCAAGTCTGATGTACAGGCAATGACTGAGTACTACAGCATCAGTGATGAGGAGCGTAAAGGTATGGTGAAGGGAGATGGAAGAGAGCTTACAGGACTGCTTTGAATTAATGGTCCGGTTCATATTCAGGGATGTAACTTCAAATCTGACACTGGCACTGACTTCAGAAAGATGTATGTGAATGAGAAGATGACTTCAAGAACATACCAGACAAATCAAAACCGAAAGATGTGGATGAACCAGGAGATATGCAATCTGCTGAGTGCTTCATCTGTGGTGTTGAAGCTGCTAACTCTAAAATATACAAGAAGTCCACCTATGATCTATGGAAGGCTAGAATAAGAGTAAATAAAGCAATTTTGTGTAAAATTAGAGATATAATCAGATGCACAACAACTATGGCAGGGTTTGCAGACCATTACTTCCTATAATGTGAAACCTACTATCATAAATGGCTGTGTTTTTTTTAATCCCTGTTGCCTTTTATATGCACTTTGAAACGGAGAATAAAACAAGGCCTCTGTGACCAAGGTCACAGCATCTAGTGACCTTGTGACTGTGTCAGAGGCTGATGTCAAAACGTCCTTCAAGAACGTGAACCCTCACAAAGCGTCAGGCTCTGATGGTGTACCTGGCAGTCTACTGAAAACCTGTACCAACCAGTTGGCTGTAGCGTTCAAGGACATTTTCAATCTCTCACTGCTGCAGTCGGAGATTCCCACCTGCTTCAAAAGGGCATCAGGAGTCGAGTGAGCTGTCTCAATGGCTATTGTCCAATGAGTGTATTGCAATGAAGTACTTTGGCTGTGGCTAAAATTAATTCCTGCCTGAGAAAGGATCTGGATCTGCTCCAGTTAGCCTGCTGATACAGCAGGTTTACAGTGGATGCAATCTGATTGCTTCTGTTATGTTTTGTAACACCAAAGCATTAAACGAATTCAAAGGAAAACAAGAGAGCCAAGAGATATGAGTCTTGTTTCATTTTTTTACATTAAGTGATGCATGCACATATTACATGGCAGTCTCACGACATATGTAATTCACTTACTTTTACATATAACCCATAATTAATGATTTAAACAAACAAGAATGCTTAATCAAACAATACATGTACAATTTTATTTGAGGAATACAACTGAGTGTGTATTTCACACTTCACTCAGTGTTTGACCACCCAAATAATAACTGTACCTACTGCTGTTTATAGATTACAGCTTGGCATTCAACACCATCATCCTCTCAGTGCTAATCAACAAGCTTCAGCTTCTGGGACTCTTTACCTCTGCAGCTGAATTCTTGACTTCTTCATTAGGAGACCAAAATAAGCATGGATAGGTAATAATACCTCCTCCTTGTTGACAATTAACCCAGTTGCACCTCAAGGAAGCATGCTTAGCCTAATGCTGTATTCTCTCTAGAGTCATGATTGTGTGGCTAGGCACAGCTCAAACACCAACTATAAATTTGCTGATGACACCACGGTTGTTGGCAGTATCTCAAATGGTAACAAGGGGATGTTTAGGATTGAGATAAATTGGCTGGGTGAGTGGTGTCACAACAATAATCTTGCAATCAATCTTGGCAAGACAATTGAACTGATTATGGACTTCAGGAAGAGAACCAGCTGTCATCATTGAGGGGTCAGCAGTGGAAAGAGTGAACAGCTTCAAGTTCCTGGACATCAGCATCTTGGTGTCTTTATCATAGACACTACACATTGATGCAATCACAGAGAAGGCATGGGAGTTGCCCTACTTTACTAGATGTTTGAGGAGTTTGGGAAGGTAGCAAAAACTCTGGCAAACTTCTCCAGATGTATGGTGGAGAGCAATCTCACTGGTTGCATCACTGCCAGACATACAAGATCAAAAAAAAAATGTAGAGGGCTGTAGACTTAACCGGCTCCATCATGGGCACAAGTGTCCCACCATCAAAGACATCGTCAAAGGACAGTGACTCAAGAGAGTGGCATCCTTCATTAAGGACCCTCACCATCTGGGCATGCTCTCTTATCATTACTGCTATGAAGGAGGAGATACAGGAACCAGATTATGCACACTCATTGTTTAGACTATAAAACCACAAGACATAGGAGCATTATTAGGCCATTCAGCCCAGCAAGTCCACTCCACTGTATCATCATGGCTGATTCCAGATCCCATTCTCCTGCCCTCTCACCATATGCCTTTATTTATCCATTCATTCATTCGTTTATTTGTTTGTTTGTTTGTTTGTTTATTTATATCATTTTTGTTGTGACTTATTTTTTAAAGTCTTGGGTTGTACTGATTCTGATTCCGATTCCGATTCAGTAAAGTGGAAGCAATTTGAGGAATTCAATGGGTCAGACCTCACCTGTGGAGGAAAATGGGAAGTTGACATTTCTGATGGAGATCCTTGAAGTTGACAGGGTATGAATGGACCAAGCATTAGAGACACAGTGTATTTGGGAATTAGGGATTAAACATGAATGGAACTGCATCAGGACTGATGTTTTTGTTCAGGCATCATAAGATTCCATTGTGCGACAAGCAAGTTAAAGGTCTTGTCACACAAGAATCAAAATTGAGGAAATGTTGTTACTGCAAGGCAGGAAATATTGTTGAAAGAAGGATAACGGGGAAAAACAGAAATTATTGTAGATAGATGTGAGCAACACGTGTAATGCTGGAGGAATTTACTAGGTCAGGCAGAATCTGTGGAAAGGAATAAACAGATGACATTTCAAGTTGAGACACTTTATCAGGATGATGTGAAAGATATTCATTCCTAAGAATTGTAGGTGTAAACAGACATTAGTAGAACCAGAGTGGTGACACAAGAGATTGCAGATGCTTGAGTCTGGAGCTATGAACAAAATGCTGGAAGACCTCAACAGATCTGTAGTGGGAATTCGGCAGTCGGTAATTATGATGGAAACCCATCCAGCAGGAGGATATAAATGCACCAAGTATGGGGGAACACTACATTTCAGAATTTGGCATATGACAACATTCTAACATGAAAATGCCAAGAGAAGTCAAGAGAAACCCTCTGTCTTCAGTGTAGAAGCAAGGTAAGTCCCAGTTAGGCATCCTGAATATAAGTATCATCAAAGGTTCAAAGGTACAATTTAATGTCAGAGAAAGGTATACAATATACATCCTGAAAAGCTTTTTCTTGGCAACCATCCATGAAGACAGAGGAGTGCCCCAAAGAATGAACGAGAGCTAAATGTTAGAACTCCAAAGACCCCACCCCCGCTCGTAAGTGGCAGCAAGCAACATTCCCCCCTCCCCCCACCTGTAATAAAGAAGCATCAGTGCCCGCCACTGGGCATTTAAGTGTGAGCAAAGCAATAGCAAAGACGCAGACTTGAGTTACCCCAAAGACTTAGCGTTTCACCCAGTATACGACATACTACAGGCTCTCTCTCGCTCCCTAATAAGGGAGAAGGAGGTATTTTCATTTTCCAAGCGAGCAGGGTGACATAGTAAACAACTCACTGGTTTACAATGTTAAAAGTCCATTAGGCTGCTTTTCTCGAGCTCTATGCCCGAAGATCCCGAAGATCTCGAAGATCTGGGGTCTCCAGGCACCCAGCCACAGATATCCCGACTCCCCCAATGACACACGGGTCTCCTGCCATGACACCAACCCTCAAGCTGCTTGTCTCCAGAGTCCTGAGATCCTAGGCTTCCAAATCTGAGCTGGACTCTTAGGCCGAGCCCTTGGAGTGTCGAACAACGGCCGGTTGTGAAACCCTAAGAGCAAAGAACCAAAGTCAGTGTGTAACTCCAGATCAGGGTCTTCAAAAGAACCCTGAAAGGGAAAAATAAAGATATTAAAGATATTATCCGAAGATGCAAGCAAAGGAGTCGCCATTTAGCACCAACATTAGTCTGCTCTGCCTCTTCCTTTTCAGAAACATTTTATCCTAAATATATAGCACTTAGTAGGTCAGTATTCTCCAGAAAACTCTCCCACATAAACTAGTTCACATTATGCAGATACTGATATTAAATAAAGGTTTGTTGTTTCTACTGCTATAGCTCTAAGTGGCTCTTTATCCACTTTATGAATATGTATGAGAGAAGATAGCCATTTGACCCATCATGTCTGTTCTGCAATTTAATCATGGCTGATTGTATTTTCAGCCCAATTTTTGCTCTATATAACCTTTAACTCCATTGCCAATCAGAACCTAACAATCTCTTCTTTAAATGGACCCACCGACCTGGCCTTCACAACCCTCTGTGGCAACGATTTCCACAGACTCATGACATTTTGACCACAAAAGTTCTGCCTTATCTCAGTTCTTTAGATGAACCTATGATTCTGAGGCTAGGCCCTCAGATTCTAGACTGTCCAACCAATGGAAAAGGCATTTCTGGTCTCAGTTCCACACAGGTATCACCAAGGACAAAACTTCTACTTGGTGAACCTGTGCTACAAGCTTATCAGTCTGCTCAATGTTTGCTATCACTTTGAGTCAGGTAACTCTCATTTTTCACAGAGATTTTATTAACGAGCATGGGGATGTGGATTTTGTATTCTTGAACTCGGCTTTCAATCTTTTCTGCTGATTGCATCCAAGGTATAAATATAAAGATTAAAGTTTCTTCAGTGCAATCTCTGTACTGAGATAATTCTCGTGACTTGCTGCTGCATTTGACACATTTAAGATGATACACAAAAGCTCTCTAATCTTTCTTCCAGAAGGAAGCATTGAGAATATTGACGCTTAGTACATGATTCACCAAACACCATTATTTTAGTTCTTGAAACATAAAGTAAACATGAAGTACAATAAATGTTTAGTTAGTGATGCAGAGTACATTGTGGTCTAAAAATACTTCTCATCTCCAAAGGCTCATTAAGCTGGCAGTCATGAAGAAGTCATACCTGTTTGTGCAGGCATGACATCCCACATCTAGCAGTGGTATTCTGTTGCACCTGAGAGCAAGACGTGATAGAAAGAGCTTACATGTGCATATATGCCTTAACCAGTGGACCCAAAATGTTCAGGCATTTTGATGTCATTGCGTTAGTCTGCCAACCCTTGCTCTTGTGTGTTTCATTGGCATTAAGGACCTGAATAACAGAAATCTACTAATTATGTTTGTTGCTTCCTCATCTTGTTAAAATATTTTACAGAGCAAATAAAACTATTATATGAAACATAACATATAACATATTTAGGGTAATAGTTTTAAGCACTTTTTTTAAGTGTAAGGGGGTTTCGACTTTTATATTACTACGGAGGCTAATTAAAATGGCGTCTTTGTTATGTTGATCTGGGGAACGCGGCTTTGTTGTGTTAAACGCTGAGAAAGATTGCGCTAGCAGCTTGTTTTGCTTTAGAGTGCTATTAACCAATTGGGATAGTTGTTATGGTTTTGGTGTATTTGAAGATACTGTATGCGTGGGGTTTTGGGGCAGAAGGCGGGAGAGCGAGACAGAGGATGGACGATGTGCTGTGCTGTCCGCTAACGGGGTCGGACCCCGAGGAGAGCGTTTGGTGAGGAGACGGAAATGGACTCATGTGGAGCGTCTGGTTGACCACCGTTGTTGGTCCCAGGCGGCCAGTCGAGGTGGTCCGAGGGGGTCGCAGGGTGAAGAAGAAGGTCCTTGAGCTCCAACGCTTTTGTGCACGAAGAGATTGAACTTTGATAAGTGTGGCGCCTTTTATTTTCCTTTTATATTTTATTCTCTCTTAATTATATAGTTCCAGTAATATCTGTAAACTGTAAATCATTTAATTGCATCTGGTGTATTGTCTGTTATTTGGGTGGGGTGGGGTACATCACACAGCATCCGCACAAAGGAATTACCCAGTTTGCCGGGGCCGAGACTGTTTCCCTAGACGACAGCGAGCCGAGCGACCCTGAGGGTGGCCGGGGGGGGGGGGCTAAATAAGCATCCGTTAGTCTCAAGAGACCATGGATTTGCGACTTGGAAGGTTTCCAGGTTGCAGGCCTGGGCAAGGTTGTATGGAAGACCGGCAGTTGCCCATGCTGCAAGTCTCCCCTCTCTATGCCACCGTTGTTGCCCAAGGGAAGGGCATTAGGACCCATACAGCTTATATTGCGTTCACAGTAATGTATGCTGTTTGTTATCTCATATCGGTGACATGACTGCTTGGGAACAGGACCTGTGGACCATTTCACAAACCAGTATACACTTTGCTGGGGAATTCATCTCCACTCACTCACTGTCAATGAAACTGAATTATGTAAGAAGTGTGCATCTGGTACAATAGCACATTTAGTGTCACCAACCAGGGATGAAATTACATCCTGGTAACATGACCTCTAGGGTCGGCAAGCATAAACATTTGACAAGGAAACTCTCCTCCTAACAGATCAATCAATGTTTAGTTCAAGATCATATTGTTGTGTTTAAAATTACAACATCATTCACACAATTAATGACCCATAGCCTTTTACCAACAATGAGTCATCTGAGCTCATTGCTGATCCAGTTCATGCTCCCATATTTTTATTACCAGTTACTGTCAGCTTGCTGCCTGAAGCCACCTGAGGGCACAGTCTGATGCAATGTACTCACAGAGCAAGCCCCTGCGATAAACAGTCGAAAGCTATTGACTGGTCACCATCAAGGACCCCCGTCATCCAGACCATGCTCTGCTATCGCGGCTGTCATAGGGACGGAGGTACAGGAGCCTAAGGTCCCACACTACCAAGTTTATTTGCACAGTTTGTCCTCTTTTTCACATCGTTCGTTTTTCGGACTTGGCATGTCGTTTTTCATTAGTTCTATTGTATTTCTCTGTTCTGCAGTGAATACTGGCAAGAAAATGAATCTTAAGGTAGTATATGATGACATATATATACTTCGATAATAAATTTATCTTTAATTTTGTACTGATGGCAACTTTCCCTGGTAGTTCAAAGTAAATTTATTATCGATGTACATATATGTGCCACTATATATATATATATATATACACTCTGGTATTTATTTTCTTGTGGGCATACTCAGTAATTCCATAGAATAATAACCATAACAGACTCAATGAAAGACTGCACTGACGTGCCCATTCAACCAGTGTGCAAAAGACAACAAACTGTGCAAATACAGAAAGAAAGAAATAATAAATACATACATAAATAAATAAGTAATAAAAATCGAGAACATGTGACGAAGAGTCCTTAAAAGTGCGTCCATAGGTTGTGGAAACATTTCAGTGCAGGGCCGGATTAAGCTAGTGCGGGGCCTGTAGCATGTGTTATAAAGGGGCCCTAAATTTTAAAAATGCACATAAGTATAAATCCTATGTTATTTACTTGCATAGTAAAGTAACTCAATTTTTTCATTTGCTATACAGCCAGATAATACGACAAATGTCTGACACTTCAGTAATAGCATTACTTACATGTAGGTATCAATTACCAATGTCAAAAGTAACAAAACTACAACAGAAAAGTTACATTTTCTAGATTTAGCATGAGCAAATTTGTTGATGATACTGGAGATGTCTATTTCACGCAGAAGTTCATGTTCAATGCTCGTTAGAGTGAGATTGTTCAATCTGTTTTGACCCATGGTGCTCCTTAGTTCATGTTTAATCCTTTTCAGTTTTGAAAATGAGCGTTCTCCACCACAGTTGGTAACCATGAATGACAAATAGATGCGCAAGGCATTTTCTACATTTGGAAAACATGACTCCAAAGAATTGTCAGTTATCAAACGATACAACTGTAACTCTACGTTTGGCGTCAATATGAGAAGCAAGATCAGTTTTCAACAGTTCACTAAACTTCACAAATTCTTCATCAAGATTTTCTTCCAGATCTACCAGATACGATTTAATAAGATTTGATGACCTCTTTACGATCTCTTCAGGCACAAACAACTGTAACTGATGAAGGAATCCAAAAACACCATTCACCTTCAGATGGGCTTTCTGCCTTTTTGACAGGGCAGAAAGCAAACTGTCAATAATGGCAAGAAATGTTCAGCTTTTAAACTTCTGAGAAGGCGCTTGAGATTCAACAAGTGGATCAAGAGTGCCGGAACCAATGAAATCATTATACGCGCGATTTTGCTTGTGCTTTCTTCGAGTTTGCTGTTGATAATCTTCACACTTAGTCAGATCCTTGGCTTTTTGCTCAATGTCTGAAAAAGTAGACTGCATAGCTTGAATATATCCATGCAAGGATTCGTAGAGCGCACAAGCTGTGTTCGAGTCTTGGCCAGAAGATTGCAAAGAAGCACTGGTCATTTCAAAATGCTGTAATAGTTGATCCCACAATATGACCATTATTTCTGTTTGAACTTCATCATGGTTGTAAGTTGTTCACAAGCCTATTGTCGACACTCTGCCTTCTGATCATTGTCATTTGAAATTTCATCCAAGACTTGTTTTATTCCAGAAAAGCTGTGTAAAAGTGCTTTTGTTGCATCTGCACGAGCTGACCACCTGGTATCTGACATTCTTTTCACAATGGGCAAATGAGAACCACCATCAGATAATGCAGCAGAAAGGATATCCCACTGACAAGTAAAGCAGAAAAAAATGTGTACAGGCCTTCTACAAATTGAAAGAAAATTAATGCTTCTTGACAGCATTCAGCAGCACATTTTCCAAACAAATTTAGTGAATGTGCAAAACGTGGAATGTAATCTGCAAACTCATTCAGCTCTGTAATTCGTGCTTGAAAGCCACTATACTTGCCATTCATGTTGCTGGAATTGTTATAACTTTGACCACGGCAGTCTTTTATATCAATGTCATTTTCCTTTAAAAAATCAAGTAAACTTTGAGCGAGCTGTTCAGCACTATGACCTTCCATATCCAAAAACCTCACAAATCTTTCAACTAGTCCAGACGGCAAAACATAGCGCACAGTCAAAGTCAGCGGTGTAACAGCGCACGCTGCAGCAGCTTGGGAGCGTGGGAGATAGCACAAAGGTCACCACGACACAGCAAGGAGCCAACACATGCCTGCACACGCATACCATGCAGCATGCAGCTCCCCCGACATGACAACAACAGCGTTGCCAGATTGTCATGAGAATACGGTGAGATGCCGATTTCACCAGACTGCAGCTTACAATCATTTAGTGCGGGATCCTCGAAAATTTGGGGCCCGTAGCATATGCTACTTTTGCTACTAGGTTAATCCGGGACTGGTTCAATGATGAGGCAAGTGAAGTTGTGTGAACTTACATTCTTTTGTCCAAGATCCTGATGGTTGAGGCATAATAACAGTTTCTGATCCTGGTAGTGTGAGTCCTAAGACTCCTATACCTTTTTCCTCATGGTACTAGCGAAAAAAGACCACATCCTGGGTGGTGGAGGTCCTTCATGAAGGATGCTGCTTTCCTACGATTGTGTTTCATGTAGAAGTATTCGATAGTGTGGAGGGCTCTATCCATGGTGGACTGGGCCGTATCCACTACTTTTGCGTATTTGCTAACAAGACACTGGGTAGACGTGGCCTCATCCCTCGATGTTTCAGCCTGGCTTGGAGTCCCCCTTCCTGTCTTGTTTCTGGCCATGGCGATGAACTTATATCCACTTAAAGGTGCCGAATCTGTCTGGTCCGCAGAAGGTCGTAAAATCTGTAGATCATTAAGTTGATTTGAAAGTACATTACTTAAAGGGAGATTATATGCTGCAAATTGCAGTGAGAGTAATTTGAAAGAGGTATATCTAAAAGTATTGTTTCAGCCCTCAGAATGTTGCCATGGTTCACTGGAGCCATCTTAAAGCCAAATAACAAAGAAGTCAAAAAAATGTACCTCCCTTTCAATATCCCTTACATGCAAAAAGCATGCAAAAATTATTGAACCACTCAAAAAGCAAAACATCTAAAATACTTAATGAACCTTAAAAGATGTTTAAACAATAAAAATAAATTCATCTGTAACATTTTGCGATGTGAAATTCCAGAGCATAATGGATCCTGTGGTGAGTAGTGTCAGAATCTTTTAACAGGTTCCAGACAATTATACTGTTTCTTGAAGCAAGCCCAATTCTGCTTATTTGTATTTATATAGCTGGAAAACTTTGCCTGGAAATTTTACAAGGTTATAATTGGAACTGTAGCTGTGCTAGCAGAAGCTGCTCTGTATAAGCTGAATCATTCTGTGCAAGAATCCTATGAACATATGTTCCACCCACACCACACCACCTCACGCCCACCAAGCAAAGCTTACCTGTAGCGTGATGCCCTCAACCTTAAGCTTGTGCATATTATTATAGAACGAGTCAGATTTATTTCGTAAACAAGTCCTGCCAAGGTGTTAGGTGCTGACGAAATGTCAGTACATTGCAGCATAATCTCTACAAAAACAGTGAGGGTAAGAATAGGATGATTTGGCAAAAGAATGCAGGGCTGAGGAATTAATGCAGGGGACAGGGTTTCTGCTTTCTGGATCATTGGGATCTCCTCTGAGGTATGTATGATCCAAACAAAGAGTATGGGTTACACCTGAACTCGAGGGGCTCCAATACCCCTGCAGTCAGGTTTGTGAGAGCAGTTAGGAAGGGTTAAACTAATTTGGCAGGAGGATGGGAACCAGAGTGAAAGGGCTGAGAATAGCGCAGTTGCTGTACAAGTAGATGCAGTGTGTACTGAGACAGTGAGGAAGGACAGGCAGATGATAGGATGAGTTGAAGTATATATGAATTGTCAAAGTTTGCAGTCCCAAAATACTGCCTCCCCCAGCATTTTGTATGTGGCTTCTCATGAACACAAGAGACTCAGCATCTGCTGGAAATCCAGAGTAATACACACAAAATACTGAAGGAACTCATCGTCCTAATGTAGGGTCTTGGCCCGAAACAATGACTCTTTGTTCCTTTCCAGAGATGCTGCTTGATCTGCTGATTTCCTCCATCATCTTCTATGTGGCTTCTCATCTTGGGTTGGTTAAAAAGTTGTATCTGAAACTCTGTACACTGGCAAAGGTGTTTACATTATCTCTAAATATGCCTAAAATTCAATGGTTTATACAATCAAAGAGGGAGAGAGTGGTGATGTAAACAGACCTCTCTTTCCTACTATGAGTTGAATGATCAAATAAGTGTTTCCATTTCACCTGAGAATAGACTATGTGAATGTTTTACCTGCTCTTCTTAGGTAGGGTCAGATTGTCTAGATGAATGATGAACCAGACTTGAGGATCTGAAGGGCTTACGTCTGTTTCTATGTTATTAATTTCACTACCCTTTATGTGATACTTGTAGATCTTTGTCAGCTGTTTTAATGAAATGAGATGGATGGTAACTAATATGTCAATTTGAATTAAGTCTCATTTCCACATCTTGTGAAAGACATGAATTGTGGCAGTCCTCCTCCATCCCATTAAATTACAGCAACTAAAGGCTACATTGTCCCAAAGAATGACAAGACAACTTACAATCAAACGGGCAGCAGCTCTGATGCCCTTTAGAAGCATACAGTCTTGCAGTACACAGAAAGAAAACCTTCATTTATGGACTGGTTGGGGGCGGTGGGTGTTTAAGCACAAAAAGCCCACTAATAATAACAAGCAGAAGAAGATGAGAATCAATAAATATCCTTTAGTATATTTGGAAATTCAGTGGAAAATGCAAAGCAACACAAGAAAAAGTGATGGGAACAAGTTGGAAAAATCTTTCTGGCAATTAATTCCAAGAAAACATTTGATTCTTTATATCTGATATCAACCGATCTGTCAGTTATAAGCTAAAGGAGTAAATATTGCTTTGAAGAGGAAAAGTAATAATTAATTATGAGTTACTAAATACCTGCAGAATTGAAACGGAATTGGTTTACTATTATCACATATACTGAGGTATGGTAAAAAGTTTGTATTGCACTCTGATAGACAACAGAACCGGATTAAGCCATTCGGCCCATCAGGCCTCCTCTGCCATTTGGCCATGGCTGTTTTATTCTTCCTCTCAACTCTATTCACGTGCCTTTTCCCTGTAACTTTTGACACCATTACTAATCAAAAATCTTTGCTTTAAATATTCCCAATGACTTGACTACCACAGGCATCTGTGGCAATGAATTCCACAGATTAGTCACTCTCTGGCTAAAGAAATTGCTCCTCATCTCTGTTTTAAAATGATTCCCTTCTTCTTGGAGGTTGTGTCCTCTAGTTCTAGACTCCGCACTGTTGAAAATCCTCTCTATGCCTACTCGATCCAGACCTTTCAATATTCGGTAAGTTTCAGTGAGATCCCCCCTCTTTCTTCTAAACTCCAGTGAGTAGAGGCCCAGAGCCATCAAATGTTCTTTTTATTTCAAACCTTAAATTGCCAGAATAATTGTTATAATGGGGCCCAAAACTGCTCACAGTACTCCAAATGTGGTCTGACCAACATCTTTAAAAGCCTTAGCTTTTAATGGATGTATCTGGCAGAGGTCATACAAGGTCCTCCCCAACTTACGACCTCCAACCTGTCTACAGCCATACATACAAGTGAGTGCATGGCTAGATCAACTGGATGGATTTGCTGTCTGCTGCGAGGCTGCAGGCATCTTCTGTCAGGTTGGAAATCAGTTTGCGGTAATATCTAAATGGTGGAGTTAAACACCTTGATTTAAGAATACGTTGCCCTTGGTTGGCCTATGCTTTTATTTAAATATTTGATTCCATTTCTGACTCTGGTTATGAATATGTAGTTCTCAGGAAGAGAACCATCGTAATCTGGAGAGGAACTATATTCCGCTCTATCTTTATTAATTTCTGTCTATACTGAGATCCATTAGTTATAGACTTGCTCAAACACTTAACCTATTAATATCTCTTGGATATTGAATGCATCCATATCTGTGATGCCAAGCTGGAACAGGTTATCAGACGTAGCAATTGTAGTAGGCAGTTAGGTGGTGTTTAAATGACTTTTAGATAGGCATATGAACATGAAGAGAAAGGACAAATATGGATGATACATAGGAGAAGAGAATTTAGTATGATTTGGTATCAAGATCAGCACAACATTGAATGGTACGTCTCGGTAATGTTGCGGTTAGCGCAATGCTCTTACAGCTTGGGGTGTGGAAGTTCAGAGTTCAATTCAAGCACGTTCTGTAAGAAAATTTGTACATCCTTCCTGTGTGCATGTGGTTTCCTCCAGGTGCTCTAATTTCCTCCCACAGTCCAAAGCTGTACAGTTGGCAGGTTAATTAATCATTGTAACTTGCTCTGTGATTAGGCTAGGGTTAAAATTAGTGGGTTGCTGGGAAGCATGGCTCAGTGGGCTGGAAGGAACCTGGCAATAAATAGACATAATGATGGGCTGAATGACCTATCCAATGCTGTACTATAGAGAAGAAGAGGAAGAAGGCCTTTAACTCCGAGTGGAGTCACTGGGACGCCGTCATGGAAGTGTTTTTTTAACAAGCTTTCTTATTTTTATGAGGTCGAGTTGCTAGCTCAACGCTCAACCCAGTACAGATGGAAAGCGTGCAAGGGAGCTGGCTGGATTCAAACTCAGGAGCCTTAACTCCGAAGTCCGGCGCTGATGCCACTACGCCAGGGGTCCCCAACCTTTTTTGCACCACAGACCGGTTTATTATTGACAATATTCTTGCGGACTGGCCGACCGGAGGGGGGGGTGGGAGGGGTGGGGGCGGAGTAAGGTTGCCAACAGACAGGAGTAGCAGTCACATACGTTGTATTTACCCCGAGAAAGACGACCATGACCATGAAGCCTTGCGCGGGCACCTGTGTGCGCATGCGTGTACGTGCCAATTTTTTCTACAAATCGTTTTTGGCGATTCTGTTCGGGGGGGGGGTGTTAATCACGACCGGAATATGGGTAATAAGTCAACTATGTCACTTATAAGTGGCTAATACACTCAATTTCGTTTCTGAAAGGGTTTATCTAACAAATTTAATATTAAACACACAGCACATATTTTCCTCGCATGAATGTAGTGAAAAGTCAATTATAAGTCACTTATAAGTCCGTAGCATCATAACATCTTAAGTAACATTTGGATATTAAACACACAGCATTTATTTTCCTCGTATGAACATATAAAATCATTGCAACACACCAATATCGCTGAATCAGTGGGAGCCCTGGGCTTGTTTTCCTGCAACAAGACGGTTCCATTGAGGGGTGATGGGAGACAGCGATACTCGAAGGGGGTTCCTTATGTCCAGTCTATTCCGCAATTTAGTTTTCGTTGCATTCATTGCAGAAAACTCCGCTTCGCAGAGATATGTTGGAAATAGAAGCAACGTTTTCAGTGCTTTCATGGTTATCTCAGGATATTTAGCCTTGACTTTGATCCAGAATGCCGGCAGAGATGTTATGTCAAACATACCTTTCAACCCGCTGTCATTTGCAAACTCGAGGAGTTGTTCTTCTGCCCACGCTGACATGGATGACGCGTGCATTCAAGCTCAACAGAGGGCGTGACGGGGAATGAGGAAAGGTGCAGCTGACTCATATCGCCAAATCATATCGTTTCCTCGCGGTCCGGTAGCACTTGCTTTGCGGCCTGGTACCGGTCCGTGGCCTGGTCGTTGGGGACCGCTGCTGCCGCCAGCCAACCTATGCTGTACTATACGATTCTATATTTTATGTGCACTGTTTACAAAGCTTTCTTTTCCATCACCCAAGTCATTTATGATTCATGCAAGCTTATGCCAACTTGTGCAGGTGAACATCCAGAGATTATTGCAAACTTGCCAGAAAGTTTCATCGAGATTCTGCTCTTTAATTCCTGAAAGGATAGGACATATGGCTAAGTGTAAAACAGTGACAGCTGGAGTTTGCATTAACTTGGATGTTAAGTTCACTGATCTAATTTTACTGTCATTACAGGCACTAATTCCCCATCCCACTTCCAGTCTGACCTTTTTGTCTGCCGCTTCCTGACAACAAAACCCAAAGAAAGCTTGAGGAACATCCTTCCAGAATCAATAATAAATTCTCTAACCTTAAATAATTAGCTTGCTTTTTGCATGAAAGTCGGTCCTAACAAAACAAAGTTCAGCACTCATAAGCAAAGTCGATGTGCCCTAACTTTATTTAAAATTGACCCAACATTATTTTAATCTGAACCCTGCAGGAAGCCTTTTTATGAAATTTGCATTCCAGCTTTGAGTCCATTATATGATCATGTATCGGCAGTTCCACTATCCAGAAGCATATATGACAGATCCATGAAACTACCATACAAGAATTTGAAAACATAGGAAAATAGGAGAAGGAATAGGCCACTCAGCCTCCCAAACATGTTCCATTACTCAATAGGAGGAAGGTTTATGTGCCACAGGCCTCACATTCTCCTCTCTTCCAGCTCCTCTAAACTCTCAGTTCTCTGATTTTTTATAAATATATCTGCTTCCTCTTTAAACACCTCCAGTGATCTTGAGATCAGAGTTTCAGAGATTCAACACCTTCTCCATTAAGACGTTCCCAAAGTCTCAAGTTGAAAATGGACATTCCCTTATCTTGTAACATAAACTCAACGGCCACCTCTTGTATCTTGCAGCCAATAAAGTGGCTACTGAGTGTATCTCTGCAGTCTTCTGCTGATGTAGCCCACCCACTTCAAGCTTTGACATATTCTGTGTTCTGAGATGCTCTTCTGCACACTGCTGTTGTAACGCATGGTTACTTGAGTTACTGTTGCCTCCCTGCCAGCTTGAACCAGTCTGGCCATTCTCCTCTGACATCTCTAATTAACATAGCATTGTCACCTATGGAACTGCTGCTCATTGGACTTTTTTTTTGTCTTTCACAATATTCACTGTAAACTTTAGAGATTGTGGTGTGTGAAAGTCTCGGGAGATAAGCAGTTTCGGAGATCCTCAAACCACCCCGTCAGACACCAACAATGATTCCACTTACATCACAGTTCTTCCCCATTCTGACATTTGGTCTGAACAACTGAGCCTCTTGACCATGTATGCATGCTGTTATGCACTGAGTTGCAGCCACATGATTGGCTGATTCTATATTTTCATTAACGAGCAGGTACACAGCAGCCACTGAGTGTGGATGTGATGTTTTCTTTAAGTCACAAACTAATGCTGATTCGGAAGGTTCAGGAACAATCATTACCCTTCAACCATCAGGCTCCTAAAATGTCATGCACATCTTCATGTACCACTGAACTGATTCCATAACCTACAGGCTTACTTTCAAGGAGTCTACTACAAACCATGTTCTTGGTATTATTTCATTTATTTACACAATTCTCATATTTGTTATTGGTCAACCTTTATTTATGTATAGTTTTCATAAATTCATTTGCATTTCTTTACTTTCCTGTAAATGCATTCAAGAAAATGAATCTCAGTGTAGTATATGGTAATATTTACAATACATACTTTGATAATTGATATACTTTGACTCAAATTTTTTGAACAAATCCTTGATGGCAGTTTCAGTTGACAACAACCAGTTCTTTGCTTCCTGATGTGACCCTTAGGTTTGGCTGGCATGTGTTTGTCTTGGGGAAGACAGCCTCTGGCCCAGCCAAACTGAGAAATTTTGTTTGTGTGGATGCTGCGTGATGTGTTGCTCGGTTACAAATCCGAGCTGCAAATATCAGACAGTACACTACATGCAATTAAGCGAGTGAACTTTATAAATCTTAATTTGACTATAGGGGTAGTAAAGAAAATAAAAAGAAAAGGGGCCCATTTTAGTGAAACAGTCGAAAGTGCATGTTGGAGCTCACGATTTTGTCCAGTCATTTCCCATCAACATCCTCCGAGCATCTGCAACCTTCAGACCCTCACTCCTAGTTCACTCTGTACCGCGGTCTACCAACTCCCTCCACTCACCTCTTCTCTCTTCATCTCTCGCCGCCAAAAGACCATGAAATCTCTGCTCCCAGACCCACAAGAAAGAACAACATGCCTCTCATTGGCTAACATACATTCCAAAGGCCCCGTTATCTCTAGTCATAATCCAGACATTGCTGCTACAGAGAAACAATTACCTTAGCAATGAAACATTACAGAGAGGCCATTACATTAGCAGTGAAACTTTACAGAGCGTTAGACTTAGATTTGGAATCAGTTTCAGTATATAGAGGTATTTACAGAAACTGTAGCATTAGGTTACTTAGATTTTCCTATCTAGAACCAGTAAACAGAACACAGTTGAACCATTGTATGTATTCAGCAGCATTATACGGTATTTGACAATTTCTTACATTGTTTTTTCTATCTTCCTATCTCTCACTCCACCTTTTAGACCAGCGGTCCCCAAGCACCGGGCCGCGGACCGGTACTGGGCCGCAGAGCATGCGCTACCGGGCCGCAGAGTATGCGCTACTGGGCCGCAAAGAAACAATGTGATTTGGCGATATGAGTCAGCTGCATTTTTCCTCATTCCCTGTCATGGGTGGCACCTTTCCTCATTCCCTGTCATGGCCACTATTGAGCTTGAACGCACGCAAAGTCATTACCTGCGTGTTATCCATGTCAGCGCGGGAAGGAGATCAACTCCTTGAGCTTGCAAATGATGGCGGGCTGAAAAGCATGTTTGACATAACATCTCTGTCGGCATTCCAGATCTCAAAGTCAAGGCTCAATATCCTGAGATAGCTACGAAAGCACTGAAAACGTTGCTTCCATTTCCAACATATCTCTGCAATGAATGCAACGAAAACTAAATTGCAGAATAGACTGGACATAAGGAACCCCCTTCGAGTATCGCTGTCTCCCATCACCCCTTGATGGTACCGTCTTGTTGCAGGGAAACAAGCCCAGGGCTCCCACTGATTCAGCAATATTGGTGCATTGCGATGATTTTATATGTTCATATGGGGAAAATATGCGCTGTGTGTTTAATATTCAAACGTTACTTAAAATGTTATGATGCTATTGACTTATATAACCATATAATAATTACAGCATGGAAACAGGCCATCTCCGCTCTTCCAGTCCGTGCCGAACGCTACTCTCACCTCGTCGCACAGACCTGCACTCAGCCCATAACCCTCCATTCCTTTCCTGTCCATATACTATCCAATTTAACTTTAAATGATAATACCGAGCCTGCTTCTGCCACTTCTACTGGAAGTCTGTTCAACACTTAGTTCAAGCTCCCCTGTCCTCCCCTGATAACTGACTTATCACTATATTCATGCAAGGAAAATATGCGCTGTGTGTTTAATATTAAATTCGTTAGATTATCCCTTTTAGAAACAAAATTGAGTGTATTAGCCACTTATCACCGATATTCCGGCCGTGATTAACACCACCTCACCGAACAGAATCGCCAAAAACAATTTGTAGAAAAATAATCGGCGGTGCACGCATGCGCAAGTCACACATGTGCACTGGTGCCCGCGCAAGGCTTCATGGTCATTGTAGTCTTTCTCTGGGTAAACACAACATATTTGACTGCTACTCTTGTCCGTTGGCAACCATCTCTCCCCTCCACCCCCAGTCAGCCGGTCCGCAAGAATATCGTCAATATGAAACCGGTCTGCAGTGCGAGAAAGGTTGGGGACCCCTGTTTTAGACTCTCATTGAAACCAATTTTTTAGATCTCACTCAATAGGGAGGAGAAGATGGCGGTGCAACGCAGCGCGCGCGGCCTCTCTGGTGAATGATATCATATTTGTAAGTAGGATGCCATGCACAATTCTGATTTAATGGAGACAGATGTGAGAAGCACGGAGGAACATCTGGAGAAACTTCTGAAATGCCCTGTTCGCTGCCGCTGCTACTGTGCGATCGAGACTCTCCGGAGGGGAAGGCCCCAAATCCTCGGCTTTGCCTGTTGCTGTCGGCTGGGGATGGGGTCGAAGCGCTCAGCAAAGATGGTGCTCGGTGCTTGGTGTTGGAGGGCTGGTCGGAGGCTCGAAGTTTTCGGACGGACTCAGAATCAGACTGTGGTTGGGTGCTTCCAGGATGCTGCATTGGCAAGTTTGCGGTGCTGGAAGCTCACCGCAGGGAGAATTTCCTTCCTTCTACCATCTGCGTGAGATGTTGGGACTTTCAAGAGACTTTGAGTCTTTTTTTTTACTGTGCCCATGGTCTGTTCTTCATCAAATTACGGTATTGCTTGCACTGTTGTAAATATATGTTATAATTATGTGGTTTTTGTCAGTTTTTCAGTTTTGGTCTGTCTTGTGTTTCTGTGATATCACAGTGGAGGAACATTGTATCATTTCTTAATGCATGCATTACTAAATGACAATAAAAGAGGACTGTGTGTCCTCATAATCTAATCTAACCTCATCATTTCACTCAGCACTTACATCACTTTTGAACTCTAAATTTCAACTGGTTGCTTCTTCAGGTACTTTAAAGGAGCTCAAAATGATAGGAAATTTGATAAGAGAATGTGTTACCTACCCCGCAATGCCAATAAACATTCTTTGCAGATTTAAGATGACCAATAAAAAGGGGGAAAGATATGGTGAGAATGTTGGAACAGACTGTCAGAAAAGATTATAAAAAGCAATTAAATTAAGTTCAAGTAAATAGTAAATGGGGAACTGTGGGGAAAGAACAGGGAAGTGGGGCAGAATAAACAGCTGCTTCAATGAGATAGTACAAGAATGATAGGCTAAGTGGCCTCCTTCAGTGCTGTAAAATTCCATTGTGGCTATGTGAAACGGGTGCTGCTTTGAACAGCAATCAGCTTTTCCAGAATTTTTTTCTCCCTTCCTGGTTCATGTCACTTGTTGATAAATATGATAAAATATTAGGATCAGCAGATTGACACAAGTTTTCTGTTTTGACTGAAAGACATTGTTAGGGAGAAGATGCAATGGCCAAATAACATTTAATGAAACAGGCTTTCACTTTCCAAAGACAGCCATGATAACAATAGTCTCTATGTTTTGACAATAACTATCAGAATTTGACAAATAACCAACCAGCAACTGAATGAATATTTTATCCTGCACAATAAAAAATAATTCCGATTAATGATGATCCCGCAATTATTTAACGATAGTTTTCTGAAGTAAGGAGAAAAAGCTCTTCCCTCAGGCCACAATTTTCCAATCAGCTAAATTAGAACTCAAATAGGCAAATTAGCATGGATTGCCAACTCTGGGAGATTTCCTGAAGTTATGAAGTTATGATGGCCCGTGTTCATTCCCCACCTGTCTTGACTGCACTGCACTTACTACTTGCCCAAGATATCTACTTCAGCATCACATGACCCTGCCGCAGGAATGTCAGAAGACTCCATGACACCTGACTGGATAATTCTTGCCTCTTACCCACACAACCTTGGTCACTGTCCCCATATGGATCTGAGAGAAGTATTTCTATTGGTAAAAGGTCATTGATAAACAAGAAGTGATTCTGACTGGAAGAAGAGTCAGGAACCAGGCTGGGAATAGATTGAACATAAAAAGACATGAAACTGAAGCAGGAGTAAGTCTATTCTACCTCTTCCACAATTCATTAGATCATGCCTACTCCATTATCTCAGAACTCCATTCCTTTACTAAACCCGTATCCTTTAATACCTAAATAATCATTTAATCTCTGGCGTTGAATACAGAATCGTAGAACCATGCAGCATGGAAACAAGTCTGTCAGCCCAATGAGCCCATACCAAACAAGATGGTCATCTATCTGAGAACCATTTGCCCATATCCATCGAAATTTTCCCAGCCATGTACCTCTCCAAGTGCCTTTAAGCCTTATTAATATACATGTCTCAAACTATTTTCTTCAACAGC
The DNA here is from genome assembly GCF_963921235.1 of Mobula hypostoma. NCBI lineage: Eukaryota > Metazoa > Chordata > Chondrichthyes > Myliobatiformes > Myliobatidae > Mobula > Mobula hypostoma. The sequence continues at coordinate 26,722,944 of NC_086111.1, read as the reverse complement.
TCATTACATATACAGTCTACTCTCAGTGTGAAAAGACATTTCTTCTCAGGTTCATACTAAATCTCTCCTCTCTCATCGTAGTCCTATGCCCTTTAGTTCCTGATTCCCCAATCCTATGAAAAAGCAATGTCTGCATTCACTCTATTTAAGCCTGTCATGATTTTCTGCACCTACATAATATCACCCCTCATTCCCCTGTGCTCCAAAGGCTGAACTCGCAGCCTGCTTATCATCTCTCTGCAACTCAACTCTTCATTTCTTGGCAATATCCTGAAGATCCTTTCTGAATTCTTTCCTATGGCAAGGTGACCAAAACAGAACACAGTATCCAAATGTGGCCTCATTGATATCTTGTACAATTGCACCAAAATATCCCAGTTCTCTGCTCAATGCCCTGACTGATGAAAGCCAGCGTGCCTAAAGCCTTCTTCACTACCCTGTCCACGTGACCTCGAAATGTTCCTAACAGGTTTATCAAACATGATTTCACTTTTTATAAATCCATGATGATTATGTTCAATCCTATTACCATTTCCATGTACTGTATTACCATTTTATTAATGTAAGAATCTAGCATTTTTTTTGCTATTGATGTCAAACTAATTGGTCAGTCATTCCCTAATTTCTCTGCTATTCTTTCTTAAATAGTGGTATTTTTCCCTTTTTGACTGTGGGAAGCCTATGGAATTTTGGAGATGTCATGGATCCATTACCTTTATCAGGCCATCATTCACTATAAGGAGATGATGGGAAAAAGTAGAGCAAGAGATGACAAGGGATAGGTGAATGCTGATAGGCAGAGGAAGGAAGAGTCTGGTTAAAACCAGAAGATGATTGATAAAAGTAACATATAGACAAGCAAAGATGGAGCTCATGCAGTAATCAGATCGGAGCCCAATAAAACTTATGAAACAAGGTCCTTACATAAGAAAGTTAACACTCTTTTTGAGGATGTTGGTCTAATTGACATATGGAGGGACCTTTTCCCCGACAGAAGGGATTACACTCATTATTCTGCCCCCCATTCCGTATATACAAGAATAGACTATTTCATAACATTTGGAAAAGATAAAGACAAAATAATCACCTGTGGAATTGGGACAATAGATGTAAGTGACCATGCACCTATATATTTATCTGTTGATTTTGACCTACAACCAAAGAGTACTATTTGGAAACTAAATTCAAGTCTATTCAATGATCTCTATTTTAAGGAACAAATTAAAAAAGAGATTGGTCTTTACTTAAAATTCAATGATAATGGAGAGGTTTCACCTCCCATTCTATGGGATACTCTGAAGGCTGTCTTAAGAGGGAAAATTATAGCGATATCTTCATATAAGAAAAAAATAAGGAATAAAACATTAGAGGAATTACAAAATAAGCTGAAGGAACTAGAAAAAAAACACAAATTGAGTTTGGCACAAGATACACTAGAGGGAACTTTAAAAATTAAGAATAAAATTAATAGTTTGGCTGCACAAGAAATTAGAAAAAATTTAATGTTTCTGAAACAGAGACACTATGAAAGTGGATCTAAATCTATGAAAATACTGGCATTAAAACTGAGAAAAAAAGATAGTAGAAAATACAATTCATGGAATTAGGGATCCAAGAACAAAGCGATAAAAAAATATGCTCAGTGAAATTCAAGAAGCTTTTGAAATGTTTTACAAAACTCTATATTCCAAAGTTCCAGGGGGAAGCAGAACCCAAATTGACACCTTCCCGAATTCTTTAGAGTTACCCACTTTAAGCAAAGAACAAAATAGAACGATGACTGCTGACATAACTGAAGCTGAACTAAAAACTGCAATTAGTAGGCTTAAATTAAGCAAGTCACCAGGATCAGATGTATATATGGCAGAATGGTATAAAGAGTTTAGAAGTGAGTTAATCCCTGTTTTACTCCCCACACTGAACTGGGCCCTAAGAAAGGCGCAAATGCCACCCAGCTGGAAGGAGGCGATAATCTCAGCTACACCGAAAGAAGGCAGGGATAAAATGGAACGTGGGTCATTTACACCAATATTTGTTCTTAAAGTGGATTATAGAATGCTCACCTCCGTCATGGCCAAACGATTAGAAGAGTTTCTACCCACACTGATACGTAATGATCAGACAGGTTTTATACAACAACACCAAACACAAGACAATATACGAAGGACACTTCACAATATGGATCATATAAAAAAAATGAAATTGAAGCAATAGTGATAAGCATGGATGCTGAAAAGGCATTTGATTCAGTTAATTGGAATCTTCTTTGCAGAGTTTTACACAGATTTGGTCTACACGACACAATTATTAAAACTATACAGGCACTATACGACAATCCTACTGCCAAGATTAAAATCAATGAATATTTATCTTATAGTTTTACCCTAGAAAGGGGAATGAGACAGGGTGTGCATGGTCACCGCTACTCTTCACATTATATCTGGAACCATTAGCTCAATACATCAGACAAAATGAAAATATCAGGGGAATTACTATTAAAGGGACAGAGCATAAATTGGCCTGTTACGCAGATGACATGTTGATCTATCTAGGTAACCAACATACTCTTTACCTAAATTGATGCAATCCTTTGAACACTATGGCCAATTATCAGGATACAAGATCAACATAGATAAAAACCCAACTACTTTCATGTAACTATAGCCCACTAAGAGAAATTGAAAGTAGATATCCTTGGGCATGGCAGAGTCTGTCAAATACTTGGGCATCATTATGCCAAAAGGTATCACAAAATTATCAGAATGCAATTATCAGCCTATATATAAAAAAATTAAGGAAGATATAACAAGATGGAACCTAATTGCTTTTCTTTGACCGGTTCAAGAATTGAATCTATTAAAATGAATATATTGCCCAGACTACTATGCCTCTTTCAGACCCTACCATTAGAGATTAACCAAAATCAATTCAATGAATGGAACAAGATGCTATCAAGATATATATGGCAAAGTAAAAAGCCTAGGGTTCATCTCAAAACTTTGCAATTAGCCAAGGAAAAGGGGGGATGGGGCCTACCTTCTGTTAGCGATTATTATTTTGCAGCACAGTTGACAGCCATGATATGCTGGTACAACCCATCATATGACGCTCAATGGAAAAACATTGAGGAGAGGATACTTTCCATCCCCATAAGGAAATTTTGGCTGATAACAACCTACAAAGTTACATAAATAATATTGATAACCCGTGGGTGAAATGGACTCTTAAAATATGGAAAAATATTATAAAAGAATATAAACTAGAGAGAGACATTGCAATTCTTAAATGGTGTGCATATGACTCGGATTTTACGCCGGGTAAACTGGATGCTAGATTTAAGGACTGGACAGCTAAAGGAATAACAGCTATTTGCAATATAATGAAAGAAGGAACACTGTTCAGTTTTGAAATGCTCAAAGAGATACACTTATTAGAAAAACAAGACTTTTACTGGTATTTACAGATGCAACAGTATGTTAATAGGATGGTTAAAATGTAATCAAGGCAAGTACCTGACTGATAGAGCTATTTAGAAAAGCATATAATTCAGACAACGGTAGTAGAATAATTTCAAGCGTGTATAAGGGTTTGTCAGATCTTAAAACACATTCATCTACATACATTAAAACAAAATGGGAGAAGGAAGGAGGGATAATAATATCTGAGGAAGACTGGACAATAATATGGAGGTATCAATGGAAGTGTACCAGTTCACAGAAATGGAGGGAGTTCAGGTGGAAAACTTGATAAGATATTTTATTACACCCTCTTAGAAATACCATTATGATAGTAACCCCCCTGTTTGCTGGAGAAATTCTGGAAATCAAAATGCAAACCATTATCATATTTTCTGTGAATGCCCCGTTATCGAAGAGTGGGATACATAATGCCCTACAAGACATCTTTCAATTTGAAATACCCTTGGAGAGTAAGACCATATATTTTGGGTATATACCTCAAGAATGATTGAAAAGAGATCAATATTTAATGAATGTACTGCTGGTGGCTGGTAAAAAGACCTTTACCAGGAAATGTTTATCACAGGAGAGCCCAACTTTAAATGTATGGTTGGAAATTACAATGGACATTTACAAAATGGAGAAGATGATAGCATCTGTTAATCATAAGTTGGAACAATATTATTCATACTGGAAAAAATGGTTTAACTACATAACACCTCATAGGCCTGATTTTATTCTCACAAGTCAATGAATATGTTGTAAAAAAAAGATAATTCCCTACTCTGTACATAGTTTTCTTCTTTCGATTGTTCGTTCTTTCCTCTCCTTTCTATAAGTGTATATCTCAGATAAATATTATGTGGAGATTTGTGACAAATATGATTATATGATATATATGTACAGTATCTGAAATACATCTTATGGAAATGTTTGCTTAATGATGAAATTCAATAAAAAATAAATTACAAAAGAAAGAGATTAGAGCCTAATTTACCAATGGAAGGATCTCACCTTAAAATATCAACTGTTTATTCCCCTTCGTAGATGCTGCCTGACCTGACCTGTTGTGTTCATCCCGCATTTTGTGTGTGTTCCACTGGATTTCCAGCATCTGTAGATCTCTTGTGCTTTTATTTTACCAGTGGTATTCTAGAAAGGAGTGTGGGTATAAATACTGCTCAGTTCAACAGATGTGCACAAAACCTTAATCATGCATAAAAAACAGCAAACAGAAAGTAAAAAAACACAATAGCCTGGAGCTGTTACTAATCATTCCACTATCCTTTACTAACTGGCCATCATCTGCACCTGAAATTGTACAGAGGTTCATAACTCCAACCAAAGTCTGCCCATTCATTTCAAAGAACACCTAAGACATCCTGAGACTGATGCATTTCATGTTATTTTTGATCGAGGATTAAGGATTTTGTAATGGTTTGAGTTTTTTTCTGAAATTTTAAGTACATTTTCAATGCTTCTTAAAACAGAGCCATTCACATGTGTCTAATCTGTTTGATGGAGGTGAGAGGCTGGAGCATGGCATAAGCAGTTCTCAAAGAATTTGTGTGATATATACGATTGAATGATCTTTGCAGGAAGCATCACTGATCAGATCACTTCCATGATGATGACCTTATCAAAGTAAGAATATGTTCAGTGACTTGTTGTGAAACTAATGTAGTGGCAAACACATTTTGAGGAAATTTGAAGCCATTAAATTCGAATAAAACAGAGGATGATAGGAAGCCAACATTCCAAATGAGATGCTGAACCCTGCCCAACCCCTTTCCTTTGAAGTAATTATCGTAACACATACATTTCAGAATTACAAGCTGAAAGAAAGGAAAGGAAACACGAAATTCTTTAAGGATGTCTTCAATGTTTCAGCGTATCAGAAAAGAAAACCACTTTTTGCAAGAGGAATTTATTTATTTATTATTTTGTCTTTTTTTCCACATTGATTGTTTGTCAATCTTTGTGTGTAATTTTTCAATGGTTATATTGTATTTCTAATTTCTACTGTGCATGTCTGCAAAAAAGTAACTCAAGGTTGTATTTGAAAATATATACTGTACATATTTTTAACTTTGAGGAAGCATGCAACATTATCAAAAGGACATTCATTCTTAAGCAGTTCATTCTTTTGTGTCAATGGCCACATCTATTTTGTAAAATCCAGATATAAAGTTCTTGTTTACGTATAGGAATACTGGTGAGGCATTGTATAATAAACCTGGTGCAATATTTTGGACTCACTATTATCACAAATCAAATCAGTAATATCACATAATCGTTTGCAAAAAGGAGCTGATCGATTAACAGCATTGTTTGGTGTCAATCAACCAAATGCCACATGAACAAAGCTATTTGAGCAGGGTTTATTCTGATTTACAATAAATCGTGCCATTTTGCAATTTGTCAAAGACATTTTATTATTTGTATTATTTTGAGGAGGGAGCAGAATTGAATGCATCCATGTTTGCTGATGGCACAGAATTAAGTGGGAGAGCAATCTGATTAGGATATCTGGACTCTTTTATGGCATTTAGATCGTGGGTGAATGCCTGCAAATGGAGCTTAATCTGGGTAGATATGAGGTCATGAGCTTTGGTAAGAGAAATCAAAGGCAGACTATTATCGAAATGGAGAGATACTGCAAGTGAGTTAGATACTGAAGGTTAGGGTCCCCCTCTATGAATGTGTTAGCAGCAAATCATTAAGAAAGCTAATAGCATATTGGCCTTGATTGCTTAGAGTGTTGAGTTAAAGTTAAAACTGTAGTATTACAATTGTAGAAGATATTGGTGAAGCTTCGCCTGGAGCAATGGATAGTTTTAGACCCAGATTTAAGAAAGGATATACAAATATTGGAGATAGATTCACTTGGGTAATCTCTTGGTTAAATGGTTGTCCAGGGTATATAGAGGAATGAGATCTTAGTGAAAGAAATATGAAGGAGAAACATGAGATCCTCCAACATTTTGTGTGTGTTGCTATGTAAAACCATATAGTTTTATAAAGTGTACATCTGCAAGAATGACTGTGCAAGAAAGGACTAGTGAGGGAGGCCACCGAGAGACTTATGACAACTCTGGAAGAGTTATAGTCTTCGGTAGCTGAGATGGGAGAGACTGCACATACAACAACTGTTGCCCAGGTACTTCAGCAGTTGCAGCTTTATGGGAAAGTGGCAAAAAGAAAACCACTGTTGAAAAAACTCACGTGAAATCTCGGCTAGGGTTTGCCAGAAGGTATGTGGGTGATTCTTAAATCAGCTGCAGGAAGGTTCTGTGGTCTGATGAAACCAAGATTGAGCTTTCTGTCCATCAGACTAAACACTATATTTGGCAAATACTGCACCTCATCAAAGCACACCAACCCTACTGTGAAGCATGGTGGTGGTCGCACCACACCGTGGGGGTGTTTCACTGCAGCAGGCTCTAGAAGGCTTCTGAAGGTAGAGGATAAAATTAATGCAGCAAAATACAGGGAAATCCTAGAGGAAAACCTGATTCAGTCTGCAAAAGAACTGTGACTTGGGAGAAGATTTGTTTTCCAGCAAAACAGTGCCCCCAAGCATAAAGTCAAAGCTATACAGGACTGGCTTAAAAACAACAAAGTTAATGTCCTGGAGTGGCCAAATTAGAGTCTACACCTCAATCCAATTGAGAATTTGTGGCTGGACTTGAAAAGGGCTGTTCACTCATGATCCCCGTGTAATCTGACAGAGATTGAGCAGTTTTGTAAAGAAGAATTGGGGAAAATTGCAGAGCCCTATATAGCTGATGGAGACCTATCCACACAGACTCAAGGCTGTAGTTGCTGCCAAAGGTGCATCTACTAAATACTGACTTGAAGGGGGTAAATACTTATGTAATCAATTATTTTATGATTTATGTTTGAAATTAATTTAGATCATTTTTTTAGAGATCTGTTTACATTTTGACGTGAAAGAGCATTTTTCTGTTGATCGTGTCAAAAAAATCCAAATTAAATCCACTGTGATTCAATGTTTTAAAACAATAAAACTTGAAATGTTTCCAAGTGAGTTGAATACGTTTTATAGGTGCTGTAAAATGCCAAGTCTTATACAATGAGAGAATGGGTGGACCAAATCTATAAAGTGAATGTACCCCTACTCCTCCTGGAAGAGAGTTTAAAGTTTAAAGTTCAAAGTAAATTTTCCATCAAAGTATGGATATGTTACCAATAGTTTTGTGTGAATGAATAAATACACTTCTTGTTGACCGAAAAATGGCATAATACTTGTGTAGCACTGGTCTTCTCACGTGTGACTAATCCCCGCACTCTTGAGAAAATCAAATTATGTAGTACTACACTAGGTGCTGGTAAACCATCAGAAGATTCTAGATATCGGAAGGAGGTGGTGAATAGAAACCATACACTTCTGGAAATAAGGTTTTGTTTATAAGAAAAAAACAATATGTACAAAATATTTACATGAGCAAGAACAATTTAAAATTCCAACATTCTGTTTAGGTTCCAAATCTTAGATATCAAACCAAACCAAATTCATTTTTAATTAGAATCAGTGAGATTCCTTTATTACTCTAATCTCTCTAATTAGATCTCGTGTTATTCCTATTTAAAAGTTTACAGACTGAACGCTCCTTTTTACTTATACCTAGTTAGTTAGAAAACCAAATATAATTCCTGGTCTTAAATATTAAAGTTAACTTCACTTTCAGTTCCAGCCAATAAATCTACAAGTTTAAATTCAAATTCAAAAATTATATATACATATTTTAACTCTTCATGACAATTCTCCAACATCACAACTTTTAAACAATTCAGTAACTTACCAAAGACTTTGCAAAAATAATTAGTTCTTGCAGAAAATCAAATTCAGATTCTTCCAATGAAAATAAACTTATACATCCAATGGTATTAAATCCTCTGTGTCATTTACACATTTTGTTCCCACGCCGGTTCGTCAACTCCTGGGTGCTCGCCGTTTTGTTTCTTGGTTTGTTGGATGAAATAGTTGAACATCCATGGAAAGTCAGTTCACAAACCTGCACCAAAACTTGACCAAATTCCTTGGTGTGATTTTACAGAACAAATTCCTGACTACACAGTAGGGATTTTGGACACTTGTTTTTGCCGATTATTGTCTTGTTATAGCTTCTGCGTGTTATAGCCGTAGCTTTAATAAATCTATTACTGTATCGCTATTGTCTCTCCTCCAGGGGTTTCACCCTGAGGTTTTAAAGTTAGTAGGGTAAAGATACTCACTACTAATTCCACCCTTAACAGTTCATGTCTTCAGCTTCTAATTGTTGTTGTGTTTCTCTCCTTGTCCATCCTGCATCAGCTAAGCCCCACCCTCGCATACCATTTTTTCAATTTTTTTTAAAATCGGTATGCTTTCATTTTCTTCCCCCCCCTCCCCCAGGTAGAACTTTCTAACATTACATCTTTGAGTTTAATTAACCTGGGTTACAATGCATTTGTGTGCCTGAGTGATTCTTTTGTTCCTGAAGTCCAAACCTGGAATCTACCATCCGCACACGGGCATTTCACTCATGCACCATCCTGAGCCTGAATCAACCCCCTCCCCGCAACAGAATAATCCATGATTTCCCTTCAAAGATTTAGGAAATGGTGTTATAGACTATCACGATTGATTGAAGTGTACAGAAATCACAACCACCGACGTTGAGTTGGGGTTTCATTTTAAAGGCTGGTCTGATGTGATGACATCATTACATAAAGGATTTTACTGTGCTTGGTGTTGACTTTTTGGTGTTCAATAAAAGAGCTGCTATGGCTGTTCTTAAACTTAAAATGCCTCACTTTGCCTTATTTGCATAAACCTGCACTGCTGACGCCGATGCTGAAGGATGATTCCAGCGTTGTTGAACATGTTGGCCAATGCAGTCCCTTTGAAACTGCCAGAGTTTTAGGAGCAAAATGCCATTACTTGGCTCGTACAAGCCAAGGCCCAATTTGTGCTACAAGAAATCTCCTCCAGCAATACCAAATATTTCTATGTGGCAGTATTGCTCAGTAGTTCCACAGCTATGAGAGTGATGAGTCTACCAGAATACCCACCAGAACATGATAAATACCAATCACTGATAACTCACCTATTACAGATTTTTGGACTATTGGAGTCTGAGTGCGCCAAACAGTAGACGTCCTTACTCGGTCTCAGCGACACGAGGCCTTCGGAGCTAATGGACCACATGCGACCTCTCCTGGGAAATCATCATCTTTGTTTTATTTTTAAAGAACTCTTCAGGCAGCAAGTGCTTGATCAAGTATGCCTGGGCCTTGCTAATGCACCCGTGAAGGACTATAGAGACCTTGCTAAAATAGCTGCTAGTCTACACTCAGCTAGGCACGGGTGCACCAGTCCTCCTCCTTTCTCTACCTCAACAAGCCCGGTCAGCAAAACCCTTAACATAAGGAGGCTCACAGCTGTGAAACAGATGACACCAGACCTGTGTTTTTACCTTACCACGTTTGCTTTGGTACCAACAGCATTGACGGTTCCAGTGCATCGGTAAATCTAAGGTCTATGAACACTGTGGTTTCCAGCTGCCAGGGTCGTCTACTGTTCATTATGAACACCGTTTCAGGGTGCCACTTCTTGTGTGACACAGGTTCTCAAGTGAGGGTGTCAGCGGCATCGCCTATTGATGAGAAGGCAAAGAGTGATGAAACCTCAATGCAGGCCCTGACAGCAGCAGGATCCAGACCTACAGGACACCACGGGTGACACTCTGCTTTAGTGGGCAACATTGCACAAGGGACTTCATTCTGTCTGAAGTGGCCAGATCTCTGCTCGGTGCAGATTTCCTGTGTGCTCAACGACAATTAGTTGATCTTAAGAACCACTGATGTGTGAATGTCAGGGACATTAGTTCATTATCCTGCTCCCCCAGTAAGTTCTAAAGAATGACTCCACCAAGCACATGCACCACCACATGTGTACTTACTCGACTGCCGGGCAAATTCCCAAAACTCACCAAGCTCACATTCTCCACCACAGCCACAAAACATGGGGTCGAGCACCACGTTCCCACAACTGGCCCACCAGTCCATGCCTGAGTGCATGGACTGGACCCAGAAAAGACGGCAACAGCGAAGCCTGAGTTTCCTAACGTGGAAAGACTTGGCACTGTACGCTAGTTCAAATAGCCCTGGACATCGCCCTTTTATATGGTCCCTAAATCCAATGAAGGTTGCCACCCACATGGCAATTACCAACGCCTTAACGAGGCCATCAGCACTGAGAATTACCTAGTCTCACACATCCAGGACTCTGCAGCCTGATTAGCCAGAAAGTTAATTGTTTCCAAAGTTGATCTAGTTAGGGGCTACTATTAGGTGCCAGCGTGCTTGGAGGCTATTCCCAAAACAGTTGAGGTAACCCTGTTTCGCCTCTTTGAGTTTGTGCGCATGCCATTTAAGCTGAAAAAAAAAACCAGCACAGACTTTCCAACAGCTGATGGACTCTGTATTAAAAGACTTAGATTTTCTTTGTTTACCTGAGTGGCATATTTGTCACCAGTCCCTCAGAATCCGAACATATATCTCATCTCAACATACTTTCAGTGCTTAAGCCAACAGGGGTTGATTATTAACTCTGCTTAATGCCAGTTTGGGTTGTCAACCATTGACTTTCTTGGCCATCGTATCTCCGCAGTAAGTGTGAAAGCCCTCCCATTAAAAGTAACTGTTACTATGGATTTCCCACTGCCCCACATTACTAAATAACTGCAGAAGTTTTGAGATTATGCTTCCCCTGTACAATGCACTTAAAGGGAATACCCCTAATCACGTGCTGGACATTATCAGGGCATTTGATAATACCAAATGAGTTCTTTCCAACACAACCCTACTGGCACACCTGCTCCCCAACACTCCCATAACCATTACTACTGACACTTTAGACTATGCTGTGGGTGCTGTGGTCGGAGATGTTCATCAGCCACTTGCTTTCTTCAGCTGGCAGCTCCATCCCCCTGAACGGAAGTACAGCACGTTTGACTGTGAGGTTCTCAGTCTCTATTTGGCTGTCCAGCACTTTTGTTTCCTTCTAGAGGGCCACCATTTCACAGTGTTCATTGACCACAAGCCTCTTGTGCACATGTTGGCCAAAACATCAGACCTTTGGTCAGTAAAACAAGCATTTTGAATGTCAAAAGGCCTGAACAGATTAAATATGGCAAAGTTATTTCCCATGGTAGGGGTGTCTGGGACAAGAGGGCACAACTTCAGGAATGGAGGATGTCCGTTTAGAACAGAGATGTGGAGAAATTACTTTAATCGGAGGGTGGTAAATCTGTGGAATTTGTAGCAACAAGCCACTGTGGAGGTAGAGTCATTGGGTGTATTTAAGGCAGAGAAAGATAGGAGCAGACTTGATGAGCTGAATGGCCTACTTCTGCTCCTATATCTTATGGTCTTCTAGTCTTATGTTATGGCAGCAACACAAAATGACCTACATATCAGAGTTCATAACTGATGTACAACATATCAAGGGGAAAAATAATGTTGTGGCTGATTGCCTCTCACGGCCAGCCGTTGAGGCCATATCCATAGGGGTCGACTATGCCACCAACCAAGCTGCTGACCCAGAGGTCCAGCTTACTGAACAGTAGTCACGGGCCTACAGTTGCTGAGTTCGGGAAAGCTGAGGTTTCTCTCCTGTGCGATGTCTGATTTGGTTGCCTTTGCCCTCGTAAGATGGATGCGGATTGTTTTTAACTCCATAAATGGCCTACTGCATCTGGACCGGAGGGCTTCGCAGAAACTGGTTGCACCATAGTTTGTGTGGCAAAGCCTTCGAGAGGATATGCATGATTGGAGTGCAGCCTGTGTGGCGTGCTAGCTGGCAAAATTTAATTGTCAAGTCCAGATGCCATTGGCACTTTTTGAGGTGCCTGAGCAAAGGTTCGACTATGTCAATGTGGACCTTGTTGGCCCTCTTCTCTCCTCCCGTGGTTTCATGCAGCTCCGTACCATGGTGGACTGTATCACCAGGTGGCCAGAGGTCGTGCCTCTAGCATCAACAATGCCACAGAGGTGGCTCGGGTGTTCATTAGCACCTGGATTGCCTGGTTCTGCACCCCATCAGATATTTCCTCTGACTGTGATCTCCAATTCATATCAGACCTCTGGGCTGCGATGGCCCAGAACTTAGGAATTAGGCTATATCACACCATGGTATAGCGGAGTTTGTGGGCTGCGGATTGAGCCGGGAGCAGAGTGAAGGCTTAAGGGCTTTGGCTAAACGGGCTTAGGCGGAAATGGATAAGGCGAAGAGGGTTTGTTTTTTTATTTTTTTTCACGGTTATTTGAAGAGAGGGGGAAGTATGAGTGTGAGGGCAGCTTGTTGTTCTCGGTGTCGGATGTGGGAGGTAGTGGAATCTCCCAGCCTCCCGGACATCCGTATCTGCGCAAGGTGCGTCGAGATGCAGCTCCTAAGAGACCGCGTTAGGAAGCTGGAGCTGCAGCTCAATGACATTCGCCTTGTCAGGGAGAGTGAGAAGTTGATACAGAGGAGTTACAGGCAGGTGGTCACACCGGGGCCACGGGAGGCAGACAAGTGGGTCAAGGTTAGGAGGGGAAATAGGAAGAATCAGGTAATAGAGAGTACCCCTGTGGCTGTGCCCCTTGACAATAAGTATTGCTGTTTGAGTACTGTTGGGGGGGACAGCTTACCCGGGGGAAGCAAAACTGGCTGTGCCTCCGGCACAGAGTCCGGCCCTGTAGCTCAGAAGGGTAGGGAAAGGAAGGGAGGGCAGTAGTAACAGGGAACTCAATAGTTAGGGGGTCAGATAGACAATTATGTGGATGAAGTCCGGAGACCCAGATGATAGTTTGCCTCCCTGGTGCCAGGGTCCGGGTTGTTTCTGATTGCGTCCAAGAGATCCTGAAGTGGGAGGGAGAGGAACCAGAGGTCAAGGTACATATAGGTACCAATGACATAAGTTGGAAAAAGGGAGAGGTCCAGAAAGAAGAATATAGGAAGTTAGGAAGGGAGTTGAGAAAAAGGGCTGCAAAGGTTGTAATCTCGAGATTACTGCCCGTGCTATGCGACAGTGAAAGTAGGAATGCGATGAGATGTAGGATAAATGCATAGCTGAGGGATTGGAGCAGGGGGCAGGGATTCGGGTTTTTAGATCATTGGGACCACTATTGGCGCAGGCATGACGTGTACAAAGGGGACGGGTTGCACTTGAATCCTAGGGGGACCAATATCCTGGCGGGAAGATTTGCGAGGGCTACTGAGGTGACTTTAAATTAGAATGGTTGGGGGGAAGGAATCAAATTAAGGAGACTAGGAGAGGGGAGGTTGATATAGGGGAAAAGGAAGAAAACAATAACAAATTTGTTTGCTCTATTAAGGATAAACAGAGAGTAGGAGGTGGAGAGTTTCTTAAATGCATCTACTTTAATGCGAGGAGCATTGTAAGAAAGGTGGATGAGCTTAGAGCATGGATTGATACCTGGAAACATGACATTGTAGTTATTAGTGAAACGTGGTTGCAGGAGGGGTGTGATTGGCAACTAAATATTCCAGGATTTCATTGTTTCAGGTGCGATTGTCATGGTCTGGTCCGTGAAGTCCGCATTCCGGTTCACAGTCTGGTCCATGGACTCAGAACTCCGGGTCTTCCAGCTGTCGCTTGTTTGATTAAATCAAAGGCAACTGATTCCCATCTTTGGGCTTGCAATATAAGTAGCCTTGGGAGTGAGTGTGGGCTGTTGGTTTGTCTTGTCAGTCCCCCCTGGAACAACCTGCTGATGGAAGGCTAGTGAAACCATTTGTGATCTCTAGGCCTGGTTGGAGGACCACTGCTTCATGGAGACCTGTTGCCACTTGTTGGAGTAGTCTTTGCAGTATGGATTCAGCTGTTTCCTGGGCCAGCTCAGTGGCTGCTGGCCACAAGTGGCAACAAGTCTCCATGAAGTAGTGGTCCTCCAACCAGGCCTAGAGATCACAAATGGTTTCACTAACCTTCCATCAGCAGGTTGCTCCAGGGGGGACTGACAAGACAAACCAGCAGCCCACACTCACTCCCAAGGCTACTTTGGTAGGGATCTGGCTGTTTCTTTAGCCAGCTGAGATTGCTGGCTGAACTGAAACTTGGAGCTACCCAGGAGCAGAGATGGAACTGTCTGTTGTTTGTTGGTGTTTGTCTCTTGTCCTTGCCTCTGGGGAAAGTCAGGTTGTCTTGCTGTTGTCCCATGGGGGGGGGGGGGTCATGTCTTGTCCTTGCCTTCGTGGGGTAAGTCAGGCTGTTTTTCCATTGCCCTGCGGGGGGTCATGTCTTGTCTTGTCCTTGCCTCTGTTGGGTAAGTCCGGCTGTTCTGCCGATACCTGACAGAAAGACCTGCCCCACCTTGGTGTGGAGATGAAGTAGAGTCCTGGCTTGTCGAAGGATGAGTCACGGCTCTATGTTGATGTTCAGTTCCCAGTTGGTCTCTCAGCTCCAGTCTCTGAGTTATCAGCCTCCACATTTCAAGACGAGGATCCCACAGCCAAGCTCCAAGTACCCCAGCCTCGAGGATCCCACAGCCAAGCTCAAGACCCAAGACCCCAAGCCTCGAGGATCCCGCAGCCAAGCTCAAGACCCAAGACCCCAAGCCTCGAGGATCCCGCAGCCAAGCTCAAGACCCAAGACCCCAAGCCTCGAGGATCCCGCAGCCAAGCTCAAGACCCAAGACCCCAAGCCTCGAGGATCCCGCAGCCAAGCTCAAGACCCAAGACCCCAAGCCTCGAGGATCCCGCAGCCAAGCTCAAGATCCAAGACCCCAAGCCTCGAGGATCCCGCAGCCAAGCTCAAGACCCAAGACCCCAAGCCTCGAGGATCCCGCAGCCAAGTTCAAGACCCAAGACCCCAAGCCTCGAGGATCCCGCAGCCAAGCTCAAGACCGAAGACCCCAAGCCTCGAGGGCCCGCAGCCAAGCTCAAGACCCAAGACCCCAAGCCTCAAGCCATGTCATGTCCTTGCCTGGTTCTGGGGTCCAAGCCGAGGCAAGACCCAGGTTCTGGTTCCTAGTCCATGGTTCCTAGTCCTGGTCCCACTTTCCCTAGCCCAACTGTGTTCTTGTCCCTGCTCCTTGCCTGAATCCTGTCATGTCCCTACTCTAGTCAAGTCCTGTTCCTTATACTTCAGTGTCTGTGTCTTGCATTTGGGTCTGTTCCCAGCACCCCCTTGTGACAGTGATAGAATAGGAGGGGCAAGAGGGGGAGGTATTGCGTTGCTTGTCAGAGAATATATAACAGCAGTGCTCCGGCAGGATAGATTCGTGGACTCGTCTAGGGAGGCTATTTGGGTGGAATTGAGGAATAGGAAAGGTGTTGTGACGCTTATAGGGGTGTATTATAGCCCACCTAATGGGGACCGAAAATTGGAGGAGCAAATTTGTACGGAGATAGCAGATTTGTAGTAAGCACAAGGTTGTGATTGTGGGAGATTTTAATTTTCCACACACAGACTAGGAAGCCCATTCTGTAAAAGGGCTGGATGTTTTAGAGTTTGTCAAAGGTGTGAAAGATTGTACTGTTGCAAAAAAAAATTAGAGGTACCAACTAAAGAAGGGACAGTTTTGGATCTCCTGTTAGGGAATGAGACAGGGCAGGTGACAGGTATGTGTTGGGGAGCACTTCAGGTCGAGTGATCACAATACCATTAGTTTCAGTGTAATTATGGAGAAAGACAAGACTGGACCTAGGATTGAGATTTTTGATTGGAGAAAGGCTAACTTTGAGGAGAATACAAAAGGATTTATGAGTGGATTGGGACAATTTGTTTTAGGGAAGGATGTAATAGAGAAATGGAGCTCATTTAAAGGTGAAATTTTGAGGGTTCAGAATCTTTATGTTCCTGTTAGGTTGAAAGGAAAGGTTAAAAGTTTGAGAGATCCATGGTTTTCAAGGGATATTGGAAACTTGGTTCAGAAAAAGAGAGAGATCTTCAATAAATATAGGCAGCTTGGAGTTAATGAGGCACTTGAGGAATATAAAGAATGTAAAAAGAATCTTGAGAAAGAAATTAGAAAAGCTAAAAGAAGATACGAGGCTGCTGTGGCAAGTAAGGTGAAAATAAATCCAAAAGGTTTCTACAGTTATGTTAGTAGCAAAAGGGTAGTGAGGGATAAAATTGGTCCCTTGGAGAATCAGAGTGGACGGCTATGTGCGGAGCCAAAAGAGATGGGGGAGATTTTGAACAATTTCTTTTCTTCGGTATTCACTAAGGAGAAGGATATTGAATTGTGTAAGATAAAGGAAACAAGAAGGGTAGTTATGGAAAGTATGATAATTAAAGAAGAGGAATTACTGGCACTTTTAAGGAATATAAAAGTGGATAAGTCTCCAGGTCCTGACAGGATATTCCCTAGGACCTTGAGGGAAGTTACTGTGGAAATAGCAGGGGCCCTGACAAATATATTTCAAATGTCACTAGAAATGGGGGTGGTGCCAAAGGACTGATGTGTTGCTCATGTTTTTCCATTGCTTAAAAAGGGTCCTATGAGTAAACCTGGCAATTATCAGCCTGTGAGTTCGATGTTAGTGGAGGGTAAATTGATACAAAATATTCTTAGAGATGGTATATATAATTATTTGGATACACAGGGTCTGATTTGGAATAGTCAACATGGATTTGTGCATGGAAGGTCATGTTTGACAAATCTTATTGAATTTTTTAATGAGGTTACTAAAAAAGTTGACGAGGGTAAAACAGCGGATGTTGTCTATGTGGACTTCAGTAAGGCCTTTGGCAAGGTTCCACATGAAAGGTTAGTAGGAAAGTTCAATTGTTAGGCATTAATATGGAAGTAGTAAAATGGATTCAGCAGTGGCTAGATGGGAGATGCCAGAGAGTAGTGGTGGATAACTGTGTCAGGTTGGAGGCCGGTGTGTAGTGGTGTGCCTCAGGGATCTGTACTGGGTCCAGTGTTGTTTGTCATATATATTAATGATCTGGAAGGTGGGGTGGTAAATTGGATTAGTAAGTATGCAGATGATACTAAGATAGGTGGTGTTGTGGATGATGAGGTAGGTTTTCAAAGCTTGCAGAGAGATTTAGGACAGTTAGAAGAGTGGGCTGAAAGATGTCAGATGGAGTTTAATGCTGAAAAATTTGAGGTGCTACATTTCAGTAGGACTAATTAAAATAGGACATACATGGTAAATGGTAGGGCATTGAAGAATGCTGTAGAATAGAGGGATCTAGGAATAATGGTGCATAGTTCCCTGAAGGTGGAATCTCATGTGGATAGGATGGTGAAGAAAGCTTTTGATATGCTGGCTTTATTAATTGAGCATTGAGTATAGGAGTTGATGTAATGTTGACATTGTATAGGGCATTGGTAAGGCCAAATTTGGAGTGTTGTGTACAGTTCTGGTCACTGAATTATAGGAAAGATGCCAACAAAATAGAGAGAGTACAGAGGAGGTTTACTAAAATTTTGCCTGGGTTTCATCTCCTAAGTTACAGAAAACTTGGACTAGTTAGGTCTTTATTCTTTGGAGCATAGAAAGTTGAGGGGGGACTTGATAGAGGTGTTTAAAATTGAGGGGGATTGATAGAGTTGACGTGGATAGGCTTTTTCCATTGAGAGTGGGGAAGATTCAAACAAGGGGACATGAGTTGAGAGTTAAAAGGCAAAAGTTTAGGGGTAACATGAGGGAAACTTCTTTACTCAGAGTGGTAGCTTTGTGGAACAAGCTTCCAGCAGAAGTGGTTGAGGTAGGTTCAATGTTGTCGTTTAAAGTTAAATTGTATAGATATATGGACAGGAAAGGAATGGAGGGTTATGGGCCGAATGCAGGTTGGTGGGACTAGGTGAGAGTAAGATTTCGGCATGGACTAGAAGGGCCGAGATGGCCCGTTTCCGTGCTGTAATTATGTTATATGGTGTATCACCCGCAGTCCAATGGCCTATGCGAGCTGTTTCACTGCTCCTTAAACGCTGCTCCAAAGGCTTCCCTGACCAATGAGTGCTGGCATGATGGTCCCCCATGGGTCTTGCTGTGGCTGAGAGAGCTCCAAAAGAGGACGTTACGAGTGCCAGGTGATTCAATTCTTGATGCCACGACCGCCTGGTGAGCCTCTCAACACTGATTCCTACTTCCCATCATGGTGTACAACTCTCTTGGGTTCCTGTTGACCCACATTCCACCTTGTTTGTTTTTGTCTGGTATGATACACACCAACTTAGGCCTCCTTAGTGTACCCCATTCCACATTTTGAATTGGGGAGAAAAGACTTACCACAGATAAGATGGGTAAACCTGAATGTATTTCTGTAGATCACTTAAACCTGCCTAACATGATTTGGAGGGCTCTGCTAGCGTGCCCCTGGCATCATGACGTGGCCATGAGTGTGTCAACACCTCTGCACAAGCCAAGGGCACTTACTGTTCCTCCACCCATGGAACATAGAACCTGAGCTGGGCAGCACGAATGAGCTCTGGACATGCTTACTATGCCAGTTTTAGTGAATTCTGGTGGGGCCTGTGTTGGGTAACACAATTGGTGGAAATGTACAACCACCAACATTGATTTGGGGTTTCACTTTGAGGCTAGTCTGACGTGATGATGTAATTGCATAAAGAATTTTTACTACTCTTGGTGTTGAGTTTTTGGTGTTGAATAAATGAGCTACTATTGATTTTCTTAAGCAAAAAAAATCTCCACTGTTTTATTTGTGAAAACCTACAAAGCACCATACAGACTGCAATACAAAGCCAATATGTAAAGCCCAAATTTCTGGGATCGTAGTTCATGATTTTTTTAAATGGCAGTTCCAAGACCATAATGGTCATTGGCATATCATGAAAGATTCCCTATAGTCCTTAGAGAATTTCCAAGCTCTTGTTGTTATTGAGTTTCTTTTTCACAGAATTATTCATCATCCAAAATATTTTCTAACCAACAAAACACTTTTGAATTTATGTTGCTTATTAAGAATAGTTATTATTGCCAGTAGATTTGCATGGAGCACATGTAGCACTGAATTGAAATACATATTTGCTGACTTAAAACAGCAGTACGGTACGGTTATTGTATAACGGTATTATAAATACCACTTCTATTAGAAACGGAGAAAAATAGAAATTTCTCATGAAAAATAAAAAAATGAGAAGACAAAATTGCTTTATTCAAACTGAATTATGCTTTAAATCCCTGATGAAGTTATTCCATAAATTCAAACCACATTTCATCTGAAAATTATTTATGATCATGACTTCAACCCTAGACAATGCATAAATTGTTTGGTATCAGATAGACAGCTTACTATAATGTGTGCCTGGATTTTCATTTCATTGACATAATTATAACCCGATGTGGGTAATTAAATACTACATATTTTACACCATAGCTCAAATTTAAAATTAACCCTCTTTTGGAATAATATATTCAGAAGTGAAAAAATTGTATTTAAAAGGCACTTCAAACTTTCATCCTGTAATGCTATGTTCGTCACATAAACCTATCAGATTTTTCTGATAGCATGCATTATGATATACCAGTGTCCTTAACTAACCATGGCACACTATATTGAAAGTGACAACTCCAACTATATGGATCATATTTTTTCATTGAATTTATGGATGCGAGCATCGCATGCAAATATTTTCACCTGATTGTCGGTAATAGAAATGGAAGACTGTTCCAGTGCAATAGACTAAAAGAGCTGGAAGTTCTATACAGTATCAGTTCACAAGATGCATCAGAATGCATCTGAGATTATCAAACCCACTATGTAACTATCAAGGAAAGATTTGAGGTATATGATTTGAGGTGCTGGCATTTATAGCGAGAGGATTCGAGTACAGGAGCAGGGAGGTACTACTGCAGTTGTACAAGGCCTTGGTGAGACCACACCTGGAGTATTGTGTGCAGTTTTGGTCCCCTAATCTGAGGAAAGACATCTTTGCCATAGAGGGAGTACAAAGAAGGTTCACCAGATTGATTCCTGGGATGGCAGGTCTTTCATATGAAGAAAGACTGGATGAACTGGGCTTGTACTCGTTGGAATTTAGAAGATTGAGGGGGGATCTGATTGAAACGTATAAGATCCTAAAGGGATTGGACAGGCTAGATGCAGGAAGATTGTTCCCGATGTTGGGGAGGTCTAGAACGAGGGGTCACAGTTTGAGGATAGAGGGGAAGCCTTTTAGGACCGAGGTTAGGAAAAACTTCTTCACACAGAGAGTGGTGAATCTGTGGAATTCTCTGCCACAGCAAACTGTTGAGGCCAGTTCATTAGCTATGTTTAAAAGGAAGTTAGATATGGCCCTTGTGGCTACAGGGGTCAGGGGGTATGGAGGGAAGGCTGGGTTCTGAGTTGGATGATCAGCCATGATCATAATAAATGGCGGTGCAGGCTCGAAGGGCCGAATGGCCTACTCCTGCACCTATTTTCTATGTTTCTATGTTTCTATGTTTCTATGATGGTAACTTTATAATTATTATTTCACCTCTGTCATTCTTATATTCAGAAAGATCCCAGGGTATTACAGGAAAGTTAATAGCAAAGATAGAAGTTTGATTAACTGCCAGTAACTGCGCGCTTCCACAGAGGTATGTGTTGGGACCCTTTTATCATGGTAAATGTCAATGATTTGGATGATGCAATTGATGGTTTTGTGGCTAGTTGTGTAGATGATACAAAGACAGGTGGAGGGGCAGGGGGTGTTGAGGAAGCAAGGAGCTTGCAAAAGGACTTACAGATTTAAGGAATGGGCAAAGAAATAGCAGGTGAAATACAATGTATGGTCATGCACTTTGTGGAAGGAATGAAGACATAGAATATTTTATATTTAGGAAGCACATTCAGAAATCAGACATGTAAAGGGACTCTGGATCCTCATGCAAGATTCTCTAAAGTTTCACTTCTAGGTTACGTCAGTGGTAAGGAAGGCAAATACAATGTTAACATTCATTTTAAGAGGACTAGAATATAAAAACAACTATGTAATACAGGGTGGCTTTATAAGACATTGGTTAAACTACATTAGGAGTGTTATGTTTTGTACCTCCAAAACATAAAAAAGTAGGAAAATGTGAAGAGTCCAAAGTGCAAGTCTAACTTCATTTTTACTTTAAATGAGGTGTTTGCGTATGATGTGATGGTCTGATGATGTATGCTATTTTCTTACATTTACAGATAACCCAGAATGCATTATGAAAACAACAAGAATGCTGAATCAAACAAAATATTCACCATATTACTCAAATATTACTGAAATATTAAATACCCAAGACTCCTTCTTGCTTAGCTATAAACTCCAACTCAATATATAATACACTTCATCTAATACACATAAATACAGTGTACTATATAATAGAACTACTACATAAACTTCCACAGCATAATAAGTATTCACATTGTCCCACCCAGGCCTTAAGATTTAGTCACTTCTTGCGTATTTCTTAATCTTGTAGGATAATGTATTTCCTGACAGGAAAGAATGACTGAAACAGCTGAACCAGTATCCAATTTTAATTTAATTAATTTGGTTTTTACTTCTGGTAAAACCATATTGCTTGTCTATTGTTGGTTTTTATATTGTAAATCTCAAGGCTACCTAGTTCTGTGTCACTTTCATCAACAGCTTTCAGATTAATGTTTTTTTTTTGAAATCGCAACTTGGCTTTTTATCTTTTTCTCTACCCTGTGCAGTCAATTTAATTTTGTCAGTCCGAGCTGCTCTTTGTATGTATTGTGCCTTGTTTAAGTTTCTGCAAATTTTGCCTTTAAACTTGCATTGGGGAGGTGTATGTGAGCCCCTTCCATAATGGTAATAAACAATTACTTCCACTTGGCTGGATTATATTTAGAATTGCAATTTTGTTCATGCTTATTTTCATTCCTGATTGCAGCTCAGTTGCATCTCTCTCTGCTGTTTCCATTGATACAGCTTGTTCAGCTGCTCTTTAAAATATAATTTGTGCTTCAGTTAGAAGCCATTTTTGAATGCTTTCTTCTAAGAATCCATGAACTAAACAAAATCTCAGTGTGCATTACTGAACTGACAATTCTCAGACTATCTCTTTAATTCCACCATGGACACTGAAATGAACTTCCCTTTCTTTTGCAAACACGAGGAAACCTGCAGATGCTGGAAATTCAAGCAACCACACAAAATGCTGGTGGAACACAGCAGGCCAGGCAGCATTCACAGGAAGAAGCACAGTCGACGTTTTAGGCCGATACCCTTCATCAGGACCAGTCTTTTATGTTTCCTTTCTTTTGATTCAGTTTGCAAAACCTGAAGCATTCTGCAATCAACAATGGTTTTGGATCTAAATGTTCCTGCATTACTTTCACAGTATCAATAAAGCTTATTTTGGTTGGTTTGGTTGGAACATTCAAAGGTCTAAGGAAACTGTATGCCTTTAAATCCAATGTACTCAGCAAAACTGGCATTTGCTTCAAAATACTGCTCAATTAATTCAATGTACAATATAGAGTTATATATTGTGTAATGAAACATGTCAATCTTTCCAATGTAGCCAACCGTTTCTGCTCCTTTCAGATGAGTATTATTGACTGGTCCTCACTGTTTATGAACCTGTGAATTTGTCCGTCCTCTACTTTTTCTTAAACTTAAAAGTTTTCTCCTCTTCTGAAGAACACAGACTGATTTTTTTTTTTACTCAGTCATTTCTTGCTGTGCTTTTTTTTTACTGAAACCTCTCACTGCACTGCAAAAGGTGGGTAGTTCTGTTAATTTTGTTTAACACTTCGGCATTGCCACTCTTCTATTTTTCAACTCTAAATAGTAAAACTACTTGGAAGAAAAACACAGAGTCCAAAATCTGAGTCTAACTTCATTTTTACTGATTTCATACAGAGGTATGAAACGTTGGCATGTTAATATATGTGGTTTACATACTTTTACTGATAACTGTCAATGCATTATGTGTCCAGCAAAAAATGCTTAATTAAACAATATGCTTACAATATTACTTTATAATTCCTGAAATAGTAAATATGCAACATGAAGTACTTTGAGCGGTATTGTGCCCCTTATCTAAGAAAGTATATGCTAATATTAAAGAGGTTCCAGAGGAGGTTCACGAGGATGATGTCAAGAATGAAAGAGTTAATGTATGAGGAGCATTTGATGGCTCTAGGCCTGTTCTCGCTTGAGTTCAGAAAAAGGAGGGAGGATCTCATTAAAATCTATTCAATATTGAAAGGACTAGGTGGAATGGATACGGAGAAGATGTTTTCTATAGTGGGGGACTCTACAGTCATAAGGCAAAGCCTTACCATACAAGGGCATCCATTTGGAACCAAGATGAGGAGAAATTTCTTTAGCCAGAGAGTGGTGAACCTGTGGAATTCATTGCCATAGACAGCTCTGGAAGCCGAGTAATTGGATATATTTATAGGCAAAGTTGTTAGGTTTTTGATTAGTAAAAGTGTCAAAAACAGCAGAAGAATGCAATTGAGAGGTATAATAAATCTGTCATGATGGAATGATGGAGTAGACATGATAGGCTGAATAGCCTAATTCTGTTCTTATGTCATATAGTCTTACAAATATAATATTTTTATTCTGATCCAATTGTATTTTTCACTTAAATGTTGTTTTTAAGTGTTTTGAGTTTCATTAAATGAGGATGTCAGCCAAAAGCATCATTCATATACATATTTCTTCGTAGCTGGAAAAATTAGTCTGATGTAAAACTACTGTGTTAAAAAAAAACGAGACTACATTGTTTTATTCCAGAAATTAATGTTAGCCAAAACGTTAAGAACACTCCTCATGTTCACCTCAGAGGTTATCCCGGATATCAAGGGGAAAAAAAAGGCAGTATTTCCATTAGTGAAGGACTTGCTTGATGTCATTAAAGTGGACCCTGAGCCTATCAGTTTCTGATCTGCAACTGAGATTACTTCCGTTGGATAATTCTGAAACTTAATAATCACTCTACTCCTTCCTTCAGATGACCTCTTAATGAACTTTAGAAGAGGACAAGTATTTCTGTTGCATCTCTTAGCCTATAATGAAAGGATATTCAGCAAGTTTTCCTAGTTTTGAGTGTATAACCAGTATTGTGTTCTTGAGGATCCTAGCTTAGAGGATAAAGGGAATCTCAGTGAAAATGAGAATTGAATAGACTGGATAGCATGATTTGACAAAAAGAAAAGAACTTGAAAGAAACTGAAAAGCAGAATAGGAAACCAGAGATGTTTAGGAAGTGGCTATCAGAAAATGGATGTTGTAATTGGTAAAGATTATTTTATTATTATTTTTATTCGCGATACATCACAGGAACAGCTCCTTCTGGCCCAACAAGCTTGTGCCACCAAATTACACCCATGGGACCTACTAACCCACTAACTTGTACATCTTTGGAATGTGCGAGGAAACTGGAGCAGCTGGAGGAAACAGGCATAATCATGGGGCAAATGTACAAACTTCTTACAGACTGTAGTAGAATTGAACCTGTCACCGATACAGTCCTAGTATTAGGCTAACTGCTATGCTTTCATGCCACAAACTTAGATCATTAAAGTTAACCTGAAAATCAGTGAAGATGCGGGCTTATGAGTACAGCTCATTAAGGTAGGGTTAGATAAATTTACTGAATGGCTTAGTGGTACACTTAAGGTCATTTCATTGTGACAAAAGAAAAACAGGGAAGCTCACCGAACTCAAAATGATATGTAAGATATCATAGACAGAACACTTCTACTTCCAAAGAAGCAAGATTTTTTTTGATGATTTCTTAATTTTCCTCAACAGGGATTTCAAGCTCGATCCTATATAATATATGTAAAATGAGTAATTGTAAATAAAATGCTAAAAATTGTATTCTGATAAAGCACAACTGAACTAAAGAGAATTTAAAAGCAAAAATAAAACTGCAGAAGCTGGACATCTGGAATAAAAAAGTACTAGAAATACTCAACAGGTCAGGTAGCATCTTTGCAAAGAAGAAATAAACTTACACCTGATACATATCTCTTCATCAAATTCAAAACAAATCTCTGCCCTCTGTGGATTAATTTGAAGCATGGTTGCATACCTTTCACAAAGACAATTTTCCCAGAATATGACACCCACAGGGTTTAAAATCAATTAAATATAAGTATACATCATTTTGGGATGTAAACATCAATCATTTACTTCCAATGTACAATAAAATCCACCGAGTCTCAGACAGTAGCATATGATTCAGTGTCTCACTGCAAAATCCATCTATAGTGGAGAGTCAAAATAATTTTCAAGTGGTAGCTTCAATGTCATAGCACATTGTGCTCACTGCAGCGTAACAGTTAACTGCCATCCAGATACCAATTTCCCCAAGTGTTTCCCCAATGAATCATTTTACTAACCTTTAAATGAGATTGTAATTTACTGATGCTCCAGTGTGACTAGCACCAACAATTAATGAATCTTAAATGAAATGTATCATAATAAAGCAAACAAACTGAATAGTAGTAGCTTGTTAATCAGTAGGAAGGAATTAATATTTTATTTATTGCCCAGTATCTAGTAAGTTAAATAAGTTCCTCATAAGTCTTCTTTATAAGTTGCAATTGCCATTTCATTGATGTTAGTGTTGTGTTGCCAATTATCCAATATAGTACAACATCAAATATTTCTGTAACGTGAATAATTGCTCATACTGTCAGTTGCATTGTTTAAAGTTATTTATTCCTTCATGAATTTCCATCCTTATGTATCTCATATACTAATGAATGTTCCCAGGATGGGGCTTTCCTTTCCAAGACCTTCAGAGATGTCCTCCTTCTCATGACTTCCATTTCCAGGACATCAGCCATCACTCAATCTTCCTGCTGACTAACCAGAGATAGAGTTCCGTGTGTCCTCACATACCACTCCATGAGCCTCTAACCCCTCATTCTCCTTAATTTACGCCATCCCCAAAGGTACGACACCACCAAACACAACTTTTCTTTCTTCCGAATCTGCTTTCCACAAGAATCGCTCCTTCCATGATTCCCTGGTCCATTTGTCCCTCCCCACTAATCTCCCTTCTGGCACTTATTCCTGCAAGCAGAAAAAATGCTACATCTGCCCAGTCACCTCCAACACCAAACAGTCTTTGTAGGTGAGGCAACACTTTACCTGCAAACCCTGTCAGGGTCATCTACTACATCCGGTGCTCCCTATGCAGCCTCCTCTACATTGGTGAGACACGACATAGATTAAGAGATTGGCTTTGTTGAGCACATTTGTTCCATCTGCAAAAAGCAGAATTTGCCTGTAAGCCAACCATTTTAATTCCTAGCCCTATTTCCATTCCAACATGTTGGTCCAAAAGCTTTAGCTTTCCGTTTATGATGAAAAGTTACTGAATTGAAGCATTAACTCCATTTATTCCTCTGCCTGACCTTCATAAGAACATCAGAACATAAGAAATAGGAGCAGAAGTAGGCCATCCAGTCCATCGAGCCTGCCCCGCCATTCAATAAGATCATGGCTGATCTTTCCGTAAACTCAGCTCCATCTACCTGCCTTTTCCCCAAAACCCTTAATCCCCTAACTATGTAAAAACCTATCTAACTGATTATTAAATATATTTAGTGAGGAAGCCTCAACTGCTTCCTTGAGCAGAGAATTCCACAGATTCACCACGCTCTGGGAAAAACAGTTTCTCCCCATCTCCGTCCAAAATCTTCTCCTCCGAATCTTGAGGCAATGTCCCCTAGTTCTAGTCTCACCTACTAATGGAAACAACTTTGCTACTTCTATCTTATCTATCCCTGCCAAAATTTTGTATGTTTCTATAAGATCCCCTCTCATTCTTCTGAACTCCAGAGGGTGTAGCTCCAGGCAACTCAATCTCTCCTCATAAGTTAACCCCTTCACCCCTGGAATCAACCTGGTGAACCACCTCTGCACTGCCTCCAAAGACAGTATATCCTTCCTCAAGTATGGAGACCAGAACTACACACAGTACTCCAGGTGTGGCCTCACCAGTACCCTGTATAGTTGCAGCATGACCTCCCTGCTCTTGAATTCAATCCCTCTAGCAATGAAGGCCAACATTCTGTTTGCCTTCTTAATAACCTGTTGTACCTGCAAGCCAACTTTTTGCAATTCATGAACAAGCACTCCCAAGTCCCTCTGCACAACAGTATGCTGCAATCTTTCACCATTTAAATAATACTCTGTTCTTCTGTTATTCCTTCCAAAGTGGATGATCTCACATTTACCAACAAAGTATTCCATCTACCAGATCTTAACCTACTAAACTAAACTATCTATATCCCTCTGCAGACTCTCCACATCATCTGTACAATTTACTTTTCCACTCAATTTAGTGTCATCAGCAAATTTTGCTACACAACACTCAGTCCCCTCTTCCAAATCATCAATGTAAATGGTAAACAGCTGCGAGCCCAGCACCGACCCCTGCGGCACCCCACTCACCACTGACTGCCAACCGGAGAAACACCCATTTATACCAACTCTCTGCCTTCTATTGTTTAACCAATCCACTATCCAGGCCAATACACTTCCTCTGACTCCTTGCATCCATATCTTATTTATAGGTCTCTTGTGTGGCACCTTATCAAACGCCTTCTGGAAATCCAAGTATACAACATCCATCTGTTCCCCTCTATCCACAGAACTCATTATGTCCTCAAAGAACTCCAGTTAGTTTGTCAAACAGGATCTGCCCTTTTTGAACTCAAGCTGCATCTGTCTAATGGAACCACTCTTTTCTAAATGTTTCGCTATTTCTTCCTTAATAACAGCTTCAAGTATTTTCCTGACTATGGGTGTTAAGCTAACTGGCCTATAGTTGCCCGTCTTTTGACTGCATCCTTTTTTAAAAAGTGGCGTGACATTTGCTGTCTTCCAATCCACCGGGACCTGCCCAGATTCTATAGAGTTTTGATAAATGATTACCAACGCATCTACTATAACCCTCGTCAATTCCTTCAGCACCCTGGGATGCATCCCATCAGGACCAGGGGACTTATCTACCTTCAGGCCCTCTAGTTTTCTTAACACTATCTCCTTAGTGACAGTGATCTTTTTCGTATTTCTGGCATTTTCACCATCCACAGACTGACAGACTGGTCTTCACCCTCAACAATTTCTCCTTCGGCTCCTCCCACTTCCTCCAAACTCATGGGGTATCCATTGGCACTTGCAAGAGCCCTAGCTATGTCTGTAACTCATTGGCGATATAGAACAGTCCATGTTCCAAACCTTACCTGGTAACGCTCCCAAAACTCTTCCTCAGCTACATTGACTATTGCTTTGGCTTCATACATCCATGCTAAGCTCATCAATTTGATTAACTTTGTCCCCAACTACCAGTCTGCACTTAAATCCTCTTGGTCCATTTCTGACACGTCTCTCCCCTTTCTCAATTTCGCTGTCTCCATCTCTGGAGACAAACTGTCTACCGATATCTTTTATGAACATACCAATTCCCATGGCTACTTTGCCTACACCTCTTCCCATCCTGTGTCCTGTAAAAATGCTAATCCATTTTCTCAGTTCTTTCATCTCTGTAGCATCTCTTCCCAGGTTGCGACTTTCTTTTCCAGGACATCAAAGATGTTCTCCTTCAAAGAAAAGGATATCCCTTCCTCCACCATTGATGACAAATGTAGATCCCCTGCAGACAGAAACAGGTGAATTGATTATGGGGAGCAAGGACATGGCAGACCAATTGAATAATTACTTTGGTTCTGTCTTCACTAAGGAGGACATAAATAATCTTCCAGAAATAGTAAGGGACAGAGGGTCCATTGAGATGGAGGAACTGAGCGAAATACATGTTAGTAGGGAAGTGGTGTTAGGTAAATTGAAGGGATTGAAGGCAGATAAATCCCCAGAGCCAGATGGTCTGCATCCTAGAGTGCTTAAAGAAGTAGCCCAAGAAATAGTGGATGCATTAGTGATAATTTTTCAAAACTCGTTAGATTCTGGACTAGTTCCTGAGGATTGGAGGGTGGCTAATGTAACCCCACTTTTTAAAAAAGGAGGGAGAGAGAAACCGGGGAATTATAGACCGGTTAGCCTAACGTCGGTGGTGGGGAAACTGCTGGAGTCGGTTATCAAGGATGTGATAACAGCACATTTGGAAAGCGGTGAAATGATTGGACAAAGTCAGCATGGATTTGTGAAAGGAAAATCATGTCTGACGAATCTCATAGAATTTTTTGAGGATGTAACTAGTAGAGTGGATAGGGGAGAACCAGTGGATGTGGTATATTTGGATTTTCAAAAGGCTTTTGACAAGGTCCCACACAGGAGATTAGTGTGCAAACTTAAAGCACACGGTATTGGGGGTAAGGTATTGGTGTGGGTGGAGAATTGGTTAGCAGACAGGAAGCAAAGAGTGGGAATAAACGGGACCTTTTCAGAATGGCAGGCAGTGACTAGTGGGGTACCGCAAGGCTCAGTGCTGGGACCCCAGTTGTTTACAATATATATTAATGACTTGGATGAGGGAATTAAATGCAGCATCTCCAAGTTTGCGGATGACACGAAGCTGGGTGGCAGTGTTAGCAGTGAGGAGGATGCTAAGAGGATGCAGGGTGACTTGGATAGGTTGGGTGAGTGGGCAAATTCATGGCAGATGCAATTTAATGTGGATAAATGTGAAGTTATCCACTTTGGTGGCAAAAATAGGAAAACAGATTATTATCTGAATGATGGCCGATTAGGAAAAGGGGAGGTGCAACGAGACCTGGGTGTCATTATACACCAGTCATTGAAAGTGGGCATGCAGGTACAGCAGGCGGTGAAAAAGGCGAATGGTATGCTGGCATTTATAGCGAGAGGATTCGAGTACAGGAGCAGGGAGGTACTACTGCATTTGTACAAGGCCTTGGTGAGACCACACCTGGAGTATTGTGTGCAGTTTTGGTCCCCTAATCTGAGGAAAGACATCTTTGCCATAGAGGGAGTACAAAGAAGGTTCACCAGATTGATTCCTGGGATGGCAGGACTTTCATATGAAGAAAGACTGGATGAACTGGGCTTGTAATCGTTGGAATTTAGAAGATTGAGGGGGGATCTGATTGAAACGTATAAGATCCTAAAGGGATTGGACAGGCTAGATGCAGGAAGATTGTTCCCGATGTTGGGGAAGTCCAGAACGAGGGGTCACAGTTTGAGGATAGAGGGGAAGCCTTTTAGGACCGAGATTAGGAAAAACTTCTTCACACAGAGAGTGGTGAATCTGTGGAATTCTCTGCCACAGGAAACTGTTGAGGCCAGTTCATTGGCTATATTTAAGAGGGAGTTAGATATGGCCCTTGTGGCTACGGGAGTCAGGGGATATGGAGGGAAGGCTGGGACGGGGTTCTGAGTTGGATGATCAGCCATGATCATAATAAATGGCGGTGCAGGCTCGAAGGGCCGAATGGCCTACTCCTGCACCTATTTTCTATTTTTCTATGTTTCTATGTTGCCCTCACCCACATCTCCTCCATTTTCTGAACATTCATGCTCATCTCATCTTCCCACCATCTTAAAAGGAATAGCGTTCCTCTTGTCCTTACCTACCACCCCATGAGCCTCTGCATTCAACACATATTTCTCCGCAACTTCCACCATCTTCACTGGGACCCTACCACCAAACATATCTGAAACATTTCCCAACCACCCATCCCCCCTCCACACATACTCTCTACTCTCTCTACTTTCCCAAGGAATTTATCTCTCCATGATTTCCTAAGTCACTTGTCCCTCCCCACTAATCTCCTCCTGGCACATATCCCTGCAAGTGACAGAAATATTATGCCTGCCATTTCACCTCCTCCCTTATCTCCATTCAGGGCCCCAAATAGTCCCCCCAGGTGTGGCAATACTTCACCTGCAAATCTGTTGGGGTCGTCTATTGCATCCAGTGCACCCAATGTGACAGCCAGTACTTTGGTGAGTCTCAATTTATGTCGGGGTGCCTCTTTATCGAGTACCTTCAGTCCATCTGCCAAAAGCTCAATTTCGTGGTTGCCAATTACTTTAATTCCTAACCCCATTGCCGTTCCAACATGTTGGTCCATGTTCTCCTCATGAGATGAAGCCATTCTCGGGGTGGAAGAGCAACGCTACATATTCTGTGCAGGTAGCTTTCAACCTGATGGCATGAATATCAATTTCTCCTTCCCTCTTCTTCTATTCCCACTCTGGCCTTTTACCTCTTCTCCTCACACGCTTATCACCTCCCCCAGGTGCCCCTCCTCCTTCCATTTCTCACATGGTCCACTCTCCTCTCCTATTAGTGCCTTCTTTTCCTGCCCTTTACTTTTCCCACCCATCTGGTTTCACCTATCACCTTTTAGTTAACCCTCCATTCCCTCTCCCCACCTTTTTTATTCTGATGTCTTCCACTTTACTTTCCAGTCTTGAAGAAGGGCCTCATCTTAAATGTTGACTGTTTGTTCATTTCCATGAATGCTGCCCGACCAGCTGGGTTTATCCTCTCATATCCCTTTTGCCTTATATGCACACATTCTTTCTCTCACTCTCCTTTTTCTCCCTCTGTTCGTCTGACTTATACCCCTTGCCCATCCTCTGGGTTTTTCCCCCCTCTCCCTTTTCCTTCTCCCTGGGCCTCCTGTCCCATGATCCCCTCATATCCCTATTGCCAATCACCTGTCCAGCTCTTGGCTCCATCCCTCCCTCTCCTGTCTTCTCCTATCACTTTGGATCTCCCCCTCCCCCTGCCACTTTCAAATCTCTTACTAGCTCTTCCTTCAGTTAGTCCTGACGAAGGGTCTCGGCCCGAAACGTCAACTGTACCTCTTCTTAGAGATGCTGCCTAGCCTGCTGCTTTCACCAGCAAATTTGATGTGTGTTGCTTGGGTTTCTCTAGCATTTTGTGTGTGTTGCTCTAGATTTCCAGCACTTACAGAATCTCTTGTGTTTGCTGTTTTCTGCATTTGTTCCATTTTTTGTGTGAATCTTTTGGTCTTGAAAACAAAATCCAATTACCAATGCCACTTGGACAAAAACAGCAATAAACAGCAATGTTATAGACTTCCAAAATGAATTTGTGATACATGAACCTGTGAGATTTACAATATTAATTGATGAGGTACTATTTTTCCTACACAATACTACAAGTCTGGTTGTAAAGATAACAAGCAAGTGTTACTCAATATTGTCATTCCAAATCAAATGGGCGTTACTATAATTCACAGGTGAGAGAGAATGCTAATTTATCTGAAAAATGTCACAAGCCAATAGATCAGAAACATTTAGTTACATTCAGGTTAAATTAATGTTCTCATTTCAGGGTTAAAGATGTTCTTTGTCTTTTTATAATGGGCTATTCAACAATTACAGCTATGAGACTTTAACCAGATACATGTTACTTAAATTTCACAACCCAAGGATTCTCCAAAAACTGTTTTAGTGATTTAACTTGTCCTTTCACAACTTATTTCTGAACTAGTCGTTGAATGTTTTGATGTGTCATCATATATTATATCATGTTTTTTCCTTCAATGGCACCTCAAGTAATAAATTCAGCTGTCAAAATCATTCTGTATATTTTGACAGAGTTGAGGCATACCCTTTTAAAAGTTGGGGCAAGATGATTTACAGAGGTGGTCACGGCCATCAGCATGATGTGATAAACATTTCTCCAGCTGAGCATGACTAAATGAGTCCCATGTCAAAAATGGCATGAATGAATAATGGGCAGCTGCAATGTGGCGATTTATCACATCCCATCATAACATGTTACACTGTGTCATTCTTCATCACTCATTGCTACCTTGTCTTTGGTAGGTGCATCATTTACAGCTGATGGAAAAGACAGCAATTTACATCTTTTCCATGGAGCTTTAGGTTTGATTGTCCGTTTCTATTCTTTCAATAAGTTGTATGATGCATGTTGCCTGTAATAACTATTTCCATGTGCACATCTAGATCACACACTTTGCTTCTGACCAAGATTATCTGAAAGATGAAGAGGGGGAATTTTCTTCTTAATGAGCTTACGTGCTTAAGGGGAAGAATCAATGAACAAATATTATACACCTTGATGCTTAATTTGTAGGTATTATGCTCCTTTCTGGTTAAATTCTTTCCGTACGAAACAAAACAATATTGTGTGCCTCCATTCTGAGGGACAACAAGATCATGCTCCTTCAGTGCTTCACCTGACTCTGACCTCAAAACCTAAAATGGAATGATTGGCAAAATGACACAGAAAAGACCAACACCAACAGTGACAAAGTTTATATTAATTGCTAGCCTATTTCAGAGTTGTTCTGCACCTGGGTGGATGCATGATGGGACACTGTAGGATTGATCGAGCCGCAGGGACCAAATCAGTGTGCTGAGTTGTAGGTTCAGCTACAAATCAGGATGTGCATGTTTAAGATTCCAAGCCAATAAGACATGTTACAGACACACCATAAAAAGAAACCAGTTCCTGGGTGACAGCTCCAAACTAGTAAACCAATGAGACAAAAAGGAAGTGCCAATTAAGGTTGTGCACTTATGCATGTTTTTGTTGTTGCTAGTTGTTTGAATAATTAAGAATTTTAATGATCTAGGAAGTGTAATTGCACTGTTTGATGCTGAGTAAACCCTTTGAGATTCCTACCAGCTGACTCTGCCTCTCTGTATAAAAGTAGACCTCACAACTGGCATCATTCTCTGTAACTAAATCAGGTCAACATGTGCTGATTGTGATAAATATGGTCTTCTGTGAAAAGACCAGCTTAAGACCATATGGAAATGTCTGGTTCAAAGAACTGTCATCTTCTGTACTACATTGTAAAGGAGATTAAAGCGAATTGGGACCAGCTAAATGCTGCACTCCTCAAAGGTGTTGGAAGCTCCTGACCCATTTACGCAGTGCACATTCCTTGATGACACATCTGCATTGGCAGCACATTGCACGTTGGCAACGCATCCACTGCCCAATACATTTACACCCAGACTAAACACATTTTTAACGTAAGAGAACCAGGATTAGTTTGATGACAATGAATTGGTGTCTTCTAAGTAGAAATGAGCAGTATTTCATTTCAGTCCAGCTCAAATGTTTCAAGGGGAGGGGAATATGCTGGAGTTAAAGGAATATTAAATGCTTATTTTGCAGAACACATGCACTCAAATCCTGAGCTGTCAGTTGCTTGTCACTTTAATTGGCTATCACATTTCTACTGTGACCCTTCTTTCTGCTGCCTCCTTCACCAGTAAAATTATATCCAATACAAGCCCACGGAGTTACAGCGCATTTTTTGTTTCTGTTTGCATCAGAAATGGCCATTTCCACCTGAGTTCAGAATACCTATGGAAAAGGATATAGAGTATTGAAAATTTGTCATTTAGCAAAGGGACAATTTCAATGGCATGAGAATAGATCTGTTCCATTTAAACTGAAGTCAAATTTAGTAGACAGGATGGACATGATCCTCCTAGTAACTGAAGTATGTTGGCTTCATCAGAGAATCCCTCAGGTATACCTCCCTACCTCTGACGGGAAGGAGAGGGTGGAGGTGATGCATCGTAGAATCTTGCACTGTGCCTAAGCTAGCTTGTCTTTGAAGCTCCATTTCTTGACAATGAGACCTTTACATCCACCTGCTTCCTCGTTTGGTGATAGGCCTCTAGCAAGGATGATTCACCTGGAACAAGAGTCGGATATTGTTTTGGGTCTGACCACATGCTGAAAACTCAAATCAGACCTAACCACATGCTGAAAACTCAAACCAGGCCTAACCACATGCTGAAAACTCAAACCAGGCCTAACCACATGCTGAAAACTCAAACCAGGCCTAACCACATGCTGAAAACTCAAACCAGGCCTAACCACATGCTGAAAACTCAAACCAGGCCTAACCACATGCTGAAAACTCAAACCAGGCCTAACCACATGCTGAAAACCCAAACCAGGCCTAACCTGGAACCAGAGTGCCTGAGTTCTGTCCATTGACACAGTTATGTCCCTTTTCTCTGAACCCACACTCCCAGTTTCATCCTGGTTCCAGATCCCAGGCCCTGCTTGGTATAAAATTAGTTAGTATGTGGCAGCTAATTCTTCTTAAAAATTCAGGAAATCCCAGACAAAATGCTAATTCTCCATGTATTAGACCATAAACGCAGCGCCTCCTGAGTGCAAGTGACTTGTGCTAACCAGCCTCAACCCATTGTCTCTGTAAAGTTCCCGCCCTAAAACTTTCTAAGTGGTAAATAGGATGTCTCAATGGGCAAATTTTCACACCTTCTAACGTTGCTCTTTTTCTCATTGTCTCTGATCTGGATTATTTCATGTTTAATTGTCATTTTAATTCTTCATGTGGATGCCAACATCCCAGTGGGGCTAAGACAAATACCTGAATGCAAACAAAATTGGAGGTACTCCCTGACATATTTTCAGTTGGGTGAAGCAAGTGAGAAAGTTTCTAACGTATTGTTTAATTCAGTCATATGGGATCAGTAGGACAACAACATTGGATTGCAGTTAATATGAGACATTTAAATCATAAGCTCCTACATTGGTACAGCTAACAACCATAGAGAGGGTGAAGGTGGAACCCAAGATTATTTGCTTTCTGCCAAAGTGTGTGTTTCCAAAATTGTTTTGTGTTATTTTTTTTCTCCGTTATCATTACCGAGTGGCCTTGAAGTTCCAGAATGTCTCTCCAGATGGGTTTAAATATTTTCCCAGTTTCTTGCTTTTATTACGTTAATGGGATCGAGGGCTAGAAATTAGATTTCTTTATACCATCTTTCACCATACAACTGAATGCATAATCGAGCAGAAAATGATAATGACTGTAGAACCACTTCACAAGACACAACCCACCCAGCCAACACACTTTTCGTCCATCTTCCCTCGAGGAGAAGGCTCAGGAGCTTGAAGACTTTTACGGCCAGATTTGGGAGCAGCTTCTTTCCAACTGTGATAAGACTGCTGAACTGTTCTGGGCTGTACCCTCCAAATGTCCGGACCTGCCTCTCCATTTTTTTGCACTACCTTACTTTCCCTTTTCTATTTTCTATTTATGATTTATAATTTAAATGTTTAATATTTACCATTGATTTGTAATCCAGGGAGCATGAAGCACAGAATCAAATATCACTGTGATGATTGTACGCTCTAGTATCAATTGTTTGGCAATAATAAAGTAAAGAAGCTCGTCTCGTAATTTCCATGGAAAATTGGAGCAGAAGGTGGCCCCTTGTCTCTTCCACCCTGCTCCACCATTCAATATGAACATAACTGATCATCCAAAATTCAGTACCCTGTTCCAACTTTCTCAAAGTTCAAAGCAAATTTATTAACAAAGTACATATTGTTACCATAGGCTCACTTGACATTTATTCGTGCAGGCATTCACAGTAAAACAAAGAAATACAATGGGTTCAATGAAAATATCTAAACAAAGACTGACAAACAAACAATGTTCAAAAGAAGACAAACAGTGCAAATTTAAAAATAAACAAATAAGACTGACAGCATGAGTAGTAGAGTCCTTAAAAGTGAGTTCATAGCTTATGGAATCACTTCAGTTATCTGCACTGTTTCAGGAATAAAAGTTCCTGAAGATGGTGGTGTGGGACCTAAGGTTTCTACACTTGCTCCCTGAAGGCAGCAGCGAGAAGAGAAAATGGCCTAGGTGGTGTGGGTCCTTTATGATGGGAGCTGCTTTCTTGTGGCAGTGCCATTTGTAGATGTGCTCATCAATAGCCTTTGTCTATGATGAACGTCTCATGTTCCTTGATCCCTCAGGGTTTAAAAGCAATATCTAACTCTGGTCATGCATTATGATCACACTGATCTTGTGACTGACATACTTCAATGATGTCAAAATAGGCAACATTTCCCTGAAAGTTAACTTTGGAGTGAAATGAAAAATGCAGTGCATGGGTATTGGTGGCAGAGAAGAAAGAGGTAAAAGAACTTAACTGACTTTTTTTAAATTAAGTAACTCTGATTCTGAAATACAGGTCGCTACTAAGCAATCAATATTAGAATTGTGCAAATCAACAATGGGAACTTAGGACATTTATGCTGATGGAGATTGTTTTCAATTAATGCTTGCATCAATGTTGATTTTAATAGACCTTTCCAGTCTGCCATTTATTATAAGATGCATGAGGAAATGCCTTTAACAAGCATGAGAATATCAACTGAAGTTAATTCATAGACACCTGATTTTATCGGATGAAAGAAGTTGTTTCAACATCAACATTTCTTCTATTGGATAGAATTATGAATAAAAATGTGCATTATCTTCCAATGTAAGTTAACAAGTTTCCATGAAAAATGGGCAGTGCAAAGTCTAAATAAGATTACTCCCAGCCTATAAGGCAGAGATTAAAGACCACAGCATTAATGGTGAGAACCAAGAAGGTGTGGTCAAAGGAAGCGGAGAAGAGCTTACAAGACTGCTTTGAATCAATTGGCTGAACAATATTCAGAGATTCATCTATGAGTCTAAAGGAATACACCACAGTTGTCACCGACTTCATCAAGACCTGTGTGGATGAGTGCGTTCCTTTGAAAACATACCAGACATACCCAAACCAAAAGCCATGGATGAACACGGAGTTTCGAGGTCTGCTGAGGGCTGGGTAAGACAATAAGATATAGAAGAAGAATTAGGCAATTTGGTCCATCGAGTCTGCTCTGCCATTTCACATAGCTGATCCATTTCCCTCTCAGCTCCAATCTCCTTCCTTCTCCCATATCACTTCATGACCTGACAAATCAAAATCTATCAACCTCAGTCTTAAATATACCCAATGACCTGGCCTTCACAGTCACCTGTGGCAACAGGTTCCACAGATTCACCGCTCTCTGGCTAAAGAAATTCCTCCTCATCTCTGTTCTAAACGGACGTCCCTTTATTCTGAGGCTGTCTCCTCTGGTCTTAGACTCCACCACCATAGGAAACATCCTCTCCACATCCGCTCTATTAAGACCTTTCAAAATTCAATAGGTTTCAATGAGATTCCCCCTCATTCTTCTGAATTCCAATGAGTACCTGCCCAGAGTCATCAAACACTCCTCATATGATAAGCTTTTCACTTCTGGAATTATTCCCATGAGCCTCCTTTGAACCCTTTCCAATGCCAGCACATCCTTTCTAAGATAAGGGACACAAAACTGCTCACAATTCTCCAAGAGAGGCCTTACCAGTTCATAATAAATCCTTAACATTACATCCTTACTTTTATATTCTAGTCCTGTCAAAATGAATGCTAACATCGCATTTGCCTTCCTCACCACTGACTCAACCTGCAAATTAACCTTTATCCTACATCAGGAAATCCAAGTCCCTATGTACCTCAGCATTACTGAATTTTTCCTCTATTTAGAAAATAGTCTAAGCTTTTATTTCTTCCACCAACATGCATGACCTTGCACTTCTGAACACTGCATTCCATCTGCCAGTTCTTTGCTCATCCTCCTAATTTGTCTAAGTCCTTCCGTAACCTTGCTGTTTCCTCAAAACTACCTGCCCGTCCACCTATCTTAGTATCATCTGCAAACTTGACCAGTAAGTTGTCAATTCAATCATCCATATTATTGGCATATAATGGTAAAAGCAGCAGTGCCAACACTGACCCCTGTGGAACACCACTGTTCACTGTCAGCCAATCAGAAAAGTCTCCCTTTATTCCCACTCTTTTTCTCCCGTCAATCAGCCACTGTCTATCTATGCTAGTATCTTTCCTGTAATACTATGGGCTCGTAGCTTGTTAAGCAGTCTCATGCATGGCACCTTGTCAAAGACATTTTGAAAAGCTAAGTACACAACTTCAAACGATTCTCCTGATTGTTATTTCTTCAAAGAATTCCAACAGATTTGTCAGGTATGATTTTCCCTTAAGGCAACCGTGTTGACTGCAGCCTATTTTATCATGTGCCTCCAAGTATCCCAACTTCATATCCTTAAAAATTGACTCCAACATCTTCCCAACTACTGAGATCAGACTAACTGGCTTATAATTTCCTTTCTTCTGCCTCTCGCTTCTCGAAAATTTCAAGTCCTCCAGAAACATGCCAGAATCCATTGATTCTCGAAAAATCATAACTAATTCTTCCACAATCTCTTTAGCCACCACCTTCAGAACTCTGGGGTGTACACCATCTGGTCCAGGTGACGTATCTACCTTCAGACCATTCAGTTTCCTAAGGGCTTTCTCCAGAGTAATGGCAACTTAATACATTCCTGCCCACTGACACTTTTGAACTTCCACCATACTGCTAGTATCTTCCACAGTGAAGAATGATGCAAAATACTCATTCAGTTTGTCCACCATTTCTTTGTCCCCCATTACTACCTCTCCAGTGGATTTTCCAGCAGTCTGATACCTACTCGCACTTCTCTTTCACATATATCTCTGAAGAAGCATTTTGTATTCTCTTTCGTATTATTGGATAGCTTATTTTTGTATTCCATCTTTTCCTTTTTTAATAACATTTTAATTGCCTTCTGTTGGATTTTAACAGCTTCCCAAGCCTCTAAATTCCCACCAATTTTTGCTCTCCCTTTGGCTTTTGTGTTGGGTTTGACTTCTCTTGTTAGCCACAGGTTGTGTCATCCTGCTTTTAGAATACTTCTTCTTTGGGATGTATCTACCCTGTACCTTCCGAATCGCTCCCAGAAATTTCAACCATTGCTGTTCTATTATCATCCCTGCTAGTGTTCTCCTCCAATCAGTTTTAGCCATCTCTGTAGCATTGAAGACCAGTTGTCCAGATATATGAACAAAGTCCAGGTACAATCTATGGAAGGCTATTATGAGAGCAAAAAAAAACAATTCCGATTGAGGTTAGGGATGAAATCGGACTCTTATCAGCTCTGGCAAGGTTTGCAGGCCATTACTTCCTACAAAACGAAACCTAGCATCATAAATAGCTGTGATGCTGCACTGACAGAGGAGCTCAACACCTTTTGTGCGTACTTTGAATGAAACTACACATGTGCGAATCCCTGCAGTATCTGACCAATGTCAGAACATTTTTCAAGGGGGTGAATCCTTGCTAAGTACCTGATGGGACTCTGAAAACCTGTGCCAACAAACTGGCACAGATGTTCAATGATATCTTCAATCTCTCACTGCTGTAGTCAGACATTCTCACCTACTGAAGGGCTGAAGAAGGGGGCATCTGATAGGAGAGGGTAGAAGACCATGGAAGAAAGGGAAGGGAGAGAAATTGTGAAGGGGGAAAGGGATTACCGGAAGTTTGAGAAATTGATGTTCATGCTACCAGGTTGGAGGCTACCCAGACGGAATATAAGGTGTTGCTCCTCCAATTTGAGTGTGGTCTCATTCTGGCAATAAAGGAAACCAGGGACTGTCATGTTGGAATGGGAATGGGAAGTAGCATTGAAATGGGTGGCCTCCGAGAAAGCTTACTTTTACTGGCAGATGGAGTGTAGGTGCTAAATTGCTTTGCTCTAGATCACAGCAATTTTACACTTTTTTTTATGGAATTGGTCTAACAAATTTTCAGGCTATGGAGGACAGTTCACACTTATTCATGATTATATCCAACAGGAGCAAAGATGATGTTATAATAACTTTCCTCAATAACTTCATTCTATAAATGGCTGACAATATTGAAGGCTAAATGTTCATCTATTCCTTACATTCTTATGTAAGTTCCATACACAAGGAGAAGGGAAATCATGGGAGTATTGGTCCTTCCACCTTGAAGTCATTCTTCTGCACAAAACATCCTCTGTACTGTCCTCCCAGCTCCCACCAAAAAGACCTCAATTCACAAAAGTGTCCGTCACTAAGACCTCTCTGCCCAGAATTCTCTAGAACCTTCTCCCAATTCCGCCATCCTGATTGGCTGATGCAACATTCCTAAGTTGAACAACAAAGCCCCTTATCATAGCTCAAACCCAAACAGGCTGAAAGCAGAACAGACTGCTCTTATAAAACTGCTAAAATGATATAGCTACAACATAACAGTAAAAATCTTAACCAGGGGATGACATTTGTTATTAACAGACGTTAAAAAAGTGAAGAATTGAGGGCCTTTGCACCATCAAATATAACTTGAGCCAATTAAGCCAAGAAAAGAGAAGGCTGAGGTATGATATGGTGAGGATTTAAAACTATTCAGAGGCCTCAGGGATTCGATAGATAGAATTTTTTGTGCTTACATCAAAAGGCATGGATCATAAATATGCAAATACGAGAAAATCTGCAGATGCTGGAAATGCAAGCAGCACACACAAAATGCTGGTGGAACACAGCAGGC
Organism: Mobula hypostoma; assembly: GCF_963921235.1. NCBI lineage: Eukaryota > Metazoa > Chordata > Chondrichthyes > Myliobatiformes > Myliobatidae > Mobula > Mobula hypostoma. Next base: position 26,681,277 of record NC_086111.1, on the reverse strand, counting down.
CAGGCAACATCTATAGGAAGATGCTATTTTTTTCTTCTCTCTCTGTCCCTCTCACAATCAGTCCTTGCCTGCTCTCCATCTTCCTCTGGGCTCCTCTTCCCCCTTCTTTCTCCCTAGGCCTCCTGTCCCATGATCCTTCCACTTCTCCAACTCTGTATTCCTTTTGCCAATCAACTTTCCAGCTGTTAGCTTCTTCCCTCCCCCTCCTGTCTTCTCCTATCTTTTCAGGTCCTCCCTTCCCCCTCCCACTTTCAAATCTCTTACTAGCTCTTCTTTCAGTTAGTCCTGACGAAGGGTTTCGGCCCGATACGTCAACTATACTTCTTCCTATAGATGCTGCCAGATCATAAATATATATGCTTGAATAAATTCTGAATAATTTTTGTTTCCATTATTCACATGTATATAAGTATTTCTCACGAGTCAGGCAACAAATCCAGTAATCCAGGATGCAGATGTTGAAGGATTTTGCAGTGATACTGCCACTGAAAGTCAAAGAGAATTTAGTTGGGCTCTTGTTTGAAATGCTCATTGCCTGGTACTTACACAGTATGAACCTTAGGAATAACTGAAGTGTTGTCTGATCACATAGCTTCTACTGTTTCAGGCGTTGCAATTCATTACTTGATATAACTTGAAGAGCAGTGAATTTCTCACTCCATATATGTATTTACTATATGCATATACCACTCTATATGTATGAATGTATATATACATATATGTGCTACTTTGTGTATACATACATACATGTGTAAGTGGGTTTAGTAAGTGTGTACTCTCTCTCTTCATCAGCTTTAGTTCTCAGATCATGTTTACTTCAAACAATGGTTTATTTTTCACTGTGACCTGCTACATTGACATTTCTTTTTCAATGGCTGAGGATAACTGGAATAAATAATCTGCTGAATGAACACAGCAGGCCTTCGCTGGGGGAAAGGAACTGTCAGTGTTTCAGGTCAAAATCCTGCATAACAACAGTCTGGGACTGGTGGCTGTGATGGCAGGAGCTTCAAGAGGGAACTAAAACTGAAATTTCTCTTAGCATTCCCAACTGTTACAAATGCTTCAGTTTATTCTTTCCTCTGATCCTGTGGCATCATTAAAGATGGAGATATGTATGGAGAATTCATTCCTGTTTGATAACTTATGCTAGGATGATCATCGCATTGCTGATTTGTGAATTCCAGAACTGATTTCTTATTATGTTTTATGATAATGGGTTGATTCTGATCCACGTTGCTATGTTTCTGATCCATGTCTACTAGAATGGAGGCAAAAGAAATTGGAATAACAATTAAGAGGTTTCATGGTCTTAGTTCTATTCCAGATTTTTTTAATTCACTCCAGATTATTAACTTAAATTTACCATCTGTTCTGTTGGTTTCTGTATAATTATTCCAATTTGTGGCAATATATCCCAATGACCCAAACTTTTTTCCAGCTCTCCATATACTGTATGTATGCATACATGTATGCAATGTTTTACGCACGCATGTGTAAGTGTGTGCTGTAGCCCTTCGTCAACTTCCGCTTTCGTATGAGGTTTTCTTCAAACAACGGTTTATTTTTCATTGTGATCTGCTATGTTGACATTTCTTTTTCAATTTTACTCTGTCACTTTGATGTGTTTGAGAACTAGGAGCTCATGGGTGGCTCAGTGGAACAAATTTCAGAAGCTATGACAAGGCTTTATATTTACAGAAGAAAATTAATTGAGTCAATTCATATTGGGCAATATTAAAGGTAATCTACAACAATTGCAATTGTTCCTTAAGGAAACCTCCACTATAATCTTTCTCAAACATATTTATTTATGATATTTTCATTAAAAGGTTTTAAATTGTATATTTAAAACATCATAACTTACAGGGAAATTGCAAAAGAGAAAACAAAATTTTCTGTGAAACCAAGAAAATGTGTAGATTTTAAATGTTATTAAACTTGTATCAAAAAAAATCAAAATAATTATCCCTTTTGCTGTTAATATTTGTGCTAGTAAGGTGCTGTGCATTGACAATGTAAAGCAAGAATCTAACTGCTGATATGCATCATCAGTGGCATTATCCAAAGAAAAGACATTCAATTGAACCTATGCATAAATGATGTGTGCACAAGAGCATGTAAGAAACTGGGTACCCTCTGCATGCATTTTACTTTCTGATACCTGAAAGACTGAACTGGATCAGGTCCAAAGCATGATGGAATACTTCTCCCTAGCTTGGGTAACTATGTTTCCAACAGCTCCTAAGAATCTCAATTTTTTCAAGAACTAAGTAGTCCACTTCATTTGCTCTTTTCAGCCAATATTGTAATGCTCTTGTGCGTACTTGCTTAGGCTGTTCAAACACCACCTCCTAAACTCTTGACCTCTAACACCGAGGAGAAAGAGCTTGGGTGCATGGATTGCCACTAGCCATAGTTTCTCCTTTAAATCGAACATTGACCATACTTGGCAATACATTCTCATTACTTCATCATTGCTGATTCTAAATCCTAAAGCTACCCTTTCAACAAAATTGTGGGACTGCCTTCTTCAAAAGGAGTGTAGTGGTTCATGGAGACAAGTCATCACCCATTCTCAAGGGGGAAAATGGATAGAAAACAATAGCAGACTTTCAATATCAATAGATAAAAATATGCTCTAACAATTAATATAGTTTCATAGAAAAGCAGCATCACTTATTATAAGATTGCTATCCACTGGGTCAGGTTATTGTCTCTGACATATGTCATGAAATTTATTGTTTTCCAGCAACACATACATCTAAAGGTTCAAAAGTTCAACGAGTCATTTATTATTAAAGTATACAACTCTGCAATTCTTCTTCTTCTGGTAGCCATGAAACCAGGAAAGAAAAGAAAGGCAGCATGATCATCAACCCCTGAAGTTTAGTACAATTTACTAAATATAAATAAATGTATAGTTAAAAAGAGGAATAATAAGGCATTATTATTATTAATAATAATTTTTGTTCTGTTTTGAATGGGAGGAACCATTGTTTGTCACAAGAAGCGGAAGATTTGAAAAGGTGCAGCTTGTCAGTACTTTCTGCTTAGTTTTGGGTAGCAAAAACCTTTGCTTGTCACAAGAAGTGGGAGATTTGAAAAGCTTCAATCAAGTTAGCTAGGTTGTGAATTGCTTGAGTAATTATGCATTTGGCAAAGGTTAATAAATTAAAGGTCTGTTTAAGTGGAGCAGCCATTTTGGGAGCTGGCAGAATTAGAGTGGGGAATGGAGGCTTCAGCTCAAAAGAAGCTTCAACAAGAATGAGCAGATTTGAAGCCTAGATTTGAAGTGAGAATGGGAGAATTTATAAAGCTTTTCAGTCAGCTGAGCTCAGTGTCAGATACATTAGGGAGACTTAAGAAATTCTTGGATAGGAAGGAATGGTTAGAGAATTAATCTTAGAGTTGGTTAGAAGATCATCACAATATCACGGGCCAAAGGTCTGTACTGTGCTGAGGTGTTCTATGTTCTATGTTTTTTAACATATATGTTCAATGAAACAGATTGAAGTTGAACAAGTATTTGAAGAAATAGCTCTTACATTTGTAAATATTTCTTATCATAAGAATAGGGATTCATCAACTCCATTATGTTAGATGTGCCCTTGGAAACATTTCATAAAGAAGATGTCTTAAGGACAATGATCTTTAGAGATATCATTGAGAAGGTCCATATCAGCTCCCTGGGCTTCAAAATGAAGAAACATATTAACTATGGTCCTTGTTCATTAGGATCTTTACCAATCTAACCACCACTCAGAGACAAACAGGACAGAAATTGTCCATGGAAGTAATTATTGTCATGTGCCCAGTGGACCTCTGCAGCTTGCTGTAGAATGCCGGTCTTCTAGTTTTTCAAGCACCTGTATTTACTAACTGTTATCTCAACTACAGCCATTCAGTCCTCATTCTTTTTTTTAATCTTATCAAGTTAAATGTGACTGGCATGTGTTTCCTACATTCTATGATTACTTAGAAGGGTCTCTAGTTATCTCTTTAGCAGAGTTATGGAGAGCACGGTGTTGCTCAGTTGTCCTTCCGAGGCTCTGTTGGTACTCCTATACCTTACTTCTTGCTTCTGTCTCTTTCTGGCGATTCTGACTTTCCTCCGCTCTGGAGTCGAGTCTTGAGCCTGCTGTCCGCTGGTCCTCGGTTGAGCCAGTGCCCGTAACCACTGTGAAAGAGAGAGTCAGCAGTTCCTCCACACTTGGGTCCAGCCCTGCAAGCACACACTGTGTTTTGTATATGGAACAGTCACTGTCCAGTCTATTTCACTGAAAAGGTTGTATTATGAACTCGCATTGTATAACATCAGCCAAGCAGGTTCAGCCTGCAGTATGATCTGCCACGTGACAGTTGTCTGCAGATTGCCTATTTGTTGTAGACCCAGGACATCTGTCAGGTCTTCAGATAGATAGTCTGAGGATTGGGATGGAGGGAACAGTGTTAATTACCACAATGGCCTGACTTCATGTAGGCTCAATGGGACAATTGTATCAATATCATTTTGACGCAATTCCAGAATCTGAATCAGGTTTATTATCACTAACATATGTTGTGAAATGTGTTGTTTTTTTGGCTGCAATACAGAGTAAGACATACAAATTACTGCGGGTTACTAAAAAATGAATAGTGCAAAAAGCAAATAATGAGGTAGTATTCGTGGACTGTTCAGAAATCTGATGGCAGAGGGGAAGAAACAGTTGCTAAAATGCTGAGTGTGGATTTCAAAGCTCCCTGATTATAGCAGCACAGAGGGCTAAGGCTAAGCACGTATCCTTGAGGTGCATCTATATTGATAGCTAGCAAGGAGGAGATGTTATATCCAATCTGCACTGATGGCGGTCTGCTAATGGGAAAGTAAAGAATCCAGTTACAGAGGGAAGGACAGATGCCCAGGATCTGAAACTTATTGATTAATAGTCAGGGGCTGATGGTGTTGAGCACTGAGTTGTAGTCAATAAACAGCAGTGTGTTGTATGTTTTGAAGTTATCTAGGTGATCCAAAACTGAGTAAAGAGCTGGTGAGCTCATGAGAACCTGAAAAGGGCCAAGAACACGTGCTGACTTGTGGAAAGCAACAAAGTCGAGATATGGGGTCATGAGTGACTCTATCATGAAGCAGCAAAGAAGACTGAAGCATTGGGATAAAGGTGATTGGACCCGGTCAGAAAGTTCTCCCAATGGAGGCCACGTCCTGGGTCCGCCACCAGGACAACGACACTTGGACCCAGTCAGCGATTGCTCCCAGCAGAGGCCAGAGGTTATTGATCACTCCCAATGGGGCCAGGGGGTCATTGATCACTCCCAAAAAAGGCCAGAGGGTCAATGATCACTCCCAACGGGGCCAGAGGGTCATTGATCACTCCCAATGGGGCCAGAGGGTCAGTGATCAATCCCAATGGGGCCAGAGGGTCAGTGATCACTCCCAATGGGGCCAGAGGGTCATTGATCACTCCCAAAGAAGGCCAAAGGATCAGTGATCACTCCCAAAGGAGGTCAAAGGGTCAACAATTGCTCCCAGTGGAGTTCACTGTTCGAATCAGGCATGTGTTCTGAATCACGGAAGGACTGTTCAATTTCTGAGATTTGTATGACTAGACTGTACCTTATATTGCTCTCCTTCAGTTTCTCATTTTTCTTTCTTGTGTATGATTGGGAGGTGGGTGATCTGTAAGCATTTTTTCTGCAGATAGGTAGGGGTCTCGGGTTTTTGATGCTACTGTCACTGTTCTTCTATGCGAGTGTGGATGGTTGGTTGCTTTTTTTCTGTAGGGGAGGTGAGCAGGAACTGTATTATTGTTGCTGATATCTTTTGGCGGTGAAAGGGTCTGGGATTGTTATTGATGCTGTGTTTTCTGCGGAGGAGGGGATCAGGAATTGTATTGTTATTGTTGCTGTTTTTTTCTGTGAGGTGAGGGGGATTCTGGGGTCTGCAAGTTCTGTTTTTATTTACTGTTTCATGTGCATTTCATGGCTTTCTGGAAAAGACAAGTATCAGAGTTATGTTGTACATGCATACTTTGACAATAAAATGAACCTTTAACCTTGAGATTGCATGTGCCTTACACTGTTGTGGTGGTAGGCAAAATGTAGCAGATCAAGATCCTTGTTCAAGCTGGAATGATGACCAAATTTTCAAAGCAGTTCAACACTGTAGATGTTAGTGCTTCCGGGCAATAGTCGCCGAGGCAGATCACCCTATTCTTCCTGCGCATCATATGATTGCTGCCTTTTTGAAACAGGTGGGAACCTCGGACCATATCAGTGAGAGATTGAAGATTTCCTTGAACATTCTAGTCAGTTGGTTGGCAAAGGTGCTCAGTAACCAGCCGGGTACATCATTGTACTCTGACACCTTGTGAGGGTTCACCCTCTTGAATGGTGTTAGTCCTCTGGACAGTCGCCAGATGCTGTGAGGATCCACAATGGCATACCATTATTATCTCTTCTAAAGTGAACCTAAAAGACATTGACTTCATTGAGGAATGAAGCATCACTACCATTTATGTTGTTGGGTTTCCACTTACAAGACATAATGGCATGCAAACCTTGTTGCATCCAATTGTGTCTTTATTTCACATAGAATTGGCTTTCATTCTTATAATGGCCTTCCTTAGGTTGCATCTGGACTTCTTGCAAGGTTTAATGTTCTATCATTCTATATTGTCTGTTTTTTGATCACAAGGTAGACAGAGAATGCTCTGTACTATTTAGTCAATCTAAATTAAATCTTCTCTTGTCCCTCTCTGTTCCAAGAAAAATAACAGCAGCATTTCCAATCTATGTAGAAATCTAAAATTCCCTCTTCCTTCAAATGAGTTTATTTCATCAGAAAAGATGAAGTAAGCCAATATAGACTGGTGTGCCAGTGAGAAAGTGGCTGATGCAATTCAGTACAAATGGGTTAAATCAGTAATATTACCAATAGAACTTTACTGGTCAGAAACCCAGACTCTTTTCACCCCGTTAGCATTCTCACATCATTCACATCATTCCAGATCTGTGATCCCATCAGTGTTCGAAATACAGCTGAGCCAGGAACTCCCAGTAAATGTAAATGTTCCCATGGTATTTTTTTTTGAGGAGCACAGAGGATTTTTCTTATCTTTGCCAATGATTATCCCTCTTCTAACAGCTAAATACAGTTAGAATGTGCCAGTCACTATTACACTGCAGCTAATGGGGCAAAGTATTGTGTTACATACTACTACAGTATTTCCAAAAGGGTCTACAACTGACTGGAACTAAGGTGATGAGAAGCCCCTTATAAATACAAGTACTTCTTATTTTGTGTCTGCATATGGTATTTTCCACCACATTGCACATTGTGATTCATGTAAGACAACACACACTTACATATTATCTAACAAGATAAAAGTATCTGTGTATGTGTGTGCTTAAATTCAGCCTTCTATATTATATCTTCATTCAGTTCTCCATGCAACCTCAAGAGTTGATGTTCATTTCTGTCTCTTAACAGTCTCTTTAACATGGATGGTCTCTACTATGTCTTTAACAGTTGGCTAGTTTACAGTGGTAAAAGTAACTTAAATTATTTACTAATGTGATTTATATCTGGCTCACTGCTGGTTTCATTCATTTGCACTGATTATGTCAGTCACACTAGTTTACTTTCACCTTTGCCATCTGATTTTGTATCTATCGCTTCCTTTCACGATCACTAAAAAGTTTGAAGTCATGAAAGTGATAAAATCCGTACTATTTCTCAGTGTACTACTCTCACAATTTTTGTGTAGAATATTATTAAATCTCCTGATGATTTCAGCTTTTATCATATTTTGTCAACACTAAATAACTTGAAACAGTCTGGAGCCCATTTATGTTTTCTCTATGCAATTTATGAAATGGTTCTAATGTATGGAATTATTAACTCCCTGTGCAGGTCAATTAAAGATGCAATTTACAGATAACTCCAGTGGGTTAAGCAGAGTTTATCATCACTGCCTAGTAGTAGATATTTGAAGATGAAGTGCATTGAAGAGCTGTGTTTGAAACCTTGCATCTTTGCACTTGACAAAATTCCAAAATGAAATTTAAATGTTTGCGTACAAAAGTCTACTACACTCTCAGCAGCTCTCTTTAACATCGCACAGCATCATAACATTCAGAAGTTTTAAACTGATGTTATAACCTCAGATTAGTAAATCCTGTTGGGAATCAATCTTCCGAACCAAGAGGAGCCATGTGCCCTCAGATCATTATGAGAAGCATAAAAACACCGTTAATCTTTAATGAAATTATTGTTCTCAACCCCCATCTGTGGCAGAACAATTGGTATCGAATGAGATGGATCACCTCCCTCAGGGTACTTGGTAGAGCAGATTAATCAGATTAAGTGGAATGTCACAGAAAGTGTAATCACAATTTATTATTCCATCTTAGATTACAATTCCCTTCATGATGTCTTTCCCTTTGTTTGAAACTTTGTGTGTGTGGTAACTTTAATATTGGGGACATCAATAACATATCTCATTCATGGTCTAATGTCATGAGATGGAACTTATTACTAAATTTCTAGTGGTGATTAGTTACTTTAGAGTAACATTGCATGGATACCGGCCCTTCGACCCATCAAATCCATGCTGACTAGGTGCCCATGTAGTTTGTCCCAATTTCCAGTATTCGACCCAAATCTCACTAGGTCCTGCCCCTGCGTGTGCACATCCAAGTATTTCTAAAGGCTACTGTTGCACTTGCCTCAGCCACATCCTCTGCACAGAAAAGGTTGTCCTTTAAGTCCCTTTTAAATCTTTCTCCTCTCACACTAAATCTATGCCGCCTAATTTTGAACTTCCCTACGTGGTGAAAAGATTGTTACTATCCATTTTATTTATGCCTGGCATAAATTTAAACATTTCTATTAGTTTCTCCAGGAATAAAGACCTGGCTTGACAATCTCTCCCCATAACTCAGACCCTCTATTCCTGACAACACTTTCATAAATCTTTTTGGTACTCTCTGCAAGTTAACCACATCTTTCCTATAAAAGTATGACCAAAACTGTACATTGTACTCCATAGACTTACAGAACTGCAACTTAATATCCCAACTCCGATATTCAGTGCCCTGACTGATGAAGTCCAGCATGCTAAATGCCTTTTTCAATATGTTGTCTACTTGAAATGCTGCTTTCACTGAACTATGCACTGTACTCCTATGTCTCTTTGTTCTACTGAACACTTTAGTGCCTTACTATTCAAAGCTTAAGTCCTGTTCTAATTTGACATGCCAAAATGCACCAGCTTACGCTTAACTGTATCGAAATCCACTTGCCACTCTTTGGACAATCTTGTCAACTGATTAAATTCCTTATCATTTTCAATATCCTTGCTCACTATTAACATCTGCTAATTTCATGTCACCGGTAAAATTGCTAATCAAGCCTAGTGCATTTGCATCCAGATTATTTATATAAATAGTGAATAACAAGGGTTCCATCACAGACTCTTAGGGCACATCACTGATCTCTGGCCTCCATTCTAAGAAACAACCTTAAAGCACCACTCTCTGCTTCCTTCCTCTGAACCAATTTGAATTCACCTATCTAGTTCTCCCTGGATTCCATGCCACACTACCATGTGGGATCTTGTCAAAAGCCTTGCTAAAATCCAACTAGACAATAACCACTACCCTACCTTTCTCTACATTTTTTGGTTACTTCTTCATAAACTCTAACAGGATCATAAACTATGCTTTCTCACACTAAAAAGGCCACGCTGAGACCTTCTAATCAGACTGTGACGGTCCAATGCTGATAGATTCTATTTCCACCAATAACTTCCCACTACTAATGTTAAGCTGACTAGCCTGTTGTTCCTTGGCCTGTCCTTGCTATCCTTCATAAAAATTAGATGACATTAGCCACCTTTCAGTCTTTGGGAATTTCAGCACCGGTTAACAATGACGCCCTCCACAAGGACTTGCAATTTCTTCTGTAGTCTCCCACAAAGTCCAATGAGGCACTATTTCAGGCATTGGGGATTTATTTACAGTAATGTGCTATAAAGCTGAAAATACATCCTTCCTAATGAGAAGAATGTCCTCCAAAATATTACCTCTTGTTTCCCTTATGTCTTGAGCAACCATGATATTCGATAAACACCAAAGAGAAATTTTAATTAAAAATCGCAGACCATCTCAGGCTTCTCAAGGCAGAGGTGGCCCTGCTGAACTCTGAGAGGACCTGCTCTCTCCCTACCCAAGTTTTTACTCTTGATATAGCCATCGAATTCTTGGTATTTTTCTTAACCTTGCTTGCCAGATCCATCTCGTACTCTCTCTTTGTCCTTCTGACTTCCTTCCGAAGTGTATTCTTAAGGCCAGAGATAGAAACGTGTGAATTGTGTTTATATTCTTTCACCGTAGTTAATATAAAGAAGTCTATCTTGATTGATTGACTTTCTCTTTAGTTAAGTTTAAAACAATGCTATCAATTATAAATCAAATGAAAGGTTAATAAAAATAAAGATATCCGAAAACCTGACTAAGCTTCTCCTCAAAAGGCAATTTAAATCAAGTTGGAATGGACTGCCCAGTCTCTTTTTTTTTGTTTGTTTTATTTTGTATAGTGTAGTGCTTTTTTTTCTTCATTTAAAATTCAAAGTTTTTTCTTTCCTCTTCATGAACTGATAAGAGGAGAATTGCTGTTTTTTTAAATTATATATTATATACTAGCTTAACACTATGATTTTGATAATGACTATCTTAATCTCGGTTTGTATTGTTATTGATATATATATATATATATATATTTGAGATAATTCTCCTCTTGTTTGTATTTTTATTCCTTTTAAATCAATAAAAAGATTAAAAAGAAAGAAATCAAGTTCAAGTTTAAGTTGAATTGTCAATCAATTATACACAATGAATACAACCAAACAAAGGATTGTTCTTCCAGGGCAAAGGTACAAAAGCCACACAATACGCATAGCATATAGCATATATAGCACTTATATTTACGATAGCAGGAAAACATAGTCACTAAAAATAATATAATCCACATCCCTGATGTCACATTTAATTATAACTTTACCTTCAAATGGGGGATAAATTTTAGTTAATGCATATTCAAAATATAAAGAGTTAGAAAACAGCAAGGATGAACATGGCCTATAGTCTACTATGAAATCTAATTAAATTTTAAATTATCATTAATGATCAAGCACATGATGAAGAAGTGCAGAAGTGATGTGGGTCAAAAAAATACAGAAAATATCCTTAACTTGGATCATGTTGATGATTCTCTTCTTTCTTTTTGCATTAGTGGCATATTCAAGAACGGTGACCCACAAAGTAACCCTTTAACTGAATATGTTACATTACCACAGGAAGTTCATAAAGTATCAGTGTTTTATAAAATGTTCAAGCACTCTGCGGGTGAATCGTGTAACAGTCTCAAAGCAGCATGGCAGAAGGATCTTGGAAGCGATATTGAAGATAATGAGTGGTCAGATATTTTATCAAATGTAGGTAGATATATTAGGGAAGCAAGAGGGAAATTTATTCAGTATAAGATAGAACACAGATATTATTGGACACCAACTAGACTCTACAAAATGGGATTTGTTGATAATAATTTATGCTGGAATGTGAAAATGAGGTGGGCACATATTTTCACATGAATTGGGAGTGTTCCACGGTTCGTCCATTTTGGTGTAAAGCTCTTGATTCGTTGGGGAATTGGTCGGGTTCCACACTGCCCTTGTGCCCACGGCTTTGTCTCCTGGGTGATAGGACAATGATACCTAATGTAAACAAAGACAAATTTACTATTTGAAAGGTGGGTCTCATCACAGCTGCAAGAATTAAATTGCAAAACTGGAAAACACCCAGATGTCCCACTGTGAAGGAATGGACTGAGGAAATAGTTAAGATTTCATCATATGAATATATGTTGGGAAGAATTAACAGTGAGGGAAAAGTGCAAGATGCGTGGGACCAGTTTTGGTTGTATGTTAATTTAAACTTAAATCAGAACTTCTTTCTGTTTCTAAGTTTTATTTGTTTTCCTGTCATGGGATGGCTGTTTCTATGCGGTACAGTTTCTGCTCATGACAGTCTGTGCTGCTTTGTAAAATAAGAATAAATAATAATAAAAATTTGAATTGCAAAAAAAAATGGAATTACCTCCCTTTCCCACATAGTTTGTACTGAGTAACAAGTTCTGATTCAAATTCAGATTTATTTATCACATGTACACTTGCAATCTCTTTATTAGGTATACCTGTACACCTGCTCGTTAATATAAATATCTACTCAATGTGGCAACAATTCAATGCATAAAAGCATTCAGATATCATCAAGAGCAGATGTCCCCAAACTTTTTTATACCTTGGTTCCCTACCATTAAACGAGGAATCCGTGACTCCCGGTTGGGATTCTCTGATCTAGAGTTTCATTTGCTGCTCAGACCAAACATCAGAATGGGGAAGAAATGTGATCTAGGTGATTTTGACCGTGGAATGATTGTTGATGCCAAACAAAGTGGTTTGAGTGTCTTAGAAGCTGCTGATCTCCTAGGATTTTCGCACACAGAGAAGTCTCTAATGTTTACAGAGAATGGTGCAAAACCAAAAAAAGCAAACAGTGAGCAGCAGTTCTGCGGGTGAAACTACCCTGTTAATGGGAGAGGTCAGAGGAGAATGGCCAGACTGATTTAAGCTGACAGGAAGGTGACAGTATCTGAATACAACAGCGGTGTGCAGAAAAGCATCTCTGAATGCACAGACTCTGAAGTAGATGAACTACGGCAGCAGAGGACCATAAATATACACGCACTGTCCACTTTATTAGGTATAGGAGGCACAGTATATTGAGTGTACATCAAAACATATAGTGAAATGTGTCATTTGTGTTAACAATACACCCAAAGATCTGTTGGCAGTAGCTAGATGTGTCACCAGATATTTTGATGTGAACATAGCATCTGCATAATTTTCGACAGAACAACATGGAGCACAACAAAACTGAACATGCCGAGCAACAAAGCGACAACAGTAAAGCAAGCCTGTTAATCCCTCCTGCCACCTATGCACATTCACAGCCCATTAACCCCAGGACAGGCCATCTTCAGCCTCAGCCTCCAGTGGAAGCTTGATTCAGACATTTGGCCCCGACTTTCCTAGCAGACTTGCAGAGATTTGTAGATGCAGGGCTCCTGATTGATTTATAAGGTTGATAGATCAGTTTATAGGCATTTTACTTAAACATGAGCTTTTATCCGTGAAGAATATTGCACAACATCAGAAGGACATCAGGCTAATATACTAATCTTGGTATTTAGATGGGTGCTGTTACTGCCGCGTGTGGTAGTGCGGAAGACCCTGTTTTTGAATTGCTAGAAATTATCTTAATTGCGGTATAGTTTTGAATTTGATGGGAATTTTGGCATTGTATCTCTTTCTTCCTGATGCTACATCCAAAATTCCTAGTAACTGAGATGCTGGAAGAGCAGCAAACTGGAATTCCCACAGGAAACCCATGAACTCACAGCGAGAATATGCAAATTCCACACAGGAAGTCCGAATTGAACCAGGGTCGCTGGAGCTGTGAGACAACAGCTCTATTACTACGCTGCCCTAAGTTTAGATACAATACAAGATAAGAATAATGGACAGCAGTCTGATATCACGATTTTCCTTATCAGTCAATAGCGCATAAACAAATGTGTTCTCTGTGGTAAACCATATATATGTTGTAACTGGGTTAACTGTCTGGACACGCCCCTCTGCTGACTGCCCCTGTGGCTCCTCCCACAGACCCCTGAATAAAGGTGCTTCCACCTTGCTCCTCCCTCTCAGTCTGGGGGCACGCAGCATGGAAGTCGTATTTTACTGTGAATAAAAGCCTTTCAATATTCACCCTACTTCACTCTTTTGGAGTCATTGAAGGTGCTTCCTTCTCCAATTGCATGGAGGCAAACAAGACAAGCACAAATACATCGTCGTTTGACTGGAAATGTCCATCAGGGGGTAATGGGGATGGTGACAGTTGAGGTAAAACTTATGGAGACTGATCACCATTTGTTCTAACTCCAGTGTTAATTCTTTTGTATGTCTCTGAAGTCCGTTCTAGCATCCTGAATGTTTACAGAATGGTGGGACATCCTGTGCTGTTTGTCTACTCAGAGTGTGCGCAGGTTTCTTCACTAGGCAGACTGAAACTACCTCTCTGAAAGTTGCAACGCAAATAAATAGGGTGCTAAAGAAGGTTTATGGCATACTTGTTTCATTGCTAGGGGCATAATGTATGAGTCAGGAAGTCATGACGCAGTTCTACAAAACATTGGTTAAGCCGCACTTGAAGTAATGTGTGCAGTTCTCATTGAAGGATAAAGAGGATTTGGAGAGGGTGCAAAAGAGGTTTACCAGGATGCTGGCCAGATTAGAGGGATGAGCTTTATGGGAAGACTGTGTAAATTTGGATTGTTTTCACTGAAGCATCAGAATCTGAGAAAAGACCTTATAGAAATTATAAAATTATGAGGATGGTGCCATTATCCATTATTCTTTGAGAATGTGGTGCGTTAAACATAGAAACATGCCAGGAGTGATGGCAGAGGCAGATACATCAGGGACGGTTAAGAGACCCTTAGACAGGCAGTTCTATGAAAGAGAAATGGAGGATTATGTGGGCAGGAAGAGTTAGATTGATCTTAGAGTAGCTTAAAAGGTCAGCTCAACATCGTGGGCCATAGAAAGTCAGATAGTAGAAAAACAGAAAGGCAGATAGTAAACACAATAAATGAAGTGAGAAGATTAGCCAAAGAAATAAACTGAACAGTTGATCTGAGAATATATAGTCAACAACCTCATACCCACCCTCAAAATTGTCTGCTATTCAAGGATAACAGACCTATGCCAATAACAAGAACATATTAAGATATAAAATAGAGGAGGAGCTCAAGTCATCTCAAGCTCACACTAGCATTTAACTTTGCAACTGATTTTGGATTTAACCCACTTTTCACCAAAACCTGTTCACCTCAGCCTTGAGTAAACTCACGACTGAGCAACTGAGCTGTTAGCTTCTTAGCAAAGTTTCTCCTCCTCATCCCAATTCTATATGGACATCTGGTTATTCTACATGTCATAGTTCTAAATTATGCACCCCAAGGTAACAGGCTCTCAGCATGTGCCTGAATGAAATGGTTGTGCTTTTTTTTTCAGAAATCCAAAAAGAATAGGCCAAACTTCGTTCATTTCTGCATTTAGTTAAAGCACATAAATTTGCTATTTAACCTGATGAATCTCTGTTATTGACTCTAGGATAAGAATATTCTTCCTTAGGTATGGAAACCAAAACTGCACAAATATAGACTTCTCAAAGCCATTCACACATCCAGCAATGTATAACCCTGACAGTTCACTCAAAGCTTTCTTGACATCTTCTCTGCTGTCCCCAATAGATAGTCATTTTCTGCAACCACTACACATGCCAAATTGAATGCTCCCAGTGATTTGACTTTTGTTTCTGTTTCAGCAAGATGCTTAAGCCTAGCTACATGTTTGCAAATAACAAAGTCAGGGTTATTATCGTACGCACATATTATGCACAGTACACATATGCACAGTTAATTTACTTACAGCAACATCACAGGCACTTAACCTTAGATAGAAAATATTCACAATAAAACATAAATTAAACTCAAATCATACACTGGTTTTCCACGGAAGAACAAGGTATGAAGGCTAGCAATCCAAATACAAAAGGATTTGTAAGTAACACACATCAAAGTTGCTGGTGAACGCAGCAGGCCAGGCAGCATCTATAGGAAGAGGCGCAGTCGATATTCCGTCTGGGTAGCCTCCAACCTGATGGCATGAACATCGACTTCTCTAACTTCCGCTAAGGCCCCACCTCCCCCTCGTACCCCAGCTGTTACTCATTTTTATGCACACATTCTTTCTCTCACTCTCCTTTTTCTCCCTCTGTCCCTCTGAATATACCTCTTGCCCATCCTCTGGGTCAACCCCCCCCCCCGTCTTTCTTCCCGGACCTCCTGTCCCATGATCCTCTTGTATCCCCTTTTGCCTATCACCTGTCCAGCTCTCGGCTCTATCCCTCCCCCTCCTGTCTTCTCCTATCATTTTGCATCTCCCCCTCCCCCTCCAGCTTTCAAATCCCTTACTCACTCTTCCTTCAGTTAGTCCTGACGAAGGGTCTCGGCCTGAAACGTCGACTGCGCCTCTTCCTATAGATGCTGCCTGGCCTGCTGCGTTCACCAGCAACTTTGATGTGTGTTGCTTGAATTTCCAGCATCTGCAGAATTCCTGTTGTTTGAGGATTTGTAAGTGTCTTTATTGATATACCAATGTCGTATTTCCACGGTGGTTGGTTTGTGTGGCTGGCATTTATAGTCAATTTTATCAACTACCCCCAATATCCTTAATGGTGGTGAATTGTTTTACTAATCCATTGTGCATGCTTTTTGTTGAAGGTGCATGTGGACCAAATCCCAACAGTAATGAAGGATTAACTATACTTTCAGCTCAGAGCAGTTTGTGTCTTGGTCATACACTGTAAATACATAAGATCCAAAAGGAGATTGACAGGAGAGATGCTGAGATGCTTTTACTTATGGGAAAGTCACAAGCAATAAGAAAAAGCTGCAAAATAAGTGGTTGGTCAGCTAAAAATGAGGTGTCTAGAAATTAATCTTTGAAATTTTCTACCCCAGTGGGTGGGTAGTGGAGGCTGGGTCAACAGGTATAAGTAAGTCATCAAATCATACTGAGTTGGTCTTCCAGCCCTACAGTTCCATGCTGACCAAGATTCCCACCTAAGTTAGTCATCTGCTCACATTTAGCCTATATCCCTTCAAACCTTTCCTATCCATGCACCTATCAAAGTACCTTTAAAGTGTTGTTAATATACCTGTCAACACCCTCCTCTGGCAGGTTACTGTATATACTGACCACTGTCTGAGTGAAAAAAAAATGCCCCCTAGATGACTATTAAACCTCTCCTCTCTCACTTTAAACCTATGCCCTCTAACCCTTGATTCTGGAAGCAACCAAGAGAAAAAATTTTGTCTGCGTTCATTATGCCCTTCATTATTTTCATATACCTCTATAAGATAACCCCTCATTTTTCTACTCGGCAGTGAAGGAAGTCCCAGCCTACTCTAACTCTACCATAATCCAATCACTTGATTCCCTGCAACATCTCTGCACTCTTTCCAGCTTAATGGCATCTTTCCTATAGCAGGAAGTCCAAACATGAATGCAATATCCAAATGCAGCCTCACTGATGTCTTCTACAACTGCAACATAATATCCTGTCTTCTGTATTCAATACCCTGACTCAATAGCCTTAAGGAGGAGATGGATTAATATTTGAAAAATCGTGATATTAAAGATTATGAAGAACTGGCACAGAAAAGTGGTTGAGGCCAACCTAGATCATATTAAATGATGGTACAGGCTTGAGAGGCCCAATGGCCCAATCCTATTTTATTGTGCTTTTGTGAGAGGGTTCCATGCACCTAAGATGGAGCTTGGGAGGATGATGGCGCCTAACGGTGACTCCTTCGCTTGCATCTTCAGAAACAGCTCTATTTCTATCTTTAGTATCCCTATTTTTCCCTGTCAGGGTTCTTTTGAAGACTCTGACCTGGAGTTACATGCTGATTTCGGTTCTTTGGGGGAATGGGACGCGCTCTTAGGGTCTCACGACTAGCCGCTATTCGATATACCAAGGACGCGGCCTAGAAAACTAGTGCGCCTTCAGGGTTCTGGGATTTTGTGTCTCTGGAGGTGGGTGAATTCCGGGTCGGTGCCTCCCCAGCAATCTGTTGTAATGTGGGAGATGGAAGATCAAAAGCTGCAAGCTGGCTGCTGGCGGTGTGCCTAGAGGCCCGAGTTCTTTGGGGACAGAGCTTGGAAAAAGTGATGTAACAGACTTTTAACATAGTAAATCAGTGAGTTGTTTGATATGTCTCCCCTCTCGCTGTGAAACGGGGACATCTTTTTTTCCCCTTATTAGGGAGAGAGAGAGCCTGTGGTATGTCGAATTACTGGATAAACAAGTAGTCTTTGGGGTACTGCAAGCCCGTGTCTTTATTGATGCTTCGCTGCATGCTTGAGTGCTCGGTAGGGGCTGCTGATGCTTTTTTTGCTGGTGGGGGAGGGGGGATCATTGCTTTGCTGTCGCTTATGCGTGGGAGGGGATGGTGGGGGGGCTTTGGGGTTCTAGTGTTTAACTGTCATTCATTATTTGGGGCACTCCTCTGTTTTAATGGATGGTTGCAAAGAAAAAGAATTTCAGGATGTATATTGTATACAATTCTTTGATATTAAGTGCATGTTTGAAACCTACCACCCTTGTCATTCTGTGTCATAGAGGGTCACAGGGCTTGGAGTGATGTTAAAAAAAAAACTTTGCGAATTGTTCCAGTGCATCTTCTGACAGCGTGATCTGGTTATAGAGTGGCAGAATATGGTGGTTGACAAAATGTTCTTCAAGCCCACAGTGTTAAGCTACTTGTGTTGGAGACACATTCACCTGGGCAAGTGGAGACCATTACTTGTAAGGATGGCACAGCACCACAGCAGTTAGCACTGCTGCCTCACTGGCATAGGACTGAGTCAATTGCTATCGTGGCCTGAACAATGCATCAATGTGCATTTTATTGGTGAATGTGTCAGATGGTAGCACTGTAACACTTAGCTTATGTTTGGGTTGGCATTTGACTGCTGCTTTTTCGGAAAGGATACTCCTGGGCAATTTTCCACATTACTGAGTGGATGCCAGTTTTGTTGGTGCTCTGGATCAGCCTGGCTCATTCCAGAGCACAAATCAAACAATAATAAGCAATTAGAGAAGGCACTCCTGGTACCTAACAAGTTGAAGGCTAATTAAATCCAATAATCAGAGGGAAATAGGTTTATAACCTGTAGAGAATCTTAGGAATCTAAAACGTAAAGGACTATGGTGTCTAATAAGTGGAGGATTTTGGAGTCTAACAAGCAGAAGTTTATAAATGTTTAAAATGGATACTTCTATAAGCAAAAATGTGTTAAATTATTATAAAACAAATGTATATTTATAGCTGGAAAACATAAAATAGATGGAAAAAAATTGGGTTTGGGGATCATAATTTTCCTTTCTGTTGTCCATATTTTTATATTTATGAGTAATTCCACTTTGCCTGATTGCATCAGTGTTCACACAAACTCATTCTGTTTGCTATTTTAATACCAACATTAAGCTGTTTACTTTTCCGCATGAATGATCACCTTTAAGTCAAATCGTTTTATACAAAGTGTTTATGTAGTAATACAAAACAGTAGAATTTCCTGGTAATTATATTTTTATGACCATATGTGCTACAAACTATTTTAGTAACTATATAATATGTGTTAATAAATCATGACTTAATTTGAAAAGATGCATCATACAAATGAATGGAATTTAAAACAATTAGTGTACACACATGCTATATCCCACTGACATAAAGTACCAGTGGAAGGACTTCTACACATTAAAGTATTTATGCTTTAATCACGATAAATAGATAGATAGGTAGATAGATAGATAGATAGACAGATATACTTTATCAATCCCGAGGGAAATTTGGTTTCGTTACAGCCACACCAACCAAAAACAGAGTGTAAATACAGCAATACAAAAACCACCAACAATCAACCAACAAATTGCAAACTATGTCAGATGGAAATTAAGTCCAGGACCAGTCTATTGGATCAGGGTATCTGACCCTCCACCCAAGGAGCTGCACGTTCGATGGCCACAGGCAGGAACGACCTCCCGTGCCGCCAAATGTTGTATCACGGTGGAATGTGGCCGAAGTCCAACAGTAAAAAGTTCAATATCCGGTCTACAAACAGGTTCCTCGATTGTAATATGCCCCAGATTGCACCATCTGATGTTAACCAGATCAGTAAGCACCCAACTCCTTTACGCTTACCGCTCTCAGTGTGCTTCCGGTCAGCCGGAATGGTATTACCCACCGAACTCCTCTTCTCCATAAGTCTCTGTTGTCTCAACCCGGTCCTCTTTCCTCGACTTTGTGATCCCCCTCTGCATCCTCTGTGTGTTTTCCTCTGGATTTCAGCAGGGGTGTCCGCCGCTCTGCTCACTAAACCAGCCGGCATTAGCTGGTTTCTGGAATACACAATGCAACCTTGCTTCTGTCCGCGTGTCGGGATGTAACCATTTCCAGCACTAAAAAAAACCCAAATAAAACTCTCTCTACCAGCATGTTAGAGAGGGTGCAGCTTCAACGTGTTACCGTGAGAAAAAAATACAAAAAATAACGTAAATTAAAAAGTAAGAGGAAGAAAGTAAGAATAGATCGGAACGGCTGTACCAGGCTGCATGCACGACCGGCATAAAAATATAAATGTTCTTAAGTCACTAAAATGATTTGCAGAAATTAGGTTGCAGTTTGCTGAATAAAACATGTAACAAAACTGCACCTATCTAGCTATTATTTATGTGGTGGGATTTAGAGTTGACTTTATACAGAACTTGTTTTCCTGCACAAAGTATTCATACAGTCTAAGGTGCATCATAGGAGCAAAATGAACCTGCCCCCCAAATCATTTAAGAAGCTGTTGGCCTGAACCTACCATAGACAATCAAACTGCCCAAACTCAACAGTTCTTGAAGCCTGTTCTTTCCAAGACAAGTTGCCACTCATCCAAAAAGTTTAGAGATGGAGGCTTAGTAATCGCCAAAGCTGCCAAGGTGATTGAGTGTCTGTGAACTCAGAGCAATGAAAAAAACATTAAATAATAAAATTACCAATAAAATTGCAAATTAAAAACATAATTATGCCAGAAAGCAATTAAACCAAAGAGAAATATTTAAATCAACTAAATTAAAGCTAATGAAAATTAAACACAAGGAAGTCAGCAGTTGCTGGAAATCCAGAGCAGCGCACACAAAATGCTGGAGGAGCTCAGCTGGTCAGGCAGCACCTATGGAGATGAATAGATAGCCAATGTTTTGGGCTAAGACCTTTCTTCAGTACTCTTCAGAAAATAAACTTGTTATTATATCTGCCGCTCAGTTGAAGTGACTAGATACCTTACATTGACCGTACTGAACAGCTTGAACTGTATCAGGCAGATATGTTGGTCTAGGTGCTGGGATAATGTACAGAGGTTTGTGCTTCATCAGGAATCCAGTGGCAGAGTATTAACCATCCACTGCAGTTCATCAGTTTTATTCATCTGTCGCTGTTTGTGATTCCATCCAGTTACAAAGGTAACAATTTCACAAAGATACAGCTACTCTCCAGTGCTGAAGAAACTGCTTAAAGCAGGGGTCCCCAACCTTTTTTGCACCGCGGAGCAGTTTAATATTAACAATATTCTTGTGGACCGGCCAACGGGGTGTGGCGGGTGGAGTCGGGGGGGGGGTTAATCAAGACCGGAATATATGTGAGAAGTCAACTATAAGTCACTTATAAGCGGCTAATACACTCAATGTCGTTTCTAAAAGGGTTTATCTAACGAATTTAATATTGAACACATAGCGCATATTTTCCTCGCATGATTATACTGATAAGTCAATTATAAGTCACTTATAAGTCAATAGCATCATAACATTTTAAGTAACATTTGGATATTAAACACATAGCGCATATTTTCCCCGTATGAACATATAAAATCATTGCAACATACAAATATCACTGAATCAGTAGGAGGCCTGGGCTTGTTTCCTTGCAGTAAGATGGTCCCATCGAGGAATGCTGGGAGACAGCGATACTCGAAGGGGGTTCCTTATGTCCAGTCTATTCCGTAATTTAGTTTTCGTTGCATTCATTGCAGAAAACCCTGCCTCGCAGAGATATGATGTTGGAAATGGAAGCAACGCATTCAGTGCTTTTGTGGCCGTCTCAGGATATTCAGCTTTGACTTTGACCTAGAATGCCAGCAGAGATGTTATGTCTGACTATAGGGATAAGCAAGTATAAAAATGATGATAAACCTAACAGGACTCTTTCAAGGATTTTAGGGACGATGAAATTGCTTTTGATAAATCAGAGCTAGTCAGTTTGAATTTGCATATTCTTACTTATGATTAAATTGAGACTTTTGCCAATTCACTTTAGAGATCCAAGATGAAATATTTCAACAGAAACACAACTATCTGATGGTCATTTCCCTTGGCTGGTTAAATACACAGATCTGTCCATGAGTATAAACATCAGAAGGAAACCATATGAAGTATTAGTCATGTATGTAAGAAAACTGACAGGAGAAGAATAATACTACACATTCATACTGGTGATGTCCAGACCCTGGAAATGATTTCATAACCTTATGATTGCAGACAGAACGATAAAATTTCATAGTGAATTTCATACCTTCTTGCGCAGTAAGGGATTGAAATGATGACACTGATTAAATATTATTTCTAATGCATCTGAATGTATCTTATGCCTCAGGAATGCTAATAGAGCTATATGTGAATTGCTGCTGGGCGTGAAATATAGTGCAAATTCAAACAAATGAAGTGAGCGACTTTGTATGATGTATGAAAGAAGCATGTTTTATAAAGCTGGCAAAATACTGATGGCACAGGACAATATCAGTAGCATGCAAACACACCAGCTGTGAACATCAGTTGTGCCAGCAACTGCTTAATTGCTGGATGTCTTTTTGGGCAGTCCTGGCTCTAACCATATACAAATGGAGACCCCATTCCAATATACAAAGAATTCACTTGGCTCCTGGAAAGGCTCATGGGGAGAAGGGAAATGACTGGATTTACTTGCAGTTCTAATTCTCTTGTGGCCAGAGTGTCACCTTTTACAGATGTTCTGTACAGGCAGTATGCAGACTAACCTTTAGTGTACTGTATTTTTCAGGATTTGAGGGTCACCAGCAAGGACAGCAGTTATTACCCTTCCCTATTTCCCTATGAACACAGGATCTTGCTGAGCCATTTCAGAAGGGCATGAAAAACTTCTTCGCAGAGCTCACTCTGAATTCTCATACAGATTAGACCCTGATAAGATTCAGATTTAGATTTAGATTTATTTATCATATGTACATCGAAACATACAGTGAAGTGGCATTAACAGCTAACACACCCAAGGTTGTGCTGGGGGCAGCCCACAAGTGTCACCACACACTCACCATGCCATCATAGCATACCCATCATGCTCAGCAGAACAATACAAAGCACAACAAAATAGAAGGTACCAAACTACAAAGCAACAGCAGCAAAGCCTCATTCTTTCCTCCCACCTAAACACATACACAATCCCATAATTCTGGTCAGGCCATCTTCAGCCTCCAGCCTCCAGTAGATTCAGGGGTTCACCAACACTGGACCGTTGACTTCCCCAGCAGAGATTCACAGTGCTCTGATCATTGGGCCTCAGCTTCTGGATTTCTGATCGACCTTTGTGCTTTGATCTGCACTGCCGATCAACCTTTGGGCTTTGATCTTCGGTATCAACCCAGCACTGCTGATGAAAATGAATACAGCTCCCGATGAGGACCCAAATTCTAGGCCTCAAGCTCCAGACTCACCACCAGCCTCACCATCGCTGCTCAGTTGGGCCGACATTCAACAATGTCCACATCACTGGCCTTCGAGCACTTAGATTTAGGCTTAATCTCTGGCATGTCTTCGTATTCCTCCACATCCCTATTCCTAAATCCTAACCACACTCTGTCCACAAAACCATCTCTACAAATCCAAAAACTCCCCTAAAAACAACTAAGTCTGCGCTGCAACCTTAACAAATAGCAGCTCAGTGCTACATTGACTGGAAACGAAACCATCTTGTTTGGAAGCTTGGCTGGTTTCCTCATATTAGCGAACCAGATGGGGTTTTAAACAAATCCATAGTTTTATGATCAGCATTGGTCCTTGCCATGGGTTGCTAGGCAGTTTCTAGAGTAGGTTAAATGGTCGGCACAACATAGTGGGCCGAAGAGCCTGTAATGTGCTCTAGATTTCTATGTCTCTATGTTCTATGGGTTTTTCCCTTTAAATGCCAGGTCAATAACTGATAATAGATTCTGTAGCTGCCATTGTTAGATTCACTCTTGGGTCACAGGAATCTGGTCCAACACAAAATAAACCGGAGGCGTTCAGCAGGTGAGCAACATCTGTGGTGGGAAAGGAGTTGTTGATGCCTTAGGTCAAAACCCTACCTCAGGACTGAGAGTGCAGAGGATTAATGGTCCAGATAATCTAGTACTCTGGATTGCTAGTCCAGTAATTTAGCTGCTAAGCCAACGATTTACAAAAATGATTATTCCCCAAGAATAATTTCAGAGCAGGATGCCTGTCAATTGAAATATATTTGTTATTTAATATCCTTCTGACAGATTTGGTTCAATTAAAAGCAAGTGAGACAAAGCACTTCCCACAAATTCAAGGAATTAATTTCAATCATTACTTCACTCTTCACCTATTGAGGTCAATTACTACTTTAAGTTTAAGATCTGTTTTATTATAATGACCTCCCCCCCCCACTCCCCACTGTACATTGAGACAATCAGAGCAAGTTATTACATTTACCTTTTAGATTGTGATGTTGTTCAGAGACACAGGATGATTTCTGATGCACCTCTATGTAACTCCTGTTGCTTCAAGATTGTGTTTATGATAATCCCTAATCTTGATTCCTGAATGTTTCTCATTAATATTCGTATCGGGGGAGGTGAGTACACCAGTTTTATTTTGACGGCCCATGACAAAATCTGCTTCCTCTGTGACACAGCTGAATAAGCTAATTGAATTGCAGCCTCACAGCACTCCGTCTGTGCGGAGTTTTCGCATTGTGACTGTGACTGCCAGGAAGCTCCAGTTCCACTCACCCCTCACCACATCCCAAGCTGCATGGGTGAATTGGCCAAATCGTGAGTTGTTTCTAAAATGTGGGTTAGTGATAAAATCTGGGGAAGTTGATGCGAATGTTGAGAGAATAAAACAGGAGTGAAGCAGTATTAATGTAAACGGGTGGTTGGCATTCAAAATGGACTCAGTGATCTGAAGGCTCTGTGTCTGCACTGTGTCCCTCTGTTACTCTATGGTTTTTACTTGCTGCTCAATACTAAGAAAATGCCTACTGAAAATGGGAGACAGCCCCTTCAGCATGATGAGTTGTTGCCTGTGACTGCAGTGCTCTGAGCAAGCTGCATTCTATTATCAGTCAGTCAAATCCAGTTTAACTAAAGCATGATCCAGAATCACATTATTAATTTAATGAGTAACGCAGTCAGTCACAATCATCCCCTACTGGTCTGTGGTTAGGGCAGCTTTATACACTTCCACTACTGGCAGCTTAGTGTTGAAACTTAACAATTTGGATGTAAGTTTCTGGAAAAGGATTGGCGTCTTTTCCTGTCATATTAATAATCCAGTGATAATGCTAATTTAACAGTGTTCAGACAGATGCAGCTACTTACAAAGCAATGCATTGTTTGTTCTTTGGAATGCTGTCTCTTTTTATAACATTTTGTTGTCAGGCATTGACTCTGCCCACCTCCACAAATCACTTGGGCACTAACTGCAATGATGATGTTTAATGCAGTGCTCTGTGCATGCCAGAATATATGCAATAAATTGAATTTTATAAAAAGGCTGTCAATCATGTCTGCACCACTAAACTCATGGAAGTGGCTTCAAAATAGCCAATTTATCGCGTTTGGCTAAAACAGAAGTGAAAAACATGTCTCACTAAATTAATCCTATTTCTCTTG
The DNA here is from genome assembly GCF_963921235.1 of Mobula hypostoma. Taxonomy (NCBI): domain Eukaryota; kingdom Metazoa; phylum Chordata; class Chondrichthyes; order Myliobatiformes; family Myliobatidae; genus Mobula; species Mobula hypostoma. The sequence goes on along the minus strand of NC_086111.1, from coordinate 26,655,553 downwards.
TGTGTGGCTTCTGCTTATTAGACAGATGTAAAGTTGTCATTGAATAATCATTTGACAGATAAGGGGAAAATATATCTGAGGTCTTCTGAGAGAGAGATTTTACAAAAGGGTTATGAAAGAGCTAAAATGCCAGGGAGTGAAATACCAGATGTTGGAATTCCAAGTAGTGGTAAACCAGGAGGGATGGTTCAGAGAGGAATATTCGGCAGTGAAATGCAAGGCAGTAAATGCCTGAAAATTAAATATCAAGGGGTAAACATGAGGGAGTGAAATAACAAAGAATGGAATAACAAAAGGTAATGTACCAGTGAATAACATCTCAGTGGGTAAAATAGAAAGCACTGAAATTCAGGGGATGTAATAATACAGTATTAGTCCTCAGGATATTAAATACCAAGAAATGAAACTCCATGGCTTGAGATACAGGGGGTGGGGGTGGAAGAGCAGAAAATGACATAACAGGAAGTAGAAAAGTTGAATACTGGGGATAATTGATGCACCAAGGGGAGAATAACCAGAGGGTGGGTGTTTTATAGAGCTGCAACGTTACCTCGCGCCTCTTGAACTCAATCCCACAACTAACGAAGCCCAACACAGATACTTAACCACTCTAAAAACTTGCACAGCACATATAGATGTAGACTGCAAGATCACTGTGTTCCTCCATGGCTAACATTTCTGCAACTAAGCCTGTATTTTGCCATCAATTTCGAACTTCCCAAGTGTATCATTTCACACTTCTCTGGAATGAAATCCTTCTGCTACTTCAGCATCCTATCAATGTCCAATTCTAACCTTCAACAACCTTCAACATTATCCACAGCACTAAGAACTTTTGCATTGTCCTCATACTTACTAACCTAGCCTTCCACTTTCTCATCCAAGTCATTTATAAAAACCACAAAGAACAGGGATTCCAGAACAGATCCCCACGGGACACTATTGGCCATCGATCTCCAGTCAGAATATCCTCCATCTAAAATCACCCTCTGCCTTCAGAGGGCAAGCCAATTTTGACTCCATGCAGCCAAGTATCCCTGGATCCCATGCCTCCAAACTTTCTGAATGAGCCTAACATGGAGAACCTTTTCAGATGCCTTACTAATATTAACATACACTACATCTACTGCTCTACCTTCATTCATCAATTTGTTTTGTCACTTGCTCAATTAATTCAATCAGGCTCATGAAGAGTGATATGTCCCTCTCAACTTCATGATAACTATCCCTAATCAGACTAGGTTTCTCCAAATGCTCATGAATCCTGCCTCTAAGAGTCTTCTCCAAAAGTTTGCCCACAATAGCTTTAGACTCACAGGTCTACAAATCCCAGGGTAATGCCTTTAACATTTGCCACCTTCCAGTCTTCTGGTACTACACTTGAGGTCAGTGAGGATAAAAAGTCATCACCAAAGTGCAGCAATCTCTTCTTTCGCTTTCTGTAGTAAGTTGGGGTATTCCATCTTGACCTGGGGTCTTACTATCCTAATGATTTTCAGAAGTTCCAGCACATTATCTTTTTCAATGTTGACATGTTCCAGCTTATCAGCCTGCTTTACACTGTCCTTACATTCATCCACAGATCCCTGAAAGTTTCCATACAAGTTGATACGGTGGTTAACAAGGTGCATGGTGTGTTGGCCTTAATTAATTGGGGATTAGGTTCAAGAGCCACAAGGTAATGTTGCAGCTCTATAAAACCCAGGTTAGACCGCACTTGGAATATTGTGTGCAGTTGTGATCAGCTTATCATAGGAAGGATGTGGAAGCTTTAGAGAGGGTGCTCCCTGGATTAGAGAGCATGACATATGAGCAAAGGTTTAACAAGATAGGGTTTCTTATCCTCTCTGGAGTGAAGGAGGATGAGAGGTGATTTGATAGAGATGTACAAAATGATAAGAGGCATAGCCTGAGTAGATAGCCAAAGATATTTTCTCAGGGGGGAAATGGCTAATATGAGGGGACATAATTTAAAATGATTTTTGGAAAGTGTATGGGGGATGTCAGAAGCAAGTATTTTTTTACACAGAGTGTGGTGAGTGTGTGGAACGCCCTGCCAGGAGTAGTGTTAGAGGCTACATTAGGGGCACATGAATTACAGAAAAATGGAAGTTTATGTAGGAGGGAAATTTTAAATTGATCTTAGAGTTGTTTAAAAGGACAGCACCACATAGTGGGCCAAGGGAACTCTATAATACTGCAATGTTCTGGTTTTAAGTTCTCGGGTTGTTCTGCAACCGCGGTGCTATCCTTAATTAATAATACCACTTCCCCACCTCTTTTACCTCCCTCCCTGTCTCTTTAAAACATTTAATTAGATTAGATTAGATTAGATTAGATTATGAGGACACTCAGTCCTCATTTATTGTCATTTAGAAATGCATGCATTAAGAAATGATACAACATTCCTCCAGAGTAATATCACAAAAAAAAACAAAACAAACCAAAGACTAACACTGACGAGACCACATAATTATAGCATATAGTTACAGCAGTGAAAAGCAATACCACAATTTGATAAAGAGCAGACCATGGGCACGGTAAAAAAAAAGTCTCAAAGTTCCGATAGTCCCTGATGGCAGGCGGCAGAAGGACAAACTCCCCCTGCCATAAACCTCCAGGCACCAACAACTGTCAATACATTGGAAGCACCCGACCACAGCCGACTCTGACTCCGTCCAAAAACTTTGCACCTCCAACCAGCCCTTTGACACCAAGCACCGAGCACCATCTCTGCCGAGCACTTCGACCCTGTCCCAGCCGCCGAGCAATGTTTCTCCAGATGTTCCTCTGTTCTCTCATGTCTGTCTCCATCAAATCAGGATTGTGCACGGCACCCTACTTGACAGATAACAGATATCATTCACTGGATTGGCCGCGCAAGTTGTGTGGTGCCGCTATCTTCGCCTCCTCCATTATCACAGAATATTAGCAGCCCTTGTGACAACCAAGTGTCTGTAATGGCCACAATGTCATAGTTCCATGTATTGACCCATGGTCTAAGTTTATCACCCTTGTTCCTGATATTTCTTGCATTGAAATAGATACATTTCAACTCACCCAATTGAAAGCATTTATGCCCTATCCATTGCCTAAACTTCCTCATGGTCTCTCTATACACCAATCTACCTTTGCACCAACTGCCCCATCTGATGACATACCACTCCAGTTCCCATTCCCCTGCCAAACTAGCTTAAACCCTCCCCAACAGCTTTAGCAAGCCTGATCATTAGGTTATTGCCCCACCCCCTCAAGTTCAAGTGTAACTTCTTCCACTTGTACAGACTATAAACTCCCCAGAAGGGTTTCCAATAATCCACAAATCTGAAACCCTGCCCCTGCATCAATTCTTCAGCTTCATATTCAGCAGTGAAACCATCCTATTCTTACCCGCACTGGCATGTGGCACAAGCAGCAATACAAAGATTATTACCTCTGAGGTCTTGCCTTTCAGTTTCCTAACTAGCTCACTATCTCCAGGACTTGATCCCGTTTCCTACCTATGTCATTGATGCCATGGCTTCTGGCTGCTCACCCTTCCTCTTAAAAATGCCATGGATCCAATCTGAGATGTCCCTGACCCTGGCACCTGGGAGGGAACATACCATCGTGTCCACAAAATCTTCTGATGATTCTCCTAACTAATGTATCCCTTATCACCTCTCCCCTCACTGCTCTCCTCTTCTCCCCTTTAATTTCTGAGCCACAGAGCCAGACTCAGTTCCAGAGGCTTGGTCGTTGCAGTTTTCTCTTGATAGGCTATCTTCCCCAACAGTATCCAAAGCAGTATTTAGAGGAATGGCCACAGGGGTACTCTGCACTATTTGCATGTTCCCTTATTCTCTCCTGGCAGTCCCCAGCAACTTGCCTCCTGCAACTTAGGTGTGATTATCTCCCTGCAAGTCTTATCTATCACCTCCTCATTCCCCCAAATGAACTGATGGTCACTCAGCTCACAGAGTCCTCTATCCTGCATGAGTAACACTCCATTATTCTAACTCGGTACTAATAAAGAAAAAGAATCTTGACAGAACTTCACCCTAGCCTCCACCTCTTCTTGCTGAAGCCTCTTGAGCCAAAGCCTCAGTTCCCCACTCTAATTCTGACCCACTCCAACAATGGCTGCTCTTATAATAGCCCCACTGCTTAAACCTAGCTTCATTTACTTGGCTCTTGCCAAGTGTCTAAAAATCCAAATGATCTCCAGCTCCACACAAGGACCCAAAAAGCCCTGCTTGCTTTATAAATCAGGTGCTGAGCTTCACACACAATTGTTCTCGCACTCTCAGCCTCCACAGAAAGTTCACTTTAAAGTCAGCATAATTTTCTGTTTGGAAGAGGAGTCTCTTGAAGCAAAAGCAAAGTGGTAAGTCTCATAGAAACCAGGAGCCCTGTAGGACACTGTGAGCAGCTGCTTGGTTTCTTGCTAATCATGCCATCTATAAGGCTAATAACACCTCTCTAATGCAAATATTAATTAGGCACTGTCATTAAGATCACAGTTCCACTGAGTAGCACTACTGGTTGCAATCAACAAGAGGTCTTGGTCTTAAAAAGGCCATCTTTAATCTGGCTGTGCTGAAGTTGACTAGGCACTTGCAGAGTTATGGCGATGCAAGTTAATTGAAATTCCATTACCTTTGTATTTTTCTTCATCATAGGATGAGTTTACTGGCTGCCTTCTCTTCCTTGTCAACCATCTCTCTTTAGCTAATTGAGCACAGGGAGGATGTTTCAATGTAATCCTAGGATGGTGGGTAGGTGCAAATTGGGAACAAAAAATGTTCTTAACAACAATTTTGGACTGCAGACGTTTACCAGAAGACATAAAGTAAAGGCATCCGTTAGTATTGCGAGACCATGGATCTGCGCCTGGAAAGTCTTCACTCTCCAGGGCACAGACCTGGGCAAGGTTGTATGGAAGGCCAGCAGTTCATCGAGCAGCCCATTCAGCCCATCGAGTCTGCTCTGCCATTTAATCATGGGCTAATCCAATTCCTCCAGTCATCCACACTCCCCTGCCTTCTCCCCATACCCTTTGACACCCTGGCTAATCAAGAACCTATCTATCTCTGCTTTAAATGCACCCAATGACCTGGCCTCCACAGCCACTTATGGCAACAAATTGCACAGATTTACCACCCTCTGACTTAAGTAATTAATCCGCATCTCTGTTCTAAATAGATGTCCTTCAATCCTGAAGTCGTGCCCTTTTGTCCCAGACTCCCCTACCATGGGAAATAACTTTGCCATATCTAATCTGTTCAGGCCTTTTAACATTTGGTATGTTTCTATGAGATCCCCCTCATTCTCCTGAACTCTAGGGAATATAGCCCAAGAGCTGCTAGACGTTCCTTATACAGAAACCCTTTCATTCCTGGAATCATTTTCATGAATCTTATCTGAACCCTCTCCAATGTTAGTATATCCTTTCCAAAATAAGGAGCCCAAAACTACACACAATACTGCAACTGTGGTCTCACACATGCCTTATAAAGCCTCAACATCACATCCCTGCTCTTATATTCTATACCTCTAGAACTGAATGCCACATTGCATTTGCCTCCTTCACTACCGATTCAATCTGGAGGTCAATCTTTAGGTTATCCTGCACAAGGACCACCCCCATCTAAATAATAGTCTGCCCGTTTATTTCTTCCACCAAAGTGCATGACCATACACTTTCCAACATTGTACTTCATTTGCCACTTCTTTGCCCATTCCCCTAAACTATCTAAGTCTCTCTGCGGGCTCTCTGTTTCCTCAACACTACCCGCTCCTCCACCTATCTTTATATCATTGGCAAATTTTAGCCACAAATCCATTAATCCCATAGTCCAAATCATTGACGTACATTGTAAAAAGCAGCGGTCCCAACACCGATCCCTGTGGAACTCCACTGGTAACCGGCAGCCAGCCAGAATAGGATCCCTTTATTCCCACTCTCTGTGTTCTGCCGATCAGCCAATGCTCCACTCATGCTAGTAACTCCCCTGTAATTCCATGGGCTGTTATCTTGCTAAGCAGCCTAATGTGCGGCACTTTATCAAAGGTCTTCGGAAAATTCAATTACACCATATCTACTGCATCTCCTTTGTCTACCCTGCTTGTAATTTTCTCAGAAAATTGCAGTAGGTTAGTGAGGCAGGATTGTCCCTTTAGGAAACCATGCTGACTTTGGCCTATTTTGTCCTGGGCCTCCAGGTGTTCCATAATCTCATCCCTAACAATCGATTCCAACAACTTCCCAACCACTATCGTTAAGTTAACAGGTCTATAGTTTCCTTTCTGCTGCCTCCCACCCTTCTTAAATAGCAGAATAACATTTGCAATTTTCTAGTCATCTGGTACAATGCCAGGATCTATCGATTCTTGAAAGATCATTGTTAATGCCTCTGCAATCTCTCCAGCTACTTCTTTCTGAACCCGAGGGTGTATTCCATCAGGTACAAGAGATTAATCCACCCTCAGACCATTAAGCTTCCTGAGCATCTTCTCAGTCGTAATCTTCACTGCACATACTTCACTTCCCTGACACACTTGAATGTCCGGTATACTGCAGATGTCTTCCACTGTGAAGACTGATGCCAAATATGCATTCAGTTCCTCTGCCATCTCTGCGTCTCTCATTACAATATCTCCAGCATCATTTTCTATTCGTCCTCTATCTACCCTCATCTCTTTTTTACCCTTTATATATTTAAAAAGCTTTCAGTATCTTCTTTGATGTTAGTCACCAGCTTCCTTTCATAATTCATCTTTTCCTTCCTAATGACCTTTATAGTTTCCTTCAGCAAGTTTTTTAAAGTTTCCCGATCCTCTATCTTCCCACTAGCTTTGGCTTCCTTGTTTTCCTTTTCTTTTGCTTACTTTGGCTCTGACTTCACTTGACAGCCACGGTAGTGTCCTTCTTCCATTCAAAAATTTCTTCTTACTTGGAATATATCTGTCTTATACTTCCCTCATTTCTTGCAGAAACACCGGTCATTGCTGCTCTGCTGGCCTTCCTGCTAGTGTTCCTTTCCATTCAACTTTGGCCAGTTCCCCTGTCATGCCATTGTAATTTCCTTTATTCCACTGAAATACCAATGCATTGGAATTTAGTTTCTCCTTCTCAAATTTCAAAGTGAACTCGATCATAATGTGGTCACTGTTCCGTAATGGTTCCTTAGCCTTAAGCTCTCTTATCACCTCCGGATCATTGCACAACACCTAACCCAGCACAGCCGATCCTCTAGTGGGCTCAACAACGAGCTGTTCTAAAAAGCCATCCCTGAGACATCCTACAAATTCTCTCTCTTGAGGTCCAGTACTGGCTTGGTTTTCCCAATCCACTTTCATATTAGAATACCCATCGACTATTATGACGTTGTCCTTCTGACATGCCTTTTCTATCTCCTGCTGTAATTTGTAATCCACATCCTGGCTGCTGTTTGGAGGCCTGTGTACAACTGTCATTAGGGTCCTTTTACTCTTGCTATTTCTTCACTCAACCCATAAAGACTCTACACTTTCCAATCCTATGTCATCCCTTTCTAGTGTTATATATCCCTAGGGTTCATATTTTCTGTGGACTGTCACTTTAAAATGCCGGGAGAATGAGACTGACTTTTGGACACTGTTTGAGCTGCTCCAGAGAGAGAGAAAGAGAGAGAGAGAGAGAGTTGGAATTATTTGATGGACAATTGATGATATAGTTTCTCTGCAGCTTGTTTTGAATATGCAAGGACACACAGACACACACAGTTAGAGTCAAGACGGATTCAGTCAATGGAAGACACCAGTGAGTTGGTCGCTGGTCTAAACTTTCAGTAGCCCAAAAGGGGTGAGTTGAGATCGATCCTGAGTATTGATAAATGACTTTCACAAGTTTTCTGCTATTAGAACAAGTTTGTAGGAAGAGAAAAGAGGAGAGACAGGTTTGAAATAGAGGAAACCTAGTAACAAAGAGATCGCTGTTTGAACTCTCTCTCTAAGTAGCCCGTGAGGGTGAGTTTGTTTCCATTCGACTATGAAAGTCTGATTGTCACTTAGTTAATCCACAGGAGTGAGTTCTCTGGTGAGGGGAAAACCTTTGTGAATTCCACATGCGTATTTACTCTTTGTCTGGATGTGGTATTTCACTGAAGAAAGGCACCCCTGTGGCAAATCACTGTTGGAGTTATTTCGTATGTCGTGGAACCGGATAAGTGGTTATCACGTTGTGTGTTTGGGGTAACCTTGTGGAATCTACCGATGTGTCGACCGTTGGCTGGGTGGTGTTTCCCTTGAAGAGGGTCCCCTTTGTGATAAACTACTGTTGGTGATAATCCATACGTGGATTCTGTTGGTGTATCCTGTGGCCACCACTTTGAGATGTCCCGTAGCTGAATTTGGGTGTGGTACCACGTGTGTTGAAAGGATATTCATTGTAGATCACTGTCGGTGATATTTTGTGTGTGGAGTGGAACAACTTCGGAGATAAAACCTACTGATATTGTTATTTTGTATTGCTGTCATGGAATCTGTAGAATGCCTTCTCACTACATTCTCCTTTGGATTACAAACATCTCGCAACAATTAACCTGTGCACCTGAACTGAACTTTTATATTACTGTATTACGTAGTTACTAATAAAGTAGAATTAATTAACAGCAAAACCAGACTCCAGGTGTGTTCCATTTCTGCTGGTTCTTTAACCCGTTACCGGGTACATAACACTAATGATTTAGCATTATTTCTTACTAAGGCCACACCACCCCCTCTGCCTACTAACCTATCTTTCCGATACACTGTATTTCCTTGGATGTTCAACTCCTAATGGCAGCCATCCTTTAGCTAAGTTTCAGAAATCGCCACAACGTCATACTTGCCAATCTGTAGCTGAATTTCAAGATAGTCCATTTTATTTCCTATGCTGTGTACATTAAAATGCAACACTTTCAGTCCACTATTTGTTGCTTTCTGTTTTAAATGCACCATGCCTCTATTACCCTGTAACTCATTCCACCGGCTGTGATTATGCCTCATCTCCTGCCTGTTCTTTCTATCATCTCTGTTGCATGCTATCTTTGATTTATTTCTGTTTTCCCCTTCCTCAGCCTTATCACTCTGGTTCCCCCTGCCAAATCAGTTTAAACCCTCCTTAATAGCTCTATTAAACCTGCCTGCTAGGAGATTGGAACCCTTTGCGTACAGGTGTAAGCCGTCCTTTCTGTACAGGTCATACCTCCCCCAGCAGATGCCCCAATGATCCAGGAATCCGAAGTCCTGCCCCCTACACCAGTCTCTCAGCCACACATTAATATGCCCGATCATGCTATTCTTGCGCTCGTTAGCACGTGGCACAGGCAGAAATCCTGACATTACTACCCTGGAGGAGCTGCTTTTCAGCTCCCTACCCAACTCCCTGCATTCTCTTTTCAGGACCTCCTCACTTTTTCTACCTGTGTCATTGGTACCAACGTGTACCAAGACTTCTGGCTGTTCACCCTCTCCCTTCAGAATACTTTTCACCTGATCCAAGACATCCTGTACCCTGGAACCTGGGATGCTACAGACCATGTGGGTATCTCTATTAGGCTGACCAAACCTCCTGTCTGTTCCCCTCACTATGGAATCCCCAATGACTACCGCATTCCTCATCTTCTTTTCTCCTTTCTGCACCACAGAACCAGGCTCAGTGCCAGAGACCCGATTGCCATGGTTGTCTTCTGTCAGGTTACCCCCCTCAACAGCATCCAAAACGAGATAATAATTACTGAGGGGGATGGCCACAAGGGTGCTCCCTACTATCTGAACTCTTCCTTTCCCTTCCCTGACAGTCACCCACTTATCTAACTCCTGAAGCCTCGGGGTGACTAACTTCCTGTAGCTCCTATCTATCTCCTGCTCACTTTCCCTAATAAGCTGTAGGTCACCGAGCCTCAGCTCCAGATCCCTAACATGGTCTCTCAGGAGCTGCATCTCGGTGCACCTGGCACAGATATGGCCATCTGGGAGACCGGAAGATTCCTCGGATTCCCACATCTGACACCCAGAGCAAAGTACTAACCCTACTAACATGTTTTTTATTCCTCTAAAGAAAAGACAAAGTTCACTCACCCACTTACCTCGCCAAAGCCTGAATGAGCCAAAGCCCTACCACTCTGCCTCAGATCACTGCATCGATGACCGCTCTGCTAGGCAGAGTCTCCCTTTTATGCCTGAACCTCCCCTGCTATCAACTCAAGATTGGTGCTCCAGTTATAGCCACTGATAGGGCACGTACGACGGACAAACACTCTCGAAGCTCCCTTTTTAAATAACCACTGCCGACCTGTGAGAATTCCCTCTTGGTAAAGCTTTGTTGACACTGCAGATGGGCCACGTACAATGGACAAATACTTTCGAAGCTCCCTTTTTAAATAACCGTCGCTGACCTGCGGGAATTCTCTCTTGGTAAAGCTCTGTTGACGCCGCTGATGGGCCACGTACAATTCTATGATTTGATGAATTTACATACAGCAAGTGCAGCCAGATAACTTACTTCTCAGCTGTTTATCCAGTTATAATATTCATTGTCTTTTATAATCTAGCTACACCCCGTAACATTAAAAGGTATATTAGACCTGCTGTAGGTCAAACAAAAGCATTACCCCCAACCTCCTTTGCAATGAGGTGATATGATCCTTTGGATAGAGTGGTAACTGTGGCATTAATTGGGACTGTTGATTCTATGGCAATTGCTGTTGAATCTTGAACACTTTATTACAGTACACTAAAGCATTCTGCAAACTAAATTTAAACTGGCCTTAAATAATTTAATTTTGGGTCTCTTTTAGGTATCTGGTCAGATAAACATTTCCAAATAGGTCACATTCTAATGATTTGTGAATCACAGCTAAACCTCTGTGATACACCATTTGAAGCTTATTCTTAATAAATATTTCTTAGTGATAGCTTTTGTTCAGAAATATCATTAGCATTAACAGTTCTATTGATATTCATGAAGGCTAATAATGAAAAAGAAGTACCCAAATATGTACACGTTTTTGGCTGTATAATTACATTAATCTATGAACTGTTAGCAGTGACTCAGTGTTGGAATGATAATGAAATATTCTTATGAGTTATAAATATTTATAACCATTCTCTTTCCACCTTCAGAAGGCAATCATGTAATAGAAGCAAATGCCCGATTTCTCAATTGCAGTTATAGTCAATAAAGAGAACTGATATCCTTTCATGAATATATTTATAAGCAGGTGAAACCTCATCCTCTACTGACATCACAGCAATAACTACCCTTCAAATGTTCTGTTTAGGCAGCAGAGCATTTTGGAACATCTATTGAATATTAACAAGAGGTTCACATTATTGAGAGGTTTTTTTTAAGAGGGAAAATCCATCAGGATAACAGATTTTTAGAAATGGGTAATAGATTTTGGGAAATGGGCTTGTACATATGGTGTACAATTACTGTAAAAGATTAAATATAAACACATTAAAATGGTATTAATTAAAGAGAAATCTTCTGTGCACAAAATCCCCATCAATTTCTTTTTAATTCAGTTGCATGTGGCAAACAGAGTCACCTTGCCTTGACATATCATGGTGTCCTATCCAGTTAGTATTTTTCTAGGTGATCAGGACTGCGGAATATCTCCTCCACATTAACTATCAGCACCAAAGTTCCTGTGGGCTTATCCTCCTGATTTGCTCACTTTATACCTATAATTCTGTGGCTAAGTACAGCTCCAACACCACTGGCGTTGGCCAGTGCAAAAATGGTGACAAATCAGCATAGAGAAGATCTGGTTGAAAGACAGAACAGTGTCATTATTTTCTTAGAAGTTTGCACAGTTTTGGCATGTCACCTAAAACTTTGACAAACTTATATACATGCACAGAGAAGAGTATCCTAACTGGTTGCATCACCATCTGGTATGGATGCGCCAAAGCCCAAGTATGGAAAGGGCTACAGAAAGTGGTGGATGCACACAGTCAATTTTAGGCAAAGCCTTCTTGACCATTGAGTACATCTACAAGGAGCACTTGCCACAAGAATGCAGCATCCATTGTCAAAGATCCCTACCATAAAGACCATGCTCTCTTCTTCTTACTAACATCTGGAAAGAGATACAGAAGCCTTAGGTCCCACACCACCAGGTTCAGGAACAGTTATTACCCTATAACCATCAGGCTTCTGAACCGGTGTAGATAACTTCACTTAGCACAACTCTAATCATACAGACTCATGTTCAAGGAGTCTTTACAAATCACGTTCACAATATTATTTTTTTATTTACATAATTTGTCTTCTTTTGCACCTTAATTGTTCATCAGTCATTGTTTATGTACAGCATTTTTCTTAAATTCTAATGTTATTTTTATTTTCCTGTAAATGCCTGCAAGAAAATGAATTTCAAGATTGTGTATCGTAACATATGTACCTTGATAATAAATTTTACTTTGAACTTTGAACTGGTGTTTCAGAAACAGTGTGCTTTGATTCAATAGGCCATGTTGATTCAAGAAAATACCTCTATATTATTTGGATAGTGCAGTTTCTATGACATCCTTATCATGCTAACCAGCAGTACACACAGTAAGTCCCTATGTGTATCTGAGCTGGGGCACCTTTGTGTTACTGGAAGTTAAATTATGAAGATGAGATGGATAAAAGAACTTAATAACATACTCAGGACCTTCCAATATAAACAGAAAATAATGGAAAAACATTGCAGGTCAGCTTGCATCTGTGGGAAAAGAAACAGAATTAATGCTTCAGTGCTCTTCTACGGAAATGTTAACTTTGCTTACTGGGTTTTTATTTTATTTTCATTCAAGAATTTTTTAGTTTTGGGCTAACACTGGTTTTCCCACTAGTCACCATGCAATGAGTTAAGCAACTTTTCAAAATTGACCCAAGATGGAATTTTTCTTCGGGGTTTTTAAGGAGATTTCTTTACTTGTGAAAGGATATTGCAGTTTCAAGGGTCTATAAAAAATAGATGAAGATGTATGTCTTTCCACCTTGTGCTTCGTATTGAATCAAGACTAATCTGCATAGAAAATTATATAAAAATACAGCCTACATGTAGGATATAATGTTCATACAGAATTAGCTGCACCTCTAGAGTCTATAATACTCCCCACCTGGCATCTAGAGAATGTCAAACGTAACTATTGAAACTAAGAGTCAAGTGACTACTTCACTAAGTCTTTGGTAAAAGAAGAACAGTCTCAGAAACTGGTCTTGAAACCAGTCTTACTACATCATCTTTAACCATTCTCACTTTGAAAACACTGATCTTGATGACATACTTGCTCGTGGTAATGTCTGATGAGCAGAGAGGTGACATGATGCTTACCCAGAATGACGGTTGTGTGATTTTGCTCTGAGTTGAGTTGTTCCTTCTTAATTTGTCTTCCAACTCACAGTAGCCCCTCAGAATCAGGTAAGGGACCAAGTTTACCAAGGCAACTTTGTTTTGCGAGAGGTTCTTGTTTTGTGATATACTACAGTTCCTCTGCCTTAACCTACCTTTGAACAATAAGAAAATACCTGAGTCACTGCGCTGAGAGGTTGCTTACAGTTGTGCCAGCCATTGCAAAGGCTGTCTTTGGCTACTCTTGTAAAGGAATGAGCAATAGTGACAGCCGGGCAATTGCTCTGGAAAGGACTTCCAGCTTGAAAAATGCTCAAAGCGCTTACTGCCAATTTGGAGGAGTGATAAATGATTGATGTTGGTCGATATCTGAAGATGTATTGCTACATCTGCCTTGGGGTTGGTCAAGTCAAGAGTTTCCTACTGACTATGTTCCTGTTGAGGATCAGCAAGAAATGCTGGGCCAGTTAACCATCAGGAGAAGATAAGCTGGTGAGCTTGGAGTCCTCTTGTGGCATGATCAGCTGGGGAAAGATCAGTAGGAACATATTTCCACTAGCTCTTCTGGGCTGAACACCTGTCCTGTATATTGGCATAGAATCTCCTTGTTTCATTAAGTATGTAACCCAGCACAACTTCGTTGTCAGTAAAGAACTTGATATTGTTTTGTTCTGTGTCCAGTTCTTAGGTAGCTAAAATAGCAGCACCAGCTTCAAGCTTTGGTATGGTGAGATCTGTTTGGGAGCAAGCTTTGCCTTACTCAGGATGAATCCAACTTCATTTTAACCAGCAATGTCTGTAACTTTCAGGTATGCAACATCAGCAATAGCTTTGGTTGACCTGTCACAGAAGGGCTATATGTAGTGTAATTGTTGTGTAGGTTCTTGGACTTTTCAAAACGTGAAGATTCTGAATGGAAGAACATCGCTGTTGCCACTGCTCATCTTTATCTTTAGGGAAGGGGGTATCCCATCGTCAAGTGTCTGAAGTCATCTCTTTTAATATGAAGCACTCTTGGATACTGACTGAAGCAGCAAATCCATGAAGGACAGATAGGCTGTTAATAGTTGATGGCACACTATGATGTGTAGAGGATATTTTGGTATCAGCAACATGGAAAGAAAGAGTATTGGTAACAAGATACCATCCATAGCCCAGACTGTACTGTGTAGGAGGGAGGTCCTGTCCAAGAATAAGGTTCTGTAGATCTTTGGCCAGATTTTCAGATGAGAAATGTTGCAAGACCTCAGCACTGCAGGATGCTTGCCTAATCTAGTTGAACAGAGCTAAGTACATCAGGGTGCTTGGTATGCTAACATACCATCTTTTCTTTGAATCAGATTCCACCCTCACATGGTCTGAAATTACTTGGGTACCTATTCTCAGGGACATTAGTCTTAAATATGCTGACAGTGGGTTTATGAGCAACATTAAGGTAGCCTTCACCCACTGTGACCCAACCCAGGTCCAGTTACGCATAAGATGCATTTTGACAACCATCGCACTGTTCGCATGCCTTATGTCCATTGATGGTGTCTCTGCCAAGCAACAGAAGAATCTCAGCAGAAGAGTCAAGTAGGGGAATCTTCTCAGCCTTAAGATGTGAATAACAGTGTACAGCTTCAGGAGTTGGGATTTCACCCCTTTGGTTCTGAATATGGTTGCACTCTTTGGGGGTTGGCAAGGGTCAGCAGACTTGTCCTCCCATTGACTGTATGACAAATCTACTGCCTCTTCTCCCAGCAACTTCTGATGTTCCAGAACATGTCTTTAGAATGTACGGAGAAGCAGAAATTTGAATACTCTATATGTCAAAGACTGTTGATTTTACCAAAGACACATTGCTCTGATCATCTACTATTACATATGCCTTTATTTTTTGCTAACGATATCCTTTAGTGCAGATGTTGACTGGACATTTATGAGAGCAGGATTTGCCTTGGAAGCCTTTCCCACATATTGCTGTGTATGAGGGAGTAGCTACATCAGATAGGTGCTCAGCTGACTCCCCACTGTGCTCTGCTGTGGGTGTACTGGAACCTGAAACAGCCCAAGGTGCTGGGCCTGAATCAACTGCTGATATGTGATGGTCACTGTTACAACACAGTGCAGTGTGTAATTCTTTCATGGTAATTTGCTTGGCGCTCTGTTGAAGCACAACATTTGAAACATATTGAGTGCTCCTTTAGAAAGTGTTTCCAGTCTGTGTTTTTACTCTGAAGCCTCAGCTTCACACTTACCCTCAGCGCACTTAATGTAGCCTCTACACCTGTTCTATCCATGTCTGCATGTGATCCCTCCATGTCTATATAAATGTTCTTCATCTCTCTTCATGCTTTCTCCAGTTACATCTCAACTTCACACTTCGCACATGCTACTTTCATTCTTGCTGCTTCTGTTTTGGCGCGAACTATGCTAATCATGGGCTCGTTCGAGCGTCACGAAGATGCAATCGATGAGCCACATTCTGACCTGACTTCCAGGCCTTGCCAGTCAACGTTGCTTGGGTCGGAAGCTGTTATTATCTTTAATGGAATACAAATGCATTTCTAAACCACAGGCTTATCTACCTTCTATCTCTAATCTCTAATCCTCTGAAGATGTGCTATCTTTTGCCCCCTTGCCACTCCCTATCCTTCTGTGCACAGCCCTGCAGCGAGTTAAATTCTCAAAAATCACCCAAGGCAGAAGCTTTCTTCAGGGTTTCTAATGAGGTCCCTTTACATTTGAAAATATATTGTTGTTTCAAGGGCAAATGCAGGGTGTATGGAAATGTATGCTTTTTCAGTGTGTACTTCAAGTTGAATCGAAACTAATCCACGCAGGAAATTATACATTAAAAAAAACAACTTATGCATCAGAAGTGATGTTCATACAAAATGAACTGTGCCTCTGGAGGTCAAAATACTGTTAGAATACATATTAGAAACTGTTATTACAGTGAGTTTCCTCAGGCTACCTTGAAAGTTTGTTCCTTTGCACCACTGTTGTTCCAAACAAAGCTGGAGTACAATGCAACATGTCATAGGATCTATGAAGGCAAACTTATATCTGACTTTAGTGAACCAATAACAAAAAACAGAAAATGCTCGAAACACCCAGACGTTTTGGCAGAATCTATGGAGGGAGAAATACGGTTGATGTTACAGGTCAGCTTCTATCTCTAAAATGGAAGGGTTTGAGGGAGAGCTGATAGAAATTTATCAGACTATGAGAAGCCAAGATAAACTCTACAGGTGACAGAAGGTAAGTTCAAAAGAGGTGTGCGGGGCAAGTTATATTGCAGAGGGGCGGATCCGGTTCCTGTGATGCACTGCCAGGAAGATGGAGGTGTTTGTCAGGCAGCTAGATAGACATGTGAATGTGCGGAGAATGGAGACATATGCATATCATGTAAGCAGAAGGGCTTAGTTTAGTTAGTCATCTTCTTTAACTAGTTTAGAACCACATCATGGACCAAAGGACCTGTTCCTGTACTTTCCAGTTCTATGTTCTGCATATGCTCTGTGATCAAGGACTTAATATCAGAAATGGAAAAATGAGCTTTACAATGCAGGGAAGGGAATGGAATTCTGTGTTTGGGTACAGATCAAAATTGTCAATGTAACAATTACATTAATATCCAACAGTTCTAGACAGCGGAGAAATAAGAGCATTGAAATAGAAAGATACAGCCAGAGAGATGGCTAAATTCAATTTGAAGTGTCAATTGTTGCAACTTGGCCACACTGAAGATGTGGTCTCATTCCCTGAGCTTGTATCTGCCATTATTAGAGCAATGTACGAGACTGAAAAGAGAGAGTGAGAGTGGGAAAGAGAATTGAAGTACCAGGTAACTGCAAACTCGGGGTTATACTTGCATACTGAATGAGAGGAGGGTGGGAATTCTACAAAGTTTTCCTTCTCAGTGAAGCTGCCTGACATGCTAAGCATTTCAACGCTATTTTTCTTTCAGATTCCAAGCATTTACTTTTATGCTGCAATTAAGTGAACTAATTATATTTTTATTGCACAAGATTTGCGGAGACTGGCGAGGTTTGGAACTTCTGTGGATATATGACAGCTCCAGCAAATCGCAGGGCAATCTAACTGAGCCATGGAAATTTGACCCTTGTCATGAGCTTCCATCTGGGGATACAACCAACTCTTCTCAGATGCAGCTGAGAAGGAGAAAGGGATGAGCAATAATTGACAGCATTAAACAAAATATGTGCACTTTTAGCACCCTTGAGATGAAGATCGCTTCAAAACCATCACTTCAAATATTATTAAACCCCAAAAAGACATGACTCAATCAAATTCCCACTTGACATCGTCACCTCTCTAGTTCAGTGAGCATCTGTCAGTGCCCAACGAGAAAGGATAATGGTATTCATAGGAAAATACAACCATCAGCATCCCTCGGACAGTATTCTGTTTTTGTTTCAGAAATACATTTTTTTCACATCATGTGCAGTAAATACAATTGGGGCATGTGTTTATTTTCAATCTGTAATTTAAAACATTTTCATTTAACACATATTTCCTCCTTAAACAGTACCTCGATGATGTGTTTGAGCCTCTCAACCCCTCAGTATACAATAGCTATCCGACTCCAGAATGAGTTCCTTTCCCCAGTGTCTTCGCTGTGACTGCATTGAACATTCAGTGTCTGCCCAGCATGTATTCCTGCACCTTGAAAGGTGCTGGTTCCCAACATTCACTTGTGGATACATACTTACATGGAAGACCAACATGTTTTGGAGGATTTAGTGTGTTTTTCACTGTTGATGATTCTCCAGCACTAGTTGAGGCTTGTTTCAATACCCATCCCTGTGAAAACCCAGAGGCCACAGGGTCCTGTGTTACAGAATACCTCAGGGTAAACCACAACAAGGGCCACTGTATCCCTTTTCAGACCCAAGGAGTGGACAGTTATCTCAATGAAATATAGCCACCTCGAGGTGAACTTTCTATATGATAAAGATTTGAGTCAAGGTGGTGCCTGTGTAGAATGTTCCCACGATTGACATCATCTGGATAGACCATGAAACCATACATTTCTCTTCTTTTATGTCTTTTTATGTTTTTCATCTTGAATGTGAGTCTGGAACTGTCGGACCCTGTGATTTGTAGCTTGGAGATTATTTGTGTGTTTCAGTGCTCTGCAGTCTCATAGAGGATTCTGGGAGGCAGAGACTGCATGCACAACCCTTGAGGCCAGACGGCTGCAAGCCGATGTTCGTCTCCATTTTGCCAATTAAAGCTTCTATTATTCACCTATTAAAGCAATGAGGGAGTTTGAACTATCGAGGCAAATGCGGAAGGTGAGCGCCAGCTGTCTGCCTTTTGATTGCTGGTGGGATTGCTCGGATGCCAGAGAGGGGAGACTGCCTTTTTATTGCTGGTGGGATGACTCTGCTGCCAGAGCATGTTACCCAGATTTTCCGTGTTTTGATATGGACTTGGACTATGGACTTCTATTTTAGTCTTATAGTTTTTCATATTCTGTGTTTTTTCCCCAATCATTATCATTTTCTGTGTGCTGGGGAGGGGGATTTGGGGGGGGGGGTCGGTGTGCTTGTTCCGTTTTTGTTCATTTCTTTGTGCGAGGAGGGGGGAATTGGGAATTGATGATCATGCTGCCATTCTTTTCTTTCTTGGTTTTGTGGCTACCTGGAGAAGAAGAATTTCAGAGCTGTATACTTTGATAATAAATGAACCTTTGAACCTTTAGATGTATGTGAATGATGTAATGGAGGATTCTTCCTACCAACTGCCAAACAAGAACTTAGAACCTGCTTGGAAGTTGTGGTGATGGAACTTTCAATAAAATTAATCTGAAAGTCTACACAGGGAATCACTCCACCAGATTGACCATCTGCTTCTCCCACTGAACCTCTAGGGTATTCCATGCTGACCACTGCCAATAGGATTCCGCTTCTCATGCTCCTCCCAGACTACCAGATTTGAAGCAAAACCTCGAAGGTTTGGTGCTCTGCTGATGTTTTACCTCTTTCAGTCAGCATCCATTCTGTGGCAATCACATCCAGTTTTAAACTGCCCCTTGTTCTGTAAACTTCCTTGGCCCACCGGGAAAAGAGTAAGAAGTGATGAGCCTCCAATTTATATAATCAGCTATTATGTTTCATGAAAGATAAAAAGGAAAAGCGTGTAAAATATGGAATGTATTCTAACAGTGAAAGACTACCAGACAAGGAGAAGAAAAAAAATCATTTTACTTTGAGTGAAGTACATAACACAACAGAACTTAACTGTAGAGAGGGTACATAGGAAATTTTCAAGGATGATGTCTGGATTAAAGAGCATAGTTTATGAAGAAAGGTTGAGTGAGCTGGTGTTTCTGTTTCTCTCTGGAGCGAAGGAGGATGAAAGATGACTTGATAAAGATGTACAGGATGATAAGAGGCATAGATTGAGTGGATAGCCAGAGACTTTATCCCAGATGAAAATGGATAATACCAGGGGGCATAATATTAAGGTGATTAGAGGAAAGATTAGAGGAAAGTATAGGGGGATGTCAAATGTAAGTTTTTTTTTACACCAAGAATGATGAGTGCATGGAATGTCCTGACAGGTGTGATGATAAAGCAAATACATTCAAGGCATTTAAGAAACTCTTAGATTAGCACATGGATGATAGAAAAATGGAAAACTATACAGGAGAGAAGGGTTAGATTGATATTAGAGTTGATTACAAGATTTGCACAATAACATGGGCCGAAGGTCCTATACTGTGCTGTAATGTTCTATGGTTTATGTTTTATGTTTTATGTTCTTAACTGGATTTAAAAAACTGCATCTATTGGATTTCATACATTTAGTGTGCCTTTTTGTTTAGGAAAAAAACAACCGCGGCAGGAAACCAGTGGGATTAATTAGCAACTGGAAAGGAATTGTTAATGCATGGGCTCAAGATCCTGCATCAGGGCTTTCTGCTCCAGATTCCAGTATTTTTGATTACATTAGACTAGATTACTGTCATGTACGGAAATGTGCAATGAAACTCCTTGCTCCTGTGAAGCTCACACAGCAAACCGTACGCTTGATAATAAGAATGAATACAGCAATAAATACCAAGACAGGTGCATAACAGCAAAACCATGCAAAGTACCCCAAAAAAGGTGCAAAGAAAATGGTGTAGTTAATAGAAGAATTAAATCCAAGAATGCAACAGCACCACTGTTTAGAGATACTGTTTGTGAAAGAGGTGATTGTGCCTAAAGGCTGCTAGCAGTTGGAAAGAAGCTGTTCTTGAGCCTGATTATCCAGTCTTTCAAGCCTCTGTATCATGTCCCAGAAAGTAGAAGAGAATAAAGGGAATAGCCAGTGTGGTGAGCACCTGTTACCCTTCCTGGGGCAAAGCACAGGAGTGGAAGCAAGGAAGTGACAAGTCTCTGTTAGTCTCTTTGGATTATTTGTGTCTCTTATGGCTCTGTTTAGTAATTTTGAAACTTTTTTTAGAGTTTTGCAGCATTTTTAATGTTGGCAATTTTAAATGTGCCAAAAGTGGACAGATGGAACTTGCTTGCTGGGTAATACAATTGGCATGGATGAGCTGAGCCAAAGGGACTGTTTCTGTACTGTGTGACTCAACGACTCCATGTTTCTGAATTAAGGCAATTTTGGAATGGTTCTGATATACCCTAATTCCTCCCACACCCTCCATCCTTCTCTCTGCAAGTGTCAGGATGCTTATGGAAGTGCTGCCGTGGACCTCTTCCAGCCCTATTTCATCAGGAGGACCTCTCCTGTAGGTCAGGGGTGAGCACAGGTAGCTTGACACTGCCTGTAACATGTAATTTAATGTACAATTCCTTACTATTTTGGGCCAGTGCCTATCTTTACTTGCTCTTTACTTCTTGCAGTGCAGGTGTCAATATACTTTGGTGGGGACAATGCCCTTCACACCCAATGTCCCGTTGCCTCCTAAGACTCAGTTCTGAAAGTTGGCAGAGCTTGTCTTTATTTTCCAAAGCTTTCATCTATGCTTCTCCCGAGAACTTCTATTCCCGTTAGAATTGTAAATACAGATTTGTAGTGTTGTTCCTACAATTTCTCGGCATGACAAGGTATTTAGATTAGCTTTGATTATGAGGACACTCAGTCCTTGTTTATTGTCATTTAGAAATGCATGCATTAAAAAATGATACAATGTTCCTCCAGTATGATATCACAGAAACACAGGACAGACCAGGACTAAAACCGACAAAAACCATACAATAATAACGTATAGTTACAACAGTGCAAAGCAATACCGTAATTTGATAAAGAGCAGACCATGGGCATGGTAAAAGAAAGTCTCAAAGTCTCGATAGCCCCAACATTTCATGCAGATGGTAGAAGGGAGAAACTCTCCCTGCCATGACTCTCCAGCACCGCAAACTTGCCAATGCAGCATCCTGGAAGCATCCGACCACAGTCCGACTCTGAGTCCGTCCGAAAACTTCGAGCCTCCAACCATCTGTACGACATTGAGCTCCGAGCACCATCTCTGCCGAGTGCTTCGATCCCATTCCGGCCGCCGAGCAACAAGCAAAGCCAAGGATTCGGGGCCTTCCCCTCTGGAGATTTCAGATCACACTGTAGCAGCGGCAACAAATCAGGCCACTACCTCCTTTAAATAGTTTTAGTGGTAATATAAATATTCTGTAATATGCCACAACCAACACCTAGAAAGTATTTTTGGACTAAATTTGCTTAAAATATGTGTGCTGTGATGAACTGCATATTTGAGAGTGAAGTAACCGAAATATTCATAACAGGGCTTCCGCTAAGATGGTGGCGAGTTCAGGGGTCAACAAAAGGTGCACTTTTCTTTTCAAAATATGTTTTTATTATTTAAAGTCTATACTAGAGTCCAAGAACTCAGCTTGTTGTTTTGAGCAACCGGCCGGGGTGTCAAAGGAGCCGGTGGACGGGTCAGAAAAGGAGAAGCTGGTGGTTGGGATGGAGAAGGGAAAACTGACAGTTGGGTTGGAGAAGGAGAAGCCAGCAGATGTGCCAGAGAAGGAGAAGCCAGTGAACAGGCTGGGTAAGGAGTAACTGACAGATGGGCCAGAGAGGGTTTGGATAAGCTGGGTGAAGACTGTGTTGCTGTCTGCTACTCGAAGGCACCGGAGTTAGTGTGTTAAAGCGGTAAGCGGCGTAACTGAGAGTGATTGTCTTGGACATTCCTCTTGCGATCAATGCTGAACATTGATAATGTAAGATGCCGCAGGCCTGTTTTCCTTGTTTGGTGGTGAGGCAGGCGGCGAGACAGCCACGTGGCCTTGGTTGTAGCGAGGACTAGATCCCAAGCCATGGGCTTGCCTGATGCTGCATTACAGGTGAGGAGATCCCAGAGATGGTGTAGCATGGCATCCATGCTCGGTTGGGGTCAGGCCTCTCCTGTCGGTATTCCCCTCTAGTGTTTTACCGGTGGAATGACAGGATGGATTGCCGGGAGCTGTACCTGCATGTCGCTCTAGGTCTTGGACTACACGTGTGATTTCTTGCATAACAATGTGTGTATCATTTCTTTCTCTTGCTATTTTGAATGTACACTATGCGCCTTGGCCCCAGAGGAATGTTGTCTCGCTCGACTGTATCCATGTATGGTTTCAATAATAAACTTGATTTGATTTCATTTCATTTGAACAAGAAAATAGAAGTAATTAATCAAACAAATAGCATTTAATGTTTGCTTCTGTTCCTTTGTTTGTTGAATTGCTTTGAAAATATTGACCCTTTATTAAAATGCTTTATAAATTCAGATTGCCATTTATTATTCCTGCAATCACTTTAACATTCAATGTTGTTAAATGGAATTTATGTTTTAAAGATTTCATATCATTTGAATTAATTCAAATGTAAATAGATTTTATATATCTAAGCAGAAAGTGAAATAAAATGGAAGCCATAGAACTGAGTTTGCTGGATTTATAATTTGAAATACCAGTCTCCGTTTCTTCACAACAGTAATTCCCAAATAGACTACTAGAAAAAGCGCTATCCTGCAGGAAGACACTAAAGATAAAACCATAAGACCATAAGATATAGGAGCAGAATTATGTCATTCAGCCCATTGAATCTGCTCTGGCATTTCATCATAACTGATCCATTTCCCTCTCAAACCCATTCGCCTATCTTCTCCCTGTAACCTTTTACACCCTGACTAATCAAGAAGCTATCAACTTCCTCCATAATTACACCCAGTGACTTGGCCTTCACAGTAGTCTGTGGTAATGCATTCCACAGATTAAACTCCCTCTGTCTAAATAAGTTTCTCATCATCTCCATTCTAAATGGACGTTTCTCTATCCTGAGATTGTGCTATCTAGTCTTATACTCCCCCACCATAGGAAACATCCTTTCCACATCTGCTCTATCTAGGCTTTTCAACATTTGATGGGATTCAATGATATCTCCCCTCTTCTTCTATTTCATTTGAGTACAGGCGCAGAGCCATCAAATGCTCCTCATATGATGAGCCTTTCATCCCAGGAATAATTCTTAGATAAGGGGTCCAAAACTGCTCAAAATTCTCCAAGGTGGGGCTTCACCAGTGCTTTATAAAGCCTTAGCATTACATTCTAGTCCCCTTAAAATTAATGCTACCATTGTTTTCGTTTTTTAGTTGCCTTCTCTTGGTTTTTAAAAGCTTCCCAATCCTCTAACTTCCCACTAATTTTTGTTCTACTATATACCCTCTTTTTTGCCTTTATGTTTGCTTTAACTTCCCTTGTCAGCCATGATTGCATCATCCTGCCTTTAGAATAATTCTTCTTCTTAGGGATGTATCTATTCTGCAGCTTCTGAATTGCTCCCACAATCTCCAGCCATTGCTGCTCTACCATCAACTCTGTTTGTGTCCCCTTCCAATCAATGTAGGCCAGCTCCTCTCTCATACCTCTGTAATTTGCTTAACTCTGCTTTAATAGTGACATGTTTGGCTTTAGTTTCTCCCTCTCAAGTTGCAGGGTGAATTCTATCATATTCTGATCACTGTCACCTAAGGATTCCTTTGCCTAAAGATCCCTATTCCAATCCGGTTTATTGCACAACACCCAATGCAGAATAGCTGCTTCTCTAGAGGGCTCAACCACAAGCTGTTCTCAAAACCCATTTCATAGGCTTTCTATAAGTTCTCTCCCTTGGGATCCAAGATTAGCACCAATCTGATTTTCCCAATCGACCTGCATACTGAAATCCCCCTATGATTTTTGTAACATTGCGCTGTACTCTGTACTCATAACAGTGACATACACTCAGTGGACATTTTATTAGCTACTTATTAGCCACTGAGTGTACAGTATATTTGTGCTCTTCTGCCACTGGAGCCAATCCACTTTCAGGTTCAATGTGTAGTGCATTTAGAGATGCTGTTCTGCACACCACTGTTGTTACACATGGTTATTTGAGTTACTGTAGCATTCCTGTCAGCTTGAACCAGTCTAGCCGTTCTCCTTTGATCTCTCTCATTTACAAGGCATATTTGCCCACAGAACTGCTGCTTACTGGATTTTTAAAAACATTTTTTACACCATTTTCTGTAAATTCTGGAGACTCCCATATGTGAAACTTCCAGGAGATCAGAATGTTCTGAGATCTCAAGCCACCTCTTCAGACACCAACAATCATTCCACCTCGATTATATTTCTTCCCCATTCTGAGCAACAAATGAACCTCTTAACTATCTTTGCATGCTTTTATGCAATGAGTTGCTACCACATGATTGGCTGATTAGAGATTAGCATTAACAAGCAGGTTTACAGGTGACCTAATAAAGTGGTCACTGTGTAGACTTAAAGTAAAATAACATTTTCCCAACATCGTTTTTGAATATGTTATTGTCAGTTGAGATGTGCTCCCATCGTAAATAGGTCACTTTACAAAGCCATTTGCTCAAACCCAAAATGTTGAAGATGAAAATGAATTTATTCATCTGCTGTTATCTTTGTGCTCAAAGACTTCACATTATTTTGAGTGCAGTGAAACTCTCCAACAATTCTATGAGATTCTTCAAAAATACCAGTTTGTTGTATCATATTCTGATCACTGTCACCTAAGGATTCCTTTGCCTTGAGATCCCTATTCCAGTCCGGTTTATTACACAACACCCAGTGCAGAATAACTGCTTCTCTAGAGGGCTCAACCACAAGCTGTTCTCAAAACCCATTTCATAGGCTTTCTACAATTTCTCTCCCTTGGGATCCAAAATTAGCACCAATCTGATTTTCCCAATCGACCTGCATACTGAAATCCCCCTATGATTATTGTAACATTGCTCTGTACTCTGTACTGAATAAAGTCAGTTTACATCTACAACTCCAGCCTCTGTATGGCTCATTAATTGTCACAAATTTTTTGCAAAGGAATTCCTATCCTTGGCCTTTCTGTCTCTCCGCCTCTCCTTTGTTCTTTTAGGGATTCTTTATTCAGCCACTCATCATTTGACCTTAAACTTTTTCTCTTTCGATATTTTTATTAGTTTCTGCATAGAAGAATACAGAGTACAAGAAGATATATATTATAAGTCAAAAGAAAAAAAATAGTACCAAGTACATTGTATTAAAAATACAGTTACAATCACAAAACCCTGTCTTCATAAAAATTAAATTAAATTATAATATTGAAATATAATAATTTTGTTATACAAAAAAAATCTAAACACACTACCAAAGTCAGAGCTGTCAGGAAAAGCAAGAAAAAAAGGGGGAAAAGCCCTTATCATATAATAAAATATATTATTAGCCATCATTTGTAATTTTACAACAAATCAGAGGTTTTGAAAGTAACTCAAAAATGGTCCCCACGATGTATAAAATTCTTGGCTAGATTCAAAAACTGAACAACGGATCTTCTTTAAATTTAAGCATGACATAACATCATGAAACCATTGACCATTAACTCACTTTTTTCGTTATTTATAAATTAGAGACTTTCTGCGTTCTTAACTATATACATTTGCTATAAGTTCCAATAAGGACTTATTAGATGTAATTTTTAATTTGAAACCTTTTTATAATGGTTCAATATCCAATATTTATGGTATGTTACTAGGATTGAGAAATGTTCCTATAGACAAAATTAAGAATCTTTGGGAACAAGATTTACAGACTTCAATCTCTGAGGAAACTTGGAATGAAATTTTTAAATTGGTTAACACTTCATCGTTATGTGCCCATCATTCCCTCTTACAATTAGGCTCACATACCTAAAGATAAGCCATCTAGTTTTTACTCGGATATATCTCCTTTCTATGATAGATGTAATAATGGAGAAGCTTCATTAATTCACATGTTTTGGACATGTCCGAGCCTTGAAAGATACTGGAAAGAAGTATTCCAAACTTTCTTGGAACTTTTCAAGGTAAATTTTTAGGCCTAACCCTTTAACCGCATTATTTGGTATTGTTAGAGAAAAAGATTTTATTCTGGAGACACCTGATTTGCATATTTTGGCTTTTATCTCTCTTATAGCTAGGAGGGCGCTTTGTTTAAATGGAAGGAAGCTAACATTTTTTCAAAGGGTTAAATTTTTTTAAATGATTCTGATCATTTTACTTCACTGAAGCAGTATAGAAACGATATTATGTTCAAAGAACAAACCATATTGTGGGTTGAACTTGTGATGTTCAGTTTTTTTCTTATAAACGTTATCACACTGCTGAGCATTCTGCTTCCTTTTTGATTCCTAGTTTATATTTGAATAGACAGATCAAGCCTTTCATTAACATTTTAGCAAAATACAATAACACAACATTCCCTCACTTACCACTCACCACATTCGGCTGAGGTTACGTGGTTAAATCTTCAACTCTAAAGACCTAACTTAGTTGTCTTCCAGTGACTTCCTTCTGAACAAAACTCAGAGCAATTAGGTTCTATTTTCATATAATATTGATAAGTTCTTTCCGGTTCCAGGCAAACTTTTTGAAACTTAAATTGTCTCAAATCCTAGGTTCTATAGAAGTCATTTAAATGGATATTAATGGCAAATTTTACTGACAGCACACAGTTCACACTGCATTAGTACTCATTTTTATTTGCATTTCTGTATAAGAAAAGAGGTCTGAAGATAAAAGATTTACCAACTAACATAAGACCATGGAACTCAGTAACACAAACTACAGTACATCCATGTGTAAAATGCTGGAATAAATGTTGGCTTAATTAAGTATCCAATCTAAAGGGCTATGGTAGTACTGTGGTTTCATAATATTTACAAATTTTACGACACACTGAGATAAAGAGATTGGTAATCTTGAGGTCTGGGGTAATGCGACGTTGTTGTTCAGATTTAAGCCTTCTTATATGAGGGGACCATGGAATTAAAAAGATTGTCTTGGCATAATGATGATCGGGTGGTTACAAGCCCTTTAGGTATATCAATGTCCTGAAATAAAGAAATCTGCCCTGGCTTATATTTGCTCCAGATCCACAGCAATGTGGTTAATTCTTAATTATCTTCTCAAATAGGTTAAGGTATTTAGTTCAAGATTGTCCAGGGACAGGCGATGTATACTAGTCAGCCTCGGAATAGAATAATGTCCCTTTAGCCAGAGGGAGGTGAATCTGCAAAATACATTGCCACAGATGGCAGTGAAGGCCAAGTCATTGGGTATATTTAAAGCAAAGGTTGATAGGCTCTTATTAGAAAGAGTGTCAAAGGTTACAGTGAGACGGCAGAAAACTGGGGTTAAGAGGGATAATAAATCAACCATGATGGACTAGTAGAGCAAACTCAATGGGCTGAATGGCTTAATCTGGCTCCTATGTCTTATGGTCTTGACAGAGATCTGGTACTGTGTGATGATCTGGAATGTAATATGATTGAATTAGATAACCAATGCAATAATATCACGACCAGCCTTGTTGGTTCGTTTATGCTATTTATAATGGAGTAGCAAATGTAGTGCTGATGAGTCTTGCCTCATGGATAGCTGTTAATGGCAACCATCTAAGAGCTGATGTTAACTTCCTTCTGTTAATTTATAGCAATTTTATTGGGAGTTATAGAGCTTTCAGGACATTAGAGAACTATTTTAAAATGTCTTAGAGTTACTATGGGAATTTAAAGCACCACTGTAAGTAGTTCCCTATAATTCCACAATCAACTCCTCTCTGTAAGAGACCACCAAAGTCAATCAAAACATGGACTCCACGTAGCAATACGGAATATGACAGCATGGGTTTGTGCACACAGGAAAGGCCCAAGCACTAGAATGCATGCACATTTACGTCTACAGTATGTGTACTTATTGTGCTTCTCTAAAAGACATCCAAATGAATTTCCTACAAATGCTGTAGCAGCGGTTTCTGTACCAACAATATTTCAAAGAATTGAAGAGCATATGTTTAAGATTTTATTTACATGGCGCTGTGGTAACTTTATTTTGTATCTTTTCCAATAAGAATGACTTACAGTTAAGAACATAACTTTGTAGCGCATACACACAATGCATATTTAGAAACGTCTCTCTGTACCTTTTTATAAATGGCACTTGTCAGAGTTACTGATTTAGATAGGATCATTAATCATTAAGTATTGGAGTCTAACTCATATAGATATCAACTGTTCTGTTTTTGCTCAGATTCAAAGGCTTTAGGATAGACTCAATGAAGTAGAAATTCAATATTATAGTGAGTATGGAAAATCATCTCTCATGGTTCCAAGCTGCTTTGATAACTGGGAGAAAATGACAAGTGGTTTTATAGCGCTTCAAATGTATCTCTTTGGCTGTAAAATCCTTGGAGGATTTATATATATTATGCCATTATGGACCCAGCTTTGTTTCTGCACATCACGGCTACATCCTACACAGTTACCATTGTGATTTAATATTCAGATGTTAAAGCATCAGATCATTCTGTTAAAGAAGCAATGCCAACCCTGCCCCTCTGTGTAAGCTCCTTTATCTATCAACACACAGAAAGCTTAACGCTCTTCCATTTTTGGTTTTTTGCCTAATTTTCTTCACTCCATCAGCTGAGGAAACATCCTTTTTTAATCTTTTCTATTAGATGCTGAGCCTGGGTTCCGGTTTTCTTTTATGTCTTTAAATCCTGACCTCATTAGCAAGGTTTTCAGAACTGCATATCTCCTTATGTAACATTGTCAAACTTCTTGCTTGATAACTTTGCTATGAAGTTGACATGGAATGTTGATTATATTCAAGCTATTATACGATTGTAAAATGTTTTAATTTTATCAAATAAGTACTTCAAGATTTATTATCAAGTTCTTTAAAACATTTCAGATTGGAAAAATATCGTGGACAAGTTCCTAGAACAAGTATTTATATTACGAAACATTAGTATCATTTAGGCATGTCATTATGCAGTATTACTATATCATTTATAACATATTGGATATCTGTATAATATGCTGTGTTAATTTATGAAAGCTCTTCACAGATGTGTAGGGTGCTGGGTATTTAATATATCAGTAATACTTGAGTAATATTTTCTATATTGTTTGATTAAGCATTCTTTGCTTTTTAAATCTTTATGATTATATGTTATTTTTATATTATAAAATATGTTAAAATTATATTTTAAATTTCCACACATAGACTGGGAAGCCCATTCTGTAAAAAGGCTGGATGGTTTGGAGTTTGTAAAATATGTGCAGGATAGTTTTTTGAAGCAATACATAGAGGTACCAACTAGAGAAGGGGCAGCGTTGGATCTTCTGTTAGGGAATGAGACAGGGCAGGTGACGGAGGTATTTGTTGGGGAGCACTTCGGGTCCAATGATCACAATACAATTAGTTTCAGTATAATTATGGAGAAAGATAGGACTGGATTTAGGATTGAGATTTTTGATTGGAGAAAGGCTAACTTTGAAGAGATGCAAAAGGATTTAGAAGGAGTGGATTGGGACAATTTGTTTTATGGGAAGGATATAACAGAGAAATGGAGGACATTTAAAGGTGAAATTTTGAGGGTTCAGAATCTTTATGTTCCTGTTAGGTTGATTGGCAAGGTTAAAAGTTTGAGAGAGCCATGGTTTTCAAGAGGTACTGGAAACTTGGTTCAGAAGAAGAGATGGATCGTCAATAAATATAGGCAGCTTGGAGTTAATGAGGTACTTGAGGAATATAAAGAATGTAAAAAGAATTTTAAGAAAAAAATTAGAAAAGCTAAAAGAAGATACCAGGCTGCTTTGGCAAGTAAGGTGAAAATAAAGCCAAAGGGTTCCTACTGTTATGTTAGTGGCAAAAGGATAGTGAGGGATAAAATTGGCCCCTTGGAGAATCAGAGTGGATGGCTATGTGCGGAGCCAAAAGAGATGGGGGAGATTTTGAACAATTTCTTTTCTTTGGTATTCACTAAGGAGAAGGATATTGAATTGTGTAAGGTAAAGGAAACAAGTAGGGTAGTTATGGAAAGTATGACAATTAAAGAAGAGGAAGTACTGGCACTTTTAAGGAATATAAAAGTGGGTAAGTCTCCGGGTCTGGACAAGATATTCCCTAGGACTTTGAGGGAAGTTAGTGTAGAAATAACAGGGCCTCTGACAGAAATATTTCAAATGTCATTAGAAACGGAAATGGTGCTGGAGGATTGGCGTATTGCTCATGTTTTTCCATTGTTTAAAAAGGGTTCTAAGAGTACACCTGGCAATTATCGGCCTGTGAGTTTGACGTCAGTAGTGGATAAATTGGTGGAAAGTATTCTTAGAGATGGTATATATAATTTTCTGGATAGACAGAGTCTGATTAGAAACAGACAACATGAATTTGTGCCTGGAAGGTCATGTTTGACAAATCTTATTGAATTTTTTGATGAGGTTACTAAGAAAATTGACGAGGGTAAAATGGTGGATGTTGTCTATATGGACTTCAGTAAGGCCTTTGACAAGGTTCCACATGGAAGGTTAGTTAGGAAGGTTCAATCGTTAGGTATTAATATGAAAGTAGTAAAATGGATCCAGCAGTGGCTAGATGGGAGATGCCAGAGAGCAGTGGTGGATAACTGTGTGTCAGATTGGAGGATGGTGTGTAGTGGTGTGCCTCAGGGATCTGTACTGGGTCCAATGTTGTTTGTAATATATATTAATGATCTGGATGATGGGGTGGTAAATTGGATTAGTAAGTATGCAGATGATACTAAGATAGGTGGTGTTGTGGATGATAAGGAAGGTTTTCAAAACTTGCAGATAGATTCAGGACAGTTAGAAGAGTGGGCTGAAAGATGGCAGATGGAGTTTAATGCTGAAAAATGTGAGGTGCTACATTTTGGTAGAACTAATCAAAATAGGACATACATGGTAAATGGTAGGGCATTAAAGAATGCTTTAGAATAGAGGGATCTAGGAATAATGGTGCATAGTTCCCTAAAGATGGTATCTCATGTGGATAGTGTGGCAAAGAAAGGTTTTGGTTTGCTGGCTTTTATTAATCAAAGCATTGAGTATAGGAGTTGGGATGTAATGTTGAATTTGTATAAGGCATTGGTAAAGCCAAACCTGTAGTATTGTGTACAGTTCTGGTCACTGAATTATAGGAATGATGTCAATAAAATTGAGAGAGTACAGAGGAAGTTTACTAAAATGTTGCCTGGGTTTCATCTCCGAAGTTACAGAGAAAGGTTGAACAAGTTAGGTCTTTATTCTTTGGAGCGTAGAAGGTTGAGGGGGGATTTGATAGAGGTGTTTAAAATTATGAGGGGGATTGATAGAGTTGATGTGGTTAGACTTTTTCCATTGAGAGTGGGGAAGATTCAAACAAGAGGTCAAAAGTTTAGGGGTAACATGAGGGGGAACTTCTTTACTCAGAGAGTGGTGGCTGTGTGGAATGAGCTTCCAGCAGAAGTGGTTGAGGCAGGCTCTATGTTGTTGTTTAAAGTTAAATTGGATAGATATATAGACAGGAAAGGAATGGAGAGTTATGGGCTGAGTGCAGGTTGGTGGGAATAGGATAGGGTAAGAGTTCAGCATGGACTAGAAGGGCCGAGATGGCCTGTTTCCGTGCTGTCATTGTTATATGGTTATATGGTTATATGTACAAAGTACATGGGTAATCCCTGGCACTCCTGTGTTTTTATTTTGATTTGTTTTAGCGTTACAAAAAATGACACTGATGAGAAGTATAGTTAAAACGAATGTGAATCGACTGCCTACCTGTTGAAATGCAATGAGACATTTGAGTTTAAAAACAGTGCCGTGAGAAACGGTTGAGTTAGAAAAAAAGTGTAGAAGGTATTTTTTTCTGCTCAAGTAAGAAAGTCGGTCAAGTTAAAGAAAAGGTCAGAAACTGAATGAATTCACGGACTCATAAACAGTAAGTACCAGGTGATAATAATCATAAATTAAGCTGCAGTTTCAGAAAGTGCACTAACCTGATTATGACGAGTGTCACAGGACTGAGTAGCCTTGAGATTTACAATGTGAACATTAACAATGGACAAACAATGTGGCTTATCTTGGAAGTCAACAGTAAACTAATTAAACATAATTGGACACTGGCTCAGCTGTTTCAGTCATTCCACAAAACAAGTTAGAAAAGCATTTCAAAGATACTAAACTGACAACTGCAAATACCCAGCTAAGAATTTATATTGGAGAAAAGTTAATTTCTGGGGGGGGTGACATTTGTAACAGTAGAATACAGCAACCAGCAAGCCATATTGGGCTTGTATGTGGTAAATAAAAAACAGGAGGGTCGTCAATGTGAGGACATGAGAGGCTGAGACAACTTAACTAGAGATCCATCCACCAATTGCATGCCACATCCCCAGCAACAGAGTCAACCATAAGCCAATTAAGAAAGGTACTGGATGACGCCATAGCTGTCCCCATACCGTACCTCGTGAACCGCTGCCAGCAGGACCATGCTGCTCAAAGGAAGCATGAAATTGATGAAAGCAATGGTCTGACCGCACAGTTTTTGCCCACAACATTTCTGAGAAAGCTTCTGATATATTAATCAGGCAGTTATTTGTGAAAGGTGGCTTGCTTTTAAGTTGGAAGGGAGTTCAAGGAGCTTCAGAAAAGTGGCAAGCATTCCACTTTTTTGGGTGTAAAGAACCAGAATCTACTCTGCCTGCATTAAGGTTATTGTATGAACTTCAAATTCGGAGACAAAAAGCTGCTTGTAAAAGGAGATGCAAAGACCAAAGCCCAGCTAGATAAATAGAAGGCCAAAAAGAAGGGAGCCTATGGAGGTACAAAGCAGAGGATTTCTCAGATAATGCTGTGGCTATCTATATAGTATTTGTATTATATAGTATACTGTATGCGTAGTATATGGTGGGCACATGGCCAAGTGGTTAAGGCATTCGACTAGCGACCTGAAGGTCGTGAGTTCGAGCCCCAGACAAGGAAGCGTGTTGTGTCCTTGAGCAAGGCACTTAAACACACAGTGCTGTGCGATGACATTGGTGCCAAGCTGTATCGGCCCTTGCCCTTCCCTTGGACAACATCGGTGTCGTAGAGAGGGGAGACTTGCAGAATGGGCAACTGCTGGTCTTCCATACAACCTTGCCCAGGCCTGCACCTTGGAGAGTGAAGACTTTCCAGGCGCAGATCCATGGTCTCTCAAGGCTAACAGATGTCTTTCTTTTCATAGTACAGTATATGCACATATATAATTTGAGATGCATCCTACATTGAGTTGGAGTTTATAGCTAAGCATGGAGTAGTGTTGTGTATTTAATATATCAGTAATATTTGAGGAATATTACAAACATATAGCTTGATTAAGTATTTTTTGTTGTTTAAATAACTTATTATGATTATATATATGAAGAACATGAATGGTATATACATCATACCAACATGTAATATTTGCTCTCCTTTTTAAAATAAGAAACAAAGTTACACTTGCATTCCTGGCTCCTTTATTTTTATTTCAATTAGTTTTTTATGATTTGAAGTTACAAAATGTGTGGATTTAATTACATTGTGCTAAGTTGGATTTAATATTTTCTAAAGTGATATGAATGTGCAATTGCTTCCTCTAAAGTTTGAATAAAATAATTTTGAGATGACCTACACAGATTTCCAATCCTTGTTCATTTCACCTTGCCTTCAGTATTAAACAGCTGTTCTTAGGTTTATCTGGTTATTTTGATGTGATTCAGTCCTTTTTGCGGATCAAACTGGGACATTTAAGAAACTCTTAGATAAGCACATGGATGATAGAAAAATAGAGGGCTATGTAGGAGGAGAGGGTTAGATTAATCTTAGAGTAGGTTAAAAGGTTGGCCAACACTGTGGGTCAGAGGGCCTGTATGGGTGGTAATGTTCTAAATGATATGCTCCTTATTCCTCATATCAAAGCAAAGTGATAAGTTATTTAATTATTCTTGCCCTTATCTTTTACTTTCTGCACAATCCCTATATTCAGTGTTTTCCTTGACTCTGTATGTGCAGTTCATCTGTTCATCTTCAGCACTTTAGATTTCATCAAGAATCATTCATCTGAAGCACAAACTGTTTTCTCTCCACAAATGATTTTTGACCTCTGGAATTCCAGTATTCCCTGTTCATATTTCAGCCTGTTTGTGCAATGAATGTGTTTGTGTCTATCACTTCAACCTACAGATATTGAAAGTGAGCACTCCAGCAACTCAACACTTATTTGTGACTGGTTAAAATGTTTCATGCTCTGGATGGGATATTCTTGTGAAAATTTTCCACATTGTAGGTTAACTGCTAAGGTTACATTGGTACAGGTTGACACAGGGTAATGGGAAGTTCTGGAGAATAAGAACTATAGCTGGGCTGTTATCTGGTCTAAAATCCATTAACCTCATGCTGGTGGAGATCTCAAGAAGAACCTGAGATGGATTATCTACTTGGAACATCTGTCTAAACATGGTTGCACATTCTTTGGCCTTTAGACTCACAAGATGGACCCTGTCCTTTTTAAGGATGGAAGCATTCTTGGAAACAGTTCCGGTTACCTTTTTAATTGTCGATGATTACTCAAAACTTAGTGCAATGGAAAACAGTGATTGTAGGATCATGAAACTCTCATAGCAAACTATTTTGTCTGTTTTGCATGCAACAGACACAATATAGTGTCGTCACTTGATACCACTCCTACATATACTTCTCAACAAACCAGGCTTAACCCTTGGCAAGATCATAATAGAAAACTGAGGAATGTGCTGGGTATTGAAGTTACAAATTGCAGTAGTGTACATTTCCACACAACTGACATTCCTAGTTTTGAGCTGTCAGGTCTATTCTGAGTCCCTCACATTTGGCATAGTAGTTGGTCTACACCACACTTTCATGGGTGCTGAACACAAAGATCTGCAGTGGTTGGATTTTGATTAAACATAAATTTGAGTCCTATAGCAGACCTATAAACATTCGTTACATCCAGAAAACTGAAATAACAAGGTGCTGTTTTGTCATGTAGTACTCCAAATGTTAATATGTGTATAACACTTTCTTTGTTTGAGTATCGACTTACAGGGTGTTAGCAGTCCACTTCCTAACAATTTCTATGCTTGGTAATCACTTTCAATTGTCTATTCCTTTGCCTCAATAAATCCATTTATATCTTGATCAGTAGGCTTTTCTCTGGTCCTTTTCAAACTTTGTGCTAATGTATTCAAGCAAAATTAGATCAATTAAATTGGAAGTCAGCTGTGCTCCAATGCCTCCTGCAAATCACTCCCCATTCTAAAGCTATCTACATTAGTCCTTGAACAAGGACCACTGTCACAACAAATCAGCATCCATCATCATGAACACCACCCCCCCACCCCACCCCATCCAGGCCATGCTCTCTTCCCGCCACTATCACTGGGTAGGAAGCACAGGAGCCTTTTGGACCCACACCACCAGGTTCCGAAAGAGTTATTACCCTACAGCTATCAGGCTCCTGAAACTCAATGAACTGGCTTCAAATCTATAGATTCACTTTCCAGTACTCTATAACTCATGTTCTCAATGCCTTTGTTTATTAATTGCACAGTTTGTTTTCTTTTGCACATTGGTTGTTCATCAGTCTTTGTTTAGAATCAGAATCAGAATCAGGTTTATTATCACCGGCATGTGACATGAAATTTGTTAACTTAGCAGCAGCAGTTCAATGTAATACATAATCTAGCAGAGGGAAAAATAAATAAGATAAAAAATAATAATAATAAATAAACAAGTAAATCAATTACGTATATTTAATAGATTAAAAAACTAATGTGCAAAAACAGCAATACTGTATATTTTAAAAAAAGTGAGGTAGTGTCCAAAGATTTAATGTCCACTTAGTAATCGGATGGCAGAAGGGAAGAAGCTGTTCCTGAATCACTGTGTATGTGCCTTCAGGCTTTTGTACCTCCTACCTGATGGTAACAGTCAGAAAAGGGCATGCCCTGGGTGCTGGAGGTCCTTAATAATGGATGCTTCCTTTCTGAGACACTGCTCCCTAAAAATGTCCTGGGAACTTTCTAGGCTAGTACCCAAGATGGAGCTGACTAGATTTACAACCTTCTGCAGCTTATTACGGTCCTGTGCAGTAGCCCCTCCATACCAGACATCGATACAGCCTGTCAGAATGTTCTCCACAGTACAACTATAGAACTTTCTGAGTGTATTAGAAGTTTTTATGTATAGTTTTTCATAAATTCTATTGCATTTCTTTGTTTTCCTTTAAATGCCTGCAAGAAAATAAACCTCAAGGTAGTATATGGGGCAGTAGTATACAGTATGTACTTTGATAATAAATTCACTTTGAACATTAAACCCACACTCAGTTGCCTTTCAGGTGCACCCATCCCTCCCTGTCCACCTATGTTCTCAGATCCATCTATTCACTGATAACACCTTTATCTTGCTGATTGTCACTCATCTGATTTTACAATCTTTTACAGTGCAGATGAATTTACCATTCGTAGGCATGTTGCTGTCAACCCGAAAAGCAGTGTGAACGGTGATTACTCTTCTCATTTCACTGCTCTGGTTTGAAAAGGTTCTTTGCCACCTTCCTCCTACGAGATGATGCATTGTTGCTGAGTATCTTCGTAGAGAGCAGGCTGCTGCATGCTAAAGGGCATCTCGAGGTTGACATTTGTACTTTAAGATTTTAGAAAATTGTTCAATCACAAATGGTGGTTTTGTAAGTCAATAGTAAAGCAAAATGAACACTAATGTGTTTATTCGGAAGTATCAAGGCTTCAGTGAGCTTTGAATGTCTCAGAATGAAAGCACCACAGAAAACTGTCTGGAAATTTTGCTGACATATGTAGGGTTGAAATTTTACTCACGTATTTCAGGGTTGAAAAACTATTGCCCATTTACGATGTTTAAGGTCTTGGAGCTGTATAGTACCCCTTGTTAATCTGGAGCTGCACTTGTAGGTTCAATGATGCCCTGTGCCTGTGGAGAAACCAATCTGGCTCCTTAGTCAAGCAGACTACTGAGCCCACTCACCCATTTAGAGTCTTTGTGAATTTCCCACCTGAATCGTTAGTCCTTATCCAATCAGATTTCCGCCGACCTTCCACAAACCCATAAGGAAGCTCAAGTCACAGCTTATG
The DNA here is from genome assembly GCF_963921235.1 of Mobula hypostoma. Lineage (NCBI taxonomy): Eukaryota > Metazoa > Chordata > Chondrichthyes > Myliobatiformes > Myliobatidae > Mobula > Mobula hypostoma. The sequence continues at coordinate 26,617,719 of NC_086111.1, read as the reverse complement.
TTTCAAAGGAGACCTGGGACTCAGGTCGGCTGGCGTTTACAGGATTTCTTGTGAATGCGGAGTAGCGCATATTGGCCAGTTGGGACGCATGGTGGAAACCCGCATCGAGGAGCGCAGGAGGTGTATCTGTTTGGGTTACCCAGCGATATCAGCCGTAGCAGAACATTGTATTCATAATGGCCATAGGGTTGACTTTGATTGCATAAAACTATCATGCTGCACCAATGGCTTTTGGGACTGCCTGGTGAAAGAAGCCATTGAAATAAAACTAGAGCAAAAGAACTTTAACAAAGATGAAAATCTTGCACTAAGTAAGAACTGGAATTCGATTGTAAACAAAGTGGGAGACTGGAAACCTGATTGGATGAGGACTAACCACCAGACTAGACATGCCCAGGCATCATTCCTGAAGAAGATGGCAGAGTTTGTCATCAAAATGTCGGTTATAATCGGTACCTGAACCCGGTTAGAATCCCAAAAGAGTTTATTCACTGCTGTGTAAAGTTTGCATGTTCTTTCTGTAATCATGTGGGGTTCCTCCAGGAGCTCCAGTTTCTTTCTCCAATGTATAAGCTGTTAGGTTACTCAGTTACTGTAAACTGTTGCTACCATGTAGCTGAGTGGTATAATCTCAGAGGAAGTTGGTTAGAATATAGGAAGTAGTAATTAAAACATGTCAAGGAAAAGATGAGTTGGTTATTGCAAAATTGTGGGCCAAAGGGCTTGTTTCTGTGAAATGGCTCCACGACAAGAGCTCCAATGTGTTGAGTTAATTAACAAGTGCATCCTCATGAATAAGAAATCAAATGCATAGACAATGGAGGAGTGCTCAAATTCACCATTGAAGAGACTTGTTAGAGTGTTGAAAAAGACTGTTGTGAGAAAGGGATGGCAATAAGCAGAAATGGGCAACCAGGAATAAATAGATACAGAAGAACCACTCTCATAGACACCAGGATCTGGAGGGATTTGTGAGGGGCATCAGCTTCTGGTTTGTTAATGCTGTCTGCTTGTGGCCAATAATCCCCAAGGTTTGACTGTTGAGACATTGTTCAAACAATATTTTTTCTCTCTCTGTGAAAAGTAGGCATATTGATCTTACTGTAAACTTAGATAAATATGATTCCATTTTGTGCTCAATAAAATGACACCAAGTGAAAATAATAACTGTTCATTTACAGTGTTTGTTTTCAAATACATCTGATCAACTAACCTGGTGTTGTGACTGCCATTGTGACTTTACACAGGCTTGTTAATTGGGATTTGGCAGTAGATGCACTAGAGAAGGTGAGAATGATGTACAATGATGAGACCAGAAAGGAGAGGATATACTGATCAGCCAAGGTTTCTGTTTTCCAGGAATTAGGATGTTGGGGAGAGACCTGAAGGAGGTTAAAAAATTATGAATTTAGATGTTGAAAGATCACTTCCGGTTATGAGTAGATCATAAGCATTGAATAACCACAAATTTTAAAAAAATCAAATGGACACTTCAGGGAAGACTTATTTACCCAGTGAGTGCTTAGAGTGTAGAATTGAAAATGCATAGATCCATTCAAGGAGAGTCCAGATCTGCTTTTGAGGAAGAAATAACCGGAACAGAATATTGAGTTGGTGTTAGATGAAATGGGTCACAAGAGGTGGAGAACTGAGTGAAAGCTCATGTGGATCTAAAAGTAATTGGGCAAGCCATCCATCCTGTGCTCTAATTTCTACATGGCCCTCCTTAATCTAGGTAAAACCCCATATCCACGCATTGGCCCAGAAGGATGGGATTTGGGTTCATTTGTATTTCCCTCATGAAGTCATAATTCTCATGTTGAACATCTCCACCATTTGAGCAGAACTAAGAATATGAAGACTAGAATGGAAAATTCTTAGATACACAGTAGGTCAGGCAGCATCTATGGAGAGAAATAGAAAAGGGAAAATAATAGTGTCTTCCAGCACCTTTAGAGGAGCCACAAGTACCAGCAAATTAGTCGCAACATGGCTAGTTAAGCACAACATTTTTATTTCAGTCAATTATTTTGTAAATTTTGACATTTAAGATTTTCCATATCTAAGGGCATCCATTATTTTTCCCCCTTCATCAAAGAGCAAAGAACTGCAAAGGAAATGTGTTCTCTTGATCAGAGTGTAGATTGGGTCATTACCATTGGTCTGATGCAAAGCCTCAAGACGTCTGTATAGCACCAGAGAGAGGAAATTCTGGTCTTGCTGACACTCAAGGAGATAGTGATTTTTGTGCACACTCTGTCTTCCCTGTTCTTCGGATAAGCTGAAATAGCACATTACTCTGCACATGCTAAATAACACAGTGCAATCACCCAAACAATCACAGTGTTCCAATGCCCATTACAAGGGAAAGGATGCTATCTGACTGGGAGGCAACAAAACCAGACCTAAAGCCATCATCTTTAGATATACTTGCACACACCCTCTCAGCCAAGGATCTGTAGATAGGCATTAGGAGTAAGGAACTCTGCTGATCTTGGATAAAAGGAATATTTTGCCACCGTGTAGCATTTGCTTTGCGTCCCTCTTGAATTAATGAACCCAACATAGAGCGAACATCAGACTTGGTGTCTTCAGTTATAAAATCATTACTCTATTTTGTATTCATTTTTAGTTCAGCTAAAGGTGAATACAATTTCCATTTTTATTTCCCAATTAAAATTAAATAACTTTAAAATTAATTAATAAAATTAATAAAAGTGAATACAATTTAAGCAGCTGCAGTCTTACTTTCACTCTTACTTTTTTTTTGGCGTGTGCGTACGTACGTGTGTGTCTGCTTGTGCATGCGTGCACATCTGCGTGTGCGTGTGTGATGTTGGTGGGACGGTGTCTTTTTCATGCCTTTACAAGGCGTGGAGCGAGCGAGAGACTGTGTGACACGCCACTCCTCACACAGACATTTCACAGTGTTTTCCCCTTTATTTTAAGAAGTCGAGTTGCAATCTCGACACTCAACCCGGCACAGATGGAAAGCATACTCGGGAGCAGACCCGACTGGGTTCGAACCCAGGAGTCTTTGTTCCGTAGTCCGGCGCTGATGTCATTGCACCATCAGCCGACCTTTCACTCGTACTCTTGCTCACCTTCCCCTAGTTACACTCCTCCATAGAGACTGGATAGAGTTTGCATTTAATTACTTCTTTCTTCTATTTCTCTGACTTGAATTAGGTTTGTTTTCTCACTGTGCAATGAAGGGTTGTGAACCTGAACCATTGTTGTTGTTTTCCTCTCCATAAACACTATCTGACCTGCAGAGGATTTCAAATAATTTTTGTTTTAATCTTATTTTTACTTGGTCTTCAAGTCTCTACTTTTTCATTAAGCCCTTCTTTTGTGAACAAAGCCCAGACCACGGGCTTAATCTGACTTTAGCTTTGCCTCTAAAGGATGGAAAACGATGTTAAAGTTTCATCAGTCGTGATGAAGGGTCTCGGTACAAAGTTTTATTGGTGTTGCAGTAAATCAGTTACACTTTCAGACAGTTAATGTTGGAAGCACGAGGTTATCCCAAAGTTTTTCATGTTTGGTGAAGAATGAAGAAAACTACACCTCCAGGCTGACCTGTAAGTGTACTCTGATGACAACCTGCCACTCTCAATATTACCCTTCAGTGTACATAATAGAACCCAAGATTGATGGTTGGCTCTGCAAAGAAATAAATTGTAAAATATCACAAGACTATTACTTGACAATTTAATAAATGAATTATCACCCATTAATACTTTGGGAATCAATTTTTTAACACACATGAGAAATATTGTCCTGCAGTCCAAGGCAAAGCCAATGTTACTTTTACAGGTTGCTTTATATTGTTTTTTTTACTGAATTTTCGTGCATGCATTGCATTTTAAATTTCAGCCTGTAACCTTGCAGGTATCAGAATCAGAATCTGAATCAAGTTTATTATTATTGATATGTGTTATGAATTTGTTAACATAGCAGCAGCATTACAATGGAATACATAATAATATAGAAATAAATAAATAAATAAATCATTGTCTATGTGTGTGTGTAAATATTTAATAGATTTAAAATAGTGCAAAAACAGAAATAATACATATTTTAAAAAGTGAGGTAGAGTTCGTGGGTTCAATGTCCATTTAGAAATCGGATGACAGAAGGGAAGAAGCTGTTCCTGGATCGTTGAATGTGTGCCTTCAGACTTCTGAACCTCCTTCCTGATGGTAACAGTGAGAAGAGGGGATATTCTGGGTGATGGGGCTCCTTAACAATCAATGTTGCCTTTCTGAGGCACCACTCCTTGAGGATGTCTTGGGTACCATGAAGGCTAGTACCTAAGATGGAGCTGACTGATTTTACGACTTTCTGACATATACTCAGTGATCATTTTATTAGCTACCTCCTGTACCTAATAACATAGTCACTGAGTGTACAGTATATTTGAGGTATTCTGCTGCTGTAGCCCGTCCACTTCCAGGTTCGATGCGCTGTGCATTTAGAGATGCTCTTCTGCACACCACTGTTGTACACATGGTTATCTGAGTTACTGGCGACTTCCTGTCAGCTTGAACCAGTTTGGCCATTCTCCTCTGACCTCTCACATTTGCAAGGCATATCTGCCCACACAGCTGCTGCTTACTGGATTTTTTTTTAATGTTTACACCATTTTCTGCGAGTGATGGTAAAGCTAATTCTGATATGGATCTTTATTGTAGAGAGAGAGTGGGAATGGGGAAGGGAGAGGAGAGGGAGCAGGAAGTACCAGGGAGACATTCTGTAATGATCCATAAACCAATTGCTTGGAACTAAATGACCTTATCTGATGTCTCAGGGCTGGGCGTGTCTGTGTCTGCACCTGCATCACCCCTTGCCCCTGGCACTCCTTCTCCGCTACCTGTCCCACACCCTTCCAGTGGCACTCCACCCGCACCATTTCAAGCATCCTTTGTCCCCACCAGATTGACTAAGTCACTCTCCACTCCAGCTTAATTTCGGCAGTACTGTACCTGTCTCAGAGAGTTCAAGTCCAAGCACCAACAGGGAGGGCAGAGTGCTGGGTTGGAAATGGTCCAAACAGCAGATTAAATCTAATTGGGGTTGCTTTGAATCTCTGTGAAAGCAAATTTTTTTAAAAAATCTGTAATTTAAAACGCAATTTCATTTTAAACTTTTTGCTCTGTAAAAAGTCAATAGAGAGAGATCTGATTGCCTTCCTGTTTACCATTCATAATTATATACTAATATCATCCTCTCTGCACGACCAGTCAGGAAAAGTACAATTTGTTTCAACCAATTTATGGTCACTAATAAACATGCTAATGAAAGGCCACAGGCCAGTTACAAGCTATCAATTTTTAAATATTTCTGCTTTGAATTTGGTTTCCCCAACTTAGAAAAAAAACACTATAATTAACACAATAAGAAATCTAGTCTACTCAGTTACCACTCCATTGCATTACTCTCAGGGAAAGAAGCAGAAGATGTTGAAAATACTCAACAGGCTATGCAGCATCTGTGGAGAAAGAGACAGGAGTTGATGTTTTAAGCCGATGACCATTGGTGGAACAATTAAAATTTAGAGATGATCAAAAGGACAAAGCTGGATCACAGAGGGTGAAACCTGATGGAACTCCAACCCGATGACATGAATATTGATTTCTCCTTTTGATTAAGAAAAGCACTTCCTCTATTCCCCACTCTGACATTTTACCTCTTCTCAGCAACCTATCACTCCTCCCAGGTTCCTTCCTCCTTCCCTTTTTCCAATGGTCCACACTTCCCTTATAACAGATTCCTTCTTCTCTAGTCCTTGACCTTTCCCACCCACCTGGCTTCACCTATCATCTTCCAGCAAGCCTCCTTCTCCTTCTCCCACCTTCTTACTTTGGCTTCTTCCCCTTTCCCTTCCAGTCTTGAAGAAGGGCCTCACCCCAAAATGTCAACTGTTTATTCATTTCCATAGATGCTGCCTGACCAGTTGAGTTCCTCCTGCATTTTGAGTGTGCTGCTTTGGATTTCCAGCATCTACAGAATTTCTCATATTTATATCTTACTTTTTATTTTTGTTTTGAATTTTGTTTCTTTCACATCTACACATCTTTGCACAAAATATTGGAAGACATTGTACTCATGATTTGATGTGTTGCCTTGTTATTTTCTTTCTAATTACAATATCTTCATTGGTGATGATCTTTGCATCCTCACCAGCCACAGGAGTAGTACCAGAGGATTGGAGGATGGTAATTACTAATCCTTTGTTCAAGAAAGGAAATAGAGATAATTCTGTGAATTATAGACCTGTGAGTCTTACCTCAGTGACAGAAAATTGTGAAGTAATACACTTTAGAAGGTTACACTTGAAAGCAGATTACAAGATTAATTGTAGGAGGAACTGTTGGATTTTGGGGTCCACAAACATAGATTTCTCAAAGTTGCAGTGAAAGTTAGTAGATCAGTTAATAAGAAGTATGGTATGTTGGCCTTCATTAGTAAGAGGGTTGAGGTAGTGTTGTAGCTCTATAAAACTTTGGTTAGACCTCACTTGGAATATGTTGTTCACTGTTGGTTGCCTCCGTATAGAAACAATGTGGAAGCTTTAGAGAGGGCGTAAAGGAAATTTACTAGGATGCTGCCCAGATTGGAGAACATGCTTTACAAGGAAAGGTGGACTAAGCTAGGGTTTTCTGCTTTGTAATGAAGGTGAATGAATGGTGACATTGTAGAGATGTATGAGACGATAAGAGGCTTAGATAGAGATGGTACTGTTTTCCCAAGAAGGTAATGGCTAATACGAGAGGACATGCTTTTAAGGTGATTTGAAGAAAATATAGTGGGTTGTCAGAGGTAGTTTTTACACAGAGAGTGGTATGAGCATGCAACACCTTGCCAAGGACATTTGTGGAGTAAGATACAATAGGGACATTTCAGAAAGTCTTAGATAGGCATATGGAGGGCTATGTGAGAGGGAGGGGTTAAATTGCTCTTGGAGTAGGTTATAGGGTCAGCACAATATTGAGACTCAAATGGCTTTTACTCTGTTGTGCTATCCTATGTTCCATGTTCTACATCCTAAAATCATCTTGCATACTTGTGTATAACCATTCGGTTAATTTTCAATGTTCAGTGAATTGTGCAGTATGTTCCCACGTTGTACTTTTGCTTATCTAAGGAAGGGGGCTAGGAGAGGTCAAATGAGGCCTCAATACAATCCCACTGAAACTCTGCCCAGATCAGTGGGTGCTTTGTTATCAAAGGGATGTTAGCATGGAACAACTGGAAGAGGAGTGTCCCACCCACTGACAGCAGCCAAGCAGGAAGAAAGAGCTGGTAGGTGTTCATGCTGATTCATCTTTTCAGGCCGCTGACTTCAGGCAGCAGAGATTCTCAGATAAAAACTTTATATTTTCACTTCATCCACCCAGAGCATTAGCTGTCCTTTTGATGTTTATGCCATGTAGGAAGCTAACATGGATTCTCCATTATTGAAGAGCTGGTCTGACATAGACAGAGAAACAAGAATGGACAGTCTTTGGTCTGTCTGACTGTTTCCAAGAAAGCATTATCTCTGCAGAGCTGAAGATGGTGCAGTTCCCACATGTTGTTTGCTTCTGATGCGAGGGGCTATGTTCTCAGTGGTTGACCTAGGTAGTGATGAACTCCAGTGACATCGTGATTATCGATATTTTGGGTCAAAGCCCTGCTTGACCCCCAAATATTGACAATTCCTTCTCTTCCCACCCTCTCTGATGCTGCTCAACCCATTTGTTCCGCCAGCAGATTATTTATTGCTCCGGATTCCGGCATCTACAACACAAGTGCTTGGTAAGTTTACTTTTTGAAACAGTTCCCAGTTGTCAGGCATGTTTGCATATTATCCTGTTATTTAAAGAACTTTCATTTCAGGGCTTATCTTGAGGCCTTTATCATAAGGTAATAGGCTAAATACATCCTAGCACAGGTTTCCCCTGCCATCTGAAGGTAGAGCGTTCCTATGAAACTGTTCGTAAGACGGAATGTCATAAAGTGAAGAAGCAATTACCATTTATTTATATGGGAAAATTCTGTGAGTGTTCGCAGACCTAAAAATAATCTACCAAATCATGCCAAATAACACTTAAAACCTAAAATAACAGTAACATACAGTAAAAGCAGGAATGATATGATAAATACACAGCCTATATAAAGTAGAAATACTTTTCCACAATCATTGCCTGAACTGTTTCCGTACCGAAAATCTCAGGCAAGCGCTCTCTCTGTTGACAATAACACTCTCTCCTGTAACCTTTAAGCTACAAAGCTGCCAAATCATACCAAATAACATATAAAAATACACAGCCGATATAAAGTAGAAATAATGTATGTACAGTGTCGTATCACTTACGGGAATCGGGAAGACAGCGCAGAGCACACTGATGATGGTGTGTTAGGCTGAGTCGTCGGAGTTTGGGTGGCGCAGTGGCGCCCACCCTCTGGGCAGCGAACCGATACCGATCCGCGAAGCATGCAGGGGTACAGCGGTAGCTGGGAGGCACACAGAATATCTTTAAGAAAAAAGCCGAAGTAAACAAGATAATTAATTCAGTGCCGCCTGGCACGTAAATGTCGGCCCAGATTAGAGGCAACACAATCGGCAATTGTCTCTGATCTGGGCCAACAATTACGTGCCGGGCCGCACCTAATTAATTAGCATGTTTATTTTGGCTTTTTCCTTAAAGATGTGCTGGATGCCTCCCGGCTACCGCTTTATTCTCCGCGAATTGGTATCTGTCCGCGGCCTAGAGGTTGGGGTGGTGGGACACTGGGGTGTCGTCTGTTTCCATTAGGGCAGGCAGCTCATCTTCTCCTATGACTGCCTGCCTCGATGTCGAAGGTCAAGGCTTGTCATCTGCTGTGGCTGATGTGGAAGGCTTGCTTGACTGCTTAGCCTCGCGCATTTTTCTATCATACAGTTCTTTGTAAGGATTCAAACCATCCTGCAAATATGCCTTAAACCGAAGTACCCTTTCAAAATTAAAGTCGCACTTTATCATTACTCATTCGGTTTCGATTGTTATCCTTTCCTCTTCCAATTGCATCAGCTCTTCACCTATCAGTTCTTGGTCATGGGATGCCAAAACCTCTTCAATATCATCTTTGTCAGCTTCCACAAACCAAACTCACTTTGTCCTTACTTCGTTCACTACGATCGAAATGCTTAATTATGTCTAGTTTTACGCTAAGTGTAACACCCCTACAAGCTCTTTCAGGCTTTTCCGATACCTTAGAACTCATCTTGCAAACGGCTGCTCACAGGCACGTGTTTAAGCAATGGTGCATAGAATGCAGTTCCGAATCCGGGGGAGAGCAGCTGCTCGGGAAGTGCGCTGCCTTTTTTATCACGCGCTGATATTTTATCGCGCGCTGCTTTTTTCGTAACAGTGAAAACACCTTCCGTTAGCGAAAACAGGGAACTAATGTAGGCCTTTCGTAACAGTGAGATTTCGTAAAGCGAACGTTCGAGAAGCGGGGGACACCTGTAATTAATATAACACAATGTATTTTAAATTGAGATTGGAAGTCTTCCGAAACCATTTTGATTTGAGTTTCCTCTGTCTCAGATGCTCTACATATTGAGATGGCGTCTACTCTTTATTTCACTCCCAACCAAAGTGCATGTCCATTATCACATTGAACGTGTACAAGGAGAACAACGAAGAACAAAACTCTTGTAACCTTCTTGCTTAACATCGCATTCCCATAGATGCCATTCGACAGGATTAATATTCCGCTGTAGTGAAGAACCAAAGAATTACCCCTGTGAGAACTCTAGCTACAGTCGTTTCATATCCTCCCCATCCCTCCTAACAATACCACTCCAAGTTCCTTAACCCTTGCTATGTTTGAAGCATGACCCCTGGATTTGAAGAGCCCAACTCCAACCAGTGGTGACTGAGATTAGTCAACTGCCTTCCTGGTGTCCACAGTTTCAACAGGAAGTTTAGCAGGGGTCATAGAAACTGAGAGAATAGAGCAAGCAGAACGAGATTTACTTCACGTTGCTTGGCTACAATGAGTCAGTCGTCCAGTGGTTAGTGGACTCTGCTACGTAGCTTGGCTCTACACTGTAGGAAAAGGATGCGTGCTCATTAATGGGCTTGAAAGAAACATCAGAGTCCCAAGGGGTTGGGGGGATGGGTGGGGAATGTCAGCAACAGAGAAAGTGAGGGCTGTGGGAGTGGGAGCTATTGCCTTTGGGGATCTGTGTTAGGCAACTTGCTGCTAGCAGCACTCCTGTAGGGACCAGCAAAAGTGAGAGCAAATAATATTAAGGGAACAATATCTGCCTGGAGAGTACTAGGGGCTGGTAGCAGTCAGTTAAATAGTGTGAGAGTGGGAAAGTGAGCAGAAGGTGTGTTGGGAGGATGGAATGAGAGAAATGAGGATGGGTTTAGAGTTTTGTGGGTGTGAGAAGAGGTGGAAATGTGAATGAGTGAGGTTTGGGAGAGTTGCTGAGTGAGGGAGGAGAGGGGATAATGCGAGAGAAAAATAGGATGTGGAGTGAGAGAGAAGGAGGGTTGGAGAGAAGAATGAGGGGCTGAAAGAGAGGGAGGCTAGTGGAAAAGTGAGGGGAAGATGAATAGAAGGAGATTTGGGTGAATGGAAGGGTTGGAAAAGAATTTTAGCAAAGAGAACTGAAGAAGAAAGTTTTGGTAAGGAAGTCCATTTCATTTTAGTATGTTAGGGTGTGTTTTTAGTATGTGTATGTGTGTGTGTGTGTGTATGTGTGTTTTACTGTGTATGCCAGTACCAAGTTCTTAATTTGTCAAGACTGATTGATGATATGCTCAGCCATCCTAATTTTTTTTTGAAATGCACAGTTATTTTTCTACTTCCGGGGGATGGGTCAACAGAGCAGTGATGGATAGTTCCATTATAGTTTGGGAATTTGGATACTTTGCTATTGACACCTTCATCCTAAATGGGAAACAACAAGCAGAAGAGGGCTGGCACAAAGAACATGTAGAAGGTACCTCTCACAGTAGGATAAGCAGGAAGAACACTGTCATTATCAAATGGGTTTTGCCTTTGAAAATTAGCAGATATGACATTGCAGTAATAGTGAAAGAGAAACAGAATTAATGTTTCGGGTCAAAGATTTTCTGACACATCTCCATCTCCTGATATCCTTCATCCGGAAACAACAGACAAACCAAGAGATCTCAAAGATCCTGGAATCACGACCATTTTCAAAAATATCCAATTATAATGAGCTTTTCAGGCTTGCCCAGGGACCCAGTGAGTATTGAGCTTTGATGTTTTTAAGAGTACCTGAGTTGGTTAATTATTGTTTCATCAGAGCTGTTAATCATTTATAGTTCCTTGTGTTTTTGTCAAGTGACTCACTCTTTGTAATGCAGTCTCCTGTTGCTTTCTGCTTACACTTGTTAAGTTTATTTTGAGAGTCCAGGGGATTCCGTGTTACTTGTATTATTTCAGTGGATGCCTGATTAGCGCTAGACACGGGATCCTAGTTTTTGAGGATGTTACGTCTCATGGTGTCACTCGGGCGAACCAGCGATGTTCTGTTGGAATTCTTATGAATAACCTCTGGTCACCATCTTTATATGGGAGTATGTCTTCGCCTACCAGCCCCAACTAGGAGTTGAGGATGCCATCGTCTACATGCTGAACCGTCTCTACGCCCACCTGGACAAGCCAGCAAGCACTGTGAGGGTCATGTTTTTTTAACTTCTCCAGTGCGTTCAACACCATCTGACCTGCTCTGCTGGGGGAGAAGCTGACAACGATGCAGGTGGATGCTTCCCTGGTATCATGGATATCTTGATTACCTGACTGGCAGACCACAGTACGTGTGCTTGCAAAATTGTGTGTCCAACAGAGTGATCAGCAGCACTGGGGCTTCTCAGGGGACTGTCTTGTCTCTCTTTCTCTTCACCATTTACACCTCAGACTTCAACTACTGCACAGAGTCTTGTCATCTTCAGAAGTTTTCTGATGACTCTGGCATAGTTGGATGCATCAGCAAGGGAGATGAGGCTGAGTACAGGGCTACGGTAGGAAACTTTGTCACATGGTGTGAGCAGAATTATCTGCAGCTTAATGTGAAAAAGACTAAGGAGCTGGTGGTAGACCTGAGGAGAGCTAAGGTACCGGTGACCCCTGTTTCCATCCAGGGGGTCAGTTTGGACATGGTGGAGGATTACAAGTACCTGGGGATACGAATTGACAATAAACTGGACTGTTCAAAGAACACTGAGGCTGTCTACAAGTGACAGAGCCGTCTCTATTTCCTGAGGAGACTGAGGTTCTTTAACATCTGCTGGACGATGCTGAGGATGTTTTACGAGTCTGTGGTGGCCAGTGCTATCATGTTTGCTGTTGTGTGCTGGGGCAGCAGGTTGAGGGTAGCAGACACCAACAGAATCAACAAACTCATTCGTAAGGCCAGTGATATTGTGGGGATGGAACTGGACTTTCTGACGGTGGTGTTTGAAAAGAGGATGCTGTCTAAGTTGCATGCCATCTTGGTCAATGTCTCCCATCCACTACATAATGTACTGGGTGGGCACAGGTGTACATTCAGCCAGAGACTCATTCCACCGAGATGCAACACAGAGCGTCATAGGAAGTCATTCCTGCCTGTGGCCATCAAACTTTACAACTCCTCCCTTGGAGGGTCAGACACCCTGAGCCAATAGGCTGGTCCTGGACTTATAATTTACTGGCATAATTTACATATTACTATTTAACTATTTATGGTTCTATTACTATTTATTATTTATGGTGCAACTGTAACGAAAACCAATTTCCCCTGGGATCAATAAAGTATGAATATGACTATGACACTTGGGTTCCAACATTGCCAGCGCACAACATGACACCAATTGTAGTAACTACAGGTTTTCCCCTTTGTTGCATTACGAAAATATTTATGTACAATTAATGGTAGCCCCTTATTAGCAATGAGATACAGAGGGACATTGAAGTCAGTTCACTGAGGTCAGAATCTGATTTAATATCACCTGCATAGGTTGTGAAGTGGCTCTAGAAGTGGATAAGGTGAGAATGAAGGCATATTGCCTGTTTACCTTTACTGGTAGAGATGTTGAGCATTAGAGTAAGGAGGTCATGCTGCAGCTATGTAAAACATAAGTCAGACTGCACTTGGAATACTGTGTGCAGTTCTGGTCACCTCATTATAGAAAGATGTGGAGGCAGTGGAGGAGGTGCTGTAGAAGTTTGCCAGGATACTGCCTGGATTAAATGGCATGAGTTATGAGGAAAGGATGGACAAATCTGGGTTGTTCTCCCGAGAGCATCAGAGGCTAAGGAGAGGCCAGATGGAGGTTTATAAAATGTGAGAACATAAATAGGACAGACAGGTCTCTTTTCCCAGGGTCAAAATGTCAAACAGCAGAGAACATGCTTTTATGATGCCGAAGTTTCAAGTTCAGTGTCATGAGGGACAAGTGTTTCATGCAGAAAGTACTAAGTGCCTGGAGTAGCTTACCAGGGTAGTAGTGTAATCAGACAGTGCAGTTGAGTTTAATCGTCTAATCTCCACGAATGTACTGTATCTCCCTCTACCGTGACATCCTGCAGTGCATTCCTTGTCTCTGTTTTCTGTCTAAATTAAACTATCTCTGACATCACCCTAAACTTTGCTCTAATCACCCCAAATTTCTGCCCTGTCTTATTAGCCATTGTTGCCCTGGATAAAAAGAACAAATGCTGGGTCTCCATTTTAACAAAGCCCCTTATTATCTTACACACTTGCACAGAAAATTGTGTGTAACTGACCTGGCAAGCCCTACTACCCCATCTGTGCCTGCGGTGAAGCCTACATAGGGCTCATTACTCATCTTAGGACCTACCAAACTGGAGTTCAAGGTAACCCTGAGAGATTGCTTAAGAGGAAAGGAGATGAGGATAAAAATACTGAGCAAAGTGTTCTGAATAATAAAAGGAATCTTCACATATTTATTGGAAATTGCATGCAATTGCTTGATCTTCTCATTTCAGAATAACTTTCTGGCTTTATTCCTGTTCCTTTCTTATCTATGCAGATTTAACATTTCACACTGCAATAATGTCCTCTTTTTCTTTAAAAAAGTGTTATTTAAAGAGCCTTGCTACAGTTCAGAAATTCACAAAGTGCTTCACATATCATGAATTACTTTCAAGTACATTCACTGATTTTTTTACGTGACCACAATATGTGCAAGGCAAAATGTAAGAGCACTTGATCTGCTTTGAAGTTTAGTTTGGGAGAATATGAATTTGTCTTTATTTATTTAGAGATGCAATCTGGAACGAGCCCTTCCAGCCCAATGAGTGGAATATTTGTCAAATGTTTATTCATTCTCAGGACTTGGATATTGCTGGAAAGTTTGCTTGCCTTAAGAATAATTTATAACTAGAAAAATCAAAAAATAATAATTGCAGATGCTGGAGCTCTGATCTGATACAGATACAGAACCAAGAAACATTCAACAGATTAGGCAGAGTCTGTGTAAAGGAAAATATAGTGATAATTCAGGTCAATGATCTGAATATAAAACTAAAGCACTGGGTTGATTTGGGAGTGAGATACAGACTAGACTTAACTCTCCCAAGAGGATATCATGAATATGATTGGATTTCAGAATACTGCACAACTTCATGCTAGCTTTCATTGATACTGGTTCTTTATTTCAACATTTTTAATTAGTTCCCCATAAAGAGATGTGAACGCTCATTCTAATGAATAACAGACCTCTGGATCACTCAGCCTGTAAAATAGCCCTTACTCTTTCCTCTTCTTTTCACAAAGTGGATGATTATCTATAAACTTTCATCAGAATTGTGAGATCAGATAAGGCTGCTTTAATACGTGACACAACAGTCACCATCACAATTTAATGTTAACTAAGTTACTAGATGTAATTTTGATTTGCATTCCAACCAAGCCAGAAGTACTCTTAATTTCTTCACTGAAGACTTCAAGACTTTCTGCGTTTCTTATTTATTGTGTTTTACTTCTCTCTTTGTTCGACTGATAGCTTTATTGATTTAACACATTGAGGAACACGATGGTCAGGAGTCAGCATAGCTATGGACAGGTGCTTTACTTATCACCAGATTATCATAAAACATAAAACCATTCTTGAGTAACACTTGTAAACTACCAGAGGAACTCAATAAGTCAGGCAGCATCTATAGAGAGTACTAAACATCAATGATTCAGGCCAAGATCCTGCGTCAGGATCAGAACACCATCTTTAGAAACATAGAAACATAGAAAATAGGTGCAGGAGTAGGCCATTCGTTCCTTCGAGCCTGCACCGCCATTTATTATGATCATGGCTGATTATCCAACTCAGAACCCCGCCCCAGCCTTCCCTCCATACCCCCTGATCCCCATAGCCACAAGGGCCATATCTAACTCCCTCTTAAATATAGCCAATGAACTGGCCTCAACTGTTTCCTGTGGCAGAGAATTCCACAGATTCACCACTCTCTGTGTGAAGAAGTTTTTCCTAATCTCAGTCCTAAAAGGCTTCCCCTTTATCCTCAAACTGTGACCCCTTGTTCTGAACTTCCCCAACATCGGAAACAACCTTCCTGCATCTAGCCTGTCCAATCCCTTTAGGATTTTATACGTTTCAATGAGATCCCCCCTCAATCTTCTAAATTCCAACGAGTACAAGCCCAGTTCATCCAGTCTTTCTTCATATGAAAGTCCTGCCATCCCAGGAATTATTATTATTATTTACAATTACCTGTATGTCTCAGCAAAGTGCAATAGATCCCCTATTTTGACGGAGGAGCTGTCAAGTAGGGCCAAGGTAAACTCACACAAATAATGGAAGCTTCAGATTTATTTAGTTGATGTTTAAGTTGGATACATACTTCAACACCTATACTCCGGAGTTAGGGTGTATGGGGTGTCCAGGAAGGGATAGTACCTCTTGTGAAGAAGGGGCTTGTTGTGTCCATTCTGGGGCAGCCCACTCATCCTTGGGCCCCAGTGGACACTCCGCTCTCACCTGTGGCTCCGACCAGCTGTCTGCATGTGAAGGTGGCCACACTGCTTCAATAAGCGGGTGAAACCGGGTAAGAGTAGTTGACAGCCTCATACCCCGGTGAGACTGGGGATATTCCTGTCCTAACATGTGAAGTCAGCTCTGGCAAACTGGGCAGATGAGATCAATGGTGAGATGCCAGAATGTGGCTCTGCAATGCTTTGTGGAGAGTGAAGCACATGACAAAGCACAGAAGAAGTCCTGGTTATCTACTGCAACCAAGGAATATTGCAGTGTGTGACAACTGCTCAGCTCAATAGACCCATACTTCCAAGGTCAAGAGAGTGCAACTGACCAGTGCAATGCTTTTCCACTTTAAAATCTCTCCCACACAGGTCTCCTGTCATTGTTGGATACAATGGACAACCAACATCCTCTGGAATTAATGCGTGTGCCCTATTTATGTTGTACACAAATGATACATGCTGTGCTCAGAATAATTCTGTTGTCAATTAACACTCCAATTTGTCCCTGCTTAGAATCAGCATCTAATATAATTAGATTAAGTACCCATCCAATTATCCTAGTGCTGTATCCTAGCTATAATTCAACTAGTTAATTTACAACATCATTAGTCTGTTGAGGGCCACTTTGATATTGATTCCCCAAACTGATAGAATAGAAGAATTTCTATCTCTTTGCAAGTATTTTTGTATACAATTAGATATTCATTTGGAACATGTTTATTCATCATTAACATGAAAGGAAAACAATTGGTGATTATATTGTTGTTAAAATTACTTTTAATAAAAGAAATATAATTTGTATTTTTTATTCCATTAACAGTATCAGTTAAGAACTAATCCATGTTTTTCAATACTATGAAGGGACACAGACAATTGTTAATTAGAAACATCGCTGACCTAGATAATCTGCAGGTCTCTGAAATATGTGCTATATAAGACCATAAGTCCATACGACATAGGAGCAGCATTAGGTCATTTGGTCAATCGAGTCTGCTCCGCCATTTCATCATGACTGATCCATTCTTTCTCTCAGCCCAAATCTTATGCCCACCCCTGCCCGCCCCCACCCCCTAACTCTTCATTCAATCAAGAATCTACCAACTCTTCCTTAAATATTCATACAGACTTGGCCTCCACAGCTGCCTGTGGCAATGAATTCCATAGGTTCACCACTCTCGGGCTAAAGAAATTCCCCCTCAAATCCATTGTAAAAGGACACCCCTCTATTCTGAGGCTGTATCCTCTGGTCTTAGACGCTCCCACCACAGGAAACAGCCTCTCCAAATCATCTAGGCCTTTCATCATTCAATAGGTTTCAAAGAGGTCACACTTATTCTTCTGAATTCGGTGAAAACAGGCACAGAGTCATCAAATGCTCTTCATGTGACAAGCCGTGCAAAGCAGCAATAATTTTCATGAACCTCCTTTGAACCCTCTCCAGTTTCAGCACATCCTTCCTAGAGTAAGGAGCCCAAAACGGTTCACAATGCTGCAAGTGAGGACTTGTCATTCTTTATAAAGTCTCAACGTTACATCCCTGCTTTTATATTCCAGTCCTCTTGAAATCAACGTTAACATCACGTTTGCTTTCCTCATCACAAACTTACCTGCAAATTAACCTTTTGGGAATCCTGAACAAGGACACCCAAATCCCTTTGCACCTCAGTTATTTTTTTTTAATTTTATTGTTGGCATACAACCAGCGTAAGAAAATTTTCTTCAGAGTTTCACTGATCTTTCCAATCTTCATGCACTACAGAATGGCACTGAAGTATCATCGCAAAGTATGCAAGGGAATCGGTTGGGTTTGGAGAGGCTGGGGGAGGATGATCATGGTGGTGAGAAGCCCTGAGCTGAGGGGGAAAGTTGTGGTTCAGGTCGATGTGAGAATTGAGACCTCGAGTTGTTTAGGTTAGGGAGAATGCGATGGTGGTCATGAATACATTGCAAAGACATATAAAGAAATAATTATATTTAGAGAACATGCCATTGTGAATATGTTAGGATATCTTCATACATTAATACCACAGCATGACGTTTATGTATCATTCTGTTTAATTCAATAAAGAGGTTCACTCTGTTTCCCACCTGGTTCCACCTGCCTATCGCTCACATATTCTATCCACTCAGTCCCCTATGCCCTCCTCTCCACTACTGTTCCCCTTTGTCTGGCTTCCCTCTCTTACCTGGTTCCACTCACCACCAACCTTACAAATCAGATTCAAAAATCTGCAGCCTTTTGTTGCCTCCACGAGACACCTCCCAGCATCTCCACCCTTCTCTCCCACACCTAACTCCATCTGCTGATTTACTGCTCCTCACTTGGATCCACCAAGTGCCGGCCAGCATGTGTCTCACCCACCCGTTTACCCCTATATACAGGTTTTACACTCACAGATCAAATGCAGGGTCATGAGCCAAAACATTGTCCATCCTTTTGCCTGCACAGATGTTGACTAATCTGTTGAGTGGCTTGTTTTATTTTCAACCCACTGGGGCTGGCAGAGTGGTCACAAACAATATTTGACAGAACTCTTGGAGGAGAAACTAAGAGATTTCCAGTCACCTGAGAAAGCAGATTTTAGTCTTCTGGAGTGAGGTAAATATTAAATTATCAAAGGAATTGATATAAATAGAAATTCAAATTTTAGAATGCATAGGGAATTAAGAGACGAGTCAATCTAAGTTTTCATGATATTAATGAAAATTGGTGGGCCAGAGGGGTAAAAAAAAATTCAAGTGGATACAATTAGTTAATGATGTCTCTGAAAGGCTAATAAGGAGCAGTTCCACCTACAGAGCGCAGTACAATTCAGGATATATATTTCTAAAAGCTTGTTGAGGATATTCAGAGGGTCAGCCTATATGAAGTATAGTCCTTCCAGGTGAGGCAACACTTCACCTATGAGTCGGCTGGGGTGATATACTGCATCCAGTGCTCCTGATGTGGCCTTCTATATGTTGGTGGGACCCAACGCAGACTGGGAGACCATTTCGCTGAACACTTACACTCTGTCCGCCAGAGAAAGCAGGATCTCCCAGTGGCCACACATTTTAATTCCATGACCCATTCCCATTCTGATATGTCTATCCACGGCCTCCTCTACTGTCAGGATGAAGCCACACTCAGGTTGGAGGAACAATACCTTGTATTCCATCTGGGTAGCACCTGATGGCATGAACATTAACTTCTCTAACTTCTGTTAATGCCCCACCTCTCCTTCATACCCCATCCCTTATTTATTTATCTATCTATTCATTTATCTATCATCCCCCTTTTTTTCCTCTCTTTTTTCTCCCTCTGTCCCTCTCACTATAACTCCTTGACCATCCTCTGGGATTTCCCTCCCTCCCCTTTCTTTCTCCCTAGGCCTCCCGTCCCATGATCCTCTCCCTTATCCAGTCTTGTATCCCTTTTGCCAATCAACCTTCCAGCTCTTAGCTCCATCCCTCCCCCTCCTGTCTTCTCCTATCATTTCAGATCTCCCCCTCCCAATTTCAAATCTCTTGCTATCTTTTCTTTCAGTTAGTCCTCACAAAGGGTCTTGGCCCGAAACATTTACTGTACCTCTTCCTATAGATGTTGCCTGGCCTGCTGCGTTCACTGGCACTTTTTGTGTGTGTTATATGAAGTAGAGTTAGCTTTTCACATCTTTGACTATACAGGTAAGAGATTCTGCAGGTGCTAGAAATCTGGAACAACACAATTGAAATGCTGGAAGAACTCAACAAATTAGACAGCATCTATAGAGGGAATTAAATAATCAATGTTTCAGGCTGAGATCCTTCATCAGCCCTTTAAATATTAGCTCTGTGTCCCTTTCCATAGAAGTCGCTTGACCTGCTCAATGTTTCCAGTATGTGCTGCTTTCTTTTACGATTTCCAGAATCTGCAGGTTTTATTGTTCTTTATTTTCAGTGCTAATTTGGCTGCCTTCAACAAAAAGAAATCTGATGTCCCTCTTTACTGCCTCAATAGGCCAAACACAGTTTGGAGGAGCTACATCTCATATTCTGTTTGGATGGTATCCAACCTAATGACATGAACACTGGTTTCTCTAACTTCTAACAATCACTTCTCTGTGTTCCTCAATCTCCCCTCCTCTTGACTTTGAGCTTCTCCCCTATTCTGGTGACCCTGTCAACCCTTCTCTTCTTCTCCCACATTTTCATGGTCTGCCCATCACATCCCTCGGTTCCCTACTTCCTTCCCTTTACTCCACGGTCCCCTCCTATGAGATGCCTTCTGCATCGCTTTACCTCTTCCACCTATCATACTCATAGTCATAGTCATACTTTATTGATCCCGTGGGAAATTGGTTTTCATTACAGTTGCACCATAAATAATTAAATAGTAATAAAACCATAAATAATTAAATAGTAATATGCAAATTATGCCAGGAAATAAGTCCAGGACCAGCCTATTGGCTTAAAAAACAGGTTAAGTTTGTTGGCCCTGTCCACACTGCCTTCAGCTCCTCTGTTCCTAGTTTGCCAGAACCCAGTGATGGTCCTCATCCCACTCCAGACCTCTCTCATGTTGTTCTGCTTGTCGGAACATTGCAGTCCACACAGAAGTTGATGTAATCAGTGATGCACTCTGTGAGCCCATCAATATCCTCTCCACGTGGCTCACAGAGTGCCTGCCAGTCTGTCACCTCAAAACAACCCTGAAGCGCCCCATAAGCCTCCTCTGACCAATTCCTCACTGTCCTCGAGGTTGCAGGTTTACTCTTCACCAGAGGCACATAGCAGGGTTTAAGATGCACCAGGTTGTGATCTGACCTTCCCAATGGGGGGAGGGGAGAGGAGCTGAGGGGAGATCACCTTTCAGCTTCTCATATCATCCTCCCTACTCCACCCACCTTCCAACTCACCTAGTCTCATCTATCACCTGCCAGCTAGTACCTCCCCCCCCCCCCACCTTTTCATTCTGGCTTTTTCTCCACTTCTTTTCTAGTCTTGCTGAAGGATCTTGGCCACACAATATTGACTGTTACTCCCCTCCATAGATGATGCCTGCCCAGCTGAGTTCCTCCAGCATTTTGTGTGAGCTGCTCAAAATTTCCAACATCTGCGGAATCACTTGTGTCTGAGCTCTGAGATGAACTTGTAAAATTTAAATCTGAGACTAATAGAACTTGATGTAAAGTAATTAAAGGACATGGGAATTGGGAAATATAATATAGAGCTGGGACACAAATGTGTCAATAAATGGAAGAACAAACTTGCAGAAAACTAAATTATCTGTTTACTTTCATATTTTCATGGTTCATCCATTTCACTAAGCAGTCCTTGGTTTGGGCATTGGGCATTGATTTGTTTTTGAACCTCCCTGCATCTGTTCTTCAATGACCATCCTATTTTAGCACTGAGAAGTAGTGATTGTAGTTATGGAGCATCTCATGACGGATGATGCCTCTTTTGTGCCATTTCCAGGAAATGACCATATTGCAACAGAAGTGACAGTCCTTTGATGGCATCACTGATGATTTGGAGGAAGTATTGTTTTTTCAAGGACAGGATCATTATGCCACCAATAAATAATGCAGTAACCTGCTGCAGAACATCAGGTTTAACTGGCCTGTCCTTTCGAGATTAGCTGACTTCAGTTGCTGTGAATGGTGATGCCTGAAAACAAATGTAGATTGCTTGCTATTCAGCAAACTCAGAGTTTATGTTGACAATGTCTCACAGGCAACCTGATGTCTCCCAATATCTGGGCGCCACGCAGAGATGTCATTCTCAAAATTGCCTTAAATTACAATGTAACCAAAAACAATGAAGAAAGTCTGTTTTCTCTATCAGCAATCATAAGGAGACCTAAACTCTAATTAACTATTTATATTTAATGACGTTCTAGAGCTAGAAGCCTTATCATGTATCAGGGGAAGTATAATAAATATACAGGCATCTGAAAACTAAGATCCTGCTCTCTTCACGCTGTTGTGATTGGAAAGGAGGTACAGGAGTTATTACCCTATAACCATCAGGCTCCTAAAAACTAGCATGCATATCTTCACTCACCTGAACATTGAAGTGATTCCACAACCTATAGACTCACTTTCAAGGACTCTAGAACTCTTGTTCTCAATATTTAGTTATTCATTTTTTTATCTACACAGTTTGTCTTCTTTTGCACATTGGTCATGTGTCATCTTAATTTGTGTGCAGCTTTTCCAATGATTCTATTACATTTGTTTGATCTACTGTGAATGCCTGCAAAAAAAAAATTGCAAGTATTATATGGTGACGTGTGTACTTTGATAATAAATTTAGTTTGAACTTTGAAAATCCAACAAAAACATCTGGATTCAGGTTGGATCATTATACTGAATCATGAAGTAAAAGTGTCCAGACAGAGGGGGTTGAGGAGATAAATATAAGTGTGATAACTCTCATGCTGATGGCCATTTTGACTTTGGCTGGATTAGTTATGAATGGAGCCAAGTGTTGCTGTGTGGTGAGTTTCAAACTGCCCTCAGTGTTCCAAAGGATGGGTCTGACCTTATGTCAGCATGGTGCCCTATACAGTTGGACCTTGCCACACTATCTAGTCTTTGTAGAGAAGTGTTTGCAAGTCCTTCCAGCCATTACCAGCAGAAAACACCTGCTAAGTTCTATGGGAGAATGACATAGTGGACCTTATGAAGGATTCCCCAAGGAGATTGCCGAACTCTGACAGGTCCTCACCATCAGTTGCTTCATGTGCTACTGAGTACCACCTGCCACTCTCAAGCTGATTGTGATGTAGATGAAATGGCAGTCTTCTTCTTTGTGGACTGTGAATTTACCAAGAATGTCTGGAAAAGAATCCAAGGGTCCCTGTTGATGTTTGCCCAGATCATTTGCAAAACAGCAGGAGTGGTAAGGGGAAGAGGCACAGAGCACCCCTGTGCTCTTTCCTCTCAGTAACAAACATATTTGGACACAATAGAGGAATCGCCACAAGGGTTTCCTGCGCTGTCAGCCACTTCCCCTTCACCACTCCTGCTGTTGCGCAAATGATCATTCTCTCCACGTCATTCTTTGAAGGTGATGGCCGGAGGGAGTGACCTATCAGGGCACAGCAGCATCAGCCAGGTCAATTGCTCTGTGCAGGGATGGGTAAATTCAGGTAAAGGAATAGTGATAGGAGACGCAATTCTGAGGGGGACAATCAAGCACTTAAAGAGACACCAGGTTGCCTCCTGGGTGCTAGAATTGTGGATGTCTCAAGGGGACGGGTAAACAGCTAGAGGTCGGGGTGCACGTTGGCTCCAGTAGCATAGGTAGACAGGGGAAAGCGGTCCTGCACAATGGGTATAGACAACAGGTTGAAAAGCAGGACTTCAGAAGGTCGTAATCCCTGTGCCACAAGCTAGGAAATGAAAAATAGAACTGATGAATGGGTGGCTGCGGAACTGATGCAGGGAGCAAGGTTTCAGTTCATTGGATCATTGGAATCACTTCTTGGGCAATGGTGACCTGTTTAAGAAGATTGGTTGCACCTAAACTGGAGAGGAAACAATATCTTTGCCAACGTTAGTGCTGCTTGGGAGGGTTTAACTAGTTTGACAAGGGTATAGAATCCAGGTGAAAGGAAAATAGGATCAGCTATGGTGAAATGGCAGAGCAGATCTGATGGTCAAACAGACTAATTCTGCTCCTATATCTTATGGTCTTACAGTCTTCCCTATGAGAGACTCGGACTTTGTTAGTGCAAGAGGTTTAGATGAGGCAGGATTTGTTAGGTGCATCTAGGAGGGATTCTGAAACCTGTGTGTAGATAGTTCACAAGATAACAGGCCAATTGAATCTGGTGTTGGGTAATGAGTCTAGCCATGTGACTAACCTTTCAGTGGGAGAACAGTTAGGGAACAGTGATCAGTATGCCTTAAGACTTAAGACAGCTATAGATTAAAATAAGCACGGACCTTGCAGAAGAGTACTAAATTGGAGCAAAGCAAATTGCGAGTATTTAACAAGAGCTAAAGAGAGTTAATTAGGAACAGCTGCTTCTGTGCAAGTCCACATCTGTCAATGTGTTTACTGACCATGGAAGCATAAACCAGTCGGCAAACCCAAGTGAATTTAATTATTAGGTTGAAAAGAATGGTGTGTGCTATTATAAATCGTATATATAAATCATATTGTACTGTGGACACAAGAGATTTTGCAAATGCTGAAAATCCAGAATAACTGAAAATGCTGGAGGAACTCAACAGGTCACAACATGTCCTGATGAATGGTTTCAGCCCAAAATGTTGATTATTAATTCCTCTCCATAGATTCTGTCCGACCTGCTGAGTACCTCCAGCATTTTGCCTGTATGTACTGTGGATTTATTCAGTAAGTGATTGCACGCTTTCTAAAAGGATGAGAGCATCATGGTTATCATAATTTCTACCATCTGCAGCACTAAAATGGTGGTAAGGTACCAAAGGTTTAACTTTTGCTGAGTACAAACCATGATTGTGTATTCACAACGAGAGGAACAGGAAGTAATTGGAAAATGATAGGACCACTTCCTAAATTTGAAAAACATTCACTGAAAGGGATAATTTGTTAAACGGCCAGGACATTGACTAAAAATTAGTTCTCTTTCCTACATGAAGGAAAGGTTTTAAAAAAATAGATTTACAGCTAGTTAAATGGTAAAATGATGAATAACAGAGCCGAACATTGTATTACTAATCTAATTAGTTATTAAACAGTTCACATTTCAGTTCAACAGGGAAAGCCTATTCCTATCATTTTGAAATCGTGCTAATCACCATATGTCAAAAACGAATTTTGCCCCCTTGCTGTGCAAGGAAAACCTAAGACAATGAAAAGGAAAGCAATATTGTTAATTGAAATATCTTGATTTGGCATTTAAATGTAGTTCCATTAGCATTCTACTAATGTAAACAGCAGGGAAGGCAATATGCTCCATTATCAGGAGATGGCTTATTCCCTTAAATAGTACAATTTCTTTCTTTCTTTCTTTTTAAATCTTTTTATTGAGTAAGTATACAAAAAAGGTAAGCCATATAAACATTAATACAATGTTAAAGTATAATAAAATTCCAAAAGATAACAATACCAAAAAGAAAATACTACAAACAATGTAATTTAAGCATAAGAAACCAAGATAACATAATAGTATACTAGATTTTATATATATCAATGGAAAAAAAGAAAAAAAAAACCCCAAAAAAAAACCCACCGTGCAACTAACTAAAAGCAAAGCAAAGCAATGGGCTAACTTGAAACCAAACAGAGTTAAACTTAAAATCACGTCCTCAATCCCGACCTCCATTAAAACAGTGAAAAAAAAACAAGAAGGGTAAATATTACATTAAATGAAAATATCGAATAAAAGGTCCCCAAATCTGTTCAAATTTAAATGAAGAATCATAAAGGTTACTTCTAATTTTCTCCAGATTCAAACATAAAATCGTCTGAGAAAACCAAAAAAAGGTAGTTGGAGCATTAAGCTCTTTCCAATGTTGTAAAATACATCTTTTCGCCATTAAAGTAAGAAATGCAATCATTCTACGGGCTGAAGGGGAAAGTTTACTAGAAATTTTAGGTAGTCCAAAGATAGCAGTAATAGGGTGAGGAGAGATATCTATATTTAATACCTTAGAAATAATATTGAAAATATCTCTCCAAAAAGTTTCCAAAGTAGGACAAGACCAAAACATATGAGTTAAAGAGGCTATCTGCCCCGAACATCTATCACAGAAAGGATTAATATGCGAGTAAAAACGCGCTAACTTATCTTTGGACATATGTGCTCTATGAACCACTTTAAATTGAATTAGGGAATGTTTAGCACAAATAGAGGAAGTATTAACTAATTGTAAAATCTGCCCCCAATCATCCACAGAAATGGTAAGCCCCAATTCCTGTTCCCAATCTACCCTAATCTTATCAAATGGAGCTTTCCTAAGTTTCATAATAATATTATAAATCATAGCCGATGCACCTTTCTGACATGGATTAAGGTTAATTATCGAATCTAAAATATATATAGGAGGAAGCATTGGAAAGGAAGAAAGTATAGTACTTAGGAAATTTCTAACTTGTAAATATCTAAAAAAATGTATTCTTGATAAGTTATATTTATTAGATAATTGTTCAAAAGACATAAGGGAACCATCTAAAAATAAATCCAAAAACCGTAAAATACCCTTAGTCTTCCAAGTTTGAAAAGCGCTTTCCGTAAAAGAGGGAGGAAAAAATATGTTACCTAAAATAGGAATCGCTAACCCGAATTGATTAAGATCAAAAAATTTTCTGAATTGAAACCAAATACGCAAAGCATATTTAACGATCGGGTTAGAGACCTGCTTAAGGCGTTTCGAATCAAAAGGAAGAGATGAACCTAAAATAGAACCAAGTGTATAACCCTGAACAGATTGTAATTCCAATGCTACCCATTTAGGAATAGATAGTATGTCCCGGTCAAGTAACCAAAATTTCATATGTCGAATATTAATAGCCCAATAATAAAATCTAAAGTTAGGTAATGCTAAACCTCCATCTCTCTTAGCTTTCTGTAAATGTATTTTACCCAGTCTCGGATTCTTATTCTGCCAAATAAATGAAGAAATTTTAGAGTCGACTTTATCAAAAAAAGATTTAGGAACGAAAATTGGTAATGCCTGAAACACATATAAAAATTTTGGCAAAAAAAACATCTTAACTGCATTAATACGACCAATCAAATTTAAATATAAGGGAAACCATTTAGATGAAAGTTGAGTAATATGGTCTATTAATGGTAAAAAGTTAGTCTTAAATAAATCTTTATGTTTACAAGTAATTTTAATCCCAAGATATGAAAGGTAATTATTAATCAATTTAAATGGAAATTTATAATATAAGGGAAGATGTTTATTAATCGGAAAAAGTTCACTCTTACTAAGATTTAATTTATAACCTGAGAAAAGACCAAATTGTGCTAATAACTCTAAAACAGCAGGAATAGATCTCTCAGGATTAGAAATATATAAAAATAAATCATCAGCATAGAGTGATAATTTATGGGACTTTAATCCCCGAGTTATCCCAGTAATATTTGAAGATTCTCGAATAGCAATTGCAAGAGGTTCTAATGCAATATCAAATAATAGGGGACTAAGAGGACAGCCTTGTCGAGTACCACGAAAGAGAGGAAAAAAAGGTGAGTTTAAAGAGTTAGTACGAACCGAGGCTACAGGGGAGTGATATAACAGTTTAATCCAGGATATAAATTTCAAGCTAAAATTAAACATTTCAAGCACCTTAAATAAATAAGGCCATTCTACTCTGTCAAAAGCTTTCTCGGCATCTAAAGAAATAACACACTCAGGAACATTTTGTGAAGGAGTATAAATGATATTTAACAATGTACGAATATTATAAAAAGAGTAACGACCTTTAATAAAACCCGTTTGGTCTTCCGAAATAATAGAAGGAAGTACTTTTTCTAGTCTATTTGCTAATAACTTAGAAAAAACTTTAGAATCAACATTTAATAAAGATATTGGTCTATAAGATGCACATTGAGCAGGGTCTTTATCCTTCTTTAGTATTAAAGAAATTGATGCTCTATTAAAAGATTCCGGAAGTTTACCAAGTTTCAAAGAAGCCTCAAAAACCTTATAGAGCCAAGGAATCAATAAAGAAGCAAAACATTTATAAAATTCAACGGTAAACCCATCAGGGTCAGGAGCTTTCCCCAGATTCATAGAAAAAATAACATTCTTAATCTCATCCATTGTAATGGAAGTATCTAATAAAGAAGACATATCCTGTGAAATCTGAGGGAAGTCTAACTTATCTAAAAAATCATTCATATATTTAGAATCTCGAGGAGACTCTGATTGATATAAAGAAGAATAAAAATCACAAAAGGTTTGATTAATCCCCACATGATCCAATATCAATCGATCATTTTGGTTATAAATCTGATTGATTTGAGATTTAACATAATTAGATTTCAATTGATTAGCCAGCAGCTTGCCAATTTTATCACTGTGAACATAAAAATCACTTCTTGTTTTCTTTAATTGGTTTACAATCGAGGACGAGAGTAGTAAACTGTGTTCCATTTGAAGTTCAGTTCTTTGTTTGTATAGCTCCTCAGAAGGAGCCATAACATATTTCTTATCAATTTCTTTAATCTTGTCCACAATTGCCATCTCCTCCTGCTTCTGTTTCTTCCTCAAAGCAACGGAATACGAAATAATCTGACCCCGAATATAGGCTTTAAAAGTGTCCCAAAGAGTGTTAACCGAAATATCTTCTGTATGGTTAATTGTAAAAAAAAGCTCAATCTGTTCATTCATAAAATTAACAAAGTCCGAGTCCTGAAGCAACAGCGAATTAAAACGCCATTGTCTATTGTTTGGTATATTGGCCATAATTTTAATAGAAAGCTTAAGTGGAGCATGATCCGAAATGGTTATAGAATCATAATCACATTTAATCACTGAAGGAATGAGACGAGAATCAATAAAAAAATAATCAATTCTTGAATAGGAATGATGAACATGTGAAAAAAAGGAAAAATCTTTTTCCTGAGGATGCAGAAAACGCCAAATGTCCGTTGACCCAGAATCAGAAAGGAAAAAATTAATCAAATTTGCAGATTTATTAGGTAAAGTCCGTAAAGGAGCCGAACGGTCCAAAGCTGGAGATAAACAGGTATTAAGATCTCCGCCCCAAATCAATGAAAACTCATTCAAATTCGGAAACTGATCAAACAATGATTTATAAAATTCCGGACAATCCATATTAGGAGCATAAACATTAACCAAAACTACTTTTTTATTAAATAGTAAACCACTAACCAATAAAAATCTACCATTCGGATCAGAGATAATATCCTGTTGTATAAAAGTAACTGAGGAATCTATAAAAATAGAGACGCCTCGAATCTTAGCATTGGAGTTCGAATGAAATTGTTGTTCCTTCCAGAATTTGAAAAAACGTAGTCTGTCCCCCCTCCGTACATGGGTCTCTTGTAAAAATAAAATTTGTGCTTTAAGTCTCCGGAACACTTTAAAAACTTTTTTTCTTTTAATAGGATGATTAAGACCATTAGTATTCCAGGAGACAAAATTAATAATAGACTCCATAAATCCTAAAGTCAACCCACAACAAGGAGGATTGACAATAGGCGCGACCCACAAACCCGGAGAGGAAACAGAACATACAAAAGATACCGGGGAAAAGGACGCAACCAGTACTTCAATAATGTATATAGCCCAAAGAAAAACAAACTAAAACGTGAAGCCCCTCCCACCACCCCCCACCCCAAGACCGCAAGGCAAAATCTAAAGCAGACCCGCCAGAAAGAAGCAAGCGCTAAAACTACCCCCATGACTTCCGGTATACGCTCCCTAAAAAAAAGGTATAAATATGAAAAGGATCAGCTAATTGTAAAACAGTAAAAAAATAAGTAAAAAAAAGTTAGCTCAATTAGAATACACACAGAACAGAACAAAAGCCGGAAAATATATATTAAAAAAAACCACAATAAACCTCAAACTCATGAATAGACACAGCAACAAAAAAAAAATAGGATTATTAACATAAAGTGATTATAAAAAGCAAAACAGAATAAAATTTTAAAAAAAACTACAAAATTTAAGGCCGCACAGGAAATACGTAAGATGACAAAAGGGAAGTAACCACCCAGAATCCCCTGGGAAAAGAAAGAAATGACGCAGTTAAAAAGAAAGTTTAGCAGCCATATTAAGAAATCAAAAGTAAACTTTTCTGCCCAAATAGGGCACAGAAAAGTTAAAACCAACCAATTCACAGCCTCCGATCAATGGAGAAAATTTAAAAAAAGGCAATTAAGATGTTGAAGATGAAAGTTGATCCAGATAACTCTGGGCATCCGATGGAGAATCAAAAAAACGAAGGGCTCCATCTAACATGCGAATCCTTAGACGTGCAGGGTACAGCAGCGCTGGTCTTAAATCCATCTTATAGAATTCCGACATCACGGATCTGTAACGGACCCGTTGGTCCCAGATTGGTTTACTGAAATCTTCCACGAATCGGAACTTAAGATCCGAAAAATCAATGAAACCTTTAGATCGAGCGAATCGAAACAGTCTCTCCTTGTCTTGAAAGTAATGAAAACGTAAGATAACATGCCTAGGTCTATCTGACCTAGACGAGTATGATGGGATTCTGTGAACACGATCCAGTAGCGGTGGTTGGTCAGGAAATACAGTAGGGAATGCATCTTTTAAAAGTTGAGAGAAATATTTCATGGGGTTGTTAGCTTCAACGGCTTCCCTCACGCCAATCATTCGTAAATTCTGCCGTCGCATTCTAGATTCCAAGTCAGAGTTTTTAAAAGTCAAAAAGTCAAGTTTCTTCTTCATTACATTAATTGTTTCTTCGATTTTCCCCATCTTAAGCTCACTTTGTTGCGCGAATTTTTGAAGATCAGATATAGCCGACTGATGTTCCGCAATACATGTTTGCATCTTATCAATTAAATCGGCAATTTTCTGGAAATTAGTTGAGATTTCCGTATGAATCAGGTCTTTAACAAAGCCTGCAATTTCCGTACGAATCATCTCCCTAACAGAGGTTGAAATTTCCCTCTGAATTAACTCCGATATCGCTTTCAAAGTCACCGGTGATTCAGTCGGAGGGAGATCCGTAGCTTTCGGTTTAACCGGAGGTTTACCATCCTTGCCGTTTTTCCCGTTCTTAGACATAGCAGATCTAAGTATCATCCAATTGTCAGAGAATTCAGTTTAATTCAAAGTATTGTAAAAATTGATGCCTTAATGGTTAATTAAAGTATAGCTGACCATAGAGAAAAAAAAACTCAGAGGTAATGGAGCGAGTCAAGAACGCGACTTCACTCCATGAGCGCTACCGGAAGTCCCCACAATTTCACTTTTTAACAGAAACAAAAATTGTATGTTCGATGAATAATTGCAAACAAACTTGGAGCATATCAAGTGGCCCAGAGGCAAAGAAATAAATGTTTGCATTCTGTGAGGCTCTCTGTTGGTCAGGGTCGACCATGGATGTTGTGTCCCAAACAAGAAAAAATCTGCAGATGCTGGAAATCAATTTGCCAGGCAGCATCTATGGAAAAAAAAAAGTACAGTCAACATTTTGGGCCGATTTGCCAGGCAGCATCCCAACTGTCTACGTGATGCACAAGCAATGGCAGTACAGTACAGTGAGCAAGCTATTACCCAAGCAGCAGGCTTCCTCTTTCTACTCAGCTGCTGAATCCAAAGGAATGGGAATGGCCAAACCGGTTTAGCACCAGGGGCATCATTGGAGTTGTCCGTCAGCAATGAATTCAATGTAGGACTGAAAAAGGATCAAGTGCTTTCTGGTGTATATGAGGACTCAACTTTTCTCGGGCTTCCAGCTGGGTATAGGAATGGATACATGTACCCAGCTGGAAGCCTGAGAAGAGTTTATTCATCAATGTAGGACTGCCAGAGGGAAGCCAGCTCTGTATTTTTCCCTTCAGGTTTACTCCCAAACCCTTCCCCATGAGTAAGTATAGACACAAGGCAGTTAAGGTTTGAGATTTTCCTTCTCTGAGATCAAGGGTCCCCAACCTTATTTGCACCGCGGACCGGTTTAATATTGACAATATTCTTGCGGACCGGCAGACGGGTGCAGGGCAGGGGGGGGAGGTGTTCAAGTTCAACAGTGCGCGGTAGAGAATGAGGAAAGGTGCAGCTGACTCATATCATTTCATATAGCCAAATCATATTGTTTCGTCGCGGCCCGGTGGTTGGGGACCACTGTCTTAGATGACCTGCCAACCATGGATGATGAGCCCCACCTGTCCAAAGTGACTGCTTATGAGGCGCCAGTAACCTACCTTCGCCCTTTCACTTGTCAGAAGATATGGTTTCATAGGGCACAGTAGCTAAACCACACATGAAGGCCAGGAGCTGGACTTGGTTGTCAGAGGCTGTTTGAAGCCATTGGAAGCTTATCTCCACTATCACCCCCAACTATATCAACCTTAAGGAACCTGTGCATTCTATGAAGGCTTTAAAAAATGGATAAAAGAAGGCTTTAATGCAATGATTCCCTCATTCCACCATGGCAATAGATGAAGCTGGAAGTTTGCAAACGATAAACCAAGTGGCAAAACATATGACATCATGAAGTAGAGTTTCCAGACTAGGTTTGAAATAAGTTTTCTGTCCCTTGGGAAGAGTCTGCTTTATTGTACAGTATCCATGTTGCTACCAAAATTTACCTCTTTTGCCTTTCATCAGGTGGAATTTTGGAAGTGAGGTTGAAGGCACATGCACCAAATTACCAATTTAGTGCACACAGCCAAGAATAAGTTTCAATATTGCCACCATTAATTTTGTAATCATGAACTTTTTTAACTGTTGTTTCATCATGAGCATGGAAGGCATCAATACAATTTTAAAAATAAACTTAATGTTCATGGAAGTGTTTGTCTTTTGATCTTGTGATAATTTGGCTTCATAGGCAGTTCCAACAGACAGTTGAAAGAAAATAATTGCTCTTTTTTCAGGTCAAAGACCTTCCATCAGGATTAGAGAATAAGCAAAAGGGGGAGGCAACCATGGGTAGGATAAGAAAAATATTTCTGATAGGGTCAATCAATGGAGATGTGCGATTTACATGGCCAATTTTTTTGATAGATTAATGAAGGTTAATGAGGCTATCCCCAGTTGTCTTAATTATTATGTCAACCAGGCTTATAAAAAATCATTTTACCATGGCAATTTCGGCATCACCATATCAGAGGAAAGACCATAGGTCATGAAAGCAGAATTAGGTCATTCAGACCAC
The DNA here is from genome assembly GCF_963921235.1 of Mobula hypostoma. Lineage (NCBI taxonomy): Eukaryota > Metazoa > Chordata > Chondrichthyes > Myliobatiformes > Myliobatidae > Mobula > Mobula hypostoma. Next base: position 26,584,913 of record NC_086111.1, on the reverse strand, counting down.
TGAGGCTACTGAGTCACAAGATCATGGCTGATTTATTTTCCCTCTCAACCCTATTCTCCTACCTATAACCTTTGATGCCCTGGAGTTTGGAAACCAATTGTCTGTGAATCTGAGAGTTCAGGGCCAAGGACTGCTGGCTGAAATCCTGGAGGCAGCATATCCTGGGGTTTGAGACCTGCCTGTGTTGATGGGTGGGACGGTGGGAAAGGGGCTTGTTTTGTTGTTGTTACTGTTGCTTTTGTTCTGTTGAACATGGTGGAGGAAGGGAAGACCCTTTCTTTGAAGAAGGAGGACATCTCTCTAGTTCCGAAATGAAAAGCCTCCTCGCCTTCCTCCACCATCAATGCTGCCCTCAACTGCATCTTTTCCACTTCACACATACAGTATTTGCCATCACCCCATCCTCCTGCCACCCCACCAGGGACAGGGTTCCTCTTGTCCACCACAAAGCACATCCTTCCCTCCCCACCCACCCCATTTTCTGCTTACCACAGGGTTCATTCCATATGTGACTCCCTTGTCCACTTATCTCTCCTGACTGATCTCCCTCCTGGCACCTACCCTTGCAAAAAGAACAAGTGCTACACCTGCCCCTACACCTCCTCTCTCACTACCTCTATCATTCAGGGTCCCAAACAGTTCTTCCTGATGAGGCGAGACTTCAGCTGTGAGTCTGTTGGAGTCATCTACCATGTCCGGTGCCTCCTGTATATCAGTGAGACACAATGTAGATTGGGAAACCGCTTCACTGAGCACCTATTCTCTGTCTGCCAGAAAAAGCGGGATCTCCCAGTGGCCCTCTCCTTTAATTCCACTTCCCATTCCTATTCCGACCTGTCAGTCCATGGCCTCCTCTTCTGTCGTGATGAGGTCACATCCAGATTGGAGGAGCAACACCTTATATTCTGTCCAGGTAGCCTCCAAACTGATGGCATGAACATTGAGAACATTGATTTCTCAAGCTTCCGGTAATGCCTCCTCCATCCCCCCCCCCCCACTTCACTATTCCCCATTCCCTTTTCCCTATTCCCTCCTGGCCATTTCTGGCATCCCCAACCAGAATGCTTGAAACTGTGGTGAATTGTCTTACTGTTTATTTCTTGCCAACTACCAGTGACAGAAAACAATGTTTTTTGAACAAGAACATATGCAGCTGACACTATTTTAAAACTGGTTCACTCTAAGCACAGAGTAGTATCTAATAGCCACAGAAGTGCATGCGACTGACGCTAGTTAGAAACTATATGGCAAGTCTCTTGCCTCAACTAAGTGATGTAGTGTCCCAAGTAAATGAAGGGAATCCCAACTATTTTCTCAAATAGCTTTTGTTCTTTAAGAGTTGTTACAAACAAACAGCTGCTCCAATTAACCTATGGTCTAATTAATTGGAATCTACTCTATTCCCTTTATCCTATCAATCCCTTCACACCCCATCCCTGCACTATCTCTGCAACCTGTTTTCCCACTTTTCTAGTTTTGCTGAAAAGTCTTCCTCCTGAACCCACAAAATCTGCCTGACCTACCGGGTGACTTGCTGGGTTTTTCTAGCGTTCTTCTTTTAATTTAAGATTTCCATGATTTGTGTTAACATTACATATTACAACTGCTTTCACCCTGATTACTTTTGAGAATTCGCTGGCCGTCACCCACCAGCTCAACTGTTACGCTTGTGAATTAGGCCCAAATGCTGTTACGTCTTCACAGGTCCAGTTGTTGTCCAAATGCCTTCAGAATTTTCAATTATACAAACTTGATGAGAATACTTAAACATCTGGTATTCTAAATTATATGTCCTTTCCTATTGAATATTGATGATAGAATAAGGAACCCACAGGCAACTAAGTGTAAAACGCTAACAGCATGCAATGACTCATGAAGCAATCCAACAAATGGAGGCCTATTAAACAATTAACAATATATTCAGCCAGAGGGTTGTTTCTAACAAGGTTCTAAAAGATTCTGTAAAATTTCTTTTTTACATGTGTGTGAAGTTCAAACCATTTGTTCCATTACGTCTTCATCGGATTTCTGGAAAAAACTATTCAGTTAATCTCTTTCTACAAAGCCTTTCAAAACATATACAAAGCCCTTTTGAAACCTTTGAATGAAATTGCTTCCATCAGCCTTTCAAAGAGAGTTTCCTGATCGTAACAATTCACTATATAAAAATAAAATCTTCTCTATTCAGTACCTTCACACTGGTACACTGTTATTTCTCTGTTCATGGATGCTTCCTGTCCTGCTGCGTGTTTTCAGCATTTACAGATTCTATTTCAGCTTTCCAACCTTTGCAGTTTCTTTATTTTTCATTCTTCTACCTCGCAGGTATGTGGACAATTACCCTCTGTCCCCTGACCCTCTGACCAGAAGCAGCTTTGCCTTGAAATTCGAAGTATTTCACTTGAGGCAGAGCAAAGTGTGATGACAGTGATATATTGGGTGTTTAACCTGGGATGAATGTGCAAAGATTTCTTCTTATCATGGGAATTTTGTCTTATTCTAGACATAACCTTTGTTGAGAGATCAGTTCAGCTTTCAGAGAATATATAGTCATGGAATCATTCAATAGAGAAACAAACGCTTCAGCACACCATTTTGTCAATCATTCTGCCAAATCTCAAAGATCAAAGCACATTTATTATCAAAGTATGTATACTAAATATAACCTTGAGATTTACCTCTTTGCAGGCAGCCACAAAACAAAGAAGCCCAATAAAAAAAGATAGTCAAATGCCCAAACTTGCATATTAAAAAAAAACAATTGTGTAAACAATAAAAAACAAGCCAATGACATTTGGAACTGAAGTTCATAAAAGTGAGTCTACAGCCATGAAGCCAGACATTACAGCAGCCCATTAGTTTCAGGTCACCACCTCAGTTCAATGCACAGAACCAAACTGTCTTTCTCCTCTGGGCCTGACACCCTGACCTTTTCAATCTGGCCCAGTGCTTGAATCGTCCAAACATTGGAGTTCTTCACTCTTGAACTCAGGCCCCGCCGCTTTGTTATTCTCTCGGGCCTGGCCCCCAGTGCTTCAAATTGGCCCATACCTGTCCTTTCCAATTTGGCTCGGTGCTTAAATCGATTGAACCTTGGCTCTGTCTTCGCATTCAAGCTCAAGAGTGCCACAACTCTACGTCGCCTCGTCCCAGATCTGCCGCATCAAATCACCTCCAAGTCCATGACGGCACTGGCCGAACATTGGTTCATTCCTTGTTCTCATGCCTAGGCCTCACTGGCTCAATTCAGCCTTCAGCCTTGAGACTTCAGTTTACAACACAAAAATGCCAGGTCGTACAGGTGGTTCAACAGCTCAGCTCCAAAAGGGAAGTTATGGGCTTTTGATTACAGTGATTATTTCTGAGAAAATATGTAATTAATACAGTAATTTTTTTGTTGTGTTTGCTACCTACAAATTGTCATTGTGCTTCACGAGAAGCAGAACCAATCTAGACTAATCCCATTTGCTCACCATATGACAGGCTTGGGGAATCAAGAACAGGAGGATATCAGTTTTGGGTGAGAGGGAAAAGATTTAACAGGAGACTGACGGGCAACTTTTTCACCCAGCAGGAGGTCAGTATCTGTAATGAACTGCCAAAGGAGGTGACGGAGGTAACATTTAAAAGAAGAACTTGGACAGGCACATGGATCGGAAAAGTCAGACAGGCATAGGCCAAACATAGGCAAATGGGACAAGCTTAGATGGTAGTCTTGGCCAGCAAGGATGATTTGGGCTGAATGGCCTGTTTCTGTTCTATACAACAGTATGATTTTGTCACTTCATGTCTTGCCTATTTCGCTGTCCAAATGTCACTTAAACATCATAAATGTATCTAATTCAATCGCCTCCTCTGGTAGCAAGATCTACAAATCAAACGTAATGTAAAAGTAAAATTGTCCCTCATATCCCTTAAAAGCGATCAAATCAAAGTCAAATCAGAAATAATTGATTATCAAAATACATATATGTCACCATATACTATCTTGAGACTCAATTTTCTTGAAGACATTATATAAATAGTACCAAGAACAGGAGCTGTAGAGTCCTTGAAAGGGAGTCTGTAGTTGTGGAATCAGTTCAGAGTTGAGGTGACTGAAGTTATCCACGTCAGTTCAGGAGCCTGTTGGTTGTAGGGTAATAACTGTTGCTAAACTTGGTGGTGTAGGATCTCAGGCTTCTATATCTCCTACCTGATAGTAGTCGCACGCTTTGTAAATGTGCTCATTTGTGAGGGGGCCTTTACCTGTGATGAATTGGGTTGTATCCACCACTTTTTGAACAATTTTCTGTTCTTGGGAATTGATGTTTCCATACCAGGCTGTGATGCAACCAGTCAGGAAATACTCCGCTCTGCACCGACCTAAGTTTGTCAAATTTTCGGGTGACATGCCGACTCTATACAGACATCTACACAAATAGAGGTGCTGTTGTGTCTTCTTTGTATTGGCACTGACATGCTGAACCCTGAGCAGATCCTCTGATATGATAATGCCAAGGGATTTAAAGTTACTGATCCTTTGCACTTCCAATCCCCTAGTGAGGACACCACCACGGACTTTGACTTCTTCATTCTGCCGTCGATAATCAGCTCTTTAGTTCTGCTGACCTTGAGTGAGCATCTTAAACTTTTCACCTTAAACCAAAGTGTTTGCCCTATATGCCAAATCTATGTCACTCCTTAGTTGGTAACCTGGCATAATTGATAACCTAATTATTGAAACCCTATGATATTCACATTATAATGTTCTGTTGTGTCTACTTCTTTACGGAACTACAGCGCTGAACTTTGTTCGCCATGCCCTTCCCCCAGCTGTTAACATTACAGAAAAGACTACAAAGTTTTCCTTAACAGATCTAGACAAGACTGGAGAGTGCTAGTATTCCACAGTGTCAAAATACTGCAGGAGATAGTAATCGGAAAGAGAAACTGGGGAAAACACTCAGGGTTGAAGCACATCTGAACAGAGAGAAAGGGCCTTATCATTTCTGCTTGCTGACCGTGTCTCCCCCTGCTTTTTCCTATCAACATCATGTTTCTTTGTAGGTTTCATTGTCTGAAATAGGCCTCCTATTAGGTCTTGCAATGATGAAAGCTGTCGCTCATGATCAACAGCTACATGGCTGCAAAGCCACAGCTGATGTTCTTTCACTTTGAGTCAGCATGTGAAAAGGGTTGTTTAAAATGGCGAAGATCCCCCATTGTTTGATGTCCTCAGTTTTGAATATCTGTTCAGCTCCTCCATCTACATGCTAATATTCTCTTTAGAGCAGTCAGCAGCTTTGCCACAACACGGAAAAGCAGCAGGCAGTAAAATATTCATTGGAATCCCTAGGGTTGAATCATCTTCCTCTGCTGTGAATGCCATTTGTAAAATGCTAAGTGCATGATGAGGCTGCATAATATCAATGTCATTACGTCTCCCTTTCTCACTGTGTTTTCACTCAAATGCTTTGAAACCCATTTAGTGACAACATTATGTTTGGTGATCAAAATGTTTTTTTTTCTTATTAAGGAGTGGATTTTCATATATCTTTATGACAGGAAAGGAGGCCATTTTGTCACTGATGTTTGTAGTGGCTCACCGAGCAATCTAGTTCAAAGTTCAAAGTAAATTAATTATCACCGTATACTAACCTGAGATTTCATTTTCTTGCAGGCATTCACAGTAGAACAAAGACAAACAACAGAATCAATGAAAAACTGCAGACAAAGACAGACAAACAATGTGCAAAAGAAGACAAACTGTGCAAATACAAAAATAAATAAATAATACTGAAAATTTAAGTTGTAGTTCTACCATTATTTTTCCTCTAATCCATTCTCTACTCATTTCCATCCATTTGCCCCTACAGTATGGAAACAAACGCTTTGAGCCAGAGTCTATATGCCAAAAAGAAAGCACACGTTTTACACTGGTTATATTTTACATCCTTTATTTAGTGTACTTTTCACTGTTAGGTACCAATTCCACTTTATTTGTTCATGGGACATCAATATCATTGAACAGCTGAGGATATTTTGTCTATTCCTTATCATCTCTAGGACTTGCTGGTTTCCTAGTCATTCAGAAAGTAGTTAAAAGACTACTACATTTCTGTGGAGCTGGACTTCCGTGTAGCACAGACTCTTTACTGACAGTGGTTGTCTTTCCCTGAAGATCAATGCTGAGTCAAATGGATTTTCTGACATTTTTTGGCCACCATAAGACCCTATGGTCTGATTGGCTTAATTTTGCTTCTCTGTCTCACATGAGACTAACATGTTTATTCCAGATTTATTCAAATTCTCCATTTGAATTCTCCAGCAGCTATGGTAAAACTCAGATCTCCTGGCCAATAGTTCAGATCTCTGGGGACACATCCAGGAATTAGTCTAAAAACTTTGCAGTCAACTCAGTGGTCCCATGCCCATGTTTATGATTAAATTACCTTCCGGTAAGATGGCAGTATGTATACATGCAACGGCCTCTTGGGGTCAACCAAAGGTGCTTTTTTCTTTCTTATATGTATTTTTATACATATTAAGACTATTCTTGACTCCAGTAGTTACATGTACAGCAGGCCTACTGCATCAGTGAACTGCTCATTGTTTGGCCTAGCTGACTGGGGTGTTGCAAGAGCCTGCTGGCAGTTCAGAGAGTTCGAGCTGAGGGAGGCAAGTCATACCAGTTGGGCCATTAGTCTGAGGGATTCGAGTTGGGCCTTCAGGCTGCCAGAGGAGTCAGACTGGGTTTGAAAGAACTAGCCAGGGTGCAGACCATGCTGCTTCCTGCTACTCAGAGGCACTGGAGTTGATGCCATAATGTTAGTGTGAATGCGGCATGTAGTGGAACCATGAGTGACTGTCTTGGGTATTTCTTTTGTGATCACAAGACCCTGTTGGACATGAGTTGGCACAGGCTTGCTTCCCTTGTTTGGTGGTGAGACAGGATTCGAGGCAGCAGTGTTGCTTCAGTTGTGGGCTTGCATTGTAGCATGGCGTCCGGGCTCAGTTGGGGGGGGTGCCCTCTCCTGCAGTCCTCCAGCGTTGGCTCAGTAGAATTAGAGGCTGCACTGCCAGAAAGCATCAATTTGAGGGACTTGTCACTCAAGGTCTTGGACTAAAAGTGCATTTTCTTACACGATTATTTTTTTCCTTAATCGCTATTTTGAAAGTGAATGTATGTTTTACGAACCTTGATCCCAGAGGACGCTGTCTCATTCGGCTGTATTCATGTATGGTTTGAGTGACAACTAAGCTTACTTTGATTTGATTTAACTCTCCACTGCTCTTTATCTAACACTGCCAGTACCTATTTTGTTATCCACAACCCACTTTGAGTGATTCAGAGAAATCACAGTTAGCTTCTGTACTTCATAGCTCTAGTAAACCAGGTTCAGTCCTTACCGCTGGTGCAGTCTATGTGGAAGTTATGCATTATCCCTGTGACCATAAGGGTTTGGACCAAGTTCTTTCCCTTCTGTTGGATTAGTTGGCTATTGTAAGTTGCCTTTAATGTGCATGGGTATCACAAGATTCGGGAAGGGGGGTGGGGTGAGTTCATAACCGCTTGACCGAGAATAGTTAACAGAGAAAGAAGTGGAGGACTGGTATTGATAGGGTTACTCTGAGAGCCTGCATAGGCTCGATGGACTGAGTGGCTTTCTTCTAGATCATGAGAAAATGAGAGATAGAAACATAGAAACATAGAAAATAGGTGCAGGAGTAGGCCATTCGGCCCTTCGAGCCTGCACCACCATTTATTATGATCATAGCTGATCATCCAACTAAGAACCCTGCCCCAGCCTTCCCTCCATACCCCCTGACCCCTGTAGCCACAAGGGCCATATCTAACTCCCTCTTAAACATATGAGGTCCTTCTCCATCAGGTTAAAAGGTGGAATTGTGTAACTATGAATGGTGTAGTGGGGTTGCAGGTAATGTAGCTGTTTCATAGCTAGAGACTCCGGTTCAATTCTGTGTTCTGTCTGGATTTTGCATGTTCAGCCTATGACTGTGGTTTCCCCTGTGTGCTCTTTTTAACGCTAACATCTCAATGAAATGCTATTGGGTTATTCGGTTACTATAAGTTCCCCTACTCTGGGTGGGTGATAGGGGAATAGGGAAGGGGATTTTGGGGATATGGTTAATGGACTTGTGCAAGAAAATAATTGACAGGCAAAGAAGTAGGGGAGGTGATATCTCCATTAGTAAGTGTAGCCCCCCCGGCCAGCCTCAGGGTCGCTCAGCTCGCTGTCGTCTAAGGAAACAGTCCTCGGCCCCGCCAAACTGGGTAATTAGTTTGTGTGGATGCTGTGTGATGTACCCCACCCCACCCAAATAACAGGCAATACACTAGATATGATTAAATGATTTCCAGTTTATAGATATTACTGGAACTATATAATTAATAGAGAATAAAATATAAAAGGAAAATAAAAGGCGCCACACTTACCAAAGTTCAATCTCTTCGTGCACAAACAGTTGGAGCTCAGGTCCCTTCTTCTACACCCTGCGACCCCTCAGATCACCTCGACCGGCCGCCTGGGACCAACAACGGTGGTCAACCAGACGCTCCACATGAGTCTCGCTCCGTCTCCTCTCCTCACCAAATGCTCTGCTCGGGGTCCGACCCCATTACTGGACATCACAGCACCTGGTCCATCCTCTGTCTCTCTCTCTCCCGCCTTCTCCCCCAAAACCCCTCGCATACAATATCTTCAAATACACCAAAAACATAACAACTATCCCAATTGGTTCATAACATATTCTTACCACACTCTAACCCAAAACAAGCTACTAGTGTAAGAACTTTCTCAGCATTTAACAGAACAAGGAAGCATTCCCAAGTATAACATAATGAAGAAGCCATTTTAATTAGCCTACACAGTAACATAAAAGACAAAACTCCCTTACACTAGTATAGACTCAATGGGGCAAATGGCCTCATTCCACATTGTTAGAGAGTACGAGAATATGTTCACTTGCATCTAACCTGGCACAGGCTTCTACAGGACATAAATAATTAAAAATCAGATTCATTTACAGTATTGACCTCATAGATTAGCAGAAAAACTTAAACAGGAGTAGGGTAGGTCAATCACCCCCTCAATTCTATCCCACCTTTAACAAGACTTATCTACTCTTGACCTCAACACCACTCTTTCCAACTAACTCTACAATCAAGCTAATCCTTCCCTTCTACTTGGTCATAACCTTCCATTTTTCTTTCACCCATGTGTCTCAGAGTTTCTTAAATGTCCCTAAAATATCAGGCCATGCCAACACATCCAGCAGTGTGACTGATTGGTGATAACCAGCATTGATTTGTCAAGGGCAGGTCTTGTAGAATTAATCTTATTTGAATTTCTTGAAGAGAAAACTAGGTGTATTGATGGGGGTAGTGCAGTAGATGTGTTTATGTAGACTTCCGTAAGATCTTTATCAAGGTTCCTGATGGGAGCTTGGTCGAGAAAGTTAGGAATCATAAGGATCTGTGGCAAGTTGGAACATTAGAACCAAATATGGTTTGGCAATCAGAGAGAGAAGGTGGTGACAGAGAGTTGTTTTAGTGATTGAATGCCTATATCTAGTGGTAAAGTATTTGGATGTGGATGTAGGAGGCATAATCAGTAAGCTCATAGTCAATGTATGGATTGGAGGAATTGTTGATAGTTTGGAGGGCAGATAGGCTACTGAGTTATATCGATGTGTTGGTGAACTGGTAGATGGAATTTAATCTGGAAGATTAAATCTGGATTAATTTAATTTCTAATAAGGTAGCACTACATCATGAAATGTAAGGTCCAAGGGAGTATTGAGGAAAAGTGGAGACTTGGTGTGCAAGTACAAAGATCCTTAAATAAGGATGTGACGATAGATACTGTGGTTAATAAGAGCATATGGATACAAATCTTCATAAGTCAAGACATTGAATACATGGGGAGGGAAGTTATGCTCCAACTTTACAATACATTGGTCGGATATCACAATGTTACCATAGCCTGGGAAAGATATATTTGTTCTAGAGAGGTTGAAAGGAGATTCAGCTGGATTTTGTCTGGGATAGGATGATTCAGGTACGAGAAGAGACTGGTATTGGGTCAGTTTTCCCTGGAGTGGAGGAGGTTAAGATAGGACATGATGGGGTATTTAGAATTAAGGAGTATAGATAGGGTAGTCAACAGGAAACTTATTCCGTTGTCAGAAGTGGACAGAACAAGATGACATTTGAAGTAAGAGGTCAGTGATTGAAAGAGAATCTAAGGGGAAACTTTTCCACCCAGAGAGTGAGAGTTTCTGGAATGCACAGCCTGAGAAGGTGGTGGGAGTACAGTTGCTGACAGCAGCAAAGAATCACTATAGACAGCATAAGTTCTGGTCACCTGCTTGGAGGAGATATATCAATAAGATTGAAAGAATACAGAGAAAATTCACAAAGGAACGTGAGGACCTGAGTAATAGGGAAAAGATAAATAGATTAGGAGTTCATTCCCTGTAGCATGGGAGATTGAGGGGAGATTTGATGGAGGTATACAGAATTATGAGGGATATAGATAGGGAGGCATTTTCCACTGAAGTTGAGTGAGACTAGAACTAGAGATCATGGGTTAAGGGTAAAAGATGAAATATTTAAGGTGAACATGAGGGGGAATTTTACTCAGAGGGTGTTGACTGTGAAATGAGTTGCCAGTGGAAATGGTGGATGATGATTCAATAAGAGACGTTTTGGATAAGTACATGGATAAGAAGGATATGGAGGGCTATAGTCCAGGTATAGATCAATGGACGAGACAGAATAATAGTTCAGCATGGACTAGATGGCCCAAAAGTCCTGCTTCTATGCTGTAGTATTCAATGACTCTAAGACAAGCACTTGAATCACCCAGGCATAAAAGGTTATGGGCCTAGTGCTGGAAGATGGGATTAATACAGATATGTACCCTATGGTTAGTATAAATATACTGGGCCAAATGTATGAGTGCATGGAGCTATTCCCATCAAACACCCTCTGATTCTATCACACCTGTAAACTCTTATGACAATTTGCAGACAATTTATCAAAGTCTTAGATATGAGGAAGAAAACTAAAGTGCTGTAGGAAACCTACATGGTGAGAATGTGCAAGCTCCACACAGATATCACAGACATCACTGGAGGTCAGGGTTTCACCTGCAGCACATCACTGGAGCTATGAAGTAGCAGTTTTCTAGCTACGTCAGTCTGTCACCTCATCTTATTGCAGTAATTGCTTGTGTGCCTTAGACAGACAGCATTTTAATTAATCTAACAGACAACTGTTTAATTCTACATGGGGCAGTCACTTTCTTCTTTTGAAGGTATTGATTATTCTGACTTATTCAAGTCAGCCAGCATATCCACAGACCTCATGGAGAGATGAGGCCATTTCGGAGGTTACTTTAAAACAAAACAATATTTCTTTAATCTGATGCTGTCAGTGCATATGTTAAATATGAAGAATTCTCGATAGAACCAGAAGCATTTACTGTTTAGGTGCCACCATCCAGGAGCACTGCATGTGTGGACGTACTCAATTATTTTTGGCAATTGTCAGAACTGAATTTTTCAAAGTGTTTTGCTGCTGGGTTCTTCAGGGAGTCAGACAGCTGATCTTAGACTTTCTGAGATCCCTTAGCATTTACACAGAGAGAGCTTGCTCTCTCAGTTTCTGCCAGGAAACAGGAAAAGGGATTATAGGACTGTCGAGAAAAAAAAGGAAGCACATCCATTTTTTAGATTATTTACGCTTCAGCTAATTTTTAATTATTTAAAAGTAGCTTTAGAATATATTTAAAGATTTAATTAATTAACTGAATCTTATCACTTTTCATATTGCCACATGGCACCAGCAAACAATGAGACCAACAGCAACGTTCTGCTGGGCAGTGCATAAAATTACTTATTTTATCCCTTCTTTCAAATACGATTTTACTACTAAGCTGCATGCTATTGGAACCTGTGATTTACATTTCAATGGTGTGTTTTGGGGCCAATTTAGTAATTTGGCTCTTTGCTGTCTCCGAGGTAGTTCAATGAGGTTTGAAGTAGAGTGTGCGGCCTGGAGTCTTGGTACCATGGAGATGGGAGACGAGCACAAGGCTAACTCCAGTGCTTCTCTCCAATTGAGGCATCAAGGAAGGTTGAAGTTAAGGAGGATGAGAGTGGAGGATGGGCCTGTGTTTGGTGCCATCTATCTGCATTTGAATGGTCTTCCTCTCTCGCTAACTGCTGTCAAAGGAAGTTCATGTGCATTGGGATCCATATTGTTAGGACTGATCAGTGAGGCTGTTGGCTTTGGGAGACTTTGAAGTTCACGCTGTATGTGTTCCTAGATTATGGTTGCTCATTTTTTTCTGTCCATGAGTGGCTTGATCGTGGTGATTGATATGGATTGAAGCACTTCGGCAAAGAAAAGCTCGGTGACCTACATTGGCTAGTGGAGTGACATTGAACTGAACTAAACTGAATACTGCTGGTTTAATGTTTGATAGTCTATGTATTGTTCCTCACTTTTTCCCCATTGCACAATTTGTTTTTGTTTTGTGCATTGAGTGTTTGATATTTTCTTGAATGGGTTCCATGGTATTTCTTTGTTTCATGGCTGCCTGTGGAAGGACAAATCTCAGAGTTGTATTCTGTATACTTACTTTGATAATAAATATAATTTGAATCTTGAATTTTTGAATAATAATTTCTATATGAATTTTAATGGAGGAGGTAATCAGATAGGTTTGACTGACACTGTGGAGATGTATAAGAGAGAACTAAACAAGCTGATTGAGTAGTGTCACAACAACATCCTTGTTCTCAATGTTAGTGAAAGTAAGGAACTGATTGTGGACTTTAGGATGGGAAGTTGGGAGTACATTCAGTGATCTTCATTAAGGGGTCAGTGGTGGAAAAGGTGAGCAGTTTCAAGTTCATGGGTGTCAACATCTCAAAGGATATTTTCTGGGCCCACCTTGTTGATCTATTCATAATGAAGGCACAACAGTGGCTATACTTCATTTGGAGCTTGAGGAGATTTTGTATATTAGCAAAGACTCCAGAAAAATTCTGCACATGTGCTGTGGAGAGCACTCTGACTGGCAGAATCACTTTCTGATATGGTGACACCATTACAGAGGATCATTAGAGGCTTCAGAGGGTTGTAGGCTCAGCCAACTTTATCACAGGCACAACCCTCCCCACCATTGAGGACATCTTCAAAAAGTGGTGCATCAAGAAGACAGCATCTGTTATTAAGTGTCCACACCAGAAAGGTCTTGCACATTGCCGGTAACAAACACAAGAGATACTACAGATGCTGGAATCCTTGAGCAACATATATAATAAGATGCTGGTGGAACTCAGCAGGTTAGACAGCATCTATAGAGAGGAATAAACATTCAACATTTCGGGCTGTCACTCTTCAGGACTGGAAAGAAAGGAGAGAAAGAGCAGAGATCTCAGAAGGCGAGCAGTGAGAGAAGGACTCACTGAACTGTTCTAACAGGTAAGATTAGACTTCAGTCCTGCCGAAGGGCTTGGCCTGAAACATTGACTGTACTTTTTTTCATAGATGCTGCCTGGCCTTCTGAGCTCCTCCAGCATTTTCTGTATGTTGCTTGGATTTCGAGCATCTGCAGACTTTGTCTTGTTTGAGATTTAGACTTCTTCAGGGTAGATTTCACTTGGAGCAGCAAATCATAAATACAAGAGAATCTGCAGCTGCTGGAAATATCGAGCAACACATATAATTTTCTTTTCAATGGGAGTTTAGTGAGCTGCTCTCTCACTGCTCCCCTTTTGTGATCTCTAGCCAGCAGTATTGACACAAGGGACAGCAGACGCTCGAATCTGGAGAAAAGAAAACACTGTTGAAGGAACTCCTGTAGGTCAAGTAACTTCTGTGGAGGAAAATAGCCAGTTTTGGGTTGAGACCTTTCATCTGGACCAGGTGAAAGATTTTGACCCTAAACGTGACTATCCATTTCCCTCCACAGATACTTTTTCACCCATTGTACTCCTTCAGGAGTTTGTATTTTTTTTCTCTCTCTCTGATATTTTTTTCAACATCATGTACATCCAGGTCACATTTACAGTGCAGATACACTGAGTAATGAGCAACCTGGTCTTGATCGTCATCTGCCCTTGGAACATGCTCTGACTTCCACTGTGCTCCTGGATACTGGAAGAAGAGGATGATATTCCACTGGACTTTCTTGAATCTGGTTGGGACTAGAGTCCTCATGAACTGAATGACAGTCTACAAGTACAACTTCAAACTAAACAGCATCAAGCAAAGAACTGGTGAGGTGAAACTTAGAAAGCAAAAGAGAAAGGGCAATGTTGTCTTTTTAATACTTGAGTAATATTGTAAATATACTGATTAATTAAGGATTCTTTATTTGTTTAATAATTCATTATGGGTTATAAGTTAAAATACATGAATTTCAAACATCAGGATACTACCAGCTCCCTTGTTTTCTGTTCAATTAGTTCTTGCTTTGAATTACCAACATAACAGTGGCATCAATGAAGATTTAAATGTACCTGAGATGACTACCTACCTGTTGAAGTGCATTGAGACTTTTGAGTTAAAAAAAAGAGCACATCAGACGTTTCTTCAGAAAATGGGGGAGAAGCTATCAAGTTTTTTAAAAAGGCAGAAAAGGGAAGAATTCACGTTCATAAACAGTAAGTACTGGGTGATAAAAATCATTAAAAAAAGCAGAAGTGACTGGCTGCATCAGAAAGATTGATACATTTGATTACACAACAGATAACTTGAATATGTATACTGAGCTAATTGAGCAAAATTTTAAAGCAAATTGAATGGACAATGAGAAACTTGTGCAAGATTTTCTGAGTGGATTGGGTGGAAAAACATACAGTTTGCTTAGGAATTTGACAGCTCCAAGCAAACCAGCCAAAATGAGCTTTTCCGATTTTATGGAAGTAATGTAGGAACACTTATAACTGAAACCATTGTTGATTGCAGAATACTTTAAGTTCAATAAGAAAAATCAAAAGGAAGGGGAGTCCATTTAAGTAAATGTGGCTGAATTGAAGAGACTATCAGAGCATTATCAGTTCAGTAATGAGCTCAACGATGCAATGAAAGATTGACTAGTTTGTTGAATTTTACAAAGAAACATTCAAAAATAGCTCCTAACTGAAACACAATGTATATTTGCTCACATACACTAGACAAATGCAGACTTAAAGGTGAAACTTGCTGAAAATGCAACAAAGTAGATGACTTACAAGAAAAAAAATAGAGAAAAAGAAAGACAAGTTGCAATTTCAAAAGGAGCACTAATCTGCATGTTGTTGATGAAAAGTATGATATTGATGAGAGTGACACAGGACTGTGTAGCCTTATGATTTAAAATGTGAAAACTACTAATAGGTAAGCAATATGGCTTACACCAAAGTGAAAGGCAATTTAATTAAAATGGAATTGGACAGTGGCTCAACTGTTTCAGTTATTCCACAAAATTCCACAAAAAGAGCTTTGGCAGTGGCCAATCTGGACATTGGGAGTTCTGAGAGGAGGGGACTTCAATCAGGTCCACTACCCAAGAACAAAAGGCAGCAGTGGGTCACTACAGCAAAAAAGAGTTTTGACTAACAGCCAATCCAGATGTCGGAAGTTTTAAGAGCAGGAGACTTCAATCAGGTCCACTGCCTGAGTACAAAAGGCAGCAGTGGTCTGTTACAGTGTGAAAGAGCTTTGATGTAAAGATCCATCGGTGTTTAGGATTGATTAGCATGAGAAGATAAAGGAAGGCAGGAGAAAGCGGACAGTCAGAGTGATGATCTTGAGTCTTTGGCTCTTCTAGCCTTCAGTGAAGAGACTCTTCAGTCAGAGAATGCAAAAGGAAAGAAAAACACAAGGTTAGGTTTCTTTACCATCCCTTCTTTATATCTGTTCTGTTAGGACAGTAGAAATGCCAGGCAGGATAGTTGAATGCTCCTCTTGTGGGATGTGTGAAGGCAGGGAGACCACCAATGTTCCTGATGACTACAACTGTGGGAATTATATCCGGTTGTAGCTTCCAACAAACCACATTAAGGAGTTGGAACTGGAACTGGATGAACTCCAGATTATACAGGAGGCTGAGGGGGTGATAGATACGAAATATAGAGAGGTAGTTACACCCAAAGTGCAGGACATAAGAAACTGTGTGACAATCAGGAAGGAGAAAGGGGTTCAGGAGGCAGTGCAGATTACTCCTGTGGCCCTCCCCCTCAACAACAGGTATATCACCTCGGACACTGTCAGAGAGAGTGGGGGCGATGACCTAACAGAGGAAAATCACAGTGGTAGTGTCTCTGGCTTTGAGGCTGCCTTAGTGACACAAAAGGGAAGGGGGAAGAAGGGTACGCTGTGGCAATTGGGTATTGATTAGTTAGAGGAATGGACAGGAGGTACTGTGGGCGAAAATGAAATTCCTGGATGGTATGTTGCCTCTCGGGTGCCAGAGTCTAGGTTATCTCGAATCAAGTCCTCAGCATTCTTAAGTGGGAGTGTGAACAGCCAGAAATTGTGGCCCATGTAGGTACCAATGATATGGGCAGGATGAGTGATGAGGTTCTGCATAGGGAGTTCAGGGACTGAGGTTCTAATTTAAGGGGTAGGACCTCCAGGGTTGAGATCTCAGGATTACTACCCATGCCACATGCTAGTGAGGCCAGAACTAGGAAGACTATACTGTTCAATACGTGGCAAAAGAGTTGGTGTAGGATGGGGAGCATAAGATTTGTCTATCATTGAGCTCTTTTCTATGGAAGGTGGGACCTGCACAGAAGGGACAGTTTGTATCTGAACTAGAGGGGGACTAATATCCCAGTGGGAAGGTTTGTTAATGCTGCTCAGTGGAGTTTAAACTAGAGTCGCAGGGAGATGGGAACCCGAATGCCAGAACAGTTGGTGGAGAGGCTGAGGAGGCAGATATTGGAAAGACCTCAGACAAAGTTAGGAATCAAAATGTTGAGCATGGTGTGACTAGTGTCCTGAGTTGCATATATTTCAAGTCGAGAAGTATCATAGGAAAGGAGGGCAACAGTGCTGAAGATGAGGTGTCTGGTTTACAAACAGCGGCCATGCGTAATAAGGAGAGGCTCATAGGGGAAAATTGCACCCTTAGTAGCAAGTGATCATAATATGATTTAATTCACCCTGAAATTTGAGAAGCAGCAGCTAAAGTCAGATGTATCAGCCTGACAGTGGAGTTGAGGGAGTTACAGTTGCATGAGGGAGGAATTGGCCAGAATTGTTCGGAAAAGAACACTGGCAGGGATGACAGCAGAGCAGCAATGGCTAGAATTTCTGGAAGCAATTCAGAAGGCACAGGATTTATGCATCCCAAAAAGGAAGAAGATTTTAAAGGCAAGATGACTTAACCATGGTTAACAAGAGAAATCAAAGCCAGTATAAAAGCCAAAGAGAGGGCATATAATAGAACAAAAACTAATGGGAAGTTAAAGGATTTGGAAGCTTTTAAAAACCAACAGAAAGTAGCAAAAAAAAATAATTAAGAAGGTAAAGATGGAATACGAAAGTAAGCTAGCCAATAATATTACGGAGGATTACAAAAGTTTCTTCAGATACATAAAGTGTAAAAGACAGGCGAGAATGGATATTGGACCACTGGGAAATTATTCTGGAGAGGTAGTAATGGGTCCATCAAAATGGCGGATCAACTGAATAAGTATTTTGCATCAGTCTTCACTAGAGAGAAGGTTCTTGGGAAATGAAATGTCTGAAGGTAGATAAGGCACCAGTAAATCCCAGAGTTTTGAAAGAGGTGGCTGAAGTGATTATGGAAACATTAGTAATGATCTTTCAAGTATCACTAGGTTCTTGAATTGTTCCAGAAGACTGGAAAATTGCAAATGTCAGTCCACTATTCAAGGAGGGAGTGAAATGAAACTATAGACCAGTTAGTGTGACCTCAGTGGTTGGGAAGATGTTGAAGTTGATTATTAAGGGTGAACTGTCAGGGTACTTGGAGGCACATAATAAAATAGGCCATAGTCAGCATGGTCTCCTCAAGGGAAAATCTTGCCAAGTGAATCTGTTAGAATTCTTTAAAGAAATAACAAGCAGGATAGACAAAGGAGAATCAGTTGATGTTGTGTACTTGGATTTTCATAAGGCCTTTAATAAGGTGCCACACATGAGGCTGCTTAACAAGCCAGGAGCCCATGGTATTACAGGAAAGATTCTAGCATGTATAAAGCAGTGGCTGATTGGCAGGACACAATCAATGGGAACAAAGGGAGCCTTTTCTGGCTGGCTGCCGGTGGTTAGTAGTGTTCCACACTGGTCTGTGTTGTGACATTATATGTCAAAGATTTGGATGATGGAATTGATGGATTTGTTGCAAAGTCAGCTGATGATATGAAGCAACACATATTAAAGTTGCTGATGAAACATCGACTGTACCTCTTCCTAGAGATGCTGCCTGGCCTGCTGCATTCACCAGCAACTTTGTGTTACTTGAATTTCCAGCATCTGTAGAATTCCTCGTGTTTGGAATGATATGAAGATAGGTGGAGGAGCAGGCCTCAGAAGGGCTGAGACAGATTAGGAGAATGGGCAACAAAATGGCCGATGGAATACAATGTTAGGAAGTGTATGGTCATGCACTTTGGTAGAAGGAATGGAAGGGTTGATGAGCTTCTAAATGGAGAGAGAAAACAAAAAAATTGAGGTGAAAAAGGACTAGAGAGTCCTTGTGCAGGATTCCCTACGGGTTAATTTGCAGGCTGAGTCTGTATTAAGGAAGGTAAATGCAATGTTAGCATTCATTTCAAGAAGACTAGAATATAAAAGCAAGGGTGTAATGTTGAGACTTTAAAAAGCATTTATGAGGCCTCATTTGTATTATTGTGAGTAGTTTTGTGCCTCTTATCTTAGAAAGTATGTGCTGAGACTGGAGAGGATTCAAAGGAAGTTCATGAAAATAATTCCAGGATTGAATGGCTTGTCATATGAAGAGTGTTTGAGCTCTGGGGCTGTATTCACTGGAATTCAAAAATATGAGGGGTGACCTCATTGAAACCTATTGATTGGTGAAAGGTCTAGATAG
The DNA here is from genome assembly GCF_963921235.1 of Mobula hypostoma. Taxonomy (NCBI): domain Eukaryota; kingdom Metazoa; phylum Chordata; class Chondrichthyes; order Myliobatiformes; family Myliobatidae; genus Mobula; species Mobula hypostoma. The sequence goes on along the minus strand of NC_086111.1, from coordinate 26,565,825 downwards.
AGTGGATATGGAGAGGACGTTTGAGAGCCCAAGATCAGATGACACAGTCTGTGAATAGAGGGTATCCCTTTAGAAAAGAGATAGAAAACCTACAGCACAATACAGGCCTTTTGGCCCACAATGCTGTGTCGAACAGGTACCCATAGCCCTCTATTTTTCTAAGCTCCATGTACCTATCCATGTCTCTCTTAAAAGACCCTATCATATCTGCTTCCACCACCATTGCCAGCAGCCCTTTCCACATGCTCACCACTCTCTGCGTAAAAAAATTTCCCCTGACATCTCCTCTGTACCTGCTTCCAAGCACCTTAAAACTGTGCCCTCTTGTGTTAGCCATTTCAGCCTCTGACTATCCACACAATCAATGCCTCTCATTAGCTTATACACCTCTATCAGGTCACCTCTCATCCTCCGTCGCTCCAGGGAGAAAAGGCTGAGTTCACTCAACCTATTCTCATAAGGCATGCTCCCCAGTCCAGGCAACATCCTTGTAAATCTCCTCTGCACCCTTTCTATGGTTTCTACCTCCCTCCTGTAGAGAGGCGACCAGAACTGAGCACAGTACTCCAAGTGGGGTCTGACCAGGGTCCTATATAGCTGTAACATTACCTCTTGGCTCTTAAACTCAATCTCATGGTTGATGAAGGACAATGCACCATATGCCTTCTTAACCACAGAGTCAACCTGCGCAGCAGCTTTGAGTGTCCTATGGACTCGGACCCTAAGATCCCTCTGATCCTTCACACTGCCAAGAGTCTTACCATTAATACTATATTCTGCCATCATATTTGACCAAAATGAACCACCTCGCACTCATCTGGGTTGAACTCCATCTGCCACTTCTCAGCCCAGTTTTGCATCCTATCGATGTCTTGCTGTAACCTCTGACAGCCCCCCACACTATCCACAACACCCCCAACCTTTGCAGACATCCCACCCTGCAAAAACTCATTTCAGGGGGATAGCACCACCACATCTGCCCCCAGCAACCCCTATTTACACACACACACACACACACACACACACACACACACACACACACACACATATATATATATATATACCTTGTTGAGTATTTTGTTGGCAGTCTCAATGATAATAGTCAAATGCTAATGCAAATAGCTTTTCTATTTCTTTTGCAAACTTTCCTTGTCCTGTGATATGACTTGCTTGGCAGATTTAAGCATTTTGCTGGAAGTCTCAACCTCATAGCAGTCTATGTCAATGAATTTGTTAATTTTGCAAGACATCAGATTCACAAATAATTCACAATTATATTATAATAATAATAATGGTTGTCACTCAGGGTCCGAGGAAGACTAAATTGTGCAGGGTGGCAGTGTTTTTTCTTTTACGAGGCCAAGTTGCGAGCTCGACATCAACCTGACATGGATGGAGAGTACGCTTGGGGGCGGTCTGTCACTTGATCAAACTCGGGAACCTCACAATGTAACCAGCGCATGAAAGATATTAAAGCAGAAAAGCCTTGCACAGAGACCATCCCACTCTCTTGGCCTCAGAAGTCAGGATCCAGTGGCACAAAGAATTGTTACGTCTGGCAACTTCCTTGGCTGTATTGGATGGCTGCATCTTCTTAAGTGCTCTGCCGCTCCCTACGCACTCCACAATGCGCTGCTACAACGTCTTCTCAGCCATTGAACCCCTGGGGTTTTCTCCGCCTGATCCACTGAAGCAGTCTTCACATGCTGGGATGAGCAAATTCCTATCTCACCAAGGGTTTCAGACCCTTCGGCTACCCTCACCTGGTTTAGTCGGCCTGTCAAAGCCGTTGCCCGGGGTGTGGCTGCTGTCGCATGCAAACAGCTACGAGGAGCCACAGGTAAGAGCTGGGCATTGGTGGGGACCAATGAATGACAAGCCACTCCAGTTATATTATATTATGTTATATTATCATGGAGTCGTTTTTTTTATTCTATTACAACTTTAAGCAAGTCTACAGGGAGTTTGGCCTCATCACGTAGGACATCAATAGAGTAGTTTCTTAGCAGCTAGCCAGCTAGTTTAAATAACGTTAGCTATGCTAATGAATGAATGACACCTGTTAAACTCACCTCACCAAGTCTTTTACAGTCATTTAACCCACCATGGGCAATAGAAAAGTCACTGTTGCAAACAGTGCAGTGAGCAACACTGACATTACTTTTGACCCCTATTAGGCAGGGGTACACTTTAGTGTAGTCTGGGGTGAAGCACGTTTTATATTTTCTTTTTTTGGAGCACTACTATGTTGCTGCAGGACACTAAACTGAACTGATGGACAATGAAAGAGAGAGAGAGAGTTCGACTGTAAAGCCCGCCAACAGGGAAAACTGATAGGTATACTTAGCACAAAGAAAGACCAATCAGGATGCTCTCTCTGTCACTCTCTCTCTCTCTCTCTCTCTCTCTTTCTCTCTCTCTCTCTCTCTCTCTCTCCCGCTCGCTCGTTCTCAAAAATATTGATTTCTGGGCTATTGTATATAATTTGTGGGTGTCAGGGAGCCGCTATCAATATGCGGGAGACTCCTGGAACTTCCGGGAGAGGTAGGATGCCTGCCTTTGGGTCAGCAAATTTACTAACCCATCCCTCCACTTCCACATCCAGTTCATTTATTAAAATTACAAACAGGTCCCAGAACAGATCCCTGATCACAGGGTAACAACCTCAATTTGACGTGCAGAGTTGGTTCTCAGCTAAATGAGTATTATCCAGGAGACACACAAGAGAAATAATGACAGGACTGGGTAACAATCCCCACAGAGTGCTTACTAGCTTGTTCTTCTATGTTTGCCTCCCAATCTATCTTATTTTTGAATGCTTGCACTTGACAACCTGGGATACATGGACAGAGAGAGGCCCTAGAAGTTTGTGCCTAATTGAGAGATTGCCCAGCCACCATAATGATCTCAGGGAGTTTGTGAGTCTGTGACTGTGGAACAAGGAGCTCTGGACGAAACTCTTCACTGTGACCCGAGGGCCCAGGAGCTTGATACCAGCTGGTGGGGAAGGCCCCAACTTCCTGCCCCAAGGGAAAGAAGCAGTTGATGAGCCATTAACCGAGCCTGACGGAGCGTCGGCTCGGTTCTCGGCTGTTCAGATCTGTTTACACGGCAGGCCCAGCGCGAGGAGGAATTTCTTTCTCCAGAGAGTGGTGAATCTTTGGAAGTCTTAGTAAAGGCAGCCATAGAGGCCAAGTTTGCATGTATATTTAAGCCAGAGGATGATAGATTCTTGAATGGTCAGGGCATGAAAGGATATAGGAAGAAGGAAGGAAAATGAGGCTGAGAGGAAAATTGGATCAGCTATGATGAAATGGCAGAGCAGACTCGATGGGCCGAATCGCTAATTCTGCTCCTATATCCATGGTCTTTTGATCCAAAGTAAGTTTGAATGGCTTTTCAAAGATCTTAAAATGAAGCTTGTTTATATCCAACTAAGAATTTACACTGGAGAAAAGATAACTGCTGCGAGACTGACATTCATAAAATTGAAATACAGTAATCAACCAACCACATAGAAGTTGTATGTGGTAAAAACAGGGGGCCAGCATTGTGGGAATGTGCTTGGCTGATACAAATACAACTTGATTGCTGCTCCAATCACAAGTTGCGTGCCATATCTCATGCAAGAGACTCAACTGAAAACTAATATAGAAATTACTGGATGATGTCACAACACTCTCCAGGCTGTACATCATGAACCGTTGTCCAATGGAGGGCAAAGAGGTGTTGGTTGTCAATCTCTGTGCCTCTGGTTGGAAAGCACATTGTAACAAAGGAAGACTTTTATGCTCAGAGGAATTGTGAAAGTGATGAATACTGACCACAATCAGTTTTGTAGGCAACAGGTTTGAGAAAGCTTCTGATATGTTAATCAGGCAATGACTTGTGAAATGCAGTTTGCTCTTAATCTGTATGAGAGTACAAAGAGCTTCAGGAAAGATGCAAGCATTTGGCTTTCATAACTATAAAGAACCAGAACTCTACTCAGTGTGCATGAAGGTTATTGCATAAACTTCAGAGGGAGAAACACTTTGCTTGTAAAAGTGGAGGAATATAAGACCAAAAAGAGAGGAGTCAATGGAGATACGGAAACAGAGAGTGATGTATGTGATATGGAAATGGAAGATGATAAATGAGGCCTAATTTTGAGAAATTAGTAATTTAGAGATACTCACAAGAAACCAGGAGAAAAAGGAACGTGAGAAAAAGAAAGACAAGAGTTGTTCCAGAGAGAAAAACAGAGGAAAAAGTGAAGAGAATTGTCCTGAGCTATCAGGTTCACTTCTTGCAGTCTCAGAGTCAACTCTTACATTAACCCACAGGTGTAAGAAAGACTCAACAACGATTAAATCTTTTGGCCTGAATGGGACAATTTAAATTTTACTATGCTGTGAATGTCTATATAGTAGTTGTATTTTATCATAACCTGTATGTATAAAAGTTAAGATGCTTTCTATATTGAGTTGCAGTTAAGAGCTAAGCAGGGAGGAATGATGCGAATTTAATATTTCAGTAATATTTGAGTAATATTGTAAATATATTGTTTGACTAAGTATTCTTTATTGGTTTAAATAATTCGTTACAAGTTGTATGTAAAAATATGTGAATTCCATATGTCATAATGCTAACACCTCATATGTGGGTGCTTCATTTAAAGTAAAAGAAAACACAGCTCCCTTGATTTCCTTTCAATTAGTTTTTTTATGCATTTGAGTTACAAAACACAACAGACAAGATAATCATGTCTGTAGGGAAATGAGTGAAGATAACCACAGAGTGCCAGGAAGGGATAAAGCACCCAGAGTTGACCTTCATTTGATGTAAAAGAAGAAGATGTGAGGGGAGGGGCAGTAATAGTAGAAATACAAATGTATTGATTCTTTATCTGATCTCTTCCAGCATTCATAACAAAACAGACCAGCTGGTGGAACAGTGAGATAAGCGCCGGACTCCGGAGCGAAGGTTCCCGAGTTCGAATCCAGGTCGGGCCACCCCCGAGCATGCTTTCCATCCGTGCCGGGTTGAGTGTCGAGCTAGCCACTCGGCCTCGTAAAAAATACAAGGGTCGAGTCAGGAACGTTCACGGTTAATCCTGACACCACATGCCAAGAATGGCTGAATGTCTGGTACGACACGCTTAAAAAAACCAAAACAGAACAATTAATGAAAAATCTAGAAATAAATGGATATCTAAAAGCCTTTATGGTGATATGATTGTACACTGGCCCATGCTGATCATTAACTGTTAAATTAAATGGAAATTAAAGGCAAGGAAGGGAAAGAACCTTAGCGTGAAATATCAAGAACATTTTTGTTTGACTGGAGCTAAGAAAGAGGAAGGGATAAGAAATATTTCTCTACACTCTCCAGTAATGTAAGTCAAGGTGTAAATTAGGAATTTAGAGGTGAATGTGCTCGGTGGGACCCTTGACTAATAAAACTAATTAGTAATAATGCTTAGAGGATGAATTGATTGAGTGTGTATGAAATGCTTTTCTAGATCTGTGTGCTGAGGGACTAATTAGGAAAGAGGCAGAGTTAGATCTGGTATTATCCAATGAGAAATGCTTAACTGAAGATTATGTAGTTTAAGAATCTTTCAGGAAATGTTCAGAATTTGACAAAATTTAAGCCAGAAGGTGATCCGGTTAAAACTGAAACGACTGCCTTAAATCTAAACAAAGCAATGTTTGAAGATGTGAGACATAATTTAGCCATGATAAATTGGAAAACTACATTAATAGGTGTCACTGTAAGCAAGCAATCCAAATACTTAAGGAATTAGTAGATGGTTTGCAACTGATTTGCTGTATATTCCCTCGAAACAAAACTGGAAAAATAGTCTAATATTCACAAGAAATGTTTACATAAAACTTTGAATGTTAACAAAAAGATGCTGTTGCCAAAAGGTCTGAGAACTGGGTAAATTTTAGAATTCAGCAAAAGAAGCCCCAAGTAATTTTAAAGGTAAAGGAAGATAAAATACTGGGCGAAACAGAAAAGCAAATTGTTAAATCTTCTACAAACATGAAAATAGGAAAGGATAATATGTTAATTTGGGTACTTAAGAGACTGGGCAACAAGAAAAAGGTGAAGAAATTGATCCGGTATTTTCTGGCCATTTACATGGAAGAAGGAACAAGACGCTCCAGGAAAACTGAACAGCCTAGGGGGAATGAGGAAGATCTTGGGTAAGGTACTGCACATGGTATTTAATCAAGCACAGGAGAGAGATGGGAAATGGTGAGGTGCTTGGGTATGAGCATATTCGACAGAAAGCACAGAATTGGAATACATCAGAGAAAATCTGCAGATTCTGGAAATCCAAGCAACACACACAAAATGCTGCAGGAACTGAGCAGGCCAGGCAGCATCTATGGAAAAGAATACAGTCGACGTTTCGGGCCAAGACCCATTGGTCACTTCTGTGACTGGAGAGATTAGAAGTCTATCAGTGCAGTTCACAGTCCAGCTGGAGCTCTGGAACCTCAGGTGCCCATCCAAGTAACAGCTTCATCATCAGCAGATTCAAGCCTTATATTGTTATACTGCCATTCTATGCATGCACTTCAACCATTTTTGAGAGTTAAAGAACAAATCAAAGTGCTGTGTTATTCTGCCATCTAAAGTTGGGAAAGAGTAAAGCTAGTGTTTCTCCCTGCCTACCCATTTTTCAAATGGGCCAAGATTGAACAATTGTCATCATGCAAGAGTCTGACCTGAAGTCCATAAATGACAACACACCTGGATTTCTAATTCCGAGCAGATATACCTACGATTGTTGAGGAGATATTAGAGTAACTTTTGTTGTAACAATTGACACAATGTAATCTCTCTCACTCACCCCCTCTTCTGTTGTAAGCTGAACCCCTCAGAATCAATCCACCAATGACTGGATGAGATACAATGTCTGATTAACTCAGTCATCCTGCCTGACCCCAATATTGTGATGACTGGGAGGTATTGCTTTTAATGTAAATCCCACCCACCATAATCAGCTGTAATTGCAACTTCCCATTGAATTTTCCCATTTAATGCTAGGTTTCGAAATCTCCCTCCACTAAGAAAACAAACAAAAAAAACAGTCTGTAATCTATTGTCCCAACTGTCCACCCTCCCCAACACTATCTTAATGTTAAACAGAATCTGGTCCTCTTTGATGTAACTCCATGGATTATATAATCACATTTGATTTGCATTCCAGCTGGGTAAAACATAACTGCAATCAATTACATGTCTACAATGGTCTTACACTTCAAGTGGGAACTATATTAAAAATAGAATTATATTTCAGGTGGAGAAATACAGCTTAGAACATGTCACCTCCCACTGTCCTATTTTGCCTGTGCATTCTTTACTTCATTTGTTTCTTGCAATATAATTCTGTTGTTAATAATGAAAATACAGTCTGTAAAGAAATTGATCCTTGATATACTGGGATTCAAAGCAAAGGAAATGCTATTTCAAATGCATTTCAGTGGTTGCAGAAGGAATATTATCAGCACAGAGAGAAAAACAGAACAAGCAAAGGATTTTCCTTCTCTGGAGTAAATTGCTTCTCTGAATTGGTGTTTTTTTTCAGGTTCAAGTGCTTCATTTAATGTGCTATTGGTTTAGTGAGGGACTTTAACAATGTAAGCTGAATATCTTTTTCAGGTAGAACTTAAAGATTTGATAGGTGACAGAAGCTAACATTTTGACCTCAACCAGCAAAAGAAATTTGATTATTATTTCAAGAACTACCTGCATATAAACTGCGTGTTCCATTTACACACAAAACATTTTCAAAGCAATTGTATTATCAGAGAAGTGATTTGTGATATTCTGTTATTTATAGATAAAAGGATATATCATTTCTTTGCAACACACACAAAATGCTGGAGGAACTCAGCGGGCCAGGCAACTTGTATGCAAAAGAATAGACAGTTAAAGTTTCTGGCCAAAACCCCTCATCAGGATGCTGCCGGGCTGGCTGAGTTCCTCTAGCATTTTGTGTGTGTTGGTTTGGATTTCCAGCATTTACAGATTTTCTCATGTTTATATTATTTCTTCGTCTATTTTAAATCTAAGCCAATATCTGGAGTAACAATGGGAGAACAAAGGAATTCTGGCCAGTTACAAGACTGAGAAGGAACTAATGAACATCATATTTCTATAGTTCCTTACCATGTAGATGGAACCCATGTTACTAATCGTCTCTCCCTGTTCATAAAACAATATCATTACCCCCCCCCCTTGTTTTTATGGTAACCTCTTTTTCCCTTCATCCATCATTATTCCTACCATCTCACCAACCCCAGATGCAAGCACTGACCCAAGCACTGATAGGAATTTCATGGCAGCAATGACTTTGAAATATGACAAGAAATCAGAGTTTCTAGAGAAAAGCTGTGTGTCATAGGAAACACCATTATAGACAGTACTGGAGATAAGTATTAAACCCAGATGTGAGGCTGCAGTTCAACCTGCCTTGCCCTTCTGATACTGAAATGAGCATGTGGGGATTATCAAAATGGTCAAATTTCTCAGAAATCATTGAACAAGACCATGGCACTGGGCAGGATGATTTACTGCTCATGATTTACCCTTGTCAATGTATAATTCAGACATATAAATTCTATTGCAATAATATTGATATCATTCATCAGGCACTGAAGATCACAATGCTGTCAGGAAGAAGAGGAGTCTTGACCCAAATGCAGAGCCGTGGAGATAACTTAGCGGTGAGCAATAACTTTAATAATAAACTGCAAAGTAACAAGCCATGAGGGGCCACAAAACTGTTGTGTATTTAATATTTCAGTAGCGCTTGAGTAATATTGTAGATATATTTTTGATTAAGCATTTTTGTTAGTTTAAATAATTCATTACAGATTATATGTAAAAATAAGTGAATTGCATACATCATTACGGCACCACATGATATGTGCACATCTCACTGAAAGTAAAACTAAGAACATACACGAGTTATTCCCAACTCCATCTTGTCCTCTCAATTACTTTTTTATATTTTGGGGTTATAAAAGGTAACAGTGGTGATGAGGAAGATTTAACTGAACCCAAGGTGACTACCTTCCTGTTAGAGCACAGTGAGATGTTCAAGTCTAAAAAAAGGCAGAGTGAGATGGTTGAAATAATAAAAACACAAAGCAGTTGAATTTTTTAAAAAGTACAGCATTTTTTAAAAATCCTTCAACTTACTCCAGTTGGCTTTAGGATTCGTTTCCGAGCCTCTCAATTTGGACCTTCCGAGGATCACAGGTACTCACATTTTATTGACTCTGCCTCTCACCGCTTCTCCCGTCAAGCTCTGAAGGCGACTCTCTCCGCCATGAGGAGGTACTTGGTGTCCCTATCCCAGACCCTTCCACACTTTCTGGACACTTTCTTCGCCGTCTGTAATGGTCCTACCCATTATTTCATCCTCCATCGAACCCTCCCCCTCCAACTTTCAAATCTCTTACTCACTCTTCCTTCAGTTAGTCCTGACGAAGGGTCTCGGCCTGAAACGTCGACTGTACCTCTTCCTAGAGATGCTGCCTGGCCTGCTGCGTTCACCAGCAACTTTGATGTGTGTTGCTTCGGACCAGCATACTTTCTTTGCAAAAGAAAAGACGATTGAGTTGAAAAAGGCAGAAAACTGACAAATTCAGTTAGTACCAGGTGATAACAGTCACAAATTTAAAAAGAGCAGATATGGCTGGCTGCATCAGAAGGATAGAGGTGTTTGATTGCATGATGGATAACAGGCTCATGCACACTAAGCATATTGAGCAGTTAAAGGCATCTGTTAGTTTTGTGAGACCATGGATCTGCACCTGGAAAGTCTTCACTCTCCAGGGCGCAGGCCTGGGCAAGGTTATATAGAAGACCAGCAGTTGCCCATGCTGCAAGTCTCCCCTCTCCACGACACCAATGTTGTCCAAGGGAAGGACATTAGGACCCATACAGCTTGGCACCGGTGTCGTCGCAGAGCAATGTGTGGTTAAGTGCCTTGCTCAAGGATACAACACATTGCCTCGGCTGGGGCTCGAACTCACGACCTTCAGGTCGCTAGTCCAATGTATTTTGAAGCAAATGAAATAATCAATGAGAAGTGTGTGCCAGGTTTGCTTGAGTGCATTGGGTTTAAAGACATAGATTTTGCTTCAAAGTTTGACTGCACCAAACAAACCAGCTGAAATGGTAATATTGTGAAAGAAATGCAGGAATCTTTAGAATCAAAACCATTGTTAATTGCAGAATGAATTAGGTTTCTTAGGTGGAATCAAAGGGATGGGGAGTCCATTTCAGCATACATGGCTGAATTGATGAAATTCACCGGGCATTGTCAGTTCAGTAAAGAGCTGAATGATACATTAAGAGATAGTTTAGTTTGTGGAACTTTACAAGAAAGCATTCAAACACAGCTCCTAACTGAAGTTCAACTTACATTTAAAAGAACAGTTAAAATAGCTATATCAGTAGGAACAGCAGCCAGAGACACAATTGAGCTGTAGTCAAGAATGAAACTGAGCATGAACTAAACTGCAGCATCAAGGCCTATAATTTGTGGAAGGGGCTCTCATACACCAGACAAATGCAGGTTTAAGGTGAATTTTGCTGCAAGTGCAGCAAAGCAGGACACACACAAAGAGCATATTGGACAGGCAAAAATAAATGGACTGCACAGGGAAGAGAAAAAAAATAAAAAGTCAAGTTTCAGTTTCAAAACGAAAACAAAATTGTTGATGAAAGATCTGATAATGATGAGATTGGCTCAGAACTGAGTAGCCTTGAGATTTACAATGTTAAAACTAACAACAGATAAGCAATATGGCTTGCACCAGAAGTAAACGGCGAACTAATTAAATTGAAATTGGATGCTGACTCAGTTGTTTCAGTCATTCCACAAAATGAGTTTAAATGGCATTTCAAAGATACTAAACTGAAGCCTGCAGGTATTCAGCTAAGAACCTATACTGGAGAAAAGGTAATTCCATTTGGATTGACATTCAAAACAGTGAAATATAAAAACATGCTACATTGGGCCTGTATATGGTAAAATCAGGAGGAGTGGTACTGTGGGGATGTGATTGGCTAAGACAACTACAACTTGATTGGCGGTCCATTCACAATTAGCACACCATGTCTCCTGCAATAGAGTCAACTGAAAGTGAATTAAGAAAGTGATGCCACAGCAGTGTTCACGGATGTCACTAGAAAATTCAGATATATCAAAGGTAAAATAATGTTAACTGAAGATACCACACCCAAGTTTTACAAAGCCTGTCCTGTTCCTTATACTATCTCTGATAAAGTAGCCAGTGAGCTAGATCGCATGGAGGCTGAAGGAATTCTTTCCAAGGTTGAGTGGAGTCTGTGGGCAATGCCAGTGGTCCTAGAAGCCAGGAGCAATAGGTCTACAGGATCTGTGATAATTTAAAGGTTACCATCAACCCAGCACTGAAAGTAGATCAATACCCTCTGATAGAAGCTATCTTTGCAAACCCTTCTGGAGGGAAACACTTCAGCAAAATGGACCTAGAGGAGGCCTACATACAGATGGAGATGGAAGTAAAGTGCAAAGTGTTTCTCACCATAAACACTGACAAAGGGCTTTATCACTATAATAGGCTTTTTTTGGAGTAGCATCTGCACCTGCACTCTGCCAGAAAGCTATGGACCGGGTGCTGCAAGGCTGCCCAGGCACTTAAGGCTGATTTATACTTGTGCGTCAAATGTACACCATAGGTACGGCATAACGGCGCACCCTACGCTGTAGTCTACGCAAACCCTATGCCGTAGCCTAACGTGCACCTCTCCCAAAATGCAACTACGCATCACAGCGAAGCAGACCGAAACAACTGTGATTGGTCCGCTTGGTAGCATCGCATTTCCTCCTACGCTGCAATAGCTTCCCATTGGGCAACTGAAGGGCAGGGAAGGAACTCTGGCTGCAATGTTTTCCATAAAGCTTTACAGACCTCCGAAACTATGGAGGACCCTGTACTTGACACCGGTTTGTAGCTAGCTGCTACAGCCTGTTGACTTCCACCTGAAGATAAAACTTGAATGGTGATTGCCAGTCTCTGAGTACACTGTGTGTATATTGATGCGATATTAATGGTTGGAGACGATGAACCAAATTGTCAAATCTACCTGCCAACATCAGAAAATATTTGAAATGCATTTCTTTGTCCATGTCTCTCAGTGGCCGGACAAGCACAGAAAATTCACCCTCCTTCAGTTTCAGTTGCCACTGTTTGAAGTCTGAGTTTCTTCGTGTTGAGTTTCAACACAAAGAAACTCATCACAGTGGCATAGAAACCCCACCGCCAACTAGTGTTTTGGCGGTGAACTGCAGAGCGACGCAGACACACCAACGCACAAGTATAAATGCTCACAGCAGTGTAGCCCACTTGCGTAGGCTACGGCGTAAGCTAGTACCTACAAGTATAAATCAGCCTTATGTGTTACCTGAATAACATCATTGTTACCAGTAAGGATGACAAGAAACATCTCCATAATCCCAAGACAGTATTAAAAAGATGAGAAGATTATGGACTCAGACCACAACGTGAAACGTGAATTCTTTAAACTGCACATCACTTACTATAGTCACAGCATCAATGCACAAAGATTACAGATGTGTGCTGAGAAAATTGAAGTAGAGTTTGATGCCCCAAGGCCAAAGTACATGTCATAGCTGTGGTCCTTGTTAATGTTTGTCCTGACGAACCTGGCTACTGTGCTGCAGCTCCTGGACTCATTACTATAGATCGGGAAGAAAAGGCAACGGACAAAGTAGTGTGAGGTGGCTTTCAAACGGTATGGGAATGGTGATGTCAGGCACAGTACTCACACATTATGATCCACGGCATCCAGTGAAACTTGCCATGCACCGTTCGGCATGTCCAAATATCCAGAAGAAAGGTGTCCAGAGCTGTCAGAACCACTCACTACAGTCCCAGAATCAACTCCTGCAATCATTATGGAGGAGGCTCTAGAACCAGAGATGTTTCTTTAAGCCTGAATAGGACAATTTAATATTTACTCTGCTGTTGGTATATGTATAATAGATGTATTATATAGTACACTGCATATAGCTGAGATGTATTCTATATTGAGTTGGAGTTTATAGCTAAGCAGGGAGTATTGTGTATTTAATATTTCAGTAATATTTGAGTAATATTGTAGATATATTGTTTGATTAAGCATTCTTGTTCATTTAAATAATTCATTATGGGTTATATGTAAAAATAAGTGAATTGCGTACATCATTAAGCACCCAGGTGATACGTGTGCATTTCGCTAACAGCAAAACCAAGAAGGTACACAAGTTTTTCCCAGTTCCATATTTTCCTTTCAATTAGATTTCTTGTTAATTGTAGTTACAAACATAACAAAAACAGGAAAGGATGGATACCTAACTTGACAAGGCAACAAGGTAACAGAAGTCTAGGAGCAACTGGTTGAGACCGACTGGTTCATGTGAGTAAACAAGGATCATGGATGAGAGCTGGGTTTAAACGGACAGCAGTTAGTGAGTTGGAGACAAATGGCAAGTGATTCTCGTTAACTGGCCAGAGATTGGGAGGTGCCTGCCTGTGCAGGCCTGACTGAACCACCCCCACTCCCCACCTACGGCCAGCACCCCGATGGCACAGGGAAATCCAAATAGGTGCAGTGGATGTCATCAATAATCAGTGAATCCAAGATGAAAATGGATTTCACCCAAGACCTTTCCTCTGAGCCATGCACTTCCCAGTCAACCAGGTATTGCGCACCCTGTCCACAATTACATGAATCCGTCAACTACTGAATCATGTACATTGGACCACCTTCCACTATCCTTGGTTCCAGAGGCGCAGGCTCAGGTGGTTTGGGTGGTCTCTGGACAATCTCCAGGTTGGAGTAATCTGGCTGGGCGCCAATGGCAGTTTGCATGGAGCATGGTAGCAGCAACAGCGAACTAGGGTCCTGGTGGTTAGGACCTCCATCGCTGGCTCCACTATGGGAACAAAGGGGGATGGTAGCCATGAAGCACTCCAAAGGGTAACCTACCCCTGGCAGAGGAGGTGTGTAAGTTGTGAGACAGTTCAGTCCAGAGCAGCTACGTCCTCCATTTGGGCAGGTTAGCGGCTGTGAAGCATCACAGAAACTTCTGCACTTGCTAATTGGCTGTTTCTAGCTCTCCAGAGGTCTGCAGATGATAGCCAGAGGACAAGCTCACTGAGTGCAGAGGAGGGAGCCGAAAGCTCGCCAGAAGCAGAGGATGAATTGTGGGCTCCAGTCTGGCACAGTGTCCTGGGGGAAGCCCCATGGAGGCGAACAACATGTTAGAGAGACAGGTCCGACATCTCAGTGGCTGACAGAAATCTGGGATGAGTAATGAAGTGGGCTGCCACTGTCATGATCACTGAGATCCCATCAGAAGGAGGGAAACCCATGATGAAATCTGTGGCTGTGTGGGATTATGCTTATCAAGGGACTGGCAGGGGCTGCAGGAATGAAGAGAGCTCAAGTTTGAGGAATTGGACTGGGCAGGGAATAACAAACTGATGTACAACAGTGATCATGCTAGGCCAACAGAATCAACATCACAGAAATTCCAGGGTCCACCTTGTTTCTGTACGGCCAGAGAAAAGTGAAGATGGACACACTGGAGTGTTTCAGAGTGCACAGCTACTGACTGGCACGTACATCCAGTTGTCAGGTATGTCAGCAGAGCAGGCTCGTAGGTCCTAGCGGATTTGGTTCACAAGGTCCCAGGTAATTGGGGCAAGGATCTGGGAGATTGAAATGATGGGCTAAGGGTTGATCTCTGTTTCATCTGGGTCAAACTCTTCTGTCAGGGCATCTGCCTTAGTGTTCTTGGAGCGAGGTCAGTAGGAGATGAAATTGAATTGCTTGAAGAAGAGAGCCCAACTCGTCTGACGTGGGTTGAGTTGGCGGGTCTGTTGTATGAATATGATGTTCTGGTGGTCAGTCCAGATCAGGAAGGGCTTGGTATTTCCCATCAGCCAATGTTTCCATTCCTCCAAGGTCCATTTATTGATGAGAAATTCCCTGTCTCCTACTCCATAATGGTACTTGTGGAGTTGCAGTTGCATGAGATGAAAGTACAAGGGCGTTTACAAGGGTGTGTCTTCCTATCTTATCCTTGCTGAGAGAGGATGATCCTGGTGCTTACCTCTACCACAAAAGGTCCAGATGGGTTTGGATGCTGAGAGAATGTAGTGAAGCATCTCTGATGCTCCTCAAAACAAGGTCCATGGAAGCAGACCAGGTAGGTGATTTGGAGCAGCTGTTTGGTTGTAGTTCCTGATGAGGTGGTGGTAGAAGCTCGAGAAGTCCAAGAAGCACTGTAGCTGTTTGAGGGAAAACAATTGGGGCCATTCAATGATGGTGCACACTTTCTCTGGGTCCATGTTTATGCCTTGGGGTGAAAGGACATAACCCAGGAAGGAAATAACTGGGGTAGGATAGGCTTTTGGGGACATGCTGAAGGACTGAACGATGAGACAGTCATGTTCTTGAAGGTCCTTGGAGAAGACTAGGATGTCATCGAATTAGACAAACCCATACTTGTGTAGCATGTCCCACCAGCTGGGGTTTGGGACAGTTAAATGAAACCATGCTGCAGCACTTTGGCGATGTAATCATTCATGAGTCAGGAGGGGAGAGGGAGGACAGATGACCTCAGGGAGGCATGGCTCCCGGTAAATTGTCGATTGTGCAGTTGTGTGGTCTGTGAGGAGGCAGACTGCTGGTTTCCCTTTTACAGAAGGCGATGGCTAAATCATGGTATTCCTGTGGGACTTTGGTAGGTTCAAAGTTTCGCTGGATTTTCTGGGTGAAGTCAGCTGAGGTTATAGCCAGGTGGTCCAGCAGGTGGGTCCCCAACTCAGCAATGATCTGAATGACCAAGCAAAGAGGAGGTCATGACTGGAGAATCAGTGGTAACCGAAGATGACAGGAGCGTTGGGCAAGTTGATAAGGAGGAATTGGATGGATTCGCAGTGCTCCACAATGCTCATGTACACACTCTGACCATTCAAGACCCCAAGGGACGTCCGTTGATGACCATTATGCAGAAGGAGTGAGAGATAGGCTCAGCAGGGAGTTCAAGCTGTGCACATGGAGTCCGGTCGAGAAAGTTGTCTGCCGCACCAGAATCCAGCAGAGCCTCCCGATGGGGTGTGGAGGACAACAGAGAAAGTGAGTCAGGCTACGGTGCTGGATCAAGAGGCTGGGGTGAGAGTTTACCAGATAGAAGGCCCCTTGTCTCTACCTGGTGGTGATGTTTTCCTGGACGCAGTGGGCATTTGATAAATGGGTGATCAGTGACTCCACAGTAAGCGCAGAAGTTGTTTCTGCTCCGACACACACACACTCCTGGCGGGGGAGGGGGTGTTGTGGAATGCCGCTAAGGGAGCTTTCCCTAACTGCATGTGTTTTGTTAATGATGAGCATCCTGTCACCTGAAATGATTCTCGGGACAGAACTGAGGTTCTGGCTGATGAACTGAAGCGTCGTTTCCTACAACGCTTGTCAATTCAGAGGGCCAGAACAATGAGACTTTCAAAGTCAGTGGCATCTCCCAGGTAGATAGCTCAACTTTCAAGCTCCCTGAGAGGCTGAGATGCTAATGGACCAGCAGTGTTTCCACATTCCGGTTACACTCTGCTATGGGGATCCTGAATTCCACTGTGTAATCCGGCACCGACCATGAGCCTTGACAAATCAAAGTATCTGATCCGCTACCTGACATCCACTTCCAGGATGGTTGAAAAGTCAATGTTTCTCAGAGTATAATCTTCTTATTTATTGCAAATAATGGTTTTAATGTCCCAGTTAATGGCAACCCAGGTTACAGTTTGCCCAGTCAAGAGAGAAATGACAAAGGCAATTTTGGCTCAGTCCATAACATAGATGGCTGGACCTCGAAGTTTAAGATAGGAAGATACGGCATTGGGTTGGGGATCCATCGAAGAACTCAGGCATCTGAATTTAGGACTGAGAGGGAGGAGGTTGTCTGTGGCATGTTTACTGTAAGGAGACGGATTGTTGGCTCAGAGTGAAAAGCTGATAGTCAGGGGTTTCCTGCTGCTTCTGTATTGTGTGCTCCTGTCGACAGACGACTTTCATCAGGCGCGCATATCCACTGGATCATTTGTTGGTTCACCCATCCTGTCAGGAAATGTGGAGGACTGGGAGACCACTTTGCTGAACACCTACGCTCTCTCCGCCAGAGAAAGCAGGATCTCCCAGTGGCCACACATTTTAATTCCACATCCCATTCCCGTTCTGACATGTCTATCCACGGCCTCCTCTACTGTCAAGATGAAGCCACACTCAGGTTGGAGGAACAACACCTTATATTCCGTCTGGGTAGCCTCCAACCTGATGGCATGAACATCGACTTCTCTAACTTCCACTGATGCCCCACCTCCCCCTCATGCCCCATCCATTATTTATTTTTATAAACACATTCTTTCTCTCACTCTCCTTTTTCTCCCTCTGTCCCTCTGAGTATACCCCTTGCCCATCCTCTGGATTCCTCCCCCTGCCACTTGTCTTTCTTCCCGGACCTCCTGTCCCATGATCCTCTCATATCCCTTTTGCCTCTCACCTGTCCAGCTCTCGGCTCTATCCCTCCCCCTCCTGTCTTCTCCTATCATTTTGGATCTCCCCCTCCCCCTCCAACTTTCAAATCCCTTACTCACTCTTCCTTCAGTTAGTCCTGACGAAGGGTCTCGGCCTGAAACGTCGACTGCGCCTCTTCCTACAGATGCTGCCTGGCCGGCTGCGTTCACCAGCAACTTTGCTGTGTGTTGAATGTAGAGGAGGCTTGACTCAAGTACAGAGCAGTGGACACAACTTAATGATGAACGAGAACTTTAATAATAAACTGCAAAATAATAAGTCGTGAGCGGCCAGAAAACAGAAGAGTACAGATATGTAACTCAACAAGGTAACTGAAGGCCAGGTGGAACTGATTGAGGCTTCTGGTTTGCATGAGGTGAGCAAGGATTGTGGATGAGAGCTGGGTTTTAGTAGGTTACAGGTGATGGGTTAGTAACAAGTGACTGGTGACTCCTGTTAGCTGGGTGGAGACTGGAAGGTGCCTGCCTGTGCAGACCTGTCAAATGTAAGGGAGTTGGATTTCAGCTGAATTCAAAATTTTGTCTTGCTGCTTAAGGCATCCTAACAGTGCTGTTTGTTTAATGGTGAATGTATCTCTTTAATTTGAGGGCTTGCACCTCTTGAGCAGCAACAGGTAAGTTTTAGAGATATGACCATGACTAGAACAGATCAAGAAGCATAGAAGAGCAAACATCATCACAAACAAAGAGACATTGAGTATTTATCCCCCTCCATAAATGCTGCCTGACTTGCAGTCCTGCAGCATTTGTATGTGTTTCTCTGGACTCCCAACATCTGCAGAATTTCTTCTGTCTATCACATAGGTGCATTTCAGAATCTCTCGGAAAATCCATAAATAGGATTAAGTTTATTTTCCACACTAAATTCACATATTCCAATTCTTTTTCCCCCCTTTCTGTCCTTTGCACTGCACTAGATACTGTGTGGAAGGTTTCTAGCTGTTTCAGTTGAATATTAAAGATCTTGTAAATGACACACTCTAACATTCTGACCTGATCCAGCAACAGAAATTCAGTCTTTTCAGGTTCATACTCCAACACTGCTATAACAGCTTTTCCTACACGTTTATGAGTTGGTTCAGTCGGATCTAATTAAATCCACAATTTAACCTTGGAATTGATGTGGAAATTCACATCAGGTAGGGGGAGACTCCAGCAGGTCTTCTAATTCTTTCACTCAGAAGGTAACAAAGGACATGTCTGTTTGATGATTTAGCCCATGGTGAGAATTGCAATGCAAATGTGTGCTCAAGCTACACAAATGCTCGTCTGGGAGACTAAATCTGCATTTATACAAAAGCAATTGGTCTCTGCACACCTGAGGCAAATAGAGACTTTACATATTAAGCTTGTTAAAAGTTGTTCCACATGGAAGAGTCTACAATAAAACCTACTTACATGTTTGAACTTGCTCAACTGTAGACTAGTGATTTATTTGATCAATGCAAGGAAATTATTTGGACATTAGCCAAATTAAAACTGCAACTATCTGTTACCCATGTATGTATACAAAACACAGACATACATTTCCATCATATCCTACCCTCAGTATGAATACAACTGAAAGCAAATAGTCTAACTGGATTAGGAGGTGAATGGACACTAGTTAAATTAGAGTTTGCAACTAATTTTATTTGCAAAACACAACACTTAACTTGGAGATTTCCTAATAGTTTTAAAAAACTGCTCAACTCAACTCTCATAACATTTGAAATTTAATCTGTATATGGAAGAAACAAGATTCAGTGTCCTGTCTGTCTCTGAAATTCTGCATTGGGAGTTATAATCATGTTCGTTCTCAGCATGTCTTCCGGTACAGCACAGTACAGAAGCATTCAAGCTATACTAGAGATAATTCTGCCTGATGAATAAACCTTGCTACCTAATTCACAAAAATAACCATGCATCATTCTCAAACAACAGGAATTCTGCAGATGCTGGAAATTCAAGCAACACACATCAAAGTTGCTGGTGAACGCAGCAGGCCAAGCAGCATCTGTAGGAAGAGGCGCAGTCGACGTTTCAGGCCGAGACCCTTCGTCAGGACTTAGAACTCTACATAGAAGCTGCCAGACCTGCTGAGTTCCTCCAGCATTTTATGTGTGTTGTTGTAGATTTTATTTGATTTGCTGCTCATCTGAAGGTTAAAATATACATATTTTAATTTCTTTATCCTGATTTTTTATATTAATACTTCTTGATATTTTGACCGAATTTGACATTTTGAATTTTAACGAACTATTAGTGGGAGGCCATCAAAGAAATTCTACCCTGACCCTGAAGAGCATTTGTTTACTGTACACCTGAATATTAATCTAAATTGACTAAAATGGAGATAGATCCAATTTCAAGCACTAATGAGTGCATCTGTGTTGAGTTTTTTATTTAATATCTGAATAGCTGGGAAATTTTGGTTGTAACTACTTTCATTCTACAGTATAGAGTCTCATCCATAATTCACGCCTTTGGCCAATGGAATATTATTTGCTAAGTTTTTAAAGTCAAGGAAGATCGGTTGATTAATTAGATGTTGGTAAGGACACATTTTGTTATAGAAAGAATATGATGCTTTAGTACATCATTAACATTTTACAGACAATTTAAAATATAGAGTATGGCAGCCAAATTGAGCATAGGGACATTAGGCTTCAGTCTGACTGTAACCAGAATGTCAGTTTCACATGTCCATTGGACAGCATGCTGTCCAGCAAACTTTCCTTTGAGTTATGTCCAGTTGAGAGTATACATGTGATTTCAGGTTACTCAAGAGAAACTATAAATATGCAGCAGTCCTCAAGTACTGGCAGAATAAGATTTAGTTTATTGCTGTCTAATGTAGAAGTCATGCATTCACCTGGAGAAATTTCTGGGAAACCAACCATGACAGAGAAAAATATGCGACTTGGGAACACCTACGCATTTAATCAAAAGATATCCTTTCAAGAGCAGGAGAGGTCTCTCGTCTGTAAATATAGTCTCTCACGCAGCTTTCTGTTGAACTGAATATTCAGCCAGATAATAGGAATACTTTTTTATTGTTACATTTTCCAAGATAGTTTTGTATGGCATCCATAGAGATAATTTCAGGACATTGAGATAGTAAAAGGGAAAAGCAATAATAGAATGCAGAATATAATGTAAAGTTACAGACAGAGTAAGATGCAGGATAGATTTTGAGATCAGAGTCCATCTTATCATACTAGGAGCTTGTTCACTAGTCTTATAACAGTGGGACAGAAGCTGTCTTGAGTCTGGTGGTAAGTGCTTTTAAGCTCTTGTATTTTCTGCCCAATGCGAGGGGCAGAAGAGAGAATGGCTAGGGTGAGTGGTGTCATGATTATGCTGGCTGCTTTTCCAAGTTAACGAAAAATGTAGACAGACCAGTTTTCATGATGGACTGAGGAATGTCCAGAACAAACTGAAGGATTTTGCAGTCTGGGGCAGAGCATTTGCCATACCAAGCCAATGTTCAGTTGGATAGAATGCTTTAACTGGTACTTCTATACAGAAAATTAGAGACGATCAGCAAGGACCTGCTATACTTTCTTAGCCTTTTGAGGAAATAGAGGTGTTCGAATGCTTCACCGGCCATGACGTCTACGTGGTTTGTCCACAACAAGCTGTTGGTGATATTTACTGCATCCCTTAGAACTTGGAAGCTCTCAACCATCTCCAACTCAGCACCACTAATGCACACAAGGGGCAAGTGTTTCTCTGGCCCCTCAGTTCTCTGGCCACCAGCTCTAGAATGGTCGCAGACAATATTACTTCAGAAAAAGATAAAAAGATAAAACAATAAATCATTTGCAACAGAAATGAACAAAAACTACCAGTTTCGTGTCGCTGATAAATTTGTGATTGCTCAAGCAGCTTCATGGTGACTGCTGTGAAAATCTCCATGGCACTGCAGTTTCGATCTTTCAAAAGGAATATTATGAACCGTACTTCTACTGAGATATTGCATAATTCATTCACGCTGCACTGGTTACCAGACAATAAAAATAGATTAAGTAACTCAGCACAAGAATAGCTACTGTGCCTTAGTTGCCAAGTTCTGAAATACAAAATAATGCTTCGGAAAACATTAGGAAACTAGAATCATCAATATTTGATTCAGCTCTATTCCACACAGGTCCAGTTTACTGATCTGACATTTGAAGATACCAGTGAAAACATACCAGCTGGCTTCAACAATGTAACACGCCTGAGTGCATTGAAGAACAAGCTGTGGGATATGAGAGCACTGCAATTGTGCAGTGTTGAGAAATGATTATGAGAGTAAACTTCACTAACTTGCAGATTTTTCTTGGCTTATTTTCCTTCCTGCTGGTGTAACACAGAAGTACCTTCTCTTGAGATGCAGTCGAAAATAACAGGTTTTAGAAGGGCATAGATCCCCGCAACAGAATGAAAGATTCAAAATTCCAGTTTATTTGCCACTTGTACAATGAAATGTGTCATTTGTGTTAACAAGCAATGTGTGCTGGGGGCAGCATAAGAATTGCCACACATTCCGGCGCCAAATAGTATACCCACAATGCTCAGCAGAACAACACAGAACACAGCTAGCAAGAAAACAACAGCAAGATCAGCACCATTCTTTCCTGCCTGTCTTCTTCAGCCTCTAGTGTCAAGTGGACTCAGATTCAGAGGTGGACTCACAGACATTGGGCCTTTGTCAACCCAGTGGACTTACAGAGAGTTGTTGATCAGAGGGCTCCAGGCAATGGACCTTAACTTCCAGACTTCCAATTTGATGCTTGGGGGTCATTTTTTGGCATCAACCACAGGACTTGTGAGCCTCAAACTTATTATTAACAGGACTATGAACACTCAGCCTTGAACTCTGGTCACACAGATTCAGGAGCCCAGAGCCATTGGACCTCCTTCCTCCTGCCCGCAAAGAACTCCAAATTTGGAACCCACCAGCAACTCGTTGACCATGGGGGAGCCACCAGCCTTCATTCACACTGGTCTGTCCATGGATGTCCCACGTCCACATCACTGTTCCTCCAAAGCAAACTGGAGACTGAAGACTCTTCCTACCTCTAAATCCTTTAAATCCCCACACATACCTATCCTTAAAACACTTACCCTAAGACCTTAAGCTAACCCCTGCCTCACCTTTCTGTCTCCGAAACCATCCCCATGAATCCAATAAACCACTAAAAATCAACTAATGCTAAGCTACAACCACAATGGGTGTTCTCAATTTCAGAGCCATACATCTGCCACAAAAACCGATATCATTCCCTTCTCTGGGAGAGAGCAAGGCAAATGAACAGCAGGTAACCCATGCTACTTCGGCAGATGTACAATTCAGAAACTGCTGCTGACCAAGCTTCTGTTGTCCTGTCTACCTATGGAAAATACAGCGATGGAAAATATGGAAAGTACTGCTCGTCCTTCCTTGAACAAGGATTGGAGTTGAAACCCAACTCAAAGAAAAATGGACTCCAATGCTGCAGGCAATGCTGTTCAGTTTTTAACAATGGCCAGGGTGGCAAGTCTTTGAATCTTTGAATCATTGAAAGTAATGAAATTTTGTGGCAGAAAGTGGAGAAAATGGGTCACAACTTTAGTCACACAACAGACCCTTTGTCCTACCAAATGAAGACAACCATTAAACAACTGACGTATCACCTACAGCTTGTAGTCCTTCCTTCCCCAGCACATCCTTATTCTGACTCTTCCCCCCTTTCCAGTCTTGATGAAGGGTCTCAGTCTGAAACATCAACCGTTATTCCTTTCCAGAGATGCTATCTGATCTGCTGAGTTCCTCCAGCATTTTGCATGGGTTATTCTGCACTAAACAATTTTTAACACTCACCCCACATTCCACTCAACTCTTCCTAGATTCTACCACTTACCTGCATGCTAGAAGCAATTAACTTATTAACCTCCATTAGCTGGAATGTGAAGAGGTAGTGAAAGAGACACGCGGATTTACAAAAAGAACATGCAAACTCCACACAGACAGCATAAAACGTCAAGAACGACCACTACTAGTTGTGCTACTGTTCCTTTAAGTTATAGTGGTGCAAGTGTGGAGAGGCACTAAAATGTGATCATTTGAATATTCTTCACCAATATACTTGTTTCTCCACCTTCTGTGCCAAATTGATAACTTGTCATCTGACTACAAGTGTTTTGAATGCTGTCCATTTGCGGTACTGACCATTGAATTCATCTCAAAAAGAAAGGCCTTGCCTACCAAGTGTAACATTTTATCCCTACAGCTCACCATTTGTAAGAAAATGGGTCCTACTTTGCTTTCCATTATTTTCTTTCTCTAGTCTCTTTTAATCCATTATACTAACCTCTGCTACAGGCATAAAATCAGCTTTATAAAGTAAGAATATCTACAGCTGGCAAATGGCAGGTGCATAACCATAGTAGAATATCAGAATGACTGACAAGGAATCCAAAATAGGACAAAATAATGGAAGAAAATGTTGCCAACTGCTTTTGTAGTTGCTGTAAATATTATGCATATTTATGTGTTCTTAAATAATTCAAACTATTGTCTCTTTCTACTCACAGTTCCTGCCCAGATGAACACTTACGTGCAATACATTTCAAAAGAAATCTTGCTTACAAGTTTCTTGGGTGGAGGTTAATTCCAGATCTATTCGTAACTGTTTGCCTGGGAGTGTGCAGATATAAAATCAGGCTCAACAAAACAAACCACGTTGTGGGGGTGCTGAAAAACCTACTCAAACAACTCTGGAAAAATCTACTAGCATGCTGAGTACAGGGTCTCAAAGGACCATTAAAAAAATTGACAAATTCTTTAATAGACAGAACATTTATCAGTCATAAAGGTCAACCTGTTAGTTATCTCTCTTTGTAATGAATCGTGCAGATCCCCCGGAGACTATTTGATTGCCCAGGACAACAGAGGTAAATTATTTAGCTTTATCTGAATGGGTTGAAGTTTCTTATTCCCACTTTGGTTAACTTCTCCAAACTCCAAAACTCCTCTGCAACAATAGCATTGCTCACTCATAAAAATTGCACTATCAATAATTCTAATACCAAAACAAACTGCAGTTGCTAGAAACCTGAGGTAAATTGAAATACTGGAAATACTCAGTAGAGTACTAACGTACTGACTAGAGTGCTAATAATAATAATTCTATATTTAACTCCATCTTTGACCCCTCTGTCTTTGTTATTCAACATTATTGCAACCAAGCTCAATGTAGAATGAACAGTATCTCCTCATCCTCCATCTTGGCACATTGTAACCATTGGGATCCATGCTACATTCAAGATTTTCAGATAACCTGCCTTTCACTTTAGATCAGAACTGACACCTTCTAATGTAAGGTTCATCAATCTATAACATTATCTCAGTATTTTTCACTCCACCAATGTTCCCTAAACTGTAGGATATTTCCCATATTCTAATTTGGTCAACCTTCTCGGAACTGCTTTGTTCCGCACCTTACAATTCAGATGATGTTTGTTTGGCTGATTTTGATTTCCTCTGTTTCATCTCTATCTCCGGCAGGGGTTTCCAACCCCATGGACCCCGGCTTACATAATGGTATTGGTTCATGGCATATAAAAGTTTGGGATCTGGGGTGAGTCAGCCAGCTGGTAAGATGCATTTACTGTTATTGACTACTGATGTGAGGTCACTCAGTATCTTATACCTTTGTGGCAATTTGCTTGTGCACTGACTACAACAATGATTCCCTCCCACAGATATTAGACATACATCTAGTGAGATTGTAAGGAACCTCTTGATTACTTGTGGACACAGGGCATTTTACTTAGTTTACACCTTTTTTCAGTAAGATCTCCATTGCAATGAGTTCACTCTCTAAATGTTGTCCTAATCTTCAATGTTTTCCTGTATTACTAGTCACAATTAATCTTTCCTTTACATGTTACCAGCAAGCTATAGTCAGTGCAGGCTAGATTCAAGAGTCAAGTTTATTTCAAAATTCAAAGTTCAAAGTAAATACATTATCAACGCGCAATAATACCACCATATATAGCCCTGACTTTCATTTTCTTGCAGACATGCTCAGTGAATTCATAATAGAATCAATTACAGCTCAGCATTTAACACCATCATCCTCTGAAAGCAAATCAGTAAAGTCCAAGACCTGCAGCGCAGTACTCCCTTGTGCAATCGGACCCTGGATTTCTTCACTTGCAGACCCCAGTCAGTTCAGATTGGCAAAAACATCTCCATAATCTCCATCACCAAAGGTGCACCAAAGGGATGTGTGCTTCGTCCCCTGCTCTACTGGCTTTACACCTATGACTGTGTGACTAAGTACAGCTCCAACACCATGTTCAGGTTCATTGATGAGCTCATTATTTTGGGCCATATCAAAGGGGCTGACGAATCAGCATACAGGAAGGAGTCTGAAAATTTGGCTGAGTGGTGTCATAACAACAACTTCTCACTCAATATCAGCAAAACCAAGAAACTGATTGTAGACTTCAGAAGAAGGAAACCAGAGTTCCATGAACTAGTAATCATCGGAGGATCAGAGATGGAGAGGGTCAGTAGCTTTAAATTCTCGTGTGTCACTGTCTCAGAGGACCTGTCCTAGACCCATCATTTAAATACAATTGCAAAGAATGCATGACGGTGTTTCTACTTCCTTTGGAGTCTGTAAAGATTCAAAAACCTTCACAAACTTCTATACTTGTGTGGTGGAATGTCCACTGATTGGCTGCATTACGGCCTGCTGGAGCAACACCAATGCTTTTGAGTGGAAAATCCCACAAAAAGTTGTGGATTAGGCCCAGTAAATCATGGGAAAAGCCCTCCCAACCATTGAGAACATCCACATGAAATGTTGTCGTAGAAAAGCAGCATCCATCATCAATGATCCTCACCACCCAGGCCATGCTCTTTTCTCACTGCTGCCATCAGGTAGAAGGTACAAGTGCCTCAGGACTTGCACCACCAGGTTCAAGAACAGTTACTATCCCTCAACCATCAGACTCTTGAACAAAAGAGGATAACTACACTCATTCTATCTCTGTTGTTCCCCCAACCAATGATCTCACTTTAAGGACTCTTTATCTGTTATTTTGTGCTCTCTTTATCGCTATTTATTTATATTTGCATTGCACAGTTTGTTGTTCATTGATCCTCTTTACATTTCGTGTCCTATGGATTTGTTGAGTATGCCCACAGGAAAAATAATCTCAGGGTTATACGTGGTGACATGTACATATGTACTCTGAAGATACATTGTACTTTGAACTTTGAATCAATGAAGGACCACACCAACCTGGTCATTCGACCAGTGTGCACAAGACCACAATCTGTGCAAGTAAGAAAGAAAAATATTAATAATCAAAAAAGCAATAAATATTGAGAACATGAGATGAAGAGCCCTTGAAGGAGAGTCAAAGCTCATTGTTCAAAATTCAAAACTAAAAGTATATTTATTATCAAAATGTATATGCATATTTCACCATATTATATACAAGATTAATTTTTGCAGGCATTCACAATAGAGCAAAAAATACAATATAATCAATGAAAATCTGCACACAAAGAATGAAAAATAACCAATGTGCAAATAAAGACAAACTGTGAAAATACAAAACAAAGTAAATGAATAATATCGAGACCATGGGTTGTAGAGTCCTTGAAAGTGAGTCCATAGGTTGCGGTTCATGGATAAATCGAAACAGACAGTGAAATGCATTGTTTGTATTAGCAACCAACATACCTGAGAATGTGCTGGGGCCAGCTTTAATTAATTATAATATTGGTCCCATACTGATGCATCTGGTTTAACAAAGATGGGGTTATACATGCTGGATGCTGAAATTAGAAAAAATGGGTAGAAATCTGAAAATTGACTGAGCACCTCCATTGTAATTGAAGATTGTTGGTTCATCATTCATTGTTATCCTGTTCAATTCTGAGGGTGGGGGTAGGGAAATTGAAATTGAACTCCCTGAATATTTCAACAACAAAGCACAAAAGTTATACTTTTATACTTTCACTTTTGTTATCCTCATTTTGCAGAATACTTTGCAGATTATAAAACAGTTCCGAAATGCAGATACTGGTGTGACATATGGAGACAAAGCTGATTTGAGACCAAACACAAAGGAGAGCCAATTTAGTTTTACAGAGTTAACCATAGTACAAGAACTACTCTGTTTTTAAGTGCCGTCATACTGTCTCTTACATTTGCCTAAAATGGACTCTTTTCAACATCCAAAGGCTATATTTTAAACAACACTAGGCTCCTTTTCTGCAAAGCAGCAGTTTAACTAGAGTTGAAAGTGTTCCATTACATCACCAGTTAACCTGTGATAATGTCAGTTTTCATGTCTCCCTCTAATGTTGCAGACAATTTGAATTGATTCCCACTGTCTTCAAAGTGCAGGTTTGACGTATTGATTGCATTTGTCAGCATCAAACTACTTCAGGGAAGTTGGCCACACAGCAATATGTCTGCAGCCTTGTGTAAGATCGAAATGTGGTCTGACAAATTTTCAATCACTGCCCAGGCCCAACAATTTGCTTGGGTGAATGGTTGTCTTTACGGAAAATATAAAATATACATTTCCAAGCTTATAATCAAAATGAAAATCAGTATGAGTTTGCACAACACCCAGGTGGAATGTTGAAAATCTACATTTGTATTTCTTCAAATCCAGTGTACACAGAGATGAAAGAGTCAAGGAAACTAATATACCACTGAGTGTTTTTCAGGTCTACTAAGAATCATAGAATCAGACAGCAAAGGGGGAGAACATCGATTCCATTGTAGCTTTGCTGACTCTTTGAAAAATCTTTCCAATTAGAACCTTTCCTTTCTATTTTTCCCATGAGTTCCGTATGGTTTTAATTCCTATTAAAAGTTTATGCCATTCTTTACATTCACTTTGTGGAAAATCAATTCTTATTCCTTCCAACCCCACTTCTTCTAGCCAACTCCCTTGTTTGTTTCTATCTAATTAAATCTTCTTAATTTTTCTTCTTTTTGGCATGTTGGCTTTCATAAATCAAAGTACTGAGTACAGGACTTGTGATGTTATGATGAAGTTGTAAAAAACGTTGGTGAGGCCAACTATGGAGCTCTGGTCACCTACAGGAAAGATATTAATACAATTGAAAGAGTACAAAGAAACTTTACAAGAATGTTACCAGGACTTGAGGACCTGAATAAAAGGGAAGGTTTGAATCGGTTAGGATTTTATTCCCTGGAGTGCAGGAGAATGCAGGGGAGTTTTGAGAGATATACCAAATTATGAGGGGTATAAATAGGATAAATGCAAGCAGGCCTTTTCTACTGAAGTTGGGTGAGACTAGAACTAGAAGTCATGGGTTAAAGGTGAAGTGTTCAAAGGGAGCATGATGGGGAACTTCTTCACTCAGAGGTTGGTGAGAGTGTGGAACGAGCTGCCAGCAGAAGTGGTAAACACAGGTTTGATTTCAAAATTTAAGAGTAGTTTGGATAAGTACATAGATAGGAGGGCTATGGGAGAGCTGTGCACCGGGTGCACGTCAATGGGACCAGTCAGAATAATAGATTAATACTAATAGGTGTTTGTTGGATACCCAGTCAATTTTCCAGAATTGGCTGGTGTTCCCTTGCACCTATTCAATGCATGAAATGGAGGCTGTAATAATGCGGAGAATTACAAGGGTGCAGGCTGATGTAAGATTTGTGATTACAGTTACTGAATAAAGGAGACAATTAACTGCTAAATTCACGTATCAGTCAATTGATAGGATAATGAATAAGACTATGAGATATAAGAGCACAATTAAGCTATTTGGCCAATCGAGTCTGCTTCACTATTTCATCATGGCTGATTCAATTTTCCTCTCAACCTCAATCTCTTGCCTTCTCCCTGTATTCTTTTGTACCCTCATCAATCAAAAATCTATCAATCTCTGCCTTAAATATACATGAAGATTTGGCCTCCACAGCTGCTTGTGGCAAAGAATTTCACAGATTCACCACCCTCTGGCTAAATAAATTCCTCCTCATTTTCGTTCTAAAAGGGCACTCCTCTTCTGAGGCTGTATCCTCTGGTCTCGGACCCTCCCACCATAGGTAATGTCCTCTCCACATCTACCATATCAAGGCCTTTCACCATTCAATGGGTTTCAATGAGGTCACCCCTCACTGAGATTGAATTCATCTGCTGTAATTTGCAGGCTAATAACTGCATAAGCCTATTTTAATGAACAAAGAGTAATTACAGAAATTTTTAATAATTACTTACATTCTCCAAATGTTTTAGTCTGGCATTTGTTCATCCAGTAAAACTATTGATTTAGTTTAAAAGACAAGAGCACAAACCTATCAGTTCAAATTAAAGTATATCTTTGCACCTTCACTCTGCTCACAAGCTCTTTGGCAATCCAATAACATCTCATGTATCAAGTGAACTTTTCTGTTTTAATATTTATGATATACACAGGCTTCAATTCTCCTTCTGCTTCTTCCATCTACTACAACACCATTACCCTGGCAACTTGCTTCAAGTAATCATTCACATTCACTTGGTCTGGTGGTAGCATTTTCACCTCTCAATCAGAATTATTTAGTTCCAAGCCACATTTCCGGACTTGAGCACATAACCCAGGCTGACACTTTATTGCAGTCACTCACAAGTAGCTAGATCACTGAAGGTTATACTTAGGAAGTGTTGACAAGGTACCATTCCAGAGAGTTTATAGAAGATAAAATACTAGTACTTGTGGACATGTTAACCAAATGTTTGGAAGAAGAAGTCATACACTTGTATAATGCAGGGGTCCCCAACCTTTTTTGCACCGCAGACCGGTTTAATATTGTCAATATTCTTGCGGGCTGGCTGACCCGGCGGGGGGGGGGGGGCGGTGGTGTTCAAGTAGGGTTAAACTCACCTCAACATGTCTTATACAGTTAGGATTGCCAACTTTCTCACTCCCAAAAAGGGGATAAAAGTAGCAGTCAAATCCCGGGACACTTTGCCCCAGGAGACTACCATGACCATGAAGCCTTGCACGGGCACCTGTGTGCGCATGTGCGTACATGCCGATTTTTCCCCCCACCAATCAGTTTTGCCTTCATCTTCCCAACTACACTGTATATACATTAATTCTACTTTATATAGGCTGTGTATTTATCATATCACTCCTGCTTTTACTATATCTTAGTGTTATTTTCGGTTTTATGTGTGATTTGGTATGATTTGTTAGGTTATTTTTTGGGTCTGGGAACACTCAAAAATTTTTCCCATATAAATTAATGGTAATTGCTTCTTCACTTCACTCAATTTCGGCACAAGCAGTTTCATAGGAATGCTCCACCTTAGCAGGGGAAATATGGGACAAACCAATTTAGCCCAATATACGGGATGTCCCCGCAAATACGGGGCAGTTGGCAACCCTATGTTCAAGTTCAACAGTGTGTGACAGGGAATGAGGAAAGGTGCAGCTGACTCATATCGTTTCCTCGTGGCCCGGTAGCACATGCTTTGCGGCCCGGTGGTTGGGGACCACTGGTATAATAGGTATACTTTTATTTATTGTCTATATCAATGGTCCAGTTTTTCCAGATAATATTAAAGTAGAAGATATCACAAATACTAATTGAGGGGCAAAAGAAACTGGAAGGGAAGACTGATAAGTTGGAAGAATGAGCGCAAGAGAGACAAATGGAATGCACTCAGGTACGAGATGGTGCACTTTGGCACAAGATAACAGAAACTTTACTCTGACTGGATCAAAACAGCTGATATTGAAGTCTAATGGGATATGCAGACTCGTGTTCAGGTTCACAAGACTACACTGTGGTTCCACAAGTGGATAAGGCAATTAAAATATCAACACCCACTGGTTTGTATTGCAAGAGGCATGGAAAGCAAAAACTAAAATTAAAGATTTCATAAACCAATTGTCACTAATTAGGAATAAGTTTGATAGATAAAGATAAGGATTATAAATTTTAAAAATGCCCTATTTTTTAAGGTCACTACTTACAGATAATCCAGAAAGGTGGTTGTGGGCATTCTGCATACACCATTGGTAGTACTTTTAACATACTCAGTAATTACCAATTGTCCAAGATTTGGATTGGAAACACCAATAGGCCAAATTATTTCACAAAGAATATTAATAAACCAGAAGGATATTTCCCTTCTAACAGCTTCATGTACATTGTACAGGGTGTTACATCAGAGGAACATTGTTCCCCGTTGGAGAGAAATATCCAGGAAGGCTGGCTAAGATAAATGGCCAGTCTCAGTAGTGTAATGTCTACAAAATTTCTCAATTAAACTCTAAAATCCAGGCCCCATTTGCCTTTTTCAAAGGTTCTTTTCTGCAGAAACTATGGCACCAAGCTAAAGAATTTTCCTAGATTCCAGATGAACACTGTTCCCAAACCAACATTACTTTTTGCAGGCACACATTATGTTTTGATATTTTAAAAAACTGTGGATATTTGTTTTCCAAAGTAGTATACATGGTTGCGTTTAATATAAATATTATTGAGTTATGAAAAATTCATTACTATAGCACTTAGAAATGTTTCTAAGTACTATAAAAACCTGTTTTTCAGATTAGGGAATAGTTTAATTATTTAAACTCTACATATATGCCTCATAGAGGGAGGAGCTTAGATACTGCCAGAGGGTGTTTTCTTTGAGCTTATTTGTGAAACAGCTTAAATTCTTTTCTTTAATGCATCTTTTTTCCCTTTTCAGGGTAGCTGGAGTCCTGTTGGAGTCTGTGATCTACACCTGCACACAAACTGCGGCTCCACACGATGGTGGGTTCCCGCATCTGGGGCTCGCCAAGTGGCCGAACATTTTCAATATCTCCAGGAGTGGCCTGAAAGACATGGGCCTGCAGGGCCTTTAGGAGTGGGCCTCAGGATGCCCCTGTTGATGACTTGATTCCTCACTGGTGTTGCCAGCCCAAACACCATAGAGATCCAAACATTGAGACAGCGGGTGCAGCTATCAAAGCCTTCTGCAGTCAGATAATATCTCTCTCTCTCTCTCTCTCTCTCTCTCTCTCTCTCTGGGGTGGGGAGAGAGTCTACCGATTCTCAAGTCAGGTGAGCTTGAATAAGCGTCACTTCAGATTGTAACATTGAAACAGTGATCTGTTGGTCTCCATCTCAATGTGGAAAGGGTGACACCTCTCTGTCCCTTGTTAGAGAGAAAGAGGGAGAAAGAGCCTGTGGCATGTTGAAGCATTGGGTTATGGGCTGTAGTTCTTTGTTAGATTGCAGATCGTCGTCTCTCTGGGGGTTTTGCTATTGCTTGCTTGGTGGGTGGTAGAAGTTGATGCTTCCTGCTGGAAGAATTTCAGGTTATATACTGTATACATTCTGTGATATTAAATGGAACCATTTCTTTGCTTTTTATCCTTTCCTCTTCTTGTCTTCTGTAACATTATTCATGCTCTGTCCTGAATGAAACAGTTCAGAATTTATTTTCCATATCACTCTGTACAGAAATAGCATCCTGTTTTAGAAGAAATCCAAAGGACTTGAGAGGGACTAAATTATTTTTGAAGCCCACTGTGACTAAGTGGATGAATTTATCAAGCAAGTTCCATTGAGGAACAAATGATAAGGTTGGCTTTTGTTCACCTTGGTTAAGGCAGGAATATTGCACAATGCATGTCAGAAATCCAGTATTTTCATTAAATAATGACTTGGAACTTTTTTGACTACTTGAGCATTGAAATTACTTTGTGAAACCTCATTGTAACACTTCATGTGAAAAATCCAACTTCCGAAAATCCAGTACCCCCTCAGTATTGGATTGAAGTATCAACCTGATCGATTGGTTTCTGATGTTGGGTTTCAAAGGTTCAACCTTTAAAATTTCTGACTTTGAAATTGTGGATATGAACTTATTTGATCTGAACACTCTAGCTAGTGCAGTTCCCCTCAATCTATTTGTAATATTACCACAGAAGAACCTATGAATTTCTAGATGTAAAAGACTCTAGTCCATGTGGTTTAATCTCTTTGTATTGTGAGTAATTCCATGGTACAATTTAACTGGAATTGTTGACTATACATAACAACAGCTTCTACCAATTAGTCTCCAATAGCCACAGATATGAGGCTCTCATGGTGATTGAAAACTTTGGAAACCATAAGTCACCTTTGCTTTCCACATATCATCTTATGTGTCTTCTTTGCTATATTCCAGACATTTTATGTAATTATTAGCCACTGTCCTTGCCAACTTTTACAGAAGTGTTCTCCACTTTTAAATTGAAATAGTATCTCACTTATGTTGAACTTACTTCTGATTGACATCAGGTACTTTAGTTTTTCTATTCTGCACAACGTGAATTTGACTTGTTGTAGTTATTCGTACCCAATTTTTATACAAAACACAGCAAAAAGAAAAAAAATCCCCTCTCTCTGCATTTCCTG
The DNA here is from genome assembly GCF_963921235.1 of Mobula hypostoma. NCBI lineage: Eukaryota > Metazoa > Chordata > Chondrichthyes > Myliobatiformes > Myliobatidae > Mobula > Mobula hypostoma. The sequence goes on along the minus strand of NC_086111.1, from coordinate 26,531,771 downwards.
CCTGGAATGTATCGAACTAGAGTTTACAGTTCTGAAAGTAAACAACAAGGCAAAACTATTTTCCCCCGAGCGTGCGGTAAATCTATGAACTTTTCTAACCAAGAAGACTGCAGAGGTTACAATGCTGCTTATATTCAGGAGAGAAATCAATAGATTTACTTTTATTAAGAAGGTGAAAGGATTTGAGCAAGAAAGTGGCGCTGACATTAAAATGAAAATCAACAATAATTTTATTGAGTTGTGGAACAGCCACAAGAACCTAAATGGCCTGCTCTTTCTTTTATTTCCTATATTTTTAACTTCTTTTTCTAGTGAGAATTATGCCTAATTAACACATTTTCATTGCTTTAACTAGGAGCTCTCTTTCTTTGATCATTCTCTCTGCGCTATTCTGTGTACGTCAATAGTTGTGATGTCCTGTTGTGATGAGCCTGCTCACTATATTTTAGGGTTGTTAAGAAGGTCAAATCCAGACTGCTGTCAAATTTGACTGAGGTCAAGTTCTGAGGGAGTAACGTGGTAATGCAATCCCTTCACTTGCATACATCTATAGTAGACTGGAATTTCGTTATTGTGTTTGACAATACAGAAACAGTCAGAAAAATTGGAGTCTGCTATACTGAATATAGTAAATGAACATACATGACAAAATCTATTCATCTGAATGTGACATGACCTTCAGCTCATTCTTATATGCAAATTATGGTGTAGTACACTTTAAGTATGACTTTGTCTTTGAGAGTCTTTATCTCTGAAGTCTGACCATCAGTGTGATTTGCTAATCTGATCTGCATCAACAGGTTGTTGGCAATGTAGTATCTTTTTTCAGTTTACTTTTCCTTTCCCGAGAGGTTGCGCTGATTTGCCGTGCTAAGCCTGGAGTGGGACATATTTTGTCATAAAGCTTTAACTTTCATAGGTGAAAAGAAGTCTTCATAGGCTGGTTGGTCCAATCCTGACTGACATTCCATACTCTGAATAATTCTCACAGTATAACAATCTCCATATTGGAATGTTAATTGAAGTACAAGATGCCAATGAGACCTAATTTGGAGTATCTTGAGTAGTTCTGGTTATCTACCTACAGGAAAGATATTAATAAAATTGAAAGAGTACAGAGAAAAATTATGAGGATTTTACTGGGAGTTGAGGACCTGAGTTATAAGGAAAGGTTTATTATCCTAGGGCTTTATTCCCTGGAGTGCAGGAGAATGAAGGGAGATTTAATAGAACTGTACAAAATTATGAGGGGTATAGATAAGGAAAATGCAAGGAGGCCTTTTCTACTGAGATAGGGTGAGACTAAAGTTAGAGGTCATAGGTTAAGAGTGAAAGGTGAAATATTTAGATGGAACATCCCGAGGGCAAACGTCCTCACTCAGTGAGTTCTGCAAGTGTGGAACAAGCTACCAGTGGAAGTGGTTGATGCAGGCTCGATTACAACTACAACATTTAAGAAAAGTTTGGATAAGTACGTGGATGGGATGGTTATTGAGGGCCATGGTCTAGGTGGGGGTCAATGGGACTAAGCAGAATAACAGCTTGGCATGGACTGGATAGGCTCTGTGCTCTAGTGCAAGATGACTCCATGAAGGGGAACTTCTTCATTCAGATGCCGCCTGTGGGAAGGGGGGATATGAGTTCAATTTCAGCATTTAAGAGATAGGTATTTGGATAGCAGAGGTATGGAGGGCTATGGTTCAAGTGCACATCATGGGACTAGCCAGAATAATAGCTTGGCATGGATTAAACAGGCTGAAGGGTCTGTTTCTCTACCAAAGTGCCCCATGAGCATGACATTGTAATCAAATGGCTTGTGGCATGAAAAAAATAGAAAAGAACATCACAAAAACTACAGTAATGTAACTATTTCAATTTACTTATGAACATGAAATAAGAAAATCATAAGGTTGAAATATCTATGAATTGACTTACATAGATTATTAATATAAGCTAGTAATTAACATTGACGAGCGAATGATAAATATATGATAATTATCAAAGTCAAAAACTCAACCAGATTCCAAAACAGTTCCAATTCGTCATTGTTTCAAAGCTGTCTATCAAGTTTCATTAAAAAGCAAAATGAATAGATTCACTTACATTGTCTGAAAGAAAGGATAGTAGCTTGGAATTTATTGTATCTGGATGCCACCTGCCTGGCTGTACAGTGGACTTGTGTTTTAAACACAAAATAAAATGTGCTCAGGTCTGCTGGATGGGGAGATGAGGGACAGCAGGGCATGAGTGAACATGTTAACTGGTAAAACAAAGAGGGTCTCATCATAACCACCGGGAGTCAATTATTGAGAAGCAGCGAAATGTTTGGAAAGGTGTGATCAGTCAATGACAAGTTGGGCACAGAAAGAGATAGAAACGAAGATTAGGTCAAGAGCAAAACAAAAGCCTGAGAGAGAAAGTAGAAAATATTTTAACATTTAAAAATATATTCATTCTTTATTAATGAGTTGCCACAATTTCAATTGTTTACTTTGTAAGTAAAAGATGTTATTTGGCACTTAATAAAAATTCACACATTGTTAAATGGATATTTAGATAATTAATTACTTGATACCCTTCTGTGGTGAGTGTAATGAACAACTAACGTGCAAATCTAGAAGCAATTAAACTGGGGCTAGTGAAAATGACACTTGCAGTGAACTACTGGCGGAATCAGCCAGCTCACCCAACTAGATCACAGCGAATTTCTGTCTAAACATCACTTCCTCATTGATTTGCACATTAAATACAACGTACATTCTTCTTATACTGTGACTTATTTCACAAGATCCAGATTAAAATCGTTTCTACCTTGTGCTGAAATTCTTTTCTTCTGTCGTAAAACCAAACATCAAACCATGTGCAAAGTATTTTAATAAACTACACCCAGCTTAATTGATGATCTGTTTTAACAGAGTTATACTGAAACAGATTCAACGTGTAATCCCACTGTTTGAATATTTCAATCATTTTTTCAACATTGTCTTTATGGTCAAACACTTCCATTTATTTAGAAAGTAACAGTGAAATGAAAATAAAGGTAAAATGGTCATGAATAAACTCTTCCTGGGCTCCCAGCTGTGTAAAGATATCAATAATAATCGACATTTCTATGACAAACTCTGCCACCTTTTGTCATGGTCCGGTTCATGATGTCCGCATTCCAGTTCTTCCAGCTGGGTCTTCCAGCTGTCTCTTGTTTGACTAAAACAAAGGCACCTGATTCCCATCTTTGGGTTTCAATATAAGTAGCCTTGGGATTGAGTATGGGTGCTGGTTTGTCTTGTCAGTCTCCCTTGGAGCAACTTGCTGATAGAAGGCTAGTGTAACCATTTGTGATCTCTAGGCCTGGTTGGAGGACCACTGCTTCATGGAGCCTTTTTGCCACTTGTTGGAGTAGTCTTTGTGGTATGGATTCGACTGTTTCCCAAGCCAGCTGAGTGGCTGCCAACCACTCTGAGCTAGGTAGGGATCCGGCTGTTTCCGTAGCCAGCTGAGGTTGCTGGCCAAACTGAGACTCGGAGCTTCCCTGGAGCAGAGATAGAACTGTCTGTCATTCTTTAGTGTTTGTCTCTTCTTGTCCTCGCCTCTGTGGGGTAAGCCAGGCTGTTTTGCCGTTGCACTGCAGGGGGGGATCTATCTTGTCTTGTCCTTGCCTCTGTGGGGTAGGTCAGGCCATTTTGCCGTTGCCCTGTGAGGGATCTGTCTTGTCTTGTCCCCGCCTCCATGCGGTAAGCCAGGCCATTTTGCCGTTGCCCTGCAGGGGGACCTGTCTTCTCTTGTCCTTGCCTCTGTTGGGTAAGTCTGGCTGTTCTGCCGTTACCTGACAGAGAGACCTGTCCCACCTTGGTGTGGAGATGAAGTTGAGTCCTGGCTTGTCGTAGGATAAGTCCTGGCTCTATGTCTATGTTCTGTCCTGTCTTATATTTGTGTTGTGTTAAAGATGAGTCCTGGCTTGTTGAAGAATAAGTCCCGGCTCTATATTGACGTTCAGTTCCCAGTCTGTCTCTCAGCTCCAGTCTCCGAATTATCAGCCTTCGCATTTCAAGACAAAGATCCCGCAGCCAAGCTCCAAGAACCCTAGCCTCAACGATCCCAAGCCAAGCTCCAAGAACCCAAGCCTCGAGGATCCCAAGCCAAGCTCCAAGAACCTAAGCCTTGAGGATCCCAAGTCAAGCCCAAGATCCAAGACCCCAGCCTGCAGCCAAGCTCAAGACCCAAGACCCCAAGCCTCGAGAATCCTAAGCCAAGCTCAAGACCCAAGACCCCAAGCTTTGAGGATCCCAAGCCAAGCTCAAGACCCAAGACCCCAGCCTCAAGCCATGTCATGTCCTTTCCTGGTTCCGGGGTCCGAGCCCGAGGCAAGACCCAGGTTCTGGGTCCTATTCCAGTCTCAGGCTTGGAGTCCAAGCCTTGTCTCCTAGTCCATGGTTCCTAGTCCTGGTCCCACTTTCCCTAGCCCAAGTCTGCGCTCTTGTCCCTGCTCCTTGCCTGAATCTTGTCACGTCCTTACTCTAGTCAAGTCCTGCTCCTTGTACTTCAGTGTCTGTGTCTTGCATTTGGGTCCGTTCCCAGCACCCCTTATGATACCTTTATCAGAAGTATTGCCTGAGCATGTCTACTCTGGTGGTATTTATACCCCTATCACCTGTCCCTCCTGATTGGTTAGTCCTCATCCAATCAAGTTTCCGCTTTCCCACCTTGTTTACAGTCGAATTCCAGTTCTTACTTAGAATAAAAGGCAGCATTAATAGAAAATGGTCATATTTTGGAACAGTACAGTAAAGTACGGTCTGGTGGCTAAACTTAAACATAAATATCATGGAATTAAAATGTTTCCCTAAAGCATGTAAACATTTAGATGGAATAATATTGATGGAATTACAAAGAAAGCATGCCAGCAGTTATATTTCTTTGAGTTTGAGAAGATTTGTTATCTTCAAGGACTCTAATTTCTACAGATGTACATGGAGAGCATTCCAATTGGTTGCCTCCCTAAGTGGTATAGAGTGGACACTGCACAGGATCAGAAAAAGCTTGAGAGGGTTGCAGTCTCAGCCAGCTCCATTATGGACACTGCCCTCCCCACTATCAAGGACACCTTCAAAAGATGGCATCCATCATTAAGGACACCTACCAAGGACATGCCCTCCTCTTGGTACTACCATCAGAGAGGAAGTACAGGAGCCTGAAGACACACACTCAACATTTTGGGAACAGCTTCTTCCCCTCTGCCATCAGATTTCTGAATGGACAATGAACCAACACAGGAAAATGACCTAATTTTTTGTTCTGATTTTTCATTACTTATTGAAGTTATGTTATTGAACTTATTGATTCCCAAAGAGTTTCTAACTAGCTTCAGTCAGATGTGTTAGATGCTACACTGTGCTTAAAGTGAACAGTTTTAAATAGCGTCAGTTGCATGTGTTTATCTTCAAAAACCCATGATCTTTGACACCGATGGTGGCCAAAAAATAAGCAGTAAGGCAATTCAGAATTGTTTTGCTCACCACGGTTTCAAGCATTCGAGCTTGGAAATGTTAGAAACGGCCAGAAATGAAAATGAAAGGATTTCAAGTTAGGAATTATGAAAAATTTGAAGGTATCAATAATGATCTTGAATATTACAATAAAAATACATATTTGGAGGATGCAATTGTCAAAAGCACTGTATGAGGGCAGTCCATTATCTGCATGGTGTTTGTGCTGATTTTGTTCATTTATAATCAATCATAGGAACAGAAGCAGATGAATTCCCCCATTAATAACTAGTAGGAACTAATACAAAATGTTATAGTATTGTACAGGTCTTGGTAGTGTTCTAACTTGTTCTGTATTGTTACGAGAATACACATAAAATTAAGATGTTTGCTGGCCTGGGCTAGCATCAGTGGCATCAGCAGTTGGTCTGCCACCTGCCCTCAGGGGGAAGGAGAGATAAGGAACAATGGAGCAGCGTCTGGAGATGTGTAATGAAGGGATGTGGGAGAGAGAGCTGTCTGGAGCGGCTCCCCCCTTTGAACCCTGAACTGTTTGAAGTGATGGACAGGCGATACCCCAGCAGGGGGATAAAAAGGGACAGGTTCGCTAAGACAGACACACACGCCACCCGAGGTAACGAGACCCTGGAAGCGGTACGCTTCTCACGAGTGGGTGAGAAGTACCAGACAACGACCAGGGTGGAAAGGTACGATCAGCGGGAACCCGGTGTGTGTCCGCCCTTGCCTGGGTGCCGGGTTCACTGCAGAGGATCGACCGCATCTGGAGGAGGGGTCACAGTCGGTGACCTCAGGTGACATCACCAAGGACCCGCCCAAAAGTTGCTCGTGAGCAATCTCGCTGGTCTGTGAGTGAAGCTGTGCTGAATGATGAGTTGTTCCTATTCTATGTCTCTCTTCCCCCACCTTGTCCATCGCCATGGCAACGATTACTGCGAACTGGACTACTAACTGGACTGAACTTTGAGTCATTTTGAAATTGGTCATTTACCCCTAGACAACGATAGAGCTTGATTGATGCTGTTATCTTAATTCTGTGCACATGTGTGGTTATCATTGTTGAATTGTTGCATTTATTATCCTTTCGATTACTGTGTTGCTTGTTTCTTTAATAAAACTTTCTTAGTTCTAGTACTCCAGACTCCAACTGAGTGATCCATTTCTGCTGGTTTGGCAACCCAGTTACGGGGTACGTAACAGTATATAATTTAAATATATAAATTTTAATTCAGTTAAACAGCAGGTTTTTTTAATAACTTATAATTATCTCCATAGAACTTCAGCTAATTGGAGCAGCCGCTTAATTGGGCCACAATTTCATGACACATGTCAGTGATATTAAACAATTCTGAATTTGAGTCCATAGCGTTCTTCATAGTACATAGTCATTTTCTTAGCTACATTTCTCTTGTGAAACTTTGCGACTCTTAAATTATTTTGGAGAGGAATCACAGGAGTGACATAAACCCATATAACCTCTGAGCACATAGATGCTCAGAAAATGAAACCCAATTTTAATAGTGTAAGATTTGAACTGCTTATGAAATAAATTGGATTGCACAATTGGAATACAAATGCAATTTTGATCCTTAAAAATAGAAATTCCCTCAAGGAATTTAAAATAAATCTGTGGATGATGGAAAACGATAGAAAAATATCAACAGGTCAGGCAAGAGATGAAGAAAGGGAAACGTTAAAGTTTTGTCTGAATCCTTTGTCAGAACTGAGGAAAATAGGAATGCAACTTGAAATCAGTAAGAGAGAAGGTGTTTGAGGATTGTATAGAACAAAGGGAGTGCTGATAATGAGATGAGTCAAAATAGCTTAATTTAATGGCCTGAATTCTCTCATCGTTTTTGATGGATCAGTGGAGTCAGAGCAGCACTCCTCTGAATACACTGAAGCGGGGGTGTCAGATAAGGTGGTTGTTACAATTGTTATATTTATCTATGTGATCATCATGATTCAAAGTTCAAAGTAAATTTATTATCAATATACATATGCAGTATGTCACCATATACTACCCTTAATTTTCTTGCGGACAGTCACAGTAAATACAAACAATACAGTAGAATGCATGAAAAATTACACACAAACAAAAGTGGATAAACAACCAATGTGCAAAAGACAACAAATTGTCCAAATACTAAAAGAAAAATAGAATAATAATAGTAGTTAAATAATTAATAAATAATATTAGAACATGAGAATTAGAGTCCTTGAAAGTAAGTCCACAGGTTGTGTAATCAGTTCATTGTTGGGGTGAGTAAAGTTATCCACTCTAGTTCGGGACCCTATTTGTTGTAGGTTAATAACTGTTCCTGAACTTGGTGACATGGGTCTTGAGGGTCCTCTACCTTCTTCCTGATGGCTGCACTGAAAAGAGGGCATAGCGTCCTTGATGATGGACGCTGCTTTCTCGTAGCAGCCCTCTTTGTAGATGTGCTCAAAGGTGGGAAGGGCTTTACCTGTGACAGTCTGGGCAGTATACACTACCTATTGTAGGGTTTTCCATTCAAGGGCATTCGTGTTTTCATAGCAGCACATGTTGAAACTAATCAATATTACTTCCTCTGTGCATCCATGGGAGTTTGTTGAAGTTTTATATGACATGCCAGATATTTGCAAACTTCTAAGAAATTAGAAGCACTGGTATGCCTTCTTTGTAATGGCACGCACATGCTGGACCCAGGACAGATCCTTTGAAAAGACAGCACTGAGGATTGTAAAGTTACTGACACTCTCCACCTTTGATCCCCTGACGAGGACTGGCTCATGGACCTATAGTTTTCTCCTCCTGTAGTAAATAATCACCTCTTTAGTTTTACTGATACTGAATGGCAGGTTGTTGTTGTGACACCACTCAACCAGATTTTCAGTCCCCCTCCTATATGCTGATTTGCCACCACCGTTGATTCAGCCAACAACAGTGCTATCATCAAGCAAACTTAAATATGACATTGGAGCTGTACTAGGACTGACAGTCTTAAGTATAAAACAATTAGAACAGGAGTTTAAGGTCACAGTCTTATGGTGCACCTGTGCTGATGGTGATCAGGAGGACATGTTGTTGTAATCTGAATAGATTGGGATCTGCAAGTGAGAAACTTGAGTTTCCAGTTCCACAAGTATGTTTCAAGGCCTTGGTCTTGGAGCTTATTGATTCGTTTTGCGGGGATGGTAATGGTGTTGAATGCGGAGCTGTAGTCAATGAAGAAATTCCTGATGTATGCACCTTCACTATCCAGATGTTCCAGGGCTAAGTGAAGAGCCAATGAAATGGCAAGTGCTGTTGACCTGTTGTGATGGTCAGCAAATTGGAGTGGATCCAAGTCACTCCTGAGGAGTACATATATTTCATCATCAACCACGCAAAGCACTTCATCAAGGTGGATGTACTGGAAGTGCTACAGGATGATAGTCATTGAGGCTGGTTATCATGTTCTTCTTGGGCACCGGTATGATTGAAAACCGCTTGAAGCAGATGGGTACCTCAGTCTGTCAAAGTGAGAAGTTAAAGATATCAGTAAACACTCCAGGCAGTTGAATAGCACAGGTCTTCAGTGCTCAACCAGGTACACCACCTAGATCAGATGCTTTCCATGGGTTCACCCTCCTGAACTATGCTCTCATGTCGGCCTCAGGGACTGAAATCACTGGATCATTAGGGGCTGTGGGAATTTGTGAAAGTTCTGTCAGTAAAAGTGGGCATAAAAAAGCATTGAACATCATTAGGGTTCGAAACGTTGTCATACATGTCATCTGGCTTTACTTTGTGGGGGGTGATAGCATTCAAGCCGTGACATAGCCATTGAGTATCCTTCTGTGATTCAAGTTTAGTCTGGAATTGGCACTTCACATGTGAGAGACACTTCTGGAGACTGTACCTGGACCTCATGTACTTTCTTTGATCTCCAGACTTGAATGCTGCTGATTTTAGCCCAGAGCAAACAGTGAATCTTTTGGTTCGTCCAGGGCTTCTGGTTAATGTCATGTGTACAAAAAACACAGCATGAAATCTGACACAGTTCACACTGTAGAAGATGGGTTCTGAGTAAAAATCTGTCATGCTTTCTTGAATAAGAAAAGAAAAGGATTCGTACTTGATCTGATAATGTAAGATGTGCGCCCATGAACAGATGCTTTTTTGTAGGCTTCAGTGAACTTTCTGAGTCTCAATGATACAATTGTAACTTCTAAGATTTTCTTTTACATTCTATTATTGTTTTTCCTTGTACTGTCTCAATGCACTGTTTAATGAAATGATCTGTACCGATATCAAGCAAAACAAAAATTTTAACCGTACCCCAGCACTTAAGTTACAAATTTTAGTAGCAGTCTAAAAGTTACTTTGATAATCTGCCACAAGTTGAAGCAGGAAGGGAAGTGCCTCAAATATATGGTTCCAAATAATGCAGGATTTTAAAGGTAATTTTAAAGTCATAGAGCCCTACAGCACACAAACAGGCCCTTCAACCCATCTATTCCATGCTGAACTACAATTCTGACATCCACCCACACCCCAAACATAGTACTTCATATCCCTTCCATCCGTTATCTTTCTTGTTGCTTTGCATTGGATGGTGGAGCCATTTATTACATCTTATTGTATGTGATATATCTAGTAACAAACTACATCAGTATGTAAAAAAGCTACCTCATCCATTCTCCTTTAGTTGGCCTCCAGATAGCAATTCACCCAGCCAATGTACAGTATGTCAGCAGGGCTATTAAACCATAGATAACAAGGAATATTACCATCAACCCAGTCCTCTCCTCATAATGCCCAATCAGGAAGCCTAACTCTCCCTGTCAGATCACCAGCTAAACATAAATACAAAAACACTTCGTCGTCATAGGGTCATTAAATCAAGACCCTTCACTTGAACTTGGTTTTAGTAGCTAAAATTGTTATGTAAAAGACCTGATTTAAATTGTTCCTTTCATATTTTAGGGTTGCTCCAAAATATTTCAACCTGTAAGAAACTCAATTGGTGTCATGGATTATTTTGGATTGAAGGAGAGGACATTGGATTAGGTCTTCCTCCTCTGAAAGACAACATTTCACCATGAACAATTGTAGTTTTATTAACAGTTACTCTGATAAGCAAAATAGCAACTGCAGAAGTATAAAGTGAAAAAACTACAAATTCAACATTTTTCACTCGAAGATGAAATTAACTGAAGCACTTTAAAACTGCAGATTTTAATCCAAGCATCTCAGTAAATCTATCCTATTGCAAGATATGACAAGTGTAAAAACTGAGGCAACTTGACTTAGAAATTCAAGATCAAGTCATTAAATGAAAAACGTTAATTAAAACCAGGGCATTTGAAAAAAAACATTCAACTGATTTTTTTGCATGTGACTTTGACAGATTCATCAGATAATTCAGATCAGAAACACTATTCACCCTATCTTATTTCACCAAAGGCAGACTAACCCTAAACTCACACTGAGATGCTCAGCAAGGCTTCTTCTGGAGCTGAGTAAACAATATGGAATCTTAGTATAATGGATAATCAACTGGGAATGTGCAATCTTCAAATGCACAAATGTACTTTATTGCATTAGTCTGCTTCTCCATGTATCTGTCCTCCAGCCAAAATACTTCCTGAACAGCTGGGTACGTTCAATTGCCTAGAATCCTAATTAGGTTGGCTCCCAATATCCAATCCATAATTTGGTTTGCGGATTTTTGGAAGCCCAACAGAATATGAGCCTGTATCTAAGCCATCGTCACTTATCACAAGCCACCGAGCGGCATTTGTCAAATTTCTGGCAGTAAAATCAGGAGACACCTCGTATAAACTTCCTGCAAATATCCATAGCATCTGTGACCCTATTAGAGTTATCAGTGGATGAATAACTAGTACTTAAAACATCCCAATGTAACCAGAATTCCACTTAATTTAAGCATTTTAGATATGGTGAATGTATTGAAATCAAAATGTTAAAAATGGTGCAATGATTCTTGTCATTCAGAGAATGAAAACAAACAAAATTCATTTCCACAGTGACTGTTTATTTATACCTGCCTGTCTCTCAGATACAACATGATGTACAGCAAAGAAAGACAAAAAAAACGACACGTGTGAAAACTCCAAGATTGACTGATTAAAGGTCATCATTCTTCAAGGTTACTTTTCTTTCCTCTGCCTGATTTATAGTATAATCCTGGCATTTTCTGTCAGGATATAAAATTTTGAGTATTTGGACGTTTGGGCTTTAAGACTTACTCCATACCTTCTATTTCATAAATAATGATACACGAGAAAACACAACTAGTTTGAAAAGTAAGAAAAAAAGTGCAGAAGTTTGCAAGAGCAGAGAACAGTGGAACCAGAGTTGACATTCTAGGTTATTTGAGATCGTCACTCCCAAAGGTTAATCTTCATTCTCTTCTGTGCGTGCTGAGTGGTTCCAAAAGTTTCTGCTCTTACTACAATGGTGTGTTGGTTCAGTTTAGAAGTCGTCAATCATGGAAAGAAAATGTAGGATTTATGCACGATTTTTAAAAAAATAAAAGATAATTTGAAAACAAAATCTGCAAGGTTGTTTTCTTGTGAGCAACAGAGTGGAGATAACAAAGGCAGCAGATACACCTCTTTTGGAGTGAGTATTGAGTGGAGGTTCAAGTAATTAATAGTCATGAACATGCTACCCAAATAGTGAGGAGTTGCAGGGGATATGATTGTGAATACCTGCAGATTAGATTGAAAAAGTAGAGTTCAGAGCAAAGAAAGCAATCAGATGTTATCAAGCAATGATAGCTGGCTGTTGACCTAACTCCCTTTAAAGGATTGAAATTCACAGGCAAGACCAGCAACAATTGATTACACTGTTGTTTCTTCCCCCTCTTTTGCAGATATATATCTTACAGAATCTCTATTGACTTATCTCTGTAATAACGCTGCATGATTAAATTTCAGTTTGAATAACCACAAAGAGTGACATCATTTTCCATGTTACTATATTGTTGTTAATGTAATGGTGTTAGTCTCAGCATGGTGTCTTGCTGAGCAGGAATCCAGTTGTTTTAAAGAAGCAGTATTCTTCCATTCTTTGAGGCCCTTATGGGGAAATGTCTCTTTCCGTAGCAAACTAGCCATTTTTTGGTTCACTGCTCTGTTCTTCACTGCAATACCCTTTCTCATAGCTCAATAACACATCTCACAATGCAAGCGCCTTCCCTCACTCCTTCTCAAACCACTGATGTCTCCTGCATTTGCAGGTTGTGCTTGTGTCTGTGTATCTGTGTACGTAAAGAGAAATCCAATCACCAACTGGAGGCAGACAGACATAAAGTAATACTGCATGGAAACTGGCCCTTTGTCTCATCTCATTCACGCTCACCTAAGCTTTTCCAATTTGTCCTCAATTGGCCTATATCCCTCTAAAACTTTCCTATCCATATAGGTGTCATTTAAATATTGTATTGAATCTGCCTCGTCCACTTCTCCAGCAGCTTGTTCCATTTATGCACTACCCTCTGCATGAAGAAGTTCTCCTCAGGTCCCTTATAAATCTTTCCCCTCTCGCCTTAAACCCTAGGTTTTGGGAAAAATAAGACTCTGAGCATTCACTTATCTTGGCCCCCATGATTTTGTACATGTCCATACTATAAGATTGTACTTCAATCTTCTACATTTCAAAGAACAAAGACCATAAAATTGTAAGAGCAGAATGAGGACAAGCCTGCCCTGCCATATGTTCATGGCTGATTTATCTTCCCTATTCAACCCTATTCTCCTGTCTTCACCTTGACAAACCAACTGATCGAGAATCTATCAATTTCCACTCTAAATATACTCAATAACCTGGCCTCCTGAAATAATGAATTCACAGATTTCCCACCCCCTGGCTAAAGAAATTACACAATAGACAATAGACAATAGGTGCAGGAATAGGCCATTCAGCCCTTTGAGCCAGCACCGCCATTCACTGTGATCATGGCTGATCATCCACTATCAGTATCCAGTTCCTGCCTTATCCCCGTAACCTTTGATTCCACTATCTTTAAGAGCTCTATCTAACTCTTTCTTGAAAGCATCCAGAGACTTGGCCTCCACAGCCTTCTGGGGCAGAGCATTCCATATATCCACCACTCTCTGGGTGAAAAAGTTTTCCCTCAACTCCATTCTAAACGGCCTACCCCTTATTTTCAAACTGTGGCCTCTGGTTCTGGACTCACCCATCAGCGGGAACATGCTTCCTGCCTCCAGCGTGTCCAATCCCTTAATAATCTTATATGTTTCAATAAGATCCCCTCTCAGCCTTCTGAATTCCAGAGTATACAAGCCCAGTCGCTCCAATCTTTCGACATATGACAGTCCCGCCACCCCGGGAATTAACCTCGTGAACCTACGCTGCACTCCCTCAATAGCAAGAATGTCCTTCCTCAAATTTGGAGACCAAAACTGTGCTCAATACTCCAGGTGTGGTCTCACCAGGGCCCTGTACAGCTGCAGAAGGACCTCTTTGCTCTTATACTCAATTCCGCTTGTTATGAAGGCCAGCATGCCATTAGCTTTCTTCACTGCCTGCTGTACTCGCATGCTTGCTTTCAATTACTGATGTACAAGAACACCTAGAACTCGTTGCGCTTCCCCTTTTCCTGACTTGACTCCATTTAGATAATAACCTGCCTTCCCATTCTTACCACCAAAGTGGATAACTTCACATTTATCCACATTAAACTGCATCTGCCATGCATCTGCCCACTCACCCAGCTTGTCCAAATCACCCTGCATTCTCATAACATCCTCCTCACATTTCACACTGCCATCCAACTTTGTGTCAACAGCAAATTTGTTAATGTTACTTTTAATTCCCTCATCTAAATCATTAATATATATTGTAAACAGCTGCAGTCCCAGCACTGAACCCTGCGGTACCCCACTGGTCACCGCCTGCCATTCCGAAAGGGAGCCGTTAATTGCTACTCTTTGTTTTCTGTCAGCCAGCCAATTTTCAATCCCTGTCAGTACTCTGCCCCCAATACCATGTGCCCTAATTTTGCCCACTAATCTCCTATGTGGGACTTTATCAAAGGCTTTCTGAAAGTCCAGGTACACTACATCCACTGGCTCTCCCTTGTCCATTTTCATAGTTACATCCTCAAGAAATTCCAGAAGATTAGTCAAGCACGATTTCCCCTTCGTAAATCCACGCTGACTCGGACCAATCCTGTTACTGCTATCCAGATATGTCGTAATTTCATCTTTTACAATTGACTCCAGCATCTTTCCCACCACCGACGTCAGGCTAACCAGTCTATAATTCCCTTTTTTCTCTCTTCCTCCCTTCATGAAGAGGGGGACAACATTAGCCACCCTCCAATCTACAGGAACTGATCCAGAATCTATAGAACATTGGAAAATGATTACCAATGCATCCACGATTTCTAAAGCCACCTCCTTAAGTACCCTGGGATGCAGGCCATCAGGTCCCAGGAACTTATCAGCCTTCAGACCCAACAGCCTATCCAACACTATTTCCTACCTAATATAAATTTCCTTCAATTCATCCATTACCCTGGGTCCTTTGGCCACTATTACATGTGGGAGATTGTTTGTGTCATCCCTAGTGAAGACAGATCCAAAGTACCTGTTCAACTCGTCTGCCATTTCCTTGTTCCCCATAATAAATTCACCCACTTCTGTCTTCAAGGGCCCAATTTTGGTCTTAACTATGTTTTCCCTTTTCATATACCTAAAGAAACTTTTACTATCCTCCTTTATATTCTTGGCTAGTTTACCTTCGTACCTCATTTTTTCTCCGCGTATTGCCTTTTTAGTTACCTTCTGTTGCTCTTTAAAGGTTTCCCAATCCACCAGCTTCCCACTCGTCTTTGCTATGTTATACTTCTTCTCTTTTATTTTCATACTGTCCATTACTTCCCTTGTCAGCCACGGCCTCCCCTTACTCCCCTTAGGATCTTTCTACCGCATTGGAATGAACTGATCCTGCACCTTCCACATTAATCCCAGAAACACTTGCCATTGCTGTTCCACTATCATCCCTGCTAGGGTATTGTTCCATCGAACTTTGGCCAGCTCCTCCCTCATAGCACCATAGTTCCCTTTGTTCAACTGTAATACTGACACTTCCAAGTTTCCCTTCTCCCTCTCAAATTGTAGATTAAAACTTATCATATTGTGGTCACTACCTCCTAATGGCTCCTTTACCTCTAGGTCCCTGATCAATTCTGGTTCATTGCACAACACTAAATCTAGAAATGCATTCTCTCTGGTAGGCTCCAGTACAAGCTGTTCTAAGAATCCATCTCGGAGGGACTCCACAAACTCCCTTTCTTGGGGTCCAGCATCAACCTGATTCCTTCAGTCTACCTGCATGTTGAAGTCCCCCATAACAACTGTAGCATTACCTTTGCGACATGCCAATTTTAACTCTTCATTCAACTTCCACCCTATATTCAGACTACTGATTGGGAGCCTGTAGATAACTCCCATTAGGGTCTTTCTACCCTTAGAATTTCTCAGTTCTATCCATACTGACTCTACGTCTCCTGATTCTATGTCCCCCCTCGCAAGGGACTGAATATCATTCCTCACCAACAGAGCCACCCCACCCCCTCTGCCCATCAGTCTGTCCTTTCGATAGGAAGTGTACCCTTGAATATTCATTTCCCAGGCCCCGACCACTTGAAGCCATGTCTCTGTTATTTCCACAACATCACACTTACCAATTTCCAACTGTGCCTCAAGTTCATCCACTTTATTTCTTATACTCCGTGCATTCATATATAACACTTTTAATTCATTACTCCCCTCACCTCCCATATCAATTCCTATTTCACTTGGCCATACTGTATGATCCCTTCTTGAGCTTTCTGCTCTGTTGATCCTGCTGTCTTTCTTATCTTTTCTTATTCTCACTTTCCCTTTATCTCCATCTTTATTCCTCCATATCTCTACTCTAATAGGACATCCTCTTATTATGAAGCTGTTCCCTCTGGTCCTAGACACACCCACTTACTGGAAACAATCTCTTCACTCCCACTCCATGCAAGTTTTTCAATTAAAAGTTTCAATTAAAATGTCCCTTTATCCTGCTAAACTGCAGTGAGTACAGGCCCTGTGCCATCAAGCACTTCTCATACATTAGTGCTTTTATTCCTATGACCCTTCTCATAATCTGCCTCTTGGACATACTTCCTTTGATGCAGACCTTCAATGATGGCCTACAGAGAAGAGGTGGAAGAGCTTGAGGCTTTGTGCCAGGTGAGTAACCTCTTCCTTAATATCAGTAAGACAAAGGAGATGCGTATCGACTTCAGCAGAACACTCACCACTCATGCACCCCCTTTACATCAGCAGCAGAGTGGTGGAAACGACAAGCAGGTTCAATATCCTGGGAGAGACAATCACATGCATCCCAGAACACATCCAACACAGTCAAGAAAGCTAACTGAAGTCTTTACTTTCTGAGGAGACTGACGAGAGCTGAACATTGCACGTCCATGCTCATGTCATTCTGCAGATGTACAGTAGAGACCATCCTGACAAGCTGCATCACTGCTCGGGACGGAATCTGCGCTGCAGTAGACAAGAAGGCTCCACAACTGACAGTCAAAACTCCCCAATGCATCATTGGCACCAGCCTATCCACCATCAATATATGCAGAAGATCACCAACATAAGGCCAGTAACATATTGCAGGATCCCACCCACCCTGCTCATGAACTGTTTGTCCCATTCCCATCAGGGAGGAGGCTAAGTAGCATCCATGACAGGACCACCAGACTCAAAACATTTACTTTCCCCGAGCCATAAGGCTGATGAACACCTCCATCCATTAACTCCACAACTACTTTATTATGTCACATCAGTCATCTAGCGTCACTTTGTGGACATACAATCAATCTATGCTTATAAGCTATTGTATGTAATTATATTTATTCTGTTTTTTTATTATTATTGTGTTCTTTTATTTTTTTGTGTTTTTTGTGGTGCATCATATCTAGATTAACAATTATTCTATTCTCCTTACACTTGCGTAGGACGACATTAAATATTGAATCTTTAAAACTGCTCACAATACTCCAAATATGATTTGACCAATGCTTTGTAGAGTTTCAGCAGTGCAAACTTGATATTATATTCTAGTCCTCTTGAAATGAATGCTAATGTTGCATTTACCTTCCTTACTACATGCAAGTTTACATTTAGAGAATCCTGCACTAGGACTCCCAAGTCCCATTGCTCCTCTGATTTCTGAATTTTCTCCCCGCTTAGAAAATAACCTGTGTCTTTATTCCTACTACCAAAGCTCATGACCATATACGTTTCTATAATGTATTCCATCTGCCACTTTTTTGCCCAGTATTCCAATCTGTCCAAGTCCTTCTGCAGACTCCAAGCTTCCTCAACACTACTTGCTCCTCCACTTAACTTTGTATCATCCACAAACTTGGCCATAAAGCCATAAATTTCATTATCGAGGTTATTAACCTATAATGTGAAAAATGGTGGACCCAACAGCAACTTCTGAGGAACACCACCAGTCACTGGCAGCCTCCTGAAAAAGGCCCCCGTTATTCACTCTTTGCCTTTAGCCAGTCAGCCAATCTTCTGTCCACGCCAGTATATTTCCTGTAATACCATGCACTCCTGTCTTGTTCAGCAGCCTCATGTGTAGCATCTCATCAAAGACCTTCTGAAAATCCAGGTAAACAACATCCATTGACTCCTTCTTGTTCTATCCTGCCACCTTCCAGTAAGATGGTGATGCACTTGGATGCAGCAGCCAGATTCTATCCGGTCAACCAAAGTGTATTGTATTTTTAAAACATATTTTTTATGGTTGCAAGATGCTGCTGGACATTAATAACTTAAAGTCCTGCAGGTCGATCAGGGAGTTGCTTTTTGGCAGAGAAGCTGAAGGAGCTTGACTTGATGTGGACTGCGATGCTGCCGGAGACAGAGAGGCGTCGGTGTATGAAGGAGGTGAGGAGCGCAGTCTAACAGTGACTCACCATCTTAGTCACCTTTCTTGTGATCACAAGACCCTGTTGGACATGGATGTGTGGAATGCTGCAAGTCCAGTTCATTGGTTTATTGATGAACAGCGGGGAAGCTGCATGGCCTCCATTGTAGCGAGGGCTAGGCCTCGAGCCACGGTATTGCCTGCTTGCAGCTGCCCAGGAGGAAGCATCAGAGTGGGATGCTCCACTGGGATTCCAGAGGTGGTGTGGTGCAGCATTCATGCTGGAGTCGGCACTGTCCCCAGTGTTCATTCGACAGAAGACAAGCTGCCTTGTGTTCAGCTGCAGACTGCTGCGATGTTAATGAACTTAGGGTCTTGGACTTTTTGTTTGTGTGACTGTATTTTACTGCTATCTCATATGTGCATGCCTCGGGCTGTGATGACCCTTGGTACTGTGTTTTGCTCTTTAGCCCAGAGTAATGCTGTTTCATTTGGCTTTATTCATGGGTATTCACATACAGTTAAATGACAATTAAACTTGAACTTGAACTTCATTCCTCAAAAAATTCCAACAGATTTGTCAAGCACGTTGTCACCTTAAGGAAACCATGCTGACTTTGGTCTATTTTATCTAGTGATTCTAGTACTACTCCAAAACCTCAACCTTAATAATGGATTCAAACTTCTTGCCTAACACTGAAGTCAGGCCAACCAACCTTTAATTTTTTGTCTTTGCTTCCAGTGACATTTGCAATTTTCCAGTCCTCTAGAACCATTCCTGACTATAGTGATTCCTGAGAGATCACTATTAATGCCCCACAATCTTTTCAGTACCTCTTTCTAGACCCTGGCATCTAGACTTATCCACCTTCAGACCTTTTCAAGCTTCTCAAGCATCTTCTCTTTAGTAAAAGTGGTTACAGTTACTTCTGGCCCCTGATTCTCTTGAATTTCTGACATGTTATTGGTGTCTTTAACAGCAAAATCTTATGCAACATTCTTGTCTGCTTAACCACTCCCTATTAGTCAGGCCCTCAGGTTGTGACAGCATTCTTGTAATTCTTCTTTGCACATATTCCAACTTAATTCCACAATGATGAGAAGCATTGATCGTGTGGATAGTCAGAGGCTTTTTCCCAGGGCTGAAATAGCTAACATGAGAGGGCACAGTTTTAATGTGCTTGGAAGTAGGTACAGAGGAGATGTCAGGGATAAGTTTTTAACGCAGAGAGTGGTGAGTGCGTGGAATGAGCTGCCAGCGACGGTGGTGCATGTGGATACGATAGGGTCTTTTAAGAGACTCTTGGATAGGTACATGGAGCTTGGAAAAATAGAGGGCTATGGGTAACTGTAGGTAATTTCTAAAGTAAGTACATGTTCGGCACAGCATTGAGGCTGGAGGGCCTGTATTGTGCTGTAGGTTTTCTATGTTTCTATTAATTACATCCTTCCAATAATAAGGTGACCAAAACTGTACACAAACTGTACACAATACTCCAAAGACGGCCTCACCAACATCTTGTACAATTTCAACATAACATCTTATCTCCAATACACCATGCGCTGATTGATGAAGTCAAGTGAGCCAAATGCCTTCTTTATGACCCTGTCTAACTGAGGCAGCCTACTATATGGCTAAGATGACGTGCCGAAATCTAGCTGATAGACAATTTGATTGGGCACTATTAGATCATCTGTCCCTAAGTCTTTCCTAATTATGTAATTCCATCAACATCAGGAATGATCCAGTTTCAGCCTTCACAATTAAGGGGCTTCACATTTCTGCCTGCCCAATACTAGTTCCTCCAATGTTTGTGAGCGGCACAGAGATGGTAAGGATGAGTGAATGTTGTGCCTGGCAATAGGTTCATTTCTTGAAAGTTTAGCAGAAATAGCACAATATGTGGATTTACCTCAGAAACTCTGGTAAGGACGTAGTTCTGAGCTCTGATGCGACTTACTCTGTAAAGCACCTGCATCATGAAGCCTAATGAATTGACCTGCAATTTCAATAGATTGACAGAACATGATGATCAGAAGTCCATTCTAGTCTAGAGGCTGCATGCTCAGTTAAATTCATAACATATGTTGAAAGGTTCCAGTTTGGTTCAGCAAGGTGTGTTTAATGGAAAGGCTGTTGGCTAGGTACATTGGTAGGTGAAAGTCAAAGATTTTCACCAGCTGTCACAGTATGAACCTATGAATTTTGGCCCAATTAATGACTGTCCCAGATAGTTGAAGCTTCTTGGATATAGTTAAAAAGGTTAAAAAAAGACAAATACCATTTTAACTGAGTAACAAGTTATTTATATTAATGAAATACAGAACAATTTAGAACATACTATAGTGTTATAAGACTGTGTATTAGTCCCTAATAGTTACTAATAGAGAAGTTTATCCAGTGTACTCTGCCTGTTCTTTTGATTGACCGTAAATGAACAAAATCAGTGCAGCCACCTTGAGTACATGGTGGACTGACTTCATAAAATGCTTTTCACAATTGTGTTCTCTAAATTTTCATTTTCATTGTAACATTCAAGATAACTGTCAATACCTTAAAATTCTTTGGGATCCTAAATTAGTGAAGTAGTAAGATCAATTCATTTTTACTCCTGGCCATTTCTAGTATCTCGATCCTGAATGCTTGAAATCACAGTGAGCAAAACAGTTCTGAATTGTCTTACTGCTTACTTCTTGTCAACAATCAGTGAAAAAAAAAATCACTGCATTTTGAACACATGCACATACAACTGATGGTCTTCAATAACTGTTTGCTCTAAGCACAGTGTAGTGTCTAGTGGTCACTCAAGTGCACCAAACTATCGCTAGTTACAAACTGTTCAGCAACCGTCTCCTGTCCCAATTAAGAAGCAGTGTTCAAAATAAATGAAGGGAATCTTAGCTATTTTCTTGATTAGTTTTTATTCTGTAAGAGTTGTCCCAAATAAGCGGCTGCCCTGATTGTTAATCAATGGCTTGAAAACAAAGAAAACAAAGTCCGTATCAAAGTGAGCATAGTGTTGCTAAATGTCAATGATAAAGGTTGTGCAGATGGGTTCAAGAGCCGAATGGTTGAACTAGCTGCTTTTGAACTTGGTAGTGTGGAACTTTAGGCTTCTGCACCTTATGCCTGATGGTAACTGCAAGAAAACAGCATGGACCAATTTGAGGTGGTATCTTTGATGAAAGATGTTGCCTCCTTAAGGCAGCATTGTATGAAGATACTTTCAATAATGGGAAGAGATCTGCTGTGTTGTATTGGGCTGAGTCCAGCGTTCTTCGCAGCTCTTGAATTCTGAATTAGATTATGAGAACACTCAGTCCTCTTTTATTGTCATTTAGAAATGCATACATGCATTAAGAAATGATACAATTAAGTATAGAGATTGCGATTAGAGATTGGGGATAATGACATTAATGGCTTACAAAAGGGAGTGAGGCACTGTGGTAATGCTGTTTTTTTCTACCCAGGAAGGTGTAAATATCTTTTGATCAATGTTGAATGCAAACCCGTTTCATTTCTCTCTTCCACCTCACTGAAATCCACACTTAGAGATAGATCAGTCATAATCAGCATGAATATGGAAGCATTTTGTACCCATTTAAATAAATGTCCTGTGACTTGAAAAAGCAAATAATTTAACTTTGAGGAAATGGTGGATGGTGCTATTTTTTGAAATCTGTCTACCACAGGAAATACAAAAGAACGTAAGAGTAAAAATCTTTTTTTTAAGATTGATAATGCTTCACTGCACTGTATAATAATTTTGATCCCTGGCGCAACCTTGTTTTTTGTTTGGACTTCATTTCCCTGCATTTGTTTGCCCAATAACTTCCTGAGCAACACAGTGGAAAAATGTTATCGAATGGTGCTGTGCCTGTCCATTAGAGATTTGAAGACAGCATAATATTATTCCGCCTTTTTATCCATTATTTGCACATCATTGTGATATTTTCATTATGTGCGGAACATGAAACTAATTAACTCCATGGAAAATAAGCAAATAACCGTCATCACTTTAATGGCAGAGACTGAATAGTGTCTAGGTCAGCAGAGACTCCTCTCAATGTTCCCTTTTTAATCATTGTCATGTCCATTTTGCTCTTCATTCTTTTAACCACATTGAGGTCATTTAATTCACTCCATTCTAACAGGAGGAGTTGTGCTGTGTTGTGGAGATTCTTTGACCTATGGCAGATTTTCACTTTGTGTTTGTTGAGTGAAGCTGGTGAGAACAAATCAGTCACCCATTCCACAGATCATCTTGCTTTTAAGAGCAATGAAGCCATTGGAAATAAAAATCAAAAGTTTTAAAATGGCTACATGATCACTAGCTACCCAAATGCTAATTAGTGACTCTGCATTTGGAATATTTTAAATGCATTGGAATTTCAAATATTAAAGAGGTTATTAAAATAAAAGCCACTTGCATATTCATGTTCTTGGCCTGTTATTTCAAAGGCATGCATTTATTTTTAGAATATATATGCACTCACTAAAAAACTTTCCGTCCATCCTGTCCACCTCATTGAAGAAAAAGAGATTAATTTTATTTGTCACGTGTACATCAAAACATTGAAACATATAGTGAACTGTGCCATTTGCGTCAACGATCAACGCAGTCTGAGGTTTGTGCTGGAGCAGCCCACAAGTGTTGCCATGCCTCTTGTGTCATCATAGCACGCCCACAACTGGCTAACCTTAACCGTAACCGTACACCCTTGGAATATGGGAGGAAACCAAAGTAGCCAGAGGAAACCTACACAGTCACAGGGAGATTGTACAAACTCCTTACAGACAGAGGTGGAAATCAAACCCTGATTGGTTACCACTGTAAAGCACTGAACTGACTGCTATGCTACCATGCCACCCATGCTCACTTGCTGAACTTCGGTTTCAACATATCAAAAGCGTGTATTGATTAACGTTGTTGCACACAGGCTGCCCCTAAGTAACAAACAGGTTTTGTTTTCACGCATGAGACAATGTTGACCCCAAGCAGGGAAATACACAAAAATCACATGATATTGTAACTATGCCTCCACAGTATTGTTATAAAACACATCAGAAACAAATAAAACTGACAAAAAAGGACAAATGGAGCAAAAGAGAAAAAACTAGTTCTGCCAATCAGAGGAAGAAACGTATGTATGCTTGTTGAACTTGGCACTCCACTACCCTCGGAACAAGGAAAATTCAGGGAGCCTCAATAGCTCCCTTTCACTACACAATCACGGGAATGGCAAGAGATAGCATTGTATGGAATTCTATTCCATAGCAATGTTCCAACGTAAGTCAGATACCCTACACAGACCCCACAAAGATCAGTGGCTTCTGCAGTAGAAACACGGGTGACATCATTTCCTGGATCCTGTTGTCAAGGAAACTTTGACCAAGATTAACTCCACTACAAATTGAGATTGATACTGTGCCAAAACTTCCTGGTACATAAGTTCTTTTTTAAATATGCTACAGTGTCTGCAGTAATTAGCCTGCATATGACTGATTAAAATTGAGCCTGCAGATCGAAGTAGTTGGAATAATGAGAGTAGCAGTCTGGTCAAATCTTATCTTTTTCCGTACATGATGCAAAGTATGAAGTTCAACTAATGAAGAATGAAGTTCAAAGCAGTGGATACACCCATCATAGGAAAAGCCTTACCCACCATTGAGTATATCTACAAGGAACATTGTCACAAAAATGCAGCATCCATCATCAAGGTCCACCATCATCCATGTTATGTCCTCTTGTTGCTGCTGCAATAAGGAAGGAGGTACAGGAGCCTCAGGTCCCTCACCATCAGGTTTAGGAAGAGTTATTACTCTATAACTATCAGGTTCCTGAACCAGTGCGATAATTTCACTTACATCAACACTGAATTGATTCCACAACCTATGGACTCACTTTCAAGAATTCTAGAACTCATATTCTCAATATTATTTATCTATTTATTTACTTATTCTTATTAGATTTTTTTGTATTCACACAGTTCACCTGCTTTGAACATTGATTTTTTTGTCAATCTTTGTGTGTAATTTTTCATTGATTCTATTGTATTTCTTTGTTTTACTGTGAATGCCTGCTAGAAAATGAATCTCAGGGTAGCATATGGTGACATGCACGTACCTTGATAATAAATTTACTTGGAAATTTACTTTGAACTTAATTCCACTGATAGTCTTACATTAAAATGGCTAAAACCTAGGTTTCCATTGAAGAATCAAGGAGTAGAGTTTCTGTAAATGCAGTTAGCTGTTTTCAAATAGCTATCTGCTTAATCTTGAACACAATATTCACACCTATATTTTTGTTGCCATTGTGAATTGAATGACCAGCACTCTTACATTCATCCTTGAAATCTTTGTGAACTAAATCCTTGGACTTCAAGACTTCAAGTAAACTGGAAGAAAGTACTTCATGACTTTCTCCTATCAAAATGAAGCAGAAAGGCATTAATATCTCAGAGGATAACAGACCTGGTTATTGCATCTCATGGTCATAACATAATATCTTCCATACAGTAGAAGCATCACTCTAAGCATCCAGGATGGATAAAAACCGAGACTTGCTTCACTGGTAAAACTACAATGGATAGCCAATCAGCTCCACCTGCCACATTTAGTGATTTAATTGTGCACTAGTACATAGATGAGAAAAATCAATTTTCAAAAGTCATAACTTCCAATAAATGCTTTTCACTTTGAACATGATCAATTCAACCAGTTATTTCAGATCTTTAGGGCACTTACAAGCCTGTCCAACAATGCCTTGGAAACTTCCCATTGGAGAGATCATTTGAACCATCCTCAGCTTTTAGTATATTGGTACCTTTACCTTAAGAGTATTGTAAGACCCCTGAGGCCCTCCACTGGTCTGGGGAAAACCACGGATTCTGTGTACTAGTTGTCTACCTTTACGCAAGCCAGGGCAGTGTGATATGGAGAGCAGGCTGTTGCCCATACAGCAGGCTCTCCCACTCCATGCAGCTGATGAATCCAAAGTAACAGCAGACGGAATTAATTCAGTGCCAGGAGCATCATTGGAGTTGCTAGTTAGTGTTGAACTCAATGTAGGACTACTTATGGATTCCAGTTCCGGATGATTCCTCAGGGTTTACTCCCAAAGCTTTCCCCATGAGTGGGTATAGCCACAAGGCAGCAGGAGTTTGATTTCAGTGCTTTCCTTCTCCTAGATGAGCTGCCAGCCATGACTCACAATCCCCATCTGCCCAGAAAGCTGGATTTAAAGCACCAGTAGCCCACTTTTACCCCTTCTCTCGTCAGTGGATAGAAATGGTTCACCAGTCTTGGTAGCTAAGCCGCACTTGAAGGTCAGGAGCTGAACTTGGTTGTCAA
The DNA here is from genome assembly GCF_963921235.1 of Mobula hypostoma. Lineage (NCBI taxonomy): Eukaryota > Metazoa > Chordata > Chondrichthyes > Myliobatiformes > Myliobatidae > Mobula > Mobula hypostoma. Next base: position 26,505,961 of record NC_086111.1, on the reverse strand, counting down.
AGGTTACTTGAGACACACACTGTTGAGAGCATTTAATAGATAGTGGGAACTCATCCCCACTACCCACCACCACTGCCCCCACCCGCAACCAACTGTGACAACCTAAAGGAATCGTCATAAGATCAAAGTACTCTAATCCTAACAAAACTGATATGCTTTTCTGTAAATCATTAAAATCCTATTACTTTTGTACAATTATCTACAACTAAATCAAGCAATAATACAGTACCTTTCACGTTGTTAAAATGTCCTAAAATGTTTTACACCCAATGAAATACCATGAAGGCATTGGCAGTGTTGCAATTTAATTACTGACTGAATTATGGCTTCATGCAACAGTTAGATTGCTGAAGCTTGTAAAATGTAGTTTTTGACATGTCTGTGCCCTAATTTTCTTTAATTTCTTAATCTCTTTTCTATAATAGAGCAGAGAGGGAGAATTATAATCACTGGAGATGTAATTACAGCATAAATTTTACATAAATTTTATATATTTGATTCATCTGCATGAAACTTCTAACATGGTAGTCTTTCTGTATGTCTATCTATTTGACAAGTTGCGTTGTGAAAGCTGAGTGGAATATTAGGGAAAGCAGATGGTAGAGTTAGGGTGGTGAATCTATGGGATTAATTGCCACAGATGACTGTGCAAGCCACGTTATTTGTTATGTTTAAAGCGGAGGTCGATGGGCTGATAGGTTCTTGTTTAGTAAAGGTGTCAAAGGTTACAGGAAATGTGGTTGAAAGGGATAATAAGTCAGCCATGATGGAATGGTGAAGCAAGATTGATGCATCAAATGGCCCAGTTCTCCTCCTCTCTCCAATGGTCCTATGAATTTGGAACTGATACCATTAAAAACACAAATGTTTATCTTTAGTTTTGCAGCAAGGACTGCCAGGATGGCATAACTTTCATTTTCCTTGTCACGGTTCACAATTTTTGAGATTTCAAATTACCTTGGATTTTCTGTGATAAATTATGATTGGAAGGCCGGATGATCCAAGTAAGGCTTGACTTCGGGAACAGTGTCTTTCCATTCCTGCACAGGTTGAGATGTGTTAGTTGTGTTCCACAGTGCACTTTCCTGGAAAGATAGAAGATAATAGTCTATATTATTGTCCGGAAGGAACTACAGTCCACAAATTAGCGGATATTGATGAATCAGGGACAGGGGAAGCAGACAAACCAAGTGTCTTTGTTTCCCCCCATTTTGTGAACTCTGAACTGATTCTTGCTCTGGGATAATCGAATCAGAGCAATTGAATGTGGTCATAAGGAGATTAAGATAATGACCTGCTAAACCTGAGACCATTCTCAGACAAGTAGATATTTATTATGTAAAGTGCCAGACCTCTAAAGATGTAATCTATAATCTCATTAGACTCAGTGTCTCGGTCACCTAGTTTGCTGGTTTGGACCAGTCAGATTTAAAAGGAAAAAATACACAAGGTTAGGGGCAGAAATATAGGACAACATTGGTTGTAGCCTTGGAATGGAGCCAATAAGAAGGTGACCCAGGTTGGGCAGGTGCCCTTAAGCCAACGGGATGGAGATCCATCAGCTTAACTGATAAGGAAAACTGTCAGGAGCTCCAAACATGCAATGGTGGTAACTCTGCAGGAGAACAACTCTCGTGGATGTGAGGTGCCCCATGGACACATGGAGATTTGAAACGGGATTACAAGGAACACATAGCCAACGGCAGAAACTCATTTTTAATTCTTATTATATTTTCTGTTCTTTGACTGTTCGTTAAAGATGAGGAAAACTTAGTAGGCATGCACGCAGATATTCAGTTCTGTAAGTTCATGTGATCTTCCATTGCGACAATAAAATAACTTGTTGATAATACAGATTCTCTCTGTGCCTCCCAGATCATTATTAAAGGGATGATTCTTGGAACAAGATGCTGGAAATGGAAGCAGAAATTGGAGGAAATACTCAACAGTTTAGGCTGAAATGTAAACTGTTTCTCTCTCCTCGGATGTTGCCTGACCTACTGAATACATCACACATCTTGCTTTATCAGAAGGTAGATTATGTATACGTATTGAGTAAGTTTGATAAACTAATCACATACTGTTGCTGCTCAAACCCTGATTTATAACTCAGTTAGGTTTACCATTGTGATGGATATTCACTCCTTGATTGTTTGCTAATCTAGGCTTTTTAAACACAGCATCTGCCACTTGTAAGATCAATAACAAATGTAAGCAAACTTCTAACTGTCCAGTTACTTGTCATAAAAGGAAGTCAGACTTCAGTTCCTAAAATAAGAATGGAAAGCAATACTCACCTTGAAGTTAAAAACACAGTTTTGCAAACAAACTCTCTGTGTACAAGACATTCTGTCTGTAGTATGTAACTACACCTACCTTATTACTGCTGTAGAGGAGAGGATAAGACAATGTGTTGCTTAATTTGGGTTGTTTCAGACAGAAACACTGGCCCTTAGGTTGCTTCATTCAGGGAAGCTTGTGGAACAGCACATCAATAATTGATATGTGTTTATAGTTGACATGTTTATGTACTCAAGGAAGTTAGCTTCAAAGCATTAATTATGGAAGCTAAGATCTATGTTTCCAAAAGAAGCTTTTAGACCACCGGTGTAAAAAGGGTAATTATGAAATATCATATGTGTGTGAGGTCACCCAAGTGGCAGAAAAAAGGTTTAAATGTAGAGAGCAGTTCAGGCTTATTAGGAATGGGTAAAGAACATCAAGAAACATGGATGACCAAGAATTTATTCCTTCAGGTTCAGTTTCTGTGACAGGCAACTTGTTCATCCGCACCATGGTATGTTTTTTTTGTTTATTGGAACCGTATCTGTACTTTGTAAATCCTTTATTTAAAAAATGCTGTATACTTAGGATATGGTTTGTAATTTGGAAATGTTTAAGATAGAAATCCTCTATGAGTTTTAAATGTGCTTTAAGAGTGTTGTATGAATTTAAACATGCATCACTGAATATAAACGAGTTCTATTTTAAACTAATTTGTTTGCTGCAAGTTATCTTCTCCTTGGTAGGGAGAAGGGACCCACTGCTCGAATAATTGATATTGGTAGAATTTGCTGTGTAGAATAAACAGGGAAGTAGCCTTTGAAGATTAGGTAGTTACAATGTACTCTGCTTTGTTTGAGTTTAGAACTTTACGGTCAACAAACCCAATACCAGCACACCATTATAATATAGGTGCACTTTTACCCAGATGTAAATACTGTCCGCTTGCTTATTTTAAATGGCAAGTCAGACTGCTATATTCTTGAGGAAACTACTAGTAAAACAACGTTCAATGCAACCCAAAGCCCCTTACTGTCAATGAGGTTCATCTTAATGCATAGTCATTGTTGTCATCTGCGATATGTATCACTATGTTAGGACCTGTACCAGGGTCTCACAAGAACCTGGGGAGGTGAGCTGTGGAATAAGTGATTTGGTTGCATCCAACAATTCCTTTGTAGCTACATTTACCCCAGTGCTACATAGCCTTCTGCGGGAACAGACAGGATTTACATTCAAAGCTCTTCCAAGGGCCACTCACGTGAAACAGGTTTTATTTTAAAAGTTATTATTGCATAAGGCTTTAGAGGGCAAATATTTCCCACACTCCTACGTCAGAAATCTGGCATATTCTAGTGACAGTACTCATCAGTACAATAGCCCACTGTTATACAGTGATACATCGTGCTTAACAAAGTTTTAAGTTCAAAGTAAATTTATTATTATTGGAATATGTATATGTCACTATGTATTATTTGAGATTTTCTTGCAGGCATTTACAGCAAAATAAAGAACTACAATAGAATTTATGAAAAACTATACATCAATAAAGACTGACAAGAAATCAATGTGCAAATTATTCAAATAATTAAAAAAATACTGAGAGCCTGAGTTGTACTGTCGAGTCCTTGAAAGTGAGCCTACAGGTTGTAGGTTCAGTTCACGGTTGATATGAGTGAAGTTATCTACACTGGTTCAGGAGCCCGATGGTTGAAAGGAAATAACAATAGACAATAGACAATAGACAATAGGTGCAGGAATAGGCCATTCGGCCCTTCGAGCCAGCACCGCCTTTCACTGTGATCATGGCTGATCATCCACAATCAGTATTCAGTTCCTGCCTTATCCCCATAACCTTTGATTCCGTTATCTTTAAGAGCTCTATCCATCTCTTTCTTGAAAGCATCCAGAGACTTGGCCTCCACAGCCTTCTGGGGCAGAGCATTCCACATATCCACCACTCTCTGGGTGAAAAAGTTTTGCCTCAACTCCGTTCTAAATGGCCTACTCCTTATTCTTAAACTATGGCCTCTGGTTCTGGACTCTCCCATCAGCGGGAACATGCTTCCTGCCTGCAGCGTGTCCAATCCCTTAATAATCTTATATGTTTCAATAAGATCCCTTCTCAGCCTTCTAAGTTCCAGAGTATACAAGCCCAGTTGCTCCAATCTTTCAACGTATGAAAGTCCCGCCATCCCGGGAATTAACCTTGTGAACCTACGCTGCACTCCCTCAATAGCAAGAATGTCCTTCCTCAAATTTGGAGACCAAAACTGCACACAGCACTCCAGGTGTGGCCTCACCAGGGCCCTGTACAGCTGCAGAAGGACCTCTTTGCTCTTATACTCAATTCCCCTTGTTATGAAGGCCAGCATGCCATTAGCTTTCTTCACTGTCTGCTGTACTTGCATGCTTGCTTTCAGTGACTGATGTACAAGAACACCTAGATCTCGATGTGCTTCCCCTTTTCCTAACTTGACTCCATTTAGATAATAACCTGCCTTCCCGTTCTTACCACCAAAGTGGATAACCTCACATTTATCCACATTAAACTGCATCTGCCATGCATCTGCCCACTCACCCAGCCTGTCCAAGTAACCCTGCATTCTCATAACATCCTCCTCACATTTTACACTGCCACCCAGCTTTGTGTCATCAGCAGATTTGCTAATGTTACTTTTAATTCCTTCATCTAAATCATTAATATATATTGTAAACAGCTGTGGTCCCAGCACTGAACCCTGCAGTACCCCACTGGTCACTGCCTGCCATTCTGAAAGGGACCCATTAATCGCTACTCTTTGTTTTCTGTCAGCCAGCCAATTTTCAGTCCATGTCAGTACTCTGCCCCCAATACCATGTGCCCTAATTTTGCCCACTAATCTCCTATGTGGGACTTTATCAAAGGCTTTCTGAAAGTCCAGGTACACTACGTCAACTGGCTTTCCTTTGTCCATTTTCACAGTTACATCCTCAAAAAATTCCAAAAGATTAGTCAAGCACGATAACTGCTCCAGAACCTGGTGGTGTGGGACCAGGGCCGGATTAAGCTAGTGTGGGGCCTGTAGCATATGTTATAAAGGGGCCCTAAATTTTAAAAATGCACATAAGTATGAAAACATAAAATTTTTACTTGCATAGTAAAGTAATTCAATTTTTTCATTTGCTATACAGCCAGATAATATGACAAATGTCTGACACTTCAGTAATAGTATTACTTACATGCAGGTATTGATTTCAAATGTCAAAAGTAACAAAACTACAATTTAAAAGTTATACTTTCTAGATTTAGCATGAGCAAAGTTGTTGATGATACTGGAAATATCTATTTCATGCAGAAGTTCATGTTCAATGCTCATTAGAGTGAGGTTGTTCGATCTGTTTTGACCCATGGTGCTCCTTAGTTCATTTTTAATCCTTTTCAGTTTTGAAAATGAGCGTTCTCCATTGCAGTTGGTAACCATCAGTGACAAATAGATGCGCAAGGCATTTTCTACATTTGGAAAACATGACTCCAAAGAATTGTCAGTTATCAAACGGTACAACTGTAACTCTACAAGGTCTTGTTTGGCACCAATATGAGAAGCAAGATCAGTTTTCAACAGTTCAGTAAACTGCATAAATTCTTCATCAATACTTTCTTCCAGATCTTCCGGATATGATTTAATACGATGTGATGTCCTCTTTACGATCTCTTCAGGTATAAACGACTGTAACTGATGAAGAAATCCAAAAACACCATTCACCTTTAGATAAACTTTCTGCCTTTTTAACAGGGCAAAAAGCAAGCTGTCAATAATGGTAAGAAATGTTCGGCTTTGAAACTTCTGAGAAGGCGTTTGAGATTCAACAAGTGGAACAAGAGTGCTGAAACCACTGAAATCATCAAATGCGTGATTTTGCTTGTGTTTTCTTTGAGTTTGTTTCTCATAATCTTCACACTTAGTCAGATCCTTGGCTTTCTGCTCAATGTCTGAAAAAAGTAGACCGCATAGCTTGAATATATCCATGCAAGGATTCATAGAGTGCACAAGCTGTGTTCAAGTCTTGGCCAGAAGATTGCAAAGAAGCACTGGTCATTTGAAAACCCTGTAATACTTGATCCCACAATATGACCATTATTCCTGTTTCCAACTTCATCATGGTTGAAAGTAGTCTGTTGTCGACACTCTGCCTTCTGATCATTGTTATTTGAAATGTCATCCAAGACTTGTTTTATTGCAGAAGAGCTGTGTAAAAGTGCCTTTGTCGCATCTGCATGAGCTGACCACCTTGTATCTGACGTTCTTTTCACAATGGGCAAATGAGCACCACCATCAGAAAATGTAGCAGAAAGGAGATCCCTCCGATAAGTAGAAGCAGAAAAAAAATGTGTACAGGCTTTCTATAAATTGAAAGAAAATTAATGTTTCTTGACAACATTCAGCAGCACATTTTCCAACCAAATTTGGTGAATGTGCAAATCGTGGAATGTAATCCGCAAACTCATTCAGCTCTTTAATTCATGCTTGTAAGCCACTATACTTGCCACCCATGTTGCTGGCATTGTCATAACTTTGACAAGGGTGTTATGACATCCCTTGTCACAGGCTCACCGCGGAGGCGCACCCTCCAGCGGTGTAACAACGCACGCTGCAGCGATTTGGGAGAGTGGGAGATAGCACAAAGGTCACCACGACACAGCAAGGAGCCAACACATGCCTGCACACACATACTACGCAGCATGCAGCTCCCTCGACATGAAAACAACAGTGTGGCCAGATCATCGTGAGAATATGGCGAGATGCTGATTTCACCAGACTGCAGCTTGCAAGCATTTAGTGCGGGGCCCTCGAAAATGCGGAGCCCATAGCATATACTGCTTTGTCATTATGTACTACTCAAGATTTTCTTGCAGGCATTTACAGCAAAATAAAGAACTACGATAGAATTTTTGAAAAACTATACATAAATAAAGACTGACAAAAAATCAATGTGAAAACTGTTCAAATAATTAAAAAAAAATACTGAGAGCCTGTGTTGTACTTTTGAGTCCTTGAAAGTGAGCCTACAGGTTGTAGATTCAGTTCACGGTGGATGTGAGTGAAGTTATCCACACTGGTTCAGGAGCCTGATGGTTGAAAGGAAATAACTGCTCCAGAACCTGGTGGTGTGGGACCGACTTTCTTCCTGCTGGCAGCAGCGTGATCTGGTTGATGGGGGTCCATGATGATGGATATTGCTTCCTTGTGGTAGAGTTTGTTGCAGATATGTTCAATGATGGGGAGGATCTGGGCTGTATCTACCATGCATCTACAGCACTTTTTCCATTCTAGAGCATTAGCATTTCCATACCAGGCTGTGTTGTAAGTAGTCAGGATACTCTCCACCATGCATCTACAGAACGTTATCAAAGTTATAGCTGACATGCCAAATCTGCGCAAACTTCTAAGAAAGTAGAAGTGCTCTCATACTTTCTTTTTGTAACCCCGTTGTCATACACTGAAACACTCTGCCCAACAAAAGAGTACCACAGAGTTAAACAAAGGGAGATTGTGTGCACTGCGCTACAGCCCAGTGTAATACAGTAACAGGCCTGTGAGTGCCAACACAATACATCTGCACTGAGAACTGATCTTGGAACTACATTTGGACCTAGGCCTGTAGGCTCACCTCATACCTGACAATGGTCGCTAAGTTCCTACTACTTGCTGTGGAATCCAGAATAACCACTGGTGCGAGGGACTGTCCGGTGTAGGTTGCTGACACTCTGCTCCCTCTGGGGTTTGGGTGAACATGATGGTTTGAGATTGGAAGCTGACCAACTCTCAGATATTTATTTAGAGATACAGCACAGTAACGGTTCCTATCTGCCCAATAAACCTGCACCACCTAATTAAATCTATGTGACTAATTAACCTTGTAACCTGTATGTCTTTGAAATGTGGGAGGAAACTGAAGCACTAAGAGGAAACCCACGTGGTCACTGAGAGAAGGTACAAACTCCTTACAGACAACAGCAGAATTGAAATCGTGTTGCTGGCATTGAAATAGTGTTATGCTAGATACTACTCTACTGTGTTGCCACCGTTCTTCAGCCACAGCCTGCTCATACTCTTCCTTTCACCAAACATGTCTGCCTTGTGACCTCGGTAACTGCCCATTTAAAGGAGATATGCTTACCTGAGGATTTCTTTGCAGCTGTTGACAACCTTTAGACACTCCAGTGATGAGGCCCACTGTCCCAAGGGGAGGAAGTGGACTTAGTGGCAATGCTGGGACAACAGGTATTGGTATTGGTATTGGTATTGGTATTGGTTTATTATTGTCATATGTACCAAGGTACAGTGAAAAGTTTATTGTGCATACTGTTTATACAGATCAAATTATTACATAGTGTGCTAGGCTAGAATAGGGTAAAACAACAGTGCAGCATTAAATGTAAAAGCTACTAAAAATGTGTACTGCAAATAAATGGTAAGGTGAAAGATCATAATGAAGTAGATTCAAGCATCTAATAGCTGTGGGATAGAAGCTATCTTTGAGCCTGGTGGTATGTGCTTTCAGACTTCTTTTACCTTCTGCCCGATGGGAGAAGGGAGAAGAGAAAATATCCGAGTTGGTGGGGTCATTGATTATGCTGCCTGCTTTACTAAGCAGTGAGAAGTATTGACAGAATACACAGAGGAGAGACTGGTTCCTGTGATGTCTCCACAACCCTCTGCAGTTTCTTGTAGTCATGTGCAGACCATATGTCATACCAAGCCATCATGAATCCACACAGAATGCTTTCTATGGTGAAGGATAAAAATTGGTAAGAGTCGACGGAGATATACTGAATTTCTTTAGCCTCCTGAGGAACTAGAGGTGTTGCTGAGATTTTTTAGCTCACATTAACATGGTGTCAGCTATCAATAACCCAATGAAATCGATTGTCTGACTTGTAGTACAGAATTTGGAAACTTCCCAACATCTTGTTACTATAATCACCAGTTTAAACTGAATGATAATCGAATTCATTTTGCATTCCCAGCAGGGCTGTTGTACTTAGAGAAAGCGTGGGCTGGAAACTGAGCAACAGCACTGGAGCAGGACGTGTTGAATGACCCTTGATTCAAACAGGAAATCTGTGTGTGCCAACACATCATAATCTTGCTTTTGTGTTACAATGTCTATGAAATGAACTTGCACCTCAGGATGCAACAGACAATTATAAAGGCACAATGAGAAATGTCATCCTTTCCCAGACTGAAGACCAAAGCATTGTCTACTCTTGTTGTTTTAAATGTCACGGGTACGTCTGAAGCTTCACATTAGGTTGAGTTCTATTAAGTTGCTTGAAGGTGTTATACAGCACACAATTAGTCCACAGGCTTGCACCCAACATCTGGCACCCATTTACAATATTTCAACATCAATCCTATTTTATTCTCCCCACATATCCATCAATTTCCTCCCAGATCCTACCACTTGCCTACACACTAATTGACAGACCAGAGGCCTTTCGCAGACAGAGCACAGAGACTTGATGAAAGCTTTTGGCCCAAAATACCAACTGTTTATTCCGCCCCATAGATGCTGCCTGAATTGCTGAATTCCTTCAGCATTTTGTGTTGCTTAATAAACCAATGCCCTGACTTTGGGATGTAGGAGGAAACCTGGGCACTTGAGGGAGGCATGTAAGGTTACAGGGAGAATGTGCCAAAGTACACAGATGGCACCTGAGTTCGACATCGAATCCAGGTCACTGGAGATGTGAAGCAGGATTTCTACCGTCTACTCTCTCCAAAGGTGTACAAAGGAAATACATATCAATGCCACTAAATTAGTAGGGAAGCTTAGCATTGACCGCTGTGTCTCCAGACCCTCTGGGACACAGCTTTTATTAGTTTCTGCTGTGTGCCAATGGGCAACCCACACAAAATGCTAGAGGAGCTCAGCAAGGCAGGGAACATCTATGGAGGGGAATAAACAGTCAACATTTCAAGCTGAGACCTTTCATCAGGACTGGGAAGGAAGGAGGCAGAAGCCAAAATGAGAAAGTGGAGAAGGGACGGAATACAAGCTAACAGGTGATAGTTGAAACCAAGTGAAGTGGGGAAGGTAGGTGGACGGATGAGGATGATGAAGTAAAAAGCCAGAAAGTGATAGCAAGAAGAGATGAAGGTATGAAGAAGAAATCTGATTGGAGAGGACAATGGACTATGAACAAAGAAACAATGGACAATGGACAAGGAAAGAAAGGGAAAAAGGAAGACACTAGAGAAAGATGATGGGGGGATAATGAGAAGAGAAGGGGTGAGAGGGAACCAGATTTGGAAATGGAAAAAGAAGAAGGATGGATGAGGGAGAGACTACATGAAGTTAGAGAAATTGATGTTCATGCTACCAGGTTGGATGCAACCCAGACAAAATATGAGGTGTTGCTTCTTTAACCTGAGTATGGCCTCATTGTGGCAATAGAAGAGGCCATGGACAGATATGATGGAAAGAGAATGGAAAGTTGTACTGGTATTGAAATGGATGGGAACAGGAAGATCCTGACTTTTGTGGTGGATGGAATGAAGTTACTTAATGAAGCGTTCCCCCAATGGATGTCATGTCTCACTGATGTAGAGGAAGCTACATCGTGTGTACTAGATACATTAGATGACCCAGACAGGCTTGCAGTTAAAGTGTTATATCACCTGGAAGTGTTGTTTGGGGCCATGTATGGTGGTGAGGGAGGAGGTGTCAGAGCAGGTGTAGCACTTGTCTCGCTTGCAGGGATAAGTACCAGGAGGGAGATCAGTGGGGAAAAACGAGTGGACAAGGGAGTCGAGTAGAGTAACCCTACTGAAAGTAGAGAGTGGGAGTGGGGTCAGGGAGAGACGTGCGTTAGTGGTAGGAAGAACAGAGTCAGTCTTTGATATGGAGTGTGTTTGATAATATCCAAATGCTGCCTGGTTAAATCTCCCTCAGCTATCAAATTGTTTGTGGAATTTACATGGCAACTCATAATTCTTTGCTCTGTCACACCTGCTGTCTCCTCTTTCTGCTTATCTGAAGCGACATTCATATCCCATTTTCTTCCATTCCTCCTCCAGATTTCCAACCTTATGAACAATCATCACATATCTCCCACACCCCAGACTGGTAGGTTAATGGTCTATTGTAAACTGGCCATTGAGAGGATGACAATGTCCTGAGGAAACTAATGGAAATACGGGGAGAATGAATTGAATTTCATGTGAGATGAGTATAAATGGGAGGTTGATGGTTAGCACAGACTAAGTGGGCTGAGGACCCTGTTATTGTCACTTCCAGTCTGGATTATCTTTGTTAACAATCTTTCTGAATAACAAGCACATCCTCTATATCTCATCAGATAATTTACAAAACCATAATTATCACAATTATTGCACACTTATAATTTAAGCATTGACTGCATATTTCTATAACCCTTAGTACCTAGCTGATATTTTCACTGTCTTATAATTTTACATTTACAACTATTCATAAATATAGTTTATGTGTTGGGCACGTGGCCAAGTGGGTAAGGCATTCGTCTAGTGATCTGAAGGTCGCTAGTTCAAGCCTCAGCTGTGGCAACATGTTTGTGTCCCTGAGCAAGGCATTTAACCACAAATTTCTCTAGTGTCTGTGCAAGGAGTGGCGCCCCACACAGACTTCCAATGTGTGCCTTGTAAGGTATGAAAATGCCTGACGGAGGCTTCTCATGGTCTGAGTCGACCTTCCCTCCTCTCCATAAATATAGCAGCAGCAGTGGTTTAATTCGATACCACAGCAAACAATATCTGAAATGTCATCTACCCATTCCTCTCCATAGATGCCTCCTGGCATGCTGAGTTTCTCCATATGTTGCTCTGAAGTGAAGAACTCTCTGCTCTCCTGACCAATATTGTCCGTCAGCCATGGGTCATCGTAAGGTCAGACAGGGAAACCCGCAAATGATAGCAATTACTCTATCATTTAGTCTCGTCCCAACAAACAAAAAGGACACCAAGAAGCTGTTTCTGTTTTTTTTTTGATAAGTTTTGTCAAATTCTTGCAGATGTCAGCAAACATGGGAGGGTCATGCAGCCAAGGAGTCACAGTAAGAATTAAGCCCTTCAGCCCACCAAATCTGCACCAACCATCAACGTCCCATTGATACTCATCCCACATTAATCCTGTTTCATTCTCCCCATGTTTACATCAACTTTCCTCAGGACCTGCCACTCATCGACGCAATGGCCAATTAACCCACCAATCTGCACAACTCTGGGGGGTGGGAGGAAACCGGAGCACCCAGAGGAAATGTGTGAGGTCACAGGGAGAACGTGCAAAGCCCACGCAATCAGCACCTGAGGTCAGGATTGCATCTGGGTCTCTGGTGCTGTGCCGCTGTCCCAGCTCTGACAATGGTTCCAAACAATGTCAGAGTGTCCCCTGGATACAAAAAGTCAGCCGATTCTGCTCGGATCCATGTTTGTTTCACACTTTTTACTAGTCTTAGTAGGCTGATTGAACCCCATCAGAAGTGAGGCCTTGTTGCCTGGCAATCAGTCCAACTGATCCGGCATTCCCATCGAAGGAGCTGGGAGTATTACGCAGAAGAGCTGGGATACGCAACCAGCACTGAGTGGAGTGTAGGACAAAAGTGAAACAGGAATGCTTCCTCACAACTACAGGGATGGACCTCGTGATCAAGTGAAAGAGGGTGGCTGTACAGAAGTGATGTATGTATCTCCAGAGAAAGGGAAGTAGAGGATGAGCAAACGTATCCAACAATGCCATCATTTTCATGACTACCTTTAAGTGTGGTCACATCAAGCAGTGCATAGACTCTGGGTATATCAATGCCAAGTGTCACTGAATTTCAAGGTTCTATCTGCATCCAGTGTTAAGAGGATGGAGTCCTGTCTATGTCATCGCTACACAATTCACTCAGCTCCCTGTGATCTTGGCTACTGTACTGACTGATACTTTGACTTCCTCTGTCACGATAGACTACCCAAAGTTGCTAGTTATGGGATTTAGGGAGTGCTGGGTATGAGAATGGACCAGGATGAAGCAGAAACAGGGGATTTAGGAATGATGTATCCTCAGAACTATACCAAAGAAGTCAGTCACTGGGTCCAGGGTGGTTGTGATGGCACTTTGCATGGTAGATATTTCACTTATGTGTGTGGCCTCTGTCACTTGCAGGCAGCTACTTGGAACACTGCTTTGACAGACTGGCTAAACCAGATGAAGGTAGCTGATAGGTCTCATACTCAGGGAGGTAGGAACATGCCTGATCTAGCATGCAAAGCCAGCTCTGGTGTACTGGGCAGATGAGATCGACAGTGATATCCAATAGCCAGGAAGGCAGTTCTACAATACTTTGTGGAGAGCAAAAGGCATGGCAAGGCACAGAAGAAGTCACGGTCATCTTCTGCAATCAAGGAACCAGACTCCTGAGATCAAGAGAGTGAACTGCTCCTGTGTAGTGGCTTTTCTGCTTTAAAAGCTCTCATGCACAGGTTTTTCATGCAGTTCACATCAGCTGAAGAAGAAATGCACACATCTGTCATTGTCCGATATGACGAACATCCTAGACATCTACTTCAACTGAAAATCAGATTGCTTCCTGCCCATAGGAACCAGATGCCCACAGCTTCATAGTTGTTGTGGTGCAAAGTGGATATATATCACCATGTACTATGCTTAGATTCATTTTCTTGCAGGCATTCACAGTAAACAAAGAAATACAATAGAATAAATGAAAAACTACATACAAAAGCTAACAACCAGCCAATATGCATAGGAAGACAAACTGTACAAGTAAAAAAATATATATAATAAACAAACACATAAATAAATAAATCACAGTGAGAACATGAGTTGTAGAGTCCTTGGAAGTTGTGGAATCAGTTTAGAGTTAAGGTGAATGAAGTTATCCACACTGGTTCAGGAGCTTGTTGGTTAGTGCAATAACTGTTCCTGAACCTGGTGGTATGGATCATAAGGCTCCTGTACCTCCTTCTCAATGGCACCAGTGACAGCTGAGCATAGGGGTATTAATTATAGGTGCTGCTTTCTTGTGACAATGCTCCTTGTATGTAGATTTGCTTAATGGTGGAAGGGCTTTTTCTGTGATGGAATGAGTTGTAGCCATCGCTTTTTGCAGGCTTTTCGATTCAGGTATTACTGTGCTTCAATCCTGTGTTGAGGTCAGGCCAGGCTGTTACAGCATGGTTCAACATCTGGTGCCATTTTTCCGTCGTGGAAAAGTTAATTAATTTGGCTATGAGCATTAGCTAAAGCACTCAATGGTTGAAAGTATGATGAATCCTGTCAAGTAGATGGCAGCGGACTGTCAATCATCATCTGAAATTTCAAATAAGCAATGAGACAGGAGCTGGCTGGTAAGGAGGAACATCATTACCATGGCTCATTCCAAGTCTCAAACAGCACCAGATGCTGTTGTCTAAGTAGCTCAGTGTGAAATGTCCACAGCCCTTCACTGAATGACATGTGTTTTTAGAAAAAAACGGCGTAGACAATCACAGTATCTATAGTTGAAATTCTTCTCAAGCTTGGGTCACAGCCATGCCTGTCTTTTTGTTGGCTATATGGGACCGTCTATGTTCCAAGCCTACACTGATATCACCACCCTCCAACTTCTCCTCTACTACATCAATGACTGCATTGGTGCTGCTTCCTGCACCCATGCTGAGCTCGTCAACTTCATCAACTTTCCCTCCAGCTTCCATACTGCCCTCAAATTTAACAGGTCCATTTCTGACACCACCTTCCCCTTTCTAGATCTCTCTGTCTTTATCTCTAGAAAAAGCTTATCTACTGATATCTTTTACAAACCCACTGATTCTCACAGCTACCTGGACTATACCTCTTCCCACCCTGTCACCTGTAAAAATGACATCATTTTCTCTCAGTTCCTCCATCTTTGCTGTATCGCCAAATGCAGCTTTTCATTCTAGAACTAAAGAGATGTCCTCCTTCTTCAAAGAAAGGGGCCATCTTTCCTCCACCATCAACATTGCCCTCACCTGCATCTCTTCCATTTCGTGCACATCTGCCCTCATCCCATACTCTTTCCACCCCTCCAGGGATAGGGTTCCTCTTATCCTCATCTAACACCCCAGTAGTCATTACATCCACCACGTAATTCTTTGTTACTTCTACCATCTCTAATAGGGTCCCACCAACAAGCACATCTTTCTCTTCCCCCCCCCCCAAATGTCCACTTTCTGCAGGGATTTCTGCCTACTCAACTCCCTTGTCCATTCATCCCTCCTCAGTGATCTCCCTCCTGGTATCTATGCTTGCAAGCAAAACAAGTGCCATACCTCCTCCCTCACTACCATTCAGGGTCCCAACAGTCCTTCCAGGTAAGATGACTCTTCACCTGTGAGTTTGTAGGGGTCATCTATTATATCTGGTGCTTCCAGTGTGGCCTCCAGTATATTTGTGAGACCCGATGTAGATTGGGAAACCACTTCACTGAGAACCTACGCACCATCCACTAGAAAAAGTAGGGTCTCCTGGTGGCCTCCCACTTCAACTCTACTTCCCATTCCCATTCCAACATGTCAGCCCATTGCCTCCTCGACTGTTGTGATGAAGCCACATTCAGGATGGAGGCGCAACACCTTATATTCCATCTGGGTAGCCTCCAACACGATGGCATGAACATCAATTTCTCAAATTTCTGGTAATTGCCACACTCCCCCTTCACCATTCCCATTCCTGTTTCCCTCTCTCACCTCATCTCTTTACCTGCCTATCACTTCCCTCTGGTGCTTTTCCCCCCTTCCTCTTCTTCCATGGTCAAAGGTTCAAAGGACCAATAGTCATCTACCCTCTCCTATCAGATACTCACTTCTCTAGCTCTTTATCTCTTTCACCTATCAGCTTCCCAGCTCTTTACTTCTCTCTCCCCCTCCCAGTTTCACCTATCACTTTCCACCTTGTACTTCATCTGCCCATTCCTCCACCTTCTTGATCTAACTTCTCAACTGTTTTTTCAAGTCCTGATGAGGGGTCTCGGCCCAAAACTGCGACTGTTTATTCTTTCACATAGATGCTGCCTGGCCCGCTGATTCCTCCAGCATTTTGTGTGTGTGTTGCTTGGACTTCCAACATCTGCAGATTTTCTGTTGTTTCTTCTTAAGCTTCCCATGACACAGGGCTCTATGCTCTATGTCTGATTTAGGGACATGTACTGAGGCAAACATCAAATCATGCTGGAAGACAGTCAGTCTAGTGAATGATTTCCCTGTTTTGTTAAACATTTTGCTGGACTTTATAAGGCACTTCCTGCAACCAAATGTATTTCATCTAGAATTATGTCCTGAGCTGATGCAGATTTTCAATATGTTAGAACTCTCCTGGTCATTGAACATAAAAGGACTAGAAACAGTGTGAAACTTCTTTGGTATGTACAAAGCACATGTAAGGCAGCATGAAAGTAAGACCACAGACGGAAGGAAGGGTAAGGTCCTCTGAGCCTCAACCAGGCTAACTTAAAGAGGTCTCTGACAAACTGCCATCAACATGTCACCTGCAGAACCAGAGGAGCCATCCAACTTGATCACTATTTCACTACCAACAAGAACAATTACCATGCCATCCAATACCCAGCATTGGCAAGTCTAATCACTGGCTCTACTTAGATTCCTGGCATATAGAAAGAGATTGAGGACCAGTGCACCAGTGATGAGGATCAGAAAGTATTGTCATTGAGGATAGAGGAGCATTTGCAGGTCTGGGCTGGAGCATATTCAATGATATTCAAATCTTTGGATCTGAATGAATATGCTACAACTATCACCAATTTTATCAGGCCTTCCATGGATAAGCGTGCGTCTTCCAAAACATACTGAGTTTTCCCAAACCAGAAGCCCTGGACAAACTAGAAGGTTTGCACTCTGCTGAGGGTAAGATTTGTAGTTTTCAAGGCTGATTATTCAGAGTCGTACAGGAAGTCCAACCTACATATATGGCCTACAGAAAGCCATGCAGAGAACAAATAGGCAATTCCAAATGAAATTAGAGAACAATCAGATGTAGTACAGCTCTGGCAGTGTTTGCATGTTATTACTTCTTATAAGGCTAAAGCTAATAGTATAAAAGGCAGTGATGCTTCACTCCCCAGTAAGCTCAAGGCCTTTTGGTTGCACACTTGGAAAGAGAGAATAAAACTACACCTGTGCTTATCTCACAGCATCTTATGACCCTCTGATCTCTTTCTCAGAGGTTGATGTCAGATCATCTTTCAAGAGGTGTCAAGCCCCAGTGGTGTACCTGGCAGCATACTGATAAACTGTGCAAATCAACTGACTGGAGTGTTCAAGGACATCTTCAATCTCTCACTGCTGCGGTCAGATGTTGCAATCTGCTTCAAAAGAGCAGCATCATACCAGTGCCCATCAATAGCAGAGTTAGATACCTCGGTGAATATAAGTCAATAGCACTCACATCTACCATAAACAAATACTTGAATATTTTGAGAGGTTGTTTATGGCTATAATTAACTCCTGTCCAAGCAAGGACCTGGAACCACAGCAATTTATCTACCGCCACAACAGTTCTACAGTGGATGCAATCTGACTGGCTCCCCACTTTGCTCTGGAGCACTTCAACAACAGCAAAACATTTGTCAGTCTGCTGTTGATCAATTACATTTGGCATACATTACAATCGCTCTCAGTATTAATCACCAAGTTTCTAAACCTGGGCCTCTGTATCTCCCTTTAGATCATTGACTTCCTCATTGGGAGGCCACAGTCAATACAGATCAGTGATAACATTTCCTCCTCACTGACTATTGACACAGGCGCACCTCAAGGATACATAATTGGACTATAAATCTACTTTTTCTCCTGTCTCTGCACTGTACACAAGGTACTGCTCAAACACCATCTATAATTTCACAGATGACATCACTGCCATTGGTAAATTCTCAGATAATGCTGAGGATCTGTACAGGAATGAGGTAGATCAACCGGTTGAGTAGTATCATAAAAACCTCATTCTCAACGTCAGCAAGACCAAAGAACTGAGTGTTCACCTCAGGAAAGGAAATTCAGGAGAAAAGGCACTAGTTATTATTGAGGGATCGATGGTGGAAGGGGTAAGCACCTTCAAGTTCCTGGGTGCAAACATCTCAGAAGATCTATCCTGGGTCTTATGGATTGATTAGAAGTTTGACGAGATTTGGTATGTCACAAAAGGCTTGCAAATTTCTATAGATATACAGTAGAAGGCATTCTGTCTGACTGCATCACAGCTATGGAGACCCTAATGTACAGGATTATAAGAGGATGCAGAGGGTTATAGAATCATCCAGCTATATCATGGGCACAACTGTCCAGAGGACATCCTGAACAACTGGTGCCTCAAGGAGCTGGCATCCATCATTAAGGGCCCTCAGCATCTGGGTCATACCCTATTCATGTTACTACCATCAGGGAGGAGCTAAGGACACTGAAGACCCGAACAATAATTCAGAAATAGCTTCTTCACCTCTGACATCAGCTCTCCGAACAATCTGTGGACCTGTCAACACTATTTCATTTGTTCTTTTATGACTTATTTTGTAATTCATAATAATCTTATGCCTTTGCACTGATATGCTCCCACAAAACAGCACACGTCACATCATATGAGATGGTGCCAATAAAGATGATTCTGGTGTATAGTGGCCTGAGTAAAATGCAGCATTCTGATTTTACTACACTACATTGTTAGAACATTTATGAACAAATCTATTGTGTAATAAATGCAGATGATTAGGTTATTAGGAGTGAACATCTCCATGCCCATTTGCAACATACGTTTGTAGTAACAGAATAAAATACCAAACCTGTTGAGGAAACAAGTAGGCTGCAGAAGGATTTAGACAAATTAGGACAATGGGCAAGAAAGTGAGAACTGAAATACAATGGTGGAAAATGCATGGTCATGCACTTTGGTAGTAGAAATAAATGTGCAGACTATTTTCTAAATGGGAAGAAAAATCCAAAATTCTGAGACACAATGATACTTGGGATGCAGAATACCCTAAAAGTTAACTTGCAGGTTGAGTCGGTGGTGAAGAAGACAAATGCAATGTCAGCATTCATTTCAAGATGTCTAGAATACAAGAGCAGGGATGTGATGCTGAGGCTTCATAAGGCACTGGTGAAGCCTCACCTTGAGTATTGTGAACATTTTGGGGCTCTTCATCCACATAAAGACGTGCTGGCATTGGAGAGGGTTTAGAGGAGGTTCACAAGGATGATTCTGGGAATGAAAGGGTTATCATGTGAGGAACGTTTGATGCCACTGGGTCTGTAATCACTGCAATTTAGAAGGATGAGGAGGGATCACATTGAGTCCTTTCGAATGTTGAAAGGCCGAGACAGAGTAGATGTGGAAGTGATGTTTCCTATGGTGGGGGAGTCTAGAACAAGAGAGCATAACCTCAGGATAAAGGGCCGTCCATTTAAAACAGAGATACGGAGACATTTCTTTAGCCAGAGGGTGATGAATTTGTGGAATTTGTTACCACAGGCAGCTGTGGAGGCTAGATTGTTGGGTGTATTTAAGGCAGAAATTGACAGGTTCTTGGTTGGACACGACATCAGAAGTTATGTGGAGAAGGCTGAGGAGTGGGGCTGAAGAAGGGAAGAAAATGATCAGCCATGCTTGAAAGGTGGAGCAGATTTGATGGGGCAAATGGCGGAATTTTGCTCCTATGTGCTCTAGTCTTATGGTCTTATAAAGGTTCAAACATCAGAATGGGAAAGAAATGTGATTTAAGTGACTTTGATCATGGAGTAATTGTTGGTGCCAGATGGAGTGGTTTAAGTATCTCAGAAACTACTGATCTCCTGGGATTTTCGCACACAACTCTACTGTTTACAGAGAATGGTAAAAAAAAAACAAAAAAAATCCAATGAGTAGCAATTCTGTGGGTGAAATGCCTCGTTAATGGGAGAGGTCAAAGGAGAATGGCCGGACTGGTTCAAGCTAGCAGGACATTGACAGTAACTGATATAACCAAGCATTAGAATAGTGCTGTGCAGAAGGGCATCTCTGAATGCACAACATACTGAACCTTGAAGTGGATAGATTACAGCCGCAGAAGACCATACCATACAGGATTCCACTCTTTCTTTCTTTCTTTCTTTCTTTCTTTTTAAATCTTTTTATTGAGTAAGTATACAAAAAAGGTAAGCCATATAAACATTAATACAATGTTAAAGTATAATAAAATTCCAAAAGATAACAATACCAAAAAGAAAATACTACAAACAATGTAATTTAAGCATAAGAAACCAAGATAACATAATAGTATACTAAATTTTATATATATCAATGGAAAAAAAAGAAAAAAAAACCCCCCAAAAAAACCCACCGTGCAGCTAACTAAAAGCAAGGCAAAGCAATGGGCTAACTTGAAACCAAACAGAGTTAAACTTAAAATCACGTCCTCAATCCCGACCTCCATTAAAAACAGTGAAAAAAAAACAAGAAGGGTAAATATTACATTAAATGAAAATATCGAATAAAAGGTCCCCAAATCTGTTCAAATTTAAATGAAGAATCATAAAGGTTACTTCTAATTTTCTCCAAATTCAAACATAAAATCGTCTGAGAAAACCAAAAAAAGGTAGTTGGAGCATTAAGCTCTTTCCAATGTTGTAAAATACATCTTTTCGCCATTAAAGTAAGAAATGCAATCATTCTACGGGCTGAAGGGGAAAGATTACTAGAAATTTTAGGTAGTCCAAAGATAGCAGTAATAGGGTGAGGAGAGATATCTATATTTAATACCTTAGAAATAATATTGAAAATATCTCTCCAAAAAGTTTCCAAAGTAGGGCAAGACCAAAACATATGAGTTAAAGAGGCTATCTGCCCCGAACATCTATCACAGAAAGGATTAATATGCGAGTAAAAACGCGCTAACTTATCTTTGGACATATGTGCTCTATGAACCACTTTAAATTGAATTAGGGAATGTTTAGCACAAATAGAGGAAGTATTAACTAATTGTAAAATCTGCCCCCAATCATCCACAGAAATGGTAAGCCACAATTCCTGTTCCCAATCTACCCTAATCTTATCAAATGGAGCTTTCCTAAGTTTCATAATAATATTATAAATCATAGCCGATGCACCTTTCTGACATGGATTAAGGTTAATTATCGAATCTAAAATATATATAGGAGGAAGCATTGGAAAGGAAGAAAGTATAGTACTTAGGAAATTTCTAACTTGTAAATATCTAAAAAAATGTATTCTTGATAAGTTATATTTATTAGATAATTGTTCAAAAGACATAAGGGAACCATCTAAAAATAAATCCAAAAACCGTAAAATACCCTTAGTCTTCCAAGTTTGAAAAGCGCAATCCGTAAAAGAGGGAGGAAAAAATATGTTACCTAAAATAGGAATCGCTAACCCGAATTGATTAAGATCAAAAAATTTTCTGAATTGAAACCAAATGCGCAAAGCATATTTAACTATCGGGTTAGAGACCTGCTTAAGACGTTTCGAATCAAAAGGAAGAGAGGAACCTAAAATAGAACCAAGTGTATAACCCTGAACAGATTGTAATTCCAATGCTACCCATTTAGGAATAGATAGTATGTCCTGGTCAAGTAACCAAAATTTCATATGTCGAATATTAATAGCCCAATAATAAAATCTAAAGTTAGGTAATGCTAAACCTCCATCTCTCTTAGCTTTCTGTAAATGTATTTTACCCAGTCTCGGATTCTTATTCTGCCAAATAAATGAAGAAATTTTAGAGTCAACTTTATCAAAAAAAGATTTAGGAACGAAAATTGGTAATGCCTGAAACACATATAAAAATTTTGGCAAAAAAAACATCTTAACTGCATTAATACGACCAATCAAAGTTAAATATAAGGGAAACCATTTAGATGAAAGTTGAGTAATATGGTCTATTAATGGTAAAAAGTTAGTCTTAAATAAATCTTTATGTTTACAAGTAATTTTAATCCCAAGATATGAAAAGTAATTATTAATCAATTTAAATGGAAATTTATAATATAAGGGAAGATGTTTATTAATCGGAAAAAGTTCACTCTTACTAAGATTTAATTTATAACCTGAGAAAAGACCAAATTGTGCTAATAACTCTAAAACAGCAGGAATGGATCTTTCAGGATTAGAAATATATAAAAGTAAATCATCAGCATAGAGTGATAATTTATGGGACTTTAATCCCCGAGTTATCCCAGTAATATTTGAAGATTCTCGAATAGCAATTGCAAGAGGTTCTAATGCAATATCAAATAATAGGGGACTAAGAGGACAGCCTTGTCGAGTACCACGAAAGAGAGGAAAAAAAGGTGAGTTTAAAGAGTTAGTACGAACCGAGGCTACAGGGGAGTGATATAACAGTTTAATCCAGGATATAAATTTCAAGCTAAAATTAAACATTTCAAGCACCTTAAATAAATAAGGCCATTCTACTCTATCAAAAGCTTTCTCGGCATCTAAAGAAATAACACACTCAGGAACATTTTGTGAGGGAGTATAAACGATATTTAACAATGTACGAATATTATAAAAAGAGTAACGACCTTTAATAAAACCCGTTTGGTCTTCCGAAATAATAGAAGGAAGTACTTTTTCTAGTCTATTTGCTAATAACTTAGAAAAAACTTTAGAATCAACATTTAATAAAGATATTGGTCTATAAGATGCACATTGAGCAGGGTCTTTATCCTTCTTTAGTATTAGAGAAATTGATGCTCTATTAAAAGATTCCGGAAGTTTACCAAGTTTCAAAGAAGCCTCAAAAACCTTATAGAGCCAAGGAATCAATAAAGAAGCAAAACATTTATAAAATTCAACGGTAAACCCATCAGGGCCAGGAGCTTTCCCCAGATTCATAGAAAAAACACTCTTATACCTAATAAAGTGGCCACTGAGTGTATCTTTAGTGGGGTTAGTGAATTTACAGCTATGGGTAAATTACTTGGCTGTCTCACAATCATCAGGTTAAACTATTACAATATAAATATTGCTACTGCATTGCCTTCACTTCAGTGGTATATCAAAATCTAAAAGACCTACTGCAGAATGAATGAAGTAAGCTTTCAGATCAAAGCATTTGTTTTTACAAAGAAAACTCTCAGGGCTGTGCAAGGATTAAAATCCCCAAATATCTATCAGCATTTTATTTGGTCCATTTATCTTTTGAACTTCAGTTTAAAGGGGGGCCATTTGTTTTATTTTTTTACCTTTTGCTGGTTCTATTCATTCTACGGTTAACAATCAATTATGTGACAAGAAAAGAGGTTGGAGAGTTTTGCCCAGGCACTTTATAGGTGCACAAATGAATCAGATTTTGGATCGTGCAAGGTGCTAATGATTTCTTTGCTGAGTTTGATCATATTTCAAGCTTCAAAAGAAGTTGCACATCCACAGTAACTGTTTGTCTTTCAGGATTTTCTTTGTAAATTAATGTGACGTTGGCTGTGTTCTATCAACTGTATTCCCTTTGCCTTACAAGAATGTCCTTCAGCACTGCATTCCTGTTAAGCTGCTGACTCACAGTGGAGTACAATTCTGTGGCTGCATGCTGTTACTTCTGGTAAATGTTGTTTTCATGTTTAAATCAGTTAGTAAGTTCTGGCAGCTTATTCATCTAGCAAACAAAAAAAAATCTGTTGTTATTCTCATCCTATACCACCCACACTTATACCAGAAAAGGTCACTGGCTGCAATTAGGAAATAGGATTCTGTTCCTCGCTTTCTTGATCTGAAGGATTGATATCAAATGTAGATTTCTAAACACAACCACCATTTACAGTAAGTGCTTTTGTGATCTTACCTTTGTACATGAAATTTCATTATCATTGTCACTCTATTATCATGCTCTACACTATAGCCTTATAATTTTATAATTGACTGCTGCATACTGCACAATCAATAATCTCTCAAGCATGTAATAGCCAATGGCAACAAAACTGTACAACACAAATGCCTCTATTTTGTGATGCTTTCCCATATTTTTGCAGGAACAGTCTGAGCCACAGATTATTGAGTCATTGAGTAATATATCATGGAAATTGACCTTTTGACCCAACCTGTCCTTGCTAACCAAAGCTAGACTTATTTGTCCACATTTGGACCACATTCCAAATCTTTCCTGCCCATATATTTATTCAAGTGCCTTTATTGTACTTGCCTCAGCCACTTCATCTGGAAGCTCACTCTGTGTGAGTATGTTGCCCCTCAGGTCCCTTTTAAGTCTTTCCCATCTCAGTTTAAACCTCTAAAGAGAGATGGGACAAACATGGGTTGTTTCCCTTGGAGCATTGGAGGCTGAGAGAGACTTGATAGAAGCTTAGAAAATTATGATAAGCATAGATGGAGTAACCAGCCAGTATATTTTTACCCAGGGGCACATTATTTAAATCACGAGGGTTAAAGGAGGGAAGTTTAAATGAAATCTAAAGGGTAAGGATTTTTTTTAACAGAGTTGTGGGTGCCTGGAACGCACTGCTGGGATGATAGTGATGGCAAATACAACAGAGGCACTTATGAGGCTCTTAGATTGACACATGAATAAGTAGAGAATGTATGTGGACCATGTGCAAGCAGAAGAGATTAGTTTAATTAAGCTTCATTAGCTTAATCAGTTTGGCACAACATTGTGTGCCGAAGGGCCGGTTCCAGTGCTATTCTGTACTGCTCTATATCTTCCAGGTTTTTTACCCTTTCCTCGGTTTAATGAAGTCCCACGCTACCCAGAGGTGGTTATACTGCCTTTCTTATGCAAATAATTATTTAACATTCACAAACTGAACCTTTATGATGAAAGGTCATTGACACAAAACATTAGCTTTCTTTCTGTCTGACCTGTTGAGAGTATTTTTCATCACTTACTATTCTTATTTCCGATACATGGGCACATTCTGTAATCTGCTTTATCTGCATCTATCGTTACACTCAGCTCACTGTGTTATACTTGCGAGGAGGTAGAACAGCCTCTGCTCTTACAACGTGGAGTAGTTAAGCAGTTGTGAAACTGGGTCGAGCAACATCTGGAGAAGGAAACTATTCAGATTGTGATCCTACATCAGGACTTCAGGACCACCATTGCAGACATTATCCACCCAGCAACCTGCCTTTTCCAAACGTTCCCTTCTGGAAAGTGCTATTAAAAGAAAAAACTTCACCCCATTTTAAAAGTTTTCTTCCCCAGGCAGTTAATCTGATCAATCATTCAGGTTAGTCTTCCCTACTACCCCCAGCTCCTCAGTTACTGCACTGCAGTGTAAACACTTTAAACCGCTTACTATAATATAGTTTACAATGTAAATAAATGCTGTAATTTATGTAATTATGCACATTTATTCCATATCTATATTTTAAGTTTATTTTTATGTAATTTTATAATTGTTGAATAATATTGTTTTTGTTGCATGTTGCACCAATGCACTACAGCTAATATCTAATACATGTAAATGTATATAGTATGGTGAACAAAGTTGATCCCTGATCCTCAATTTCTTCCCCCACCAGCTCTCCTACCCTGCACAGTTCCTGCAGCAACACACACAAAGTGCTGGAGGAACTCAGCAGGCCAGGAAGAATCTATGGAAAAAAATAAAGTCATCATTTGGGGCCGAGACCCTTCGGCAGGACTGGGTCTTGGCCCGAAATGTCGACTGTACTTTTTTCCATAGATGCTGCCAGGCCTGCTGAGTTCCTCCAGCACTTTGTGTGTGTATTCCTTGGATTTTGAGCATCTGCAGATTTTCTTTTGTTTGGAAAGTTCTTCCACCAGTTTGATTTGATTTTAGATTCCAACATTCTCTTGTGCTTCCAGCTGTAAAATTGTGTGATGCAACTTGCAGTGTGGTTATCATGTTATGGCTGTGTACAAGTGCCTGCCCATTTCAAATAGTTATGTTTAAAGTGATGAAAATATTATTGAGTATCCCTGACTTAGACCGGGAGGGCACCTGCAACCTTAGTACTACATCATGTGACATCCTTTCACTAGAAACACTGCAGACTAGGATTTTTTTTCATTGATTGACCACATGAAGGAAATAGAGTTGGATTGGTATGTACATTGGCTAATCAGGACCAATTGGAAAGGCAAGGGAAGGAGATGGACAGTGCATGGACATGTGGCTCTTCCTCTCAACAACAAGAATAAACATTTGGACACAGCTGGGGAGATGACTCTTCTGGGTACAGAAGCAGTATCTAGGTTGGTGACACTAAGACCCACTCTGAAGCTTAGTGAATTGAATTGACTTTATTTCTTACATCCTTCACATGAGGAGTAAAAATCTTTCTGTTACATCTCCATCTAAATGTGCAATGTGCAATTTATAGTAATCTGTAATAAATGTATGTGCAACAGGACAGTCAATATAGCATAGAAGTACAATTGTATCAGCGTGCATTAATCAGTCTGATGGCCTGGTGAAAGAAACTTACCTGAAGCCTGTTGATCCTGGCTTTAATGCTGCGATACCATTTCCCAATGGTAGCAGCTGGAATAGTTTGTGGTTGGGATGACTTGGGTACCCAATGATTCTTCAAGCCCTTTTTATGCACCTGGCTCTGTAAATGTCCTGAATTGTGGGAAGTTCACATCCACAGATGCGCTGGGCTGTCTGCACCACTCTCTGCAGAGTCCTATGATTGAGGGGATTACAGTTCCCATACCAGGCAGTGATGCAGCCAGTCAGGATGCTCTCAATTGTGCCCCTGTAGAAAGTCTTTAAGATCTGGGGACTCATGCTAAACTTCTTCAACCGTCTGAGGTGAAAGAGGCACTGTTGTGCTTTTTTAACCACGCAACCGGTATGTACAGACCACGTGAGATCCTTGGTGATGTGTATGCTGAGGAGCCTAAAGCTGTTCATCCTCTCAACCCCAGATCCATTGATGTCAATAGGGGTTAGCCTGTCTCCATTCCTGCTGTAGCCCATAACCTGTTCCTTTGTTTTTGCAACATTGAGGGAAAGGTTGTTCTCTTGACACCACTGTGTCAGGGTGATTACATCCTCTCTGTAGGCTGCCTCGTTTTATTTTTTGAGATAAGGCCAATCAATGTAGTATCATCAGCAAATTTAATTAGCAGATTGGAGCTGTGGGTGGCGACACAGTCATGGGTCTACAGAGAGTAAAGGAGGGGGCTTAGAACACAGCTCTGTGGGGCTCCTGTGATGAGGGGCAGAGGGGCAGATAAGGGAGAAGCCAGGCAGGGTGTTAGTTTTAGGAGATTTGATAACTGAGAGGCGAGGAGAGGAGATACTGGGGCCGCAGAAGAGATGTCAGTGTGGTGTTGCCTCCCAAGTATCAGAGTCAGTGACATCTTGCAGCAGCTGCAGCAACATTTTCAAGGGGGTAGATGAGCAGCCAGAGGTAATGTTACCACTGGTAGCATTGAAATAGGTAGAAAGAGGAATGAGGCCTTGTGCAGTGAAGAGAGGGAGTTAGATTAAGGAAAGGCAGGAACTCAAGTGAGGTGGTGCCTGGATTACTTACAATGCCAAGTGCTAGTGAAGGTAGAAATAGAAAGTAGCTCAGACAAATATGTGAATAAGGAGCTAGTGCGGGGGAAAAGAATTCAAGCTCTTCTGTCATTGGGATCTGTTCTGAGTAGGGGTGATCTGTACCCAAGAGACAGGTTACACCTTAAATGGAGGAGCACCAATATCCTGTCTAGGATACTTGCTAGGGCTACTCAAGAGGGTTTAAGCTAGAGTGGCTCCTGATTATCTAGCTGTAATCTGTCCGCATGTATGCTTCCCCAAATTCATTTGCCAGAATAGACAAAAGAGAGACCATTGATTTAAACTGTATTTATTTCAATGTGAAGGGATTGACAAGTAAGGCAGGGGAACTCAGAGCATGGATTGGTTCTAAGGATTGGAGCATCATGACTGTAACAGAACCATTGTTGAGAGAAAGGCAGGACTGGTAGCTGAATGTTCCAGGATACAGGTGCTACAGGCATGACAGTGCTGAAGGCAAGAAAGGAAGGGCACTTGCTTTCTTGATGAAAGAGGACATAGCAACAGTCATTAGAGAAGATATTCTTGAAGGATCATTCAGTGAGGCCATTTAGTTAGAAGTTAGAAACCTTAGGAAGTTAGACGATCACTCCGGTGTGATTGCATTTTACTACAAACACACCCCCTCCCTTAATCAATGAGAATTGGAGGAGCATTTATGTAAAGAGACTTCAACTAATTGTAAATACCGTAGCATAGTATTGGTGGGAGATTTTACCTTTCCTAATATTGACTGGGTCAGCCACAGTGTTAAAGAGGCTTGAACAAAGTAGATTTTGTGTAATGTGTCCAAGAAAACTTCCCATATCAATGGTTATAGCGGAACCTACTGAAGAGGGTGCAACACTAGACCTCCTCCTGGGAAATGAGGTGGGGCATGTGGTGCAAGTGTCTGTTGGCAGGGCACTTGTGTCCAGAGACCATATTCTATTAATTTTAAAGTAGTTGATGGGGAAGAGTACAACTGATTCAGAGGTTAAAGTACTGAAGTAGGGCAGAACAAATGTTGGAGTCATTAGGCAGGGTCTTGCAATGGTTGATTTGTTGTGATTGCTTGCAGGAAAAGGAGTGTGTGACAAATGGGAAGCCTTTAAAAATGTGACGTCAAGCGTTCTGCGGTTGCATGCTCCAGTTAGGATGAAGGACAAGGCCGGCAGCTTTCAGGAATATAGCTGATGAGAGATATTATGGCCCTGGTTAAGAAACAGAGATAGCCATTATGCATAAGCAATTGGGAATGAGTAATTCACTTGATAACTACAAGAAGTGTAGCAGTGGACCTAAGAGAAGTTAGGAAGATGAAAAAAAAGGACATGTCAAGAATCTGGTGAGGCAAAATCACAGAAGATTCCATAGGTATACTAAAAGTAAAAGGGTGGCTAAGGAGAGAACCTATCCCCTTGAAGATCAGCTTGGTCTAGTTAGGTACAGAAATACCGTTGTACTTATACTTGCTGCTGTGATGAGAGGAGAATGTTAAAAGCAGAGCAACACAATTCACAGCTCGAAATGGGAAAAGAATTAGCTATCAAATTGTAACATTTTGTCTTCTCTTGTTTCCTATTCAGGAATACAGGAAACATATTGCAGACCATTCTTGGATATACAAATGATATTCAGTTGTAAGATGAACTGGTGGTTTAAGAATTATTGATAAGAAAGATTAATATGCCAGTAAAAAGAAAGCTTCACATTTACAGTATATGTTGCCAGAACATACTACAAAAGGAACATATTTGCATCCAATAACATGTCCTGTGAAATGATGGCTGCTGTCATATTGGCAAAAATTAAAGCTATTCTATGAAAGGGAAAAGAAATCACATAAATAAAATCCCTTAGGATATTCCAAAGCATCTGAGCCAAAGAGATGCATTATAACTGTAATTACTGCTGTAATGTGGAAAAATACAACAGCCAAAGTCCTGCTACAAGATAAATGACCCAATACTGGGAACATAGAGCAAGTCAGACAGCATCTGTAGAAAGAGAGCAGAATGAACAATACAGTTTTTGGTTTGAATAAAATGCCATCAACACGAAATAATGGCTCCTGTATTAACTCGGAGGCAGAATCAGAATCAGGTTTATTATCACTGATGTACTGTACGCCATGAAATTTGTTGTTTTCCAGCAGCAATACTGTGCAAGACATAACAGTTACTATAAATTACAAAATATAAGTTGTGCAAAGGAATAATGAGGTCATGTTCATGGACTGTGAAGAAATCTGACTGTGGAGGGGAAGAAGCTGTTCTTAGCATGTTGAATGTAGGTCTTCACACTTCTGTACCTTCGCCCTGATGGCAGTAACATGGAAAGGGCATGTTCCAGATGGTGAAGGATCTCCTCAGCAGCAGGATGGTTGTTCCTTTGATGGAGCTGGCTGAGACTGCAGCGTTCTGCAGCCTCTCGTGATCCTGTGCATTGGAGTCTCCTTACCAGATGATAATGCAACAAGAATGTTCTCCATTGTATGTTTATAGAAATTTGCAAGTGTCTTTGCTGACATACCAAACTCCTAATGAAGTAGAGCTGCTGACGTGTATTCTTTGTGATTGTATCAATGCATTGGGCCTGGGGTAGATCCTCCTAGATGTTGAAGCCCAAGAACTTGAAGCTGCTCACCCTTTCCAATGCTCACCCCTCAACAAGGACAAGCGTGTGTTCTCCCAAATTCCTCTTCGTGAAGTGCACAATCAACTCCTTGGTCCTGCTGATAACGTGTGTGAATGTTGTTGTGACGCCACTCAACCAGCCAATCTAGCTTACACCTCCTCATTGTCAACAGTGGTGGTATTGACAGTGAGAGAGGGAGGATTGATCTAGGGCCATGAAAAACAGCATCACCTCAGTCAACATCTAACATAACCCAGTTACCATGTTTTACCTCATACGTTAGGCCAAAACAATTCAATATAGAGATTGGTTGGAAGACGGGGGTATGGACCTTTTTCCCTAAGGAGTGGAGAGGACACATGAAAGTCCCAGGGCTGGAATCTGGGTCAGTAGAACACCATAGTTTGGTAAAGGTTTTTTGTTAAAACTCTCTTAAATTTCTCTCCTTTTGTATCTGTTTTCTCTTTTGTTTTGATTCCACTGGACAACAATTTTTTTTTCTAAAGTGTTGCTTCCTCAGAACTTCTTTTTGTTTATGATAGACGGTTTGAAGCTGAACACAAATACAATTTTGGACCACTTGTATCATGAAAGAATTTGGAAAAACAAGAAATTAACATTTATTAAATATAATGCATTTAATTGCTTAGCAGTGTTGACATTTTGCAATAGTCCAACTAGCTAAAAATGTTTTTTTGATGATTTTCATTTGTACTCAATATCTCAGACTTCTTGCTTAAGTGTCCAGCATTGACAGATTCCAGTTGCCCTGATGCCATTTCTCCATGATTGCAATGTCCTGGTGAAACTTTCACCATGCTCATCACTGACAGCACCAAGATTTGCAGGGAAGACATCTAAATGCGAATGTAGAATGCAAATCTTTAGTGACATGTTGCACTTCATGGATTTGCAACTTGAAGCAGCTGCATGTAGTTTTGTGCTCTGCTGTTGCCAAGAACATTTTTAAAAACATCCTTGAAAGCCTTTCATGCAATGTTCTCCAGTCCCACTAGAAGTTCTTTATGGTTGCTGTCATTGATGACCTGTTTGATTTGTGAACCAACAAAAATGCCTTCCTTAATCTTACCCTCAGTTATACTGGGAAACAGCAGTCTCAAATATAGAAATCATTATGAAAATTTATAGTCCTTCTAAAACCTGTCCTGCCATGTAGTATCCACCCTGCCTCAGTATGCCTGGACAAGATATAAAACTTTTCAGTTTACAATGTGGGCAACATTTTAATTAACTTGAAAATAAAGATATAGGTGAATTTTTAAAAATGAAGCATGATAAGGAAATATAATAGTGATGTTCATGATCAGCAGCTCAAAAACCTTAAGGTACATCCAGAAGTATTTACGAAGCAAGATCTTTGTTGTCCAATTCTTTGTGTAGCATAGCAGCCCGGCTAGTACAACTACCATCTCTCAGTGCCAGACACCCAGCCTCAGTCTGGAATTTCAGTGCTATCTTGTGTGCAGTTTGCTCATTCTCACTCTGAACACATAGGTTTCCTCCAAAGGTCTGCAGTTCAGTAGATTAATGGGCCCTGATACACAGGTGAATGAGACCATACGATACAAGAGCAGAATTAGGTTATTCCGTGTTGTATGCATCCGTGATATACCTCTGACACTCAGAGATATTTAAAAGCTACTAAGGTTGCTTTAAGTAATTAAAAATAGCAATCATATAACATGGGCACAGGTCCTTTGACCCACTCAGTCCAATCTCACCTTACCTACATGTTCTCATCCTACAGGAATCCCACTTTGTTCCCCCACATTTCCATCAACTCCTCCTAGATTCTATGATTTATTTACACAACCAGTCTATTTACAGTGGCCAATTAACCCACCAACTCTCTCACCTTCCAGATGAGGGTGGAAACTAGAGCCTGAGGGGAAAACCGACACACTCACAGGAACAACAGGTCAATTCCACACAGCGTCAGAGGTCAGAATCGAACCGGGGTCACTGGAAGTGTGAGGCAGCAGCCCCGCAGTGCCTCCCCAGCATTTCTTCAACTTTGATAAATGACAATTAAAACTCAGCAAAAACAAGTATATTCAGTTTAAAAATATGTAAAATATAAACTGAGCTTAGCTTTCTTACCTTTATCCATTTCAAATCTGCAGAGTCAGGAAGCCTGATTCAGATCATAAGGATCATTACTCCTGTGCCAGTGCTCAGTACATTGGAGTGCAGTGACTGAAGAAAGTGTGAAACACGTCAACGTTTGTCACTCAACACACTGTGGACTGGCAGTGGGCCTGCCCGCATCTGGTACTTGCTTCCCTGGGAGTTACAAAACACCATGATATCCCCTTCAGAAGCATCAGCTGCAACTCAGTCTACTGGACATCAACTCATCCAGTTTGTGATGCTAAAATTCCCCAATAATTTCATTTCTCTTTCCACAGATACTGCTCGAACTGCAGGGAATTTCCAGCATTTCCAGGATGTTTTCAATTTGCCAATTTTATGCCTTCATTTTAATAAGAGCATAAGCTGGCATAGTGCTGGTTATTGAGGGTTAAGTGCATCAAAGGGACTCCGCAAGCATCTACATGAGATTACCAGAGGACAGGCCCAGACAACCACAGAACCATATTAATTGCAACATGTCCAAATATTGATCATATTGATTTCCTTTGAGGACATGTTTTTTTTTGTCCTCTATGAAGTAGTAATTGAAAAAAAAGTTTGAAATTTGTTTTTATTATTTGAATCTGTCTTGTTTTTTCTTCTTATGATAAGACAGAAGGAGACCATTATATCCAACAGACCCCTGCTGGGTCCCAGGGGTACAATCCCAACACTGTTATTCCTTCCCTACCTTCTGCTTGCTGCCCCATACTCTGCAAATCTCTCTTTCATGGATCGCAGTCAACATCCCCCTGACTGTTCATCCCCCATTAATTCTCACAAAGGGATGGCAGCCCATGACCAGCCATCTTGTTTTTGAACAGAAAGCTTAAAGACTAAAGTATCTGTGTTTTGGGAATTGAGTGAGATCAGGAAATTGTCTGTTGGATTTAAAAGGGAAGAAAAACATTATTATAGGACTAGTGAAATCAATATACTTTCTCATCCTGTGTGATCTAAGTGTGTGGAACTTCTAAAGGAAATATAACTTTGTATTAAAATGAGCATGGTGTCTTGAACTGGTCTATTACAACTTGTAGATTTTGATGAAAATATTGATAAAATATCATGGAGTCTTGTTAGCAACGCAATGAGAGGTGCTATTCAGACCTCTGTCCATGATAACTGTTCCAGTTTCAAATGCTCATCCAGGTAATTGTTAAAATGTCTTGGAGGTTCATATTGTAAATTCCAGATACCATGGGTAATAAAGTTCTCAATTTTCCTCTAATCATGCCGAGTGGGATGACACAGTAGCATAGCAGTTCATGCGTCACTTTACAGAGCCAGCTGCAAGATTGTGATGCAAGTCTCATCACTGTCTATAAGGAGTTTGTACATTCTCCCTGTATCTGCATGGGTTTCCACAGTGCTCCAGTTTCCTCCCACATTCCAAAGACCTACAGTTAGGGTTAGTGAGTTGTGCGCATGCTGTGTTGGCACCATAAACTTGGCGATACTTGTTGGCTCCTCAGTACAATCTCACAGATTTAATTTGAATGCAAACAAGGCAGTTCACTGCATGTTT
The DNA here is from genome assembly GCF_963921235.1 of Mobula hypostoma. Lineage (NCBI taxonomy): Eukaryota > Metazoa > Chordata > Chondrichthyes > Myliobatiformes > Myliobatidae > Mobula > Mobula hypostoma. Next base: position 26,471,839 of record NC_086111.1, on the reverse strand, counting down.
TGATGTGCATGTGACAAAGAAAGCTAATCTTTAAAATTACGTTAAATCCATTCATCAAAGCCATTATCACCACTGTGCAAGCACTTGGATCCGTCTTGCTTACTCCATTTGGCCCTTCCACATTTTAGAGCATATCTCTTAATTACACCTTATCTCAGCTTCCTCTTTTCCAAGGCAATTCTAATGTTTCCAAACTATTCTTCTCCTCTTCAGCTTTGGAATCAGCCTTCTATTTCCTTGCTTTTCTGTTTGATTCCTCTGAGGATTTTTGAAATGCATTATGAGCCCTCGTTTCTACCATTAGAGATCTTTGGATCAGTACTCTGTTTCTTTGCTTTCACAGTAGGTGTTGCTTTACCTTGCTTGTCCTCCCAGACTGCATCACTGTTGTGTGAAATCAAGTTTGCTGGTTCAGTAAGCGGGAACAGAAGAAATTCCCCACCAGTAAATGAGTTCACTATTTACTTACGGGACACAACAGACACTAAACCTCTTCAAGTTAGACCCATTTACAAATATTTATCTGAAGTATATGCTTGGGTTGACTCCCTACCAACACTCTTCCAATCTTTCTGTGCACCAGTTGCGACCCAATCCGTCGGTGATCAGAGAATAAAGAGACCAGATGCTTTCAGTGTACTAGATTTATATCGTACTGGCATCGTGATGTCATCAGCCATCACGGTGGAACCAACTGACAGCCAGTGGAGAGCTGCAATGCTCCTTAAATGGGCCAATCCTTAGCTAGGATGGGGGAATGAATTTCAATGAACAGGTAAGGTTGACACTTACTGCAATTATCCACCCCTTGAAAGATGCACCAGCATGACATTCAGCCTGTGACTAGTATATAGACATCCGTTAATCTCGTGAGACCATGGATTTGTGCCTTGGAAGGTTTCATACAATGCCTGGGCAAGGTTGTATGGAAGGCCAGCAGTTGCCCATGCTGCAAGTCTCCCCTTTCCACACCACTGATGTTGTCCACTAGGGCCAATACAGCTTGGCACCGGTGTTGTCGCAGAGCAATGTGTGGTTAAGTGCCTCGCTCAAGGACACAACACGCTGCCTCAGCTGAGGCTTGAACTAGCGACCTTCAGATCACTAGACTGATGCCTTAACCACTTGGCCACGCACCAGCCCTGGCTAGTTTAACCTCCACTATAATACGCACAAAACATAACACTATTATAGCCAGATTTGCCAACCCATCAATTGCTACCCAAAGTACTATAATGTTCACCAACCTCAAAATGCCCCTAAAGGACACCAATTTCCCTCCAGGGTAGTAGTTAGCCCTCCAGTTTCCTGATGTTATTTACTGACTGCTGGATATGATCAGCCAGGTGAGAACTTTTCCCAGACTCGTCGGGGGTATAGGTGCAGCATTCCAGAACAAACACAGCTCGGGTACCACCTTTCTGCATGAGCAGATCAACCAATTTTGCAAGGCCACGTTCGAAACTGCATCAATTCCCAGGGTAGCCTGGCTGTAGCATACAGGGCAAAGTCTATCATTCAGAACCTTTCAGCTCCTGTGATATCTTACTGTGCCAAACCTCATGGGCAGGATGCCTGTCCAGGAAGTACCTGTTATGGTTTGTAATTCCAGAAACTAATCAAAAGAAAATCATGGGAGACTGGGAGATGCATGCCTTCTTTGGTTTCACTGTAGTTTTTCTTCAGTGAGGTGGGCACATATGACGCAGTGGCGTAAGGATGTATGCTATTCACATACTTTTACATACAACACATAATGAATGGTGCAAAAAACAAAGAATGTTTAATAAAACAATATATTTACAATGTTATTCAAATATTACTGAAATAATAAATACATAACAGTGCCTACCTTCGCATCACCATTCGCCATTGACACAATTATCCCAGGATACTGCTCCTGTTCACGCTTGCTGTGCCGCACTGACTGATTGGATTTGTGCTCATCATACTGCCTGCACCCTTCCCCTTCCCTGGTGGGAGAGGGATTACATTTTGGGATTAGACAAATTATAAGTGGGGGAGTAACAGCCCTTAATATACTTACTCCTCCAGGGGTTACTGAGACTCAAGTACAAAGAGGCAAAGTTGATTGGAGTAGACTACTTCCCCCTGGCTCCCTCAGAACACATTTCCATTTCCAAAGCCGAAAATCTGGACAGGTTCCTCCAACAGTGCTGCTCTGCTCCGTTAAAGTGTATCGGTATCAATGACACCCTTTCTGTAGTGTGGGTTGGCATGCTCATGCAGATCGAACAGTCTGAAGCATTGGTGTGGTTCATGTACTCATACGTCATCGATAGGAATATGTTGTAGATTCTCATACTGACCACCCTCATCACTACTGTGGTCAGGATCCACCACTTTGCCATTCTCTAATGTAGGGAGGCATACACTCACACTCTCCTGGTTAGTTGCTGGATAGTTAGACAGACCATCCCCTGTTCCCCCGGTAACACTACCCATCGCATATCCCCCACATCATGCGTCACAAACTCTGGCGGCCCCTCTGGGTGCTGCACCCAAACCTTCTCCGATTCCTCCTCCAACTCCGCCTCGTCCACCTTCGGAGGATCCAGCACTGCCAAGTGCCGGGACATCAGGAACTCTCCTGGGCTCAGGTTATTCACCGCCTGCTGCAGCACGCTCAATCACCCATGAAAGGTGCCGATGAGAGTACACTTAATGTGCTGTTTCAACAGTCTGTTTGTATGCTTGATCAGCACTGCCACCTGCGGGCAGAATGCCAATCTCTGCAGGCCACTGGACTTTCACTCCTGTAAAACATGAGTCATTGCTCGATTGGATCTCCCAGATGACCCCATATATGGATGACAAGTTCCGCAGACCTTTCATTGTGCTTTCCTGGTCAGCATGGCCACACAGAACCGTCACTAGGACCCCTGAATATATGTTCACCATTGTGAGCACATATCACCTCTTGCTCTGTGACAGCAAAGGCCCCACATAATTCACTTGCCATACCTGAGCAACCCCTATGTCTTTCGGATGTGTCACAAGAGACCTGCTGTCCACTGCCTGGGCTAACCTGCTGGCAGGTAGGGCAGCTTGCGACTGCTGTCCTGTCCTCGTCAAACATCAACACCATACCTCAAACTTTGGCCCACCCTCCCCCAGATGTCCACTCTTCTGGTGTGCCCATAGCGTCAGGTACCCGCAGTTCTCCTCCTTGGAAAACACTGTGGCTGTCATAACCTGTGTCAGTCAATCAATAGGAGAATTATATATGGTCTCCTCAGTGTCCCGGGGGATGTGGGCATCTACTATTGTGATTGGGTGTTAATGCACATCCTCCCAGCTGCATTCCCAATAGGAGCACCCCCAGCGGGGTCACCTGTGCACCTCCTGGATCAGCCCATGTTAATGTGGCGTCCACACCATGCTGTGAGCCATTGCCCAAGAATCGGTGCAGATCCCCACAGGACCCGCTGCCTCCCAAAAGGGCAGGGCCTCGGCCACTAGCTCAGCCAGATGGCTAGATCCTCCCCTTGCCCTCCTGGGTAACGATGCTCCCTGACACAGGGTGGAGAGCAGTGTTTTCCACCACCGTTTACTACTCTGTCAATGTCTGAAGCCGTCAGGCTCAGCGGTCAGGTTGTCCAAGAGAACATCAGTAGCAGGCCAGCAGCTGCCTTTCAAAGAGAGTGTGTCGAGTGGCTGCCTCAGGAAGGGTTTATGTCCAAAGACCCAGGGGAACGTGATCACTTACCACAGGCACCACTCAGCCACTGGTGAACTCAGAACACGTCAGCATGAACAGGACCCCACTCTGTCTAGGGCCCATGGGGAGTGCCTGCTTGGCAGTTACAAAAGCCGCCTGCTGCTCAGGACCCCACTGGAAAACAATCTTTTTCCAGGAGGCCTAGTGTTGTTTTGTCATCAGATGGGGTATGTGCTGACACCAATACCCCAGGAGCCCCACAAAGTACTGTGCATCCTCTTTGGAGGTGCGGACCACAGCACCCAAGATCTTGCTCTTAGCTCAGTCTGGTATCTCCCACTGCCCAGAATTGCACTGTGTGCCTCCTGGGATCCTGTACAGCTTGGTGTTAACTACCTTGGTGGTCTGTGAGATCACCAAAGGCTCACATTTGCCCAATCCCACCAGTGCCTTGGCCTACACCATCCTGAAGGTAAAACAGCTCATACTTGTCTGCAGAGTTCTATCCCTCAACACATTCAAGCCCAGAACGCATTTATGGGAGGCCGCCACCAATGGCCATCTGCAAGTAACCTCCCAGGCGGGTTGAAGTAAACTCCCTAACATCTCTGTGGTAGCCCTGGGATTCCCCAACTAAAGCAGTTACCTGGAATGATGGTGTGCTCAATACCAGTTTCCACCACTGCCTTCTATCACTGTACGTTTCCTTTCCTCCAGTGACCTGCAATAGATACATAAGGCCTCAGGTCCCCGGCTGGAAAAGGTTGCTGTGTATATCCTCTGGGAGCCCTGATCCTAGTCCTAGATGAGTGGGGCAAGAAGGTGCCACCCACTGCCCAACCTCTGCTGGCACTGAAGGCCCACCAGTGTCTTTTGCAGAGCCTCTAGCGAGGAATATAGGGATGTGGAAGCATTGGAAAGGGTACAGAGGAGATTTACCAGGATGCTGCCTAGTTTAGAAAGTATGCATTATGATCAGAGATTAAGGGAGCTAGGGCTTTACTCTTTGGAGGGAAGGAGGATGAGAGGAGACATGATAGAGGTGTACAAGATAATAAGAGGAATAGATAGAGTGGATAGCCAGTGCCTCTTCCCCAGGGCACCACTGCTCAATACAAGAGGACATGGCTTTAAGGTAAGGGGTGGGAAGTTCAAGGGGGATATTAGAGGAAGGTTTTTTACTCAGAGAGTGATTGGTACGTGGAATGCGCTGCCTGAGTCAGTGGTGGAAGCAGACACACTAGTGAAGTTTAAGAGACTACTAGACAGGTATATGGAGGAATCTAAGGTGGGGCTTATATGGGAGGCAGGGTTTGAGGGTCGGCGCAACATTGTGGGCCGAAGGGCCTGTACTGTGCTGTACTATTCTATGTTCTATGTTCTATGAACCCTGAGGAGAATGCGAAGAAGAGTGCTCTGGCAAACAGGAGTACTTACCAGGGGAGGGCTTGGAAAATGACCTTTCTCCCTCAAAGGCCTGCTCACCACTCTTTCCCTGGCAGTGCTCCCTTCACATAGCATGTAGTATGGGAGCGGGAATGTTCCCTCAGAACCCCGGCTCTGAGCAATGCCAGAAACATTTCCTTATGGGTCAAGAGGGGGTCTTCAACCCACGGGCTGCTTGTCTAACTTGAACACTTGACTACAGCGACCTTTCCCCATGTACTCAAATCCCTCCAATAATCTGAAGAGACCCTCAGTCAATGGGGGCCCCAATAAAGGAAGCACACCTCCCTTTTAATGGTGAGCTGTTGCTTTAACAAGATAGTCCATTTAATAGGGACAATGAACCCATATACACTACCTCACTATTTTTTGCTCTATTTTTGCACTACTTATTTAATTCATTTTTCATCTATATTTCTTACTGTAATGCAATGTACTGCTGTGGCAAAACAGATTCACAACGTATGGCAGTGATACTAAAGCTGTTTCTGATTCTGATTCACCATGATCCTCTGGTGGGTGGTCACTGTTGTGATAGATCCCAGTGATCAGAGCCCACCGGCGAAGGGCTCTGGTCCCTTCCTCCAACGTGCTCCACCCCTTCGAAGACTTCATATCGGACAGTGAGAGATACCTCACCTTCACCGCTGCTACCACTCTTCCCCATAGTGATTCATCACCCGCGTGGGAAGCACTGGGCACGCTCAGGGTATTGTCAATAGCGTGGTGGGATAACAGTCCCTCCAGGACACCCATTTCTCTGTCGGATAAACTCACTCCAGCACCCTGCACATCCCAGATCGTCAGCAAGCTCGTGGGCAGAGGCTCCCCTGGGTTCTGCCTATACCTGTCTCCCAAATCCACCAGCTCCACTGAATTCTCTGGTAGTTGCCTTGGTGAGACCTGCTGTGTTTCCCGCCCCAGGTTCCCTCTCCTTCATGTTGTTCCTCTCTACCAGCCTCCTGCTGTTCCTCACTCTGTTCCATGGAGGCTGGAGGTGCTATGGGCCAATGGCCCCTCTGCTGGGTCTGGGAACTCGTGCCTCCTGTCTGGTCTGTACTGGTGCAGCAGCACGGGGAGAGGGCACAAGGTTAGAGGGGGTTCCCCGGGGATCTCTTTAAACTTCTTTTCCTCAACCTCACTATCTAGCCAAAAGTCCCCACCCCCATCCGTGTGTCAGGGCTCAGACCTGACAATCACCAGTTAGCCCTGCAGGCAGCCTCTAACTACTGCAACTTTACTAGCTGACAGGCCATCTCTGAAGGCCAGACAGAGGAGGGTGGGGGTGAGGGTGAACTGTTTGGGTCGGCTGTCAAGAGAAGAGCAGAGAGCTTCAGGCCCTATTGATGGGGAATAGAGGTGTGTGGTGCTGGACATCCCTGGTGAGGATGAGCTGATTAGGGCCAAGGGATTGAAAGGTGTTGAGGAGACTGGATTCTTCCCCCTTCCTTTCCAGTTCTGATGATATGTCTCAGCCCAAAACGTTACCTGTTTATTTATTTCCATAGATGTTACCCGACCTGCTGAGCTCCCCCAGCATTTTGAGGGTGTTGCGCTAGATTTCCAGAATCTGCAGAACCTCTTGGGTTTGTTCTTTAGTTAAGCTTGCCACTGCTGCTCAGCCCCTGCCTTCTGAAACTTGAACTGACGCTCCACCTCCAGCTCCTCAGGACCTCGATTAGCGATCTCTTCAATGCAAAAGGAATAATTAAGCAAACAGGAAGGCATAAACTTGGGTGCTTGTATTAGAATTAAATAGCTTTTCAACCATTGTTGTCATCTGACTTGGCATAAACTATTTTTGCTGGATGCTACCAGATGAAAAATAATTATCAAATCCCAATTTGTAAAGGAACTGTGATGATAAGAGTGTTATAGAAAATTAACCACAGTCAGTAATCCCACATCATTAGAATAAAGGAGAAATACTTAAATGCATTCAATATTCTTTCTAATTTATTCCGTTTTTGGGGTGTGGGTACTGCTGGAAAGGCCAGCAGTTATCTCTCATCCTGAACTGCATTTGACAAGGTGGTTGTTTCATATGGTAGGTGCTTTTCTCTTCACACTTCTAATTGTTTTTTGTCAGACTGCTCCTCCAGCTGGTGGCTGCATCGATGCCCGTGGCAAAGCCGTCTCAGATCTTGGTGAGGGTACATGTTTAAACCAGATCGAGGATGTCCTGGGTTGGGGCAGCACAGGGGAAAGCTGGGATTTGTCGGGTGCCCCATCGGTGTAGTGTTTGTGCTCTTTTGGCGTGTCAACTTCTGAGACTATTTGTGGCTGTCCAGTTTTTTTCTGGTAGCTAACTTACAGAGAAAGGTTGAACAAGTTAGGTCTTTATTCTTTGGAGCGTAGAAGGTTGACGGAGGACTTGATAGAGGTATTTAAAATTATGAGGGAGGTAGATAGAGTTGACGTGGATAGGCTTTTTCTATTGAGAGTAGGGAAGATTCAAACAAGAAGACATGAGCTGAGAGTTAGGTGGCAAACGTTTAGGGGTAACATGAGAGGGAATTTCTTTACAAAGAGAGTGGTGGCTGTGTGGAACGAGCTTCCAATAGAAATGGTAGAGGCAGGTTCAATATTGTCATTTAAAGTAAAATTGGATAGGTATATGGACAGGAAAGGAATGGAGGGTTATGGGCTGAGTGCAGATCGGTGGGACTAGGTGAGAGTAAGCGTTCGGCACAGACTAGATGGGCCAAGATGGCCTGTTTCGGTGTTGTAATTGTTATATGGTTATGGTTATAAAGCCCAGAAGGAGCGAGGTGGGGTTATCAATCAGATCTCCCCCAGGAGGGCATGTTAGTGTGCCAGTATAGGAGCCATTCAGTGTGCTCACCATAGGAGTCGAAGTTTTTCAAGTTGTGGAAAGGTTTTCAGGATTTGAGTCAGGAAGTTGAAGAGCGTTTTCGATGAGTTTACAAACTGGAATGTTGTTGGACATATTTTGGACACACTTGTAGTATTTGCTGAAGCTGCTCTTCTACGGACCTCCGGGGGTGCTGTTTCACTCATTGTTTGGAGCCATCGGACAGGTGAGGATTTTTGGGCTCCAGAGATTATTCTCATAGAAGTATGGAGCTGTTATTGATGATGTTTGTGGTGGTAATGAGCTGCTTTCTTGAACTACTGAGCTCACCCACAAACTTTCTGGGGAAAGAGAGTTTCAGGATTGACCCTACAGTAATGAAGTATCAATAGTATATTTTCAACTTGGGTCTGTGTGTGACTCAGAGAAGATCACACTGTTCCTGTTCCCATGTGTCTGCTGCTCTCATCCTTCTTGGCCATAGAAATGTCAGGGTAAGGACAAGGTATTAGAATAGCCTAGTTTTGCAGTGTATAATCGAAACTAGACCCAGCTGGTGGCGTAGTGGCATCAGTGCCAGAATTTGGGACGAAAGGTCCAGAGCTCGAATCCAGCCGGCTCTCCTGCATGCTTTCCATCCGTGCTGGGTTATGAGCTGGTGATCTCTTTGCAAACTCACCCAGCAGAAGGCAATGGCAAACCACTGCTGTAACTTGCCTCGTACGCGGTTCCCCACTACATCAGAGAGCTGTGGAGGGAAATCGTCCGCTAACTAGAGAAACTCCGAATGAGACCTACCTTAATCAAAACTAACAAAATTTATAATGGTGTACATAGTTATACAGTAGGGTACAAATAGTGTAGCTCTCCAAACCACACCAGTCTCTTCCACCTTGAAGTTTTCAACAAGATCAGGATCAAAAATTAATGACTTTATACAAATTACCTTTAACATGAAATTACACTTGGAAAGTACCTTAAAAATTAAATCGTCTTTGAAATAATCTTCCAACAAAAATTATTCTATCCTTTCCAAAAGTTCAAAAGTTACAATTAGCATCTAAATGAGCTCTGTATTGCTATTTGAAAAGTAAATAATGGTTTGCTGAGGACTGAGACTTAGAGTGTACAATTATCTTCTTAAACACCTGGGGTTTAAGAGACTGAAAGTGCTGAGAGAGACAAAATTTCAAACACTGCACAAATATTTCAGTGTCTTTTTTAAGCACACAGATGTGTGCTGTAGTAAGTGGATAGATCATATGACACCATCATACCTTACAAAACTCCTCCCTTTCTCAGATACCTTCTGAGGTTTTCACTTCGAGCCATTGTTGAGATCATCCAACGTAGTTTTCAATTCATGCTTTATCCTGGGCTTATTCCGTTTCAAAATGGACAAAAACAGGTACAAAACAATTTAGGCAACATCTGGAGTAGTGTGTCCAATCCTGATCACTGCACTTCAGGTAAGACGTGAAAGTCCTGGAACCAGTACAGGAAAAGTTGGGTGTAGGGATGAGGCCTCTCACCTGCAACATCAGATCAGACATGTTGGAGTTGTCTTCTTTGGAGAAAAGACAGTTGCGAGGAGATTTGGGAAGGGTATTGAAGATCATGGTGAATTTAGATTGGATGGATGGAAGGATGGAAGGAAATTAAACTGTTCCCATTAGTAGGTGGATCAAGGACCAAGAGATACAGACTGAACACTCTGGGAATAAGGTATCAAAGGAGATAAAGGAGAAACAAACTACTTCATCTGCTTTCTGCCCCTTTAATGAAAATGAAGCCTATCAGTGCCGTAACTTTAAGAAACTGGGAGAGAATAATTTCAGTCGACATGAGATTGAGGTTCAAAATGGACCAGGTCATGATCGTTCTACTTTATGGTAACACTTATATGTTTTATAACAATTCCGTGCATCAGAACATAAGCAACCAACTAATGGTTGCCTAATACCCCTTTCTCATTACTACCATCAGTGGTGATGTATAGGAGCCAGAAGGTTCACATCAATAATTTAGAAACAGCTTCTTCCTCTCCTGCATCAGATATCTGAATGGTCCATGAACTAATGGGCACTACTTTGTCATCCCCTTTGCCTACTATTAATTCAGTTTTCTAATTTATAGTAACTGGCTGTCTTTGCACTGAACTGCTGCTGCAAAACAGCAAATTTCATGTCACATAGGACAGTGATAATAAATCTGATGCTGATTCTTCATTGACATGTGTGACTCTTCTAATACCTGCACACAGTAATAGAAGTTCAGATACAGATGATGAAATATTATTGATAGAGGGATTAGTTAAGATGAGAGTTCTTTGTCCTTTAACAGTAAAGCAAGCCAGTTTGTCTCATTCCTGTCAATTCTATAATTCACCAGTCAAAGGCTTTCTGCTATGGAAGTCAGTTATATTCAATGCCTGTATAAAGTATTTAAAGTAAACTCCTGTCCACGAGTCTGAGTTCACTGAAGGCTGGAGGCTGAAGGCAGCCTGTCCTGAGTTTGGAGGACTATGTATGTGCGTGGGTGGGTGGGTATTACTGAGGAACAAGACGTCTTGTTTGCTGTTGTGGTTTTGTGGCTTGTTATGTTCCATTTTGTTGTGTTCTGTGTTGTTCTGTCAACCACGATGGGCAAGGTGTGCTGATGCTGGAGTATGTGGCAACACTTGCAGACAGCAGATTCTTGGGTGTGGTGGTTGTTCACACAAACAATGCATTTCACTGTATTTTTTGATGTACATGTGATAAATAAATCCAAAATTGTCAATGTCAGTGATGAGTTTCTGTAATTGAATGAATGTAATGGTTAAGAGTGAGTAAGTGTTTTGAAATCCATCCAATGAGCAACATTACAGAACCTTGTTATATTGTCATTCTATACTGCTATTGGGATTTGCTGACTACAGATCAAGGCAATCGCTTATCAAGGTCAAAGAGAAACTTTTGGCTGCAAAGCACTGTGCCAGGGATATGAGTGATACATTACTGACCTATTTGGCCAAGTGGATCAGCTGTCGGTCAGTATGAGAAGTTCAGAGCTACATACTGGATTGGTGGTGCTCATTTTAAGGTATAAACATGCAATAATTCTGTCATTATAACATTGGACTGGGAACATGATCAGTGTTAGTACACTAAGGATTGACAGGAATATGTTAACACATCAGACTTCAGAATTTAGCTTCCCTTGATTTTTATTTTGTAATCTTAGTCTTGACGAAGAATCAGTGAAGAGGTAAGAATATGTTTTCTATATTTTGCACCTGATATCAATAATAATAAAGCACAGCCAGCTCAGTTGTCAATAAAAGCTATATAAATGAGTGAGTTCCCATTTTTCTAGAGCAATGTGCCAAGTCAAGGAGAACATCCTCAATATTTCTTACATCATCCATCTAGTAGCTGTGAGGAGTGAGGATGATGAATTGGAAGAGATTTTGTACTAGTATTTCACATGGGAGAATGGCACGCACATCACTCAAAGATATTCTGTGTGGGATCCTTATAACTGACTTGATAGAACATAGAACATAGAAATCTACAGCACATTACAGGCCCTTCGACCCTCAAATGCTGTGCCAACCATGTAACCTACCCTAGAAACTGCCTAGAATTACCCTGCTGCATAGCCGTCTATTTTTAAAAGCTCCATGTACCTATTTAAGAGGCTCTTGAAAGATCCTATTGTATCTACCTCTACGACCTTTGCTGGCAATGCATTCCACACACCCAGCACTTCGTTTGTGTAAAACTTACTTCTGACATCCCCCTGTACCTACTTCCAAGCACCATAAAACTATGCCCCTTCGTGTTAGCCATTTCACCCCTGGGTAAAAGCTTCGGGCTAGATACACGATTAATGCCTCTCATCATCGTAAACACTTCTCTCAGGTCATGTCTCATCTTCCATCGCTCCAAGGAGAGAAGACCAAGTTCGCTGAACCTATTCTCATAAGGCACGCTCTCCAATCCAGGCAACGTCCTCGTAAATCTCCTCTGCACTCTCTCAATAGTATCCATACATTGTATCCTGGTTCCATACATATAAATGATCCTCAAAGTGAAAATCTCTTCCACAAAATGGTTAAATAGAAAATTTTGAGAACCGTGACAAAGTTTTGACAGGAAGGCATATTAAGGGATGGAGAGTGTACCCAGTGTAGACTTTATTTCCATATTTAGAGATACAGCATAGAACAGGCCCTCCCACCCAGTGAGGTGTATTACCCAGCAACCTGCCCATGTAACACAAGCCTAAGGCATGAAAAGTTAAATGACTAATTAACCCACTATGTTATTAATTCTTTTGGACTTTAAGTATTTAAGCAACATTGAAGAGTAGCTGGTTTGATTTTTTAAAATTTCACCATTGCCAAGCAAACACTTTGAAGTTTAAATCTAACTTATTTGATTAACATTGCTATGGACTTGTTACCAAGAAAAAACAACTCATCAGATATTCTTATGACCTCAGTAATAATATTGAGAGAGAAGACAGAGGAAAATGCAGATGTTGCAATCTGCAGCAAACAACAATCAATATTAAGAAGGTTTTTGAGGAAAGAAATCAAGATATACAGTAATATATTAAATCAAGCATTACAAAAAAAATAAGATGTTCCAGCAAAAATATAAGAACCAGTATTACGAATAGACTATGTAGTCCACTCAACTTGTTCCATCATCATTCAGTGAGATTATTGTTGACCTGAATTTATCCCAACCTCCACCTGCCCCCCCATAACTCTTGACTCCATTAAAAATGAAAAATATTATCTCAGCTTTAAATATATTCAGTGTTTGAGTCTTGAGTCTTCACTGGGTTGGAACTCTTAAGGTGCTCTGGGAGAAAAATAATCTTTGTCATCTCCATCTTAAATACACGATTTCTCATTCTGAAACATTCCTAAAATGGATTGTTGCCAGGATAAATATCCATCAATGTTTCACTTTCAGAACTGCTGTTTCAATTGACTCCAGGGCAGGAAATGATCCAAATATTCACATATCCTAAATGGACCACTTAAGTTGAAGTGATGCAATTTTCATCAACAGCAGAAAGCAGATAATTTAAAGATTTTCAATTCCATTAGTCTGAAAAGATCATTTGTGGCATAGTGCAAAAACATTATGTAGGAATATAATGAACAGATTCCATCTGGAGAAGATGCAATCAGTAAACTTCAGGTGTATATATATTCAAAGTTCAAAACAAAGTTATTAACTGACTACATACATGTCACCACATACAACCCTGAGATTCTTTTTTCTGTGGGCATATTTAGCAAATCTATAGGACAGTACCTGCAAACTCTAAATAAACCATGCAAATGCAGACAATAAGTAAATAGTAATAAATAATGAACATGAAATAACACGATAAAAAAGTCCTTAAGTGAGTGTAGTTATCCCCTTTTGTTCAAGAGACTGATGGTTGAGGGGTAGTATCTGTTCTTGAACCTGTGGTGCAAGTCCTGAAGGCACTTGTACGTTCTACCAGATAGCAGCCCTGACAAAAGAGCATGGCCTGGGTAGTGAGGATCTTTGATGACAGATGCTGCTTTTCTATGGCATCTTTTTATGTAAATATGTTTTATGTAATTAAGAAAATGGAGAAAATGTTTATAATCCCTAATTGAATGTCAAAAGTATTATCCCTAACTGAATGTCAGAAGTATTATCCCTAATTAGCTTGGAATCATTGGTAGACTTGCATATTTTATGACCTCTTATCTTACAGGTGACAGCAACAATGGGGCAGTTGAAATCTGAGAGACAAAAAGATCTAATTTCATTTCACTTATGGAAATCTGTCATTATTAAGAGTTGCTGCATTTGTACACATCTGGAAAATCAGAGATAGAAGAGTCTGCCAATGATAGAATGTGCAGCCGAGAGATAAACTGCTGGAGGAACTCAGCTGGTCAGACAGCATATGTGGAAGATAATTGACATTTCAGATCCAGCCATTAAATCAAGGCTGTGAGTGTAAAGGAGATAGACAGTGTAAAATAGTAGGCAGGAGGTGGGGAAGCAGAGGGTGAAAAGTGATAATTAAATCAAGGTGAAGAAGGGTCATAAGGAGATAAAGTGTGGGAGAGGAAGGGGTTGAGATCATAATAGAGTCTGGGAGGTAGAGCAAAGGCCTGCAGTTTGTGGAATCTAAGAAGAAAGGAATATGATGAGTAAAACCAAATAAATGAGAGGTGCTGGGCCAATGGGAACAGGGGTGGGGGGAGAATGAAATAAACGATTGCGTGCGTAGATGCAGAGAAATGTAGATCTAAAGATTTTAAGTCTGTCCACTTCAAATGTACCAGCAATATCAAAATGGCAAGAATAATGATCAGCTGAGAAGGAAATAGAGAAGCAATAAGGCATTGCTTCTGCTTTACTTATTAATGCTTTATAACTGCCTGTCATCATCCATCCATCTGGTTATTTTTGTCAAAATGTTTTATTGAGTTTTGTATCATATTATGCATCAGAAAGTATGCTGAAGCTTTTATTCATTAAAAGTGAACAAAAAATATTGTTGGCAGTGTTATTGTAAACATGCCTAATGAAATAGTGCCCAATTAACATCTCTGTTACTTTAATGTAGGCTTTAAATGATTTAGAATGAATCTATCAATAGCCAAATTAAAACAACTGAGTGCCAATTTAGCATGAGCGTTTTAAATATTTGTGTGAAAAATTTTCAACTTGCTACATCTATGTTTCAGCCTAAGAAAAATATCTGCTGTCATATTAGCCAGAAAATGTAAAGGAGGGTAAGAAAATAAAACAAGCACATCAACAACTATTTAATGGGTATTGGGGCTTCAATTTTAGGAATGCTGGGCAAGAGATCTTAAATAACATGACAAGCAAAAAATGACTGGCACTTTACACATTACATGAATCACTTTCACACTATCTAAAGATGACAACGAACACTCTCAACTGTTCAAAGTCAAATAAATTTATTGTCAAATGACATGTATGTCACCATATACTATCTTGACAAACAACCAATGTGCAAATTAAGACAAATTGTGCAAGTAAAAAAATTTAAAAAAACACTGAGAACATGAGATGTAGAGTCATTGAAAGTGAGTCTATATCTTATAAGATCAGTTCAGCACTGAGATGGCTGAAGTTATCCATGCTGGTTCAGGAGCCTGATGGTTGTAGGGTAGTAACTGCTCCTGAATCCGGTGGTGTGTGACCTCTGGCTTTTGTACCTCGTGCCTGGTGAAAAGTGAGAAGAGAGCATAGCCTGGATGGTGGGTGTCCTTGATGATGATGGATGCTGCTCTCTTGTGACAGCGGTCCTTGTAAATTTGCTCCATGGTGGGAGGATTGGGGTGTATCTACCACTTTCTGTAGATGTTTCCATTCCTGTTCATTCACTTATTGACATCTTAATCCAATTACCCAGTTTTGATGCTGATCCTCAAATAACCCTTCTTAACATGAAAACATAAGAACACATGAAATAGGAGCTGAAGGTCTGACCGGTCGAGCCAACTCCACCTGTGTGCCTCTTCCACAAAACCCTTAATTCCCAAACTATGAAAAAATCTATTTCTTTGTGTCTTAAGTAGATTGACTGAGGTAGGCTCTACTGGTTCTCTGAGTAAATAATTGCACAGATTAATTATCTTCTGGGGAAATCCATTTCTTCTTAATCTCCGTCCTAAATCTATTCCCCAAATCTTGAGGCTCGGTCCCCTAGTGCTAGTCTCAGCTATCAGTAGGACTAACTTTACTACCTCGGTCTCATCTATCCCTTTCATAATTTTATATGTTTCTGTAAGATCCCCTCTCATGCTTCTGAATTCCAATGAGTATAGTACCAGATGTCTCAATCTCTCCTCATAGGGTAACCCTCTTAACACCCAGAATCAAATTGGTGAAACACCTCTGCATAGCATTCAAAACCAGTATGTCTTTCCTCAAGCAACAAGATCAGACCTGCACACAGTTCTCCCGGTATGTCCTCACCAGTACCCTGTACAGCTGCAAAACAACCTCCTTGCTCTTAACTTCAATCGCTCTAGCAATTAACGTCAATATTTCATTTGTTTTCTTGATAGACTGTTAGACTGCACATTTTGAAATCTATGCACAAGCACTTCCAAGTCTCTCTGCACAACAGCATGCTGCAATTTTTCACTATCTATTAATCAGATGCTCTATTTTTCCTTCCAAATTAGATGACCTCGCATTTACTAACATTGTGTTCCATCTGTCAGATGCATGCCCTCTCACTTCACCTATCTATATCTCCACATACTCTGCACAATTTGCTCTTTTGCTTATTTTAGTGTCATAAGCAAACTTAGATATGCTACACACAGTCCCTTCTTCCAAATAGTTTAAATATACTCAGTGGCCACTTTATTAGGTACCTCTTGTACCCAATAAAGTGGCCACTGAGGCTATGTTCATGGTTTTCTGTTGCTGTAGCCCATCCACTTCAAGGCTTGGCATGTTGTCCATTCTGAGATGCTGATCTGCACGCCACTGTTGTAACACATGGTTATTTGAGCTACTGTTGCCTTCCAGTCAGTTTGAAGCAGTCTAGCCTGACCTTTCATTAACAAGGCGGTTTTGGCAACTGAACTGGTGCTCATTGGATGCTTTTTTTTGTTTTTCACACCATTCTCTGTAAACTCTAGAGAAAGTTGCATGTGAAAATCCCAGGAAATCAGTCGTCTCTCAGTTAATCGAACCACCATGACTAGCACCAGCAATCATTCCACAGACAAAGGCACTTGTATCATATTTCTTCCCCATCATGATGTTTGATCGGAACAATATTGAACCTCTTGACCAAGTTTGCATTCCCTTATGTACTGAGTTTTTGTCAAAATGATTGGCTGATTATGTATTTGCATTAACGAGGAGGTGTATCTAATAAAGAGTCCATTGAGTATATATCATGAACAGTTATGGACAAAGCATCGACCCCTACAGCACTCAACTCTCATTGATTACCAGTTAGAGAAACACCTATTTATCCCAACCCTTCGCTTTCTACTGATTAACCAATCCACTATCATTGCTAATACATTGCCCGTAAATCCATGCAACCTTATCTTGCATATGTCCTTTATGCCACACCTTACTGAACGCCTCTGGAAACCCAAATATACAACATTCATTTGTCCCCCTCTATTCACAATGCTTACTATATCTGCAAAGAAATCCAATCACTTTGTCAAATAGGACCTACCCTCATGAATCTAGAACCTGTCTGTGTCTGCCTAATGGAACACTTCTGCTGAGATACTGTATGTTCTTCCCTAATGACGGCTTCACAATTTTCCCGACTACAGATGATAACCTCACAGGCCTATTGTTACCTGCCTTTTGCCTACATTCTTTTTTAAAAAGGGGTGTGATGTTCACTGTCTTCCAATTCACTGGAGCCTGACTAGAGTCCAGAGAATTTTGGGAAATTATCACAAACACATCTACTATAACTTCTGCTATTTCCTCCAGTGTGCTGGGATACATTTGATCAGGACCAGGGGATTTGTCTACCTTTAGGCACACTATTTTGTTCATCTCTACCTCTTTTGTAACAGCTACCATATTGAAGTCTTCACCTCCTATCTCATCCATAATATCTTTCTTTGGCATGTTAGACATGTCCTTGACAATGAGGACTGGCACAAAATAGTTGATCAAGACCTTGGCCATTTCTACATTACTCAATATGTATTCTCCTTCCTACGGTCACTTGAGCTACCCTTTCCTGCTTTCTCTACGTAAATATAAAAAAAAAATTACTAACTGTTTTTGTATTTTGTGCTAGTTTCATTAACCATCTTTCCTTTGTTTATTATTTGCTTATTGTTTCTTTGTTGCTCTTTAAGGTTTCCCAGTCTTCTAGTTTCCCACTATTCTTGGTGACTGCATACATGAGCTTTCAATGTGATGACTTATTTTATTTCCTTAGTTATCCAAGGCTGATTCACCTCACCCTTACCATCTTGCATTTAACGGGAGTATACTTTTGCTGAGCACCATGAAAAATCTCTATGAAAGTCTTCCATGGTCCACCCATAGAGCCTGTGTTTCCAGTTTACATTAGCCAGCTTTTATCTCATCCTGTTGTAAACTCCCTTCTTTAGACATAACACACTGGTTTCATATTGGACTATACCGTCCTCCATTTGTATGAGAAATTCATTCATACTGAGAACACGCTTTCCAAGACGATCCCTATTTACAAGGTTATTAATTTTACCTATCTCACTGTACATCTAAGACAGCTTTTTTCCTTGTAGGTTTACTAACATGCTGTTCAAGAAAGCTATGGTGGATGCATTTTACGAAGTCCTCCTCCAGCATGTGTCAATCAACTTGATTCGCCCAAACTATGTTCAAGTTTAAAGTCCCCCATGACGCCTGCTGCTCCATTTGGGGTGCCACAGTAGCGTAGCAGTTAGTGCTACACTATTACAGCTTGGAGGGTCGGAATTTGCAGTTCAGTCCCACTGTCCTCTGCAAGGCGTCTCTGTACGTCCTCCCTGTGGAATGTGTGGGTTTTCTCTGAATCCTCTGGTTTCCTCCCACAGTCCAAAGGCACACTGGGTAGGTTAATTGGTCATTGTAAATTGTACTGTGAGTAGGTTAGTGTTACATGAGGGCTGTTTGGAGTTGCTGGGCAGTACAGCTCAAAGGGTTGGAAGCGCTTATTCTACTCTGTATCTCTAAATAAGTAGAAAGATAGATAGATAAATAATAAATCTTACATACTTGATTTATTGCCCCTGCCACTATAATGTCATTATTCTGTGGCCTACAGACCACTCCCACCAGTGTTTTCTTTTTCCCTGTCTATTCCTAATCTCTACCCAGATGTATTCCAGTCCTTAGTTTTTATATTGCCTCTCACTATATCCCTGATCTCATCCTACCCCATCTTCTCTACCTTCCTGCCTATCCTTCCATATTCCCTGATGTCCTTGGATATTTATTTTCCAGTCTTCTCTATCCTGCGACCACATTTCTGAAATGGCCTCTAAATCCTACCCCTTTGTACTGATTTGTGCCACAGGTTCACTGACCTATTTCAAATACTGTGGGTAATCAAATAAAGTGGCGCTATACTCATTGTTTTTTAGAATATAGTGTCCTTTGTGAGCTTTGTGTTTGACTTTCCTGTACTCTATTCTGACTTTGCTCTTTTCTAACTTTTGCATTATTCTCTGCATTGCTTCCCTCTATCTTCCTGCTTGGCTTTCCAATCCCCTACTGTATTAGTTTAAAACCTCCCCAACAGCATTAGCAAACATTCCCCCAAGACATTGATCCTGGTCCTACCCAGGTGTAGACCGTCAGGTTTGTACTGGTCTCACTTTCCCCAGAACTGATTCCAATGTCCCAAAAATCTAAAACCCTCCCTTCTGAACCAGTGTTCAAGCCACAAATTCATTCAAACAGTACTTCTATCACTACTCTGCAGAGTTATCAATCTTAAGATTATTATCTATGAAGTCCTGCCTTTCATTTTATCTCCAGGTTCACTGAATTTGGGTTTGTATGGCCTTCTCCAGCTTTTTTCTTATATTTTTGATACCCACATGCACCACGACAACTGACTGTTCATCATCCCCTCCTAGAATGACCTGCAGCTGCACCTGGGACACAACACAGCAAATGGGAGTCCTTTTCAACGCCAGTGAAGCTCCTAACTATTCCCCTTACCATGGAATCGCCTACCACTTCAGCTCTGCAACTTTTTCCTGCTCTCCTACGTAGCAAAGCAACTGATTATGCCATGATACAGACTACTGCTGCCTTCCTCTGATAAGGCATCTCCCCCAACAATATCCAAAAGCAGTCTAACTATTTTGGAGGGAGACAAAAAACTGTTATCCAACTTTTTGCTGTTATCTAGACTCAGTATAAGAGAGGGTGTTTATTTTTCATGTTTAGCCAGTATAGTAAGGAAGTACTTTCTGACCTCTTCTCAAATTATCGTGTTACATAGCATGCAGAGGAAATTTCATTCCTGTTTCAACCATGTGGAATTGTTTCCATCTTAATTAGATCAGCAAGCATACTTCTGAACTCGCACGAATCCAGGGACTTTTGGGGCAACTTCAAAATTGCATCAGGAGTTAAGTGAAGTCTATTGCAAGCTTAGATACAGAACTGCATTCAACAATCTTGTTTCATTGGGTGATGATTGTCTACTACTACTACGTCGACTCAGGCCTAGGGGGCCAGCGTCGGGCACGATGACGGACTCTCCACTTCTCCCTCTCTGTCATCAGTGTGTTCAGTTCATCTACATTAGCTGCGCCGCTGTCTTCTAGGAGCGTGTTGACCATAGTGTTGGGGAGGACTTCCGGTAGCGCTCATGGAGTGAAGTCGCGTTCTTGACTCGCTCCATTACCTCTGAGTTTTTTTTTCTCTATGGTCAGCTATACTTTAATTAACCATTAAGGCATCAATTTTTACAATACTTTGAATTAAACTGAATTCTCTGACAATTGGATGATACTTAGATCTGCTATGTCTAAGAACGGGAAAAACGGCAAGGATGGTAAACCTCCGGCTAAACCGAAAGCTACGGATCTCCCTCCGACTGAATCACCGGTGACTTTGAAAGCGATATCGGAGTTAATTCAGAGGGAAATTTCAACCTCTGTTAGGGAGATGATTCGTTCGGAAATTGCAGGCTTTGTTAAAGACCTGATTCATGCGGAAATCTCAACTAATTTCCAGAAAATTGCCGATTTAATTGATAAGATGCAAACATGTATTGCGGAACATCAGTCGGCTATATCTGATCTTCAAAAATTCGCGCAACAAAGTGAGCTTAAGATGGGGAAAATCGAAGAAACAATTAATGTAATGAAGAAGAAACTTGACTTTTTGACTTTTAAAAACTCTGACTTGGAATCTAGAATGCGACGGCAGAATTTACGAATGATCGGCGTGAGAGAAGCCGTTGAAGCTAACAACCCCATGAAATATTTCTCTCAACTTTTAAAAGATGCATTCCCTACTGTATTTCCTGACCAACCACCGCTACTGGATCGTGTTCACAGAATCCCATCATACTCGTCTAGGTCAGATAGACCTAGGCATGTTATTTTACGTTTTCATTACTTTCAAGACAAGGAGAGACTGTTTCGATTTGCTCGATCTAAAGGTTTCATTGATTTTTCGGATCTTAAGTTCCGATTCGTGGAAGATTTCAGTAAACCAATCTGGGACCAACGGGTCCGTTACAGATCCGTGATGTCGGAATTCTATAAGATGGATTTAAGACCAGCGCTGCTGTACCCTGCACGTCTAAGGATTCGCATGTTAGATGGAGCCCTTCGTTTTTTTGATTCTCCATCGGATGCCCAGAGTTATCTGGATCAACTTTCATCTTCAACATCTTAATTGCCTTTTTTTTTAATTTTCTCCGTTGATCGGAGGCTGTGAATTGGTTGGTTTTAACTTTTTCGTGCCCTATTTGGGCAGAAAAGTTTACTTTTGATTTCTTAATATGGCTGCTAAACTTTCTTTTTAACTGCGTCATTTCTTTCTTTTCCCAGGGGATTCTGGGTGGTTACTTCCCTTTTGTCATCTTACGTATTTCCTGTGCGGCCTTAAATTTTGTAGTTTTTTTTTAAATTTTATTCTGTTTTGCTTTTTATAATC
Source organism: Mobula hypostoma (assembly GCF_963921235.1). Classification (NCBI taxonomy): domain Eukaryota; kingdom Metazoa; phylum Chordata; class Chondrichthyes; order Myliobatiformes; family Myliobatidae; genus Mobula; species Mobula hypostoma. The sequence continues at coordinate 26,450,220 of NC_086111.1, read as the reverse complement.
ACTTTATGTTAATAATCCTATTTTTTTTTGTTGCTGTGTCTATTCATGAGTTTGAGGTTTATTGTGGTTTTTTTTAATATATATTTTCCGGCTTTTGTTCTGTTCTGTGTGTATTCTAATTGAGCTAACTTTTTTTTACTTTTTTTTTACTGTTTTACAATTAGCTGATCCTTTTCATATTTATACCTTTTTTTTAGGGAGCGTATACCGGAAGTCATGGGGGTAGTTTTAGCGCTTGCTTCTTTCTGGCGGGTCTGCTTTAGATTTTGCCTTGGGGTCTTGGGGTGGGGGGGGGTGGGAGGGGCTTCACGTTTTAGTTTGTTTTTCTTTGGGCTATATACATTATTGAAGTACTGGTTGCGTCCTTTTCCCCGGTATCTTTTGTATGTTCTGTTTCCTCTCCGGGTTTGTGGGTCGCGCCTATTGTCAATCCTCCTTGTTGTGGGTTGACTTTAGGATTTATGGAGTCTATTATTAATTTTGTCTCCTGGAATACTAATGGTCTTAATCATCCTATTAAAAGAAAAAAAGTTTTTAAAGTGTTCCGGAGACTTAAAGCACAAATTTTATTTTTACAAGAGACCCATGTACGGAGGGGGGACAGACTACGTTTTTTCAAATTCTGGAAGGGTCAACAATTTCATTCGAACTCCAATGCTAAGATTCGAGGCGTCTCTATTTTTATAGATTCCTCAGTTACTTTTATACAACAGGATATTATCTCTGATCCGAATGGTAGATTTTTATTGGTTAGTGGTTTACTATTTAATAAAAAAGTAGTTTTGGTTAATGTTTATGCTCCTAATATGGATTGTCCGGAATTTTATAAATCACTGTTTGATCAGTTTCCGAATTTGAACGAGTTTTCATTGATTTGGGGTGGAGATCTTAATACCTGTTTATCTCCAGCTTTGGACCGTTCGGCTCCTTTACGGACTTTACCTAATAAATCTGCAAATTTGATTAATTTTTTTCTTTCTGATTCTGGGTCGACGGACATTTGGCGTTTTCTGCATCCTCAGGAAAAAGATTTTTCCTTTTTTTCACATGTTCATCATTCCTATTCAAGAATTGATTATTTTTTTATTGATTCTCGTCTCATTCCTTCAGTGATTAAATGTGATTATGATTCTATAACCATTTCGGATCATGCTCCACTTAAGCTTTCTATTAAAATTATGGCCAATATACCAAACAATAGACAATGGCGTTTTAATTCGCTGTTGCTTCAGGACTCGGACTTTGTTAATTTTATGAATGAACAGATTGAGCTTTTTTTTACAATTAACCATACAGAAGATATTTCGGTTAACACTCTTTGGGACACTTTTAAAGCCTATATTCGGGGTCAGATTATTTCGTATTCCGTTGCTTTGAGGAAGAAACAGAAGCAGGAGGAGATGGCAATTGTGGACAAGATTAAAGAAATTGATAAGAAATATGTTATGGCTCCTTCTGAGGAGCTATACAAACAAAGAACTGAACTTCAAATGGAACACAGTTTACTACTCTCGTCCTCGATTGTAAACCAATTAAAGAAAACAAGAAGTGATTTTTATGTTCATAGTGATAAAATTGGCAAGCTGCTGGCTAATCAATTGAAATCTAATTATGTTAAATCTCAAATCAATCAGATTTATAACCAAAATGATTGATTGATATTGGATCATGTGGGGATTAATCAAACCTTTTGTGATTTTTATTCTTCTTTATATCAATCAGAGTCTCCTCGAGATTCTAAATATATGAATGATTTTTTAGATAAGTTAGACTTCCCTCAGATTTCACAGGATATGTCTTCTTTATTAGATACTTCCATTACAATGGATGAGATTAAGAATGTTATTTTTTCTATGAATCTGGGGAAAGCTCCTGGCCCTGATGGGTTTACCGTTGAATTTTATAAATGTTTTGCTTCTTTATTGATTCCTTGGCTCTATAAGGTTTTTGAGGCTTCTTTGAAACTTGGTAAACTTCCGGAATCTTTTAATAGAGCATCAATTTCTTTAATACTAAAGAAGGATAAAGACCCTGCTCAATGTGCATCTTATAGACCAATATCTTTATTAAATGTTGATTCTAAAGTTTTTTCTAAGTTATTAGCAAATAGACTAGAAAAAGTACTTCCTTCTATTATTTCGGAAGACCAAACGGGTTTTATTAAAGGTCGTTACTCTTTTTATAATATTCGTACATTGTTAAATATCGTTTATACTCCCTCACAAAATGTTCCTGAGTGTGTTATTTCTTTAGATGCCGAGAAAGCTTTTGATAGAGTAGAATGGCCTTATTTATTTAAGGTGCTTGAAATGTTTAATTTTAGCTTGAAATTTATATCCTGGATTAAACTGTTATATCACTCCCCTGTAGCCTCGGTTCGTACTAACTCTTTAAACTCACCTTTTTTTCCTCTCTTTCGTGGTACTCGACAAGGCTGTCCTCTTAGTCCCCTATTATTTGATATTGCATTAGAACCTCTTGCAATTGCTATTCGAGAATCTTCAAATATTACTGGGATAACTCGGGGATTAAAGTCCCATAAATTATCACTCTATGCTGATGATTTACTTTTATATATTTCTAATCCTGAGAGATCTATTCCTGCTGTTTTAGAGTTATTAGCACAATTTGGTCTTTTCTCAGGTTATAAATTAAATCTTAGTAAGAGTGAACTTTTTCCGATTAATAAACATCTTCCCTTATATTATAAATTTCCATTTAAATTGATTAATAATTACCTTTCATATCTTGGGATTAAAATTACTTGTAAACATAAAGATTTATTTAAGACTAACTTTTTACCATTAATAGACCATATTACTCAACTTTCATCTAAATGGTTTCCCTTATATTTAACTTTGATTGGTCGTATTAATGCAGTTAAGATGTTTTTTTTGCCAAAATTTTTATATGTGTTTCAGGCATTACCAATTTTCGTTCCTAAATCTTTTTTTGATAAAGTCGACTCTAAAATTTCTTCATTTATTTGGTAGAATAAGAATCCGAGACTGGGTAAAATACATTTACAGAAAGCTAAGAGAGATGGAGGTTTAGCATTACCTAACTTTAGATTTTATTATTGGGCTATTAATATTCGACATATGAAATTTTGGTTACTTGACCGGGACATACTATCTATTCCTAAATGGGTAGCATTGGAATTACAATCTGTTCAGGGTTATACACTTGGTTCTATTTTAGGTTCATCTCTTCCTTTTGATTCGAAACGCCTTAAGCAGGTCTCTAACCCGATCGTTAAATATGCTTTGCGTATTTGGTTTCAATTCAGAAAATTTTTTGATCTTAATCAATTCGGGTTAGTGATTTCTATTTTAGGTAACATATTTTTCCTCCCTCTTTTACGGATCGCGCTTTTCAAACTTGGAAGACTAAGGGTATTTTACGGTTTTTGGATTTATTTTTAGATGGTTCCCTTATGTCTTTTGAACAATTATCTAATAAATATAACTTATCAAGAATACATTTTTTTAGATATTTACAAGTTAGAAATTTCCTAAGTACTATACTTTCTTCCTTTCCAATGCTTCCTCCTATATATATTTTAGATTCGATAATTAACCTTAATCCATGTCAGAAAGGTGCATCGGCTATGATTTATAATATTATTATGAAACTTAGGAAAGCTCCATTTGATAAGATTAGGGTAGATTGGGAACAGGAATTGGGGCTTACCATTTCTGTGGATGATTGGGGGCAGATTTTACAATTAGTTAATACTTCCTCTATTTGTGCTAAACATTCCCTAATTCAATTTAAAGTGGTTCATAGAGCACATATGTCCAAAGATAAGTTAGCGCGTTTTTACACGCATATTAATCCTTTCTGTGATAGATGTTCGGGGCAGATAGCCTCTTTAACTCATATGTTTTGGTCTTGCCCTACTTTGGAAACTTTTTGGAGAGATATTTTCAATATTATTTCTAAGGTATTAAATATAGATATCTCTCCTCACCCTATTACTGCTATCTTTGGACTACCTAAAATTTCTAGTAATCTTTCCCCTTCAGCCCGTAGAATGATTGCATTTCTTACTTTGATGGCGAAAAGATGTATTTTACAACATTGGAAAGAGCTTAATGCTCCAACTACCTTTTTTTGGTTTTCTCAGACGATTTTATGTTTGAATCTGGAGAAAATTAGAAGTAACCTTTATGATTCTTCATTTAAATTTGAACAGATTTGGGGACCTTTTATTCGATATTTTCATTTAATGTAATATTTACCCTTCTTGTTTTTTTTTCACTGTTTTAATGGAGGTCGGGATTGAGGACGTGATTTTAAGTTTAACTCTGTTTGGTTTCAAGTTAGCCCATTGCTTTGCTTTGCTTTTAGTTAGTTGCACGGTGGGTTTTTTTTGGGGTTTTTTTTTTCTTTTTTTCCATTGATATATATAAAATCTAGTATACTATTATGTTATCTTGGTTTCTTATGCTTAAATTACATTGTTTGTAGTATTTTCTTTTTGGTATTGTTATCTTTTGGAATTTTATTATACTTTAACATTGTATTAATGTTTATATGGCTTACCTTCTTTGTATACTTACTCAATAAAAAGATTTAAAAAGAAAAAGAAAAGAAAGAAAGACCATAGTGTTGGGAGCACGCCCAGGGTTCATCCTCCCATGCTTGGGCTCCCATATGATGACTAGGCTGGCAGGTAGCTCGTGGTGGCATAGACAGTTCCCCGCTAGTTGTAGTCTTCTCGCCTTGATTTTAGTGGAGAGCATCGGTAGGTTGTTATAGAGCTCAATGTTCGTCATGTGCTGTTGCCAACTCACGTCAAGAGCCATCCGGAGCATTCGTGTATAGCAACCATCTAGAGACTTTCACATCATCTTGGTGAGTGTCCACGTCTCGCATCCATACGTGAGAATGGACTCTATGACTGCTATGAAAATCCTCTTTTTAAGCCCTCTGGTCAGGTTAGACTTCCAGATTTCCTTCATGTTGTTCATAGCCCTCCACACCAGCGCCTTCCGTATCTTTATGTCCTTCTCCGAACTCATCATGATGATTGTCCATCAACAGTAACTTAGCATTGTTAGTGAAAGGATTACCTTTGAAAAGCACTTTTCTTAAACTTCTTTTTCATTAAATTACTTTAAATCTCCAAGAATGATTTTTTTTTAAAAATCAGACATAACACTATTTTTCAACCAGTAGGATGGGCATAAACTCTGCACCTGTGTTGGTTAATGTTTCACTTTTTGTTGCCTTTGGTTCTGACGTATTTCAATCCTATTTCATGCTTTACTTCCCATGCAATATTAGTCCACATCTACCTGTCATCCTTCAGCCTTTGCCCTCTGACACAGGTATACAATAAGCCTTTTCAAGAGCATCTTCCAGACTCATAAGAGACATTAGACATAAGACATGGGAGCAGAGTTAGGCCATTTGGTCCATTGCATCTGCTCCACCATTTGATCATAGCTGATTTATTTGTCCCTCACAAACCCGCTATTTGTCCTTCACAAACCCGTTTTCTCCCTGTAACCTTTGGTAAATTATGAACCAAGCAAACATTGTTTCAAATACACCTGATAACTTGGCCTCCATGGCCATCTGTGGCAATGATTTCCAGCTGTCCAATCTCTGACTTAAGAAATTCTGTTCTCTCGGGGCATCTTTTAACTCTGATGCTGTGTCCTCTGGTCCTAGGCTCTCCTACTGTTGGATACATCCTCTCTATGTCCATTCTAACTAGGCTTTTCAAAATTCAGTAAGTTTCAATAAGATCCCCACTCTATCTTCACCAAGTACAGGCTGAGAGTGATCAAATGCTCCTCATACGTTTGCACCTCCATTGCCAAAATCATTCTCATGAACCTGCCCTAACCCCTCTCCAAGCCACCATATCTTTCCTTGGCTATGGGCCAAAAACTGCTCAAGGCACTCAAAAAATAACCTGACAAGAGCTTTATAAAGATTCAGTGTTGCATCCTTGCTTTTATATTCCAGTTCTCTCTAAGTGCATGCCAACATTGTCTTTGCCTTCCTTACTACAGGACAATTTACAAAGACCTATTAATCTACTAATCCTTGGACTGTGGGTGGAAATCAGAGTACCTGGAGGAAACCCATGGGAGCACAGGAAGAACATACAGACTTTCTTACAGAGGATGCTAGAACTGAACTCCAAACTCTGATGCCCTGAGCTGTAATAGCATTTCAATGACTGCTACACTACCATGGTGCCTATCTATGTATCTTTCTATCTTTATGACACCTGGAAACCTGGCCACAATACCATCAATTCCATCACCTGGATCATTAACATATAACAAGAAAAGTGGCAGACACAACACCAACCTCTGAGAATCTATACCATTCACTGGCAACCAAATAGAGAAGGCTCCCCTTATTTCCACTCTTTGTCCTCTGCTAGCTGCCCAAGACATCAGCTGTTTATTCCTCTGCATAGATGTTGCCTTATCTGTTGAGGTACTTCATAATTTTGTGTGTAATGCTCTGGATTTTCAGCTTTGCAGAATTGCTTGTGTTTCTGTTCATGCTAATACTTCTTCTGAGATAGCATAGGTTACAAAGGTACAGGAGTCTTAGGGCACACGCCACCAGGATCAGGAACAGCTATTACTCCTCAAGCATCAGGCTCTTGAACCAGAGGGGATAACTTCACTCAACTTCACTCACCCATTACTGAACTGTTTCCGCAACCTATGGACTCATTTTCAAGGTCTCGTCATCTCATGTTCTTGATATTTATTGCTTGTTTATTTATTTATTCTTTTATTATTGTTATTGGCATTTATTTATTCTCAGCTCATGCTGGTGAAACCTGAAGTATGATCATAGCCAAGCACATTCACTTCTAAATGGTTAGGAACTTACAGATTATTCTAGTGGTGTTTAGTATTGTGGCTTTCTGAAGATTTACATAGATATCGGTGTGTAGCCCTAACTGCTTAATGATATTGTGTTGTGCCTTTGGGATGACACCAGTTGTAGATATTACTATGAGGACAATGTATACTCTGTTCATGTTCCAAAGTTTTTCAATTTCCTTTTTTAATTCAGTATATTTCTGGTGTTTTTCATTTACTAATTTCTGTAAGTTAAGTATGCTTGGAATGGCTATATCTATTAAGTAAGTTGTTCTTGCTTGTTTATCCTGTATTATTATATCCGGCTGGTTATTGTCGATTGTCCTTTCTGTACTAATAGATCAGTATACTATAATTTTTGATATTCTAATGTTAAAACTGGATCAAGCTTGTATTTATAATGATTTCTTTTATGAGTTTGTATTTTAAAGCAAGATTTAGATGAATAATGTTTGCCACTTGAACGTGCCGGTGTAAGTAATCAGATTGTGTTAAACTGCAACAGGATTCTGTAATGTGTGTATTTTTTCCGATGTGCCTTAGAATTTTTCTACATTTATCATCTTGAATTTGTTTGTTTTTTTATTATGTATCTTTTATAATTTTTTGAGTTAACTATATGGTCCTTTATTGCCACAAGGTACCCTTTGTCACTGTAAAGTGGTCTCCTTGTCAACATCTAGTCTGCTCAGATCATGGGGATGTCTTCCAACGGGGGTCGTGCTCTTCTATTGGTTAAATTTTTCTTCTATAGTGATAATTTCTTCATTTTCCTGGTTTGTGCTCTCATTTAAGTTTACTGGTGTATACTTTTTTATCAGAGTTACATGTTCTCACATGGAGTGCTGAATCCTGTTTTCGTTGATGAAGGTATATCCTTAGAAGTTTTATCTGACTGTTGTGCAGGTTTTTAATGTTTGTTATTCCTCTTCTCCTTTCTGTTCCAGGTAGTATTAATTCCAAGTGCATGCACATGTACATAATACTTTCTGAAATTTGTCATTTCAGTTCTTACTTTTCTTTGGAAATTTTCCAGATTGCTTTCAGACCAAGATATTATGCCAAAGGAATATGTTAATATAGGTATAGTGAAAGTGCTATTCTAGCAAAATAATAATAATAACTATTATTATTATTAAAAGCTCTTTTTTGTATTTCCATAGTTTGTTGTCATTTGCACATTAGATCTAATGTGTTTCTTGACAGTAAAATCTTACCAACTACTGCATTCAGGCTGACCAGCCTCTAATTTCTTGTCAGTCACGCGGAGCACCATGCACCAACTGTACTTGGGGATCTGCCTAAGCTCGACAGAGGGGGCCTGGCCGGCAAGCTGGTGAGATTTGGAGACAAAGATCTCTGCCCAGCTGGGGCACTGGTTGGGCCTCCTTCTTGTGATCTCATACCGGAGAGGGTTTTACTTATCAATTAGCTTAGTAGTCACCAATCTTTTTAAGCCCAAGATCCCCTACCTTGACCTCAGTGAAAGGCAAGATCTACCTACTAAATCGTTTAGAGAAAAAACAGCTCAGATTGTACTTGCAATTTGAAACCTTTTATTCGAGCGAATTGTATTTGAATTTCACAAGATACTTTTGTCAAACTTTCAAGTTAATTCAAACAAGAAAACACTGTAACCAACATATCAAACAGGCCATAGCTGTCTTTCTTTAAGAATATTACAATACTTCACACCTTTATTTCTAAGTTTCATTATTTAAATTTATTTCAACACGAAAAATAAAAATTGACTGTTGCACTCAGTGTGATGACTGGGGCTAAATACTTTCTGCTAGTTTCCTGAAATTTGGCTCATAACTACAGACAGCCAGTCTGAGACAGTCTGTGAGGTGTAGGGTTGCCAACTGTCCCGTATTTCCCCCGCTAAGGTAGAGCGTTCCTATGAAACCTTTTGTGCCGAAATGCTTTACGCTGAAGCAGCAATTACCGTTAATTTATATGGAAAAAATTTTTGAGCGTTCCCAGACCAAAAAAAACCTACCAAATCATATTAAATAACACATAAAACCTAAAATAAGACTAACATATAGTAAAAGCAGGAATAATATGATAAATACACAGCCTATATAAAGCAGAAATAATGAAGATTAAGCCAAAACCGAAAAAATCGATGCGTTCGTACATGTGCACACGGGTGCCTGCGCAAGGCTTCATGGTCATGGTAGTCTTTCTCGGGGTAAACACAAATGTCCCGGGATTTGGCTGCTACTTTTGTCCCTTATTTGGGAGTGAGAAAGTTGGCAACCCTAGTGAGGTGTCTGTCAGTAAGTCAGCTCCTGTACTTAGATTAAATGCAATTTCACATAGAAAAGTTAACCCGAAGTAGGCACTGACTTTTAGTGGTATAAAACCAACGCGCACACCGCACATTGCTCGGCCCCATCACTAGTAATTGCCACCAGTTTATGAATGGGGATGTCATTTTCACAGACATTTTTGTAATTAAAGGAAAGAACGAGAGGTGAGGATATTTACAATGATTTTTAAAAATGAGTGAGGAAGTCCTCCTTTGTTGTAAAATCCTGGGAAGCCATTCTGACAAATACAACAAGCTGAGCTGTTTGCATTACATCCAGGGATTCATCGAACTGTAGTGAAAAATATCCACGTCCTCTGACAGTGACTCTACCCTCCCTGTCACTGTTGCAGGGCCAAGCGGTGTATTATGTATTGCAGTTGTGATGCCGTTATTGTTTTTAAAATCATTAAAACAGTCTCTGCGGTAGTGACCATTGCTTCCTTGAATAAATCACCATCTGTAAAAGGCTTCTTGTGTTTAGCCAAAAGGTGACTTACACGAAATGATGCTTCAATAGCAGCCTTATTTTGAGCAGCATGTTTTGTGGAAAATGATTGCTGGGCCTTCAACCCCGATTTCAGCTCAACTTTCCAGGCACGAATTGCGCTCTTTGGGGGGTAGGTGTCTTTAAATTCCTGGTGTTTGGTGTTGCCGTGCCGCTCCAGATTCCCTCTTTTAGTCAGTGCTTGTGTTTGGTGGCACAACATACATACACACTTGTCTTTCACCAAGGTAAACAGAAATCCCTCTTCCTATTCTGGATGGAATTTGTATGTTTTCGCCTTCTTTTGTGGAGCCTCCGCCATGCTATCAGGATATCACGAGCGAGTGCCGATTGCGTCGCCTCTGATCTGGGCCAACATTTACATGCTGGGCGGCACCTAATTAATTAGCTTGTTTATTTTGGCTTTTTTTCTTAAAGATGTGCTGTGTGCATCCCGACTACCGCTGCACCCCTGCATGCTTTGCAGCCCGGATGTTGGGGACACTGCCGTATATTGATGTTTGCGACAGTCACTACTCTTATCTAATCTGATTGGTCACTTTGACGCAGCACAGGCTATGCTGAAAACGCGGTGCATGGTGGGGGAACTACACACATGCGCACTGGGCAGAAAGAACGGAACTAAACCCCCCCAACCCGGAAACAATCTCTCTTTACAAACAGCTTTTTAGTGAAGATATTGCTATATTACCATTATCCTAATTAGTATTACTTACTTTTATAATGCTCACATGACAACAGTATTTGTGTATTTATTTTTGATTTTTCTTCGGGATCTGCTGGGAAAGTCTCAAAGATCAACCGGTCGATCGCGATTGCCGGGTTGGCGACCCCTCAATTAGCTGGACAACTCCATGCTGTGGTTCCACCCATGGCATTTGTGTCCTGGACCCAAAGAAGCTGGTGGACTTCTTCCGGGGCAACAGGAGGCATTAGGTCTCTGCAGTGGTCCTGAGTCTTCCGATCACGAAGGGCGGTCGGTCATTGGTGTGCGTGTTCACCCAGCTGGCAGCTCACCGCCTCAGGACGCTGCATATTGACCAGCGCCCGAGATGGCACACGCTGGCGATGCACTTTCTCCGCCAGGGACGCTGCCTGCAGGAGGACACCCGGAACCTGGCAGACAGCATCAGCTGTGCTGCTCTGAGGGAACTATTCTGCTTCTTTCGGGAACTGTGGAGGGAATGGGGGTCTGACTTCACCGGGGCAGGGTTCTCCTGCACCATTGGGGAACAGCACTCTGGCTGCTGGGGGGATTCGTCCCAATCCTAGTATGGTGGGTGTTGGGGAGGGCACGGGGTAGTGGCAGGGTTCCGGCTCCGCCACCACCTGATGTGCTCTTTGGACCCGGGCCTCGGGAGACCACTCTAACGGAGATGCCCACTGTGCCGTTTTGTGATGCTCCAAAGTGTTTCTTGCACACCTTTTACTTCCTTGCCTTCGTCTGACGACCGGATTCGCCTTGGCGATCCGTGTTACCATCTGGCAGCAGAGGAGGTCCCCAGTGGAGGTCTCTTTACACAGGGGTGCTTCTCTTGTACATTGGGGACCTGGGGTGGAAAGTGTTGCACCAGGCAGTCCCGTATAACAGATTCCTCAGCAGGTTCACTGACACTGACACCCCATCCGCCTGTCCATACTGTGGGTGGGAGGAGTCAGAGTACCACGCGTACACGGAATGCGAGAGATTGCAGACACTCTTTGAGCTTCTCAGGGGGCTGCTGCTGAGGTTCTGGCTGCACTTTAGTCCCACGTTCCTCATCTACGGGCACCCAGTTCAGAAAGGGGTGGGGCGTGAGGAGGATCTCCTGGTGGGCTTGGTCCTGGGCCTGGCCAAGATGGCCATTCACGGGTCTAAATGGCGGAAGGTGGAGGGCACTGCCTGGGCCGAATGCCTGCCCCTTTTCCGAGGTTATGTTTGTGCCCAGCTGTCCTTGGTGAGGGAGCATGCAGTCACGACGGCCACAGTGGGGGACTTCCATGAGCGGTGGGCCCCCCAGCGTATTGACTATTTTATAGTCGATAGTAACCACATTTTAATCTGAGTATACTTACTGTCTTGTACATATTGACTGTACCTTATGTATATGTGTTGTAAATAAACTTCTATAGTTTTGTAAAAAAGAAACAGCTGACCGTGGTCCTGAAATTAGTTGGTCAGATAGGAGGGAAGTTAAAGTCAGTGGAGGCTGGGTTGTCAGAAGTGGCTCATACAATGCAACAACTACTGTCAGAGTGGTAAGCCCAGTCCAAACTGATGCTCGTTGGTCAGATGGAGGAGAAGTTAAAGTCAATAGAAACTGCAATGGCAGAGATATCTCACACGGTATGGAAACTATTTCTGCATGGCAATACCAGTCCATGCAGGAAGAACAGTTGTCAGCAGTCATAGCAACTGTTCAGCAGCTCAGAACAGCCAGCCAGAATCAGGTGGCAGCCATTACTGCTCTTGCTGCCTCTATCCAGCAGCCACCTGGCAGGACAGTCCCATTCCTAGCATTAACACCTCCAATACCCTCCTCTATAGCAGTCTCAACAGCCTCAGGCACTATTGCCCCAATGCCCTTGGCAGCTTCAGGCCTCAACCAAGTATTTCTCCACCAGCCAGATACTCTGGTGATTCTGATGGCTGCAGGAACTTTACTGTCCAGTGTGAGGTGACTTTCAAAGCCCAGCCAGGACAGTTCAGTGGTAATGCATGTAAACTGCCCTCAATGGTGGATCTCTGAGACAGACCTCAACTTAGTCTGTTCAAAGCTCTATGAGAGCAAGTTTCTCCTGCAGCCCAGCCTTTCCTGCAATTTGCAGACAATTTCAAAGGAGTCTTTGTTTTTCCAGTATGGGGTCAGGAGGCTGTCCACTGACTGTTGGACTTGCGCCAAGGGAAAGAGACAGTGAGGGACTTTGCAGTTAAGTTCTTGCAGTTGAGACAGGACGGAATGAGAGATTCCTCATCCTTGCCTTCCAGCATATGCTGAGCGCAGGGGTCCAGCATGAGATCACGGTGTGTGATGAGCAGGACAGCCTGGATGACCTGATAAATCAGACCATTCGAATAGAGAACCAGGCAACTGAGTGGTACAGAGAGAGAAGGCCCCAAGCCTCCTACTCTCTAGGTCACTATCTGCCTTCACCCTCTCACTAGTCAACCAGTACACAGTCCGTGGAGGAGCCTATGCAGGTGGGGCCTACACCTATCTCAGGAAGAACGAGATTGGGACAGGAGAATAGGTTGCTGCCTCTATTGTGGGTTCTCCATCACACTTCAGGGCATTATATCCAAATCACCCAGTAAAAGAGGATACCCATCAGCAGGAAGGAGAATTCTGACAAGTCAAGTCTCCCTAACAGCATCTTCACCTAACTGAGTAATGGCTCCAGCTTCCCTGTCATGCAGGTCGCAGATCCATGAGCTTCAGGTATTTATTGATTCTGGGGCGGCTAGCTGAGAACCTCATAGATATCTCTCTAGCTCAAATATAAAGAGTTCCCACTTAATAATTGAGAGAGTATATTGATTTTACAGCTCTGGATGGTCAACTTCTGGACACTGGCAGGATCCATGTTTCTACAGAACCCCTTCAATTTGCCCTTGAAGACAATCATAGGGAAAAGCTCTCCTATTTTGTTCATTTGCCTGAACTGCCACTGGATAGATACAGCCCATGGATTCTGAAGTCACGCCGACAGTAGGGACTGTCAGTGCCAACTACTAGTGTGAATCTGTCTGGTGTTCTAACTGAATATGCTGACTTCTTGAGATTTTAAGTATAAGAAGGCCAGCTCCTTGCCTCCATATCAGGCACACAACTGTGCCATTGACCTTTTACTCAGTTCTAGTCCTCACCTGAGCCGGTACTTTGCTCTCTCTCGTCCTGAAATGGTGGCCATGGAAGAAAACATCAGGGAGGCATTGGCCTTAGGATTCATCTATCCATCAACTTTTCCAGCAAGGAAGGACTTCTTTTTATCTGACCAAAGTGGTTGGCAAGCTCCATTTCTGCATTGATTATTGGCCCCTAAAGAATATCATGGTGAAGAAAGCTACCCTTTTCCACTGCTTGCTTCTGCATATGAGTAAGCATATTCTTCAAGATAGATCTACACAGTGCTTGTAACCTGGTTCGCATCAAAGTAGTGGACAAGTGGAAGACAGCATTCAACACCTACAGTGACCACTATGAGTACCTCGTGATGCCATTTGGTCTGGCCAAGGCCTCTGCTGTTTTTCAGGTTCTGGTTAATGATGTGCTCTGGGACATGTTGAACTAGTTTATTTTTGTGTATTTGGACATTTTAATCTATTCCTGCTCTTGCCAGGAACACGTCCAGCCTGCCTGGAGAGTTCTCAGATGGCTGCTCGAGAACAGGCTTAATGCCAAACCAGAGAAATATGGGTTCCACAAAGAGCAAGTGTCATTCTTGGGCTCCATCCACTTCCCTTCCAGTGTCCCAATAGACCAATGTAAAGTTCAGGTAGTCACAGAGTGGCCCAAACTATCTACAGTCAAACAGGTGAGGCACTTCATGGGATTGCAAGCTCTTATTGTCACTTCATCAGAATTTCAGTTCCATCCGGGCTCTCATAAATGCACTTGTCAAGAAGACCATAGATTCCTATGGACAAGTGAAGCAAACCAAGCATTCTCAGAGCTCAAGCAACACTTCACCACCAACTCACTGCTGCAACATCAAGACCCCTCTTGTCCACTCACCATAGAGGTTGATGCATCTGATGTCAGCATTGGAGCTGTACTCTCTCTGCACTCTTCTATAGATAATCAGCCGAACCCCTATGCTTTTCTGTCCTATTGCTTGACCCCTGCAGAGTGTAACCATGATGTTAGGAACCGAGAGCTTCCAGCTGTCAAAGAGGCCTGAGATGGTGACACAATGGCAGGAGGAAAGAGAGCAGCCTTTCCTAGTATGGACAGATCACAAGAACGTCTCCTACATTGGGATGCCCAGATACTCAACTCCCGTCAAGCTCATTGGACACTCCTCTTCACCCAGTCTAATTTCACCCTCAGCTACAGTTCTGGCAGCAAGAATACTAAGGCCAATCCTCTCTCCTGTCAATTTGACATGTCTGAGGACAACACCCAATCCAGGACCCATTTTTCTTCACTCGTGCATAGCAGCTCTGGTGATTTTGGGAGCAGAGACAAGGGTGAGGGCTGCCCAACGTTCAGATCAAGGCCCAGGTGAGGAACCTCCCAACCAGCTCTTTGTCCCTGCCACTTGCACCCCAGAGCATTGGAGTTCAGTCATCCTTCCCCTATATATACACAGTACATATTAATTAAATTAAATAAGTAACACAAAAGAGTGGTGAGGTAATGTTCATGGGCTCAATGTCCATTCAGAAATCTGATAGCAGAGGAGCAGTTGGTCCTGAATCATTGAGGCTGCCCTACCTCCTACCTGATGGTAGCATTGAAAAGGGGGCATATCCTGGGTGATAAGGGTACTTAATAATGGATGCTGCCTTTTTGAGGCACCGCTACTTGAAGATATCCTGGATGCTGGGGAGGCTAGTGCCCATAATGGAACTGACTGAGTTCATAATTTTCTGCAGCTTCTTTTAATCCTATGCAGAACCAGCCCCCAACACCACCACACCACCCGCCCCCCCCCCCCACAGCAGATGGTGAGGTAGTCAGTTAGAATGTTCTCCACAGTACATATGTAAAAAACTACGTGTCTTTGGTGACGTACCAAATCTCTTCAAAGAGAAGATTTTTTCCTGGTTGTCCACGACTTTGTATCTGTCTGTCCCATTTGTGCCTAGAACAAGATGTCACATCAGCGCCCTGATTGTCTGATCTGCTTGCTGCCTCAGTCTCACCACCCCGGTCCCATCTCTCATTTCATTTCCCATCCCATCATTTCATCACTGATCTGCCTCTGTCAGATGTGAACATTACCATTCTGGTAGTTGTGGATCGATTCTCTAAAGTTGCCCAGTTCATTGCTTTCCCCAAGCTCCCATTGGATCATGAAACTGCCACCCTCGTGGTTCAGTATGTGCTGGGCTGCTCAGCTTCTCTCAAAACATAGAGTCTGATTGAGGATCACAGTTCACTTTCTATTTTTAGAAGACTTTCTGTTCTCTTTCGGGAACCACAGCCAGCTTCTCATCAGATTTCCACACCTAGCCCTGCACTGCCTTCTCTCTTCCAATTCCTCCAGTCGTCCTCCACTGACATGTCCCCCTTCGAATACCGAAAGGGATTCCAGCCACCACTCTTCCCTGAACAAGAGATTGATGTTGGAGTTCCTGCTGCTGATGTTGGTCCACTGTTGCAAGTGCACATGGAGATGGGCCAGTACTTCTCTGCTGCACATTAAAAAAACAATATGTCCAGCAAGCTAATCAGCTTCACCAACAGGTGAGGCCTCTCAATAGGGAAAATAGTCTTGCTGGCATCTAGATATCTTCCGTTGAGAGGTACAAGTGGTGCCCCATGCTACGTGGGACCATTGTAATGGAGAAGGTTATCAGCAGAGCATCCCTTCACCTGTGCCTACCATCATCAATGCAGATTCGCCCTGTGTCCCATATTTTCTATCCCAAGTTGGTGACATCTTCCACCCTGGCTCCAGTCACCTCTCCCCCTTTCTCTCCGTTTGGTTGATGGGTCCCTTCTCTTTTTGCTGCAGCACCTACACACATCTCGCTGGGTATGAGGCTAGGTCTCGTTCCTCATCGATTGCGAGGAGTATGGCCCTGAGGAATGTTCCTGGTTTCCAGCTTGTGACATCCTGGACAAATCTCTCATACAGGACGTCAGGTGGTCTCTGCTGCCTTGGAAGCTGTTCCTAAGGAGTGTCCCCTGTCACAGCCACAGACTCTGCTGTAGAGTCTGGCTGCCACGTCAGACAGGCAGTTGCAAGGAGTCGGCAGTCTACACACTTTCCAGCCCATTGGAGTTTCCTTGTAGTTATATTTAACTCCCTTCCTTTCATTTTAGTCTTGCTGAGTCTTGCCAAAACACGGCAACAGCAATGCTCCCTGCCTACTGTAGTCCACGTCCAGGGAAGAAGATTACTATTTAGATTGACTCTGAAAAGGAGTGGTATTAATTTAGTATTAAGTTACTGCTTCTGAGTGTTAGATTTTTAGTTTGAGAGTTTTAGTTAGCGGCCCTGGTGGTCTAGTTTATTACAAACAAGAGAAAATCTGCAGGTGCTGGAAATCCAAGCAACACCCACAAAATACTGGAGGAAGTCAGCAGGCCAGGCAGCCTCTATGGAAAATTGTACATTCCTTTTCCATACAATGCTCTTTTCCATAGATGCTGCCTGGCCTTTTGAGTTCCTCCAGCATTGTGTGTGTGTGTTGCTTGGTCCAATTTATTATTTTCCTTTTGTTCTGTACAGTTCTTATTAAATTTCAGTGAACTGTTCATTCTGCTTCTTTATCTCTCCCTCTGCAATTGGACCATCATCGAACAATGTCAGTAAAGGCAAACCCTGTCCCATTAAAACCAAATGCACCTACAGATGATCTCTTTCCGACAGGTAAGTTTTACTTAAAAATAGATCCTTTATCATCAACAGCTGGAGTGTGCAAGTGACTTCCAGGAGACAACATTTGGAGCTCAAACCATTCTGCTAATAAATTGGAAAAGGTCTACTCAGGGATGTTACCGACGCAGAAGGCTATTCACATTAGTTTGTCTGTTGTACTGTGCAGTAGCTTTACCAAAAGTGCGGCAAGGAGGGTTGAGTGCAAATCTGCAAAGGTCAAATATGCTAAAGTTTAATGAGGGCAGAAGTATGATGAGGCACTTGTAAATCTAGAGCTATATTATTTACAGAAACAAAGATGAATAACCTCAAAAGAAATTTTCAAAATCGTGGGCAGGCAAGTGATGAAGTACTATTTCTGATTGTCATTGAGTTAATAAGAGAATGTAAATTGAAGGCTAGCACGAATGCAAATACCATAGCGAGAAATCTTTTGTCATGCAAAGTGTTCTTACAATATTGAATGCTGTATCACAAAATAATTTAAGGCTGGAGAGGCACAGCATTTATCTAATCCTTTGGCTGTTCTCCTTTCCATGAAAAAGGAGGCAAAACAGCTGGGGAATACGTGAAAATCAGAACAAACAGAAACAAATAATACAAGCTGAATTAATTCACAAACAAAACACCAAGAATCATTACTGAAAACAAGTGCTGAAGGAAATGTAAATGCAACATTAGAGAAAAATAAAACTATTGTAACTGAGCTCCCGAAGAATAGAATTAGGATCAAAAGAAAAATAATTTAAGTTCATTCAGCTTTGATCCAATTGCTGGAAAGATCAGGTATTAATTGCCATCCTTATATGCTCTGGAGAAGTTGATTTTGATTCTGATTCTAATTTTCGGACTATGCTCTTCTGATTTCTCCAAAATCATTGAAAATATATCAAGCAGGAGTTGATTCATCTGATTGTGTTTGTGCTGATTAACAAAAATGTTATTCAACTAAGTTGACTTTCATCACTTGATCTGTAGCACAGTGAGTCTTGGCCCTTCAAATTGACAGCAAAGTACTGTTTAAATATTTAACTAAAAATGTTTAAACATTTTTTAAAATAAAATCTAAAAATAGAGCAATCAAAGCTGTCTTTGATGGTGTTATCAAATGTAACTTAACAAATAACATGATTACAAATGCCCAGTTTGGGTTTCACCAGGACTACTTGGCTCCAAACCTTACCACAGCCTTGTTCTAAGCATGAACAAAGGTGTTACATTGCACAAGCAAGTTGGCATTGACCACCCAAGACATGAAGCTAACATTTCACTGAATGTAACATTAAAGAATTCTTGAAAAAAACAAAGCCAATGGGTATCAAAGAGGAAAATAAGAAGTCCAGTGATTTGAATCATTCCTTACACACAGGAATGTAATTTGGCAGTCAATCATTCTAGCCCCAGGATATCATTGTAGGATTTCCAAGGACACTGTCTGAGCTTCAGCTGTTTAATGTAGATGCAAGAGACTGAAATCTGGAACATCAAACAAAATGTCAGAGGAATTTGGTGGAATGAACAGCACCTATAGAGGGAAGAGTTGAGACCCTACAACTCCATAGATGCTGTCTGACTCGCAGAGTTCCTCTGGCATTTTGTGAGCTGCTTAAGGTGTTTAATGGTCTTCTTTCCATTACAATGTCAAAAGTAAGGCTGTTCACAGAAGGTTGCACAACATTCAATCTCACTCATAATTTTTTAGTAAATGAAGCAGACCATAACAGTAAGTAGAAAGGCTGAAACATGCAAGGCATTAATGATCACATTATTGGTGGGTACGTTCTACTTGATAACACTGAAACAATACAGGTAAATGCAAGGTAGAATATACAGGGTTAATGGTAAGGCACTGAAGAGTGCAGTAGAACAGAGGGATCTGGGAATACAGATACAAAATTCTCTAAAAGTGGCGTCACAGGTAGATAGGGTCGTAAAGAGAACTTTTGGTACATTGGCCTTTATTAATCAAAGTATTGAGTATAAGAGCTGGAATGTTATGATGAGGATGTATAAGGCATTGGTGAGGCTGAATCTGGAGTATTGTGTTCAGTTTTGGTCACCAAATTACAGGAAGGATATAAATAAGGTTGAAAGAGTGCAGAGAAGGTTTACAAGGATGTTGCCAGGACTTGAGAAACTCAGTTACAGAGAAAGGTTGAATAGGTTAGGACTTTATTCCCTGAAGCGTAGAAGAATGAGGGGAGATTTGATAGAAGTATATAAAATTATGATGGGTACAGATAGAGTGAATGCAAGCAGGCTTTTTCCACTGAGGCAAGGGGAGAAAAAAACCAGAGGACATGGGTTAAGGGTGAGGGGGGAAAAGATTAAAGGAAACATTAGCGGGGGCTTCTTCACACAGAGAATGGTGGGAGTATGGAATGAGCTGCCAGACAAGGTGGTAAATGTGGGTTCTTTTTTAACATTTAAGAATAAATTGGACAGATACATGGATGGGAGGTGTATGGAGGGATATGGTCTGTGTGCAGGTCAGTGGGGCTAGGCAGAAAATGGTTCGGCACAGCCAACAAGGGCCAAAAGGCCTGTTTCTGTGCTGTAGTTTTTCTATGGTTTCTATGGTTTCTAAATAAATGGCCGGTAATTTTTATGCATGAAAGTGTCAGGCAATAACATATTCTGAGAAGAGAGAATTTAATTGCCTCCCCTAGACTTCAATGGCATTATAATCAGTGAGTCCCATCTATCAATATCCAGAGATGAGGGGTGGGTCTCCTGCATTAACCAGAATTGGACTTGCCACACAAAAATTACATCTGCAAGAGCAAGTAAGTCGTCAGGTACACAGTGGCCAAGTGAGTCACCTCTGGCACCTGAAACACCTCTACCATTTTCAAATCATAAATCTAGAGCATAGTGAAATTCTCTCCACTGAGAATGTCAAATACTCTCAAGAAGTGCAACACTATTGATGACAAAGCAGTTCACTTGATCAGCATCCCATCAATCATCCTGAACATCCATTCCTTCTTTACACCACTGGTGTACTATGGCTGCAGTGTATCCCAACCCCAGACCACAGTCTCTACCACTAAGAAACGCAAAGGCAGCAGGCACTGTCTGGTTTCCCTCCAAATCTCACACTACCTTGACTTTGAAATATAACACTGATTCCTCATTGTCACTAAGGCTAAGTCACAGTAGACTCTCCCCAGTAGCAGCTGGGGAGCACCTTCACCAAAACAATTATAGCAGTCCAAGAAGGACCTGCTCAACAGCATTGAGTGACAGGCAACAAGTGCCGATCTCAGTAAAGGCAGATTCCAAAAATAAACTTTTAAAAAAACTGCCCCACAACCTTCACAATTCCTAGTTTGTTTTCCTCTCATCTCGCTTTTTAAGGTACTTTAAAATTAGAAACTTTTCTAAAGGAAATGGTCTTTTCTATTGCTATAACCATGTCCTCCATAATCTTATACACCACAGATGTCCATCTCAACCTTCTTTCTTCCAGCCGCTTCCAAAAAAAATGCAACTTTACTTCATCAGTTATCAGTAACCATATAACTGTGGCTAGAACACATGGCTCAATGCCTCATCATGCCAGATTCTGTCAAGGGGCTTCAACCTGACGTGTTCGCTCTGTTCCTCTTTTGACAAATATTGCTTGAGATGTTGTAGAAAATTGAAGGCTTGTTATATTATAATTTCAGATTTCCAATTCTGATCATTTTATTTTGAGTTTCCTTTAGGTTATTCAATATCATGGCTAGAGCCCTCCAGTCCCAAACAACACTTTCATATATCTCCATATCGTCTAAACTTCAATAATCCTTCTGTGAGGTGGTGACCAGAACTGTACAGTAATGTACTAAAGGATGGTCTAGTTACTATTGAAGTTCATATTAGCCCAGCCTCATAAATCTTCATATTTTATACTTTGGCCAATGAAGGAATGTATCCCAAATGGTTTAATAAACACTTCACTGTCCTGTCCTGTTCCTTTAAGGATGGGTGACCATACAATCCCAGGTGCCTCCATTCCTATATATCATCTAGTAGTAAAGGTAAAATAAGAGATTAGCTTTGTCACATGCACAGCGAAGCATATAGTGAAATGTATTTGTTTGTTTCAAATCTAACCAGTGGGAACTGTGCTGGGCAGCCCCCAAGTGAAACTATGCTTCTGGTACCAACATAGCATGCCCACAACTCATTAACCCTCACTGTACATCTTTGAAAATAGGAGGAAACCGGAGCACCTGGATGAAATCTGTGCGATCTCAAGGAGAATGTATACATTTCTTACAGACCACGGCAGGAATTGAACCTTGATCTTACAGCATAGTTAATAAAATTATGCTAAACTGCTGCTATGTTGCCTGTACTCTCACACTTTGTATTTCACTACTTTGGAACTACTTCTGAGGAAAAAAAATGAATTACGTCTGTTGAGATCCAACAATGCTTAACACTTTACATTGGCATGTTGAAGAAGTTAGTAAACTTCATTAGTTTTTTTTATAACATAAGCTTACATATCTATTTTATATAGGATTTGTTATGTTTTCCTGTTATTATTTGAATTAAGTTCCTTTTGTTTTATTTATAATGCTTTCACTATTTTGTTAGGCAGATAAATCAGCCTTTTATCACTAGCATCATAACTGGGATATAGGACTATACAGCTGAATGTCAAGTTTAGCTCTCATTCATAGAAAATTAAAGCTGCTAAATTATTAAATTCAGCCATTACAGCCTTCTTACCTACAATGATATTTACATATAAAAAATAAAATCTATTTAATCAGAGAATCATGAAATAATTGGCTATTTAGCTTTTAATTATGTGTCAGAAAGGAACCACAGGCATTCATTTCTTTCTATTAAACTGTACCTCCAAGCTTTTTGATGGCATGTTAATGCATTGCTTGACCAGGTATTGCTACCTCTTATGACCAATTATTTTCTTATTGCATTCTCCAGTATGTAATGAAGCAAACAGAGAACGCAAACACCGTGAAGAATGGAGACGACTCCACTATTGATTGCTGGCAGCCACAGTTTGTTGAACAAATACTTTGCTGTGGCTGATGTACACTCAGTGGCCACTTTATTAGGTACACCTGTACACCTACTTGTTAATGCAAACATCTAATCGGCCAATCCTGTGGCAGCAACTTAATGCATAAAAGCATGCAGAGATGGTTGCTATTCAGAACAAAAGCCAGAATGGGGAAGAAGTGTGATCTAAGTGACATTGATCCTGGAATAATCGTTGGTGCCAGAAAGGTGATTTGAATATATCAGAAACTGCCGATCCCCTGGGATTTTCACACACTACAGTCTCCACAGTTTACAGAGAATGGTGCGACAAACAAAATAAAACATATAGAGATCAGCGGTTCTGAGGACAAAAACACTTTGTTAATCAGAGAGATCAGAGGAGAGTGACCAGACTGGTTCAAGCTGACAGGAAGATGACAGTAACTCAAATAATCATGTGTTACAACAGTGATGTTCAGAAGAGCATCTGTGTACACACAACATATCGAACCTTCAAGAGGATGGGCTACAGCAGCATAAGACCACAATCATACACTCAGTGGCCATTTTCCATCAGCTTAGTAATTGTAAATGATTTGATGCTTAGCAATTAAAACCAAAAGGGGCAGCTGGTGGATTGGTTATGATGTTCACACTGCAACACAAAGGCCTGAAATTATACCTCAGATTGTAGAATGATCATTTCTATTAAATTGGAATTAAAATTAATATGATCCTAATGCTTGCAAAATGAAACCTTTGGATGGTCATAAATACCTGGCTCGTATTTCCTTATGTCACCAAAGGAAGCCAATATCAGTACAAACCCATTCAACCCATTAGAACTAAGATATAGGAGCTGAATTATGCCATTCAGCCTATAGAGTCTGCTCTGCTGATTTCTCTTTCTTTTCTCAATCCCATTCTGCTGCTTTCTCTCTTAATAATGAAGAACCTATCAGTGTCTGCCTTAAATCCATGTAATGACTTAGCTTCCACAGCCCTCTGTAACAATGAAATCCACAGATACCACAATATGACTGAAGGAATCCATCCTCACCTCAATTCTAAAGGATCATCCCTTTATTCTGAGACAGTGCCTTCAAATTCTAGACTCTCCCACTAACGGAAACATTTGCTTCACATCTATTCTGTCCAGATACTTCAGTAGTCTGTAAGTTTCCTTGTATTTCCTGTAACCTTTTCACCTGAGAGGATCACTAAAGAAAAGTGCCCTCTGTCTAGAAACTGCCGTTCCTCCAGTGAAGCTGGCTGTTATGCAACCTTGCAAGTTATTCTATTGTATTAGAAAGCAATCATGAAGGTGATGCCCAGCTGCCTATCACCTCCCTCATGGTTCTGCCTCCTTCTACTACCCATTGTGTTTTCCCCTATTCCTTCTTCACCTTTCCTGCCTATCACCTCCCTGCTTCCCCTCCCCCACTCCTTTATCTTTCTCCTTATCGGTTTTTCACCTGGAACCTACCAGCCTTCTCCTTCCCGCCCTCCCCCCACCTTCTTTATAGGGCCTCTGCCCCTTCCCTCTACAGTCCTGACGAAGGGTTCCAGCCCGAAATGTCGACCGATCTTTTCCACAGATGCTACCCTACCTGCTGAGTTCCTCCAGCGTGTTGTGAGTATCACTGTTGATTTTATCTTGAGCTTTACATTTATGAATTTTCTTGCAGCACTAAGTCTCAAAGAGGGAGTTTACAATGAAGACTCTTCATCACCTTAGGTAGCCCCTTGAATTAAGGAAAACTTGCTTCCATGTGTGGGGTGTGAGCTGATTAATCAGACCAGTGAAGTGTTAACCAGTTTCGGATATGGCCCAAGTGCAGGGTGAGAGTGAGGTCCATTGCTCACAAACTTTATTGCGAACTGTGTTAAAGGGAAAATAAACAATAAATGCTAGGCCAAATACAGCCATTAGCTAAAACTTTCAAATGGGAAACAAAGCCTACACTGCAACTGAAAAGAAAATCTAAACATTAAACGAATATTGCTGGTCTTCGAAGTCAGTTAACTCAAAAGTCCAAATTCTCAGGGAGGGCCAAAGGCAAATTGGCAGCGAAGCGTTGCTGTGCTCTGTCCAAGTCTCGACAAGCACTACAACGACAAGTATGGAGTTAAATACTATCATGATTAAATAATTAGCTGACATGTGCAAATTTACAAGCGCAAATGCCATATCTGCCTCACTGCCGAATCTGTGGTTATGACATGAAGGCTCTTTCACTGATGGGGCAGATGGTTTCTTGTGAGATGGTCACCCCTTCTGTCACCTACCCAGACCTCTGTCTGCTTCTGAATTTTAGATTGAAACTTCTCAACAGCACTGTGAATGTTCCTTCTCTACTTTAGCTGATCACTGACCAGAGAAGATGGGAATAGAACAAGTACATAGACATTAGAGGGAGTTTAGCAAGAATACAAGAATTAACCTAAAACAATGAACTTGATGCATATCAGTATCTAGAACAAGAACTCCTCTCTCCACAGCTGTTGCTTGACATTCCTGTATATATAATTTGTATCTGTCAGGTCCGAGTTTTAATCTTCCCATTCGTCAATGTCTGCTGGGCCAATAAATCCCAGAACATTCTGCTGCCTATTCACACAATCATCTAACCTCCTAGCTCTAGTCGTTCAATAGGCCAAATTAAAGGAGTTAAAAATCCTATGGCCTAAATCTGTTCCTATGACTTATGGTCTTATGATCTTAAGTTGCTAGGTGAAGTTATTTGGATGAGGGAAGACGTATGAAGTAAGAAGATGGGAGGCAACAGGTAGATAAAACAAAGGGCTGGAGAAGAAAGAATCTGATAGGAGTGAAGAGTGGACCTGGTAATTTATTTTCCCTTCTCCTTCCTTCTTCCCCTATTTCCCACTCTGGCCTCTTACCTTTTCTCCTCACCTGCTTGTCACCTCCCCCAAGCAAACTTAGCAAGAAAATTTCAGACCATTTACCAGCGCTTATCATTCATCTGTTAGTGCAACACGAATCGTACTGAATAGTACCACTATTACTCTGGGAAATGTTACAGACTTTTCAACATCATCTCAAATTTAAAATAAAGGCCTAGTTGATAGATTAGTTTTTGGATCAGCTAAAGCTCTCCCATGCTGTGAATGGATAGACTAAGCCTTGATGCAGGTACAGGGAAATAAATTACAAAGAGAAACAAAGGAATAACAAGCAAAGTGACTGTAGAATATGAGAATAAACAAATGAGGAACATTAAGGGAGACTGCAAAGGCTTCTGTAAATATTTTAAAAGGAAGGAACTAGCAATGAAATTAAACAAATAATGTTGTTGTGTTCTTAGAAGAAGATACCAAAAACCTAAAAGTGATGGAGGGAATCTGTTATAGACAGTATGTAAAGCTGAATGAATAGATAACAGATCTGCCATTACTTATTACTTTTTTTGTATTTACACAGTTTGGCTTTTTTAACTTTGATTGTTCGTCCATCTTTGTTAGTGTGTAATTCTTCATTGATTCCATTATGTTTCTTTGTACCTTCTGTGAATGCCCACAAGAATAATAACCTCAGGGTATTATACGGTGACATATACATACTTTGAACACGGAGTGACAGAGCAAGAATGAGATACAGGGTGAATTATCTCCGTTTTCACTTCATATGTTCTTGGGTCCTAAACAAAATGTGAAGGTTAATTTACATTCACGGATAGTTCCCTCTACCTTACAGGGCATTCACAGGAAGATGGCGCCGGCGTGCAATGCTGCAAGAAATTGTACCAGTTTTCCTCTTAAATATACTCCTTTTAAACTACTTCTGCAGCATGTAAATTTCCTTTTAACAACGGACTACAAAACTACATCTATGATCTTCAAACCACAGGAATTCTGCAGATGCTGGAAATTCAAGCAACACACATCAAAGTTGCTGGTGAACGCAGCAGGCCAGGCAGCAACAGGAAGGGTCTCGGCTTGAACCGTCGACTGTACCTCTTCCTAGAGATTCTGCCTGGCCTGCTGTGTTCACCAGCAACTTTGATGGTTCTATGATCTTCAGGTTTGACTGTTGAATGCAGAGCAGTTTAAGGGCGGTGCCTTTAAGGGTCAGCACCAAGTCCGAGGCCGAAAATGCAGCAGGACAGGCAGAGTTGAAACTGGGCTAAAGCGCAGAGAGATGAGGCCTTCTCTGCCTTCCATCTTGTTAGTAAATGTACAGTCTCTTGAAAATAAGACTGACGATCTCAGGGCAAGACTACTGTATCAGAGGCAGATGAGGCAGATCTTAAATGCTTGTTCCATTGAGACTTTGTTAACAGCAAACACACCGGATGGAGCTATCTGACCAGAGGTTTTACGATTTTCAGAACGGATCTAGCCTCAAATTCTGGTGAGTATATAGGTGGCAGCATCTTACTTGTTTTTAAAGCTCTTAATGGTCTGGGACCAGAGTATATCACAAAATCAATTTGCTTTATAATCCTGCTCAAGCTTTCAGGACTTCCTCTGCCAGTCTCTTAAATTTAAACAATGTCCCTCAAAAGATAATTGGCAGATCAGCTTTTTTGAACTATGCACTTAAACTGTGGAATCTAATACCTAAAACTATAAGGGATGCAGACTCAGCTGACACTTTTAAATGCCAGCTCAAAGCCTATTTATTTGACCTTGCTTTTAACTAACATCTTTTTAAATCTTTTATACTTCATACTTTATACTTCATTGTCGCCAAACAATTGGTACTAGAACGTACAATCATCACAGCGATTTTATTTTCATGTTTCCACTTTTATGCTATTGTAAAGTTCTGTATAAATAGAGTTATTATTAATATTGTTATTTAGTTAGAGATACAGCATAATAACAGTCCCTCCTGGCTTGATGAGCCCGTGCTGCCCAATTATACCAATATGATCAATTAGCCTACTGACCCATATGTTTTTTGAATGTAGAAGGAAACCAAACCCATGGAGGAAGTCCACATAGTCATGAGGAGAAATTCCTCACAGACAACAATTGGAATTGAACCCAGGAAATTTGCAGGGAGAAGCTTGCAATGAGTCGCCACACTCCGGTATCAGTTTTATGCGCTCCTTCAAAGCGAAGAACTGGGTGAAATTTTTTCCATGAAAAAAATTGATTAAGGTGACAGAATCATAGAATAATGTTTCAGGTTATGAATGGACTCTGATCAAGTGAGCTATTTTATTTTCTGAATGATTTTACTTGAGCTTCTTTCCTGCAATCTTATGAAGATGATTGGTCAGGGTACGGCAGTCGAAGTTACACATATGCAACTTTGGTAAAGCTTTTAACAAGGTCATAGCTGCAAGGCGAGGCTGCACTTGAAGTATTGTGTTCAGTATTGATCACCTTGCTATAGGAAAAATGTTATGGAACTGGAAAAGGAACTGTTACGTACCCCGTAACTGGGTTGCCAAACCAGCAGAAATGGACACTTAGTTAGAGTCTGGATTACTGGAACTAAGAAAGTTTTATTAAAGAAATAAGCAACACAGTACTCTAATTAAAAGGATATAAATGCAACAGTTTAGCAATGATAAAACACACGTGTACACAGAACTAGGATAACAGGATCAATCAAGCTCTATCGCAGTCTAGGGGTAAAATGATCAGTCATCAAGTGACACAGAGTTCAGTTTAATTCAGTTCGCAGTAGTTGCCGTCGTGTCATTGGGGAGAGAGAGAGAGAGAGAGAACGAATGAATATGCAAATCGGTTTCCAAACAGACCTTCGATATTCCTCGCAGTTAGCTTTCGGGCGATCCCTTTGTAATGTCTTCTGAGGTCACCGACTGTGATCCCTCTGTTCCAGATACGATCGTTCTTCTGCGGTGAACCCGGCACCCAGGCAAGGGCGGACACACACACCAGGTTCCCGCCCGACCGTATCTTTCCACCCTGTGCGTCTATGGCTGGTCCCGCAACCAGACCTCAAAAAAAACTCCCACCAACTTGTGGGGGGGCACACCGCTTTCAGGGTCTCGTTACCTCGTGGAGTCGTGTGTCGGTTGCCTTAGCGAACCTGTCCCTTTTTATCCCCCTGCTGGGGTATCGCCCGTCCATCAAACTTCAAACAGTTCAGGGTTCAAAGCCACCGGTCTCTGACAATACTCGGATCTGTGTCTCCTTTTCGTTAATCCCTCTCGTCTCTCTCTTATTAGCATCTTGCATGTTCCCCCATTGTCCTCTTATTGGCATCAATCTTCTGATAACTGGTTCTTTTGTCACAGAACATAGATAAGATTGTACTCTATCTTTCTCCCAGAGTTGATATCAAGAACTAGAAAGCATTGCCTTAAGGTGAGAAGAGAAAAATTTAAGAGCAACGTTAGTGTAACTTACTTTTACCCAAAGGCCATTAACTGTGTGGAATCAGCTACCAGGGAAGCAGGTGAGGCAAAGGAAGTATTTAAAATACGTTGGATAAGTTTAGAATGTTATGGACCAAATGCTAGCAAGTAGGATTAGCTTAGCTGGGGAATTTTGATAAGCATGAACCAGATGGGCTGAAGGGTCTATTTTGCGCTGTATGACTCTAAGATCACATAAATGGAAATCAATATGCACAGCTGTTTCTGAACTTCCCATATGTTATACTCAGTCCTTTAGTAAGGTAATTTCTACATTTTATTTCAGAAATTTGCTAGGAATATAATGAGATCTAACTGAGTTAACTTCATTGCACTTTGTCATTGTATATTATGTGCATTGAACAATTGAGCAGTTGTCATTCAGACCTTATGAATTTTCCTAAATCACCACTGAGTATTTTACATTTTCCTTGGGTGCGAAAATGGTTTAATCACAAGGTTGTCTCTTGGACTTCTATTATTGCTATAAGTTTGGTTATCATAAGTCTGTGAGGAAAGAGCTCAAGCAACAGAAGTTTAAAGCTCTTTGACACAGAATTTGCACAGGTTATACCCATTCTTTGGGAGTTCTGGGTGAAGTTCAAATGCAAGTATATACACGGAGGACAGGCTACTTCACGCACTGACAGATCAGTGGATTATTACACACATAGTGAATACTCACAGGAAACTTTGAGTAGGTACATTTTGAAACCATTCGGCAAGCAATATTGATTTGATGCCAATGCTACAGTTACAAAGCTTTATAGTTGAAATAATGCCCTCCCTTAAAGACACTGTCTAGAAGATAGCTCTTCCAGAACTATTAAGTAGGATTATCAACTACCACAACTGCAGCTAATTTATTTCATCAGGTACTTGCACAAGATTGGTTATTTCTAATGCAGCTCCAAGTAGCATATCTCCAGAGAGTACTTTGGTAGGTGGTTAAACACTTCATAGAGATGTGGCTTCTGCACAAAAATATCTCTCTCAGAATGGGCTTCATAAATAGCAATCTCCATTGCAATGAAACATGGCTGAGGAAATGAACAAACAATCAGAGTTTGGCCAGACCTAGCAATTCGAGCAAGGTTCATTAACTTGCAGGCATTTACAGAAAATAAAATACAATAAAATTTACGAAAAACTATAAATAATCAAAGACTGACAACCTTTGTGCAATAGAAGATAAATACTGCAAATAAAAAAATACTGAGAACATGAGTTGTAGAGTCCTTGAAAGTCAGTCTATAGGTTGTAGAATCTGTTCAAAATTATGGTGAGTGTAATTGTCCATGCTGGTTAAGAACACTGATGGTTGTAGAGTAATAACTGTTTCTGAACCTGGTAGTGTAAGAGCTAAGACTTCTGTACCTCCTACCCGATGATAATAAAGACGAATCCATGGCCAGGATGGTGGAGGTCCTTGATGAAGGATGCTGCATTCTTGTGGCAGTGCTCGATGTGAAACGGCTTTGTTTCTGATGGGCCAGGCTGTATCCACCACTTTCTGTAAATCTTTCTGTTCCTGGACATTGGTGTTTCCAAACCAAGCCACAAAGCAACCAGTTAGGATACTCTCCAATGTGCATCTATTAAAGTTCAACTATAACACATGGTATTCAATGTTTTCATAGTAGTCAATTACAACACATCATCTTAGAGCATTCACAAATGCAGTTTCCTTGTATGCCAACACTTAACAGATTTCCAAAGAAGTAACAAGATGTATTGATGAGGGAAGTTCATTTGATATACAAACGGCAGGTCCCACACATGAGTCCAATTTAATTTTCTTGGGATCCAGGAGAAGTTGGGAAATTTGATGCAGCATTGGCTTTGTAATTGGAGGTAGGGTGTGATGGTGGATGTTGCCCTTGTGCTGAGAAGCCTATGACAGGTGTTTTCCTGAAAGGTCTAGTTCTGGGACATTTAATGTTTGCTATATGCATCATGCATTAGGATATAAGTGCAAGAGGGGTCTGAGGAAGAATTTGTTTCATCCAGAAGATGTTGGAATCTGAGAAGGGTGGTGGGCCAAGTACTCTTACAAGTATCTAGATAATAAATCTAGATCTAAATAAGTATATAGATAGGAACTTGAATCACCAACTCATCGAGCTGTTGAATGAGATTTATATAGGTGGGTACTTGATGGCCAGCCAAATGATCTATTACTGTGCTGTAGGACTCTTTGGCTTTAAGATGGCACATGACCAGAAGTACTCAGTGCTAATCAATATAATATAGGTGTCTCTACATGCCATAACTCTCCTGGAGGAGAAGCAATTGATCATTTCCAGGGTACCTGTTGTGAGGCTCAGTTTCCAAGGCCACCAAGGTCATCATTGCCCCAACTCCTGTTTTTTTTTTGGGGGGGGGGTGAATTTGTGTCCTTTCTTTTCAGAGAGCAAGGCAGATTCTTTATAACTCGTGTTCTGTGACAGGAAATCACACTTTGCTTAGAAAATAGTAAGTGGCCAAAGGGAGAATTCCTGGAGTGAAATTCAGCCCTGCTGTGTCCAGGAGATCATGAGGCATGAAAAGTCAAGAGCAAGTAGATTGTTATATGCACAAATGCATGTATGCATAGGTGCAAGGCAGAACTTACTTGTAACAGCATCACAGGTATATAGAATAGGATATGCAGCATGAACAAAAGCATACATTAAATGTAAATTGTGCAAATTTTTACAAGGAAGAACACAATTAGAACAGAAAAAGTAATTCCATTTCAGTGAAGAACAATCAAAGTAGTTACAGTGTTGCTATATTGTAGCAATTAGAGTTGTGCCAGTTGGTTCAACAAGGGAAATAGGTGTTGAAACTGGTGATGTAGAGCTTCAGACTTCTGTATCTCACTCTGGTCTTCTGCCTGAACTGGATCTTTTCATTGCTAACCGTCAACAAGACATGAACAGCATTGATTTTACCACTCCTCTCTCCAATTCTAACCTCCCTCCTTCCGAACACACCGCTCTCCCACTCCCCACACTAATCCTAACCTCACCATCAAACCCGCAGATAAGGGGGGTGCTGTAGTAGTCTGGTGGGCTGACCTCTACTTGCTGAGGCCCAGCACCAACTCTCAGACACCTCTTCTTACTTACAGGTTCTCATTAAGAAGCACCAGGTCATTATCACCCACACAATCACTGGCCTTATTAACTCTGGTGATCACCCATCAATGTTTCCTGTTTCTACCTCCTATTCAAGATCCACAAACCATTGTTTCTGTTTCTTCCTGCTCCACCAAACTTACACCTGCATACCTCAACTTTGTTTTATCCCCCCTGGTTTAGTCTCTTCCTACCTACATCAGTGACACTTCACACACTCTGGATCTTCTCAATGATTTCAAGTTCCCTGGCCCCAATCATCTCACTTTCGCTATGGATGTCCAGTCCCTATGCAACTCCGTCCCCCATCAGGAGGACCTTAAAGTTCTCCATCTCTTTGTAGACAAAAGAACTAACCTGTTCCCCTCCTTCACTACTCTCCTCCATCTGGTCGAACTCTCAATAATTTCTTCTTCGGCTCCTCCCACTCCCTTCAAATCAAAGGTGTAGCCATGGGCACTCGCACTGATCCCAGCTATGCCTACCTTTTTGTTGGCTATGTGGAGCAGTCAATATTCCAAGCCTACACTGGTACCACTTCCCAGCTTTTCCCTCATCGCATCAGTGACTGCATTGCTGCTGATTCCTGCATGCTAAGTTCGTCAACTTCATCAACTTTGCCTCCAACTTCCACCCTGCCCTCAGATTTACCTGGTCCGTTTCTGACACCTCCTTCCTCCTTCTCAATCTTTCTGTCTCTATCTCTGGAGACAGTTTATCCACTGATATCTTTTATAAACCCACTGATTCCCACAATGACCTAAACTATACCACTTCCCACCCTGTCACTTGTGAAAACGCCAACCCTTTCTCTCAGTTCCTCCATCTCTGCCACACTTGCTCTCAGGATGAGGCTTTTCATAGTCATAGTCATAGTCATACTTTATTGATCCGGGGGGAAATTGGTTTTCGTTACAGTTGCACCATAAATAATAAATAGTAATAGAACCATAAATAGTTAAATAGTAATATGTAAGTTATGCCAGTAAATTATGAAATAAGTCCAGGACCAGACTATTGGCTCAGGGCGTCTGACCCTCCAAGGGAGGAGTTGTAAAGTTTGATGGCCATAGGCAGGAATGACTTCCTATGACGCTCTGTGTTGCATCTCGGTGGAATGAGTCTCTGGCTGAATGTACTCCTGTGCCCAACCAGTACATTATGTAGTGGATGGGAGACATTGACCAAGATGGCATGCGACTTAGACAGCATCCTCTTTTCAGACACCACTCAGAGAGTCCAGTTCCATCCTCATTAGTTCATTTTAGAATTAATGAGATGTTTTCCATCTCCATCTTTCCCTCTACCATCAACCCTGCCCTCACCCACATCTCTTTCATTTTGCACACGTCTGTCCTCACCCAATCCTCCAGCCAGCCCACCTCCTGTCCTCACCTCTGCATCCAGCACATAATTCTCCGTAACTTCCACAAACTCCAGCGGGAGCTTTCCCTCCCCCCAACTTTCTGCTTTCCACAGGGATTGCTCCCTATGCAACTCCCTTGTCCATTCGTCTCTCCCCACTGATCTTCCTCCAGGCAGAACACATGCCAAACCTGCTCCTACACCTCCTCCCCCACTACCATTCAGGGCCTCAGACAGTCCTTCCAGGTGAGTTGACACTTCACCTGTGAGTCTTTTGGGGTCATCTACTGTGTCTGGTGCTCCCGGTGTAGCCTCCTGTACATCGGTGAGACTTGACATAGATAAGGAGACAACCTTGCCAAGTACCTGTGCTCTGTCCGCCAGAAAAAAGAAGAATCTCCCTATGGCATTCCATTCCAATTTTACTTTCCATTCCCATTCCGACATGTCAGTCCACGGCCTCCTCTGCTGCTGCGATGAGACCATACTCAGGTTCGAGGAGTAACACCTTATATTCCGTCTGGGTTGTCTCCAACCTGATGACAAAAATATTGATTTCTCAAACTTCCGGTAATTGCCTCCCCATTACCATTTTGTTCTCAACTTTTCTCTTTACCTGCCCACCACCGCCCTCTGATGCTCCTCCCGCTTTCATTTCTTCCATAGTCTTCTATCCTCTCATATCAGATTCCCCCTTCTCCATCCCTTTATCTTTTTCACCAATCAACTTCCCAGCTCTTCACTTCACCACTTCCCCTCTCCCAGTTTCACGCATCACCTACAACCTTGTACTACTTCTTCCCCTCCCTCCACCTCTTTGCTCTGACTTCTCATATTTTTTTCCAATCCTGATGAAGGGTCTCAGCCCAAAACATTGACTGTTTATTGATTTCCATAGATGCTGCCCGGCCAACTCAGTCTCTCCTGCTCCTGCACTTTGTGTATGTTGTTTTCTGTATCTCTTGCCTGTTGGTAGCTGTAAGAAGATAGCAAGGCCCAGGCCAGATGGTGGGGACCATTGATAATGGATGTTGTCTTCTTGAGGTAGCACCTTATATGGGGAGGGAAGTGCACATGTCATATTGGACTGATTC
Source organism: Mobula hypostoma (assembly GCF_963921235.1). Classification (NCBI taxonomy): domain Eukaryota; kingdom Metazoa; phylum Chordata; class Chondrichthyes; order Myliobatiformes; family Myliobatidae; genus Mobula; species Mobula hypostoma. Next base: position 26,416,052 of record NC_086111.1, on the reverse strand, counting down.
CACTACCCTCTCTTTTTATTCCTGTGCATTCGAATTGCTATACCAGACCATAATGCAACCAGTCAGGGTATTTTAAACAGTACATCTGCAGAAGATTGTTCATTGTCATGCTGAACATCTTTAAAATTCTGAGAAAATAAAGATGCTGGTGCACTTTCCTTGAGATGTAGCTGAATAGCTATTTGAAAGCAGAATGACATTTTCTAATGAGGAATTTAGCACTTTCAATACTAGTATCGCGGGCAGCATTATCAACCCAGTTTAATTATGCTGATTAAGAAAAATGATCAACCTGAAATGTAGACACAGTCTTTCACACCATTAATACTGCTTGATCTGTTGGCTCTTTCTGTATTCTATCATACTTGAGCTCTTGATGAGAGCATCACACGCAATTTCAACTCAAATAAGGTGATATCATATATTGATAATTTGTCAAAATAGAATTGTAACTTTCCAGGTCTCCTCTGTGGATTGATATATTGTATTTCATTCACTTTGATGCATCGTAATCACAGCGCATCTCTTTATTAGGTACCTCCTGTCCCTAATAAAGAGGCCACTGAGTACAGTTCATGGTCTGCTGCTGTATCCCATCTATTTTAAGGTTCGGCATATTTTTGTTGTACTTAAGTTGTTATTTAAGTTACTGTCACCTTCCTATCAGCACGAAACAGTCTGGTCATTCCCCTCTGACCTCTCTCATTAACATGGCATTTTTGCCTACAGAATTGATGCTCATTGGATGTTTTTCATCTTTCGCCCCATTCTCTGCAAGGACTATTGTGTGTGAAAATCCCAGGAGATCAACAGTTTCTGAGTTGTGCAAACCACTTCATGTGGCATCAATAATTAATCCATGGTCAAAGTCACATAGATCACATTACTTCCCCATTATGATGTTTGACCTGAACAACAACAGAAACTTTTGACCATGCATGCATGTTTTTATGAATTGATCTGCTGCCACATGATTGGCTGATTTGATAGTTGTATTAACAAGATGGTGTACATGGGTATCTTATAAAGTGGCCACTTAGTGTGCTCCTCTCTCTCTAACCATACCCCTCTGCACCAGCACAGACACACATAAGCATGCCTCAGGACATGAGGAGGTGACATTAATCTGCTAAGATATATTGCAACAATCTGTGAATCCAGCTAAATACATTTGGTGAATAGTCTGTGAGAGAAGCAAAAATTGTCCTACAGACAGTTTTGCTTCAGTGTGGTCAACAACAATGGTCGTGGATCAATGCTGTTCCCAGTTAATGCAACATACATTTTTAATGTCTCCTTTTGTTACCGATATGGCTTTCTTGAAAGTGAAAATTTCTTCTAGATTGTGATTTTCATATATAAAAATGATATAATATGCATTAGCAATGCTGCAGATGATTAGATGTGAAAATGTGGACCATTTAGTACTGGAAAAAAATTCCTTTGTGAATTGATTTACTGTCAACACTCTGATAATCATAAGCAAGTTAATGTGTGATCTGACATGAAGCAGTAATACCAAATTGAAGATTTATTTTTAATATTTCATTTATATTCACTATTTTGCACAGCAGTAAGACAGGAGGACTTTGGCCATTAAAAATAATCATGGTGAATATATGAAGGTCTAACTAATTGGGACAGATCTGAATATATTGAACATACAAAGCAAATTTATCTATCTTGTTATGATTAGTTTTGATATAATCTATTCAGGCTTTCAATGTCTGCTTCTACATCCCTCTCACATCTTTACTGCTGCATCTGATGGAAGAAAGATAATGTGCATTAACATAATACCTTATACAAAATTTGAAGAATGTTGTAAAATACCTTACAGACAATGCAGATTTTTGAATGCGGTACTGTTGTGATGTTGAAAGTGTACAATAAAATGGAAGATGATTTTCATATTACATGGCATTTGTTGATTGCCTTCAGCTTTGACTCTTTTTCTTTATGCTTTCTTCATCTCAATGACTGCCACACATTCCAGAAAGCCACCTTACTTGCAGGCTTTCTCATGTTACCCTGACCAATTCATAATATCTCAGGTCTTCCACCAAACAGCAAGCCACCCAATTGTACCAGCCAGCTGCCTTTAGACTATGCTGCTTCTCACAGAATGGTCTCTTAGGGAGCACCAGTCCCAGTTCATTAGTGAGTTCCATTGTGGTGCAGGATGTGATGAACGTTCACTTTCCATGGCTCAGGAGGCTTATTGCTAAGCTCAGCTTTCTGGCACAACAGCATGAACTTTTCAAAGGGCCAAAGTTGCCTGTGACAAAGTTGAACTTCTAACAATTATTGCTTGCTCAGCTTCTTGGTATGAGCAAGCACCAGTCTTCAGGTCTTAATGTAAATTGAAAGAAGCAATCAGTTTGAAGATAAAAGCACAGCTTTGCAAATAGCATTGTTTACAGTGCTGGTCCACAGCAGGAGGTGTCTGCTAAACAGATGTGGTTTGCTAAGTGAAGTGACCATGCATAATCTTGTCTATATTAGCCAAATATAAGACACTGGGGCTACGTCACTTAGAACATCAAACATGGTCACAGGCATGGCTGATCTAACAATGGTTGAGATACTTGTGTATTCAGCAGTCAGCCCTCACAACATTAATTTTAGGTGTCTGAGATCTCTGTAACCAGAAACTTTTAGACCATCTGTGTGAATTACTTTATCACACCAAAAGTACCTGAGTAACATCATATACAAATAATGCTAACTAGTAGCAAGATAGAATACAGTAAACATCGGAAAGCATTGGGAATTGTTAGGAATGACAAGGAGAATAATAGAAAATGGGGTTCAAAGTTCATAGTAAATTTATGATTGAAGTATATATATCTCACCATATACCACGCTGAGGTTCATTTTCTAGGGGTATTCACAGTAAATACAAAGAAACACAATAGAATCAACAAAAAATGTACATAACAAATGTGGACAAACAACCAATGTGCAAAGGACAACTTGCGAGATTTGGAGACGAAGATCTCGGTCCAGCTGGGGCACTGGTCGGGCCTCTTTCATGCAATCTCATACCAAGTGAAGGCATTAGTTATTAATCAGCCAGCTGCTTCCATGATGTGGCACCGGCTGACTGAATTGGTCCAACCCACAGCGTTTGTGTCCAGGACCCAGAAGAGGCAGGTGGACTTCTTCTGGGGCAATAGGAGGCATTGGGTCTCTGCAGTGGTCCTAAGTTCTCCGATTGCAGAGCGCGGCCAGTCCTTGGTGTGCGTGCACACCCAGCTGGCGGCTCTCTGCCTCGGGACCCTGAAGAGACATCTGTTCTCTGACCACCCTCTGAGATGACATGTGCTGGTGATGCACCCTCTCCGCGGGGACACTGCCTGCAGGAGGGTACGCAGATCCCGGCAGACGGCATCGGCCGTGCCACTCTGCTTCTACTGGGAACTGTGGAGAGTATGGGGCCTGGCCTCATCCAGGAAGGGTGCTCCTGCACTGTTGGACGGTGCTCTGGCCACTGGGGGGAGCTGGTCCCAATCCTATTACAGTGGGTGTCTGGAGGGCATGGAGAAGTGGAGGGGTTCTGGCTGCACCACCACCCAATATGCTCGTCGAACCCAGGCCTTGAGAGACCACGCGAGAGAGGGTCCCGGATAATGTGAGCCATCTCGCAGGGATGCCAACCGTGCCATTCCATGATGCTCCAAAGCGTTTCTCGTATGGGCAGCTCCTGCACACCTTTCACTTCCTTGCCTTCATCTGCCAACTGGACTTGCCTTGGCAGTCTGTGTTAGCATCTGGCAGTGGAAGAAGTCGCTTTACGCAGGGGTGTTTCCCATGTACATTGGAGTCCTGGGGTGCAAGGTGTTGCATCAGGCAGTCCCGTACAACAGGTTTTTTAACATCCAGCTGTCCATTCTGCGGGCGGGAGGAGTCAGTGTACCACGCTTACATGGAATGCGGGAGGTTATAGTCGCTCTTTGAGTTTCTCAGGGGGCTGCTGTGGAGGTTCTGGCTGCACTTTAATCCCACACTCTTCATCTACGGGCACCCAGTTCGGAAGCGGGGTGGGGCGTGAGGCGGATCTCCTGGTGGGCTTGTTCCTGGGCCTGGCCGACATGGTCATTCACAGGTCTAAGTGGCGGAAGGTGGAGGGCACTGCCTGGGCCGAATGCCTGCCCCTTTCCCCAGGACACATTCGTCCCAGGCTGTCTTTGGAGAGGGAGCATGCGATTGCAATGGGTACAGTGGGGGACTTCCAGGAGCGGTGGGCACCCTGGGGTATTGACTGATTTGTAGTCAATAGTAACCATATCTTAATCTGAGTATACTTACTGTCTTGTAAATATTGAATGTCTGTACCTTGTGTATATGTGCTGTAAGTAAACTTTTATGGTTTTGTAATAAAAAAGGACAACAAACTGTAGAACAGTTTGTAGGATTTTCCATTCAAGGCATTCATGTTGCCATATCAGGCCATGATGCAACCATTCAGTATTACTCTCCTCTGCACCTATAGAAATTTGTCAAAGTTTTAGATGACATGTTGAATCTTCAGAAGGAAGACAGAAAGAAGAACTAGAATTCATTCCTCAGTCTCTGGATTCTATAAAGAACGACTCATTTCTCTGCAGTTTATTGGTATATACTTTTAGTTCGTAGAAATTGTACCTGCTTTTGGAAATCCTTTTTAGTTTATTACTCATTTGCAAGGTGGAAATCTTTTATAAATCATAAATTCTCTGTGGGTGTTAAAAGTGTGTTAATAATTATCTGTCTAGATTTAATCATGTATCATTAAAAATAAAATAACTGTGTTTAAACCATATTGTTAGTTGGGAAGTTTAACCCAGACATGGCTTACTCCCAGCATGTCAGATACCATGATCAGAACTGAAGGCTTCGCGATACACTGGATGGACCGAACTGCTGATTCGGAAAAGAATTCGTTGGAGATGTGTGCTTGATGATAAACTCCTTGTGCTGCTCTGATGTGGCAGTTTTGTTGAACTCGTGTTCCCCCGACCTTGAAAATCCTAATGATCAAATGCCATCCATTCTATTTACCAAGAGAGTTCTCATCCCTGCCTAATTACCATCAACATATCACCTGTAGCACCAGAGGTCCCAACACACTAGACCACCGTTATACTAAGATAAAGAATGCCTACCGTTCCATGCCCACAACACCTTTCAGGAAATCTGATCACTTGGCTGTCCTTCTCCCACCTGCATGCAGGCAGAGGCTATAGACCAAAGCTCCAGGGATTAGGACAACAAAAAAGGTTGGCAGATGATCGACTATGGGATTGCTTCAAGTTGGTTGAGTGGGCCGTGTTTCAAGGACTCATCAGTAGGTCAGAATGAATACACCATAGTTGTCACGGACATTATAAAAACAGTTTTAGATGAGTGCTTCACACAAAATCATTCAGCGTCTTATCCAACTAGAAGCTCTGGATGAACCTGAGATCTGCAATCTGCTGAGCTCCAGATTAGAAGCATTTAAGTCTGGCTACCAAGAAAGTTACAAGAAGTCCAGGTAAGATCTCCAAACTCTTTCTCAGGGGCAAAATGGCAATTCCTGACTAAGCTTGAATCAATGAAGGACGCTCAACAGTTGTGGCAGGGCTTGAACGCTCCTATAAAGTAAAATCAAGTGACATAGGTGACAACAGGACTTCACTTCCAGATGAGCTCAATGCCTTTTATGCTCACTTTGACTTTCAAAATATGAAGGAACCATCACAAAATGCCACAGCCCTGTGATGTCAATTTCTGAGGCTGATGTGCAAGCATCCTTCCAAGTGGTGAACCCATGGAGAGTATCCGGACCAGATGGGGCACCTGACCAAGTACTAAAGACCTGTGCTGATCAATTGACTGGAGTGTTCACTGAGATCTCTAACCTCTCACTTTAGCTGTTTGAGAAGCCTGCTTCAAGTGGGCTTCAATTATACCACTGCCTAAGAAGATCATGGTAGCCTGCCCCAATGACTAACATCCTGTAGCACTTACATCTACGGTGATGAAGCATCTTGAGAGGTTGGTGATGAAACATATCAATTCCTTCTTGAGAAGCAACTTGGTTCTGCTGCAGTTTAACTACTAACACAGCAGGTCCACAGCAGATGCCACCACATTGGATCTTTACTCAGTCCTGGAGGATCTGGACAGCAAAGATCAGGGTGAACTCAATTGACTACAGCTTGCCATTCAATACTATCATCCTGTCCAAACTAATCATTAAGCTTTGTGACAATGCGTCCTTGTGCAATTGGATCCTCGATTTCCTCACTGGCGGACCCCATTCAGTTCAGATTAGCAACAAGATCTTCTCCACAGACTCGGTCAATGCAGGTGTACCACAAAGCTGTGCGCTTAGCCCACTGCTCTACTTGCTTTTCACTTCCAACTGTGTGACTGAGCACAGCTCCAATGCCATATTCAAGTTTGCCGATGACACTACTGGCATATGCCGGATCAAAGGTGGTGATGAATCAGCATATAGGAGGGAGGTAGAAAATCTGGCTGACTGGTGCCACAGTAACAACATCTTTCACAATGTCAGCAAGACCAGGAGGCTGATGATTGACTTCAGGAGAAGGAAACCAGAGGTCCATGAGCCAGTCCTCAGTGCTATCATTTCAGATGACCTGTCCTGGGCCCAGTTCATAAATGCAATTTTGGAAAAAGCATGGCAGTGTTTTTACTTCCTTAGAAAGTTGCAAAGGTTCAGTATGATATCTAATACTTTGACAAACCTCGGTAGATTTGTGGTGGAGAGTATATTGATTGGCTGCATTACAGCCTGTTGTTGAAATTCCAATGCCCTTGAATGGAAAATCCCGTAAAAAGTGGTGGGTATGGCCCAGTCCATCAGGGGTAAAGCCCTCAACACCATTGTGCTCATCTACACGGAGCATTGTTGCAGTAAAACCGGAGACATTAGCTGGGATCCCCAGCACCCAGCTGAAGATCTCTTCTCACTGCTGCCACAAGAAAGATGGCACAGGAGTCTCAGGACTCACACCCCACAACCATTAGGCTTTTGAATAGTGCAGAAGTAGGTCCTTCAGTCCAATGGGTATATGCTGAACATAAAGCAACCATTTCTGGTAATCCTATACCAATCCCATTTTTGCCTTCTCTCCATGACCAACAGCCCTACCAATGACCATAACCACCGTTCCCTCTCCTGGTCCAATTCTACCACTCACCTCGACAGTAGGGGATTATGGGACTATGAGATTAAACGATGAATTTGCACATCCATGGGGGTGTTATGAAGCAGGAACACATGGGACAGACTTATGCATCAAGAGAATAAACATGCAACCTCCACACAGACAATGTCCCAGATTACCACAGTGGTGGGTTAGTAGCTGTACCAGCTTACCACTGTACTCTCTCAAAAAGCATAGATTTTAAGTAATAATAGAAATTTAATGAGCAGATAACACACATAGAGTTAAATTAAACCACTGGACCTTTGTCATTAAATCAACCATCTGCTTTTGAAACTACTGAAGTTGGTTAAAGAAAGAAGTTGTATTCCCATTGCACCATTAATAACCTTTGAACATCACTGTGTACTTTGCAACAAACATAGAATAATTTTTGAAGTTTAATTCATGTTGGAAACACAGCAAAGTCGAGAAATTGCCAATGAGGTAATGGTCAGACTATGTAATTACCAATGCTAATTGCTTGATAAATAATAGTGTACTCTGTCAGCATCAATACATGTTCATGAGTTTTCTTTGTGGCATTCAACAGTGAACGTGCAAAGTATAAAACCAATTAGCAGTATATTGTTCATGAATGGAACTTCACCATTAGGGATTATGCAATTTTTTCAATCTTGCAAACAAATAAAGGGAGAACTTTTCAAAAGTTCAATTTATTCATACAAGTCTCTGGACAAAACAATATACAAATACCACAAATCTTTTCACTTGCACTGTCAACACACATTCACGTCTGATTTGCTCCTTAAAGGTACAAATCATCCTGTTCCAATGATATTAGTTTTTTTTAATCTCTTTGAAGGGAAAGGCTGTTCTGGGGAGTTTATAAAAACGTTCCACTTTTTTTTAAGGTTTTATTTTAAAATGAATAACAATTTGATAAATTGCTTTATTATTGTCACATGTTCAGGGATATGTTCAGGGATATTCAATATTCAGGAGGGATAGACATGAAGGAAGGGGAGGTGGGGTGGCGTTGCTGGTTAAAGAAGAGATTAACGCAATAGAAAGGAAGGACATAAGCCGGGAAGATGTGGAATCGATATGGGTAGAGCTGCGTAACACTAAGGGGCAGAAGACGCTGGTGGGAGTTGTGTACAGGCCACCTAATAGTAGTAGTGAGGTCAGAGATGGTATTAAACAGGAAATTAGAAATGTGTGCAATAAAGGAACAGCAGTTATAATGGGTGACTTCGATCTACATGTAGACTAGGTGAACCAAATTGGTAAAGGTGCTGAGGAAGAGGATTTCTTGGAATGTATGCGGGATGGTTTTTTGAACCAACATGTCGAGGAACCAACTAGAGAGCAGGCTATTCTGGACTGGGTTTTGAGCAATGAGGAAGGGTTAATTAGCGATCTTGTCGTGAGAGGCCCCTTGGGTAAGAGTGACCATAATATGGTGGAATTCTTCATTAAGATGGAGAGTGACATAGTTAATTCAGAAACAAAGGTTCTGAACTTAAAGAGGGGTAACTTTGAAGGTATGAGACGTGAATTAGCTAAGATAGACTGGCAAATGACACTTAAAGGATTGACGGTGGATATGCAATGGCAAGCATTTAAAGGTTGCATGGATGAACTACAACAATTGTTCATCCCAGTTTGGCAAAAGAATAAATCAAGGAAGGTAGTGCACCCATGGCTGACAAGAGAAATTAGGGATAGTATCAATTCCAAAGAAGAAGCATACAAATTAGCCAGAGAAAGTGGCTCACCTGAGGACTGGGAGAAATTCAGAGTTCAGCAGAGGAGGACAAAGGGCTTAATTAGGAAGGGGAAAAAAGATTATGAGAGAACACTGGCAGGGAACATAAAAATGGACTGTAAAAGCTTTTATAGATATGTAAAAGGGAAAAGACTGGTAAAGACAAATGTAGGTCCCCTGCAGACAGAAACAGGTGAATTGATTATGGGGAGCAAGGACATGGCAGACCAATTGAATAATTACTTTGGTTCTGTCTTCACTAAGGAGGACATAAATAATCTTCCAGAAATAGTAAGGGACAGAGGGTCCAGTGAGATGGAGGAACTGAGCGAAATACATGTTAGTAGGGAAGTGGTGTTAGGTAAATTGAAGGGATTGAAGGCAGATAAATCCCCAGGGCCAGATGGTCTGCATCCAAGAGTGCTTAAGGAAGTAGCCCAAGAAATAGTGGATGCATTAGTGATAATTTTTCAAAACTCGTTAGATTCTGGTCTAGTTCCTGAGGATTGGAGGGTGGCTAATGTAACCCCACTTTTTAAAAAAGGAGGGAGAGAGAAACCGGGAAATTATAGACCGGTTAGCCTAACGTCGGTGGTGGGGAAACTGCTAGAGTCAGTTATCAAGGATGTGATAACAGCACATTTGGAAAGCGGTGAAATGATCGGACAAAGTCAGCATGGATTTGTGAAAAGAAAATCATGTCTGACGAATCTCATAGAATTTTTTGAGGATGTAACTAGTAGAGTGGATAGGGGAGAACCAGTGGATGTGGTATATTTGGATTTTCAAAAGACTTTTGACAAGGTCCCACACAGGAGATTAGTGTGCAAACTTAAAGCACACGGTATTGGGGGTAAGGTATTGGTGTGGGTGGAGAATTGGTTAGCAGACAGGAAGCAAAGAGTGGGAATAAACGGGACCTTTTCAGAATGGCAGGCAGTGACTAGTGGGGCACCGCAAGGCTCAGTGCTGGGACCCCAGTTGTTTACAATATATATTAATGACTTGGATGAGGGAATTAAATGCAGCATCTCCAAGATTGTGGATGACACGAAGCTGGGTGGCAGTGTTAGCAGTGAGGAGGATGCTAAAAGGATGCAGGGTGACTTGGATAGGTTAGGTGAGTGGGCAAATTCATGGCAGATGCAATTTAATGTGGATAAATGTGAAGTAATCCACTTTGGTGGCAAAAATAGGAAAACAGATTATTATCTGAATGGTGGCCGATTAGGAAAAGGGGAGGTGCAACGAGACCTGGGTGTCATTATACACCAGTCATTGAAAGTGGGCATGCAGGTACAGCAGGCGGTGAAAAAGGCGAATGGTATGCTGGCATTTATAGCGAGAGGATTCGAGTACAGGAGCAGGGAGGTACTACTGCAGTTGTACAAGGCCTTGGTGAGACCACACCTGGAGTATTGTGTGCAGTTTTGGTCCCCTAATCTGAGGAAAGACATCTTTGCCATAGAGGGAGTACAAAGAAGGTTCACCAGATTGATTCCTGGGATGGCAGGACTTTCATATGAAGAAAGACTGGATGAACTGGGCTTGTACTCATTGGAATTTAGAAGATTGAGGGGGGATCTGATTGAAACGTATAAGATCCTAAAGGGATTGGACAGGCTAGATGCAGGAAGATTGTTCCCGATGTTGGGGAAGTCCAGAACGAGGGGTCACCGTTTGAGGATAGAGGGGAAGCCTTTTAGGACCGAGATTAGGAAAAACTTCTTCACACAGAGAGTGGTGAATCTGTGGAATTCTCTGCCACAGGAAACTGTTGAGGCCAGTTCATTGGCTATATTTAAGAGGGAGTTAGATATGGCCCTTGTGGCTACGGGGGTCAGGGGGTATGGAGGGAAGGCTGGGGCGGGGTTCTGAGTTGGATGATCAGCCATGATCATAATAAATGGCGGTGCAGGCTCGAAGGGCCAAATGGCCTACTCCTGCACCTATTTTCTATATTTCTATGTATTGAGGCATACTGAAAAGATTTGTTTTGCATGCCATTCATGCAGATAATTAACCACATTAATACATTGAGGTAGTTCAAGGGAAAACAATAAAAGAAAGCAGAATATAGTGTTACATTTACAGAGAAGGTGCAGCACAGGTAGACAATAAAATGCAAAGCAACAACAAGGAGGACTGACAGATCAAGAACCCATCGTATCGTACAGGAGGTCCATTCAATAACGATGGGATAGAAACTGCCCTTGGGCCTAGTGTAAGCACTTTCAGGCTTTTGTACCATATTCCCAATGAGAGGTCAAAGCAAAAAGAAAAAAATCTGAAGTAGGTAGAGCCCTTGCTTACATTTGCTGTTTTACTGAGGCAGCTAGAAGTATAGAGAGAGTAGGTTGGATGTTGGTTTTCATGATTTTCTGATCTGTGTCCTAAAAGGTTACTTAATAAAAGGTGGGCAAGGACAAATCCAAGTACGTCACTCACTGCCAAAGCAATGGAGGCCTTGGAAATCTAAAGTAGAAATGGAATGTCCCCAAAACACTCAGCAAAGAGAGAAAATCATAGTGATGGCCTATGATCCACAATCCATACTGACTGAAGAGACTGTTTCTCTGTCAGATAGGTAGCCTGACATTATGTACTTTCTAGCATGTAGACTTTTTAAATTTTGCTCTATAATAACCACAATATCTTGAGTTATGGGTATTTTCAATTGTGAAATACTAAATGTTTTTTGTGCCGTGTGCAAACACATCCACTGTGGTTGCTTCTAATGTCTTTCACATGGCGGAGGAGTCGAGGACCAGAAGTCCAAGCTTCAGAATACAGGTATATTCATTTAGAACAAAGGTGAAGACTAATTTCTTTACCAAGAGTGTGGTGAATCTGTGCTGATGGCTGTGGAGGCCAAGTCATTGGGTATATCTAAAGTTAAGACTAATAGGTTCTTGATTATCAGGTTGTCAATGGTTACTGCTAGAAGGCAGGAAAATGGGTTTGAGAGGAATAATAAATCAGCCATGATGGAATGGCAGAGAAAATGCGATGGGCTGAATGGCCTAATTCTGCTATGTCGAAAGGTCTTATGGACTGGTTCTTTAAGGCTGCATAGCTGGGGTGAGTGGTGTAGTGATGATAAGCTATTAAATATTCCCAATTCCCTGTCTCTCAGATAGCCTCTGACAATGAAATCCAGCTCCAGGCCTTCACATGTGGCTTAAATACAAAAAAAGGCGGAACTGTTTCCAGCACAAAGGCTGGTTATTGGTGTCTTAAAAACAGTCTCTCCAAGCAGATGGGGCTCATCAACCATGATTTGCATCTCATCTTGGAGAAGGAAGCTCTGATCTCAAACCTCCGCTGCTTTGAGGCGATACCTACTCATAGGGAAGGCTTCAGGAGTAAACCCCGAGGGAAAATCCAGAGCTGGAGTCCCTAAGGCAGTCCTACACTGAGTTCAAAGCTGACTGGCAACTCTTGCGATGCCACTGGTGCAAACAGTATCGGTCTTTGTCATTTCTTTGGATTCATCAGCGGCATGCAGGGGGAAGCCTGCTACATGGGCAACAGCTTGCTCTCCTGCCCTGGTTTCCTTATTGGCTTGACTTTCAGCTGAACCTAGAGAGTGAGGTTGCAATACCCATGTTCAATCCTCATCTTTTGGTACTATGGTTGGCATTTTTTTAAAAGCATACTAGACCTTACATTCCTGGCCATATTCAGTATGCAGAAATTCCTTTTGTGACACAATGAGTGAGCTTTTAGTGTGACTATAAATTATTTATTTAATTACAATAAAAGCGATTTTCATCAACAATTTTAAAGCATGCATTAGTAGTCCAACTATTCACTGCTTTATTGCTTTTTCACTTTTCAGTGTGATGGATGATCTTGGTGAGTAATATCAGCTTCTCAACATCAGGCTGAATGTTACTCAGAAGGAGTCACAGATCCCCATGTTCAGTAATTTGCAGCCTGTTTCATTGTTCTGAAAGAAGTTGAATGACTGCATCGAAACGGCGCTCCATTAAACATGATATTGAAAAGGCAACAAACGCAATAAAGAACACCTTGACCTTTTTCTACAGTGCAGGGATTTTTTTTTTGGCAACTAAAGTCTTGATATGATTTTTTTGAACTTTGACTTCAGCTCAAAGTCATTCCATAGTGAGATCAGTTCTTTCCCCAGACTTCCTATTACTTCCTCATTGCAAGTGTTCAGGATTGGATTTATTACCCAATCTGGAATATGGATCAAGAGAAGATCCTGGAATCTCTCTGACATGTCTTTAAGTAGCTCACCCAGGTGGGCACAGTATACTTGAAGGTCATCATCAGGTATTTTATCTTTCTCTTCCCACCCAGAGAGACTCTGAAAAGGTAGCGAGGGTCAATGTTGTATTTAAATAGATTAACTTGGAAGAAATATAGAGACGACTGATTTGATTTTGATGAGATTCCTGTAATTTTCCTTGCAATCAAAGGTTGATTTCATTAAACTTTGTGAATAATTCTGACACATAAGCAATATAGTGTCTAATAATCGTGAGTCAATTACTGAATGAAGCACAAGCAAGAATGTTGGTGAGCATAATATCTTTCTCTTTGAAATTTTTCTCAACTACCCAAAATATTGAGTCCCCCTTCATATCTTTTTCTAGTCTTCTTGCAAACATCAATTCATAAACCTGTCATGGTCCGGTCCGTGAAGTCCGCATTCTGGTTCATTCTGGTCCGGTCCATTGACACTTGATCAAGGTTTTCCAACCTACCGTTTCTGTTCCTGTTAAGCACTAATTAAGGCAGCTGATGCCTGTTGGGGCTGGCTGCATAAATACCTCCAGAGACCAGGCCGTGGCTGCTGGATTGTTCTTGTCCTTACTCCTTGTATCCCTTGCTCTGCCTTCTGTTTCCTCGCCTGAAGCCCTGCCTTGTCTTGCTGGTAACTCTCGCCTCGCCTGAAGTTCTCATCTTGCCTTGCTTTGCCAGAGGCCTTGCCTTGACTTCCCGGTAACTCTCGCCTCATCTTACCTGCAGTCTTGTCCTGGAGCCACCCTGTACCTAGCTCACTACCTGACCCTTGCCTCCGCCCAGGTAAGCCAGACCGTCTTGCCGTTACCTGGGTTGGTTCTGTTCCTTCCTGTCCCTTGCCTCTGTCGGGTGGTGATCAGCGACCAGCCCAGGAGTACCGTGCCCTGCCCAGGTGAACCGCGCCATGCCCAGGAGGAGCCTGCCAAGCCTCGTCTCAAGTCTCCTGCCTCCAGCCTCCAGCCTCACCTCGCCTTAAGTCTCCTGGCTCCAGCCTCGCCTCACCTCAAGTCTCCTGCCTCCAGACTCCAGCCTTGCCTCGTCTCCTGCCTCCGGACTCCAGCCTCGCCTCATCTCGTCTCCTGCCTCCAGCCTCACCTCACCTCAAGTCTCCTGCCTCCAGACTCCAGCCTCGACTCGTCTCAAGTCTCCTGCCTCCAGACTCCAGCCTTGCCTCATCCCCTGCCTCCAGCCTCCAGCCTCGCCTCGCCTCGTCTCCTGCCTCCAGCCTCCAGCCTCGCCTCGACACGTGTCCTGCCTCCAGCCTCCAGCCTCGCCTTGCCTCAAGTCTCCTGCCTCCAGACTCCAGCCTCGCCTCACCTCAAGTCTCCTGCCTCCAGCCTCGCCTTGCCTCAAGACTCCTGCCTCCAGCCCCGCCTCGCCTCAAGTCTCCTGCCTCCAGCCTCGCCTCGCCTCAAGACTCCAGCCTCCAGCCTGCAGCCTGAAACCTCCTGCCTCCGGCCAAGCCTTGAGCCCAAAGACTCCGGCCTCCTGCCCAGCCCCCGAGCCCGAAAACTCCGGCCTCCTGCCCAGCCCCCGAGCCCGAAGACTCCGTCCTCCTGCCCAGTCCCTGAGCCCGAAGACTCCGTTCTCCTGCCCAGCCCCCGAGCCCGAAGACTCCGTCCTCCTGCCCAGTCCACGAGCCCGAAGACTCCGTCCTCCTGCCCAGCCCCCGAGCCCGAAGACTCCGGCCTTCTGCCCAGCCCCCGAGCCCGAAGACTCCGGCCTCATGCCCAGCACGCGAGCCCGAAGACTCCGGGCTCCTGCCCAGTCCCCGAGCCCGAAGACTCCAGCCTCCTGCCCTGTCACCGAGCCCGAAGACTCCGGCCTTCTGCCCAGCCCCCGAGCCCAAAGACTCCAGCCTCCTGCCCAGCCCCCAAGCCCGAAGACTCCATCCTCCTGCCCAGCCCCCGAGCCCGAAGACTCCGGCCTCATGCCCAGCCCCCGAGCCTGAAGTCTCCGGCCTCAAGACTTCATCTTCCTGTCGAGCCCACGAGCCAGAAGACTCCGTCCTCCTGGCGAGCCCACGAGTCCGAAGTCTCCGTCCTCCTGCCGAGCCCCCGAGCCCGAAGACTCCGGCCTCATGCCCAGCCCCCGAGCCCGAAAACTCCGTTCTCCTGCCCAGCCCCCGAGCCCAAAGACTCCGGTCTCCTGCCCAGCCCCCGAGCCCGAAGACTCCGTCCTCCTGCCCAGACTCCGAGCCCGAAGACTCCGGCCTCCTGCCCTGACCCCGAGCCCAAAGACTCCAGCCTCATGCCCAGCCCCCGATCACGAAGACTCCGGCCTCCTGCCCTGTCCCCGAGCCCGAAGACTCAGGCCTCATGCCCAGCCCCCGAGCCCGAAGACTCCGGCCTCCTACCCAGCCACCGAGCCCGAAGACTCCGGCCTCCTGCCCAGCCCCTGAGCCCGAAGACTCCGGCCTCATGCCCATCCCCCGAGCCCGAAGACTCCGGCCTCAAGACTCCGTCCTCCTGCCGAGAACCCGAGCCTGAAAACTCCGTCCTCCTGCCGAGACCCCGAGCCTGAAGACTCCGGCCTCCTGCCCAGCCCCCGAGCCGGAAGACTCCGACCTCATGCCCAGCCCCCGATCCCGAAGACTCCGGCCTCCTGCCCTGTCCCCGAGCCCGAAGTCTCCGGCCTCAAGACTCCGTCCTCCTGCTGAGACCCCGAGCCTGAAGACTCTGTCCTCCTGCCGAGACCCCGAGCCTGAAGACTCCGTCCTCCCGCCGAGACCCCGAGCCCGAAGACTCCGGCCTCCTGCACAGCCCCCGAGCCCGAAGACTCCGGCCTCCTGCCCAGCCCCCGAGCCCGAAGACTCCGGCCTCCTGCCCTGTCCCCGAGCCCGAAGACTCCGGCCTCCTGCCATGACCCCGAGCTCGAAGACTCCGGCCTCCTGCCCTGACCCCGAGCCCGAAGACTCCGGCCTCATGCTCAGCCCCCGAGCCCAAAGTCTCCGGCCTCAAGACTCCGTCTTCCTGCCAAGCCCACGAGCCAGAAGACTCCGTCCTCCTGCCGAGCCCACGAGCCCGAAGTCTCCGTCCTCCTGCCGAGCCCCCGAGCCCGAAGACTCCGGCCTCATGCCCAGCCCCCGAGCCCGAAGACTCTGGCCTCCTACCCAGCCACTGAGCCCTAAGACTCCGGCCTCCTGCCCTGACCCCGAGCCCGAAGACTCCGGCCTCCAGCCCTGACCCCGAGCCCGAAGACTCCGGCCACCTGCCCAGCCCCCGAGCCCGAAGACTCCGGCCTCCTGCCCTGTCCCCGAGCCCGAAGACTCCGGCCTCCTGCCATGACCCCGAGCTCGAAGACTCCGGCCTCCTGCCCTGACCCCGAGCCCGAAGACTCCGGCCTCATGCTCAGCCCCCGAGCCCAAAGTCTCCGGCCTCAAGACTCCGTCTTCCTGGCAAGCCCACGAGCCAGAAGACTCCGTCCTCCTGCCGAGCCCACGAGCCCGAAGTCTCCGTCCTCCTGCCGAGCCCCCGAGCCCGAAGACTCCGGCCTCATGCCCAGCCCCCGAGCCCGAAGACTCTGGCCTCCTACCCAGCCACTGAGCCCGAAGACTCCGGCCTCCTGCACAGCCCCCGAGCCCGAAGACTCCGGCCTCATACCCAGCGCCCGATCCCGAAGACTCCGGCCTCCTGCCCTGTTCCCGAGCCTGAAGACTCCGGCCTCATGCCCATCCCCCGAGCCCGAAGACTCCGGCCTCAAGACTCCGTCCTCCTGCTGAGACCCCGAGCCTGAAAACTCCGTCCTCCTGCCGAGACCCCAAGCCTGAAGACTCCGTCCTCCTGCCGAGCCCAGGAGCCAGAAGACTCCGTCCTCCTGCCAAGCCCAGGAGCCAGAAGACTCCGTCTTCCTGCCGAGCCCCCGAGACCAAAGACTCCAGCCTCCTGCCCAGCCCCCGAGCCCGAAGACTCCGGCCTCCTGCCCAGCCCCCGAGCCCGAGGACTCCGGCCTCAAGACTCCGTCCTCCTGCCGAGCCCCCGAGCCCGAAGACTCTGGCCTCATGCCCAGCCCCCGAGCCCGAAGACTCTGGCCTCCTACCCAGCCACTGAGCCCTAAGACTCCGGCCTCCTGCCCTGACCCCGAGCCCGAAGACTCCGCCCTCCAGCCCTGACCCCGAGCCCGAAGACTCCGGCCACCTGCCCAGCCACCGAGCCCGAAGACTCTGGCCTCCTGCCCTGTCCCCGAGCCCGAAGACTCCGGCCTCCTGCCATGACCCCGAGCTCGAAGACTCCGGCCTCCTGCCCTGACCCCGAGCCCGAAGACTCCGGCCTCATGCTCAGCCCCCGAGCCCAAAGTCTCCGGCCTCAAGACTCCGTCTTCCTGCCAAGCCCACGAGCCAGAAGACTCCGTCCTCCTGCCGAGCCCACGAGCCCGAAGTCTCCGTCCTCCTGCCGAGCCCCCGAGCCCGAAGACTCCAGCCTCATGCCCAGCCCCCGAGCCCGAAGACTCTGGCCTCCTACCCAGCAACTGAGCCCGAAGACTCCGGCCTCCTGCACAGCCCCCGAGCCCGAAGAATCCGGCCTCATACCCAGCGCCCGATCCCGAAGACTCCGGCCTCCTGCCCTGTTCCCGAGCCTGAAGACTCCGGCCTCCTGCCCTGACCCCGAGCCCGAAGACTCCGGCCTCCTGCCCTGACTCCGAGCCCGAAGACTCCGGCCTCCTGCAAAGCCCCCGAGCCCGAAGACTCCATCCTCCTGCCCAGCCCCCGAGCCCGAAGACTCCGGCCTCCTGCCATGACCCCGAGCCCAAAGACTCCGGCCTCCTGCCTTGACCCCGAGCCCGAAAACTCCGGCCTCATGCCCAGCCCCCGAGCCCGAAGTCTCCGGCCTCAAGACTCCATCTTCCTGTCGAGCCCACGAGCCAGAAGACTCCGTCCTCCTGGCGAGCCCACGAGTCCGAAGTCTCCGTCCTCCTGCCGAGCCCCCGAGCCCGAAGACTCCGTCCTCCTGCCGAGCCCCCGAGACCAAAGACTCCAGCCTCCTACCCAGCCCCCGAGCCCGAAGACTCCGGCCTCCTGCCCAGCCCCCGAGCCCGAGGACTCCGGCCTCAAGACTCCGTCCTCCTGCCGAGACCCCGAGCCCGAAGACTCCGACCTCCTGCCGAGACCCCAAGCCTGAAGACTTCGTCCTCCTGCCGAGACCCCGAGCCCGAAGACTCCGGCCTCCTGCCCAGCCCACGAGCCCGAAGACTCCATCCTCCTTCCCAGCCCCCGAGCCCAAAGACTCCGGCCTCCTGCCCTGTCCTCGAGCCCGAAGACTCCGGCCTCCTGCCCTGACCCCGAGCCCGAAGACTCCGGCCTCCTGCCCTGTCCCCGAGCCCTAAGACTCCGGCCTCCTGCCCTGACCCCGAACCCGAAGACTCCGGCCTCCAGCCCTGACCCCGAGCCCGAAGACTCCGGCCTCCTGCAAAGCCCCCGAGCCCGAAAACTCCATCCTCCTGCCCAGCCCTCGAGCCCGAAGACTCCGGCCTCCTGCCCTGACCCCGAGCCCAAAGACTCCGGCCTCCTGCCTTGACCCCGAGCTCGAAAACTCCGGCCTCATGCCCAGCCCCCGAGCCTGAAGTCTCCGGCCTCAAGACTTCATCTTCCTGTCGAGCCCACGAGCCAGAAGACTCCGTCCTCCTGGCGAGCCCACGAGTCCGAAGTCTCCGTCCTCCTGCCGAGCCCCCGAGCCCGAAGACTCCGGCCTCATGCCCAGCCCCCGAGCCCGAAAACTCCGTTCTCCTGCCCAGCCCCCGAGCCCAAAGACTCCGGTCTCCTGCCCAGCCCCCGAGCCCGAAGACTCCGTCCTCCTGCCCAGACTCCGAGCCCGAAGACTCCGGCCTCCTGCCCTGACCCCGAGCCCAAAGACTCCAGCCTCATGCCCAGCCCCCGATCACGAAGACTCCGGCCTCCTGCCCTGTCCCCGAGCCCGAAGACTCAGGCCTCATGCCCAGCCCCCGAGCCCGAAGACTCCGGCCTCCTACCCAGCCACCGAGCCCGAAGACTCCGGCCTCCTGCCCAGCCCCTGAGCCCGAAGACTCCGGCCTCATGCCCATCCCCCGAGCCCGAAGACTCCGGCCTCAAGACTCCGTCCTCCTGCCGAGAACCCGAGCCTGAAAACTCCGTCCTCCTGCCGAGACCCCGAGCCTGAAGACTCCGTCCCCCTGCCAAGCCCACGAGCCAGAAGACTCCGTCCTCCTGCCGAGCCCACGAGCCCGAAGTCTCCGTCCTCCTGCCGAGCCCCCGAGCCCGAAGACTCCGGCCTCATGCCCAGCCCCCGAGCCCGAAGACTCTGGCCTCCTACCCAGCCACCGAGCCCGAAGACTCCGGCCTCCTGCACAGCCCCCGAGCCCGAAGACTCCGGCCTCATGCCCAGTGCCCGATCCCGAAGACTCCGGCCTCCTGCCCTGTCCCCGAGCCTGAAGACTCCGGCCTCATGCCCATCCCCCGAGCCCGAAGACTCTGGTCTCAAGATTCCGTCCTCCTGCTGAGACCCCGAGCCTGAAAACTCCGTCCTCCTGCCGAGACCCCAAGCCTGAAGACTCCGTCCTCCTGCCGAGCCCAGGAGCCAGAAGACTCCGTCCTCCTGCCAAGCCCAGGAGCCCGAAGACTCCGTCCTCCTGCCGAGCCCCCGAGACCAAAGACTCCAGCCTCCTGCCCAGCCCCCGAGCCCGAAGACTCCGGCCTCCTGCCCAGCCCCCGAGCCCGAGGACTCCGGCCTCAAGACTCCGTCCTCCTGCCGAGACCCCGAGCCCGAAGACTCCGACCTCCTGCCGAGACCCCAAGCCTGAAGACTCCGTCCTCCTACCCAGCCACTGAGCCCGAAGACTCCGGCCTCCTGCACAGCCCCCGAGCCCGAAGACTCCGGCCTCATGCCCAGTGCCCGATCCCGAAGACTCCGGCCTCCTGCCCTGTCCCCGAGCCTGAAGACTCCGGCCTCATGCCCATCCCCCGAGCCCGAAGACTCCGGTCTCAAGATTCCGTCCTCCTGCTGAGACCCCGAGCCTGAAAACTCCGTCCTCCTGCCGAGACCCCAAGCCTGAAGACTCCGTCCTTCTGCCGAGCCCAGGAGCCAGAAGACTCCGTCCTCCTGCCAAGCCCAGGAGCCAGAAGACTCCGTCCTCCTGCCGAGCCCCCGAGACCAAAGACTCCAGCCTCCTGCCCAGCCCCCGAGCCCGAAGACTCCGGCCTTCTGCCCAGCCCCCGAGCCCGAGGACTCCGGCCTCAAGACTCCGTCCTCCTGCCGAGACCCCGAGCCCGAAGACTCCGACCTCCTGCCGAGACCCCAAGCCTGAAGACTCCGTCCTCCTACCCAGCCACTGAGCCCGAAGACTCCGGCCTCCTGCACAGCCCCCGAGCCCGAAGACTCCGGCCTCATGCCCAGTGCCCGATCCCGAAGACTCCGGCCTCCTGCCCTGTCCCCGAGCCCGAAGACTCCGGCCTCATGCCCAGCCCCCGAGCCTGAAGACTCTGGCCTCCTACCCAGCCACCGAGCCCGAAGACTCCGGCCTCCTGCACAGCCCCCGAGCCCGAAGACTCCGGCCTCATGCCCAGTGCCCGATCCCGAAGACTCCGGCCTCCTGCCCTGTCTCCGAGCCTGAAGACTCCGGCCTCATGCCCAACCCCCGAGCCCGAAGACTCCGGTCTCAAGACTCCGTCCTCCTGCCGAGACCCCGAGCCCGAAGACTCCGACCTCCTGCCGAGACCCCAAGCCTGAAGACTCCGGCCTCCTGCCCAGTCCACGAGCCCGAAGACTCCATCCTCCTTCCCAGTCCCCGAGCCCGAAGACTCCGTCCTCCTGCCCTGACCCCGAGCCCGAAGACTCCGGCCTCCTGCCCTGTCCCCGAGCCCTAAGACTCCGGCCTCCTGCCCTGACCCCAAGCCCGAAGACTCCGGCCTCCAGCCCTGACCCCGAGCCCGAAGACTCCGGCCTCCTGCAAAGCCCCCGAGCCCGAAAACTCCATCCTCCTGCCCAGCCCTCGAGCCCGAAGACTCCGGCCTCCTGCCCTGACCCCGAGCCCAAAGACTCCGGCCTCCTGCCTTGACCCCGAGCCCGAAAACTCCGGCCTCATGCCCAGCCCCCGAGCCCGAAGTCTCCGGCCTCAAGACTCCATCTTCCTGTCGAGCCCACGAGCCAGAAGTCTCCGTCCTCCTGCCGAGCCCCCGAGCCCGAAGACTCTGTCCTCCTGCCCAGCCCCCAAGCCCGAAAACTCCGTTCTCCTGCCCAGCCCCCGAGCCCGAAGACTCTGGCCTCCTGCCCTGTCCCCGAGCCCGAAGACTCCGGCCTCCTGCCATGACCCCGAGCTCGAAGACTCCGGCCTCCTGCCCTGACCCCGAGCCCGAAGACTCCGGCCTCATGCTCAGCCCCCGAGCCCAAAGTCTCCGGCCTCAAGACTCCGTCTTCCTGCCAAGCCCACGAGCCAGAAGACTCCGTCCTCCTGCCGAGCCCACGAGCCCGAAGTCTCCGTCCTCCTGCCGAGCCCCCGAGCCCGAAGACTCCAGCCTCATGCCCAGCCCCCGAGCCCGAAGACTCTGGCCTCCTACCCAGCCACTGAGCCCGAAGACTCCGGCCTCCTGCACAGCCCCCGAGACCGAAGAATCCGGCCTCATACCCAGCGCCCGATCCCGAAGACTCCGGCCTCCTGCCCTGTTCCCGAGCCTGAAGACTCCGGCCTCCAGCCCTGACTCCGAGCCCGAAGACTCCGGCCTCCTGCAAAGCCCCCGAGCCCGAAGACTCCATCCTCCTGCCCAGCCCCCGAGCCCGAAGACTCCGGCCTCCTGCCATGACCCCGAGCCCAAAGACTCCGGCCTCCTGCCTTGACCCTGAGCCCGAAAACTCCGGCCTCATGCCCAGCCCCCGAGCCCGAAGTCTCCGGCCTCAAGACTCCATCTTCCTGTCGAGCCCACGAGCCAGAAGACTCCGTCCTCCTGGCGAGCCCACGAGTCCGAAGTCTCCGTCCTCCTGCCGAGCCCCCGAGCCCGAAGACTCCGTCCTCCTGCCGAGCCCCCGAGACCAAAGACTCCAGCCTCCTGCCCAGCCCCCGAGCCCGAAGACTCCGGCCTCCTGCCCAGCCCCCGAGCCCGAGGACTCCGGCCTCAAGACTCCGTCCTCCTGCCGAGACCCCGAGCCCGAAGACTCCGACCTCCTGCCGAGACCCCAAGCCTGAAGACTTCGTCCTCCTGCCGAGACCCCGAGCCCGAAGACTCCGGCCTCCTGCCCAGCCCACGAGCCCGAAGACTCCATCCTCCTTCCCAGCCCCCGAGCCCAAAGACTCCGGCCTCCTGCCCTGTCCTCGAGCCCGAAGACTCCGGCCTCCTGCCCTGACCCCGAGCCCGAAGACTCCGGCCTCCTGCCCTGTCCCCGAGCCCTAAGACTCCGGCCTCCTGCCCTGACCCCGAACCCGAAGACTCCGGCCTCCAGCCCTGACCCCGAGCCCGAAGACTCCGGCCTCCTGCAAAGCCCCCGAGCCCGAAGACTCCATCCTCCTGCCCAGCCCTCGAGCCCGAAGACTCCGGCCTCCTGCCCTGACCCCGAGCCCAAAGACTCCGGCCTCCTGCCTTGACCCCGAGCTCGAAAACTCCGGCCTCATGCCCAGCCCCCGAGCCTGAAGTCTCCGGCCTCAAGACTTCATCTTCCTGTCGAGCCCACGAGCCAGAAGACTCCGTCCTCCTGGCGAGCCCACGAGTCCGAAGTCTCCGTCCTCCTGCCGAGCCCCCGAGCCCGAAGACTCCGGCCTCATGCCCAGCCCCCGAGCCCGAAAACTCCGTTCTCCTGCCCAGCCCCCGAGCCCAAAGACTCCGGTCTCCTGCCCAGCCCCCGAGCCCGAAGACTCCGTCCTCCTGCCCAGACTCCGAGCCCGAAGACTCCGGCCTCCTGCCCTGACCCCGAGCCCAAAGACTCCAGCCTCATGCCCAGCCCCCGATCACGAAGACTCCGGCCTCCTGCCCTGTCCCCGAGCCCGAAGACTCAGGCCTCATGCCCAGCCCCCGAGCCCGAAGACTCCGGCCTCCTACCCAGCCACCGAGCCCGAAGACTCCGGCCTCCTGCCCAGCCCCAGAGCCCGAAGACTCCGGCCTCATGCCCATCCCCCGAGCCCGAAGACTCCGGCCTCAAGACTCCGTCCTCCTGCCGAGAACCCGAGCCTGAAAACTCCGTCCTCCTGCCGAGACCCCGAGCCTGAAGACTCCGTCCCCCTGCCGAGCCCACGAGCCAGAAGACTCCGTCCTCCTGCCGAGCCCATGAGCCCGAAGTCTCCGTCCTCCTGCCGAGCCCCCGAGCCCGAAGACTCCGGCCTCATGCCCAGCCCCCGAGCCTGAAGACTCTGGCCTCCTACCCAGCCACCGAGCCCGAAGACTCCGGCCTCCTGCACAGCCCCCGAGCCCGAAGACTCCGGCCTCATGCCCAGTGCCCGATCCCGAAGACTCTGGCCTCCTGCCCTGTCTCCGAGCCTGAAGACTCCGGCCTCATGCCCAACCCCCGAGCCCGAAGACTCCGGTCTCAAGACTCCGTCCTCCTGCCGAGACCCCGAGCCCGAAGACTCCGACCTCCTGCCGAGACCCCAAGCCTGAAGACTCCGTCCTCCTGCCGAGACCTTGAGCCAGAAGACTCCGGCCTCCTGCCCAGTCCACGAGCCCGAAGACTCCATCCTCCTTCCCAGTCCCCGAGCCCGAAGACTCCGTCCTCCTGCCCTGTCCCCGAGCCCGAAGACTCCGGCCTCCTGCCCTGACCCCGAGCCCGAAGACTCCGGCCTCCTGCCCTGTCCCCGAGCCCTAAGACTCCGGCCTCCTGCCCTGACCCCAAGCCCGAAGACTCCGGCCTCCAGCCCTGACCCCGAGCCCGAAGACTCCGGCCTCCTGCAAAGCCCCCGAGCCCGAAAACTCCATCCTCCTGCCCAGCCCTCGAGCCCGAAGACTCCGGCCTCCTGCCCTGACCCCGAGCCCAAAGACTCCGGCCTCCTGCCTTGACCCCGAGCCCGAAAACTCCGGCCTCATGCCCAGCCCCCGAGCCCGAAGTCTCCGGCCTCAAGACTCCATCTTCCTGTCGAGCCCACGAGCCAGAAGTCTCCGTCCTCCTGCCGAGCCCCCGAGCCCGAAGACTCCGTCCTCCTGCCCAGCCCCCAAGCCCGAAAACTCCGTTCTCCTGCCCAGCCCCCGAGCCCAAAGACTCCGGCCTCCTGCCCAGCCCCCGAGCCCGAAGACTCCGTCCTCCTGCCCAGCCTCCGAGCCCGAAGACTCCGGCCTCCTGCCCTGACCCCGAGCCCAAAGACTCCAGCCTCATGCCCAGCCCCCGATCACGAAGACTCCGGCCTCCTGCCCTGTCCCCGAGCCCGAAGACTCCGGCCTCATGCCCAGCCCCCGAGCCCGAAGTCTCCGGCCTCCTACCCAGCCACCGAGCCCGAAGACTCCGGCCTCCTGCCCAGCCCCTGAGCCCGAAGACTCCGGCCTCATGCCCATCCCCCGAGCCCGAAGACTCCGGCCTCAAGACTCCGTCCTCCTGCCGAGAACCCGAGCCTGAAAACTCCGTCCTCCTGCCGAGACCCCGAGCCTGAAGACTCCGTCCCCCTGCCAAGCCCACGAGCCAGAAGACTCCGTCCTCCTGCCGAGCCCACGAGCCCGAAGTCTCCATCCTCCTGCCGAGCCCCCGAGCCCGAAGACTCCGGCCTCATGCCCAGCCCCCGAGCCCGAAGACTCTGGCCTCCTACCCAGCCACCGAGCCCGAAGACTCCGGCCTCCTGCACAGCCCCCGAGCCCGAAGACTCCGGCCTCATGCCCAGTGCCCGATCCCGAAGACTCCGGCCTCCTGCCCTGTCCCCGAGCCTGAAGACTCCGGCCTCATGCCCATCCCCCGAGCCCGAAGACTCTGGTCTCAAGATTCCGTCCTCCTGCTGAGACCCCGAGCCTGAAAACTCCGTCCTCCTGCCGAGACCCCAAGCCTGAAGACTCCGTCCTCCTGCCGAGCCCAGGAGCCAGAAGACTCCGTCCTCCTGCCAAGCCCAGGAGCCCGAAGACTCCGTCCTCCTGCCGAGCCCCCGAGACCAAAGACTCCAGCCTCCTGCCCAGCCCCCGAGCCCGAAGACTCCGGCCTCCTGCCCAGCCCCCGAGCCCGAGGACTCCGGCCTCAAGACTCCGTCCTCCTGCCGAGACCCCGAGCCCGAAGACTCCGACCTCCTGCCGAGACCCCAAGCCTGAAGACTCCGTCCTCCTACCCAGCCACTGAGCCCGAAGACTCCGGCCTCCTGCACAGCCCCCGAGCCCGAAGACTCCGGCCTCATGCCCAGTGCCCGATCCCGAAGACTCCGGCCTCCTGCCCTGTCCCCGAGCCTGAAGACTCCGGCCTCATGCCCATCCCCCGAGCCCGAAGACTCCGGTCTCAAGATTCCGTCCTCCTGCTGAGACCCCGAGCCTGAAAACTCCGTCCTCCTGCCGAGACCCCAAGCCTGAAGACTCCGTCCTTCTGCCGAGCCCAGGAGCCAGAAGACTCCGTCCTCCTGCCAAGCCCAGGAGCCAGAAGACTCCGTCCTCCTGCCGAGCCCCCGAGACCAAAGACTCCAGCCTCCTGCCCAGCCCCCGAGCCCGAAGACTCCGGCCTTCTGCCCAGCCCCCGAGCCCGAGGACTCCGGCCTCAAGACTCCGTCCTCCTGCCGAGACCCCGAGCCCGAAGACTCCGACCTCCTGCCGAGACCCCAAGCCTGAAGACTCCGTCCTCCTACCCAGCCACTGAGCCCGAAGACTCCGGCCTCCTGCCCAGCCCCCGAGCCCGAAGACTCCGGCCTCATGCCCAGTGCCCGATCCCGAAGACTCCGGCCTCCTGCCCTGTCCCCGAGCCTGAAGACTCCGGCCTCATGCCCATCCCCCGAGCCCGAAGACTCCGGTCTCAAGATTCCGTCCTCCTGCTGAGACCCCGAGCCTGAAAACTCCGTCCTCCTGCCGAGACCCCAAGCCTGAAGACTCCGTCCTTCTGCCGAGCCCAGGAGCCAGAAGACTCCGTCCTCCTGCCAAGCCCAGGAGCCAGAAGACTCCGTCCTCCTGCCGAGCCCCCGAGACCAAAGACTCCAGCCTCCTGCCCAGCCCCCGAGCCCGAAGACTCCGGCCTCCTGCCCAGCCCCCGAGCCCGAGGACTCCGGCCTCAAGACTCCGTCCTCCTGCCGAGACCCCGAGCCCGAAGACTCCGACCTCCTGCCGAGACCCCAAGCCTGAAGACTCCGTCCTCCTACCCAGCCACTGAGCCCGAAGACTCCGGCCTCCTGCACAGCCCCCGAGCCCGAAGACTCCGGCCTCATGCCCAGTGCCCGATCCCGAAGACTCCGGCCTCCTGCCCTGTCCCCGAGCCTGAAGACTCCGGCCTCATGCCCATCCCCCGAGCCCGAAGACTCCGGTCTCAAGACTCCGTCCTCCTGCCGAGACCCCGAGCCTGAAAACTCCGTCCTCCTGCCGAGACCAAGAGCCTGAAGACTCCGTCCTCCTGCCGAGCCCCCGAGCCCAAAGACTCCAGCCTCCTGCCCAGCCCCCGAGCCCAAAGACTCCGGCCTCATGCCCTGTCCCCGAGCCTGAAGACTCCGGCCTCATGCCCATCCCCCGAGCCCGAAGACTCCGGTCTCAAGATTCCGTCCTCCTGCTGAGACCCCGAGCCTGAAAACTCCGTCCTCCTGCCGAGACCCCAAGCCTGAAGACTCCGTCCTCCTGCCGAGCCCAGGAGCCAGAAGACTCCGTCCTCCTGCCAAGCCCAGGAGCCAGAAGACTCCGTCCTCCTGCCGAGCCCCCGAGACCAAAGACTCCAGCCTCCTCCCCAGCCCCCGAGCCCGAAGACTCCGGCCTCCTGCCCAGCCCCCGAGCCCGAGGACTCCGGCCTCAAGACTCCGTCCTCCTGCCGAGCCCACGAGCCCGAAGTCTCCGTCCTCCTGCCGAGCCCCCGAGCCCGAAGACTCCGGCCTCATGCCCAGCCCCCGAGCCCGAAGACTCCGGCCTCCTACCCAGCCACCGAGCCCGAAGACTCCGGCCTCCTGCCCAGCCCCCGAGCCCGAAGACTCCGGCCTCATGCCCAGCCCCCGAGCCCGAAGTCTCCGGCCTCCTACCCAGCCACCGAGCCCGAAGACTCCGGCCTCCTGCCCAGCCCCTGAGCCCGAAGACTCTGGCCTCAAGACTCCGTCCTCCTGCCGAGAACCCGAGCCTGAAAACTCCGTCCTCCTGCCGAGCCCCCGAGCCCGAAGACTCCGGCCTCATGCCCAGCCCCCGAGCCCGAAGACTCTGGCCTCCTACCCAGCCACCGAGCCCGAAGACTCCGGCCTCCTGCACAGCCCCCGAGCCCGAAGACTCCGGCCTCCTGCCCAGTCCACGAGCCCGAAGACTCCATCCTCCTTCCCAGTCCCCGAGCCCGAAGACTCCGTCCTCATGCCCAGCCCCCGATCACGAAGACTCCGGCCTCCTGCCCTATCCCCGAGCCCGAAGACTCCAGCCTCATGCCCAGCCCCCGAGCCCGAAGTCTCCGGCCTCCTACCCAGCCACCGAGCCCGAAGACTCCGGCCTCCTGCCCAGCCCCTGAGCCCGAAGACTCTGGCCTCAAGACTCCGTCCTCCTGCCGAGAACCCGAGCCTGAAAACTCCGTCCTCCTGCCGAGACCCCGAGCCTGAAGACTCCGTCCCCCTGCCAAGCCCACGAGCCAGAAGACTCCCTCCTCCTGCCGAGCCCACGAGCCCGAAGTCTCCGTCCTCCTGCCGAGCCCCCGAGCCCGAAGACTCCGGCCTCATGCCCAGCCCCCGAGCCCAAAGACTCTGGCCTCCTACCCAGCCACCGAGCCCGAAGACTCCGGCCTCCTGCACAGCCCCCGAGCCCGAAGACTCCGGCCTCATGCCCAGTGCCCGATCCCGAAGACTCCGGCCTCCTGCCCTGTCCCCGAGCCTGAAGACTCCGGCCTCATGCCCATCCCCCGAGCCCGAAGACTCCGGTCTCAAGATTCCGTCCTCCTGCTGAGACCCCGAGCCTGAAAACTCCGTCCTCCTGCCGAGACCCCAAGCCTGAAGACTCCGTCCTCCTGCCGAGCCCAGGAGCCAGAAGACTCCGTCCTCCTGCCAAGCCCAGGAGCCAGAAGACTCCGTCCTCCTGCCGAGCCCCCGAGACCAAAGACTCCAGCCTCCTGCCCAGCCCCCGAGCCCGAAGATTCCGGCCTCCTGCCCAGCCCCCGAGCCCGAGGACTCCGGCCTCAAGACTCCGTCCTCCTGCCGAGACCCCAAGCCTGAAGACTCCGTCCTTCTGCCGAGCCCAGGAGCCAGAAGACTCCGTCCTCCTGCCAAGCCCAGGAGCCAGAAGACTCCGTCCTCCTGCCGAGCCCCCGAGACCAAAGACTCCAGCCTCCTGCCCAGCCCCCGAGCCCGAAGACTCCGGCCTCCTGCCCAGCCCCCGAGCCCGAGGACTCCGGCCTCAAGACTCCGTCCTCCTGCCGAGACCCCGAGCCCGAAGACTCCGACCTCCTGCCGAGACCCCAAGCCTGAAGACTCCGTCCTCCTGCCGAGACCCTGAGCCCGAAGACTCCGGCCTCCTGCCCAGTCCACGAGCCCGAAGACTCCATCCTCCTTCCCAGTCCCCGAGCCCGAAGACTCCGTCCTCATGCCCAGCCCCCGATCACGAAGACTCCGGCCTCCTGCCCTATCCCCGAGCCCGAAGACTCCGGCCTCATGCCCAGCCCCCGAGCCCGAAGTCTCCGGCCTCCTACCCAGCCACCGAGCCCGAAGACTCCGGCCTCCTGCCCAGCCCCTGAGCCCGAAGACTCTGGCCTCAAGACTCCGTCCTCCTGCCGAGAACCCGAGCCTGAAAACTCCGTCCTCCTGCCGAGACCCCGAGCCTGAAGACTCCGTCCCCCTGCCAAGCCCACGAGCCAGAAAACTCCGTCCTCCTGCCGAGCCCACGAGCCTGAAGTCTCCGTCCTCCTGCCGAGCCCCCGAGCCCGAAGACTCCGGCCTCATGCCCAGCCCCCGAGCCCGAAGACTCTGGCCTCCTACCCAGCCACCGAGCCCGAAGACTCCGGCCTCCTGCACAGCCCCCGAGCCCGAAGACTCCGGCCTCATGCCCAGTGCCCGATCCCGAAGACTCCGGCCTCCTGCCCTGTCCCGGAGCCTGAAGACTCCGGCCTCATGCCCATCCCCCGAGCCCGAAGACTCCGGTCTCAAGATTCCGTCCTCCTGCTGAGACCCCGAGCCTGAAAACTCCGTCCTCCTGCCGAGACCCCAAGCCTGAAGACTCCGTCCTCCTGCCGAGCCCAGGAGCCAGAAGACTCCGTCCTCCTGCCAAGCCCAGGAGCCAGAAGACTCCGTCCTCCTGCCGAGCCCCCGAGACCAAAGACTCCAGCCTCCTGCCCAGCCCCCGAGCCCGAAGATTCCGGCCTCCTGCCCAGCCCCCGAGCCCGAGGACTCCGGCCTCAAGACTCCGTCCTCCTGCCGAGACCCCGAGCCCGAAGACTCCGACCTCCTGCCGAGACCCCAAGCCTGAAGACTCCGTCCTCCTACCCAGCCACTGAGCCCGAAGACTCCGGCCTCCTGCACAGCCCCCGAGCCCGAAGACTCCGGCCTCATGCCCAGTGCCCGATCCCGAAGACTCCGGCCTCCTGCCCTGTCCCCGAGCCTGAAGACTCCGGCCTCATGCCCATCCCCCGAGCCCGAAGACTCCGGTGTCAAGATTCCGTCCTCCTGCTGAGACCCCGAGCCTGAAAACTCCGTCCTCCTGCCGAGACCCCAAGCCTGAAGACTTCGTCCTTCTGCCGAGCCCAGGAGCCAGAAGACTCCGTCCTCCTGCCAAGCCCAGGAGCCAGAAGACTCCGTCCTCCTGCCGAACCCCCGAGACCAAAGACTCCAGCCTCCTGCCCAGCCCCCGAGCCCGAAGACTCCGGCCTCCTGCCCAGCCCCCGAGCCCGAGGACTCCGGCCTCAAGACTCCGTCCTCCTGCCGAGACCCCGAGCCCAAAGACTCCGACCTCCTGCCGAGACCCCAAGCCTGAAGACTCCGTCCTCCTGCCGAGACCCTGAGCCCGAAGACTCCGGCCTCCTGCCCAGTCCACGAGCCCGAAGACTCCATCCTCCTTCCCAGTCCCCGAGCCCGAAGACTCCGTCCTCCTGCCCTGTCCCCGAGCCCGAAGACTCCGGCCTCCTGCCCTGACCCCGAGCCCGAAGACTCCGGCCTCCTGCCCTGTCCCCGAGCCCTAAGACTCCGGCCTCCTGCCCTGACCCCGAGCCAGAAGACTCCGGCCTCCAGCCCTGACCCACAGCCCGAAGACTCCGGCCTCCTGCAAAGCCCCCAAGCCCGAAGACTCCATCCTCCTGCCCAGCCCTCGAGCCCGAAGACTCCGGCCTCCTGCCCTGACCCCGAGCCCAAAGACTCCGGCCTCCTGCCTTGACCCCGAGCCCGAAAACTTCGGCCTCATGCCCAGCCCCCGAGCCCGAAGTCTCCGGCCTCAAGACTCCATCTTCCTGTCGAGCCCACGAGCCAGAAGACTCCGTCCTCCTGCCGAGACCCCGAGCCCGAAGACTCCATCCTCCTGCCCAGCCCCCGAGCCCGAAGACTCCATCCTCCTGCCCAGCCCCCGAGCCCAAAGACTCTGGCCTCCTGCCCTGTCCGCGAGCCCGAAGACTCCGGCCTACTGCCCTGACCCTGAGCACGAAGACTCCAGCTTCCTGCCCAGCCCCGAGCCCGAAGTCTCCGGCCTCAAGTCTCCGTTCTCCTGCCGAGACCCCGAGCCTGAAGACTCCGGCCTCCTGCCGAGACCCCGAGCCTGAAGACTCCGGCCTCCTGCCGAGACCCCGAGCCTGAAGACTCCGTCCTCCTGCCGAGACCCCGAGCCCGAAGACTCTGTCCTCCTGCCCAGCCCCCGAGCCGGAAGACTCCATCCTCCTGCCCAGCCCCCAAGCCCGAAGTCTCCGGCCTCAAGACTCCGTCTTCCTGCCGAGCCCACGAGCCCGAAGTCTCCGCCCTCCTGCCGAGCCCCCGAGCCCGAAGACTCCGTCCTCCTGCCCAGCCCCCGAGCCCGAAAACTCCGTTCTCCTGCCCAGCACCCGAGCCCAAAGACTCCGGCCTCCTGCCCAGCCCCCGAGCCTGATGACTCCGTCCTCCTGCCCAGCCTCCGAGCCCGAAGACTCCGGCCTCCTGCCCAGTCCCCGAGCCCGAAGACTCCATCCTCCTTCCCAGTCCCCGAGCCCGAAGACTCCGTCCTCATGCCCAGCCCCCGATCACGAAGACTCCGGCCTCCTGCCCTATCCCCGAGCCCGAAGACTCCGGCCTCATGCCCAGCCCCCGAGCCCGAAGACTCCGGCCTCCTACCCAGCCACCGAGCCCGAAGACTCCGGCCTCCTGCCCAGCCCCTGAGCCCGAAGACTCTGGCCTCAAGACTCCGTCCTCCTGCCGAGAACCCGAGCCTGAAAACTCCGTCCTCCTGCCGAGACCCCGAGCCTGAAGACTCCGTCCCCCTGCCAAGCCCACGAGCCAGAAGACTCCGTCCTCCTGCCGAGCCCACGAGCCCGAAGTCTCCGTCCTCCTGCCGAGCCCCCGAGCCCGAAGACTCCGGCCTCATGCCCAGCCCCCGAGCCCGAAGACTCTGGCCTCCTACCCAGCCACCGAGCCCGAAGACTCCGGCCTCCTGCACAGCCCCCGAGCCCGAAGACTCCGGCCTCATGCCCAGTGCCCGATCCCGAAGACTCCGGCCTCCTGCCCTGTCCCCGAGCCTGAAGACTCCGGCCTCATGCCCATCCCCCGAGCCCGAAGACTCCGGTCTCAAGATTCCGTCCTCCTGCTGAGACCCCGAGCCTGAAAACTCCGTCCTCCTGCCGAGACCCCAAGCCTGAAGACTCCGTCCTCCTGCCGAGCCCAGGAGCCAGAAGACTCCGTCCTCCTGCCAAGCCCAGGAGCCAGAAGACTCCGTCCTCCTGCCGAGCCCCCGAGACCAAAGACTCCAGCCTCCTGCCCAGCCCCCGAGCCCGAAGATTCCGGCCTCCTGCCCAGCCCCCGAGCCCGAGGACTCCGGCCTCAAGACTCCGTCCTCCTGCCGAGACCCCGAGCCCGAAGACTCCGACCTCCTGCCGAGACCCCAAGCCTGAAGACTCCGTCCTCCTGCACAGCCCCCGAGCCCGAAGACTCCGGCCTCATGCCCAGTGCCCGATCCCGAAGACTCCGGCCTCCTGCCCTGTCCCCGAGCCTGAAGACTCCGGCCTCATGCCCATCCCCCGAGCCCGAAGACTCCGGTCTCAAGATTCCGTCCTCCTGCTGAGACCCCGAGCCTGAAAACTCCGTCCTCCTGCCGAGACCCCAAGCCTGAAGACTCCGTCCTTCTGCCGAGCCCAGGAGCCAGAAGACTCCGTCCTCCTGCCAAGCCCAGGAGCCAGAAGACTCCGTCCTCCTGCCGAGCCCCCGAGACCAAAGACTCCAGCCTCCTGCCCAGCCCCCGAGCCCGAAGACTCCGGCCTCCTGCCCAGCCCCCGAGCCCGAGGACTCCGGCTTCAAGACTCCGTCCTCCTGCCGAGACCCCGAGCCCGAAGACTCCGACCTCCTGCCGAGACCCCAAGCCTGAAGACTCCGTCCTCCTGCCGAGACCCTGAGCCCGAAGACTCCGGCCTCCTGCCCAGTCCACGAGCCCGAAGACTCCATCCTCCTTTCCAGTCCCCGAGCCCGAAGACTCCGTCCTCCTGCCCTGTCCCCGAGCCCGAAGACTCCGGCCTCCTGCCCTGACCCCGAGCCCGAAGACTCCGGCCTCCTGCCCTGTCCCCGAGCCCGAAGACTCCGGCCTCCTGCCCAGCCCCCGAGCCCGAAGACTCCGGCCTCCTGCCCTGACCCCGAGCCCGAAGACTCCGGCCTCCTGCCCTGACCCCGAGCCCGAAGACTCCGGCCTCCTGCCCAGCCCCCGAGCCCGAAGACTCTGGCCTCCTGCCCTGTCCCCGAGCCCGAAGACTCCGGCCTCCTGCCATGACCCCGAGCCCGAAGACTCCGGCCTCCTGCCCTGACCCCGAGCCCGAAGACTCCGGCCTCATGCTCAGCCCCCGAGCCCAAAGTCTCCGGCCTCAAGACTCCGTCTTCCTGCCAAGCCCACGAGCCAGAAGACTCCGTCCTCCTGCCGAGCCCACGAGCCCGAAGTCTCCGTCCTCCTGCCGAGCCCCCGAGCCCGAAGACTCCAGCCTCATGCCCAGCCCCCGAGCCCGAAGACTCTGGCCTCCTACCCAGCCACTGAGCCCGAAGACTCCGGCCTCCTGCACAGCCCCCGAGCCCGAAGAATCCGGCCTCATACCCAGCGCCCGATCCCGAAGACTCCGGCCTCCTGCCCTGTTCCCGAGCCTGAAGACTCCGGCCTCCTGCCCTGACCCCAAGCCTGAAGACTCCGGCCTCCAGCCCTGACTCCGAGCCCGAAGACTCCGGCCTCCTGCAAAGCCCCCGAGCCCGAAGACTCCATCCTCCTGCCCAGCCCCCGAGCCCGAAGACTCCGGCCTCCTGCCCTGACCCCGAGCCCAAAGACTCCGGCCTCCTGCCTTGACCCCGAGCCCGAAAACTCCGGCCTCATGCCCAGCCCCCGAGCCCGAAGTCTCCGGCCTCAAGACTCCATCTTCCTGTCGAGCCCACGAGCCAGAAGACTCCGTCCTCCTGCCGAGCCCACGAGCCCGAAGTCTCCGTCCTCCTGCCGAGCCCCCGAGCCCGAAGACTCCGTCCTCCTGCCGAGCCCCCGAGACCAAAGACTCCAGCCTCCTGCCCAGCCCCCGAGCCCGAAGACTCCGGCCTCCTGCCCAGCCCCCGAGCCCGAGGACTCCGGCCTCAAGACTCCGTCCTCCTGCAGAGACCCCGAGCCCGAAGACTCCGACCTCCTGCCGAGACCCCAAGCCTGAAGACTTCGTCCTCCTGCCGAGACCCCGAGCCCGAAGACTCCGGCCTCCTGCCCAGCCCACGAGCCCGAAGACTCCATCCTCCTTCCCAGCCCCCGAGCCCAAAGACTCCGGCCTCCTGCCCTGTCCCCGAGCCCGAAGACTCCGGCCTCCTGCCCTGACCCCGAGCCCGAAGACTCCGGCCTCCTGCCCTGTCCCCGAGCCCTAAGACTCCGGCCTCCTGCCCTGACCCCGAGCCCGAAGACTCCGGCCTCCAGCCCTGACCCCGAGCCCGAAGACTCCGGCCTCCTGCCCTGACCCCGAGCCCGAAAACTCCATCCTCCTGCCCAGCCCTCGAGCCCGAAGACTCCGGCCTCCTGCCCTGACCCCGAGCCCAAAGACTCCGGCCTCCTGCCTTGACCCCGAGCCCGAAAACTTCGGCCTCATGCCCAGCCCCCGAGCCCGAAGTCTCCGGCCTCAAGACTCCATCTTCCTGTCGAGCCCACGAGCCAGAAGACTCCGTCCTCCTGGCGAGCCCACGAGTCCGAAGTCTCCGTCCTCCTGCCGAGCCCCCGAGCCCGAAGACTCCGGCCTCCTGCCCAGCCCCCGAGCCCGAAAACTCCGTTCTCCTGCCCAGCCCCCGAGCCCAAAGACTCCGGCCTCCTGCCCAGCCCCCGAGCCCGAAGACTCCGTCCTCCTGCCCAGCCTCCGAGCCCGAAGACTCCGGCCTCCTGCCCTGACCCCGAGCCCAAAGACTCCAGCCTCATGCCCAGCCCCCGATCACGAAGACTCCGGCCTCCTGCCCTGTCCCCGAGCCCGAAGACTCCGGCCTCATGCCCAGCCCCCGAGCCCGAAGACTCCGGCCTCCTACCCAGCCACCGAACCCGAAGACTCCGGCCTCCTGCCCAGCCCCTGAGCCCGAAGACTCCGGCCTCATGCCCATCCCCCGAGCCCGAAGACTCCGGCCTCAAGACTCCGTCCTCCTGCCGAGAACCCGAGCCTGAAAACTCCGTCCTCCTGCCGAGACCCCGAGCCTGAAGACTCCGTCCTCCTGCTGAGCCCACGAGCCAGAAGACTCCGTCCTCCTGCCGAGCCCAGGAGCCCGAAGACTCCGTCCTCCTGCCGAGCCCCCGAGCCCGAAGACTCCGGCCTCATGCCCAGCCCCCGAGCCTGAAGACTCTGGCCTCCTACCCAGCCACCGAGCCCGAAGACTCCGGCCTCCTGCACAGCCCCCGAGCCCGAAGACTCCGGACTCATGCCCAGTGCCCGATTCCGAAGACTCCGGCCTCCTGCCCTGTCTCCGAGCCTGAAGACTCCGGCCTCATGCCCAACCCCCGAGCCCGAAGACTCCGGTCTCAAGACTCCGTCCTCCTGCCGAGACCCCGAGCCCGAAGACTCCGACCTCCTGCCGAGACCCCAAGCCTGAAGACTCCGTCCTCCTGCCGAGACCTTGAGCCAGAAGACTCCGGCCTCCTACCCAGTCCACGAGCCCGAAGACTCCATCCTCCTGCCCAGCCCTAGAGCCCGAAGACTCCGGCCTCCTGCCCTGACCCCGAGCCCAAAGACTCCGGCCTCCTGCCTTGACCCCGAGCCCGAAAACTCCGGCCTCATGCCCAGCCCCCGAGCCCGAAGTCTCCGGCCTCAAGACTCCATCTTCCTGTCGAGCCCACGAGCCAGAAGTCTCCGTCCTCCTGCCGAGCCCCCGAGCCCGAAGACTCTGTCCTCCTGCCCAGCCCCCAAGCCCGAAAACTCCGTTCTCCTGCCCAGCCCCCGAGCCCAAAGACTCCGGCCTCCTGCCCAGCCCCCGAGCCCGAAGACTCCGACCTCCTGCCCAGCCTCCGAGCCCGAAGACTCCGGCCTCCTGCCCTGACCCCGAGCCCAAAGACTCCAGCCTCATGCCCAGCCCCCGATCACGAAGACTCCGGCCTCCTGCCCTGTCCCCGAGCCCGAAGACTCCGGCCTCATGCCCAGCCCCCGAGCCCGAAGTCTCCAGCCTCCTACCCAGCCACCGAGCCCGAAGACTCCGGCCTCCTGCCCAGCCCCTGAGCCCGAAGACTCCGGCCTCATGCCCATCCCCCGAGCCCGAAGACTCCGGCCTCAAGACTCCGTCCTCCTGCCGAGAACCCGAGCCTGAAAACTCCGTCCTCCTGCCGAGACCCCGAGCCTGAAGACTCCGTCCCCCTGCCAAGCCCACGAGCCAGAAGACTCCGTCCTCCTGCCGAGCCCACGAGCCCGAAGTCTCCGTCCTCCTGCCGAGCCCCCGAGCCCGAAGACTCCGGCCTCATGCCCAGCCCCCGAGCCCGAAGACTCTGGCCTCCTACCCAGCCACCGAGCCCGAAGACTCCGGCCTCCTGCACAGCCCCCGAGCCCGAAGACTCCGGCCTCATGCCCAGTGCCCGATCCCGAAGACTCCGGCCTCCTGCCCTGTCCCCGAGCCTGAAGACTCCGGCCTCATGCCCATCCCCCGAGCCCGAAGACTCCGGTCTCAAGATTCCGTCCTCCTGCTGAGACCCCGAGCCTGAAAACTCCGTCCTCCTGCCGAGACCCCAAGCCTGAAGACTCCGTCCTCCTGCCGAGCCCAGGAGCCAGAAGACTCCGTCCTCCTGCCAAGCCCAGGAGCCCGAAAACTCCGTCCTCCTGCCGAGACCCCAAGCCTGAAGACTCCGTCCTCCTGCCGAGCCCAGGAGCCAGAAGACTCCGTCCTCCTGCCAAGCCCAGGAGCCAGAAGACTCCGTCCTCCTGCCGAGCCCCCGAGACCAAAGACTCCAGCCTCCTGCCCAGCCCCCGAGCCCGAAGACTCCGGCCTCCTGCCCAGCCCCCGAGCCCGAGGACTCCGGCCTCAAGACTCCGTCCTCCTGCCGAGACCCCGAGCCCGAAGACTCCGACCTCCTGCCGAGACCCCAAGCCTGAAGACTCCGTCCTCCTACCCAGCCACTGAGCCCGAAGACTCCGGCCTCCTGCACAGCCCCCGAGCCCGAAGACTCCGGCCTCATGCCCAGTGCCCGATCCCGAAGACTCCGGCCTCCTGCCCTGTCCCCGAGCCTGAAGACTCCGGCCTCATGCCCATCCCCCGAGCCCGAAGACTCCGGTCTCAAGATTCCGTCCTCCTGCTGAGACCCCGAGCCTGAAAACTCCGTCCTCCTGCCGAGACCCCAAGCCTGAAGACTCCGTCCTTCTGCCGAGCCCAGGAGCCAGAAGACTCCGTCCTCCTGCCAAGCCCAGGAGCCAGAAGACTCCGTCCTCCTGCCGAGCCCCCGAGACCAAAGACTCCAGCCTCCTGCCCAGCCCCCGAGCCCGAAGACTCCGGCCTCCTGCCCAGCCCCCGAGCCCGAGGACTCCGGCCTCAAGACTCCGTCCTCCTGCCGAGACCCCGAGCCCGAAGACTCCGAACTCCTGCCGAGACCCCAAGCCTGAAGACTCCGTCCTCCTGCCGTGACCCTGAGCCCGAAGACTCCGGCCTCCTGCCCAGTCCACGAGCCCGAAGACTCCATCCTCCTTCCCAGTCCCCGAGCCCGAAGACTCCGTCCTCATGCCCAGCCCCCGATCACGAAGACTCCGGCCTCCTGCCCTATCCCCGAGCCCGAAGACTCCGGCCTCATGCCCAGCCCCCGAGCCCGAAGTCTCCGGCCTCCTACCCAGCCACCGAGCCCGAAGACTCCGGCCTCCTGCCCAGCCCCTGAGCCCGAAGACTCTGGCCTCAAGACTCCGTCCTCCTGCCGAGAACCCGAGCCTGAAAACTCCGTCCTCCTGCCGAGACCCCGAGCCTGAAGACTCCGTCCCCCTGCCAAGCCCACGAGCCAGAAGACTCCGTCCTCCTGCCGAGCCCACGAGCCCGAAGTCTCCGTCCTCCTGCCGAGCCCCCGAGCCCGAAGACTCCGGCCTCATGCCCAGCCCCCGAGCCCGAAGACTCTGGCCTCCTACCCAGCCACCGAGCCCGAAGACTCCGGCCTCCTGCACAGCCCCCGAGCCCGAAGACTCCGGCCTCATGCCCAGTGCCCGATCCCGAAGACTCCGGCCTCCTGCCCTGTCCCCGAGCCTGAAGACTCCGGCCTCATGCCCATCCCCCGAGCCCGAAGACTCCGGTCTCAAGATTCCGTCCTCCTGCTGAGACCCCGAGCCTGAAAACTCCGTCCTCCTGCCCAGCCCCCGAGCCCGAAGTCTCCGGCCTCCTACCCAGCCACCGAGCCCGAAGACTCCGGCCTCCTGCCCAGCCCCTGAGCCCGAAGACTCCGGCCTCATGCCCATCCCCCGAGCCCGAAGACTCCGGCCTCAAGACTCCGTCCTCCTGCCGAGAACCCGAGCCTGAAAACTCCGTCCTCCTGCCGAGACCCCGAGCCTGAAGACTCCGTCCTCCTGCCGAGCCCACGAGCCAGAAGACTCCGTCCTCCTGCCGAGCCCACGAGCCCGAAGACTCCGTCCTCCTGCCCAGCCCCCGAGCCCGAAGACTCCGGCCTCATGCCCAGCCCCCGAGCCCGAAGACTCTGGCCTCCTGCCCAGCCCCCGAGCCCGAAGACTCCGGCCTCCTGCCCAGCCCCCGAGCCCGAAGACTCCGGTCTCAAGATTCCGTCCTCCTGCTGAGACCCCGAGCCTGAAAACTCCGTCCTCCTGCCGAGACCCCAAGCCTGAAGACTCCGTCCTCCTGCCGAGCCCACGAGCCCGAAGACTCCGTCCTCCTGCCCAGCCCCCGAGCCCGAAGACTCCGGCCTCCTGCCCAGCCCCCGAGCCCGAAGACTCCGGCCTCCTGCCCTGTCCCCGAGCCTGAAGACTCCGGCCTCATGCCCATCCCCCGAGCCCGAAGACTCCGGTCTCAAGATTCCGTCCTCCTGCTGAGACCCCGAGCCTGAAAACTCCGTCCTCCTGCCGAGACCCCAAGCCTGAAGACTCCGTCCTCCTGCCGAGCCCAGGAGCCAGAAGACTCCGTCCTCCTGCCAAGCCCAGGAGCCAGAAGACTCCGTCCTCCTGCCGAGCCCCCGAGCCCAAAGACTCCGGCCTCCTGCCCAGCCACCGAGCCCGAAGACTCCGGCCTCCTGCCCAGCCCCTGAGCCCGAAGACTCCGGCCTCATGCCCATCCCCCGAGCCCGAAGACTCCGGCCTCAAGACTCCGTCCTCCTGCCGAGAACCCGAGCCTGAAAACTCCGTCCTCCTGCCGAGACCCCGAGCCTGAAGACTCCGTCCCCCTGCCAAGCCCACGAGCCAGAAGACTCCGTCCTCCTGCCGAGCCCACGAGCCCGAAGACTCCGTCCTCCTGCCGAGCCCCCGAGCCCGAAGACTCCAGCCTCATGCCCAGCCCCCGAGCCCGAAGACTCTGGCCTCCTACCCAGCCACCGAGCCCGAAGACTCCGGCCTCCTGCACAGCCCCTGACCCCGAAGGCTCCGGTCTCAAGATTCCGTCCTCCTGCTGAGACCCCGAGCCTGAAAACTCCGTCCTCCTGCCGAGACCCCAAGCCTGAAGACTCCGTCCTCCTGCCGAGCCCAAGAGCCTGAAGACTCCGTCCTCCTGCCGAGCCCCCGAGCCCAAAGACTCCAGCCTCCTGCCCAGCCCCCGAGCCCGAAGACTCCGGCCTCCTGCCCTGTCCCCGAGCCTGAAGACTCCGGCCTCATGCCCATCCCCCGAGCCCGAAGACTCCGGTCTCAAGATTCCGTCCTCCTGCTGAGACCCCGAGCCTGAAAACTCCGTCCTCCTGCCGAGACCCCAAGCCTGAAGACTCCGTCCTCCTGCCGAGCCCAGGAGCCAGAAGACTCCGTCCTCCTGCCAAGCCCAGGAGCCAGAAGACTCCGTCCTCCTGCCGAGCCCCCGAGACCAAAGACTCCAGCCTCCTGCCCAGCCCCCGAGCCCGAAGATTCCGGCCTCCTGCCCAGCCCCCGAGCCCGAGGACTCCGGCCTCAAGACTCCGTCCTCCTGCCGAGACCCCAAGCCTGAAGACTCCGTCCTCCTGCCGAGCCCACGAGCCAGAAGACTCCGTCCTCCTGCCAAGCCCAGGAGCCGGAAGACTCCGTCCTCCTGCCGAGCCCCCGAGCCCGAAGACTCCGGCCTCCTGCCCAGCCCCCGAGCCCGAAGACTCCGGCCTCATGCCCAGCCCCCGAGCCCGAAGACTCCGGCCTCAAGACTCCGTCCTCCTGCCGAGACCCCGAGCCCGAAGACTCCGA
Source organism: Mobula hypostoma (assembly GCF_963921235.1). Lineage (NCBI taxonomy): Eukaryota > Metazoa > Chordata > Chondrichthyes > Myliobatiformes > Myliobatidae > Mobula > Mobula hypostoma. The sequence continues at coordinate 26,375,898 of NC_086111.1, read as the reverse complement.
CCTCCTGCCGAGACCCCAAGCCTGAAGACTCCGTCCTCCTGCCGAGACCCTGAGCCCGAAGACTCCGGCCTCCTGCCCAGTCCACGAGCCCGAAGACTCCATCCTCCTGCCCAGCCCCCGAGCCCGAAGACTCCGTCCTCCTGCCCAGCCCCCGAGCCCGAAGACTCCGGCCTCCTGCCCTGTCCCCGAGCCCGAAGACTCCGGCCTCATGCCCAGCCCCCGAGCCCGAAGTCTCCGGCCTCCTACCCAGCCACCGAGCCCGAAGACTCCGGCCTCCTGCCCAGCCCCCGAGCCCGAAGACTCTGGCCTCAAGACTCCGTCCTCCTGCCGAGAACCCGAGCCTGAAAACTCCGTCCTCCTGCCGAGACCCCGAGCCTGAAGACTCCGTCCCCCTGCCAAGCCCACGAGCCAGAAGACTCCGTCCTCCTGCCGAGCCCACGAGCCCGAAGACTCCGTCCTCCTGCCCAGCCCCCGAGCCCGAAGACTCCGGCCTCCTGCCCAGCCCCCGAGCCCGAAGACTCTGGCCTCCTGCCCAGCACCCGAGCCCGAAGACTCCGGCCTCCTGCCCAGCCCCCGAGCCCGAAGACTCCGGCCTCCTGCCCAGCCCACGAGCCCGAAGACTCCATCCTCCTGCCCAGTCCCCGAGCCCGAAGACTCCGTCCTCCTGCCCAGCCCCCGAGCCCGAAGACTCCGGCCTCCTGCCCAGCCCCCGAGCCCGAAGACTCCGGCCTCATGCCCAGCCCCCGAGCCCGAAGTCTCCGGCCTCCTACCCAGCCACCGAGCCCGAAGACTCCGGCCTCCTGCCCAGCCCCTGAGCCCGAAGACTCTGGCCTCAAGACTCCGTCCTCCTGCCGAGAACCCGAGCCTGAAAACTCCGTCCTCCTGCCGAGACCCCGAGCCTGAAGACTCCGTCCCCCTGCCAAGCCCACGAGCCAGAAGACTCCCTCCTCCTGCCGAGCCCACGAGCCCGAAGTCTCCGTCCTCCTGCCGAGCCCCCGAGCCCGAAGACTCCGGCCTCATGCCCAGCCCCCGAGCCCAAAGACTCTGGCCTCCTACCCAGCCACCGAGCCCGAAGACTCCGGCCTCCTGCACAGCCCCCGAGCCCGAAGACTCCGGCCTCATGCCCAGTGCCCGATCCCGAAGACTCCGGCCTCCTGCCCTGTCCCCGAGCCTGAAGACTCCGGCCTCATGCCCATCCCCCGAGCCCGAAGACTCCGGTCTCAAGATTCCGTCCTCCTGCTGAGACCCCGAGCCTGAAAACTCCGTCCTCCTGCCGAGACCCCAAGCCTGAAGACTCCGTCCTCCTGCCGAGCCCAGGAGCCAGAAGACTCCGTCCTCCTGCCAAGCCCAGGAGCCAGAAGACTCCGTCCTCCTGCCGAGCCCCCGAGACCAAAGACTCCAGCCTCCTGCCCAGCCCCCGAGCCCGAAGACTCCGGCCTCCTGCCCAGCCCCCGAGCCCGAAGACTCCGGCCTCAAGACTCCGTCCTCCTGCCGAGACCCCAAGCCTGAAGACTCCGTCCTTCTGCCGAGCCCAGGAGCCAGAAGACTCCGTCCTCCTGCCAAGCCCAGGAGCCAGAAGACTCCGTCCTCCTGCCGAACCCCCGAGCCCAAAGACTCCAGCCTCCTGCCCAGCCCCCGAGCCCGAAGACTCCGGCCTCCTGCCCAGCCCCCGAGCCCGAGGACTCCGGCCTCAAGACTCCGTCCTCCTGCCGAGACCCCGAGCCCGAAGACTCCGACCTCCTGCCGAGACCCTGAGCCCGAAGACTCCGGCCTCCTGCCCAGTCCACGAGCCCGAAGACTCCATCCTCCTTCCCAGTCCCCGAGCCCGAAGACTCCGTCCTCATGCCCAGCCCCCGAGCCCGAAGACTCCGGCCTCCTGCCCTATCCCCGAGCCCGAAGACTCCGGCCTCATGCCCAGCCCCCGAGCCCGAAGACTCCGGCCTCCTGCCCAGCCACCGAGCCCGAAGACTCCGGCCTCCTGCCCAGCCCCCGAGCCCGAAGACTCTGGCCTCAAGACTCCGTCCTCCTGCCGAGAACCCGAGCCTGAAAACTCCGTCCTCCTGCCGAGACCCCGAGCCTGAAGACTCCGTCCCCCTGCCAAGCCCACGAGCCAGAAGACTCCGTCCTCCTGCCGAGCCCACGAGCCCGAAGTCTCCGTCCTCCTGCCGAGCCCCCGAGCCCGAAGACTCCGGCCTCATGCCCAGCCCCCGAGCCCGAAGACTCTGGCCTCCTGCCCAGCCACCGAGCCCGAAGACTCCGGCCTCCTGCACAGCCCCCGAGCCCGAAGACTCCGGCCTCATGCCCAGTGCCCGATCCCGAAGACTCCGGCCTCCTGCCCTGTCCCGGAGCCTGAAGACTCCGGCCTCATGCCCATCCCCCGAGCCCGAAGACTCCGGTGTCAAGATTCCGTCCTCCTGCTGAGACCCCGAGCCTGAAAACTCCGTCCTCCTGCCGAGACCCCAAGCCTGAAGACTCCGTCCTCCTGCCGAGCCCAGGAGCCAGAAGACTCCGTCCTCCTGCCAAGCCCAGGAGCCAGAAGACTCCGTCCTCCTGCCGAGCCCCCGAGCCCAAAGACTCCAGCCTCCTGCCCAGCCCCCGAGCCCGAAGACTCCGGCCTCCTGCCCAGCCCCCGAGCCCGAAGACTCCGGCCTCAAGACTCCGTCCTCCTGCCGAGACCCCGAGCCCGAAGACTCCGACCTCCTGCCGAGACCCCAAGCCTGAAGACTCCGTCCTCCTACCCAGCCACTGAGCCCGAAGACTCCGGCCTCCTGCACAGCCCCCGAGCCCGAAGACTCCGGCCTCATGCCCAGTGCCCGATCCCGAAGACTCCGGCCTCCTGCCCTGTCCCCGAGCCCGAAGACTCCGGCCTCATGCCCATCCCCCGAGCCCGAAGACTCCGGTCTCAAGTCTCCGACCACCTGCCGAGACCCCGAGCCTGAAGACTCCGTCCTCCTGCCGAGACCCCGAGCCTGAAGACTCCGTCCTCCTGCCGAGACCCTGAGCCCGAAGACTCCGGCCTCCTGCCCAGCCCCCGAGCCCGAAGACTCCGTCCTCCTGCCCAGCCCCCGAGCCCGAAGACTCCGTCCTCCTGCCCTGTCCCCGAGCCCGAAGACTCCGGCCTCCTGCCCTGACCCCGAGCCCGAAGACTCCGGCCTCCTGCCCTGTCCCCGAGCCCGAAGACTCCGGCCTCCTGCCCTGACCCCGAGCCAGAAGACTCCGGCCTCCAGCCCTGACCCACAGCCCGAAGACTCCGGCCTCCTGCAAAGACCCCAAGCCCGAAGACTCCATCCTCCTGCCCAGCCCTCGAGCCCGAAGACTCCGGCCTCCTGCATTGACCCCGAGCCCAAAGACTCCGGCCTCCTGCCTTGACCCCGAGCCCGAAAACTTCGGCCTCATGCCCAGCCCCCGAGCCCGAAGTCTCCGGCCTCAAGATTCCATCTTCCTGTCGAGCCCACGAGCCAGAAGACTCCGTCCTCCTGCCGAGACCCCGAGCCCGAAGACTCCATCCTCCTGCCCAGCCCCCGAGCCCGAAGACTCCATCCTCCTGCCCAGCCCCCGAGCCCAAAGACTCTGGCCTCCTGCCCTGTCCGCGAGCCCGAAGACTCCGGCCTACTGCCCTGACCCTGAGCACGAAGACTCCAGCTTCCTGCCCAGCCCCGAGCCCGAAGTCTCCGGCCTCAAGTCTCCGTTCTCCTGCCGAGACCCCGAGCCTGAAGACTCCGGCCTCCTGCCGAGACCCCGAGCCTGAAGACTCCGGCCTCCTGCCGAGACCCCGAGCCTGAAGACTCCGTCCTCCTGCCGAGACCCCGAGCCCGAAGACTCTGTCCTCCTGCCCAGCCCCCGAGCCGGAAGACTCCATCCTCCTGCCCAGCCCCCAAGCCCGAAGTCTCCGGCCTCAAGACTCCGTCTTCCTGCCGAGCCCACGAGCCCGAAGTCTCCGCCCTCCTGCCGAGCCCCCGAGCCCGAAGACTCCGTCCTCCTGCCCAGCCCCCGAGCCCGAAAACTCCGTTCTCCTGCCCAGCACCCGAGCCCAAAGACTCCGGCCTCCTGCCCAGCCCCCGAGCCTGATGACTCCGTCCTCCTGCCCAGCCTCCGAGCCCGAAGACTCCGGCCTCCTGCCCTGTCCCCGAGCCCGAAGACTCCGGCCTGCTGCCCTGACCCCGAGCCCGAAGACGCCGGCCTCCTGCCCAGCCCCCGTGCCCGAAGACTCCATCCTCCTGCCCAGCCCCCGAGCCCGAAGACTCTGGCCTCCTGCCCTGTCCGCGAGCCCGAAGACTCCGGCCTCCTGCCCTGACCCCAAGCCTGAAGACACCGGCCTCCTGCCCTGACCACGAGCCCGAAGACTCCGGCCTCATGCCCAGCCCCCGAGCCCGAAGACTCCGGCCTCATGCCCAGCCCCCGAGCCCGAAGTCTCTGGCCTCAAGACTCCATCTTCCCGCCGAGCCCACGAGCCAGAAGACTCCGTCCTCCTGCCGAGCCCCCGAGCCCGAAGACTCCGTCCTCCTGCCCAGCCCCCGAGCCCGAAAACTCCGTTCTCCTGCCCAGCCACCGAGCCCAAAGACTCCGGCCTCCTGCCCAGCCCCCGAGCCCGAAGACTCCGTCCTCCTGCCGAGCCTTCGAGCCCGAAGACTCCGGCCTCCTGCCCTGTCCCCAAGCCCGAAGACTCCGGCCTCCTGCCCTGTCCCCGAGCCCGAAGACTCCGGCCTCATGCCCAGCCCCCGAGCCCGAAAACTCCGTTCTCCTGCCCAGCCCCCGAGCCCAAAGACTCCGGTCTCCTGCCCAGCCCCCGAGCCCGAAGACTCCGTCCTCCTGCCCAGCCTCCGAGCCCGAAGACTCCGGCCTCCTGCCCTGACCCCGAGCCCAAAGACTCCAGCCTCATGCCCAGCCCCCGATCACGAAGACTCCGGCCTCCTGCCCTGTCCCCGAGCCCGAAGACTCAGGCCTCATGCCCAGCCCCCGAGCCCGAAGACTCCGGCCTCCTACCCAGCCACCGAGCCCGAAGACTCCGGCCTCCTGCCCAGCCCCTGAGCCCGAAGACTCCGGCCTCATGCCCATCCCCCGAGCCCGAAGACTCCGGCCTCAAGACTCCGTCCTCCTGCCGAGAACCCGAGCCTGAAAACTCCGTCCTCCTGCCGAGACCCCGAGCCTGAAGACTCCGTCCCCCTGCCGAGCCCACGAGCCAGAAGACTCCGTCCTCCTGCCGAGCCCACGAGCCCGAAGTCTCCGTCCTCCTGCCGAGCCCCCGAGCCCGAAGACTCCGGCCTCATGCCCAGCCCCCGAGCCTGAAGACTCTGGCCTCCTACCCAGCCACCGAGCCCGAAGACTCCGGCCTCCTGCACAGCCCCCGAGCCCGAAGACTCCGGCCTCATGCCCAGTGCCCGATCCCGAAGACTCCGGCCTCCTGCCCTGTCTCCGAGCCTGAAGACTCCGGCCTCATGCCCAACCCCCGAGCCCGAAGACTCCGGTCTCAAGACTCCGTCCTCCTGCCGAGACCCCGAGCCCGAAGACTCCGACCTCCTGCCGAGACCCCAAGCCTGAAGACTCCGTCCTCCTGCCGAGACCTTGAGCCAGAAGACTCCGGCCTCCTGCCCAGTCCACGAGCCCGAAGACTCCATCCTCCTTCCCAGTCCCCGAGCCCGAAGACTCCGTCCTCCTGCCCTGTCCCCGAGCCCGAAGACTCCGGCCTCCTGCCCTGACCCCGAGCCCGAAGACTCCGGCCTCCTGCCCTGTCCCCGAGCCCTAAGACTCCGGCCTCCTGCCCTGACCCCGAGCCCGAAGACTCCGGCCTCCAGCCCTGACCCCGAGCCCGAAGACTCCGGCCTCCTGCAAAGCCCCCAAGCCCGAAGACTCCATCCTCCTGCCCAGCCCTCGAGCCCGAAGACTCCGGCCTCCTGCCCTGACCCCGAGCCCAAAGACTCCGGCCTCCTGCCTTGACCCCGAGCCCGAAAACTCCGGCCTCATGCCCAGCCCCCGAGCCCGAAGTCTCCGGCCTCAAGACTCCATCTTCCTGTCGAGCCCACGAGCCAGAAGTCTCCGTCCTCCTGCCGAGCCCCCGAGCCCGAAGACTCCGTCCTCCTGCCCAGCCCCCAAGCCCGAAAACTCCGTTCTCCTGCCCAGCCCCCGAGCCCAAAGACTCCGGCCTCCTGCCAAGCCCCCGAGCCCGAAGACTCCGTCCTCCTGCCCAGCCTCCGAGCCCGAAGACTCCGGCCTCCTGCCCTGACCCCGAGCCCAAAGACTCCAGCCTCATGCCCAGCCCCCGATCACGAAGACTCCGGCCTCCTGCCCTGTCCCCGAGCCCTAAGACTCCGGCCTCCTGCCCTGACCCCGAGCCCGAAGACTCCGGCCTCCAGCCCTGACCCCGAGCCCGAAGACTCCGGCCTCCTGCAAAGCCCCCGAGCCCGAAAACTCCATCCTCCTGCCCAGCCCTCGAGCCCGAAGACTCCGGCCTCCTGCCCTGACCCCGAGCCCAAAGACTCCGGCCTCCTGCCTTGACCCCGAGCCCGAAAACTCCGGCCTCATGCCCAGCCCCCGAGCCCGAAGTCTCCGGCCTCAAGACTCCATCTTCCTGTCGAGCCCACGAGCCAGAAGTCTCCGTCCTCCTGCCGAGCCCCCGAGCCCGAAGACTCCGTCCTCCTGCCCAGCCCCCAAGCCCGAAAACTCCGTTCTCCTGCCCAGCCCCCGAGCCCAAAGACTCCGGCCTCCTGCCAAGCCCCCGAGCCCGAAGACTCCGTCCTCCTGCCCAGCCTCCGAGCCCGAAGACTCCGGCCTCCTGCCCTGACCCCGAGCCCAAAGACTCCAGCCTCATGCCCAGCCCCCGATCACGAAGACTCCGGCCTCCTGCCCTGTCCCCGAGCCCGAAGACTCCGGCCTCATGCCCAGCCCCCGAGCCCGAAGACTCCGGCCTCCTACCCAGCCACCGAGCCCGAAGACTCCGGCCTCCTGCCCAGCCCCTGAGCCCGAAGACTCCGGCCTCATGCCCATCCCCCGAGCCCGAAGACTCCGGCCTCAAGACTCCGTCCTCCTGCCGAGAACCCGAGCCTGAAAACTCCGTCCTCCTGCCGAGACCCCGAGCCTGAAGACTCCGTCCCCCTGCCAAGCCCACGAGCCAGAAGACTCCGTCCTCCTGCCGAGCCCACGAGCCCGAAGTCTCCGTCCTCCTGCCGAGCCCCCGAGCCCGAAGACTCCGGCCTCATGCCCAGCCCCCGAGCCCGAAGACTCCGGCCTCCTGCCCAGCCCCCGAGCCCGAAGACTCCGGCCTCCTGCACAGCCCCCGAGCCCGAAGACTCCGGCCTCATGCCCAGTGCCCGATCCCGAAGACTCCGGCCTCCTGCCCTGTCCCCGAGCCTGAAGACTCCGGCCTCATGCCCATCCCCCGAGCCCGAAGACTCCGGTCTCAAGATTCCGTCCTCCTGCTGAGACCCCGAGCCTGAAAACTCCGTCCTCCTGCCGAGACCCCAAGCCTGAAGACTCCGTCCTCCTGCCGAGCCCAGGAGCCAGAAGACTCCGTCCTCCTGCCAAGCCCAGGAGCCAGAAGACTCCGTCCTCCTGCCGAGCCCCCGAGACCAAAGACTCCAGCCTCCTGCCCAGCCCCCGAGCCCGAAGACTCCGGCCTCCTGCCCAGCCCCCGAGCCCGAGGACTCCGGCCTCAAGACTCCGTCCTCCTGCCGAGACCCCGAGCCCGAAGACTCCGACCTCCTGCCGAGACCCCAAGCCTGAAGACTCCGTCCTCCTACCCAGCCACTGAGCCCGAAGACTCCGGCCTCCTGCACAGCCCCCGAGCCCGAAGACTCCGGCCTCATGCCCAGTGCCCGATCCCGAAGACTCCGGCCTCCTGCCCTGTCCCCGAGCCTGAAGACTCCGGCCTCATGCCCATCCCCCGAGCCCGAAGACTCCGGTCTCAAGATTCCGTCCTCCTGCTGAGACCCCGAGCCTGAAAACTCCGTCCTCCTGCCCAGCCCCCGAGCCCGAAGTCTCCGGCCTCCTACCCAGCCACCGAGCCCGAAGACTCCGGCCTCCTGCCCAGCCCCTGAGCCCGAAGACTCCGGCCTCATGCCCATCCCCCGAGCCCGAAGACTCCGGCCTCAAGACTCCGTCCTCCTGCCGAGAACCCGAGCCTGAAAACTCCGTCCTCCTGCCGAGACCCCGAGACTGAAGACTCCGTCCCCCTGCCAAGCCCACGAGCCAGAAGACTCCGTCCTCCTGCCGAGCCCACGAGCCCGAAGACTCCGTCCTCCTGCCGAGCCCCCGAGCCCGAAGACTCCGGCCTCATGCCCAGCCCCCGAGCCCGAAGACTCCGGCCTCCTGCCCAGCCACCGAGCCCGAAGACTCCGGCCTCCTGCACAGCCCCCGAGCCCGAAGACTCCGGCCTCATGCCCAGTGCCCGATCCCGAAGACTCCGGCCTCCTGCCCTGTCCCCGAGCCTGAAGACTCCGGCCTCATGCCCATCCCCCGAGCCCGAAGACTCCGGTCTCAAGATTCCGTCCTCCTGCTGAGACCCCGAGCCTGAAAACTCCGTCCTCCTGCCGAGACCCCAAGCCTGAAGACTCCGTCCTCCTGCCGAGCCCAGGAGCCAGAAGACTCCGTCCTCCTGCCAAGCCCAGGAGCCAGAAGACTCCGTCCTCCTGCCGAGCCCCTGAGACCAAAGACTCCAGCCTCCTGCCCAGCCCCCGAGCCCGAAGACTCCGTCCTCCTGCCCAGCCCCCGAGCCCGAAAACTCCGTTCTCCTGCCCAGCCCCCGAGCCCAAAGACTCCGGCCTCCTGCCCAGCCCCCGAGCCCGAAGACTCCGTCCTCCTGCCCAGCCTCCGAGCCCGAAGACTCCGGCCTCCTGCCCTGACCCCGAGCCCGAAGACTCCGGCCTCATGCCCAGCCCCCGAGCCCGAAGACTCCGGCCTCCTGCCCTGTCCCCGAGCCCGAAGACTCCGGCCTCATGCCCAGCCCCCGAGCCCGAAGACTCCGGCCTCCTGCCCAGCCACCGAGCCCGAAGACTCCGGCCTCCTGCCCAGCCCCTGAGCCCGAAGACTCCGGCCTCATGCCCATCCCCCGAGCCCGAAGACTCCGGCCTCAAGACTCCGTCCTCCTGCCGATAACCCGAGCCTGAAAACTCCGTCCTCCTGCCGAGACCCCGAGCCTGAAGACTCCGTCCTCCTGCCGAGCCCACGAGCCAGAAGACTCCGTCCTCCTGCCGAGCCCCCGAGCCCGAAGACTCCGTCCTCCTGCCCAGCCCCCGAGCCCGAAGACTCCGGCCTCCTGCCCAGCCCTCGAGCCCGAAGACTCCGGCCTCATGCCCAGCCCCCGAGCCCGAAGACTCCGGCCTCCTGCCCTGTCCCCGAGCCCGAAGACTCCGGCCTCATGCCCATCCCCCGAGCCCGAAGACTCCGGCCTCAAGACTCCGTCCTCCTGCCGAGACCACGAGCCTGAAGACTCCGTCCTCCTGCCCAGCCCCCGAGCCAGAAGACTCCGGCCTCATGCCCAGCCCCCGAGCCCGAAGACTCCGGCCTCCTGCCCAGCCCCTGAGCCCGAAGACTCCGGCCTCCATGCCCAGCCCCCGAGCCCGAAGACTCCGGCCTCAAGACTCCGTCCTCCTGCCGAGAACCCGAGCCTGAAAACTCCGTCCTCCTGCCGAGACCCCGAGACTGAAGACTCCGTCCCCCTGCCAAGCCCACGAGCCAGAAGACTCCGTCCTCCTGCCGAGCCCACGAGCCCAAAGACTCCGTCTTCCTGCCCAGCCCCCGAGCCAGAAGACTCCGGCCTCATGCCCAGCCCCCGAGCCCGAAGACTCCGGCCTCCTACCCAGCCACTGAGCCCGAAGACTCCGGCCTCCTGCCCAGCCCTCGAGCCCGAAGACTCCGGCCTCATGCCCAGTGCCCGATCCCGAAGACTCCGGCCTCCTGCCCTGTCCCCGAGCCTGAAGACTCCGGCCTCATGCCCATCCCCCGAGCCCGAAGACTCCGGTCTCAAGATTCCGTCCTCCTGCTGAGACCCCGAGCCTGAAAACTCCGTCCTCCTGCCGAGACCCCAAGCCTGAAGACTCCGTCCTCCTGCCGAGCCCAGGAGCCAGAAGACTCCGTCCTCCTGCCAAGCCCAGGAGCCAGAAGACTCCGTCCTCCTGCCGAGCCCCCGAGCCCAAAGACTCCAGCCTCCTGCCCAGCCCCCGAGCCCGAAGACTCCGGCCTCCTGCCCAGCCCCCGAGCCCGAGGACTCCGGCCTCAAGACTCCGTCCTCCTGCCGAGACCCCGAGCCCGAAGACTCCGACCTCCTGCCGAGACCCCAAGCCTGAAGACTCCGTCCTCCTGCCCAGCCACTGAGCCCGAAGACTCCGGCCTCCTGCCCAGCCCCCGAGCCCGAAGACTCCGGCCTCATGCCCAGCCCCCGAGCCCGAAGACTCCGGCCTCCTGCCCTGTCCCCGAGCCCGAAGACTCCGGCCTCATGCCCATCCCCCGAGCCCGAAGACTCCGGTCTCAAGATTCCGTCCTCCTGCTGAGACCCCGAGCCTGAAAACTCCGTCCTCCTGCCGAGACCCCAAGCCTGAAGACTCCGTCCTTCTGCCGAGCCCAGGAGCCAGAAGACTCCGTCCTCCTGCCAAGCCCAGGAGCCCGAAGACTCCGGCCTCCTGCCCAGCCCCCGAGCCCGAAGACTCCGGCCTCCTGCCCAGCCCCCGAGCCCGAAGACTCCGGCCTCCTGCCCAGCCCCCGAGCCCGAAGTCTCCGGCCTCAAGTCTCCGTCCTCCTGCCGAGAACCCGAGCCTGAAGACTCCGTCCTCCTGCCGAGACCCCAAGCCTGAAGACTCCGTCCTCCTGCCGAGACCCCGAGCCCGAAGACTCCATCCTCCTGCCCAGCCCCCGAGCCCGAAGACTCCGTCCTCCTGCCCAGCCCCCGAGCCCGAAGACTCCGTCCTCCTGCCCAGCCCCCGAGCCCGAAGACTCCGGCCTCCTGCCCTATCCCCGAGCCCGAAGACTCCGGCCTCATGCCCAGCCCCCGAGCCCGAAGACTCCGGCCTCCTGCCCTGTCCCCGAGCCTGAAGACTCCGGCCTCATGCCCATCCCCCGAGCCCGAAGACTCCGGTCTCAAGATTCCGTCCTCCTGCTGAGACCCCGAGCCTGAAGACTCCGTCCTCCTGCCCAGCCCCCGAGCCCGAAGACTCCGGCCTCCTGCCCAGCCACCGAGCCCGAAGACTCCGGCCTCCTGCCCAGCCCCTGAGCCCGAAGACTCCGGCCTCATGCCCATCCCCCGAGCCCGAAGACTCCGGCCTCAAGACTCCGTCCTCCTGCCGAGAACCCGAGCCTGAAAACTCCGTCCTCCTGCCGAGACCCCAAGCCTGAAGACTCCGTCCTCCTGCCGAGCCCAGGAGCCAGAAGACTCCGTCCTCCTGCCGAGCCCCCGAGCCCGAAGACTCCGGCCTCCTGCCCAGCCCCCGAGCCCGAGGACTCCGGCCTCAAGACTCCGTCCTCCTGCCGAGACCCCGAGCCCGAAGACTCCGACCTCCTGCCGAGACCCCAAGCCTGAAGACTCCGTCCTCCTACCCAGCCACTGAGCCCGAAGACTCCGGCCTCCTGCACAGCCCCCGAGCCCGAAGACTCCGGCCTCATGCCCAGTGCCCGATCCCGAAGACTCCGGCCTCCTGCCCTGTCCCCGAGCCTGAAGACTCCGGCCTCATGCCCATCCCCCGAGCCCGAAGACTCCGGTCTCAAGATTCCGTCCTCCTGCTGAGACCCCGAGCCTGAAAACTCCGTCCTCCTGCCGAGACCCCAAGCCTGAAGACTCCGTCCTTCTGCCGAGCCCAGGAGCCAGAAGACTCCGTCCTCCTGCCAAGCCCAGGAGCCAGAAGACTCCGTCCTCCTGCCGAGCCCCCGAGACCAAAGACTCCAGCCTCCTGCCTAGCCCCCGAGCCCGAAGTCTCCGGCCTCCTACCCAGCCACCGAGCCCGAAGACTCCGGCCTCCTGCCCAGCCCCTGAGCCCGAAGACTCTGGCCTCAAGACTCCGTCCTCCTGCCGAGCCCCCGAGCCTGAAGACTCCGTCCTCCTGCCGAGACCCCGAGCCTGAAGACTCCGTCCTCCTGCCGAGCCCACGAGCCAGAAGACTCCGTCCTCCTGCCGAGCCCCCGAGCCCAAAGACTCCAGCCTCCTGCCCAGCCCCCGAGCCCGAAGACTCCGGCCTCATGCCCAGCCCCCGAGCCCGAAGACTCCGGCCTCAAGACTCCGTCCTCCTGCCGAGACCCCGAGCCCGAAGACTCCGACCTCCTGCCGAGACCCCAAGCCTGAAGACTCCGTCCTCCTGCCGAGACCCTGAGCCCGAAGACTCCGGCCTCCTGCCCAGTCCACGAGCCCGAAGACTCCATCCTCCTTCCCAGTCCCCGAGCCCGAAGTCTCCATCCTCATGCCCAGCCCCCGAGCCCGAGGACTCTGGCCTCCTACCCAGCCACCGAGCCCGAAGACTCCGGCCTCCTGCCCAGCCCCCGAGCCCGAAGACTCCGGCCTCATGCCCAGTGCCCGAGCCCGAAGACTCCGGCCTCCTGCCCAGCCCCCGAGCCCGAAGACTCCGGCCTCCTGCCCAGCCCCCGAGCCCGAAGACTCTGGCCTCAAGACTCCGTCCTCCTGCCGAGAACCCGAGCCTGAAAACTCCGTCCTCCTGCCGAGACCCCGAGCCTGAAGACTCCGTCCCCCTGCCAAGCCCACGAGCCAGAAGACTCCGTCCTCCTGCCGAGCCCACGAGCCAGAAGACTCCGTCCTCCTGCCGAGCCCCCGAGCCCGAAGACTCCGGCCTCATGCCCAGCCCCCGAGCCCGAAGACTCTGGCCTCCTACCCAGCCACCGAGCCCGAAGACTCCGGCCTCCTGCACAGCCCCCGAGCCCGAAGACTCCGGCCTCATGCCCAGTGCCCGATCCCGAAGACTCCGGCCTCCTGCCCTGTCCCCGAGCCTGAAGACTCCGGCCTCATGCCCATCCCCCGAGCCCGAAGACTCCGGTCTCAAGATTCCGTCCTCCTGCTGAGACCCCGAGCCTGAAAACTCCGTCCTCCTGCCGAGACCCCAAGCCTGAAGACTCCGTCCTCCTGCCGAGCCCAGGAGCCAGAAGACTCCGTCCTCCTGCCCAGCCCAGGAGCCCGAAGACTCCGTCCTCCTGCCGAGCCCCCGAGCCCGAAGACTCCAGCCTCCTGCCCAGCCCCCGAGCCCGAAGACTCCGGCCTCCTGCCCAGCCCCCGAGCCCGAAGACTCCGGCCTCAAGACTCCGTCCTCCTGCCGAGACCCCGAGCCTGAAGACTCCGTCCTCCTGCCGAGCCCACGAGCCAGAAGACTCCGTCCTCCTGCCGAGCCCAGGAGCCCGAAGACTCCGTCCTCCTGCCCAGCCCCCGAGCCCGAAGACTCCGGCCTCCTGCCCAGCCCCCGAGCCCGAAGACTCCGGCCTCCTGCCCAGCCCCCGAGCCCGAAGTCTCCGGCCTCAAGACTCCGTCCTCCTGCCGAGACCCCGAGCCTGAAGACTCCGTCCTCCTGCCGAGACCCCGAGCCCGAAGACTCCGGCCTCCTGCCCAGCCCCCGAGCCCGAAGACTCCGGCCTCCTGCCCAGCCCCCGAGCCCGAAGACTCCGGCCTCATGCCCAGCCCCCGAGCCCGAAGACTCCGGCCTCCTGCCCTGTCCCCGAGCCCGAAGACTCCGGCCTCATGCCCAGCCCCCGAGCCCGAAGACTCCGGCCTCCTGCCCGGCCACCGAGTCCGAAGACTCCGGCCTCATGCCCAGCCCCCGAGCCCGAAGACTCCGGCCTCAAGACTCCGTCCTCCTGCCGAGAACCCGAGCCTGAAAACTCCGTCCTCCTGCCGAGACCCCGAGCCTGAAGACTCCGTCCTCCTGCCGAGCCCACGAGCCAGAAGACTCCGTCCTCCTGCCGAGCCCCCGAGCCCGAAGACTCCGTCCTCCTGCCCAGCCCCCGAGCCCGAAGACTCCGGCCTCCTGCCCAGCCCCCGAGCCCGAGGACTCCGGCCTCAAGACTCCGTCCTCCTGCCGAGACCCCGAGCCCGAAGACTCCGACCTCCTGCCGAGACCCCGAGCCCGAAGACTCCGGCCTCCTGCCGAGCCCCCGAGCCCGAAGACTCCGGCCTCCTGCCCAGTCCCCGAGCCCGAAGACTCCGGCCTCCTGCCCAGTCCCCGAGCCCGAAGACTCCATCCTCATGCCCAGCCCCCGAGCCCGAAGACTCTGGCCTCCTGCCCAGCCACCGAGCCCGAAGACTCCGGCCTCCTGCCCAGCCCCCGAGCCCGAAGACTCCGGCCTCATGCCCAGTGCCCGATCCCGAAGACTCCGGCCTCCTGCACAGCCCCCGAGCCCGAAGACTCCGGCCTCCTGCCCAGCCCCCGAGCCCGAAGACTCTGGCCTCAAGACTCCGTCCTCCTGCCGAGAACCCGAGCCTGAAAACTCCGTCCTCCTGCCGAGACCCCGAGCCTGAAGACTCCGTCCTCCTGCCGAGCCCACGAGCCAGAAGACTCCGTCCTCCTGCCGAGCCCACGAGCCAGAAGACTCCGTCCTCCTGCCGAGCCCCCGAGCCCGAAGACTCCGGCCTCATGCCCAGCCCCCGAGCCCGAAGACTCTGGCCTCCTACCCAGCCACCGAGCCCGAAGACTCCGGCCTCCTGCACAGCCCCCGAGCCCGAAGACTCCGGCCTCATGCCCAGTGCCCGAGCCCGAAGACTCCGGCCTCCTGCCCTGACCCCGAGCCCGAAGACTCCGGCCTCATGCCCATCCCCCGAGCCCGAAGACTCCGGTCTCAAGATTCCGTCCTCCTGCTGAGACCCCGAGCCTGAAAACTCCGTCCTCCTGCCGAGACCCCAAGCCTGAAGACTCCGTCCTCCTGCCGAGCCCAGGAGCCAGAAGACTCCGTCCTCCTGCCAAGCCCAGGAGCCAGAAGACTCCGTCCTCCTGCCGAGCCCCCGAGCCCAAAGACTCCAGCCTCCTGCCCAGCCCCCGAGCCCGAAGACTCCGGCCTCCTGCCCAGCCCCCGAGCCCGAAGACTCCGGCCTCAAGACTCCGTCCTCCTGCCGAGACCCCGAGCCTGAAGACTCCGTCCTCCTGCCGAGCCCCCGAGCCCGAAGACTCCGTCCTCCTGCCCAGCCCCCGAGCCCGAAGACTCCGTCCTCCTGCCCAGCCCCCGAGCCCAAAGACTCCGGCCTCCTGCCCAGCCCCCGAGCCCGAAGACTCCGGCCTCCTGCCCAGCCCCCGAGCCCGAAGACTCCGGCCTCAAGACTCCGTCCTCCTGCCGAGACCCCGAGCCCGAAGACTCCGGCCTCCTGCCCAGACCCCGAGCCCGAAGACTCCGGCCTCCTGCCCAGCCCCCGAGCCCGAAGACTCCGTCCTCCTGCCCAGCCCCCGAGCCCGAAGACTCCGGCCTCCTGCCCAGCCCCCGAGCCCGAAGACTCCGGCCTCCTGCCCTGTCCCCGAGCCCGAAGACTCCGGCCTCATGCCCAGCCCCCGAGCCCGAAGACTCCGGCCTCCTGCCCAGCCCCCGAGCCCGAAGACTGCGGCCTCATGCCCAGCCCCCGAGCCTGAAGACTCTGGCCTCAAGACTCCGTCCTCCTGCCGAGAACCCGAGCCTGAAGACTCCGTCCTCCTGCCGAGACCCCGAGCCTGAAGACTCCGTCCTCCTGCCGAGCCCACGAGCCAGAAGACTCCGTCCTCCTGCCGAGCCCACGAGCCAGAAGACTCCGTCCTCCTGCCGAGCCCCCGAGCCCGAAGACTCCGGCCTCCTGCCCAGCCCCCGAGCCCGAAGACTCTGGCCTCCCGCCCAGCACCCAAGCCCGAAGATTCCGGACTCCTGGCCAGCCCCTGAGCCCGAAGACTCCGGCCTCATGCCCAGCCCCGAGCCCGAAGACTCCGGCCTCCTGCCCTGTCCCCGAGCCTGAAGACTCCGGCCTCATGCCCATCCCCCGAGCCCGAAGACTCCGGACTCAAGATTCCGTCCTCCTGCCGAGACCCCGAGCCTGAAGACTCCGTCCTCCTGCCGAGACCCCAAGCCTGAAGACTCCGTCCTCCTGCCGAGCCCAGGAGCCAGAAGACTCCGTCCTCCTGCCAAGCCCAGGAGCCAGAAGACTCCGTCCTCCTGCCGAGCCCCCGAGACCAAAGACTCCAGCCTCCTGCCCAGCCCCCGAGCCCGAAGATTCCGGCCTCCTGCCCAGCCCCCGAGCCCGAAGACTCCGGCCTCAAGACTCCGTCCTCCTGCCGAGACCCCGAGCCTGAAGACTCCGACCTCCTGCCGAGACCCCAAGCCTGAAGACTCCGGCCTCCTACCCAGCCACTGAGCCCGAAGACTCCGGCCTCCTGCCCAGCCCCCGAGCCCGAAGACTCCGGCCTCATGCCCAGCCCCCGATCCCGAAGACTCCGGCCTCCTGCCCTGTCCCCGAGCCCGAAGACTCCGGCCTCATGCCCATCCCCCGAGCCCGAAGACTCCGGCCTCAAGACTCCGTCCTCCTGCCGAGACCCCGAGCCTGAAGACTCCGTCCTCCTGCCGAGACCCCGAGCCTGAAGACTCCGTCCTCCTGCCGAGACACTGAGCACGAAGACTCCGGCCTCCTGCCCAGCCCCCGAGCCCGAAGACTCCGTCCTCCTGCCCAGCCCCCGAGCCCGAAGACTCCGGCCTCCTGCCCAGCCCCCGAGCCCGAAGACTCCGGCCTCCTGCCCTGACCCCGAGCCCGAAGACTCCGGCCTCCTGCCCTGTCCCCGAGCCCGAAGACTCCGGCCTCCTGCCCTGACCCCGAGCCAGAAGACTCCGGCCTCCAGCCCTGACCCACAGCCCGAAGACTCCGGCCTCCTGCAAAGACCCCAAGCCCGAAGACTCCATCCTCCTGCCCAGCCCTCGAGCCCGAAGACTCCGGCCTCCTGCCCTGACCCCGAGCCCAAAGACTCCGGCCTCCTGCCCAGCCCCCGAGCCCGAAGACTCCGGCCTCATGCCCAGCCCCCGAGCCCGAAGTCTCCGGCCTCAAGACTCCGTCTTCCTGCCGAGCCCACGAGCCTGAAGACTCCGTCCTCCTGCCGAGACCCCGAGCCCGAAGACTCCATCCTCCTGCCCAGCCCCCGAGCCCGAAGACTCCATCCTCCTGCCCAGCCCCCGAGCCCAAAGACTCTGGCCTCCTGCCCTGTCCGCGAGCCCGAAGACTCCGGCCTACTGCCCTGACCCTGAGCACGAAGACTCCAGCTTCCTGCCCAGCCCCGAGCCCGAAGTCTCCGGCCTCAAGTCTCCGTTCTCCTGCCGAGACCCCGAGCCTGAAGACTCCGGCCTCCTGCCGAGACCCCGAGCCTGAAGACTCCGGCCTCCTGCCGAGACCCCGAGCCTGAAGACTCCGTCCTCCTGCCGAGACCCCGAGCCCGAAGACTCCGTCCTCCTGCCCAGCCCCCGAGCCCGAAGACTCCGTCCTCCTGCCCAGCCCCCGAGCCCGAAGTCTCCGGCCTCAAGACTCCGTCTTCCTGCCGAGCCCACGAGCCCGAAGTCTCCGCCCTCCTGCCGAGCCCCCGAGCCCGAAGACTCCGTCCTCCTGCCCAGCCCCCGAGCCCGAAAACTCCGTTCTCCTGCCCAGCACCCGAGCCCAAAGACTCTGGCCTCCTGCCCAGCCCCCGAGCCCGATGACTCCGTCCTCCTGTCCAGCCTCCGAGCCCGAAGACTCCGGCCTCCTGCCCTGTCCCCGAGCCCGAAGACTCCGGCCTCCTGCCCTGACCCCGAGC
Source organism: Mobula hypostoma (assembly GCF_963921235.1). Classification (NCBI taxonomy): domain Eukaryota; kingdom Metazoa; phylum Chordata; class Chondrichthyes; order Myliobatiformes; family Myliobatidae; genus Mobula; species Mobula hypostoma. Next base: position 26,358,205 of record NC_086111.1, on the reverse strand, counting down.
CCGAAGACGCCGGCCTCCTGCCCAGCCCCCGTGCCCGAAGACTCCATCCTCCTGCCCAGCCCCCGAGCCCGAAGACTCTGGCCTCCTGCCCTGTCCGCGAGCCCGAAGACTCCGGCCTCCTGCCCTGACCCCAAGCCTGAAGACACCGGCCTCCTGCCCTGACCACGAGCCCGAAGACTCCGGCCTCATGCCCAGCCCCCGAGCCCGAAGACTCCGGCCTCATGCCCAGCCCCCGAGCCCGAAGTCTCTGGCCTCAAGACTCCATCTTCCCGCCGAGCCCACGAGCCAGAAGACTCCGTCCTCCTGCCGAGCCCCCGAGCCCGAAGACTCCGTCCTCCTGCCCAGCCCCCGAGCCCGAAAACTCCGTTCTCCTGCCCAGCCACCGAGCCCAAAGACTCCGGCCTCCTGCCCAGCCCCCGAGCCCGAAGACTCCGTCCTCCTGCCGAGCCTTCGAGCCCGAAGACTCCGGCCTCCTGCCCTGTCCCCAAGCCCGAAGACTCCGGCCTCCTGCCCTGTCCCCGAGCCCGAAGACTCCGGCCTCATGCCCAGCCCCCGAGCCCGAAGACTCCGTTCTCCTGCCCAGCCCCCGAGCCCAAAGACTCCGGCCTCCTGCCCAGCCCCCGAGCCCGAAGACTCCGTCCTCCTGCCCAGCCTCCGAGCCCGAAGACTCCGGCCTCCTGCCCTGACCCCGAGCCCAAAGACTCCAGCCTCATGCCCAGCCCCCGATCACGAAGACTCCGGCCTCCTGCCCTGTCCCCGAGCCCGAAGACTCAGGCCTCATGCCCAGCCCCCGAGCCCGAAGACTCCGGCCTCCTGCCCAGCCACCGAGCCCGAAGACTCCGGCCTCCTGCCCAGCCCCCGAGCCCGAAGACTCCGGCCTCATGCCCATCCCCCGAGCCCGAAGACTCCGGCCTCAAGACTCCGTCCTCCTGCCGAGAACCCGAGCCTGAAAACTCCGTCCTCCTGCCGAGACCCCGAGCCTGAAGACTCCGTCCCCCTGCCGAGCCCACGAGCCAGAAGACTCCGTCCTCCTGCCGAGCCCACGAGCCCGAAGTCTCCGTCCTCCTGCCGAGCCCCCGAGCCCGAAGACTCCGGCCTCCTGCCCAGCCCCCGAGCCCGAAGACTCTGGCCTCCTACCCAGCCACCGAGCCCGAAGACTCCGGCCTCCTGCCCAGCCCCCGAGCCCGAAGACTCCGGCCTCATGCCCAGTGCCCGATCCCGAAGACTCCGGCCTCCTGCCCTGTCTCCGAGCCTGAAGACTCCGGCCTCATGCCCAACCCCCGAGCCCGAAGACTCCGGTCTCAAGACTCCGTCCTCCTGCCGAGACCCCGAGCCCGAAGACTCCGACCTCCTGCCGAGACCCCAAGCCTGAAGACTCCGTCCTCCTGCCGAGACCTTGAGCCAGAAGACTCCGGCCTCCTGCCCAGTCCACGAGCCCGAAGACTCCATCCTCCTGCCCAGCCCCCGAGCCCGAAGACTCCGTCCTCCTGCCCTGTCCCCGAGCCCGAAGACTCCGGCCTCCTGCCCTGACCCCGAGCCCGAAGACTCCGGCCTCCTGCCCTGTCCCCGAGCCCGAAGACTCCGGCCTCCTGCCCTGACCCCGAGCCCGAAGACTCCGGCCTCCAGCCCTGACCCCGAGCCCGAAGACTCCGGCCTCCTGCAAAGCCCCCGAGCCCGAAAACTCCATCCTCCTGCCCAGCCCTCGAGCCCGAAGACTCCGGCCTCCTGCCCTGACCCCGAGCCCAAAGACTCCGGCCTCCTGCCTTGACCCCGAGCCCGAAAACTCCGGCCTCATGCCCAGCCCCCGAGCCCGAAGTCTCCGGCCTCAAGACTCCGTCTTCCTGCCGAGCCCACGAGCCAGAAGTCTCCGCCCTCCTGCCGAGCCCCCGAGCCCGAAGACTCCGTCCTCCTGCCCAGCCCCCGAGCCCGAAAACTCCGTTCTCCTGCCCAGCCCCCGAGCCCAAAGACTCCGGCCTCCTGCCCAGCCCCCGAGCCCGAAGACTCCGTCCTCCTGTCCAGCCTCCGAGCCCGAAGACTCCGGCCTCCTGCCCTGTCCCCGAGCCCGAAGACTCCGGCCTCATGCCCAGCCCCCGATCCCGAAGACTCCGGCCTCCTGCCCTGTCCCCGAGCCCGAAGACTCCGGCCTCCTGCCCAGCCCCCGAGCCCGAAGACTCCGGCCTCCTGCCCTGACCCCGAGCCCGAAGACTCCGGCCTCCTGCCCAGCCCCCGAGCCCGAAGACTCCGTCCTCCTGCCCAGCCCCCGAGCCCGAAGACTCCGGCCTCCTGCCCTGACCCCGAGCCCGAAGACTCCGGCCTCCTGCCCAGCCCCCGAGCCCGAAGACTCCGGCCTCATGCCCAGCCCCCGAGCCCGAAGTCTCCGGCCTCAAGACTCCGTCTTCCTGTCGAGCCCACGAGCCAGAAGACTCCGTCCTCCTGCCGAGCCCCCGAGCCCGAAGACTCCGTCCTCCTGCCCAGCCCCCGAGCCCGAAAACTCCGTTCTCCTGCCCAGCCCCCGAGCCCGAAGACTCCGGCCTCCTGCCCAGCCCCCGAGCCCGAAGACTCCGTCCTCCTGCCCAGCCTCCGAGCCCGAAGACTCCGGCCTCCTGCCCTGACCCCGAGCCCAAAGACTCCGGCCTCATGCCCAGCCCCCGAGCCCGAAGACTCCGGCCTCCTGCCCTGTCCCCGAGCCCGAAGACTCCGGCCTCATGCCCAGCCCCCGAGCCCGAAGACTCCGGCCTCCTGCCCAGCCCCCGAGCCCGAAGACTCCGGCCTCCTGCCCAGCCCCCGAGCCCGAAGACTCCGGCCTCATGCCCAGCCCCCGAGCCCGAAGACTCCGGCCTCAAGACTCCGTCCTCCTGCCGAGACAACGAGCCTGAAGACTCCGTCCTCCTGCCGAGCCCACGAGCCCGAAGACTCCGTCCTCCTGCCCAGCCCCCGAGCCCGAAGACTCCGTCCTCCTGCCCAGCCCCCGAGCCCGAAGACTCCGTCCTCCTGCCCAGCCCCCGAGCCAGAAGACTCCGGCCTCATGCCCAGCCCCCGTGCCCGAAGACTCCGGCCTCCTACCCAGCCACTGAGCCCGAAGACTCCGGCCTCCTGCCCAGCCCTCGAGCCCGAAGACTCCGGCCTCATGCCCAGCCCCCGAGCCCGAAGACTCCGGCCTCCTGCCCTGTCCCCGAGCCCGAAGACTCCGGCCTCATGCCCATCCCCCGAGCCCGAAGACTCCGGCCTCAAGACTCCGTCCTCCTGCCGAGACCCCGAGCCTGAAAACTCCGTCCTCCTGCCGAGACCCCAAGCCTGAAGACTCCGTCCTCCTGCCGAGCCCAAGAGCCTGAAGACTCCGTCCTCCTGCCGAGCCCAGGAGCCAGAAGACTCCGTCCTCCTGCCGAGCCCCCGAGCCCAAAGACTCCAGCCTCCTGCCCAGCCCCCGAGCCCAAAGACTCCGGCCTCAAGACTCCGTCCTCCTGCCGAGACCCCGAGCCTGAAGACTCCGTTCTCCTGCCGAGCCCACGATCCAGAAGACTCCGTCTTCCTGCCGAGACCCCGAGCCCGAAAACTCTGTCCTCCTGCCCAGCCCCCGAGCCCGAAAACTCCGTTCTCCTGCCCAGCCCCCGAGCCCAAAGACTCCTGCGTCCTGCCCAGCCCCCGATTCCAAAGACTCCGTCCTCCTGCCCAGCCTCCGAGCCCGAAGACTCCGGCCTCCTGCCCTGTCCCCAAGCCCGAAGACTCCGGCCTCCTGCCCTGTCCCCGAGCCCAAAGACTCCAGCCTCCTGCCCAGCCACTGAGCCCGAAGACTCTGGCCTCGTGCCCAGCCCCCGAGCCCGAAGACTCCGGCCTCATGCCCAGCCCCCGATCCCGAAGACTCTGGCCTCCTGCCCTGTCCCCGAGCCCGAAGACTCCAGCCTCATGCCCAGCCCCCGAGCCTGAAGACTCTGGCCTCAAGACTCCGTCCTCCTTCCGAGCCCACGAGCCAGAAGACTCCGTCCTCCTGCCGAGCCCACGAGCCCAAAGACTCCGTCCTCCTGCCAAGCCCCCGAGCCCGAAGACTCCGTCTTCCTGCCCAGCCCCCGAGCCCGAACACTCTGGCCTCATGCCCAGCCCCCGAGCCCGAAGTCTCCGGCCTCAAGACTCCGTCTTCCTGCCGAGCCCACGAGCCAGAAGACTCCGTCCTCCTGCCGAGCCCACGAGCCTGAAGTCTCCGTCCTCCTGCTGAGCCCCCGAGCCCGAAGACTCCGTCCTCATGTTCAGCCCCCGAGCCTGAAGACTCCGGCCTCAAGACTCCGTCCTCCTGCCGAGACCCCGAGCCTGAAGACTCCGTTCTCCTGCCTAGTCCCTGAGCCCAAAGACTCCGTCCTCTAGCCTCTAGCCTCTTGCCTAACTAATCCAAGTCTCTAGCCTCTAGCCTCAAGCCTGCAGACTCCAGCCTCGTCCTGCCTGCCTGCCAAGCCTCGTCCTTGCCTAGTTCTGGGGTCCGAGCCAGAGGCAAGACCCATGTACTGGGTCCTTGTTCACTCTCTGGCTCAGAGTCCAAGCCCGGGCTCCTAGCTCTCATGTCCAGTCCTGTTCCAGGTTCTGGGTTTTCCTGTCCATGTCCTTGCCATCGCCCTCTATCCTAGTCCTGTTCCTAGAACTTCAGTGTCTGTGTCTTGCCCTTGGAGTCATCCAACTGCAGCGCAAAACTATTGCCTTAAGTTTGTTGCACAAAGTGTCTCCCATATTCTCAAACATTCCACCTAATTGTCTTTGAATAGGGTTATCACTGAGTGGAATTTGGTCTGGTGACAAATGCAAACTGCACTCAGAAATTTCTTTACTGCTGTTGGAATGAGTTCTTCTCCAATGGTATTGGGATTTCCACATCTAGCACTAAGCAATAAAATGTTGTATAAAGCACATCAACCATCACAATTTTCTTGTGAAGGGCTAGCAAACATGTTTTGAAATGATTTCCCTTTTTGAAAATTTTTCACAAAGTCAAATGATCAAGAAGCCTGGATAGTCTCATTGCCGCACTTGAAAAAATGGTTTCACACAACAGACAAGAATGTTGGTGAGCAGAAAAATTGCTCAACAACCTGAAATATTGACTCCCCTTCATATCTGTTTCTAGGCCTCTTGCAAGTAACAACTCTTGATTCATCTTTTATGGAGCAAACAATAAGAAGAAGTAAAAGTTTGTTGCAAGGCAAAGTTGACTCATCCAGCTGCAGAGCAAATCCCGTATTCCTAAGTATGTTGCAGGATGTGTGTCGTCAATGTTCTCTGACATTGCATTAATTTGTCTTTGAACAGAGTTGTCGATGAATCACTTTAATTATTTGGTCTGGTGAATTGTGGAAAACCATATTCAGATTATATGGGTCTTTCTTTCTTGATTTAGCAATGAGCAGTGAAATGTTGTGTGAGGCACGCAAGCCATCACTGTTTCGTTGTGAAGTGCTGGCAAACATATTTTGAAGTGTTTTCTGTTTCTCAGCGTTCTCACAAAGTGACTGAAAATAAGCCAATTTCTTGTTTGTTTTATGAGAGTGTATTCTCTTCAAATGTTCAAGAAGCTGAAACAGTTTCGTTGGCCCATTTGGAAGAACATTTTTCACACAACAGACACATTTGATGCTGTTGGTTGTTTGATTCTGGTAAAAATCCATATTTCAGTTTCTCCACACAATACTGTGAACATTTCTTTTTCATTTGATCTTCCTCTGCCATTTTCATTGTGAATTAACGAAAGTCAATCACCTATTGTTCAACTCCAACCTTTATCTCTCTGATCAATAAGGGGAAAGTTATGACATTAATATAGCTCAGGCAAAATCTGACTCTGTGCCAGAAGGTAAATAAAGCAGGGCAGCAATATTTCTGTTGGGCCATGGTCTAGGGAAATCAGGAGAAAACCATTTGAAAGGGCAATTCTGAACTTTACCCCATGGAATACCATACCCTATATCACAAGAATGGTTTCACTGTATGATTTGAGTATGGAAATTGTGCTAGCTATCACTGTACACCAGTGGTGAATGGCAATAATGTACGGGCTGGGCTCAGAAATAATATAATTTTTCAGCACTGTTTTCTCATGATATGCCACATACTGGACAAAAGTCAAGTAGCTTTTCAACAACTATTACACATTTCAAGCAATGTCTAAGAGGACGGTAGGTTAGCAAGAGAATGATGTAATTACATGTTCATTGTGATCAATTATGAGGCACTGAAAATAAAATGCCTGTAATAAGTAATTCATTTCTTAAATTAAGACTGTAATCCCTCAGTCGTTCCCCCTTGCTACTGAGCACCCTCTCCCAAACTAGACCCTTTATCTTTATGACCCTCTTAGAAACTTACATCACCCCCAGAGTGGGGGGGGGGGCGGGGTGGAGAGCAATATCACCCACTTTGGGAACTACTGCTTTTGAACATTTCATGATCATGGGATGGTTGTCAAAGGAATCTTTCTGAAGGAACCTTTCACCAAAGAACAGCGTCCAACTGAATAAAATATAGAGTATTTTTGCCCCTAGGAAGAGGACTGGGGTGAGTGACAGATTGACGTATGGTCGTTTTTTGCTAAGTAAGACACCAGAATAACCTGTAATTTGATATATCATCATCATCATCATCATCATCAGTGATCACTCAGAGTCGAGTATGATTCTTCTCCTGCTGGTTGATCTGGTCACATGTGGGTCTTGAAATGACTGAAGTGGCCAATCTGTGATCCACAATTCCTATTGCAGTGTTGGCAGGTGTAGGTCATTGAATTGGTAGATGTAGCTGGTTGGGCCTTTCCCAGTCTCTCCTTATGTTGAAGCTGGTTAGTCTCAGTGGCACGGTGGGGGTATTCTTCAAGCTGTCCAGTCCCCTCATAGATCGTCCTTCTCCAGTTTTTCCTATCCTGTGCTAAGTTCTCCCCTCTATTCAGGTTGATGTGGCACTTCCTCAGGCAGGTCTTGATATTCTCCTTGAACCTCTTTTTCTGTCCAGGAGTGCGCTTTGCATCCATGAGTTGGCCAAACAAAAGTTGCTTAGGGAGACTGGAGTCAGGCATATGGATGATGTGGCCAACCCATCACAATTATTGTTGAGTCAGGATGCTGGAGTTAGTACACTTGTACTTCCTGCTACCTCTCAGAATCTTTCAGAGGCATCTTTGATGGTAAGTTTCCAGGGATTTTATGTGCCTGCTATGTGTTGTCCATGACTCTGCTGCATGTAGCAAGGAGAAGAGGACCTTAGCTTTATAGACAAGAAGTTTAGTGTTAGCCTTGATATTCCGATCATCAGAAACCCTCTTTCTTAGCCTGGCAAAAGCTTCAACCACACAGCCTCTTCTGTGACTTATTTCAAGGTTAATGTTGGCTCTTGAAGAAAGAAAGCTGCCAAGATATGGGAAGTGATCAGTGTTCTCCAAAGGGATGTTGTCAACTTGGATAGTTGGAGCTTTAGGAGCTTGATCTCGAGCAGGTTGGTGCAGGACCTGTTTTCTTCTTGATGTTCAGATCAAGTCCCAGGAGTTTGTAAGCATCCACTATGCACTGCAGATCCTCCTTAGAGTGAGCTATGGTGGCATTGTTGTCTGCATATTAGAACTCCATGACGGAAGTAGTTGACACCTTGCTCTTAGCCTTGAACCTGTTAAGGCTCAAGAGCCCTTTATCTAACCTATAGAGAATCTGGATTCCTTGTGGGAGGTCTTGGCCTGTGAGATGAAGAATGGTCGCAATGAAAATGACACACAGAGTTGGGCAATGATGCACCCCTGTTTGACCCCAGTCGCAACTTTGGACAGTACCTGCCAAAGGGCAGGACAATTTACCAAGTCAAATGCTTTAGTAACATCTACAAAGGCCATATAAAGTTTGGGATTGTGTTCCTGGGCTTTCTCCTGCAATTAATCTGCTGTAAAAATCATGTCAGATGTTTCTCTGGCTGGACAGCAGCCACACTGAGACTCCAAGCAGGAACTCTCTTGCCAGAGATGAAAGCTGGTCATATAAAGTTCAAGTGAGTACCTTTCCTGTTGTAGAGAGGAGGGAGATGCCTCCATAGCTTCTGTAGTCAGCTTTGTCATGTTTTTTGAAGAGCCTGAAAATCAAGGCATCCCTGAGTTCAGATGGAATTTTCTCCTGGGCCCAGATCTTGACAAGCAGGTCATGAATATGATTTAAAATTTCTGTGCCACGTTCCTTGAGAATTTCTGCTGGAATCCTATCAGGCCCAATGGCCTTGTTGTTCTTCAATTTCTTGCTATCCATCTGCACCTCTTTGATAATAGGAGGCTTACTCATGTCCTCCTTCATGGGTCATTGTGGGAGCTAGCTGATGACTTCAATGTCAACAGTGGTGTTACGATTAAGTAGCTCCTGAAAGTGTTCCTTCCATCGAGAATTGATGGCATCATTGTCCTTTAGCAGCCTTTACCCATCTTTGGAGAGGTAGGGATTCAGGCAATGATGGTTTGGGCCATACACTGCCTTGGTGGCCATAAGGAAACCCCTGATATCACCAGAGTCAGCAAGCTGCTGTATTTCTAGGGCCCCTCTCAATCCATCACTGATTCTTTATTTCAATTAATCTCTGCTGGACTACGGCCTTAGCTTTGGAGTGGACTTCTCTTTTTACCTTGCCATTGATGTCCTCTTGTCAGGCACACAGAAAGCTTTCCTTTTGTTGTTGATTAGCTCTCCTATTTCATTGTCATTTTCATCAAACCAATCTATGTTTTTCCTGGTCTTGTGATGTTTTTACAAATATCAAGGATGGTGCTCATGTGTGGTCTTGGATACTCTTTTGAGTGTCTTTCGGAAAGGGCAGCCTGGAGATGTTTCACCTTCATTGTGTCTATTCAGCTTTTGATGTTGAACTTGAGATGGCTTAGCTTCTTTCACACTCTACTCTTCCGCATGATCATGATGGTCATTTGTGAGTGAATAAGCCCATGGTCTGTCCAGTCATTATCAGTGCTGATCACAGCTCTTGTATTCCCTATGTCTCTGCAACCCCTCCTCTGAACAATGGCATAGACAGCTTCTTACCCACTACCACAAGGAAATGCCACTCTTGATTTCTCAACCTTAGTTTCACTTTGTATTTTGGATATCCATTCCAGCGGGTTAGGCTTAACAGATGGAGAGAGAGAGGAATAAAAACAATAGTACAAACCCCATTTCCAGAAAAGTTGGGATATTTTCCAAAATGCAATAAAAACAAAAATCTGTGATATGTTAATTCACGTGAACCTTTATTTAGCTGACAAAGGTACAAAGAAAAGATTTTCAATAGTTTTACTGACCAACTTAATTGTATTTTGTAAGCATACTTTTTAATCGTTTTGGAACTGAGGATACTAATGGTAGTAGATTTGCAATTGGAAATTTTGTCCATTCTTGCTTGATATAAGACTTCAGCTGCTCAACTGTCCGTGGTCTCCGTTGTCTGATTCTCCTCTTCATGATGCGCTATACATTTTCAATAGGAGATAGATCTGCACTGGCAGCAGGCCAGTCAAGCACACGCACTCTGTGTCTACAAAGCCACGCTGTTGTGGCCCGTGCAGAATGTGGTCTGACATTGTCCTGCTGAAATAAGCATGAACGTCCCGGGAAGAGACATCGCCTTGATGGCAACATATGTCTCTCTAAAATCCTAATATATGCCTCAGAGTCAACGGTACCTTCACATACATGCAACTCACCCATGCCGTGGACACTGATGCACCCCCATACCATCACAGATGCTGGCTTTTGCACCTTTTGCTGATAACAATCTGGATGGTCGTTTTCATCTTTGGCACGGAGAACTCGACGCCCATTTTTTCCAAAAACTAGCTGAAATGTGGACTTATCTGACCACAGCACACAGTTCCACAGTCTTTCAGTCCATCTGAGATGAGTTCGGGCCCAGAGAACTCGCCGGCGTTTCTGCATAGCTTCTGTATGGCTTCCTCCTTGCGTAATACAGTTTCAAGTTGCATTTCTGGATGCAGCGACGGACTGTGTTGAGTGACAATGGTTTTCCGAAGTACTCCCGAGCCCAGGTGGCTATAATTGTCACAGTAGCATGACGATTTCTTAGGCAGTGCCGCCTGAGGGCTCGAAGATCACGCGCATTCAACAGTGGTTTCCGACCTTGCCCTTTACGCACTGAGATGTCTCTGAATTCTCTGAATCTTTTCACAATATTATGTACTGTAGATGTTGAAAGACCTAAATTCTCTGCAATCTTGCATGGAGAAATGTTCCTTTTGAACTGACTAACAATTCTCTCATGAATTTTGGCACAAAGGGGTGAGCCACAACCCATCCTCACTTGCAAAGACTGAGACTTTGATGGACGCTACTTTTATACCCAGTCATGATACCTCACCTGCTACCAACTAACCTGCTTAATGTGGAGTATTCCAAACCGGTGTTACTTGAATATTCTGTGCACTTTTCAATCTTATTTTAACTCTGTCCCAAATTTTGTTAGTCCTGACGAAGGGTCTCGGCCTGAAACGTCAACTGCACCTCTTCCTAGAGACGCTGCCTGGCCTGCTGCGTTCACCAGCAACTTTTATGTGTGTTGCCAACTTTTGTTGAGTGTGTTGCAGCCATCAAATTCTAAATTTGTATATATTTACGAAATACAATTAAGTTGGTCAGTAAAACTATTGAAAATCTTTTCTTTGTACTTTCATCAGTTAAATAAAGGTTCACATAAATTAACATACCACAGATTTTTGTTTTTATTGCATTTTGGAAAATATCCCAACTTTTCTGGAAATGGGGTTTGTAGATGGGAGAGTTATATCAGAATGCCCAGTACTGATTAATTAGTGATAAATATTAAAGCAATAATGTAATGCTGAGGTTTAATAGGGCATTGATCAGACCACATTTGTAGTATTCTCAGCAGCTTTTGAGTCCCTTCTCTAAGAAAGGTTGGGGCATTGGAGAAGGTCCAGATTATGTTCATGGAAATAATCCCGGGAATGAAAGGGTAATTTATGGGAACTGCTTGATGGCTTTGGACCTGGACTGATTAGAGTTTAGAAGAATAAGGGGAACTTATTGAGACCTATCGAACATTGAAGAGGATGTTTCTTACAGTGAACGAGTTTAGGACCATGGGATACAGCCTCAGAATAAAAGGACATCCCTTCAGAATAGAGATGACGAGGGATTTCTTTAGCCAGATAGTGATGTATCTGCTGAATTCATTTCTACAGATAATTGTGGAGATCAAATTATTGGGTATATTTAAAGTGGAGATTGATAGGTTCTTGATTAATAAGCACATCAAAGGTTACGGGGAGAAGACAGGAGAGTAGGGTTGAGAAGGATAATAAATCAGCCATGATGGAATGGCAGAGCAGACTTGATGGTCCGAGTGGCTTAATTCTGTTCCTACTTCTTATGGTCTAAACAGTCAAAAGAGACTGATAGACATCTTGCCAGGGAGAACATTACTTTAAGTTCAGCATTCCTGGAAGAAAAGTGGCAAGGAATCCAATAAGAAATGGGAATAAAGAAAAAGCTAAACATGCTGGAAATGCTGAATCCAATAAGAAATGGAATTCAAAATGAAGTGCTGAAATAAAACAATTTCTAGCACTGGCATTTTTAAAATAATGTTATACCACTGAAAGAACAGTGAATTACCCAGCTACTTGGTAAATTACAGGCTGATAAATCCATCTATCATCTGCCAGCTCTTCTTCTACCCTTTCCTTCCATCTCTTTCTACTGGCTATCTCCCCTCTTTCTTTCAGCCTAGACAAAGGGTCTTGACTCGAAATGTTAACTGTCCTTTTCCTTCTATAGATGCTGCCTCAGTTTCTCCAGTGCTTTGAGTGTTGCTCTGTATTCCAGCATCAGCAGTCTCATGTCTCTCTGGATTCATTAGTAAAGGGGCGTGATTCAATCGACAGCACTTCAGTAAGATACCACTCACCAGTAGCATAACCATACAAGTACTGGTAACCTCAGGAAGAATAATGAATACATTTTTCTCACAATGACAAAGAAAATAAACTATGATAGACTGTTCATGAATTGAGGATGCTGAACAGGAATTGGCTATGAAGAATTTAGCCTGAATCTAATCTAATTTTGAGTTTTAGTTCAGAAGACGATGAACACAGTAAGTAAATTCATTTATAGATGCCTGTAACACCGTTGTTTTGACAATGCCTATGTCTCCATTCACCTAGATATTGATCCCATTAACTGCTGTGTCCTATGATCTCAAGGCAGAGAAGCAGGTGGAGTTGTGAAAACTGGGTGTATCAAGCCTGGTATGGAAACACCAATCCCCAGGAATGGAAATGCCTACAAAAACTGATTGATACATCCCAGTCTATCACAGGAAAATCCCACCCCATCATTGAGCACATTCACAAGGGGAGCTGCTACAAGAAAGCAGCAACCATAATCAAGAACTCCCACCATCCAGACTATGCTCTCTTCTTGCTATTAGCATCAGAAAGGAGATACAGGAGGTTTGGGTCCCACACAGCCAGGTTCAACCATCAGGCTACCGAACCAGGTAACTTCACTCACCTCAATGCTAAACCTATTCCACAACCTATAGATTCACTTTTAAGGACTCTATGACTCATGTTGTCAGTATTATTTATTTACTTTTTTATTATTTCCCTGAATTGTCTTCTTTTGCACATTGCTGCCCCTTAGTCTTTGCTTATGTATGTATGGTTTTTCATAAATCCTATTGTATTTATTTATTTTCCTGTGAATGCACGCAAGAAAAATAACTCTTAAGGTAATATATGGTGACACATGCATACTTCGATAATAAATTTATGTTGAAATTTGAACTGGAATAGTGTGGGGTGCTTATCCAGCACAGTGAGTGGCAATCAAAGACAGATAAAATAGTACCTTTCTACTGCAATGCTCAGCCTGGCTATATCAATGAATGAGATACTCTGGCCAAGCCTCAAAAATCGGTGTACAGAACTGGCAGGAGACAACATTTTTAGCTTATTACACCAATTGAAGATGAATCAGCCAGGTCAGCACTCTTTGGCAGCCAATATTTAAGGAGCTGTTTAGCTATAGAAAGTGGCTTTATGCCGTGTAAGATATTTTCTTCAGGAGTGGATGAAATGTCACAGGGTGTTCCTCTCTGCAAATGCAAGTAGAATGATGTATTGTGATTTATGGTGACAAATGAGGAGCTCTCCATGGTTCTGGAAATATTCAAGCTATTTGCAGGACTATAATGTGAAGTAAATGCACTGCTCTGCGTAGGTGTTATACTTGTGCCAAGAAGTTACGAAGGATTGACCGAGACTCTGGAGAAGGTGACAGCAGTGCTAAATTTAAGAGAGGCCAATAATTTCACTGAGGGCCGTGGAGGCCAAGTTATTGTGTATATTTAAGGCAGAGACTGATAGGTTCTAACTTGTTAAGGGAATTAAAGGCTATAGAGAGAAGGCGGGAGAGTTGGGTTAAAAAAGCAATGATTTAACGGTGGAGCAGACTCAATATGCCACATGGTCTAATTTTGCTCCTATATCTTAAGGTTTTATTGTTGTATTTAAAACTGCTCTTGTATCATGTCTGATTTTTATAGGAGCTGCCCAACAGAAAGGGAGAAGTGATGAGAGGTTCTCTGATTATGACTGCTTTCCTGAGGCTCTGCATGAGGGTGTAGCCGAGCCCATCCATTTACAAATTATTTTGAATCATATGCAGACCTGGAAACAATAACTCATCTGCTTCAATCGATTAATTCTAATTAAGATCAAACTTTTTCCTCTTTTTTGGTTGATACTGACATAAAGTATCTAGCATGGCATTAGGGTCTTGCAGCTTCACTGATTGACCAATAGAAGAATTAGAGTCCATTTTTGCCTTTTCAGAAGAGTTAGGCTCTGATGGAGGTCAATATTTCTTCCCTTTTAAGTTTTAACTGTAGTAGAAGGTAAGGCATGTTTTAGGAGGAAGGAAGTTATCTTAGAGAGACTGTGTAGAAAGTTTTGTTATCAGTGCAGATATTCCTATTTATTATGATCCAACATTTTCTGTACCTTTCCCCGTTTATAACAATATCTCTCACTACCAAAGGAAGCTTTGTAATGGAGATGGTAATGGATGGCCACCCTAGACTAAACTTAAGTTCAGGGAGAGGAATCAAGTGGGCGTGCTAGTATGATGAGCCAGTCAGTGGAAAAACCAGTGAAATGATCCAGGTGGGACCTTAGAAATTGGTAGGAACTAGCACTTACAGGGCAAAGTTCCATGAAAGGTCTGAGGAACAACTGGTGTCCTCTTACAATGTCAGGGGGATGGAAGTGATTAAGGTCAGGTGTGTAAGTGACTGGATATCTCTGAGGGGGCAATCATCACAGAAAAGGAATACAATATGTTCAATGTGAATTGAATGAGCACAGGGTTGAAAAAAGGCTCCGGAGAAATAGGGTCCATCAGCATCTGAAAGAGATGCAAAAGAATTATCAATCATATCTATACTACAGAGAGTGACTCAGAGTGGAAAGAATTTGGTGTGGTTAAATCTGCAATTACTTTCATGTAAAAGTATGGTATATGTTGGATTGGTTGCAAAGATTATGTTGCTTTACGACTCTCGTTGCTCCACCTACTGTCTCAGGTAGTGTTCTCTAAACAGTTGATTTTGTCTGCAGAAGCTACCCAATACCAGTCTCTCAGGGTATATTCTAATAAACAATCTTACCTACTAACTGAAATCTGTGAGTACTTGTTCAGCATCACACTTGAGTCAGACAAACTTTTTCAACCACTCACAGGTAATGCTTAAGGACTATCTATATTTGCCACATGTACATCAAAACATAAAGTGAAGCGTGTCATTTGCATCAGTGAGGATTGTGCTGAGTAGCCCACAAATATCGCCATACTTCCCAGTACCAAAGTAGCATCCCCACCACTCACTAAACCTAACGTCTTTGGAAGGTGAGAGGGAACCAGAGCACTCGGAGGAAACCCATGTGGTCATACAAACTACTTACAGATAGCGGCGGGTATCAAACCCCGATCTTACAGCTGGTACTCTAAAGCGATTGGGCAAATCACTATGCTACTACTGTGTGTGTCCATTGGATGATTCAAGAAGGGCTGCGTTCCATTTATGCTCAGCGTTACGATTAAAGCAGAGCTTATCTCCTGAGCAATATTTTCACTTGCTGTACAGCCCGGTGTAAAATGCAGGCATGCTGGTTATACAGAGAATATAGTGTGACATATTGTAATGCTGCCGGTGTAGTGAACAGGTTTGATTAGTTTCAGTGAGCATATCAAAAGGCACGTAATAGGAGTTGGAGAAGGTTGCTCTGCCCCTCTAGCCTGTTCCTACATTTAATAAGGCCAAGATTTATCTACTTTCACTTCCACACTGTTCTCTTCATTCATTGATTCCACAGGTTTAAAAATAATCCTCCAAGTTTAGGCTCAACTGGAAACTGCTACAAAAACACTCTGGCAACAAACACTGCACAATGGTAGTCTTTCCTGCGGCAAGTGACTCACCACCTGACGTTCAAACGCTTCTCCACCACCGACAGACCTAATGTAGGCATACGGTCACCAGAAGAATTGCTGCAGATCAGGAAGGCAGATTGTCAAGTACAATCAGGAATGAATAATAAAAGTTGTCTTTATGACTTGCTCTCGTTCTCACAAGGTGGTGCAAGTTGGAACAAACTACCAGAGGAAATGCTGTATGCAGGTTCAGTTGCAACATTAAAGAGAAGTTTGGGTAACTATATGGATGGGAGGGGTACAGAGGGCTATGTCCGGGTGTGTGTCGATGGGACTAGGAAAAATCAGTTTAGCTCAGACTGGAAAGGACGAAAGGCCTGTTTCTTTGCTGTAGTATTCAATGACCCCATAAATGAATTTTAAAGCAAATACTTCAAAACTTTGAATGAAAGTTATAAAGTGTGGCTTTTTCAAAAGTGCACGAGAAGTCAAATAAATAAAATTAAGCTCATCACTCTGTTATTTCTAACAATTAGGATACCCTAGTCATAAGTAACCATGCAACAAGCTCCCTATCTTCAGCCAATAAGTATGAAAAAAAAGGCTGTATTGTTTGGCATGGTGATTGCTAAGAAGTTAATCCTGCAAATGTGGAAAATGGACTCTGTGTCCACGTATGATCTGTGGCTGAGAGAACTGGCAAATACTTTACATTTGGAGAGACTGAGACTATGCAATGAGGACAGAGGGGACATCTTTGAAAGGATATGGGGCCCTGTATTGGACTTTCTCACGGGGTGAGGACTGAGGTTTTTTTGGTGTGGTGCACCTCTGCTGGGTATGTTTACTTTTGCCTTTATATTTTTCTCCCTTTTGCTGCTCAATACTTAATTAGATTTTGTTAAAGTCGTGGCTTTTGTAGATGTGCTGTCCTTTTTTGTTTTTTTGTTTGTAATAAAAAAAAGAATAAAAGTAACCATTTCCCCAGTCTCTATCACAAATCTCTTTCAACTCAGAAATACATATCTTCCTAATAACATTCACAGATAACATGAGATTGTCAGCTTAAAGCTGTACAAGTCTGACCTTCTTAGAAACTGACAGCTAATCATTGTTTGAAAAATGACATTAAAATACGTTAAGATAAAACAAACTTGTACAAACCATTCTTTGGCTCTGGAGACTGATGAATAAGGGCTTATTCATTGTTTATTCATCTCCATAGAATATTAAATGTGTATTCATCTCCATTGATGCTGCTTGACTTGCTGAATTCCTCCAGCAAAAGCAACAGGGAGAAACAGGGAAATAGATTTGCTATAAATCCACTGACCACAATAATAGTAACAAAGTGCTCAAGACATTTGTGCCTTCTTGTCTAAGACTTTTGGCTTGTTGACTGTTTAAAAATCACTTGTCTATAATTTAGCAATTTATTCTGGGCTTGACATAATCAAGTCAAGTAATGCTGAGTTTATTGTCAAGTGCAGAAGTACAGTGAGGTGCAGATACAATGAAAAATTTGCAATTGCACAGGCACATAGCTTCAGACAACACACAGAGCATAAATTATACATAAATTATACAAGATTGTGAAGAGAAGTAGAAGACTGCAAATAAAGCAATAGTGAAAAAAAAAAGAACCAGGGACAACTCCATGGTAGTGCAAGATGTGAACCATTGCTGAGGTCAGGTTAAAGTTGCACAGAGTGGTTTGGATTGGTTGTAGGAAAGTAGCCGTTCCTGAACCTGGTGGTCTGGGTCAAGGGACTTCTGTACCTCCTGCCTGACTGCAGCAACAAGAAGAGGGTATAACCTGAATGGTGGCGATCCTTAATCAAAGATGTCTCTTCCTTAAGACAATACCTCCCGTAGATGCTGTCAATGGTGACAAGGACTGTGTCTATGGTAGTCTGAGCTGCGTCCATTGTATTCTGCAGGTCTTGGGTTTCTCTGTGTTGGAATTGTCCTACCAGGCCATTATGCAACCAATCAGGATGATTTCCATGCTATATCTGCAGAAGTTTGTTACAGTTCCTTCTAGACTGAAGACTTGTCCTGGCCTTAACATGCTTTTTTAATTTGTTTTATGTTTTCCAAAGTGATCTATGGAGCAGGACTAATTTTTCTTAAAGATTAACATGACGCTGTTTGTCAATGTACAAAACAATCTATAAATTCTATAAAAGAAAGGACGCCTTCTGAATTTCAGATCAGCAGTTGTTATCACCGGATGTGTACTAGCCAGCCAGTAACTTCATGTAAACGATAGTTTATTCTTAACCTTGCTCGATTTTCCTGGCTTTTGCATTTGCACATGAAATGCAACTGAGAATGTTAATTAACAGCTGAAACGATTATTAAAAGATTCAGTAGCATTTATAACTTGATCCAAGGTTTCAACCCAAAACGTTGATAATTCGTTTTCCGTCTCAGATGCTGCTCGACCCATTGAGTTCTTCCAGCAGATTATTTGTTATTCCAGATTCCAACAGCGAGGGTCACTTGTCAGCATTTAGTAACTTTCAATTAGCATCTTTGGCTTAGGAAATCAACTACACATTTGTAACTTATTTTAGGAGCTGTCAAACACTCCTTGTACAGTAACCTTTTCATTCCTGGAGTCATTCTCGTGACCTTCCTTCTCCAATGCCAACACATATCTTCTGAGATAAGGGACCAAAAACTGCTCACCATGTTTTAAGTGCAGTCTGACTAATGCCTTGGAAGCCACAGTATTGTATTGTTGGATTTAAATCCTTGTCCTCTCAAAATGAAGCTAACATTACGTTTGCCTTCCTTACTACTGACTTGACCAACAAGTTAACCTTTAGGTTTCCCAAATTCTTTTGCCCCTCTGATTTCTGAATTTGCTCCCCATTTAGAAAATAGCCTATGCTTTTATTCATTTTACCAAATTCAATGTCCATACACTTCCCTACTCTATATTTCATCTGCCAAATCTTTGATCTGTCCAAGTCCTTGTTCAGACTCTCTGGTTCTTCAACACTTCTTGCCCCTCCACATATCTTGGTATCATCTGTAAACTTGGCCACAAAGCTATCAATTCTGTCATCCAGATCATTGACATTTAACAAGAAAAGAAGCAGTCCCACCACCAACCCCTGCAGAACACCACACCAGCAGCCAACCAGAAATGGCTCCCTTTATCTGGCCTACTTCTGGTTAATTTATTATCTTATTTCTGGCTCTTGGTTTTGGTGCAGGGGTAATCATTACTGCAATTATCCAGTGAATTCCTCTCAAAGTGAAGAGTTCCTTCCACAACACACCGAAAATGCTGAAGGAACTCAGCAGGTCAGGCAGTATCTATGGAGCAAAATAAACAGTCGATGTTTTGGGCTGAGACCCTTCAGCACGATTGATGAGAAAGGGGGAAGAAGTCAGAATAAAGGGGTGGAATGCAGTAAATGACAACGATGGATCCACATGTGAAGTGCTGCCTCAAAGGGATGGACTGCTTAGGGCTCTGAGTGGTGTTTAGAGAGGAGGTGTAAAGGCAGATGAAGCACAGCAATACTGCATATATGAGTGCCTGGAAAGGGATGAGTGAGGAGGAACAATTGGGCAAGAGAGTCATGGCAAGTGTAATCACTGCAGAAAGTTCAGAGAGGAGGGGAGGAAAAGATGTGCCTGTTGATGGGATCCCAATGGAGATGGCTGAAATTGTACAGCATGACATGTAGGATACAAGGGCTTATGAGGTGGTAGGTAAGGATACGGGGGACCCTTTCCCTGTTACGTTGTGGGGGTATTTAGTGAGGGCAGACAAGTGAGGAGATGTAAGTGAGGGCTTCATGGATAGCAGTGGAGGGGAACCCCCATTTTTCAGAAAAATGAGGACACTCATGTCCTGTAATGGAAAGCCTCAGAATGAGAACAGACACAGTGGAGATGGAGAAAGTAAGAGAATTGAATAGAATCTTTGCCAGTGATAGGGTGGGAAGTGGTGTCATAAGATAACTGTAGGAGCCTGTGAGTTTGTAAAGAATATTGGTAGATAATCACTCTCCAGAGATAGACAGAGAGATCAAGGAAAGGAAAAGACATGCCAGAAAGGGGGAAAGTGAATTTAACGATGGGGTGGAAGTTGATGATAAAGCTGATGGAATTGAGTTTGGGACAGCAGCACTAATGCAGTTATCATTATAGCAGAGAAAGAGTTAGCTGTTACGTAAACGTCAACAATGAATATCAATCGAGTCAGGTTATATAAAAACAACCAAACATTTATTAAACACGGATAAATGATAAGGAAAAAAAAACAAACAAAAACTTTAACCGGAGGTTAACAGGTACGCAGTCGTTCACCAACTCGTCACTCGGCTCTGGTTCTTAAAGCATTAAATGCGAAAACAGTTCTTAAAGCGATACAGTCAGATATATTTCTTAAAACTATAACTTCGAAAGTCCAACAGATTTACATGTTCAATTGGGAGAGACTTCTCTGGAGAAGGATTTCTTCACAGACACACCTTTACTGCTGGTTCTGTCCACATGATTCACGATGCTGAAAATAAACAGTTTAAATCGACTGACCTTAAATTCCTTTAGAGAGAGAGAGAGAGAGCACCTTTTTGCATGAACCCTTTGCTCTTTCTGGCAAGAGTTATCTCGATGCAGGTACTCCTCCAACGAAGACTCAATAAGGTTGATTCTTTATTAAACTGCCAAACGATGCCGACTCCTCTCGATCCTTCGATAAATTCTTCACTCTCCCTTCAACTGTTGGACTTGAGTAAATTAGCACATCCAGCCACAAATTCCCAGTCCAAATAATATGGAATCTCTCAACAGAAGGCACACTACGTTTTAAAAATGAAACTGTGAAACAAAAACAAATACTCAACAGAAACAGAGATACGGCACATTCTACCTGGTAATCTACAAACTTAAAAACTAACTGCGTCACCTGAGTCAACCCTTATATAGTCACAGGCACATGTCATCACGTGACTTCACATCGGCGGGAAAATCACATCAGGTGACCTCTAAAAGGCCATTACATCATTCTCACAAAAAAACAGATCTCCTTGAGCATGTAACACCTCCCTCCAAAAAAAATTGGTCTCTTGAAGAACAAAATTTTAACAATTTATACAAAAAAATACAAAGGTATAAAATTTACAAAATACACAATATGTACAATCTCATCTTTCAGTCCTTTACAAACTAATGTACAGTAGGAGTGTTACAAATAATAAAATATCACTCCAAAAGAAACAAATTTTCATTATACATTTAACATCTAGACAAACAATCAGCAATCACATTATCTTTACCCTTAATATGAGTGATCAAAATATTGTACTCCTGTAACATTAAACTGGATTATTAAATTGGAGTTTAATTTCCTTAACCCTTTTCCTTAAGTCACAGTGGCAACTTCTCTCTCATAATACGGTTTTATCATATTTATATGACACAGCTGTGTTGTCTTTCTCTGATCTGGGGTTTTTACCACATAATCCACATCACTTACCTTCGATTTAATCTCATAAGGACCATGAAATTGGGCTTGTAATGGGTTTGTTTGCATGGGGAAAAGAACCAACACCTTATCTCCAGGCTTAAATGACCTCATCCTAGCTTCCTTGCCATATCACGTCTTCATCTTCTCTTGAGCTAACTTTAAATTTTCCTTGGCCATGTTGCAAGCTTTGTACAATCTGTCTTTAAATTTCAAATCATAATCTAGCAAACTAGTGTGTACTTCTTTATTAATCCACTGTTCCTTCAACAAAGCCAAATGTTCTCAAACTCTATGTCCAAACACAAGTTCAAAAGGACTAAAACCTAATGATTCCTGTACTGCCTCCTTTACTGCAAAAAGTAGTAAATGTATACCTTCATCCCAGTCCTTTTCGTTTTCCACACAATATGCCCTAATCATAGTTTTCAGTGTAGAATGAAATCTCTCCAAGGCTCCTTGTGATTCTGGATGATAGGCTGAGGAAATAATCTGCTTTGCTCCCAGTTTATAAACTATCTCCTGAAATAACCCAGACATAAAATCTCTTACTCACTCTTCCTTCAGTTAGTCCTGACGAAGGGTCTCGGCCTGAAACGTCGACTGCACCTCTTCCTAGAGATGCTGCCTGGCCTGCTGCGTTCACCTGCAACTTTGATGTGTTTTGCATAAAATTACTACCTTGATCTGATTGTATTTCCTTACGCAACCCAAAGTAAGTAAAGAATTTTATAAGAGCTTCTGTCACAGTTTTAGCTGTTATATTCCTAAGAGGTACTGCCTCTGGAAACCTAGATGCTGTGCACGTAATAGTTAATAAATATTGATGTCCAGTTTTAGTTTTTGGCAAAGGACCTACACAGTCTACAATGACTTTTGAGAATGGCTCACCAAATACTGGAATTGGTTACAGTGGGGCCACTGGAGTAACCTGATTAGGTTTACCAACAATTTGACATGTATGACACGTTCTACAAAATGTCGCCACATCTTGTCTTAAACTAGGCCAATAAAAATGTTTAGAAACTTTGTTCATAGTTTTCTTTACACCTAAATGACCACCCAAAGGAATACTATGAGCCATAGTCAAAATCTCATTTCGGTAAATTTTAGGAACAACAACCTGATGATTAACTTCCCATTCCTCACTAGCAGGTGATCTCCACTTCCTCATTAATACCCCCTTTTCAAAATAATATCCAACTGGTACTTTTTCAAGTTCACTATCTGGAAGAGATTGTTCTTTTAATTTATCTATCTCAGGATCTCTACCCTGCTCTGCTATCATCTCCTTCCGAGATAAAGACAAATCTTCCTGATTAGACTTACCATCAAAATCCTGATCAAATAGGGTAAGTAAGAAAGTTTCTGATACATCCTCAAAATTCAAATCTTGATTTGAACTGTCATGGGTAACAACCTCATCCTTTACATAGCTCTTGTTACAACACAGGAAGAATCTCTGTTAGAATCCCTCTGTGGTTCCTCAGAATTTGAATTGATTGTCAAATGCACTTCAGGAAAAACTTGTCCACCTGCTAAATCATTCCCTAACAAAAGAGAAACAACATTCACAGGTAAACTGGATTGTAATCCTACTTTAACAACCCCTATAACTAATCCTGACCTTAAATTTACTCTAATGTAAATGTACTGGCATAAGGGCACTCCCTACCCTCTTATATAATTTACCTCATCAGAGTCAGACTCATCACTAAACCTTAGCACACTGTCTAATATTAGTGATTGTGAAGCTCCAGTATCTCTAAGTATCCTTATTGGTACTGAATTTGATCCTTCTTTGAAGGATACAAATCCTTCTGTTATAAAAGCTTCATATCCCTTCTTAACTTGATCAGACTCTGACACATCTTCAGTAATATTTTCTAAACCATGTAGCTTTACAGGTTTTTCAATATGCTGCACACAAGCATCTGGGACCACTTCTTTCTCTTTCCGTTTCAATCGGAAGCAATTAGCTACTACATGTCCAGCTTTCTTACAATAATTACAAATAATTCCAAAATGTCTTTCCTTCACATGTCTCCCTTCATCCTTACTTTTCTCACTAACTTCAGATTTAATTTCTGGTTTACCTTGCCTCTCTGTGCTAGTTTTTCTTTTAAAAATTTTACCTGGAGAAAATTTATTCTTGTGAATTAAAACATACTCATCAGCCAATTTAGCAATCTCCTGCAATGTAGCAGTGTCCCGTTCATTTAAGTATGTTCTCACTTCAACAGGAATGCTTCTTTTACATTCCTCCTGAAAAATCAGCTCTTTTAATTTATTATACTCCCCATTCACATTTTTAGAGGAAACCCATCCCTCAAGTTTCTCATAGGCCAATTCCACATAAGTTTTTTCCACCGATTTCTTCAAACTTCTAAATCTTTCTCTATATGCTTCCAGAACCATCTCATATGCCTTTAATATATGCTGCTTAACAATATCATAATCCAGTGCTTGCTCAGCATTTAAAGCAATATAAACTTGTTGTGCCTTGCCTTTAATTACACTTTGTAACATCACTGGCCATTGGTCCTTCGGCCACTTTAAACTCAGAGCAACTGTTTCAAAATGTTGGAAACATGCGTCCACATCAGCTTCATTAAATGCAGGAGCCAAAATAACCTCATGACTAGCAATAAACTGTTTCGTAGAACCAGAAGACTGACTCCCAAACTTTAATTTCTGCATCTCTAGCTCGAATTTCCTCTGGTTTTCAGCTTCTCTTTCTGCAAACTCCCTTTTTTTAAGGGCTTCTCTTTCTTCAAATTCCCCTTTTTTAAGGGCTTCTCTTTCCTTGAATTCCCTCTTTTTATTAGCCTCTCTTTCAGCCATTTCCACTTTAAAAGTTTCAAACTTTAACTGTTCAAGATGCAACTGCATTTCCAGGTTACTCACTGGAAACTTATCTAACACCTCCTCATCAAACAATTCCAAATTAATATAATGTTCAGCAATCTTTCTTTGTATGAAAGCCTTGGTAGAATTCCTCATAATTCCTTTAATATCCAACTTCTTAGTAATCTCCAATACCACAGGTTTTCTTGCAGTCTCTAAAAATCCCAAGTCAGGCGCCTTCAAAAAATCGTCAATATCCATTGTTGCCAAATACAACACACATACCAATCCAAAAAAAAAAAAATCGGGTAATTCCTTTCTCCAAATCAAAATGGCAATTACCAGCACTTAAACTCAAAATTGGAACATATCCCGGACAAGCCCCCACAAATTATGTTTCTTCTCAGATGCAACTTTCCTGCTGGTTCTGTCCACAGGAATCACAATGCCGAAAATAAACAGTTTAAATCGACTGACCTTAAAATCCTTTAGAGAGAGAGAGAAAGAGAGCACCTTTTTGCATGAACTCTTTGCTCTTTCTGGCAAGAGTTATCTCGATGCAGGTACTCCTCCAACGAAGACTCAATAAGGTTGATTCTTTATTAAATTGCTAAACGATGCCAACTTCTCTCGATCCTTCGATAAATTCTTCACTCTCTCTTCAACTGTTGGAATTGAGTAAATTAGCACATCCAGCCACAAACTCCCAGTCCAAATAATATGGAATCTCTCAACAGAAAGCACACTCCGTTTTAAAAATGAAACTCCGTCACAAAAACAAACACGCAACAGAAACAGAAATACAGCACATTCTACCTGGAAATCTACAAACTTAAAAACTAACGGGTTTGATTCGAAGAAGGAGTCTGAGAGTCTGAGTGGGAGTGCCAAGAAAGACATTTTTGAAATTTTTGTTATTTTTTTTCTCCAACGGCGTTCTGAGAGGCGGGACTGCGCAGGCGTGTGACGTCGGGCAGTGCAGCGCAGCAGATTTAAAAGGAACAGAGCCTCATACAGCGGGCAGCGTAGATTGCGGGCGGCGGAGTGAGTCGGGAGCAGAGTGAAGGTTTAAGGGCTTCGGCTCAACGGGCTTAGGCGGAAACGGGCGAGGCGAGGAAGGTTTGGCATTCATTTTCTGTTGTTATTTGAGGAGAGGGGCAGTATGAGTGTGAGGGCAGTTTACTGTTCTCGGTGTAGGATGTGGGAGGCCCTGGAGTCTCCAAGCCTCCCAGACATCTACATCTGCGCCAAGTGCATCGAGATGCAACTCCTAAGGGACCGCGTTACAGAACTGGAGCTGCAGCTCGATGACCTTCGTCTGGTCAGGGAGAGTGAGGAGTTGATAGAGAGGAGTTGCAGGCAGGTGGTCACGCCAGGGCCACGGGAGGCAGACAAGTGGGTCACGGTTAGGAGGGGGAAGGGGAAGAGTCAGGTAATAGGGAGCACCCCGGTGGCTGTGCCCCTTAACAATAGGTACTCCTGTTTGAGTACTATTGGGGGGGACAGCTTACCCAGGGGAAGCGACAATGGCCTTGCCTCCGGCACAGAGTCCGGCCCTGTAGCTCAGAAGGGTAGGGCAAGGAAGAGGAGGGCAGTTGTGATAGGGGACTCGATAGTAAGGGGGTCAGATAGGCGATTCTGCGGACGCAGTCCAGAGACCCAGATGGTAGTTTGCCTCCCTGGTGCCAGGGTCCGGGATATTTCTGATTGTGTCCAAGATATCCTGAAGTGGGAGGGTGAGGAGCCAGAGGTCGTGGTACATATAGGTACCAATGACAAAGGTAGGAAAAGGGATGAGGTCCTGAAAGGAGAATATAGGGAGCTAGGAAGGGAGTTGAGAAAAAGGACCGCAAAGGTAGTAATCTTGGGATTACTGCCTGTGCCACGCGACAGTGAGAGTAGGAATGCGATGAGGTGGAGGATAAATGCGTGGCTGAGGGATTGGAGCAGGGGGCAGGGATCATTCAAGTTTTTGGATCATTGGGACCTCTTTTGGTGCAGGCGTGACCTGTACAAAAAGGACGGGTTACACTTGAATCCTAGGGGGACCAATATCCTGGCAGGGAGATTAGCGGGGGCTACTGAGGTGACATTAAACTAGAATGGTTGGGGGGTGGGAATCAAATTAAAGAGGCTAGGCGTGAGGAGGTTAGTTTACAACTGTGGGATGGGAACCAGTGCAGAGAGACAGAGGGGTGTAAAGTGTGGGTAGAAGCAAAAAGTACTAAGGAGAAAAGTAAAAGTGGCAGGCCGACAAATCCAGGGCAAGCATTAAAAAGGGCCACTTTTCAACATAATTGTATAAGGCTAAGAGAGTTGTAAAAGAGCGCTTGAAGGCTTTGTGTGTCAATGCGAGGAGCATTCGTAATAAGGTGGATGAATTGAAAGTGTAGATTGCTATTAATGATTATGATATAGGTTGGGATCACAGAGATATGGCTCCAGGGTGACCAGGGATGGGAGCTCAATATTCAGGGATATTCAATATTCAGGAGGGATTGACATGAAGGAAGGGGAGGTGGGGTGGCGTTGCTGGCTAAAGAAGAGATTAACGCAATAGAAAGGAAGGACATAAGCCGGGAAGATGTGGAATCGATATGGGTAGAGCTGCGTAACACGAAGGGGCAGAAGACACTGGTGGGAGTTGTGTACAGGCCACCTAACAGTAGTAGTGAGGTCAGAGATGGTATTAAACAGGAAATTAGAAATGTGTGCAATAAAGGAACAGCAGTTATAATGGGTGACTTCAATCTACATGTAGATTGGGTGAACGAAATTGGTAAAGGTACTGAGGAAGAGGATTTCTTGGAATGTATGCGGGATGGTTTTTTGAACCAACATGTCGAGGAACCAACTAGAGAGCAGGCTATTCTGGACTGGGTTTTGAGTAATGAGGAAGGGTTAATTAGCGATCTTGTCGTGAGAGGCCCCTTGGGTAAGAGTGACCATAATATGGTGGAATTCTTCATTAAGATGGAGAGTGACATAGTTAATTCAGAAACAAAGGTTCTGAACTTAAAGAGGGGTAACTTTGAAGGTATGAGACGTGAATTAGCTAAGATAGACTGGCAAATGACACTTAAAGGATTGACGGTGGATATGCAATGGCAAGCATTTAAAGGTTTGCATGGATGAACTACAACAATTGTTCATCCCAGTTTGGCAAAAGAATAAATCAAGGAAGATAGTGCACCCGTGGCTGACAAGAGAAATTAGGGACAGTATCAATTCCAAAGAAGAAGCATACAAATTAGCCAGAGAAAGTGGCTCACCTGAGGACTGGGAGAAATTCAGAGTTCAGCAGAGGAGGACAAAGGGCTTAATTAGGAAGGGGAAAAAAGATTATGAGAGAAAACTGGCAGGGAACATAAAAACGGACTGTAAAAGCTTTTATAGATATGTAAAAAGGAAAAGACTGGTAAAGACAAATGTAGGTCCCCTGCAGATAGAAACAGGTGAATTGATTATGGGGAGCAAGGACATGGCAGACCAATTGAATAATTACTTTGGTTTTGTCTTCACTAAGGAGGACATAAATAATCTTCCAGAAATAGTAGGGGACAGAGGGTCCAGTGAGATGGAGGAACTGAGCGAAATACATGTTAGTAGGGATGTGGTGTTAGGTAAATTGAAGGGATTGAAGGCAGATAAATCCCCAGGGCCAGATGGTCTGCATCCTAGAGTGCTTAAGGAAGTAGCCCAAGAAATAGTGGATGCATTAGTGATAATTTTTCAAAACTCGTTAGATACAGGACTAGTTCCTGAGGATTGAAGGGTGGCTAATGTAACCCCACTTTTTAAAAAAGGAGGGAGAGAGAAACCAGGGAATTATAGACCGGTTAGCCTAATGTCGGTGGTGGGGAAACTGCTGGAGTCAGTTATCAAGGATGTGATAACAGCACATTTGGAAAGCGGTGAAATGATCGGACAAAGTCAGCATGGATTTGTGAAAGGAAAATCATGTCTGATGAATCTCATAGAATTTTTTGAGGATGTTACTAGTAGAGTGGATAGGGGAGAACCAGTGGATGTGGTATATTTGGATTTTTAAAAGGCTTTTGACAAGGTCCCACACAGGAGATTAGTGTGCAAACTTAAAGCACACGGTATTGGGGATCAGGTATTGATGTGGATGGAGAATTGGTTAGCAGACAGGAAGCAAAGAGTGGGAATAAATAGGACCTTTTCAGA
Organism: Mobula hypostoma; assembly: GCF_963921235.1. Lineage (NCBI taxonomy): Eukaryota > Metazoa > Chordata > Chondrichthyes > Myliobatiformes > Myliobatidae > Mobula > Mobula hypostoma. Next base: position 26,330,215 of record NC_086111.1, on the reverse strand, counting down.
ATGGCAGGCGGTGACTAGTGGGGTACCGCAAGGCTTCAGTGCTGGGACCCCAGTTGTTTACAATATATATTAATGACTTGGATGAGGGAATTGAATGCAGCATCTCCAAGTTTGCAGATGACACGAAGCTGGGTGGCAGTGTTAGCTGTGAGGAGGATGCTAAGAGGATGCAGGGTGACTTGGATAGGTTGGGTGAGTGGGCAAATTCATGGCAGATGCAATTTAATGTGGATAAATGTGAAGTTATCCACTTTGGTGGCAAAAATAGGAAAACAGATTATTATCTGAATGCTGGCCGATTCGGAAAAGGGGAGGTGCAACGAGACCTGGGTGTCATTATACACCAGTCATTGAAAGTGGGCATGCAGGTACAGCAGGCAGTGAAAAAGGCGAATGGTATGCTGGCATTTATAGCGAGAGGATTCGAGTACAGGAGCAGGGAGGTACTACTGCAGTTGTACAAGGCCTTGGTGAGACCGCACCTGGAGTATTGTGTGCAGTTTTGGTCCCCTAATCTAAGGAAAGACATCCTTACCATAGAGGGAGTACAAAGAAGGTTCACCAGATTGATTCCTGGGATGGCAGGACTTTCATATGAAGAAAGACTGGATGAACTGGGATTGTACTCATTGGAATTTAGAAGATTGAGGGGGGATCTGATTGAAACGTATAAAATCCTAAAAGGATTGGACAGGCTAGATGCAGGAAGATTGTTCCCGATGTTGGGGAAGTCCAGAACGAGGGGCCACAGTTTGAGGATCGAGGGGAAGCCTTTTAGGACCGAGATTAGGAAAAACTTCTTCACAGAGAGAGTGGTGAATCTGTGGAATTCTCTGCCACTGGAAATAGTTGAGGCCAGTTCATTGGCTATATTTAAGAGGGAGTTAGATATGGCCCTTGTGGCTACGGGGGTCAGGGGGTATGGAGGGAAGGCTGGGGCGGGGTTCTGAGTTGGATGATCAGCCATGATCATAATAAATGGCGGTGCAGGCTCGAAGGGCCAAATGGCCTATTTTCTATGTTTCTATGTTTCTATGTAATTGCGTCACCTGGGTCGACCCTTATATAGTCACAGGGCACATGTCATCACGTGACCTCACATCGGCAGGAAAATCACATCAGGTGACCTCCAAAAGACCATTACATCATTCTCACAAAAAAAAACAGATCTCCTTGAGCATGTAACATAGCGAACATTGCTGGTATATGTTAGGACTGTTCAACATAGCCAATTAAAACACATGCATATCAGGGGTTCTTGTATTGAATTGAATTGACTTTATTTCTTACATCCTTCAGATACATGAGGAGTAAAAATCTTTACATTACGTCTCCATCTAAACGTGCAATGTGCAATCATAGTAATCTATAATAAATAGAACTGTCAATGTAATACAGAGTACACTCAGATCAGTGTGAGTTCATCAGTCGGATGATCTGGTCGAAGAAGCTGTCCCGGAGCCTGTTGGTCCTGGCTTTTTATGCTGTGGTATCACTTCCAGGATGGTAGCAGCTGGTATAGATTGTGGTTGGGATGGTTTGGGTCTCCAGTGATCCTACGGCCCCTTTTTACACATCTGATCTTGTAAATGTCCTGAATCATGGGAAGTTCACAACTACAGATGCGCTGGGCTGTCCGCACCACTCTTTGCAGAGTCCTACGATTGAGGGAAGTACAGATCCCGTACCAGGCACTCATACAGCCAGTTAGGATACTCTCAACTGTGCCCCTGTAGAATTTTCTTCGGATTTGGGGGCCCATACCATACTTCCTCAACCGTCTGAGGTGAAAGAGGTGCTGTTGTGCCTTTTTCACCACACAGCTGGCGTGTAAAGACCAGCTAAGGTCCTCGGTGATGTGGATGCCGAGGAACTTGAAGCTGTTTACCCTCTCAACCCCAGATACATTGATGTCAATAGGGATTAGCCCGACTCCATTCCTCCTGTAATCCACAACCAGTTCCTTTGTTTTTGTGACATTGAGGGAGAGGTTGTACTCTTAACACCACTATGTCAGGGTGATGACTTCCTTCCTGTAGGCTGCCTCATTATTGTTTGAGATAAGGCCAATCAATGTAGTGTCATCAGCAAATTTAATTAGCAGATTGGAGCTGTGGGTGGCGATACAGTCATGGGTATACAGGGAGTAAAGCAAGGGACTCAGTATGCAGCCCTGAGCACCCATAGCCACACCTCTGATTTGGAGAAAGTGGGAGGAGCCAAACATTTATTGCATCGGTTGCTCTGGTCTGGTGGCTTCTACATTGATGAGAGTGGAATATGTTTTGTCACCAAGACATAGATAGAGGGAGCATTTCATCAAGCGCTTTCACTCTCTTTGCCATAACAGCCAGGACTGCCAGCCATCCACTTCTCATTCTCACACTGATATATCTGTCCAGAGCCTTCTCTACTGCCTAGTTGAGGTCAGATGCAGATCAGTAGAAAAACACCTCTTTTCCACCTTGATGACACCACATATTCCAATGTGATAGCATCAAGATATCAACATTGATTTCTCTAACTTTTGGAAACCATTCCCTCTGTACACCCCTCTCCTCCCGACGAGTTCCATCAATCTTTTATTTCTTCGATGACTTGAGAGTACATATTTTAATCTACAGAGTTCAAAACTTTAGATGCATCCCAGAATATGTAGTGACATAGAGAGACACATGTCTCTGCTGAACGTCAACCACCCATTTTCACTCTAATCCCACCCTAACTCGTTCTGTGAAGGATAAAGGATCATCTTTATTCACCATATACTGTACATGTATAAGGAATTTGCTGTAGAATGTTAGTTCAGCATACAATAAAAAAACAACAACAGTCAACAGATTTACAGACAAAGAGGTATTTGCTGTCTTGAGACAAATTTGGGATGTATAACTCCCCAGGACCTGATAAGGTGTCCCATTAGACCCCATGGGAGGCAAGTGCAGAAATTGCAGGGGCCGGAGCAGAGATATTTAAAACATCCTTAGCCACAGGTGAGGTGCTAGACGATTGGAGGATAGCTGATGTTCTTCTGTTGCTTAAGGAAAACTCTAAGAATAAGCCAGGAAATTGCAGGTCCATCAGCCTGACATCAGAAGTGGGAAAGTTATTGTAAAGTATTCTACAGTCTGGGCATATAAGCATTTGGATAGACAGGGACTTATTAGAGAAATTCAACATGGCTTTGTGCGTGGTCACGTCTAACTGAGTTTTTCAAGTAAGTTATCAGGAAAGTTGATGAAGGCAAGACAATGGATGTTGTCTACATGGACTTCAGCAAGTTCTTTGATAAGGTCTTGCAGGGGATGTTAATCAGGAAGGTCAGTTGCTTGGCATACAAGATGGGGCAATAAATTGGATTAGGCATTTGTTTTGTGGGAGAAGCCAGAGAGTGGTAGCAGGTGGTTGCCTCTGGCTGGAGTCTTCTGACTAGTGACATTTTGCAGAGATGGGGATGCTGTTGTTTGTTATCTATATCAACAATCTGGATGAAAATGTGATAAACTGGATCAGCAAATTTGTGAATGACACCAAGAAAGTGGGCATGGTGGGCTGTGAGGAAGGATATGAACGTTTACTGCATGATCTGGCCCAGCTGGAAAAATGGGCTGAAAAATGGCAGATGGAATTCAATGCAGACAAGTGCGAAGTGTTGCACTTTGGGGGACCAATCAGGTTAGATCTTATACAGTGAATGATAAGGCACTGAGAAATGCGGTAGAACAGAGGGATCTGGGAATACAGATCCTTAATTCCCTGAAAATGGTGTCACAGATAGATAGGATCATAAAGAAAGCTTTTGGAATATTGGCCTTCCTAAGTCAATGTATTGAGTACAGCATTTGGGATGTTATGTTGAAATTGTATAAGACAGTGGTGAGACCTAATTTGAAGTGTTGTGTGCAGTTTTGGTCTCTTACATATAGGAAAGTTGTAAATAAGATTGAAAGAAAGCAGAGAAAATTTTCAAGGATGTTGGTGGGACATGAAGACCTAAGTTTTGTGCGTGGTCAACATGGCTTTGTGCATGGTCACGTCTAACCGAGTTTTTCAAGTAAGTTATCAGGAAAGTTGATGAAGGCAAGACAATGGATGTTGTCTACATGGACTTCAACAGTTCTTTGATAAGGTCTTGCAGGGGATGTTAATCAGGAAGGTCAGTTGCTTGGCATACAAGATGGGGCAATAAATTGGATTAGGCATTTGTTTTGTGGGAGAAGCCAGAGAGTGGTAGCAGGTGGTTGCCTCTGGCTGGAGTCTTCTGACTAGTGACATTTTGCAGAGATGGGGCTGCTGTTGTTTGTTATCTATATCAACAATCTGGATGAAAATGTGATAAACTGGATCAGCAAATTTGTGAATGACACCAAGAAAATGGTGTCATGGTGGGACATGAAGACCTAAGATTGTGTAAATTAGGGCTTTATTCCCTAGAACAAAGAAGATTGAGGGGAGATTTTTAGAGGTGTACAATATTCTGAGAGGTATAGATAAGGTTAATGTAAGCTGTCTTTTTCTCTGAGGTTAGCTGAGACTGAGGTCATAGTTTAAGAGTAAAAGGTGAACATGAGGAGGGTCTTCTTCACTTCTAGGATGGCGAGAGTGTGGAATGAGCTGCTAGTGCAAGTGGTGCAGGTGGTGTTGGTTTCAACATTTAAGAAGAATTCGAATAGGTACAGTACATGGATGAGAGGCCTATGGAAGGTTATAGTCCAGGTGCTGGCTGATGGAACTGGGCAGATTAATGGTTTGGCACATTCTAGATGGGTTGAAGAGCCTGTTTCTGTGCTGTAGTGTTCTGTGGCTCTAGCAATTATAAAGAATAAAGAATTAAACAGAAATAAGTTACAAGTACAGATATGGCATAAAACGTGCATCCATCCATAAATACCAACATGTTATTTACAATGTAAACAGCATTATAAAAATGATTTAAAGTGTTTTCTGTGCAGAGCGGAGAATGAGGCAAATGAGGAGGAGAGGTGTACGGGGGCTAAATGGAATAATTGATTAGATTAATGCCTGGGAGAAGGAACTTGTAATATGGCATGACATTTGTGTTTTAATAGTCCTATAGCACTTTGAAGAAAGGATTTTATGGAAACGATAGTTTGCTGAGTGGGTCATGCTCACATTCCCAGTTACCATCCCAGAGCAACTGCACCAGATTTTACAATTCAGGCTCACACCATGGGAAAAGTAACCTACAGGTCTATACTTTTTTGGGGTGTAGGAGGAAACTGGAGTAATTGGAGAAACCCTCTACAGTCATTGGCAGAATGTGCAAACTTCTCAGAGACAATACAAGAGGCCAGGACTGAATCCAAATCGTTTAAACTGTGGAGTGGCAACTCTACTAATTGCACCACTGTACCAGTCACAATATCGCAGACAAGCCACCGGTCCGATATTGCATCTGAAAGAAAACATATTTGACAGCACTGCACTCCATCTGACCTGCTGGTGAAACAGAATCCTGTTGTCTGTTTTGAAACACTCATTTCGCCTCATTTCACTGTGTATTCATCAACAACGATGTCTCTGATTTTTATGTTATTTTATTTTGAGATACAGCACTAGTAACAGGCCCTTCCGGCCCATGAGCCCACGCCACTCTATCCAACTTTCAAGATTGCTTATTGTCATTGTTCAGTACACAGTGTAAAGGGGAATGAAATGATTGGTATTCTAGATTTGAAGTAGCATTAGAAAACACAATAAGCATAAAGAATGCAATAAAAATCCGAAAATACTCAATAAATATAAATATAAAAGCAATCCCATAAAACACAACATGCTCGTAATTGTTATATACTGAGACTGATTGCATGTACATAAAGTGACTCCAGGTGATGTGTATGCAGAGGTTCATGGGTAATGGGTGGAGGTGTTGATCAGCCTGATGACTTGGGAGAAATATTTGTTTCTGAGACTAGTAGTTCTGACATGGATGTTGTGTAGCCTTTTTCCTAATGGGTGTGGCCAAACGGTCTGTAACCATGTGACCAATTAGCCCAATCACCCGTGCAGCTTTGGAATGTGGACGGAGACTGGAGCACCTGGAGGAAGCCCATGTGGCCACAGAGAGAAAGTACCAACTCCTTACAGACAGCAGGGGGATTGGACCCAGGTCACTGGCACCATAATAGCACTACACTAACGGCTATGGAATGGAAATCATTACCAGTTCAAGCTATCAAAGAAATATTTCCTGAAGAATCTTTTCTTTCTCAGTTGTTAAAGGCAAAGTCAAAGTAAATTTATTATCAAAGAACATTAGATTAGATTCAACTTCATTGTCATTGTGCTGAGTACAGATACAAAGCCAATGAAATGCAGTTAGCATCTGACCAGAAATGCAAAGAATAGTGTTATTTACAAAATAACCGCGAATAAACAGTAAGTGCTACAGCACACTAATATAAAAGTACTGAGACAGTACAATATGGGTGCAACACTGCTTAGCGCTGTGTTGTGAGGTTCAGCAGGGTCACAGCCTCAAGGAAGAAGCTGTTTCTGTGCCTGCTGGTGCGGGAGCGGAGGCTCCTGTAGCGCCTACCGGATGGGAGGAGAGTAAAACGTCTATGGTTAGTATACATGTACAGTATATCAACATATATTACCACTTTCTTGCAGGCATTCACAGTACAACAAAAAATATAGTAGAATTAAAGAAAAACTGCACAGAAATACTTACAAACAACCAATGTGCAAAATTTGGCAAACTGTACAAATACTGTAACAGAAAAGTAAATAATACTGAGAACATGAGCTGTAGAGTCCTTGAAAGTGAGTCCATAGGTCGGGGAATCAGTTCAGTGTTGTGATGAGTGCCTTTATCCCTGCTGGTTGAGGGGCCTTATGGTTGAAGGGTAGTAAATGCTCCTGAACCTGGTGGTGTGGGACCCAAAGCTTCTGTACCTGCTTCCCGATGCCAGAAATGAGAAGAAAATATGGCACACAGATGAAGGGATTCCTGGATAATGGATGCTTCTTTCTTGTAGCAGCACTCCTTGTAGATTGCAGTCCTAGCTGAAGCTCAACTTTAATTCTGGTCAGGCGTTAGCCTCCTACCGTGTATTACAAAATTCCAGTGGCAGTATGGAGTGTACTGAAGTTAGAAGTCACATACAGAGTAAAGCTCCTGCTACTCCAATCCAGTCTCAGGAAAAATGTTGCATACCTCACACCAGCTGCCTTTCTACACTCTGCATGACTGAGAAAGCCAATTAGGCTTGAGATCCCTGACATTCGGTCCTGCCACACGGATCATTCAGGTGGCCTTCTGCCCTGCAGCAGTTATCCCCAGCAAGTGGGAATTCATTTTAGCTTGTCTGCCAGTGGTGTGAGATACAAGAGGAAAACTTCACCTTGCTAGTTTAGTTGACGAGCCCTCACAATGTGTTGAAGAAAGTGCTGAAGGTATGATCTGATTAGGTCAGTGTGTCCACTTCACAGTCAGCCAGCAGTGACAGACAAGAAGTTAAGTCAAAATCTTCTGAATGTTGTTGTAGTTAGATGTTATATTTTATCTCTACACTTACTCAGACTCACTGGTTTGTTGAGTGCAGCCCACTCGAAAAAAGTTTGGAAGTTTAAAAGTGTCACAGCAAATTTTTATTTTTACTTAGAGATACAGCATGGTCACAGGTCCTTCCAGCCCAATTAGGTCCCACCCACCCAATTACACCCATGTGACCAATTAAGGTGCTAACCTGTACGTTTTTGGAATGTGTGAAGAAGTGGAGCACCCAGAGGAATCCCATGCAGTCACAGAAAGAGTATAAAAATTCCTTACAGTCAGCGGTGGAATTGGACCCGGATTGTTAACGTTGAAATAGAGTTGCACTAACTGGTAGACTACTGTGTCACCGCAAGACTGACAGAAGAGCTTCTGTAATTAATAATGAATATTAAAAGAGCTAGATGCACAACATTGTAGGTTTTCTATGTTTAATGGTTGACGTTAATAATCTGTTTTTCCAGGAGTGATATTCAATAAGTTCATCATCGTAAATCAAATTGCCTTGGAATTTTTAATTATTATTTTTTTAAATTATTATTATTATTGAAATCTAAGCAGCCATGGTGGATGATGCTGTCTGAGCACAATGCCAGTCAGAGAATGCCACATTATATGATCAGCCATCATGGCAACTGCTCTGCCCAAGACTCCAAGAACTTGTAGAGGGGTGTGAATGCAGCCCAGTTCATCGTGCAAACTGGCCTCCCCTCTGTTGGCTCTGTCTATACTTCCCACTGCCTCAGAAACAGCCAACACAATCAAAGATCCCTTCCAAGCTGGACGTTCTCTCTTCTCCCTCCTCCTGATGGGCAGAAGATGCAAAAGCGAGAGAGCATGTATCCCAGGGCTCAAGGACAGCATCTAGGGTTCAGACTCTTGAATGGTAACCTCATACATTAAAAGATAAAATTAACCGAAGCACCTCCCAATCTACTTCATTGTGAACCTGTACCTCTCTTTCTCTGTAGCATGATTTTATACATTCTGTGTTTCTTCTCACTACCTATATCTACTTATTATTGCAGTTATTCATACTCAGCAATAATGATCTGTTAGGCAGAGACAGAATCTGTATTAAATGACAATTACCTTTATTGGTTCAGTTAACATCAAGCATGCAAATTATACAAAGCACACCCATTAGATTTCTCTGACCGTCTCTGAACGGCCAAAAACTGAAAAGGAAACACCTGGCAATAGGAGTTCACTCTAACCAGTTGTTACTCTTGATCCCAACATAACCTTTGTTTCTAAGTCGGGTTACCTGCTTCTGCAACAGCATATCTTCAGACGCCTGTGTTAGCTTTTCATTGGATCTGGCGCAAGGCTACTAGCAGAATTGCTTTATGGCTCTCCCCAGCTTTGTGCCTCAGGCCACTTCCTTTGTTCTTTCCGAATCAGACCAGCTCAGCCAAGTCAGCCAAACACTGGGCTCGGGTTACTTCAGCTCACAAGCTGTTCTTTCTGCAAGCCTCTTATTTCTACCTAACTAGATCTGCAGCATCATTTTTGGAAATGATCTCATGCTTAGCTGCTCTTTGTCAGGGTCCTTAGTGTATCCACTTTCAATTGCCATCCCTGAGCAAGAACCAGTTCACAAAATAGCTTATCAAATGGTGGTTGCAAGAACAGTCTCACTAAATGGCAGCTTCTATTCCTTCAACCACATTGGCAAAAACAAAGACATTTGGTTTGTCTGCTTCCATTCTGCTTGTCTCATTCCAATTCACTGATTGGCAGGTTTTATTTTTTTCTGGCCAGCATCACACATAAAATGATCTGGCATGAAAACAAAACCCTTTAACTATATCTTGTTGAATATAACAATAATAAACAAAATCAAATTCCAATTTCTGTTCTCGGTAGAATAGACAACTCTATTGCAATACCTATGGTATTATCTGATTACTGCCCCTGGGAGGTTCTCCATATCAAAAGCAAAGCACACAGGGAAAAGAATCAAATGTAGCACTATTCTCTATGTGATTTTTAAATTAAAACTAAATCACTTGTGTTCTAAGTTTCACTCCAACTGACAAATGATAGTATTATGCCATTTTATTTAATCATCATAAAAATTATATTATATTATTTTGAAGGGAAAATATTTCTGATTTATATCCTCTTGACTACCTAATTGCATGCCTTCCCTTGATAAAGTAACTGGAGCAGTACAAATTCTATCTATACTGTTCTCCAGGTATCGATAAAGAAGATAAATCTATTTGTAGTGGCTTCAGAGAATTTTTCCTACAGTCTGCCACAGTGAAAGTTATCACAGCGTCCTTTACAAGCACTACACGAGAATGGAAAAGCCTACAAAAAGTAGTGGATACAGCCTAGTCCACCACACCATTGAGCACATGGTTAAGGAACACTGCTGCAAGAAGGCAGCATCCATCACCAAGAACTCCCACCATCATCCAGGACATGCGCTCTTCTCACTGCTGCCATAGAGAAAGAGGTACAGGAGCATTAGCTCCCACACCACCAGGTCCAAGAGTAGTTATTACTTGTTATCCTGGCTCCTGAACCAGTATGGATAACTTCACTCACTTAACACTTAACACGGAATAGATTCCACAACCTATGGACTCATTTTCAAAGACCCTACAAATCTTGTTCTCAGTATTATTTGTTTATCTATTTATTATTTGTTTTTTTTTGTATTTGGAAGGTTTGTCTTCTTTTGCACATTGGTTGTTTGCCAGTTTTTGTGTGTAGATTTTCATTGTTTCCATTGTACTTCTTTGTTCTATTTTATTTTAGAGACACGGTGTGGAACAGGTCCTGCTGGCCCGATGAGCCTTAGCACCCAACAACCCACCTGTTAACCTTAGCCTAATCACAGGACAATTTACAACAACCAATTAACCTACTAACTAGTATGCCTTTGGGAGGAAATCGGGAGGGATATACAAACTCCTTACAGACACCATTGGAAATTTGACTCTGAACTCTGACTGCTTGGTTATAGCTAAGCTACTCTGGGACCAACTTTGAACTTAGAACTTCTGCTCAGTGGCTGATGAGTTTCTTCCCAGTTGCAGTGGGATTTTGTCCTAAGTGAGTCATAATCAACATGATGTGCACAGCATGCCATCTCCAGATAAAGTACAGGAATCAACTTTCATATATAGCTGCCCGGGAGAAATTTGTCCCCATCTTTTGGAACAGAGAATAACGTGCACCAATAGACTGCACAAACTCTTGAAAACATTGGGATGGAAATTCATCCTTGTGCTGGGGATGAAGAGCAGGATTGGTGGTGCAGTTTTTTTATTATTCAGCTGTTATTAGGCAGGTGCTATCGAGTTACAGCACATGTGTGGCTGCATTCCAGATGTGCACACCCAAGTATTGCAACAAGAAAATATAATATGCTCTAGAGGTCAAGTGACGTTGCCTTTGAATTGGAAATAGAATAGCAATTGATTTATTGTTGTTACACGTTTTTGTGGATGTTTGCGAAGAAAAAGAATTTCAGAATGTATATTGTATACAATTCTCTGACATTAAATGTACCTATTGAAATGTACTAAGATACAGTGAACTTGTCTCACTCACACATTCAAAACATTACACAGTGTATTGAGTTACAGCAATAACACAATGCAGAATAAAGTGTAGCACTATAGAGAAAGTGCAGTGCAGGTTAATAATAATTTACAAGATCATAATGAGGTAGACTGTAAGGAAATGAGTCCATCTTACAGTACTAGGGAACCATTCAATCATCTTATAACGTGGGATAGAAGCGGTTCTTGACCCTAGTGGTACATGCTGTAAGATTTTGTATCTTCTTCCTGATGCAAGAAGAGAGAAGTGAGAATGCCCAGGATGGATGGGCTCTTTGATTATGCTGTCTGCTTCATCAAGACTGCAAGTATGACAGAGTCCCTGGAGTGGAGACTGGTTTTCATGATGTGCTGAGATGTGTTCACAACTCTCTGTAGTTTCTTGTGGTCACAGGCAAAGCACACCAGATAGGATGTTTTATGTGGTTCCTCCAAAACAATTAGTGAGGGTCGATGGGGACATGTCAGGTTTCTTTAGCCTCCTGAGGAAGTAGAGATATTAGTGAGCTTTTATTTGGTGTAGGTTTCTATGTGGCTGGACCTGGACAGGGTATTGGTGATGTCCACTCCTTGAGATGGTGAAACTCTCAACCCTCTCACCCTCAACCCATCTGATGGAGACTAGAGCATGTACATGCCCCTCCCTCCTCATTTCCTGAAGTCAATAACCAGCTGTTTTATTGTGATTGGGGGAAAGATTGTTGTCATGTCACCACATCACTAATCTCTTTCTCCTTTCCTGTACTCCGACTCATCATCATTTGAGATATGGCCCACTGTGGTGGTATCATCTGCAAAATTGTAGATGGGGTTAGAGAAGAATCTGGCCATGTAGTCATGAGTAGAGTGGGGGTGCTGAGAAAGCACACTTGTGGGGCACCAGTGTTTAGAATAATCATGGTGGAGGTGTTCTTGCCTGTCCTTATTAGTTACAGTCTGTTGGCCAGGGAGTCAAGGATCCAGTAGCAGAAGGGGGCATTGACGCCCAAGTTCTGCAATCTTTTGATGAGCTTGCTTGGAATTGTAATATTGAAGACAGAGCAGAAGTCAATAAACAGTAGATCTGTATTTGGTGTCCTTACTGTCCAGATACTCCAGAGATGAATGTAGGGCCAGGAAAAGAGTGCCCATTGTAGACCTGTTTCTATACCAGAACTAAACTCGGCACTGGGTTCATGGCTAGTTCCAAACTATTCTGAACTGACAGGGTGATACACTTTTCATCTGGTGCCTTTACTCGTGTGACACATTTGTTTGAACAGAATCATTAAAAATGTAAGGAAAGTAAATGGCTTGCTTTTCCCTGTCAGACTGATTTTTTTTTTGTATTAAGTAACATAGTGCCTTTTGTAATTCTTAATTTTTTAGTAATTTTTTTAATATTTATTCCATCCAAGTCAAAATGCCTTCGATCATCAGAGATGGTGGAAAAGTTTCTGACAAGATGTTTTCAAAAAAGCACTGGGCATTTTTGAGGCACACACTCTTTGAACTTTACTCGTCCCGTGGAAGCCGCTCTGCCCCAGGAACTGGGTGCAGCAGTGACACCCCCAAGAAATAGAGAGCTGCATGGTCACAAATATTTCAGAGGCTATAGGCAACCCTAGTACGAGAACACCAATGCCTTCGAGTGGAAAATCCTACAAAAGGTAAAGGATTCAGCCCAGTATATCACAGGTAAAACCTCCCAACTATTGAGCACATCGACATGAAACATTGCTGTAGAAAAGCAGCATCAATCTTCAAATATCCCCACCGCTCAGGCCAGGCTCTTTTCTTGCTGCTGTCATTGGGTAGAAGGTGCAAGAGCCTCAGGACTCACACCACAAGTTCAAGAACAGTTTCTACCCTGTAACCATCAGGCTCTTGAACAAAAGGAGATAATTACACTCATTCTACTTGTGTTGCTCCCACCGCCAGTGGTTCCTGTTTAAGTCTTGTTATTTCATGCTCATTATCTATTGCTATTTATTTATATTTGGATTGGTACAAATTGTTGTTATTTATTCATCCTGTTTATAGTTACTGCTCCATGGATTTGCTAAGTATTTCCACAGGAAAAATAATCTCAGGGTTGTACGTAGTGACATGTATGTACTCTGATAATAAATTTTACTTTGAACTTTGAGCTTCTGAACTTTTTAACCCATGGCAATGGATTGGATCCAGAACAAGATGGCCTATAGTTACATTTATGCTTTGAACTCTGCTTCCAAATTTGGTGCTATTGAAGTCGAAATTCCCTGTTCAATGCCCTCTTGATAAAACTATCAATCTGCAATGATACATGTTTAATGGAAGAAAATAACATGATCCAGTACACCAACCTCTTCAATTATTCACAGCAGACTGTGATCAGTGGAAATTTTTCAACAATTCCTGCCTACTTTTCCATATTAAGTTAAAATACACTGTTGAGATATGAGATGTGTGCTAACATCTTCGTTATGTGTTAATATTTTAAAGAAGGAAAGGAAATAAAGTTCGTGGAAGACAAAGGAAAAACGAGAGAGAATGTATTTGCAGTCCCCTGGTTATTTGTGCTGGTAATATCGCAAAGGAGAGGGGAAGAGGAAGGGTAGAATAAAGATTAGCTTTAATTATCATATGTACGTCGATATATACAGTGAAAATGTGTTGTTTGTGTCAAATCAAGTCAACGAGAATTATGCTGGGCAGGCCGCAAGTGTCGCCAGGCTTACAATGCCAACATAGCGTGTCCACCACTCACTAACCCTAAGAAATTTCATGACATTTGTCGGTGATGTTAAACCTGATCTTGGTTCTGATTCTGATTCTATACATCTTTGGAATGTGGGAGGAAAACTGAGCACCCGGAGTAAACCCATGTGTCCATGTGTATCAACTCCTTTCAGACCACATTTCCACTTGGGTTGCAGAGTTTTGTTGAAATGGGTAACAATGGGCCACTCCTTACTCAAGGGTGAGAAGGGTGAGAGGGGAGCTATATTAGGTATGTGAAAGATTGGAAGGAGTTTTATGGTGTGGATAAAGACCAACCAATCCCAGTGGAAGGAAGATTGATGACACATATTTAAGATAGTTGGCAGAAAAAGCAAAAGCAAGGCAATTAAATTTTCTTTCAAATATCAGGTCATGATGGTCTGGAGTGGTCTAACTATACAATTGTAAAAGCAGTTTCTTTATTCTCTTGGAAGATTGATTACCCTCTTAGAAACTGTAATGATTAAGACTACTTGGACTTTTTTTAGAAGGCTGTGCGGTAGTATGCAAAGAAACAAAATTGAGATATTTCTGTTTATGTCTCCTCTTTTGATGTGTGCAATCTACCATGAAATTGGAGAGCGCGAAGATGCAGCAAGATGATCTTCTGATCATTCTGGCTTTTTGTTTAATTCCCAACTTGAATGTGTATGCTAACATTATAAAATTGCTCTACATTTTGATGAACGTAATGCTTCCATTTTTTTAGAATTTTGTTTCTATTTTTATGATGCAGGGCCCCCATCAATTTTACAGCATAAATACAATAGATACTTAAACCAAAGACAGAGGAATAGTGCTGACACAAAAGGCTGCAGTTGCAAAATCTAGAACAAAAGAAAACCAAGGTGGTGGAGAAGCTCAGTAGGTCAAGTAGCATCTGTGGCTAGAGAAGGATAGTTGATGTTCAAGGACGAGACACTGCATGAGGACTGAGCGTACAAGAGGAAGATAGGGTATCTCAGTGAGCATCACTTTCTCTTGTTCGCAGTTACTATCTAGACTTTCTTCCACCGGAAGAGGAATTAGTTGTGTTACCCACATGAAGGACAGAAACATTATGATCAATGCATCACAAAGTGCTGGAGGAACTCAGCAGGCCAGGCAGCATCTACAGAAAAAAAAAAGCACAGTTGACATTTCAGGCCGAAACACTTCGGCAAGACTGGAGAGAAAAAGCTGAGGAGTAGATTTCAAAGGTGGAGGGAGGGGAGAGAGAAACACCGGATGATAGGTGAAACTTGGAGGGGAAGGAATGAAGCAAAGAGCTAGGAATTTAATTGGTGAAAGAGACAAAGGGCCATGGAAGGGAAAAAGGAGGGAGAAGCATCAAAGGGAAGTGATGGCTGGGCAAGGAGATAACTTGAGAGAGGGAAACGGGGGTGGGAAATGATGGGGGGGGGCGTGGGAGGAGGCATTACTGGAAGTTTGAGAAATCAATGTTCATGCCATCAGGTTGGAGATTATCCAAAAAGAATGTGCGTTGTTGTTCCTCCAACCTAAGTGTGGCCTTAGCACGACAGTGAAGGAGGCCATGGATGGATATATTGGAATGGGGAGTGAGAAGTGGGACTAAAATGGGTCGCCATTGGGAGATTCCGTTTGGTCTGGCGGATGGAGAATAGATGCTTTGTGAAGCGGTCTCCCAATCTACAGTCTCTGATCGATATACTGAGCAGTCTCTCATTGCTATACAGAAGGCCACACCAGGAGCACCGTACACAGTGTATGACACCAACAGACTCAAAGGTGAAATATTGCCTCACCTGGAAGAACTGTTGGGGCCCTGAACGGTAGTGAGGGTAGAAGTGTAGCGGCGGGTGTAGCACTTGTTCCTCTTGCAAGGATAAGTGCCAGGAGGGAGATCAGTGGGGAGGGAAAAATGGACAAGAGATTCACACAGGAAGCGATCCCTGCGGAAAGCAGGAAGTGATCCCTGCGGAAAGCAGGAAGTTGGGGGGGAGGGAAAGAAGTGTTTGGTGGTGGGATCCAGTTGGAGGTGGCGGAAGTTTCAGAGAATTATGTGCTGGACGTGAAGGCTGGTGGGGTGTGAGGTGAGGACAAGACGAACCTATCCCTGGTAGGCTGGTGGGAGGATGGGATAAGAGCAGATAAGCATGAAATGGAATAGATGCGTTTGAAGGCAGCATTGATGGTGGAGGAAGGGGAGCCCATTTCTTTGAAAAAGGAGAACATCTTCTTTGTTCTAGAATGAAAAGCCTCATCCTGAGAGCAGATGCGGCGGAGACGGAGGAATTGAGAGAAGGGGATAGCGTTTTTACAGTTAACGGAGTGGGACGAGGTGTAGTCCAGGTAGCTGTGAGAGTCCGTGGGTTATAATAAACATTGGTGGATAAGCTGTCTTCAGAGATGGAGACAGTGAGATGGAGAGAGGGAAGGGAAGTGTCAGAAATGGACCGGGTGAATTTGAGGACAGGGTGAAAGTTGCAGGCAAAACGGATGAAATCGATGAGTTCAGCACAGGTGCAGGAAGCAGCACCAATGCAGTCATCGATGTAGCATAGGAAAAGTGCAGGACAGTCACCCGTGTGGGCTTGGAACATAGACTGCTCCACATAGCCGACAAAGAGTGGTTGTTTGTCGAGAGTGTGGTGGAGAGGAACTGGTTGGGTCTGGTGTCCACGCTCTTCCGCCTAGCGGAACTTGTCCTCACTCTAAGTAATTTCTTCTTTGGCTCCTCCCACTTCCTTCAAACAAAAGGGGTAGCCATGAGCACTCACATGGGTCACAGCTATGCCTGCCTGTTAGTCCTAGTGGACACCCATTTTAATACCACTTCCCATTCCCTTTCCGATATGTCCATCCATGGCCTCCTCCACTGTCATGCTGAGGCCACCCTTAGATCAAAGGAACAACACCCTACATTCTGTTTGGGTAATCTCCAACATGAATGCATGAACATTGATATCTCTAACTACCGGTGATACTCTCCACCACCCCCCCGCCCCACACTTCACCGTTTCCCATCCCCTTTTCCCTCTCTCTTGTTATCCCCCTGCCCGCCCGTTACCTCCCTCTGGTGCTCCCTCCCCATTTTTCTTTCTTCCATGGCCTTCTGTCTCTTTCACCAATCAATTTCCCAGCTCTTTGCTCCATCCCTCCCTGTCCAAATTTCACCTATCACTTGGTGTTTCTCTCCTATCTCCCCAACCACCTTTTAAATCTACTCCTCAGCTTTTCTTCTCCAGTCCTGCTGAAGGATTTCAGCAGGCAATGTCGACTGTGCTTTTCTACTCAGGTGCTGCCTGGCCTGCTGAGTTCCTCCAGCACTTTGTGTGTGTGTGTTGCTTGGATTTCCAGCATCTGCAAATTTTCCCTTGTGATCAATATACCTACTTTTGCTTATGAATAAATTCATTGGAACACTAACCAACAGAGAAATAATCTTAGTTTTCTTCTATATAGACACTTATTTTTGTTTGATTTTCTCTTGCCTTTCGTTGAACTTTGGGATATGGCATGCATTCTCCGTCATTCCAGGAGGCACAGGGTTCAAAGGGTGCTCCCTCACAGGCCCATTTGCCTGAGGATCTGGGTACCAAACATGGTTACGGTCAAGGTGGGAGAATGAGGAGAAACTGACATGGTTCCTGGTAAGCACTGGTGCTGAGATTCATTTAGTTACCACATGTACATTGCATCTTACAGTGAAAATGAGCCATTTTCATGAACAACCAACACAACCTGAGGATGTACTGGGGGCAGCTCACAAGTGCCACCATTTGCAGAGGGCATATATGAACAAGAGTGAATGAATTTTTATTTTGGAGCCAGCGATGTTAGAACAATAGGAATACTGAGAAAATGAAAAAAGGTAGCTAACTATGACGGAATGCCTAACACTGTAGTAAACTCTTACTGAGTAATGTTGCCCCTCTCTGAGGAGGGAAAGGGACAAGGGTATTGGGACCGGTTTATTATTGCCACTTGTAGATACAGTGGAAAGCTTTTGGCTTGAATGACATCCGACAGATCATTTCCTCACATCAGTACCTTGAGGTAGTACAAGTAAAAAGCAATAACAAAATGCAATATATAATGATACAGGGAGCATGCAGTGCAGGAAGACAAATAAAGTGCAAAGACAACAACAATGTGTATCAGAAGATTAAGAG
Source organism: Mobula hypostoma (assembly GCF_963921235.1). NCBI lineage: Eukaryota > Metazoa > Chordata > Chondrichthyes > Myliobatiformes > Myliobatidae > Mobula > Mobula hypostoma. The sequence continues at coordinate 26,312,231 of NC_086111.1, read as the reverse complement.
ATAAAGAACACAAGAATTCACCCTTTAGTATCAAACCAAGTTTAATTATCATTCAACCATACATGGATACAGCTGAACGAAACAGCGTTCCTCTGGGGCCAGGGTGCAATGCATACACAGTGCATACAAATTAGCAAACAAAATAAATGTTACACAAAAAACCACATATATAGTCTGAGACCCTGAGTGATATGTCCTGCAAATTGATTGTACAGACTCCCAGCAGTGCACAGTCACTGTAATCCAGCCTGTACTTCCATGGATCAACACTGGAGGGCAGCACTGATGGGAGGGGCTGATTCCCCAACCGAGCATGGATGCCATGCTGCACCACCTCCAGTGATTCCTCTCCTGGAATACAGTAGCAGGCAAGCCCACAGCTTGAGACCTAGTCCTCGTTGCATCCTAGGCCACGAAACTCCCACGCAGCATGTCATGCCACCAAACAAGGGAAACAGGCCTAGGGCCTCTTACATTATCAATGTCCAACAGGGTCTTGCGATTGCAAGAGAAACGTCTAAGACAATCACCCATGGTTACACTGCAGGCTAGCTTTGTGTAGCAGAATAGTAGCAGAAGTGGCGTGCCTTCAAGTAGCAGAATAGCAGGTAGCTCCTCCGAACCTAATCTGGCTCTTCTGACACACCAGCCAGCTCCCTTGACACCACAGCTGGCTACTCCAATCAACGAGCAGCTCACTGACCAGATAGATCTGCAGTACCCGAAGTAGTGGTAATAATGATTTTTTTTTAAATTATGTAGATGGATCTTTTATGCAGACTGTCATTCAGAATTTCTTTCTGCAGGAATCTGATCTGCAGAAGATCACTGAAATGTACAGAGCACCACCTACTAAATCTCTGAGTTGCATTCTTCCAATGTGCCGTCACTCATTCACCTTTTGTTAATTGAATCCTATGTCTGAAATGCTCTCAAGGAAAAAGATCCAAGCGGCATGAAAAGTTGATGACTATACCAATTGGTGTTATAGTGACACAGAGCTAGTTTTAATACATCTACATTGATGAACAATATACCTTCCTTTAACAATAAATCTATTAGTTTGTATGGTGTTGAGTGAACTTCATCACTGGAGAGCAATAGCACCAGAAATGTCTTCAGATAAACTGATTCTGGCAATCTATTATTCATTGGAGTTGTTCACTTCAGGCCAGCTAAACATTTACACACTAGAGATTACTTAGTTTGAGTAATGTAGCCTCGTTCTAATCAAATTGCTTTTGTCAAGACATAAATAAATGATTACAAATTGTAATTGTGTGAAATAAAGTAGCCCACATTCTCTGAATGATGATTAGACCTAGAAACAATGTTCAATTGTTCCTTTTCTTCATGGTATTTTTTTCCCTTTTAGATGTTCAGTTTTTCACTTATTGGTGTCAAATTGTCTTGGATTTCTCCACCTGAGCAGCAGAGGATTCTCACTGCTTATGTAAGTGGCTACTTGCTTTGTGCATCAGTAAAAACTCTTTCCTATCCACTTCTGTCCCATTGTTCTTTGCCTGCTTCCATTTCACTTCTAAACAGCTGTTCCATCAGCTGCCAAGGCCTTATGCTCTCGCATTCCCTCCCTCAGCCCTTCTGCCTCTCTGCGTCTCTGCCTCTCTTTTCCACTGGTCTCTGGTTTAATCTTAACTTCCCCATAAACAATCCTAATACCGTATATGGCTCAGTATCAAACTGTCCTTGCTAATGCTTTCCTGCAGCCCTCGGGACGATTTACTCAATGAAACTGCAACATGTTATTGTTGATCACCATGATATTAATGTGTGAACAAGCAGAAGAGCTCTCAGGATGGCCCAAGAGGTATCCAGGATAATAAAAAAATACAATTGCGAGATTCACTGTGGCAAGGCCACTGAAGCTAATTTAACATGGCAACATCTTCACCCTGTCAGGACATGCTTAACTCGGCTTAAAGCAGAGATTAATGTTCACATTTTTCTATTTATCCCTGAATATTAATAAATCTATACAAACAACAATCATCAACCAGATACTGGCTTGGTAATAGGAGGAGAGTTTCATGGTGGAGGTTCTATCTGTGATTGTAAGCCTGTAAGAGAGTGGGTACTGTAAAGACTGTTGCTGGAATACCTACTGTCTGTTACATGCATCAATGATTTGGAGGAGGAATCTTTGGAAGAACTATTTCACCCAGAAGGTGGTAAGATTCATGGAAGTATAGTGGGCCCAGGTACTCTTGCACAAGTTTATGTAGATGAGAACTTAACACATTAACACACTAAAGGCTGTGGACCATGTGAATGAGATTCGTACATGAGTACGTCATTGTCAGTATGGACATTGTGGCCTAAATGTGCTACTTCTGTGCTATAGGACTTCGGCTCCAAGATGCCACAAATGTAACTAGCTGCACAAAATGATATAGGTATGCCTATATGGCCTGATGCTCTTGGAAGTGATGTTGCTGGCTATTTTCAAATTTCTGCTCTTGAGGCTGTGGCCATCACCCCATCAGTGAACAACTAGTTTTGTTTGGGTTTAGTACTACTATAAGCAGGCAAAAATGGCATTGTTTTCTACAGCCTCATGTTAATCAATAATCATTGTCTTGTCCCACACCTTTTTTTGGGGAGAACTGTGAATTCAGGCCTTTTTTTCTGAAGGCAAGGCAGATGCTTTGTAACTTATGTTCTGTGGTAGGAAATCACACTTTGCTATGAAGGCGATAATGGACAATTTCTGCAAGGTGAAATTCATCCCTGCCATGTCCAGCAAATCACATGGCAATAAAGTCGAGTTGATTGCTTCTAAAATCCAGTGATTAGGATTGTACCAGTTGGCTCAGAAACCAAATGGCTGAATAAGAAGTAGTTGTTCCTGAACCTTGTGGTGTAGGTTTCAGGCTTCTGTACCTCCTGACCGATTATAGTTGAGAAGCAAGCATGATTACTTTTTTTAAAAAGGCTTATTAGTTTCTCTCGTACCTGGACTAAAGTATTGATGGAATTCACTTTACTTTTGTGACCTTGTTAGGCAGCATTCTGGAATGTTCAATTTGGTAGACTTTAAAAGAATAAAAACATAGAAAACCTACAGCACAATACAGGCCCTTCAGCCCACAAAGCTGTGCCGAACATGTCTTTACATTTGAAACTACCTAGGCTTACTCATAGCCCTCTATTTCTCTAAGCTCTATGTACCTATAAAGGAGCCTCTTAAAAGACCCTTTCGTTTCCGTCTCCACCACCGCTGCTGCAGCCCATTCCACACCCTCACCACTCTCTGCGTTAAAAACTTACCCCTGACATCTCCTCTGTACCTACTTCCAAGCACTTTAAAACAATGCCCTCTTATGCTAGCCATTTCAGCCCTAGAAAAAAGCCTCTGACTATCCACACAATCAATGCCTCTCATTATCTTGTACACCTCTATCAGGTCACTTCTCATCCTCCGTCGCTCCAAGGAGAAAAGGCTGAGTTCACTCAACCTACTCTCATAAGGCATGCTCCCCAATCCAGGCAACATCCTTGTAAATATCCTCTGCACCCTTTCTATGGTTTCCACGTCCTTCCTGTAGTGAGGTGACCAAAACTGAGCACAGTACTCCAAGCAGGGTCTGACCAGGGTCCTAGATGGCTGCAACATTACCTCTCGGCTCTAAAACTCAATCCCATGATTGATGAAGGCCAATGCACCGTATGCCTTTTTAACCACAGAGTCAACCTGCGCAGCAGTTTTGAGTGTCCTAATTCTCCGTAACTTCCGCTACCTCCAACGGGACCCCGATACTAAGCATATCGTCCCCTCCCCCCGCCCCCGCTTTCTGCAGAGATCGCTCCCTACGCGACTCCCTTGTCCATTCGTCCCTTCCATCCCTCCCCACTGATCTCCCTCCTGGCACTTATCCTTGTAAGCGGAACAAGTGCTACACATGCCCTTACACATCCTCCCTTACCACCATTCAGGGCCCCAGACAGTCCTTCCAGGTGAGGCGACACTTCACCTGTGAGTCAGCTGGGGTGATATACTGCGTCCGGTGCTCCCGATGTGACCTTCTATATATTGGCGAGACCTGACGCAGACTGGGAGACCACTTTGCTGAACACCTACGCTCTGTCCGCCAGAGAAAGCAGGATCTCCCAGTGGCCACACGTTTTAATTCCACATCCCATTCCCATTCTGACATGTCTATCCACAGCCTCCTCTACTGTAAGGATGAAGCCACACTCAGGTTGGAGGAACAATACCTTATATTCCATCTGGGTAGCCTCCAACCTGATGGCATGAACATTGACTTCTTTAACTTCCGCTATAATGCCCCACCTCCCCCTCGTACCCCATCCGTTATTTATTTATATACACACATTCTTTCTCTCACTCTCCTTTTTCTCCCTCTGTCCCTCTGACTATACCCCTTGCCCATCCTCTGGGTTTCCCCCCCCTCCCCCTTTTCCTTCTCCCTGGGCCCCATGATCGTCTCATATCCCTTTTGCCAATCACCTGTCCAGCTCTTGCCTCCATCCCTTCCCCTCCTGTCTTCTCCTATCACTTTGGATCTCCCCCTCCCCCTCCCACTTTCAAATCTCTTGCTAACTCGTCTTTCAGTTAGTCCTGACGAAGGGTCTCGGCCTGAAACGTTGACTGTACCTCTTCCTAGAGATGCTGCCCGGCCTGCTGCGTTCACCAGCAACTTTGATGTGTGTTGCTTGAATTTCCAGCATCTGCAGAATTCCTCGTGTTGTGAAATTTGTTGTTTTGCAGCAGCAGTACAGTGCAATACATAAAATATACTATGAATTATAGCAACAATAATATAAAAATGAAGTAGTGTAAAAAGAGAGCAAAAACAGTCAAGTAGTGCTCACATATTCATGGTCCATTCAGAAATCTGATGGCAAAGGGTTAAAAACCTATTCCTAAAATGTTAAGTGCATATCTTCAGTCTTCTATATCTTCTCTCTGATGGTAGAAATAAGAAGATGGCATGTCCTAGATGGTAGGGTCTGTTAATGATAGATGCCAGCTTTACCTTTTGAGGATGTCCTCGATGGTGGGGAGGCCTGTGCCCATGATAGGACTTGTTGAGTTTACAATCCTCTGCAGCTTAGTCCTATCCTATGCAGAGGCCTCTCCATACCAAACAGTGATACAACTAATTACAATGCTTTTCATAGTTATCTGTAAAAATTTGCTATAAAGTCTTTGGTGACATACCAAATCTCCTCATGAAATATAGCTGCTGGTGTGCCACTGTTGTAATTGCATCAATGTGTTCGGCCTGGGAAAGGTCTTTAGAGATGTTGACACCCAGCAGCTTGAAACTGCTTACCGTTTCCATTGCTGACCCATTGGTAAGGACTGGTATGTGTTCAGTCTAAGATGATCAATTTTAGATTTTTGTAGGTCATTCTTGTTTCTGATGTTATTACCTCATTTCAGGCCCATGGCGAACTAAATCAGGGCCGCACTATTTCAGTGTCTGAGTCCAGCCATGGCCTCTGGTGGGTCTGCATGGAATTTGCATCTTCTCTCGGGGTCTCCGCCTACCTGTGAAATACACACACATTAGTGGGTAAATAGGTGCCGTAAAATACTCCTGGTGTGCAGGCGAGTGATTAAAATCTGCTAAGTGAGGGATGAAGTGGAGGGTGAAGAGTAGTTCATAGGAATCTGGAAGAAAAGAATATTGGCTTAGTATAAATGATTGTTTAATGAACAGAGCAGACTAGGTTAAAGAAAAGGTCAGTTTCAATGCTGTGTGATTCTATAGCTGTGAAATTCATTCTGATTCATGCTTTGGATTATAATTGTATCAATTAATTCACCATCTAAATTGTTAATAGATTGGAAAGTAATTTATTTATTAGCTAACAACCTAATTTTTTGCAGTTAAATTATAGCCTATATTTTGAACACACTGATCATTTCATGCTTCTGTAACATTTGTTTTACCCATGGGATATTTTATCACCATATTTTTTTTTTCTGTCCCATAGTAAATCAGGTACTTATCTACTAATTATAAACTTTTTCTGTTACCCTACAGTCTTCAGACCTACACTTACATAAACAGAATATCTGCAAAAACTTTCAGATCTGTCCACTGAAACTTTGGCAGGTGGTCGATGGGATTCCTGCAGGGTTGGACTAAGTGGATATTTATTTCTCTTCTCTATGTTCCCCAGACAATTTCCATGAAAAACTGGGAAATGAGTGGAACATTATTCTTCCAGTTCATATGCAAGCAATTCTTGATTCACAGCAGTCCAGAGCCCAGAATAGCCCTTCAGAGGCCATTCACTTTAAACCCCCAAGGCCCAGTGTTATCAATTTGCACAATTTTGAGCAATGTATTGATTATCTCTTGAAGTCTGAGATCTTCAAGTGATTAATATTCAATGAACAATCCTCATCTGATAAAATAGTTGTGAACTGAAAATCATAACCTTTGTCTATTAATTCATGCTTACTGCTTGTCATAGAAGGGAGGAATCTGCCACTGTCACCTCATCTGGCCTCCATGTGAATTCAGCCCCACAATGTATAGTTAAGAGTGATGTCAGTCCAAAGCTGGTTCCAGGTAATCGATAAATGACATTCATACCCCTTTAATGAATAGATGAAAGCAAAGTCAAAGTTCCCCGGAGGTTTGTTAACTGTATCTCCACCCAACACCCTTCAACAGATCCCTCCCCCTCCTGTCTTCTCCTATCATTTTGGATCTCCCCCTCCCCCTCCAACTTTCAAATCCCTTACTCACTCTTCCTTCAGTTAGTCCTGACGAAGGGTCTCGGCCTGAAACGTCGACTGCACCTCTTCCTAGAGGTGCTGCCTGGCCTGCTGCGTTCAACTTTTATGTGTGTTGCTTGAATTTCCAGCATCTGCAGAATTCCTGTTATTTACCCTTCAACAGATGGTAATATTAGCTGGGCAACAGCATTTTATGAAAGATGAGATAATATATGCTCGTGCTGCTGTCAGCTCCTCTAATCCATTTATCTATCATTATTTTCCACAAGACGATAAAGGACATTGGAACAGAATTAGGCTATTTGATACACCTAATCTACTCCACAAGTGCATCACGGCTGATTTACTATCCTTCTCAACCCCATTCTCCTGCCTTTTCTGAGCAACCTTTGATACCTCTACTAATTAAGAACCTATCGATCTCTGCTTTAAATATACCAAATGACCTGGCCTCCATAGCTGCCTGTGGAAATTAATTACACAAATTCACTACCTTCTGGCTAAAGAAATCCTTCCGCATCTCTGTTCTAAGGGGACATCCTTGTATTCCAGTGCTGAGCTCTCTGGTTCTAGACTCCTCCTCTATAGGAAACATCCATTCCATCTAGGCCTTTCACTATGTGATAAGTTTCAAAGAGATCCCCCCCTTCTCTCATCCTCCAAGCTTCAGAAAACACATGCCCAGAGCCACCAAGCACTCCTCATATGTTAAGCCTTCCATTTTCAGGATCATTCTTGTGAAATTCCTCTGGGCCCTCTCCAATACCAACATATCCTTTCTTAGATACAAGGCCTAACACTGCTCACAATATTCCATGTACGATCCGACCTATGCCTTATAAAGCCTCAAAAGAGCAAGGTGGTGTGCCTGAATAACTATCGACCTGTGGCTCTGACATCAATTGCTGTGAAGTGCTTCGAGCGACTGGTTATGGCACACATCAACCACAGCCTACCGGTCAACCTCGACGCTTAGCAATTCGCCGACCGGAGCAACAGGTCAACGGCAGATGCCATCTCTCTGGCCCTACATTCCTCCTTAGAACACCTGGAGAATAAAGGCGCATACATAAGGCTCCTTTTCATTGACTACAGCTCTGTCATTACTACCATCATTCCAAATAAACTGATTCCTAAACTCCGGAACCAGCACTCAGATCTGCAGCTGGATCTTCAACTTCCTCACAGACAGGATCCAGGCTGTAAAAATAGGGGACAAGCTCTCCTCTGCAATCACTCTGAGCACCGGTGCCCCACAAGGCTGTGTACTCAGCCCCCTGCTGTACTCACTGTACACCCATGATTATGTAGCCAAGTTTCCATCAAACTCAATACCTAAGTTTGCTGATGACAACACATGTAGGCCGTATCTCGGGTAATGATGAGTTTGAGAACAGAGAGGAAATTAATAACCTGGTGGCATGGTGCGAAGACAATAACCTATCCCTCAACGTCAGCAAGACAAAGGAATTGGTTGTTGACTTCAGAAGGAGTAGCGGACCGCACGACCCAATTTGCATCAGTGGTGCGCAAGTGGAACCGATCAAAAGCTTTAAGTTCCTCATGGTCAATATCACAAATGACCTGACTTGGTCCAACCAAGCAGAATCCACTGCCAAGAAGGCCCACCAGTGCCTTTACTTCCTGAGAAAACTAAAGAAATTTGGCCTGTCCCCTAAAACCCTCACTAATTTTTATAGATGCACCGTAGAAAGCATTCTTCTAGGGTGCATCACAACCTGGTATGGAAGTTGTCCTGTCCAAGACCAGAAGAAGCTGCAGAAGATTGTGAACACGGCGCAGCACATCACACAAACCAATCTTCCGTCCTTGGACTCACTTTACACCGCAAGCTGTCGGAGCAGTGCTGCCAAGATAATCAAGGACACAACCCACCAAGCCAACACACTTTTCGTCCCTCTTCCCTCCAGAAGAAGGCTCAGGAGCTTGAAGACTCGTACAGCCAGATTTGGGAACAGCTTCTCTCCCACTGTGGTAAGACTGCTGAACGGACCCTGACCCGGATCTGGGCCATACCCTCCAGATATCCGGACCTGCCTCTCGGTTTTTTTTGCACTACCTTACTTTCCATTTTTCTACTTTCTATTTATGATTTATAATTTAAATTTTTAATATTTACTATCGATTTGTAATCCAGGGAGCGGGAAGTGCAGAATCAAATATCGCTGTGATGATTGTACGTTCTAGTATCAATTGTTTGGCGACAATAAAGTACAATAAAGTATAATTATATCCTTGCTCATACATTCTGGACCTCTCAAAATGATTACTAACAATGCATCCAGCCTCCTTATCACCCACTTGACCCGAACTTCCTTGACAACATATGTCAGCAAGTTAAGAGCAGAATGCTGCTACTGGTACTGACTACTGACCTTTATTTGTTGACTTATTGATCTCTGAGCTGGAAGGTTATTTACTTTAATACTCAGGTTGTTTCAATAGACCAGAACTGACATGTTTCATCACTGTCAGTATCATCATCTTTTATTTTACATGTGTGACATTAAAGCAAGTCTTCTCGTTTAGGTATCTAGAGCATGAATTCAGTCTAGAGGTCACAGAAGTGGGTGATTTCATACCCTGTACTCTGTGCAGTAATGCCGTCATTGAGTTAACAAAACTTTGGTTTATTTTAATGCACATGATCTGAACAGAAAATGCTGGCCTGGTAATTCACGTCTCACAAAATATACTCAATGTCCTTGTGAATATTTAAATTTTCATCCGTTATCACTAAAAGCTTATTACCGTTCTTACAGAAACATCTGCACAATGCTAAGCTAGGGTACATCATCAGTGACGTTACCTGCGTTGTCAGGTGTTTCGGGTCTTTCAACATCATACACCCTCGCCCAGGCGACCGGACCAGGGTTGATTAGACCCCGGCCTGTGCCCTAGCAGCAAATCATGGATCTGCCCTCTTTACCCAGAGCCATCTTGACGCTTTCTCTCCTGCATCTGTGGTGCTAGAAATGGCTCTCCTTCCTCTCTCTCCCTTGATTCCAAGTGCAGTGTATACTTTGCAGAGCAACTGGCCTGCAAAGCCACAATACCCGACCTCCACTAGCCAATGCTTTGCTCTCCAGCCTCTTCTTTGGCAGTTGTTCTTCAGATCTTCATACTTGGCTCTTTTGCACTCGTAGGCCTCCTCCATGCATTCTTCCCATGGCACGGTAAGCTCAAACATAAAAACCTGCTTCGATGAGTGGGACCACAACACAATGTCGGACTGCAATGTAGTCTCTGTAATGTGGGGGGGAAATTGCAGCTGTTTTCCCAGGTCTGCTTTCAGCTTCCAGTCCTGTGCAGTGAAGAGCAACCCGGTTGCTTCTGGTGTTCTGTTGGTCTTTCCCCCTCTTTAACAAAGCAGATGGTATTCTTGACCGGACTTGTTTTCCGGCAGATGTTAAGGGTGCTGCAGATTGTCTCAGCAGTTGTCCGGAGGACCTGGTCAGGCCATCACCGATAACGGCCACTGATAACGATAACTCTGGGGCAGCAGCTCAGAATATGCTCAAGCATCTTCTCACAGAGGGGGCAAGCTGGTTGATCTGCAAGGCCCCAGCAGTGCAGGTTGGATAGGTTAGGAAGGACGTCATAAACAGCCTGGATAAGGAACTTGATGCGGTATGGATTGTGAGGAGTTTTGTGGTCCTTTATCTAAGGAATTTTTGTGTGGTCATTGAGAGGCCAGGGGAGTTTCACAAGAATGATCCAGGGAATAAAGGGTTAACCTGTGAAGAGCATTTGATGGCTCTTGGTCTGTACTGATTACAGTTTAGAGAATAGAGGGGGGTGGTATCTCATTGAAATCTATTGAATATTGAAATGCCAAGATATGGCGGACATGGAAAAGATGTTTACAGTAGTGCGGGGGTCTAGGACCAGAGGGCACAGCCTCAGAGTACAAGAAACTCACTTAGAACAGAGAAGAGGAGGAACTTCCTTAGCCTGATGGTGATGAAACTGCTGAATTTGTTACCTCAGACTGCTGAGGAGGCCAAGTCATTGAGTATGTTTAAGCAGAGGTTATTAGGTTTTTGATTAGTAAGGTCATTAAAGGTATAGGAAGAAGGCAGGTGAATGGGGTTGAGAGGGTTAATAAATCAGCCGTGCTTGAATGTCAGAGCAGGCTCAATGGGCTGAATGGCTCCTATGTCTTCTTGTTTTATGGATGCTATCTAACTGTTTATCTTATAGTGAGCAGTAAAGATGTCAGGAAGGACAGGCAGGTGATGGGGCAAATTTGCAGCCACTGGGATGAGTTGCAGAGCAATCAAAGCAAAAAGTACCAAATACTGGTCTTAAGGTGTTAAACTTAAATTCACACAGCATAAGGAATAAGGCGGATGACCTTGTCGTACAGCTACAGATTGGCAGGTATGATATTGTGGCCATCACTGAGACGTGGCTAAAGGATGCATGTCTCTGGGAGCTGAACATCCAAGGATACACGGTGTATTGGAAGGATAGGCAGGTAGGCAGAGGGGGAGGCATGGCTTTATTGGTAAGAAATGATATTAAATCATTAGAAGGAGGTGACATACGATCGGAAGGTGCAGAACCTTTATGGGTTGAGCTAAGAAATCGCAGGGGTAAAAGGACCCTGATGGCAGTTATATACAGGCCTCCTAACAGCTGCAGTGATGTGGACTACAAATAACAACTGGAAATAGAAAAGGCTTGTCAGAAGGGCAGTGTTATGATAATTGTGGGGCATTTTAACATGCGAGTAGATTGGGAAATTCAGGTCGGCACTGGATCTCAAGAGAGAGAATTTGTAGAATGTCTGAAAGATGGCTTTTTAGAACAGCTTGTTGTTGAGCCCACTAGGGGATCAGCTGTACTGGATTGGGTGTTGTGTAATGAACCAGAGGTGATTAGAAAGATTGAGGTGAAGGAACCCTTGGGGGCAGTGATCATAACATTATTGAGTTAACTGTGAAGTTTGAGAAAGAGAAGCCGAAACCCAATGTGTCGGTATTTCAGTGGAGTAAAGGAAATTACAGTGGCATGAAAGAGGAACTGGCCAGAGTTGACTGGAAAGGGACACTGGCAGGAAGGACGGCAGAGCCGCAGTGGCTGGAGTTTATGCGAGGAGTGAGGAAGGTGCAAGACAGATATATTCCAAAAAAGAAGAAATTTTCGAATGGAAGAAGGATGCAACCGTGACTGACAAGAGAAGTCAAAGCCAAAGTTAAGCAAAGGAGAGACCATACAAGGAAGCAAGAAATAGTGGGAAGAGACAGAGGATTGGGAAGTTTCTAAAAGCTTACAAAAGGAAACTAAGAAGGTCATTAGGAGGGAAAAGATGAACTATGAAAGGAAGCTAGCAAATAATATCAAGGAGGATTCTAAAAGCTTTTTCAAGTATATAAAGAATAAAGGACAGGTGAGAGTAGATATAGGACCGATAGAAAATGATGCTGGAGAAATTGTAATGGGAGATGAGGAGATGGAAGAGGAACTGAACGAGTATTTTACGTTAGTCTTCGCTGAGGAAGACATCAGCAGTATACCGGACACTCAAGGGTGTCAGGGAAGAGAAGTGTGCACAGTCACAATTACGACAGAGAAAGTACTCAGGAAGCTGAATAGTCTAAGGGTAGATAAATCTCTCGGACCAGATGGAATGCACCCTCGTATTCTGAAGGAAGTAGCTGCGGAGATTGTGGAGGCATTAGCAATGATCTTTCAAAAGTCAATAGATTCTGGCATGGTTCCGGAGGAATGGAAGATTGCAAATGTCACTCCACTATTTAAGAAGGGGGCAAGGAAGCAAAAAGGAAATTATAGACCTGTTAGCTTGACAACGGTGGGTGGGAAGTGGTTGGAGTCGATTGTCAAGGATGAGGTTACGGATTACCTGAAGGCATATGACAAGATAGGCAGAACTCAGCATGGATTCCTTAAAGGAAAATTCTGCCTGACAAACCTATTGCAATTTTTTGAGGAAATTACAAGTAGGTTAGACAAGGGAGATGCAGTGGATGTTGTATATTTCGATTTTCAGAAGGCCTTTGACAAGGTGCCACACATGAGGCTGCTTAACAATATAAGAGCCAATGGAATTATGGGAAAGTTACATACGTGGATAGAGCGTTGGCTGATTGGCAGGAAACAGAGAGTGGGAATAAAGGGATCTTATTCTGGTTGGCTGCCGGTTACCAGTGGTGTTCCACAGGGATCAGTGTTGGGGCCGCTTCTTTTTACATTGTACATCAACGATTTGGATTATGGAATAGATGGCTTTGTGACTAAGTTTGCTGATGATACAAAGATAGGTGGAGGGGCCAGTAGTGCTGAGGAAACAGAGTCTGCAGAGAGACTTGGATAGATTGGGAGAATGGGCAAAGAAATGGCAAATGAAATACAATGTTGGAAAGTGTATGATTATGCACTTTGGAAGAAGAAATAAACGGGCAGACTATTATTTAAATGGGGAGAGAATTCAAACTTCTGAGATGCAACAGGACTTGGGAGTCCTCATGCAGGATACCCTTAAGGTTAACCTCCAAGTTGAGTTGGTGGTGAAGAAGGCGAATGCAATGTTGGCATTCATTTCTAGAGGAGTAGCGTATAGGAGCAGGGATGTGATGTTGAGGCTCTACAAGGCGCTGGTGAGACCTCACTTGGAGTACTGTGCACAGTTTTGGTCTCCTTATTTAAGAAAGGATATGCTGACGTTGGAGATGGTTCAGAGAAGTTTGACTAGAATGATTCCGGGAATGAGAGGGTTAACATATGAGGAACGTTTGTCCGCTCTTGAACTGTATTCCTTGGAGTTTAGAAGAATGAGGGGGACCTCATAGAAACATTTCAAATATTGAAAGGCATGGACAGAGTGGATGTGGTAAGATTGTTTCCCATGGCGTGGGGAGTCTAGTACGAGAGGGCATGACTTAAGGATTGAAGGGCACCCATTCAGAACAGAGATGTGAAGAAATTTTTTTAGCCAGAGGGTGGTGAATCTATGAAATTTGTTGCCACGGGCGGCAGTGGAGGCCAAGTCATTGGGTGTATTTAAGGTAGAGATTGATAGGTATCTGAGTAGCCATGATATCAAAGGTTATGATGAGAAGGCAGGGGAGGGGACTAAGTGGGAGAATGGATCAGCTCATGATAAAATGGCAGAGCAGACTCGATGGGCCAAATGGCAGACTTCTGCTCCTTTGTCTTATGGTCTTATGGACTTATTAACCTGTATAGAACTGTTGCTATAGTCCAACAGTCCTTCATTTGCTTTGGGATATTCTCATGCAGAGAAAGAAACTGTATAAATGTAAATTCCTTCTTTCTGTATCCAGTTCCAAAGAGATGCACAAGACTGCCCAGGTACATTGTTTGTTAGTTTTACTACCGTCCTGTCTCTACTATGTATCTACTGTATGAAGAGAGTCAAGGGTAGAACAAGGCTGTTCTATGCAGTGGGCAATTTCACATTCCAGCACCCTTTAGAGCAAGGATACCAACCTTCCACATCCCATGAGCCAATTTTTTCACTCACGAGTTCAGATGCGCCATACGACTCCTGTACCCCCATTCAATTCTTGTAAAATTATGTTAATATGGAACTCGTGCATGAAAAAAATCGCATCTGAACTAGTGCATGAAAAAATTGACGCATGGAATGTAAAAGGTTGGCCACCCCTGCTTTAGAGTAATGCCATTACCAAGGCAACAAAAGTTTGGTTGAATATGATGCACATGGTCCAAACAAAAAATGATGGCCCATTTATTCTCACCTCAAACGAGAGGGTACCTGGTTGACATTTTGATTCATTAATGGTCTTGAATTTGGTAGTAGATTATGATACAACATGCTTTCTTTCAACATAAACAATACATACTTTTAAAGGTCCCATAGCATTGGACATGCTATTACGTGATTGAATACACTGAAGGGGAAGCAGTAACCAGTAAATGGATTTTGTCATCTGATACCATCCAGTGAATTGAAATCAGCAAATATATACCCAATAGATTTATTGTATGATCATTGTCATTTTTCAGTGTTGTCACTTGAGTGCAAAGTGGGCCAGAAACAGCAGTGGAGCATTCCTTTTCTCTCTCTTTTGAATTTTTTTTTTCTTTTCTCTCCCAGAAGAACCAACACTACTTAAACTGAGTTAGGTCACAGGAACTACAAGAAGAAAAAATAGGTTAAGTGATAAGGATGTTGGATGTTAGGAACACTTGGCTGTTATGATTGCCTTTTTCTGCCTCAATTTCCTTTACAATCTTTCTTATTCCTGAATTTCCCTCTGGGCTTTTTACTATCTGTGGTTCCAATCAAAATAAGATGCAGATAAAACAGATGTACTTTACTGAAGGGACATTATTTCCAGCAATTAAAAGCAGCTCAACAACGTGAAGATCATAATGTTCCTTTCATTGCAAGTGTCCTTGTGTTAATTAAAGGAGTAAGCACACAGGGACAAGGGTTGAGTCGATCTTCAAGCAGGTGCAAGATATATTTCATAGTTTTTTCAAAGGGGATGTGGTATATACTGTAATTGAAAGAAATGTTGAGAAAAATAAACAGAAAATCCAGTTTTACGGACCAAATATGGAAGAGAACAAATTAATTTATTTCACTGATTCTTTTTAGTGAATAGATGTGCCACTTCTACTGAGAAGGTGTAGGTTTGTCTTTAACAATTTCGGGTATGCTGCAGCTCAAAGTTTATACGTTTTCCCAGTGGTGACCAGACTAAGTACTGTGCCACTCCCAACTTTACCTAAAATTAGCAGACAAAATTAGAAATGGGGATATTCAGACAGTCTCTGGTGCCTGCTGCACCATGTAATAAAATCTTCTCCTGCAGCACACGGTCAAGGTCGTTCTGAACAAACACCATATCCTTTAATGTCTGAAAATATAAATCTCTATGTTGAATATGCTCAGTGACTGAGCCTCAAAATCTGCTGTTGACAAGTCTCCTGTTGTGGTAAGGTAGAATCTTGACTTAATTATCTATCTAGAACATAAATATCCCCATGTACCAGTGTACCTACACTATATTTTCTCTGTAATTGTAACACTTCATTCTGCATTTTGTTACTTTTATAAAAATTCACTACCTATACCTGCAACTCAGTGTCCTTCAGCTTGTTAGGGAAAGTGAAGGAGTGATAGACAGGAGCTACAGGGAGGTAGTCACCCCAGGGATACAGGAGACAGATAAATAGGTGACTGTCAGGAGAGGGAAGGGAGAACGTCAGACAGTGGAGAGCACACCTGTGGCCGTCCCCTTCAGAAATAAATACTCCATTTTGTATACTGCTGCGGGGGGAAAATGGTCAACAGCGGCCATGCCTCCAGTACTGAAGAGGATGGCACCAGGAATGAGAGATAAGAGACCCTATAGTCGGGGGACAGGTAGGTGATTCTGGGGATGCAAAAAAGAAGCATGGATGGTAGTTTTCCTCCCAGGTGACAGGGCCCACAATGTTTCTAAACACATCCACTATATCCTGAAAAGGGAGGGTGAGCAGCCGGAAGTTGTGGTACATTTTCGTACCGATGGCATGGGTAGAAAAAGAGACAAGGTGCTGGAATCAGAATACAGACAATTAGGAAGGAAGCTGGGAAGCAGAACCTTAAAGGTTGTAATCTCGGGATTACTGCCTGTGCCATGTGACAGTGAGGATGAGGTGGCAGATAAATACATGACTAAAGAATTGGAATGGGGTCAGGGATTCAGATTTCTGGATAATTGGGACCTCTTCCGGGGCAAGTGTGAGCTCTACAAAAGGGATGGGTTGCATTTGAATCCAAGGGAGAACAATATTTTTATGGGCAGGTTTACTAGAATATTTGGGAGTGGTTTAAACCGTTACAAGAATCACCCCTTGTGATAATGATCAGAGAGGCACAGAGAATCTGTAGTTACCGACGAGTAACTTCTATTGTTTCAACTAAAAGCACGTGGGTTCACAAACTGTCTCTGTGTGCACCTGACAGTCCATGAACAGTCAATGAAGAGAAAATTATATTACCTGGGAAAAGAGTCTACACTGGCCAGGCTTTCCTCGTGGTTCCGATCTCCACACGTCCGTGGGGTCCTCCTTATCTGCGATGGTTGGTCTCTGGCTGCTGGAGAGTTATCACCCCTGCGTATTTGGAGCTCCTGAGTCTTATACTGTTCCTCATCAATTGAACCATTGGATCTCCATCCCATTGGCTCAAGTTCACCTAACCTACTTTGGTCACCTTCTTACTGGTCATAGTACAGGGCTACAGCCAACATTGCTTCATGGCTCTGTCCATTCCAGCCTTGTGTATTTGTATCTTTACACAATGACTGGATGACTGGTCCAAACCATTTAAATGAGGCAACTCAGTCAGAGTCTAACGAGATTACTGATTGCAGGTCTGGCATTTTACATAACAAGTAGCAACTCCTCTGAGGCTACGTCCACACTAGACCAGATAATTTTGAAATCACCGGTTTCGTGTAAAAACAATAGGTGTCCACACCAGGCATTTTTGAAAATACCTCCGTCCTCATTAAAACGGGTATTTGGGCAAATCTCCTCCTACTGGGCATGCGCAGGACACATCTACAGAAAACAAGCAAAAAGGAAATGGTATACTATTTCCATTTCCGCAGCAGCGTTGTGTTATTTCCATTGGTCAAAAACTAGAGTACCCACGACAACAGTGAAAGAAAATTTTCAACAATGTCTTCCTGGAATACAAAGAAAACCTCCACTGGAAAAAGCAGACAGGATTTCTTCATTTGCACAGATGATGAAGTCGAGCTGCTTCTGCAAGTTACAAATGACTACAAAGTCAGCAAAGCAGTGGAGAATGTGGGACTGGGAGTCGTGCCAAACCAAATACAACGACATCCTCGACCGCAATAAAGAACGCTATATGCGTTCAAGGAACCAATGAAATGCCGTGCTGCTGCCATCTGTACCGGCACGTCACAACAACGTTTTTAAAAATACCCGGTTACCCCGTACACACTACACCGCCCAACCGGCGTTTTTAGATTTACACACTCTGGAGAGCGTTTTAGAAAATTTCCGTTTTCTGGGGAGGAAAACGCCATTTCAGTGTGGACGGAGGGTCAAAATGAAGAGAAAAAGCTTTGGTTACGGATTTATCCAGTATAGTGTGGACATATCCTGAGGCTACGTCCACACTAGACCGGATAAATCCATAACCAAAGCTTTTTCTCTTCATTTTGACACTCCGCTCACACTGAAACGGCGTTTTCCTCCCCAGAAAACGGAAATTTTCTAAAACGCTCTCCAGAGTGTGTAAGTTTGAAAATGCCGATTGTGCAGAGCAATGTGAACGGGGTAAACGGATATTTCTAAAATCGTTGTCATGACGTGCCGGAACAGATGGCGGCAGCGCGGTATTTCATTGTTTTCTTGAACGCAACCCCCCCCCATACAACCTAACAATTTCAGAACAGACGGCAACGAGACTGAAGCCAGAAGAGTTAGAAATGTACTCACCAAATACTTTGACCCATAGCTTACTGAATAAATAAGTATACTCATTTTGCCCTGTTTTCTATCCTTGCTTGTATGAAGGTGGTTTACCTATTTATGCAAGTACTTCACTGACAATAGATGTGTAACAGCCTAATGTAACATTGTATGGAAATACAAGATAACACTGATGCAGACATACTTTATACGTTTAACAATGTGCTTTATTAATGCAACAGAGTTAGTCAGTTTTTCAATGTTTGTCGTCAGCCGGGTCATACTGTCTGTGAACTCCCTGTCAGTTGCCTCCATACGCTCCAGTATTTGTTTTTTCAGTTTTAAGTCCTCCTGCATGAGAGCCACCAGCAATTCCTTTCAAGTTTTTCTAGTCTGTAACTGGACAAAGGCAACCCAAGTATACTGTTTCCTCTTCGCTTGTTTTCTGTGTGCCCTGCGCACGCCCAGTAGGAGGAGATTCGCCAAAATATCCATTCTAATGTGAATGGAGATATTTTTTAAAATGCCTGGTGTGGACGCCTATCGTTTTTACATGAAACCGACATTTTCAAATTTATCCGGTCTAGTGTGGACGTAGCCTGAGACTGGTCTCAGGTATATTGCTCTGATTAGATTGTCCCAGAGCAAGGAGCAGTTCAGAGTCCATTCCCTTCATATAACAAATGGCTACTTGTTTGAGAATGGTCTCAGGTTTAGCAGATCATTACCTGAAGCTTCCTGTGCTCATATTCAGTTGCTCTGATTAGATTATCCAAGAGCAAGAAACATTTCAGAGTCCACAAAATGGGGGAAACAAAGATAATTGGCTTGTCTGCTTCCCCTGTCCTTGATCAGATTGAAGTTTCTTTTGGCCAACAAAACTAATATGGCAAGGGGATGGGAACCAGTATGATATAGTTAAGGATGAGGCAGCAGGTTTACAAGTAGGCGATGGGTGTAACATGAACGGAAGGACAAGCCAAAGATTGGGTACAAATGCAGATGGAACAAGGAGTTAAATTGTACTACAGAGGCAAAATTCAAAAGGACAAAGAACGCAGGACTGAAGGTGCTGTATTTAACTATGTGTAGCATTCAAAATAAGGTGGACTAACTTGTGGTGCAATTAGAGATCGGTCGGTATGATGTTGTGGGCAACACTGAGTCCTGGCTGAAAGAAGGCCATAGTTGGGAGCTTACTTTGTATTGAAAGGACAGGTATAGGCAATGGGATGGCTCCGTTGGTAAGAGATGGAATTACATCTTTAGAAAGAGGTGACAGAGGGTCAGAGAATGTCGAATCTTTCTGGGAATTATATATAGACCTCCAAGTAGTTGCTAGGATATGGGCTGGGGATTGCAAAGGGAGTTGGAAAAGGCATGTAATAAGGGCAATGTCGCAATTGTAATGGGGGACTTCAATATGCAGGGGATTGGGAATATCAGATTGGTGTCAGCGCAAGAGAGGAAATTTGTTGAATGCCTACAAGATGGCTTTTTAGAGCAACTGGTGCTTGAGTCTACTCAGGGAAAGGCTATCTTAGATTGGGTGTAGTGTAATAACCCAGATATTATTAGGGAGATTAATGTAAAGGAACCCTTAGGAGGCAGTGATCATAATATGATTTAATTCATACTGCATTTTGAGAGGGAGAAGCATGTCAGATGTATCAGTATCACAATGGAATATAGGGAACTACAGAGGCGTGAGAGAGGAGCTTGCCTAGGTGGATTGGAGGAGGATATTGGCAGGGATGACAACAGAGCAGAGATGGGTGAAGCTTCTGGGAATAGTTCATAAGGTGCAGGATAGATATGTCCTACAGAAGAAGTTGTTCTCAAATGGCAAGGCTAGGCAACCATGGCTAAGAAGGGATGTTAAGGACTGCATAAAAGCCAAGGAAAGGGCATATAAGGTAACAACAGTGAATGGCTAGTTGGGTGATTGGTAAGCTTTCAAAATCCAACAAAAGGCAACTAAAACAGCTATAAGAAGGGAAAACATGAACTATGAGGGTAAACTAACCAATAATATAAAGCAGGATACTGGAAGTTTTTTTCAGTTATATAAAGTGTAAAAGCAAGATAAGAGCATGAAAATGATGCTGGTGAGGTAGTAATGGGGAGCAAAGAAATGGCAGATGAACTTAATGGGCACTTTGCATCAGTCTTCACTATGGAAGACACTAGCAGTGTGCCAGAGGCCTGTGAGTGTCAGGAAGCAGAAGTGAATGCCATGTCTATCACAAAGCAAAAACTGATAAGCAAACTCAAAGGTCTTAAGGTGGATAAGTCACTTGGATCAGATGGACTACATCCCAGAATCCTGAGAGAATTGCTGAAGAGATAATGGATGCATTCGTCATGATCTTTCAAGAATCACTTGATTCTGGTATGATCCTGGAGGACTGGAAGATTGCAAATGTCACCCCACTCTTTAAGAAGGGAGGAAAGCAAAATAAATGAAATTATTGGCCAGTTAGCCTAAATGCTTGGGAAGGTGTTGAAGTCTATTATTAAGGACGAAGTTTTGGGGTACTTGGAAACTAATGATAAAATAAGTCAAAGTCAGCATGGTTTCTGCAAAGGGAAATCTTGCCTGATAAATCTGTTGAGAGTTTTTCACGGAAGTAACAAGCACAGTGGACAAAGGAGAGGCTGTGCATGTCATTTACCTGGATTTTCAGAAAGCATTTGATAAAGTGCCACACATGAGGCTACTTAACGAGATAAAATCCGATGGCATTACAGGGAAGATAGAGGCATGGCTGACAGGCAGGAGGCAGCGACTGGGAATAATGGGACCTTTTCTGGGTGGCTGCCAGTGGCTAGTGATGTTCCTTAGGGGTCAGTATTGGGACTGCCATTTTTCATATAGTTTGTCAATAATTTAGAAAATGGAATTGATGATCTTGTGACAAAGTTTGCAGTTGACACAAGGATAGGTTGAGGGGTATGTAGTGCTGAGGAAGCAATGTGATTGCAGCAGGATTTAGACAAATTGGAAGAATGGGCAAAAAAGTGGTAGATGGAATACAGTGCTGGGAAATGCATGATAATGTATTTTGATAAAAGGAACAATAGTGCAGACCATTATCTAATTGGAGAGAAAATTCGAACATCAGAGGTGCAAAGAGATTTAACAGTCCTGTTCAAGACTCCCAGAAGGTTAATTTACAGGTTGAGTCTGTGGTAAAGAAGGCAAACGCAATGTTGGCATTTATTTCAAGGGGAATAGAATATAAAAGCAAGGAGATAATGATGAGGCTTACTAAGACATTAGTCAGGCCGCACTTGGTGTATTGTCAACAGTTTCAGACCCCTTCTCTCAGAAAGGATGTGTTGTCATTGGAGAGAGTCCAGAGGATGTTCATGAGGATGATTCTGGGAATGAAGGGGTTAACATATGAGGAGTGTTTGACAGCTTTAGGCCTGTACTCACTGGAGTATAGAAGAATGCGGGAGGAGCTCATTGAAACCTACCAAATGTTGAAAGTACTAGATAAGACAGATGTGGAGAGGATATTTCCTGTGGTGGGGGTATCAAGAACAAGAGGACACAACTCAAAATTGAAGGTAAAGAGGATTTTTTTTTTTTAGCCAGAGAGCAGTGAGTCTGTGGAAGGCTCTGCCACAGATTGCAGTGGAGGCCAAATCCTTGGGTATATTTAAAGTGGAAGTTGATAGTTTCCTGATTGGTCAGGGCATCAAAAGATATGGTGAGAAGGCAGGTGTACGGGGTTGAGTGGGATCCAGGATCAGCCACGATGGAATGGTAGAGAAGACACAACAGGCTGGATGGCCAAATTCTGCTCCTATGTCTTATGTCTTATAATGCATTGATGTGAACAGTGTACAAGGTATCTCAGCACATTTGCCAATAATAAACCAATTTATGATTTGATTAGACTTCTGCATGTTTGAATTATCTCATTCTTTTAAACTTAAGAGGTTCTAGTCCTAGGATAGAATTGTGCCTCACAGGATAAAAACCAAAAATCAATCTTCACTGTATTTCCTCTATTGCAAATATATCTATCCTTCCTTAGTCAGGGAGAGCAGGCAAACACTTTGTTCCAGGTGCAGTCTCAATAAGGCTCACTATAATTGTAGAAAGGCATTTTACTCCTGTTAAAATTCTCTTGAAATAAACAGAAACATACAGTTTGCACCCCGAATTTGTTGTAGTACCGTACTTGCATGTTGATTTTCAGTGATTCATATACAAGAAAATCTTTGCGTATGAGAATCAATACCTTTCAGTCTCCCACCATTAAAAAAAATAATATTCAGCTTTCTCCCTCCCTATCACAGTGGACAACTGCACGTTGTATACATACTTCTTCGGCTCTGTTTCACCCACTCACTTAGCTGCAGCCTTTTGGCTAAGATCAAGTGTAGTATTCATGCCCATGGGCATAAATTTTGTTCAACAACATCTTGTGTGGCACTTTATTGAAATATTTCTGAAAGTTCAAACTCTATTCTGCTAGCTACTGCCATAACGACACCAAAAACATGATTTCCCTTCTATGCCTATGTAGAATCTGACACTTTCTGTAACAGGTTCTGGCATTTTCTGTATTACTGATAGGAGAATAATGGGTACATAGTTCCTCATTCTCTTTCTCTTTCTTTCCTGAACTGATATTTTTGCATTTGCTACCTACTAATCCTTAGAATTATTGGAACTTTAGAATTTGACAACCAGTATGTCCACAATATTTGAAATTTAACTTTTTTCAAAACGTTGGGACTTGGGTAATCAGGAAGTTATTTGTTTTTGATCCCACCCATTTCTCTAATATTCTTATTTTGTTAATATTAATTTATTCCAGTTCCCTCTAAAACTATTGTTGTCCACTATTTCTAGATGATCATTATGTCTTCTGTGAAGTAAAACATAAAATACTTGTTTAATTTCTTTGCTTTTCATTTATTCCCCAACATAATTTCTACTCCTTCAGTATATAGGAAACTCATTAACGTTTGTAAATCTTTCTTTTTCTTTTTATATGTCCGTAGTCGTGCTGATATGCTACGAGTGAAAACAAGACACTGACTCGAGCAGGGTCGGGTTGAACCCTTTACTGTTTGAATCAGCGCGCGCTTAAGTACCCGCTCCCAGCAACCCCCACTCCCTCCGGGGCGGAAGCGACGTCGGCCTCCGGGCTGAGGTCTGCCCCGCACTCAGATTCCTCTCGGTTGCCGCTGGCTGCGGGCTCGCCGGCGACTGCTGGAGCCGGTTCGCTTGCTGCGTGGGCGAGCTGCCACATGACCCCCCCCGCCCCCCCAGAACCGGAGATAGGAGGTGCAGAGTCCGCAGCCTGCACACTCTCAGTTCTTTGAGGTGGCCGGCCTCAACGTCGTGTGGGTGGTACCGCAACCGGGCGTTCAAGGTCCAGATGCGCCGGTTTGAGGTGGTCAGTGGTAAAAGTCTCGTCCCGAATACCGATGTCGAGAACGCAGCTCGCTCCATTATGGCGCACCACCTTGTAGGGTCCCTCATATAGTTCGCTGTAGGGGTGGTCTGTGCGCACCTCGGCGAACGAAAACATACTTGCTCTGTTGTAGGACCCTGGGCACGAAGGAGGGTGTTGTTCCATGGTGAAATGTCGGGACTGGAGCAAGTGTTCCAAGCTGCTCCTGGAGTTTAGTTAGGACCCCAGCAGGTGTGTCCTCTGGGCCACAGGGTGCTGGCAGAAACTCACCGGGAACTGTGAGCGGGGCACCGTAAACCAGTTCGGCCGATGATGCGGCCAGGTCCTCCTTGGGTGCCGTGCGGATACCAAGCAGCACCCAGGGGAGTTCGTCAACCCAGTCTGGCCCTCGGAAGCATGCCATCAGGGCCGATTTCAAGTGCCTGTGAAAACGTTCCGCCAGGCCGTTGGACTGCGGGTGGTAAGCAGTCGTTTGGTGGAGCTGTGTTCCGAGGAGTTGTGCCAGCGCAGACCACAAAGCCGATGTAAACTGCACACCCTGTCTGAAGTGACGTGGGCTGGGAGTCCGAACCGTGCCACCCAGGTAGTAATCAGGGCTCTGGCGCATGTCTCCGTGGCCGTGTCAGCGAGTGGACAGCTTCTGACCACCTCGTCAACCTGTCCACCATGGTGAACAGGTATCTCGCTCCTCTCGAAACTGGCAGTGGGCCGACGATGTCCACGTGGACATGTTCAAACCTCCTGTGTGTCGGCTGGAAAGGTCGCAGTGGGGCCCTCACCTGCCTCTGGATTTTGGATGTTTGACAGTGCGTGCATGTCCTGGCCCAGGGCCCGACCTCCTTGCATAGACCATGCCACACAAACCTGTCTGCGATCAGCCCGATGGTCGCCCGATGGAAGGGTGGGCTAAACGATGCAAGGTGTCAAAAACGTGGCACCTCCAAGCGGTCGGAACAATGGGCCGAGGTTGCCCGGTGGACACATCGCAAAGGAGCTTCTTACCTTCGGGCCCAATAGGTATGTCTTCGAGGCGGAGTCCTGAGACTGCGGTTTGGTATGCCGGCATCTCTCCGTCCAGCCATTGTGCCTCAGCTAGCGCCGCATAATCCACCCCCCGGAGACAGAGAATACACTGATTGGACGGAGGTTCGTGACAGCGCGTCTGCCACCACGTTGTTCTTCCCGGAGATGTGTTTGATCGTGGTGGTAAACTCCGAGATGTACGACAGATGGAGTTATTGGCGGCCCAACCACGGATCCGACACTTTGGCAAACGAGAAGGCGAGGGGCTTGTGGTCTGTGAAGACCGTGAACTCCCTCCCTTCCAGGAAATACCTGAAGTGCCGGATGGCAAGGTACAGGGCCAGCAGCTCCCTGTTGAAAGCGCTGTACTTAAGTTCCAGGGGTCGAAGGTGCCGACTGAACAAAGCGAGCGGCTTCCACTGGCCTTCGATGAGCTGCTCGAGCATGCCGCCAACTGCCACGTCGGAGGCATCCACAGTGAGGTCAGTGACGATTTCGACCCGGAGGTGGACCAGGAGCGTGGCATTTGCTAGTGCGTTCTTGGCTTTTTCAAAAGCCGCTGTCGCTTCCTCTGTCCTGGTGACCTCTTTGACTTTGCCGGACATCAAGCCAAAAAGGGGTTGCATGATCCGGGCCGCTGAGGGCAGGAAACGGTGGTAAAAGTTAGCCATCCCAACAAACTCCTGCAGGCCTTTAACAGTGCTGGACTTGGCGAATTGGCGGATGGCCTCAACTTTCACCGGCAGAGGAACAGCTTCATGGCAGTCGATCTGGTGTCCCAAGAAATCGATGGTGGATAGGCGGAACTGGCACTTGGCGGGGTTGATAGCCAGGTCGTAGTCGCTTAGGTGGCGGCAGAGCAGGCATAAATGTGCTAGATGTTCCTGGCGGGAGCGGCTGGTGATAAGTATGTCATCCAGGTAGATGAACAGAAAGTCTGGACCTTGTCCTACTGCGTCCATCAAGCGCTGGAAAGTCTGCGCCGCGTTTTTGAGCCCGAACGGCATCCTGAGGAACTCAAACAAGCCAAAGCGAGTAATGAGGGCCGTCTTGGGTACATCGTCCGGGTGGACTGGGATCTGATGATACCCTCGGACCAGGTCAATCTTCGAAAAGATGCGCACCCCGTGCAGGTTGGCCATGAAGTCCTGGATGTGTGGTACCGGATAGCGATCGGACATGGTGGCGTCGTTCAGCCTCCTATAGTCGCCGCACAGTCTCCACCCTCCTGTGGACTTGGGCACCATGTGGAGTGGGGAGGCCCACGGGCTGTCGGAACGCCGCACAATCCCCATCTCCTCCATCTGCTTGAATTCCTCCTTCTCGAGGAGGAGCTTGTCGGGCGGTAGCCTGCGGGCCTGGGCATGAAGGGGAGGTCCCTGTGTGAGGATGTGGTGCATCACGCCATGCTTGGGGTTTGTTGAGGAAAACTGCAGCGTGATGATAGATGGGAACTCCGATAACACTCTGGCGAACTCGTTGTTGGAATGAGTGACGGAGTCCAGGTGCGGGGCCGGTAACCTGGCCTCACCAAGGGAGAAAGTCTGGAACGTCGTCGCATTGACCAATCATCATCCCTTCAAATCCACAAGCAGGCAGTGCGCGTGGAGGAAATCTGCACCCAGCAATGGCTGTGATACTGCGGCCATCGTAAATGTCCATGTACACGGCTGGAACTGAACTGCAAGGGGATGGTTCTTGTGCCGTAGGTGCAGATGGTGCTACTGTTGGCTGCTGTAAGTTCCGGTCCTGTTCTTCTAGTTTGGGTATCGTGGCTCGAGGGGGGTAGGACACTGATTTCCGCCCCCGTGTCCACCAGAAATCTATGCCCGGAGTACTTGTCCCCAACATAGAGGAGGCTATCACGGTGACCAGCCGCCGTGGCCATCAGCGACGGCTGGTCCTGGTGTTTCCCTGGAACGAGCATGGCGGTTGGCAGCCGTGGGCCTCGAAACCCCATCTTTGATGATAAAAACACCAAGACTCAGAAGTGGTGCCGTCCCTTGGTGTGGGTGTTACGTGCTCAGCTGCTGGGGTGCGGGAGAGCTGGGCTTTCGGCCGTGCCGCAGCACTAATTCCGATGGTGGTTCCGCCCATTTGTTTGGTGTGCCAAAGCATATCCGCCCGGTCATCCACCCCGCGCGGGTCTCTGAAGTCTTCATCTGCTAGCAGGAGGCAGATATCTTCTGGTATTTGCTCCAAGAAGATCTGTCCAGTCAGCAAGCAAGGCTTATGGCCATCTGCCAGTGCTAGCATGTCGCTTATCAGTGCTGATGGTGCGCGGTTGCCCAGGCCGTCCATATGCAGTAACCGCGCGGCCTGTTCATGGCGGGAGAAGCCAAATGTCTCTATGAGCAGCCCTTTGAATGCTGCATATTTGCTTTCTTCGGGGGCAGGGGGGTGACTGTATGAAATCCCCAACCCGTGCAGCTGTCTCCTGGTCAAGGGAGCTCACCACATAATAGTAACGTGTGGAATCCGAAGATATCTTCCGAATCTGGAACTGGGCTTCTGCTTGGTCAAACCACACGCGTGGTCGCAGCATCCAGAAAGTTAGCAGTTTTAGCAAAACTACGTGAACAGATGAAGAGTCCATCATCTTTGGTCCAAATCCCGTTTGGACCATTGGGGTCACCAATGTAGTCGCACTGATATGCTACGAATGAAAACAACACACTGACTCGAGCACAGTCGGGTTGAACCATTTACTGTTTGAATCGGTGCGTGCTTAAGTACCCGCTCCCAGCAACCCCCCCTCTCTGTGGGGCGGAAGTGACGTCGGCCCACACTCAGATTCCTCTCGGTTGCCGCTGGCTGCGTGTTCACCGGCGACTGCTGGAGCCGATTCGCTTGCTGCTTGGGCGAGCTGCCACATGTCTATAGAAGATTTTACAGCACATT
The DNA here is from genome assembly GCF_963921235.1 of Mobula hypostoma. Lineage (NCBI taxonomy): Eukaryota > Metazoa > Chordata > Chondrichthyes > Myliobatiformes > Myliobatidae > Mobula > Mobula hypostoma. The sequence goes on along the minus strand of NC_086111.1, from coordinate 26,284,652 downwards.
CATGGTTCTCGCTGGATAACTCTCATTTCCACTTTTCCAATCCTTTCCTATTTCTTGGTTCTTCTTTGCTGATTTCAGACACATTTCCAATCTCGCGACTTAATATCCTTAGCACATTATATACTGTAACCATTGATCTACCACTGTCCTGGAGTTTTTTTTGTGTGTTATAGCAATATATTTAATGTAAACTATTTATTTAATGTAAAGTATTTAAGATTTTGGTGTTACTCATTACATTTCAATGTAGTTTCCCAATACATCAAAACTAAACCATCTTGCATTTCGTCATGATCACCTAATTTCAGATTGAAAGAAATCACTTTCTATCATTGTACAAAATTCAATCTAATTATGAGTACTCTTCCGTGAAAACTTCTTAACTGTAACATCATTAATTAACTTATTCTCATTTTGCAAAATACCCCTATGCCTTCATGAATTTCTCAACCTACTATTTTACAAAATATCACACATACACAAAATAAATCCATTCACAATACAATGTTGCCTCCAATTTTGACTTTCTTTTTATCTCTGACTCTGACTCTAAATGCAGCTATCTATTTATTTATTTAGAGATACAGTGTAGAGCATGTCCTCCTGGCTCAATAAACTGCATCAACCAGCAACCCTCTATTTAACCCTAGCCTAAATGCAGGACAATTTACAATGGCCAACCAGTGTACTAACCGGTATTCTCCTGAATGTGGGAGAAAGCCAGAGCACCCGGAGTAAACAAACTCAGTCACAGGAAAGGTGTACAAACTTCTTACAGACAGCATCGGAATATCCTTGTGTTTATATATTTTGTCTCCTGCTGCTGGACACTGTCAGAGAAAGTAGCCAAAAGGTTCAGCGATGGTATTTTGTGCTCTGTGCACAGTCATTAACTTCTTTCTGAACGTAAAACCATTACCTCCTTTATTTACCAAGGGCTGACCATCACAGCTCATTAATCCCTTGTTGTAGTTTCCTCAAGATTGTTATAGCCGGGGTTGGAAGTGGGGATAAGCTCCCACTACCTATTAAATGCTCCTAGTGGTGTGCATCTCAAATAGCCTCTGACAACCAAGTCCAGCTCCTGACCTTCACATGTGGCTTGGCTACTAAGCCCAACGGAACTATTTCTGCTGACAGAAGAGAGAAAGGTGGGTTGCTGGCACCTTAAATCAGTCACGTTTGGCAGATCGGGCTCATCATCCAAGGTTATCAGTTCATTTAGAAAAAGGAAAACTCTGATCACTATCTTCCACTGTCTAGTTGCTGTACCCACTCACAGGGAAAGCTTTGGGAGTAAACCCAGAGAAACAATCTGAAGTTGGTGTCCCTCAGGCAGTCCTACGTTGAGTTCAATGCTGACTGACAACCCCTGGCAAACAGTATTGGTCTCAGCTGTTCCTTTGGATTCAACAGCTGTGTGGAGAGGAGGAGCTTGCTACATGGGCAACAGCTTGCTCTCCACATCATTCCAGCTGGGACACTTGGAGCTATGATGTTATGGCCATTACAGAGACTTGGATGGTGCAGGGGCAGGAATGGCTACTTCATGTGCCAGGTTTTAGATGTTACAGAAAGGACAGGGAGGGAGGCAAAAGTGGTGGGGGCATGGCACTGTTGATCACAGATAGTGTCACGGCTGCAGAAAAGGAGGAAGTCATGGAGGGGTTGTCTATGTAGTCTCTGTGGGTGGAAGTTAGGAATAGGAAGGGGTCAATAACTCTACTGTGTGTTTTTTATAGACTACCCAATAGTAATAGGCACATCGAGGAGCAGATAGGGAGACAGATTCTGGAAAGGAGTAATAATAACAGGGTTGTTGTGGTGAAAGATTTTAATTTCCCAAATATTGATTGGCATCTCCCTCGAGTGAGGGGTTTAGATGGGGTGGAGTTTGTTAGGTGTGTTCAGGAAGGTCTCTTGACATAATATATAGATAAGCCTGCAAGAGGAGAGGCTGTACTTGATCTGGTATTGGGAAATGAACCTGGTCAGGTGTCAGGTCTCTCAGTGGGAGAGCATTTTGGAGATAGTGATCACAATTCTATCTCCTTTACCATAGCATTGGAGAGGGATAGGAACAGACAAGTTATGGAAACATTTAATTGGAGTAAGAGGAAATATGAGACTATCAGGCAGGAACTTGGAAGCATAAATTGGAAACAGATGTTCTCGGGGAAATGTATGGAAGAAATGTGGCAAATATTCAGGGAATATTTGCGTGGGGTTCTGTGTAACTACGTTCCAATGAGACAGCGAAAGAATGTTAGGGTACAGGAACCATGGTGTACAAAGGCTGTTGTAAATCTAGTCAAGAAGAAAAGAAGAGCTTACCAAAGGTTCAGAGAGCTAGTTAATGTTAGCTATCTAGAAGATTATAAGGCTAGCAGGAAGGAGCTTAAGAATGAAATTAGGAGAGCCAGAAGGGGCCATGAGAAGGCCTTGGTGGACAGGATTAAGGAAAACCCCAAGGTATTCTACAAGTATGTGAAGAGCAAGAGGATAAGGCGTGAGAGAATAGGACCAACCAAGTGTGACAGTGGAAAAGTGTGTATGGAACCGGAGGAAGTAGTGGAGGTACTTAATGAGTACTTTGCTTCAGTATTCATTATGGTAAAGGATCCTGGTGATTGTAGGGATGACTTGCAGTAGATTGAAAAGCTTGAGAATGTAGATATTAAGGAAGAGGATGTGCTGGAGCTTTTGGAAAACATCAAGTTGGATAAGTCACCGGGACCGGACTAGATGTACCCCAGGCTACTGTGGGAAGCGAGGGAGGAAATCGCTGAGCCTCTGGCAATGATCTTTGCATCATCAATGAGGACGGGAGAGGTTCCAGAGGATTGCAGGGTTGCGAATGTTGTTCCATTATTCAAGAAAGGGAGTAGAGTTCGCACAGGAAATTATACACCAGTGAGTCTTACTTCAGTGGTTGATAAGTTAATGGAGAAGATCCTGAGGGGCAGGATTTATGAATATTTGCAGAAGCATAAGGTGATTAGGAATAGTCAGCATGGCTTTGTCAAAGGCAGGTCGTACCTTACGAGCCTGATTGAATTTTTTGAGGAAGTGACTAAACACATTGAGGAAGCTAGAGCCGTAGATGCAGTGTATATGGGTTTTAGCACGGCATTTGATAAGGTACCCCACGCAAGGTTTTATTGAGAAAATAAGAAGACATGGGATCCAAGGCGACATTGCTTTGTTGTTCCAGAACTGGCTTGCCTGCTGAAGGCAAAGAGTGGTTGTAGACGGGTCATATTCTGCATGGAGGCCGGTAACCAGTGGTGTGCCTCAGAGATCTGTTCTGGGACCCCTTCTCTTTGTGATTTTTATAAATGATCTGTATGAGGAAGTGGAGGGTTGGGTTAGTAAATTTGCTGATGACACAAAGGTTGGGGTGTTGTGGTAAACACAAAATAATCTGCAGATTCTGGAGTCAAAGCAACACTCACAACATGCTGGAGGAACTCAGCAGGTTGGACAGCATCCGTGGAAATGATCCGTCGATGTTTCGTTCCGGAACCCTTCGTCAGGACGGTAGGGGGATGGGGCAGAGGCCCTATAAAGAAGGTGGGGGGAGGGTGTACAAGCCCACTGATCACATAACTACCTCAACTATACCTCTTCCCACCCCGCCACAAGCAAAAATGCCATTCCCTATTCCCAGTTCCTCCGGCTCCGCCACATCTGCTCCGAGGATGAGGTTTTCCGTTCCAGGACATCTCAAATGTCCTCTTTCTTTAAGGATCGTGGTTTCCCTTCTGCTGTTATCAATGATGCCCTCACCCGCATTTCCTCCATTTCCCACACTCCCGCCACCACAACAGGGACAGAGCTCCCCTTGTCCTCACCTACCACCCCACTAGACTCCGGATCCAACACATTATCCTCCGCAACTTCCACCACCTTCGACAGGACCCCACCACTAAGCACACCTTTCCCTCTCCACCCCTCTCCGTCTTCCGTGGGGATCGGTCCCTCCGCGACTCCTTGGTCCACACGTCCCTCCCCACGGATCTCCCACCTGGCACTTATCCCTGTAAGCACAAGTGCTACACCTGTCCCTGCACCTCCTCTCTTGCCACCATTCAGGGCCCCAAACAGTACTTCCAAGTGAGGCAACATTCCACTTGTGAGTCTGTTGGGGTCATCTATTGCATCCGGTGCTCCCGGTGCGGCCTCCTCTACATCAGTGAAACCCGACGCAGATTGGGGGACCACTTCGTCGAGCACCTCCGCTCTGTCCGCCAAAACAGACAGGATCTCCCAGTAGCCACCCACTTCAACTCTGCTTCCCATTCCCATTCAGATATGTCCATAAATGCCCTCCTCTACTGCCATGATGAGGCTAAACTCAGGTTGGAGGAGCAACACCTCATACACCGTCTAGGTAGTCTCCAGCCCCTTGGTATGAACATAGAATTCTCCAACTTCTGTTAATTCCCTCCCTATCCCTATGTCGCTCTGACCCCTCCCCCAGCTGCCTACCACCTCCCTCTTGGTTCCGCCTCCTTCTACTACCCATTGTGTTTTCCTCTATTCTTTCTTCACCTTTCCTGCCTATCACCTCCCTGCTTCCCCTCCCTCACTCCTTTATCTTTCCCCTTACTGGTTCTTCACCTGGAACCTACCAGCCTTCTCCTTCCCACCCTCCCCCCACCTTCTTTATAGGGCCTCTGCCCCTTCCCACTACAGTCCTGACGAAGGGTTCCGGCCCGAAAGGTCGACCGATCTTTTCCACGGATGCTGCCCGACCTGCTGAGTTCCTCCAGCGTGTTGTGAGTGTTGGGGTGTTGTGAATAGTGTGGAGAACTGATAGAGTTTACAGTGGGACATTGATAGGATGCAAAGCTGGGCTGAGAAGTGGCAGATGAAGTTCAACCCAGATAAGTGTGAGATGATTCATTTTGGTAGGTCAAATATGATGGCAGAATACAGCATTACTGGCAAGACTCTTGGCAGTGTGGACGATCAGAGGGATCTTGTGGTCTGAGTCCATAGGACACTCAAAGCTGCTATGCAGCTTGACTCTATGATTAAGAAGGTATACGGTGCATTGGCCTTCACCAATCGTGCGATTGAGTTTAAGAGCCAAGAGGTAATTTTGCAGCTATTACAAGTATATTGCAAAGAGCTTTTACAAGTATATTAAGAGCAAAAGGATTGTAAGGGATAAAATTGGTCCTCTTGAAGATCAAAGTGGTCGGCTTTGTGCGGAACCAAAGGAAATGGGGGAGATCTTAAACAGATTTTTAGCGTCTGTATTTACTAAGGAAGCTGGCATGAAATCTATGGAATTGAGGGAATCAAGTAGTGAGATCATGGAAACTGTACAGATTGAAAAGGAGGAGGTGCTCGCTGTCTTGAGGAAAATTAAAGTGGATAAATTCCCGGGACCTGACAGAGTGTTCCCTCGGACCTTGAAGGAGACTAGTGTTGAAATTGCGGGGGCCCTGGCAGAAATATTTAAAATGTCGCTGTCTATGGGTGAAGTGCCGGAGGATTGGAGAGTGGCTCATGTTGTTCCGTTGTTTAAAAAAGGATCGAAAAGTAATCCGGGAAATTATAGGCCAGTGAGTTTAACGTCAGTAGTAGGTAAGTTATTGGAGGGAGTACTAAGAGACAGAATCTACAAGCATTTGGATAGACAGGGGCTTATTAGGGAGAGTCAACATGGCTTTGTGCGTGGTAGGTCATGTTTGACCAATCAGTTGGAGTTTTTCGAGGAGGTTACCAGGAAAAGTGGATGAAGGGAAGGCAGGGAGGTTAGTTAGGAAAATTCAGTCGCTAGGTATACATGGAGAGGTGGTAAATTGGATTAGACATTGGCTCGATGGAAGAAGCTAGAGAGTGGTGGTAGAGAATTGCTTCTCTGAGTGGAGGCCTGTGACTAGTGGTGTGCCACAGGGATCAGTGCTGGGTCCATTGTTATTTGTCATCTATATCAATGATCTGGGTGATAATGTGGTAAATTGGATCAGCAAGTTTGCTGATGATACAAAGATTGGAGGTGTAGTAGACAGTGAGGAAGGTTTTCAGAGCCTGCAGAGGGACTTGGACCAGCTGGAAAAATGGGCTGAAAAATGGCAGATGGAGTTTAATACTGACAAGTGTGAGGTATTGCACGTTGGAAGGACAAACCAACGTAGAACATGCAGGGTTAATGGTAAGGCACTGAGGAGTGCAGTGGAACAGAGGGATCTGGGAATACAGATACAAAATTCCCTAAAAATGTCATCACAGGTAGATAGGGTCGTAAAGAGAGCTTTTGGTACATTGGCCTTCATTAATCAAGGTATTGAGTATAAGAGCTGGAATGTTATGATGAGGTTGTATAAGGCATTGGTGAGGCCGAATCTGGAGTATTGTGTTCAGTTTTGGTCACCAAATTACAGGAAGGATATAAATGAGGTTCAAAGAGTGCTGAGAAGGTTTACAAGGATGTTGCTGGGACTTGAGAAACTCAGTTACAGAGAAAGGTTGAATAGGTTGGGACTTTATTCCCTGGAGCGTACAAGAATGAGAGGAGATTTGATAGAGGTATATAAAATTATGATGGGTATAGATAGAGTGAATGCAAGCAGGTTTTTTCCACTGAGGCAAGGGGAGAAAAAAACCAGAGGACATGGGTTAAGGGTGAGGGGGGAAAAGTTTAAAGGGAACATTAGGGGGGGTTCTTCACACAGAGAGTGGTGGGAGTATGGAATGAGCTGCCAGACGAGGTGGTAAATGCGGGTTCTTTTTTAACATTTAAGAATAAATTGGACAGATACATGGATGGGAGGTGTATGGAGGGATATGGTCCGTGTGCAGGTCAGTGGGACTAGGCAGAAAATGGTTCGGCACAGCCAAAAAGGGCCAAAGGGCCTGTTTCTGTGCTGTGGTTTCTATGGTTTCTATATAGAACCCTGGTCAGACCCCACTTGGGATACTGTGCTTAATTCTGGTCACCTCACTACAGGAAGGATGTGGAAACCATAGAAAGGGTGCAGAGGAGATTTACAAGGATGTTGCCTGGATTGGGGAGCATGCCTTATGAGAATAGGTTGAGTGAACTCGGCCTTTTCTCCTTGGAGTGACGAAAGATAAGAGGTGACCTAATAGAGGTGTACAAGATAATGAGAGGCATTGATTGTGTGGATAGTCAGAGGCTTTTTCCCAGGGCTGAAATGGCTAGCATGAGAGGGCATAGTTTTAAGATGCTTGGAGATAGGTACAGAAGAGATGTCAGGGGTAAAGTTTTTTACGCAGAGAGTGGTGAGTGTGTGGAATGGGCTACTGGCAGCGGTGGTGGAGGTGGAAATGACAGGTTCTTTTAAGAGACTCCTGGATGGTTACATGGAGCTTAGAAAAGTAGGGGGCAATGGTTAAGCCTAGGTACGTAGTTCTAAGGTAATAACATGTTCGGCACAGCTTTGTGGGCCGAAGGGTCTGTATTGTGCTGTTGGCATTCTGTGTTTCTATGTTTATCCATGGTTGACACTGACCAATGGAGGGCTTCATTCTGTTGTAAAAGCAGAATATACTGGAAGCACTCAAGCTCTGGCCATATCTATCAAAAGAACAACAAGTCATCCTGGTTTCCTTTATTTCAACCATTAAATTCTTTATTTTATTATGAATACTGCAAATTTAGATCAAGAGTGTATCTTATTATCTTTGCTTAACTTCTGACTATCTGATGCATAAACTTATATTTATGAACTTCCTTCTCCTGCTGCAGATCTGTTCATTATTAAATTTCAGACAAATGGAGAAAAAAGTGGTAGAAAGCTCTGCTAATCAAGGAGAGATCACTGCAGTGGTGAGGAATGATATTGTTCTAGTCCATGATGTGATATGATAGAAAGAGTAAAAAGTCACAAGTGGGAAATCTGTATAAACCACCTATCATTGATCTATCTCTTTCTCCCAAATCTACCCCTCCCTCTTTCCTACTTGGGTCCACCTATCCATCATTTTGCACTCAGTCTCAGTCTCCCAATCGCCTATTGGTTCCTCTCTCACCTTCCCTCCTCCCCTCTATTCCGTCTGGCTTTCCTCTCCACACGGTCCTGATGCAGTCTTTCAATCTGAAATGGTAACAATTCCTTTCCCGCTACAAGATGCTGTTTGACGTGTTGAGTTTCTCCAGCAGGTTGATTGTTGTCATGCAAAGCACTTAATAGGAGCTACACAAATCGATGCTGTATAAATCAAGAAAAAAAAATGAGGCTTGTAATAAAAATGGATGATTTTAATTAGGTTATAGCTTTGACAAATCAAAATAGAAGTAGCTTTGAGGATAAGGTCACAGAATATATTCAGGATGGTTCTTCAACGTCAGGACAGGGTTTTCATATCTGGTATTGTAGAGTGAATCAGGATTAAGAAATACTCTTATTGTAAACGATCGACTAGAAAAGTAAAATAAAAAACAGAGCTTCTTGTCAAATGCACTGTCCATGTATGCATAGATACAATGAAAAACTTACTTGCACCATCATCACAGGTACATAGCATTAGAGACTCAACATTCACAAGAAGAGGATAAATTATACAAAACATACAAGGGCAGTCATTCCATGGTGGAATATCAAATTCAGACAGAGAGTGATAAGCCTGGAACTGAAGCTAATGCCTTAAATTTAAATAAACGCAAAGCCAAGGAATTGGATCTCAGCAAAAGAACAGTCTGGTGAGGAAGAAAGTCAACAAAGGGAGGATGCCCCATCCATGAGTAACAAAGGAAGTTAAGGATAGTACCAAATCAAAAGTCATAGAATGTTCCAAAGATTGTTGGTAAAACAGAAGATTGGGAATATTTATAGACACAAGCTAAACAATCTAACTGAAACATATAAAAAAAGAGAACATGAAGTATAAGAGAAAATGAGCAAATATAATTAAAAGAAGATGGAATGGAGTGCTACACAGGAAGAGTAGGTAAAATGAACTTTGGTATATTAGTGTATAAGACAAGGACATTAATAATGTGACACATAGAAATGACAAAGGTTCTCAATTAAAACACACTCAATTTCCAGCATTTGCAGACTTCTCTTGTTTGAGGTTCTCAATTATTTTAGTTCTGTCTTTATGCTAGAGGGCACAGAAAGCTCTCAGTAAAAACAGATAAATAAGAAGTGTAGAAAAGGGGAGTGAAAAAAAAACTATTTCTTACTAGAAAAAAAATTCCTAGGTAATATAATGGGCCTAATGGCTGACAAGTCCCGTGAATCTGAGCCTGTATCCAAGGATCTTAAAGGATACAGCTATGGTAGCTGTAATCCCTCAGAATACCAGAGATTTCGACAAATCCAGAGGACAGGGAAACCACAAGTGTGGCACAACTACTCAAGAAATAAGGGAGACTGAAAGCAGGAAAGATTAGGCCTTAACATTGGGAAAGTGCTGGAATCTATTATTAATGAGGTACCGTAACTGTAGGATATTTGGAAAATCATAAGGCATTAAAGCAAAATCAATCCAGTTATAAGAGAGGGGAATCAGATTTCCTGGAGTTCTTTGAAGTGCATCAAACAGGATGTATAAAGGTGGATGAGGAGTGCATGCAGAGTTTCACAAGCCATTAAGGTTGATGTAGATAATAAAAATGTAGTAATTTGAAGCGATATATTAATATGGATAACAAAATGGCTACTTATGTGAAATCAGTGAGTTGGGATAAATGGGTCATCTTTGGATGTAACCAGAAATTAATGAGACCCCACAGGAATCCGTACAAAGGAAGAGGCTCAACTGTTTATAATCTACAGTATATTGATGACTTTGGAAAAAGGAACTAAAAAAATTATAGCCAAATTTGCTGATGATACAAAATTGGATGGATTGACAAATCTTAGAGAGAGCACGCAGAGCTTATTAAAATGGAATTAAAATGAGTGGCAAGTGGCCCGTTCCATGTCCCATTCCATGTCCCATTCCCATTCTGATATGTCAATCCATGGCCTCCTCTACCGTCAAGATGAAGCCACACTCAGGTTGGAGGAACAACACCTTATATTCCGTCTGGGTAGCCTCCAACCTGATGGCATGAACATTGATTTCTCTAACTTCCATTAATGCCCCTCCTCCCTTTCTTACCCCATCCTTTATTTATTTATTTGTTTGTTTGTTTATGTATGTATGCATGCATTTATTTATTTATTTATTTATTTATTTCCCCCTTTTTTTTTCCTTCTCTCTCTTTTTTCTCTCTCTGTCTCTCTCATAGTAACTCCTTGCCTTCTCTCCATCTTCCTCTGGTGCTCCCCTCCCCCTTTCTTTCTCCATAGGCCTCCTGTCCCATGATCCTCTCCCTTCCCCAGCCTTTCTTTCTTTTCTTTTCAAATCTTTTTATTGTATATATAGGAAAATTAACATGAGTACATCGAAGTAACAATACGTACAATGCCTCAAAAAAAACATCATCTTAAAGATAGAAAACAAAATTTTGTGATAACAAAAAAAACCTACTGAGCAGAAAAGTGAGAAAAAAAAAGAGAACCCATTAGGTGTACAACCCCGGAGCCATGCGTCATACAAAAAGCTTCTAAAAATAAACATCAAACCGCCAGCAAAAAAAGAAAATATACTAAAAAAATTTACAATTAGATCGTGGAAAAATTATATTAATTAACTCAAATGATAATAACGAGCAAATGAGCCCCATCTTTTCTCAAAATCAAATAAAGGTTCAAAGGTTCGACTTCTAATTTTCTCCAAACTAAGACATAGCATCACTTGAGAGAACCATTGTGACAAAGTGGGAGCTGATGTATCCTTCCACTTCAACAAAATGACCCTCCTAGCTATCAAAATAACAAATGCAATAACATGTTGGTCAGACACAGAAATACCATGAATATTTTGAGGAACTATTCCAAAAAGCACAGTTAATTTATTAGGTTGTATATTAATCTTAAGTGCTTTAGAAATTGTTGAGAAAACCGACTTCCAGAACTGTTCCAATACAGAACAAGACCAAAACAAATGTGTCAGTGTAGCTATCTCAGTTTTACATCTATCACAATGACTATCAACATTAGGAAAGATTTTAGAAAGTCTCTCCTTTGTCAAATTATAATGATGTACAATTTTAAATTGAATCAATGAATGGCTAGCACAAATTGAAGAAGAGTTAACCAACTTCAATATCCGCATCCAATCCTCCGTCATAAAAGTCAAATTAAGTTCCTTTTCCCAATCCTGTTTAATCTTAGATAAAGGACGCGTATCCCATTGTAATAGTAAATTATAAATTCTTCCAATAGAACCCTTAATCAAAGGATTCATACTCATAATAGTATCTAACAGGTCAGCCTCCAATATGTAAGGGAAATTACTTAAATATTTTTGTAAAAAATATCTAACTTGAAGGTATTGCAGAAAGTGTGAGTATGAAAGAGAATATTTATCAGTTAATTGTTCAAAGGACATCAATCTATCGTCTTTAAATAAATCCAAAAAAGAATTAATACCTTTATTTTTCCAAAGTAAAAAAATTGGATCTCTCAAAGAAGGCTTAAAAAAGTAATTTCGGTAAATTAAAGTACAAAGTTTAAATTTTTTAAGATTAAAAAAATTGCAGAACTGGAGCAAATTTGTAAAGAATACTTAATCACGGGATATAGGTTTAAATTAACAACATTACCTAATTGCATAGGTAAAGGAGCTCCCAATAACGAGGTTAAATAAAACTGTTTTACAACTTTTAGTTCCAGGTCTACCCAAATTGGCCGATCACTCTTATCAACCCTGTATAACCAAAAAGACATATATCGCAGATTAACAGCCCAATAATACATTCTAAAATTAGGCAAAGCAAGATCTCCATCCTTTTTCAATTTTTGTAAATGACATTTACTAATTCTTGGTATTTTATTATTCCAAATAAAAGATAAAATAATAGAATCAATCCGATCAAAAAACTTCCTAGTCAAAAAAACAGGAATATTCTGAAATAAATATAAAAATTTCAGTAGAATCATCATTTTAACTATATGAATACGACCAACAAGTGAAAATGTAAGTGGACTCCATCTAGTAAATAAATACTTCATAGAGTCTACTAAGGGAACAAAATTAGCTTTATAAAGATGCTTATATTTTTTAGTAATTATAATATCTAAATATCTAAAAGAGTCTGAAACTTTAAAAGGAGTATTATCATATATAGAGACAGAATCATTTAAAGGAAACAATTCACTTTTACTAAAATTTATTTTATATCCTGAAAAACCTCCGAATTCATTAAACAATTTTAGCAGGGCAGGAATGGATTCATCAGGGTTAGATATACAAACCAATAAATCATCAGCACAAAGAGAGATCTTATGCATGGTCTCATTCACAAAGATCCCATGGATATTTTTAGCCTCACAAAGAGCAATAGCAAGGGGTTGTAATATTAAATTAAACAACAAAGGACTTAATGGACAGCCTTGCCTTGGGCCCCGTGAAAGCTGAAAAAAAGGAGACCTACGATTGTTAGTGACAACAGTAGCAATATGGGCTTTATATATCATTTTAATCCAATTATTAAAATTAACACCAAAGCCAAATTTCTCTAAAACATTGAATAAATATTTCCATTCAACTCGGTCGATCGCTTTTTCAGCATCCAAAGATACAACGCATTGTGGAATTTTAGAAGAGGATGAATATATAATGTTAAATAGTCTCCGAACATTTGAAAAGGAATAGTGACCTTTTATAAAGCCTGTTTGATCTTTAGAAATAATTTTACCCAAAATATTCTCCAACCGATTGGCCATTATCTTTGACAAAATCTTAGCATCAACATTTAGTAATGAAATAGGTCTATATGAAGTACAGTCAGTAGGATCTTTATCTTTTTTAAGAATTAAAGAAATAGAGGCCTCATAAAAAGTAGAGGGTAAGTCACCTTTCACAAAAAAATCCTTAAACATTTCCAACATAGACAGAGAGAGCAACTTTCCAAATTTTTTATAAAATTCTACAGGATAGCCATCAAGTCCTGGGGACTTAACAGATTGCACTGAAAAAATAGCTTTATGAATTTTGGCTTCAGTAATTTGAGCATCAAGAATCTTTTGATCCTCAGCTGAGATTTTAGGAAAAACAATCTTTCGTAAAAAAAGCATTCATTTTAGAGGAGTCTAACGGACATTGAGATTTATATAGCTCAGCATAAAAATCTTGAAAAACCTTATTAATTTCTTCATATTCCTGAGCTATGGTACCATCTTTCCTACGAATTTTCATGATTTGCCTTTTGGCTGCAGCCATTTTTAATTGAGATGCAAGCAGTTTATTATTTTTATCTCCAGACATATAAAATTGGCTCTTTAACTTAAACAAATAACCTTCAATGGGATGAGTTAATAACAGGTTATATTGTGCTTGAAGTTCCACCCTTTGTTTAAATAAATCAGTATTGGGGGAAATTGCATAAATATTATCTAAATCTTTAATTTGTTTTGAAATTCTATCTAATTCTGCTTTAGTTTGTTTTTTAAGTTTAGCTGAATAAGAAATAATCTGACTATGTAAAAATGCTTTAAATGTATCCCATATAACTAATTTAGACATACCCCCATATCATTAAAAAGAAAAAAATTCTTTTATCTGGGTTTCAATGAAAGTAACAAAGTCAGAGTTTTCCAATAATGTCTGAGACATGCACCAAGGTAGGCGGGCAAGAATGACATCATCAAATTCAAAAGACAAACTCGGAGGCGCATGATCAGATATAGCAATAGCGTCATATTCGCAAGTTTTAACACTAGGCAAGAAGCGGGGATGGATTATAATATAATCGATCCTCGAATATTTTTTATAAACGTGTGAGAAGAAAGAATATTCTCTATTATCGGGAGGAAGATACCTCCACAAATCAATCAACCCAAAATCAATCAAAAAGGAATTAATAAATGACGCAGATTGATTTGGAAGTCGCTGATTGGTTGAGCTCTTATCAGTCATAGGATTTAAGCAACAATTAAAATCCCCACCCATTATGAGCATATATTCATTTAAGTCAGGCAGTAAAGCAAATACTTTTTTAAAAAAAGAAGGATCATCTAAGTTAGGACCATACAAATTAACCAAAACAACTTTTCTGTTACAGATTGTTCCTTTAACAATTAAAAGTCTACCCTTGGAATCTGATTCAATATCCTCTTGAATAAATATATTAGGTTTAATGAAAATAGACACGCCTTTTGTTTTAGTCTGAGAAGTAGAGTGGAATTGCAATCCATTCCACCATCTAAAAAATCTATTTTGATCTCCCGCCATGATATGTGTCTCTTGAGCAAAAATTATATCAGGTTGGAATCGGTTAATAATTTAAATAATAATCAAAGCCGCCTGCTCTAGAAAGGGCACACAGGGTGTTTATCTCGAAATCGAAGGACTCTGGTAAACCAAGATCTGTTCTGGTTTGCTTTCATCACTTTAAAATTAAAGATCAAATAATGCGACAGGCAAGAAAACAGAGAGTTTTTAGATTTATGGAATCTGAGCTCTGCTTCTACGAAGATTATCCAAGAGAGATAATGGAACAAAGATCAAAATTTGCCCTGGTAATGAAACAAACATAAGAAGATAAGAATCTTCCTGTCTTTGAAGTATCCGGCAAGAGTTAAAATTTTCCCTGCTAATTCTCCTCCTCGTACTTTTTTTGATCCAAAAGCTGCACTGGATTTTGTTCAGGCTTTACCTGCCGATGTCACCGACGCCGCTGTTGAATGAGCCATCTGAAAGGCTGTTTGGCTATTTGTATATTATTCGCATTTTGGAAAGAAGATTTATGAAGGTCACTTGTATATTTCATCGAGAGACGAATTAAAGAACACGGAGAGTTGTTCTTTATTGCATATTACTGGTTTTCCTTTGGAAAGATTTATGGTTTATGTATCTCTGCTCAAGTGATCTCTGGACATTTTATGACTGAGGGAAGAAGATAAGGCGATTTGTTCCTTTAATTTAATACTTGATAGCTAATTGGTAGTTTTTTCCTACTAATAGGGCTTTTTATATATTTTTTTCTGTTTTATTATAACATTTTATAATTGAATTTAAAGCTTTTTTAGGGAATTAATATTAAACTTAAACATGGCGCTGGTTTTTCTCTCTAAGAGATAACATTATTTTGGTTCTTTCTTGTTTATCAGTCGATGGAATGTAAATACCTTTTTTTGCTGAGACTTTATTGTCTTTTTCACAAGGTCACTTTACTTTTTTACTAACTGTGGAGAGGGAAAGAATACACAGACAGAGCAGTCAGCAGCTTTGAATTCTATCATAGATCGCTTGCCTTTTTCGGGTTTCCGGGTGTGGGTGGTGGGTTTAGAGTTAGGAGTTTTTTCCCATTGGGTGGTTCCGAAGCATGCGTGTTTTTTATTTGGTTGTATTCTTCATCACCGCCATCTTTGATCATCCTGTATTGGTATGTGCTTTGTGCATGTATAAAGTAGAATGAAATTATAGTATGCTGTTCAAACGGATTAATATAATAAGTTGGAATGTACGTGGTTGGAATCATCCTATTAAAGGAAAGAAGACTTTTAAAATTATTAACCGATTCCAACCTTCCCCAGCCTTGTATCCCTTTTGCCAATCAACTTTCCAGCTCTTAGTTTCATCCCTCCCCCTCCTGTCTTCTCCTATCATTTTGGATCTCCCCCTCCCCCTCCCACTTTCAAATCTCTTACTATCTCTTCTTTCAGTTAGTCCTGACAAAAGGTCTCAGCCCGAAATGTCGACTGTACTTCTTCCTATAGACGCTGCCTGGCCTGCTGCATTCCACCAGCACTTGTGTGGGTTGCTTGAATTTCCAGCATCTGCAGATTTTCTCGTCTTTGCATTTTTAAATATTGGAGAAGTTTATGAAGTAGGTTTTGTAATGTAAACCTATCACTTAAAGGTAATGCAATGGAGCGACAGGAGGTACTGCTGTCTTGAAGCTTCAGTGACCAAGGTTCAATCCTGCCCTTAGGTTCTGTATGTGTGAGAATTGCATGTCTTCTTGTGTAAGTGTATGCATTCTGAAAGTGCTCTGGTTTCCTCTCATATACTAAAGACCTGGAGGTGGATAATTAGATACTGTATAATTTCCCATTTGTGGAGGTAAATGGTCAAAAAAAGATACGTGATGACTATGTATCAGAGAGAATAATTTGCAGATGTAGAGGAAAATATGGGATTAGAATGATGGGATTGCTTCTCTAGAAGCCATAATAAACATAAAGGAACAAGTGGCCTCTTTCTATGCCACTATAGGCATAAAATATTGTTTACGTTTATAAATATCATCTTAGAATTTTCCCTTCATTAATCTTGGCTTCAGGTAGTACAAAATAATATAAATACCTAAACTTAATACATAGTTTTGAGGTTGTAGGTGCAGGGTTAATGCTTCCCTCAGCTGGGGTGTCAAGTACAAAGGACAAAGGGTTTTGATAATGGATAGAATTAATTATGCTGTTTCTTATGAAAGCAAATGCTGTTTCCCTGGAAAGAATGTTTGCAGGTGGAGACTGAATTGGTAACGAAGGATAGCAATTGCCATGCAACCATTTTCCAGGCTTTTGTGTATTATTGGAAAGATTCATTGCACTGATGAAGAATGTCATATGTTGAAGTTACTTATATGTCCTCACTAAATTGGGGTTAACCCATTTAGCAGTGTCTGATCTTATAATTAAAATCCACCCCTGAATGAGTGAACAGCTTTTAATATTTTCTAACACCACAATGGTTCTGATGTTTAGTGTTTCTTGAAATTTCCAAACTTTGATTTATTAATTTCGAGTATTGACTTGAATCAACTAAATAACAGAATTGATGCCATACCAGTTTTCTTTCTGTTGAAGAGTCTTCAATCAGAAACATTAACTCTGTTTTTCTTTCCACAGTTGATGCCTGACCTGCAGAATGTTTCCAACAGTTCCTGTTATCGAAGGTAGTTTTCATCAGATGACTAGATAATATGTTAAAAGTAGTACAGATGTTGATCTGTAAATTTAACGAACTTTCAGTTCCTACCCTTAGATGTACCTTCATAGTTCACAATATAGATGATTAATTAACAAGCTTTCAATGTATTATTTAAGATAATGATATCCAAAGAAATTATTGCCAATAGCACAAATATGAAGACAAGTTTTATATGCTATTAATTCTGTCCTTGAGGCTTTGATTCTGAATGAGAAATGTAATGAAATGAACAGAAACAAAATGCTGGAAACACTCAACAAGTTAGGCAGCATCTATGGTGAGCAAAGGAGAGCAAATTGCTTGTGTCATTGATCCTTCAACAGAATCACTAGATTTTAACCTCCTTATTTTCTAATCCAATGTGTCTTATCATCCAACGCATACTGGAGAACCTGTCTACACTTTTCCTTGGGAGTTCTGAAGTCTGGTCTAAGTGAGGGCAGAGGCATCATCCACCTGATCACCTGTTTTGCCAGATATCCTTACACTTCAATACTTGATTTCTGATTGAGTCCATGGGGCTGGCGTAAACTTTCTTAAGCTTCCCAGCACTCAGGCTAGAACATTATTCACAGAGTCTGTGTTCGGGGCATGTACAACAGTCCCATTCAAATTCATGGCAAAAGTTAATCACTGGGAGAAAGGTAAGTGAATGTTTTTACTAAATTTGATAAAAATGAATTAGTGCAAATTAGGTTAAGTGGATGTTTTTGACATTAAGTGAGCACGGTCCGTCATGGTTAATACCACAATCCCCTTCAAGATTTGGGGTCTGGTAAATTTCAGTAATATGTCACATGTGACAAAAATATATTACATTTCATTAAAATACACCCAAGCACTTTTATTTTGCCAGATATGGGAGCCTTAGGTCTGACACCACAAGGTTCAAGAACAATTATTATCCTTCAACCATCAGGCTCCTGAACCAGAGTGGATAATTTCACTTACCTCAACATTGCACTGATTCTACAACCTGGAGATTCACTTCCAAGAGCTCCACAACTCATGTTCTCGGCAGTACTTATGTATTTATTTTTGTATTTGCACAGTTTGTGTTCATTGTTTGGTAGTATTTGTGTGATTTTCATTGACACAATTTTATCTGTTCCACTGTGAATGCCTACAAGAATATTATTTTCAGGGTACTTGCTTGTTACATACGCCTGTTAGGGTGCATTCTCCAGATACCTTATAAGGTAACCATAGCCTTCAGCCAGGAGCAGATGTCATCAGGTGGTTCCCAACCTTCACAGAGTGTTTCGACCCTTAACCACGACACTCTCCAGTTGGTGGGCCGGCAGTGGTGGTCAAATCACTGCCCATCTGCTCCTGGCTTCCAGCTTCCCTCCTCTCGCCTACTCCAAATCCAACAAGAGGCTCGTTCTGCCTCTTCCCCCATCCTACGAGCTGCTTGTTTTTTGCTCCATTCGTCCAGGCCCAGGTCTGACAAAAACCGCCATGCTGATTTGGCTGGGAAACCTCTGCAGCCGATCTCCACAGGGAACAACCATGCCTGACATCCCTTGTCTTGTTTGGTAGTATTTGTGTGATTTTCATTGATTCCAATTGTATTTGTTCCACTGTGAATGCCTACGGGAATATTAATCTCAGGGTATTATATGTTGACAAATGCACACTTTGAACATAGGTATTCTGTTTTTTTTACTAATTTTAATCTTCTAATTTTTATTTTTATTTACAAATGTTTTCCAGACCATAGACTTTCATAGACATTGAATTTCAGCAGTGACTTTAACAAGCTGTGAGATGAAGGCCAGACCCTCACCAGCTGTCAAAGTCATTCTGTGAGTGCAACCAGCTGCTTTCTGTGAGGGAGCTCAATCCCTGAGTCTGCACCGTTAATGAAATGGGAACTTTACTCTGACCAGGAGGCTGCCATTAGACCATGCCGGAAGCAACAGGAAGACCAAAGGAGAGCTGAAGACTTACCCCATTCACTTTAAGAATGGATACATGCTGAAGCTTCATCTTAATATAACTATCTCCAATATCTGTGGGAAGGAAGTACTATTATGTTACACAAAGGGATACCTCAGTTAAGATCCTGGGTGAAGCAACTGAAATCACTTTACTATTACCACCTTAAGTAGAAATCTATTCCAACGTTCTTTATGTCACTGAGAAGTGTGAATTCAGATCCATTACTGTAAGTAACCTTTGCTTTAGGATGCAATAAGAAAAAAAGGTCTGGATAAATGCTTTTTGCTGTGTATCTACCAACCAAGCTACAATAACTCCCACATTGTGTGGTATTCAAAGTCAAAGTCCAGTTGAGTTTTTTGTCATAAGCTCAAGTACATGTATGCACAGTAATTGCAATGAAAAATTACTTGCTGCAATGTTATAGGCATGTAGCATATAAGTGAAACACCGGTTCAGTCGGCTGCGTAAGTCTCGAGCAGATAATCTCCAGCCCTGCCCAACCTGGGAGATTGAAGTGCAAGCCCCCCAAAACCCCCTGTTTGTGTGTTTGCTGCATGATTTGTTACCCTGTTACAGATAAGTACCACAAAATAACAGACTCTGTACCACAGACAATTAAAAGTGTTGGCTTTATAATTCTTAATTTGACTAAAGGATTAGTAAAGAAAATGCGTAAAAAAGAAAAAGGGCCCATTTTAAAGAAACAGTCCAATGTGCACAAGTTGGAGCTCACGGTTTTCCCTTCACCGATCCTCCTTCAATCTCACCCAGGCTTTGTCGAATCATGGCCCCACTCTGGGTCGGCTCCTATAACCTCTTCACCCCCAACAAAAGCCCCAAGCCCAACCTTGGTGTCCCTCACCAGAGAAATCTCCCCTTAATCCGACCACCCTGACTGGATGGCACACAATTGCCCTATCTCTTATCTTCAACAGTAACCCAAACAAGCAGCTTGCACAGAGCAGAACAGCATAACAGAGAAAAAATATGAACCATGTGAACCAAGGCATTACATAAGCTGTACTCAAATGAAAAAAGAAACATAAACACAATTTTTACAAGAAAGAAAACAAATAGAA
Source organism: Mobula hypostoma (assembly GCF_963921235.1). Lineage (NCBI taxonomy): Eukaryota > Metazoa > Chordata > Chondrichthyes > Myliobatiformes > Myliobatidae > Mobula > Mobula hypostoma. The sequence goes on along the minus strand of NC_086111.1, from coordinate 26,264,655 downwards.
AGACTATTTTTGTGCAAAGCAATCGAAGTGTTTATAATGCTGCTGAACTATAGTGATTGGGTTGTGCTTTAGAACCAAATGGTTGAAGTTGAGTAGCTATTCCTCAAACTGGTAGTGTGGCACTTCAGGCTTGTGTACCTTCTGCCCATTGATAACTCTGAGAAGATGGCTTGGCCTGAATGGTGAGGATCTTTGATGAGGCATGTTGCCTTCAAATTGCTGCACCAGACCATAACGCAACCAGACTGGATACTTCAAACAGGTCATCAGTGAAAGTTCGTCATTGGGTGTTCAGAGGTAAGCTAAACCTTCTTAACCTCCTAAGAAAATCAGGATGCTGACTCACTTTCCTTGTGATTGGATCTATACACAGGGCATATAGATTATTATTATCATAATATTATTAGTCTTGTTATAGAAAATAGATCAATTAAAATAGCACTGGAGAGAGATGACACTTTACTGGCAGCTAGCAGGCAAATAGTTTTATTGTATTCTTTATTATTCTTGAGTGAGAATCAGAATAGCTGTAGCATCTGTAAGACATGCTGTATGTATGTATTGATTTACTGCTAAGCTACATAATAATTACCGTGCCTTCACTTTCTAATAAGAAGAGCAGTGGGCTTATTGTAATGTTGAACAATACTGTGATTGAGATTCAATTTGTTTGATATTTATTGATCTGCAACAGGTCAGTCATGCATTTATCTTCTTTGGATGAATGTGTACAGGTCTTGATGAGACATACAATTTTCTTCTGGCAAAATATTGATTCTTACTCTTTGGAAATTGTATATAATTTTATCATCCATCAGGGCAAAATCTTTGATCAGATTCACAAAATGGCTTTCAGCGCTTCCTTTCTCAAGAGGGAGCTGCAGCAGACTTTGCACAATATGAAAGGTTTCTATCTGAACACATTGTAAATTCATTGCATTTTTCTTTTGGTCTGGATTGACTTTGCTTTTAATCCTGTGAAAGCTCCAGAGAGGGATTATCCAGTTTGTTCTTGTTATCGATACTGGATTAATCTCTGTCCTTTTCCTCCTCCTGGGATGTAATATAGTTGCCAGAAGCTATGATATATGTAGTCAAAATGCCCCAGTTATAGAAGACATTATCCACCCAGATTGTGTTTTATATAACTCTAAGCATTTCTCACTGTGCTTTTTTTTAGAGATAACCACATTAGTGAGTCTGGAACTACAGGTGATTGGATGAGAAGGTTCTTCAAAGTATTGTCAGTCTTAGTCACAGAATATTGATTTAAAATTTTCTTCTCATGAATACTAAGAATCTAACTGGAGTAGATGCTGTAATGGAACAAATAATAGTTTATTAAAGGTTTTAAAAGTAATTTTGAATACAGTGACTGGGCACACTCTAAAAAAATTGTATATTTTGATGATGGACCGATTTTCAACTGCATTTATAAAATGGCATCATATCACTTAATTGTGTCAAGAAATTCCGTATGCTTTCATAGAAACAAAAATGTATCAACAGTCATGATCTATTATGCTGCTTGATTTCACTAAGTTATGAAAGATTGCACATTTGTCATTATGCAAACAAGTTTAGCTGCAAGCTGAAATTACACCATTGCAATTTCGGTTACCAAGTGTGCCCAGGATGACGAAGGACCATCCGAAACAAATCCTGTAATAATTCCAACAGCTATTTAATGTGTTTCTGCTTTCAATTTATTCAGTTACAGTAAGTCACTATGTTTCAGTGTATGTGCATTTCAGTCTTCTCAAGATTAAAGCCATGAATTTAGATCAGCTCATAACAAAATTGAACAATGTAGCAATTTGATTCAAGATAGTATTTGTTGTGTAGACATTAATCTTGTCAAAATATTTCATAGATTGAGACCAGCTTTGTATGATTTGGCATAATTATAGAAAGCAAGAATCCCCACTTCAGAAATAAACATTTAATGTTCTTTTTTTTTTGCTCATCAAAAGACATTTGCAGATCTCATTTGTCCCTCTATCAACTCTCGCAGATCCAATAATCGAAATGCAGCATTCAGTACTGGACCATCTATTGGATTAATAGCTTTCTGAAAATCTCTAATAAATCAATAAGCATGTAATAGCTTAGATTACAGGCTGCTAAACCACACATCTGGAGAATTCTCTGAATAGGATTGACTTCTGAATGAGCAATTAGACAGAAATGTGTGTGAAATTGTTCAAAAAATCCAAATAGGGTTACAGGTAGAATCTTTTGATCAGAACATTCTACGAAAAAGAAACATTATATAATGGGAAAAATTCCTTGTTATTTTCATGGATGATTGTAAACATAAAAATGCATCTATTTAGCTATTAAAGTTAGTTATTATTGAAGTAATAGAGGGAATCATTGATTTGCATTTGTGTGCTGGACGTTCTGAGAATGTGGTCAGTGCTGGCAAGGTTACCCTATCCTCTTTGCTCCAAGAATGTGAGGGATACATTTTATTTTAAATTCTACATGGCTTGCTACACTTGACTGGATTCCGGACATAGATTCCCTTCTCTAAAGGGCATTACGAAACAAGGTGAGTTCTTATAATACCTCAGATTTTATGGACATTTTGATTGACTGATGTTAACCATAATTAGCAAATTTTCACTGTATTCAGATGAGATAGTGATATTAAAAATTACAGTACAATTAATCAATGGGGTTCTTGTTTTATGTTAACATAACCATTAACAATGAAAATATTAAAGATAACTACTGTATGCATGAAAATTAAAGTGTGTTAGTGATCAGAACAAAAAAAGTTCTTCTTTTCAAATTTTAGCACACCTGCAATATGCAGACTTTAAAATCTGTTTTAGCAAAACTATTAACTAAAATTGTTGTTGTTGTTGGCATAGTTATAAGGGTATGATCTACACCCAGAATAACAGGGTAGAATTGTTTTTCTGTATGTAATAAAACATTGGTCAGACCACACTTGGAGTATTGTCGGCAGTGTTGTGTACTTTATCTAGGAAAGCATGTACTGGCATTAGAGAGGATCCAGAGGATGGTCAAGAGAATTATCCTGGGATGAAAGGCTTAATCTCTGAGGAGAGTTTGATGGTTCTGGGCCTGTGCTTGCTGGAGTTTAGAAGAATGAGGGAGGGTTCTTATTGAAACTTATGGCATATTAAAAGGCCTGAACAGAATGGATGTGAAGGAGATTTTTTTTATAATGGGGAAGGTTCCTAGGACCAGAGGGCACAGCATCAGAATAGGAGGACACCCCTTTAGAAAAGGGATGAGGAGGAATTCCATTAGCAAGAGGGTGGTGAATCTGTGAAATTAATTGCCACAGATGGCTGTGAAGGCCAAGTCATTTGGTATATTTAAAGCAAAGGTTGGTAGGTTCTTGATTAGTAAGGGTATCAAAGGATACAGTGAGAAAGCAGAGTAATGGGGTTGAGAGGGATAATAAATCAGCCATGATGTAGTGACAGAGTAGACCTCACTGGGTGGAATGGGCTAATTCTTCTCCTTTGTCTTCTGGTCTTCTGAATTCTGATTAGTGAAGTGTGCTACCATCTCAGTATCATGGTTCCAACCAATATATTTAATTAATACTCAGAAAATGGAAATAGATGGCACGACTACAAGATCAGCCACCGGTCTTTCCCACCTGATTGTTGGCAAAGTGTTTGATCTACTTTCTATGCATCTCACACCATTCTTTACTACCAACATTTGGATGTTACCTTCAAACTACACGAGGTGTTCACTGGGCCTGGCCTGATTCCAACCATGATTCACACCAAATAATTGCATGTAATGTCCCTCCCTCTTCCCTGCACACAGCTAGATGCTTTCCAGATCTTTATACTAAGGTATCATCTTTGTTCATACAAGGCAGCTGTGTGGGCACAAAGGAACATCTCGAAACAACTATCCAAAGAAATGGACAATGTCATACGTTTACCTCATAACTTAACTATTTTGTTTGTTTATGGGACATTGACATTGCCTGCAAGACTAGTATTTATTGACCATTTTTACTTATCATCAAACTGAGGAGGAAACAAAGAGTTTCCCACATCAATGGATCTGGAATCATGTGTAGATTAATCAAAGTGGGTTTCCAATTACTGATGCACATTGATAGAACAAATATAGTTCCATGATAATCTGTCAATTTCATGGTCATGATTATTGGTACTATCTTTCTATCCTGCATTTATTTAATTACCCAAATTTTATTTCCTCTAATGCCACAGTGGAGCTTGAACTTCATCTCCAGAACTATGGTCTAAGTGTAACAACTGTGTAGCACTGGTCTTATCGCATGCGACTAGTTGCTGCACTATTTGAGAAAATCAGACTACACTTGGTGCTAGTAGGCCATCAGTAGATTCTAGGTATCGGAAGGAGGCAGTGAATAGAAACCGCACACTTCTGGAGTTAAGTTTTATTTATAAGAAAAAAAAATGCACAAAATATTTACATGAGCAAGAACAATTCAAGGTTTCAATGTTCTATTCGGGTTCCAAATCTTAGATATCAAATGTTACATGCTCAACGAGATCTGTTTTTTTCTGTGAGCATGATGTAATGTTCTTTTGGAGGTCACCTGATGTGATTTTCCCGCCAATGTGAGGTCACGTGATGATATGTGCATCATGGCTATATAAGGGTCGACCCAGATGATGCAGTAGGTTTGTTTTAGTTTGTAGATTTCCAGGTAGAACGTGCTGTATCTCCGTTTCTGTTGCGTGATTGTTTTTGTGACGCAGTTTCATTTTTAATATGGTTGTGCGTTCTGTTGCAAGATACCATATTATTGGACTGGAAATTTTTGGCTAGATGTGTTGATTTACTCAATTCCAACATTAGAAGGGAGAGTGAAGAATTTATCGAAGTTACAGGACCAAAGGATCGCGAGGAGTCGGCATCGTTTGGCAGTTTAATAAAGGATCGACCTTATTGAGTCTTCATTGGAGTAGCAACCTGCATCGAGATAACTCTTGCCAAAAAGGACAAAGAGTTCATGCAACGGTTTGTGCTCTCTCTCTAAAAGAATTTAAGGTTAGTTGTTTTAAACTGTTTATTTACCTCCACGTGGATTCTGTGGACAGAACCAACAGGAAAGTTGCATCTGTGAAGAAATCCTTCTCCAAAGAAGTCTCTCCCAATTGAATGTATAGAACTGTTAGACTTCCGAATTTATCGCTTTAAGAACTATATCTGACTTTATCGCTTTAAGAACTGTTTTCGCATTTAACGCTTTAAGAACCAGAGCCGAGTGTTGATCCGTTGAATGGCTGCATATCGGTTAACTTCCGGTTAAAGTTTTCGTTTGTTTTTTTTAACCTTATCGTTTATCCATGTTTAATAAATTTTGGTTATTTTTATATAACCTGTCTCGATTGGTATTCATTGTTGCCATTTATGTAACACAAACCACAACAAATTTCTTTTTTATTAGAATCAGTGACATTCCTTTATTACTGTCATCTCTCTAACTAATTAGATCTAGTGTAATTCCCCATTTAAAAGTTTACAGACTAAACGTTCCTTTTTATTTATCCCTAGTTAGTTAGAAAACCAAATATAATTCCTGTTCTTAACTATTAAAGTTAACTTCACTTTCAGTTCCAGGCAATATGTCTGCAAGTTTAAATTTAAATTCAATAATTATATATATACATATTTTAACTCCTTTCAGGATAATTCTTCAACATCACAACTTTTAAACAATTCAGTAACTTATCAAAATCTTTGCAAAAATAATTAGTTCTTGCAGAAAATCAAATTCAGATTCTTCGAATGAAAATAACTTATACATCCAATGGCATTAATTCCCCTGTGTCATTTACACATTTTGTTCTCGTACTAGTTCGTCACCTCCTGGGTGGCGCGCCGTCTTGTTTCTTGGTTCATTGGATGAAATAGTTGATCATCCATGGAAAGTCAGTTCACAAACTTGTACCAAAACTTGGCCAAGTCCCTTGGTTTGATTTTACAGAACAAATTCCTGACTACACAGTAGGGATCTTGGACAGTCACCTTTGCCAATATTGTCTCGTTAAAGCTGCTGCGTGTTATAGTCGTAGCTTCAATAAATCTTCTATTGCTATTGTCTCTCCTCCAGGGGTTTCACCCTGAGGTTTTCAAATTAGTAGGGTAAAGATACTCATTACTAATTCTACTCTTAACAGCTCATGTCTCATGTAATTACACTAGTAAGCCTGGCAATTGAATTGTTAACATAGCTTTCCACAAGAAGGCTAGAATCATTTCTCCTCAGCCACAGAAGAACAGTCATAATTGGACAAGCAGTGGAAAACTTACTGTTGTTGTTTTCTGAGAGGTTCTGGTGAATTAATCTTTGGTTATACTTAGCTGGTAAGCATGGTTCACTAATGGATGGTTCCACCACCAATGATCTGCTGAATCAATTAAATGCAGAGTGAACTAAAGTGAGGAAAGTGTATACTCATCATTGGACAGACTATGGTAAGACTTAAAAGGGCTCTAAGTGGCAACCTTTTCACTCAGATGATGCGGAGTATATGGAATGAGCTACCAGAGGAAGTGGTTGAGGAAGGTACATTGGCACAATTTAAGATGTACTTGGATAGAGATACCAAGGGGCAAGAAGGATTTGGGTTGATGGCAGGAAATTGGGAAAAAATGAGTGGGCAACTTAGTCAGCTTGGACTTGTTGTTCTGACAGGCCTGTATCTGTGCCGTACTGCTCTATGATTGCGATTGTATGACTATTGAGCTACCTCAGTGTCTGTCACCACCTCTTCAAGTATTTTAATTTTCCTGCATTTCACTACCATTGGCAAATCTTAGCTTTGCCAATCACATGGCTGCTTCCTCGTCATGCTTGCTGTGCTTTATTTTGACATTGAAATTTTTAAAAAAGCTAATTAAACTGCACTTTTAATAATATTAGATAACACATTTCACTCCTCTGGTTTATTGGTTCATTAGCATATGGCAATTAAATACCAATTGCAATTCTCAATAGTGCAAACAGTGTTTTTTTTAAACTTTACTCAAAGCACTGTCTCGTATTCTGATCATGCATTACTGCTTTCTGAGTATTATGATTCTAAAATTTAATATTTCCTGAGTGAAGTGATATTTAGCCAGGCACTTCCTTTCTCAAATTGCAGGGATAATTTTGGAAGCGCAGATAATGATTTCATTCCTGTGTAACACTTCAAAGATCAAGGAACTATTTTATTTGCTTTAGAAATTTACTGTGTACGTACTAGGAATTTGTTGTGGTATGTCCATCGATGCATGGCATGCAACAAAAAGCAACATTCAACAATTATGAAGGATAAAGAATTATATAAAATTATATATAAAAAGCTAAAGTTTTTATCAAGCATTATGCAATTTTCATAAATAGCATTTTTCAAGCATTGCCAAGAGAAAGTAGGTCACACTGATCCATAAAGCTCATCTTTCATTAGCTACTCACAGCCCAGTCAAGTCACACCAGTTAAACGATTTAAAGTAAACTTCCCCAAACAAATCTCAGAGGAGAAGTGGAAACGGGTAGGTGCACTTCAAGTCAGCTTACTTATTATCTCTTCATCAGCAAGCCCATCTCTTCTCCTCGCTAGCATTGATCACTCTGATAACTTTCTCCCAGTTAACAAATTAATTACTCATACACCCACTGCTCATAGGCATTAACTATCCCTCCACCATACCCAGTGAAGTACTAATTGCCCAAACCAACGCCTCAAAGTTCTAATACCATTGCATTTACAGTACATCTGACCTTTCTTACACCCTCTCCCTCACTATTCCAAGGTATTAATCATCCAGCTTGTCCTATTCCAGTCAACCTCCACCAACCTGCACACTGATCACCTCATAAGTCCCTTCAACACCCACCCCAGAACCCAATCACCCCACTATTCACCAATATCCACAGCACCACCACTAATGATGCCCCTGACTCACTGACAAATCCTGTAATCTGTTCCATTCCAACCAATGCTTAACGAGCTATCCATCCCATTGATAAACAACCATTGACCGCCCCCCCCCACCAGTGAGCTTCACTTCTCCTCAATCCCAAGAAACTGCTCCATATAACTCAAAATTCATCATCTGCTTTGCATTGGTGCATGGCAAAAAGGAAAAGACAATTGTTTGTGGAGGATGTTCAAAAGACAAGCTAGTAGAATTGCAATTCAGAAATTTTCTTATCTCTGGTCTGATGAAATGTCATCAGACTAAAATATGAATTTTTGAAGATTAATTGTTTAATAATTGGTAAAGGCAGGACACTACATCTTTGCCTTAAATTTAATATGATTAAAATATTTAAAATGAGGATTTGGCTTAAATGTTATTAATTTCAAATTCATTTTAATTTTGACAGCATAACATTAGATTCATTTTGATTAACATAGAAGTAAAATACTGCAAATACTAGAATACAGTGTCCTATTGATTTGGACCCCAATATCCCTCTGATCGTCCACATTGCCAAGAGTCTTACCATTAATACTATATTTTGCCATCATATTTGACCTATCAAAATGAACCACCTCACACTTATCTGTGTTGAACTCCATCTGCCACTTCTCAGCCCAGTTTTGGATCCTATCAATATCCCACTGTAATCTCTGACAGCCCTCTGCACTATCCACAACACACGCAATCTTTGTGTAATCAGCAAATTTACTCACCCATCCCTCAAATTCTTCATCCAGGTCATTTATAAAAATCACAAAGAGAAGGGTTCCCAGAACAGATCCCTGAGGCACACCACTGGTCACCAACCTCCATGCAGAAAATGACCCATCTACAACCATTCTTTGCCTTCTGTGGGCAAGCCAGTTCTGGATCCACAAAGCAAGTTCCCCTTGCATCCCATGCCTCCTTACTTTCTCAATAAGTCTTGCGTGGGGTACCTTATCAAATGCCTTGCTGAAATCCATACACACTACACCTACTGCTCTACCTTCATCAATGTGTTTAGTCACATCCTCAAAAAATTCAATCAGGCTCATAAGGCACGACCTGCCCTTGACAAAGCCATGGTGATTATTCCTAATCATATTATGTCTCTCCAAATGTTCATAAATCCTGCCTTTCAGGATCTCCTCCATCAACTTACCAACCACTGAAGTAAGACTCACTGGTCTTTAATTTCCTGGGCTACCTCTACTCCTTTTGTTGAATAAAGTTCCAACATCTGCAACCCTCCAATCCTTTGGAACCTCTCCTATCCCCATTGATGATGCAAAGATCATTGCCAGAGGTTCAGCAATCTCCTCCATCACCTCCCACGGTAGCCTGTGGTATATCTTATCCGGTCCCGGTAACTTATCCAAATTGATGCTTTCCAAAAACTCCATCACATTCTCTTTCTTAATGCCTACATGCTCATGCTTTTCAGTCCACTGTAAGCCATCCCTACAATTGCCAAAGTCCTTTTCTGTAGTGAATATTGAAGCAGACTATTCATTAAGTACATCCACTACCTCCTCCAGTTCCATATACACTTTTCCACTGTCACACTTGATTGGTCGTATTCCCTCACATCTTATCCTCTTGCTCTTCACATACTTGTAGAATGCCTTGGGATTTTCCTTAATCCTGCTCACCAAAGTCTTCTCATGGCCCCTTCTGGCTCCCCTAATTTCATTCTTAAGCTCCTTCCAGCTAGCCTTATAGTTTTCTAGATCTCTATAATTACTTAGTTTTTTGAACCTTTCGTAAGCTTTTCTTTTCTTCTTGACTAGCTTTTCAACAGCCTTTGTACACCATGGTTCCTGTACCCTAACATTCTTTCCCTGTCTCATTGGAACGTACCTATGCAGAACGCCATGCAAATATCCCCAAAACTTTTGCCACATTTCTGCCATACATTTCCCTGAGAACATCTTCCCCCAATTAATACTTCCAAGTTCCTGCCTGATAGCTTGATATTTCTCCTTACTCCAATTAAAGGTTTTCCTAACTTGTCTGCTCCTATCCCTCTCCAATTCTATGGTAAAGGAGATAGAATTGCGATCACTATCTCCAAAATGCTCTCCCAATGAGAGACCTGACACCTGAACAGGTTCATTAGCTGTGGAGGCCAAGTCATTGGATATACAGTATTTAAGGCAGAAGTTGATAGATTCTTGCTCAGTCAGGCCATGAAGAGTTACAAGGAGAAGGCAGGAAATTAGGACTGAGAGAAAAACTCAGCAGCATTGATATAAATGGGAGCATGTTCACTGTCTACCCCCCACCATATCAAAACTACTTGAAATTGATTACCATCTCTGCTACTTCGCTGGCAGTGAGGGAATGGTTTTTATCATGACATCTTGACACTGGACTCTCTAACTCTACGACAAAAAAAATCATGACATATGTGGGTGATGACAAACTGCTTCAGATACCTGTCTCTATTGTGGAGTGAGAATGTGAGGAGGGCAGGCAGGAGGAATCATGTTTGGGAGAAGGGGAAGGGAGGTGGGAGGGAGCGGGAAGCACTAGAGAAGCATTCTGTAATGATCAATAAACCAATTGTTTGGAATCAAATGACCTTGCCTGGTGTCTCAAGGATGGACGTGTCAGCACCCGTGCCACCCACCATCCCGACACTCCTTCTCTGTCACCTGTTACACCTCCCGCACCACAGTGCTCCAGCCTCTCCATTCCCAACACCCTTTGCTCCTGCCAGATTTACAAACTCGTCTCCCTCCACGTTGACAAACACGGTACTGTGCAAAAGACTTAGGTGTCCGAGCTATATATACAGTATGTGCCTAATACATTGCACAGTACTGCATGTCCTTCTGCAGGTATGGAGATCAAAACCGCAATGCACATCAAAAGTAATGCCTGTAGATTCTCAACAAGCCTTCCTTTATCGTTGTAATCCTGTCCATGCTTGTTGCCTGCATCTCATGAAGCAGCAGGCTGAAATTCCTTAATCCATCATTATTTTCTCATTTCCATTTATATTCTTCATCCTGATATCATCTCTTGACCATCCCCTTGCCTCCAATACTAACTGACCCTTTGAGTTCCTTCAGCAATTTGTTATTTTGTAACAGATTCCTGCGTTTGCTGTCTTCAGGGCTATAATGTTCTAATTTCTCATGATTCAACATACAGTATATTGTGTTTATTATCTTCCTTCCAAAGTATACTATCTCACATGATTCTATTTCACATTTTTTCCCACCTTTTTGCCCATTTTCATAACATGTCCATTGTCCTTTACAGCTTCCCGCAGGTTTATTTTCCACCGACTCTTGTTCCCTCAGTGAGCTCAGATAAACTGCAAGTAGCATCTAACTAATGCAACACTCACAAAGTGTTTGAGAAGTTCAGCAAATCATCACCCTATCTGACCTTCCCATCACCTTCCACTAGTTCGCCACTCTTTCCTTTTATTCTATAGTCTACTGTCCTTTTCCATAGGGTTTTTTTCTTTTTCAGCACTTTATCTATTCTACCTATCACCTTCCAGTGAATGTGTGCAGTTTTCAGCACTCTGAATACTATAGAACATCACCTAGTCATTATAATATTAGCTCACATTACACAGACAAAGGAGGCTCATTGCCCGTTGTATGGCTACATTATTTAAACCTTTCAGAGTAAGTCCCTTTGTTCAACCCATTTCCCTCCCACACCGTTTTCTACTATTTAACCAGACTGTTCTCTCTCAGTTCTGCAAAAGAGTCTTCACTCCGAAACGTTCATTGTTTCTCATTCCACATGTATGTCTGTCCAACTGAAATTTTCCAGCCTTTTCAGTCTTTGTTTCAGAATTTCGACATCTACAGTTTTTTTAAAATAGCTGTACATAAGTCTTTTTGCCTTTGAAAAGTGCAAGTAGCATCCAACCAGTGCAACGCACACAAAATGCAGGTGTAACTCCGCAGATCATTATGACCTTCCCATTACCTCCTGCTGGTTTCCTACTCCTTCCCTTTATTTCAGTCTATGGTACTTTCCTGCCAGATTCATTCTTTACGTCTTCTTTCCATCATTCTCCCACATTCTATCTACCTACCTTCCCCTCACCTGCACTCACCTACTTCCTACCAGCTTGTGCTCCTCTGTTGCTCCCTACCTCTATGCTGGCTTCTGGCTTTTTATTCTGGCTTCTGACCCCCTAACTTTCCAGTTCTAATGAAGGGTCTCAGTCCAAAGTGTCAACTGTTCATTTTTCCTCTATTGATGCTGCCTAACTTTCTGAATTCCTCCAGCATGTTATGTATGTTGTTCAAGGTTCTCATCATCCGTAGAATCTCTCGAGAGTGTCCAACTAATGATAGTATATCAACCTTATGATAACTTTGTTCTTTCCATTAACAAATGATCTTTTCACAACACAATTACCTGTAATCACATGATTTGCTTTTTTTATGTAACCAAAAACATATCTAAGCATGTTAAGTAGGTCAGAATAGTTCTCCATCTACTTGCTACTTCACTTTCTAAAATTTTAGATTGAGACCTACGGAGATTCAACCGAAAATATCAATTAATTCTTCCCCTCTCTCACTTCATGATACTGCTAGGAGTTCTCTAGCAAAATAGTGTTAACCAGAAGTTTTGAGAGGAGGGGACTTCAAACAGGCAGCAGTGGGTTACTACAGCAAACAAGAGCATTGACCAGTGACAAATCGGCATTTGGGATTGATTAGCAAGAGCAAATTAAAGGAAAGCAGGAGCAAACACAATGGCCATCGTCGGAGTGGCAGTCATCTGAGTGGACAGAGTCAGAGGGGTGATCTTGAGGATTTAGCTCTTTGAGGCTTCCACGAAGAGAGGCTTCCATCAGAGAAAGCAAAGAAAAGAAAAACCCAATGTTGTTTTTTTTTTCCTTCCCTTCATTATATCTGTTCAGTTAAGACTGCAGAGATGCCAGGCAGGATAGTGGGATGCTTCTCTTGCAGGATGTGGGAAGGACAGGAGATCTCCAGTGTCCCAGGTGACTACAACTGCGAGAAGTGCATCCAGCAGTAGCTTCTAACAATCTACATTAAGGAGCTGGAGCTGGAACTGGATGAACTCCGGATCATCTGGGAGGCTGAAGGCGTGTTAGATAGGACATATAGAGAGGTAGTTACACCCAAAGTTTAGGACACAGGAAACTGGGTGACAGTCAGGAAGGGGAAAAGTGTCAGGGAGCCAGTGCAGAGTACCCCTGTGGCCATCCCCCTCAACAACAGGCATATCACTTTAGAGACTCTTGAGGGGGTGACCTAGCGGTGGAAAGTCACAGTAGTTGGGTCTCTGGCACTGAGTCTGACTTTGTGACTCAGAAAGTGGGGGGCAAATAGTGAGCTGTGGTGATAGGGGATTTGTTAACTAAGGGAACAGAAAAGAGGGCAAGAATGAGAATCCTGAATAGTATGTTGCCTCCTGGGTGCCTGGGTCCAGGACAGTTCGGATCGAGTCCTCAGCATTCTTAATGGGAGGGCAAACAGCCAGAGGCCGTGGTCCATGTGGGTACCAAGGATGAGTGACAACGTTCTGCAAAGTGAGTTCAGGGAGATAGGAGCAAAGTTACAGGGCAGGACCTCCAGGGCTGTGATCTCAGGATTGTTATCCATGCCAGGTGCTAGGGAGGCCAGAAATAGGAAGATTATATAGTTTAATACATGGCTAAGGAGTCGGTGCAGAAAGGAAGGCATACAATTTTTGGGACAATGAGCTCTCATCCGGCGTAGGTGGGACCTGTACAAAAAGGACAGCTTGCACCTGAATTGGAGAGGGCTAATATCCTAGCAGGAAGGTTTGTTAATGCTGTACAGTGGGGTTTAAACTGGAGTTGCTGGCGGATGGTAATCAGAATGCCAGAACAGTTGGTGGAGAGGTTGCGAAGGCAGATGTTGGTAACACCACAGACAAAGTTAGGAATAAAAAGGATGAGCATGGTGCGACTAGTGTCTTGAGTTGCATATATTTCAATGCAAGAAGTATTGTAGGAAAGCTGAAATATAGTACTGAAGATGAGGTAGCTGGTTTACAGAGGCAATGTGTAGTGAGGTGAGGCTGTTGATAGGGCAAAATTGCAATCAACGGGTTGAGATGGAACGTAAAAGACGGACAAATTCAAAAGGCCGAATGCAGGACTGAAGGTGCCATATTTGAATGTGCACACTATGCAGAATAAGGTAGATGCAGCACAGTTGCAGATTGGCAAGTATGACATTGTAGGCATCACTCAGTCATAGCTGAAAGATTATAGCTGGGAGCCTAATGTCCAAGGATACACATTGTATTGAAAGAACAGGCAGGAAGGCAGAGGGGGCAGAGTTGCTCTGTTGGTAAAAAATAAAATCAAATCATGAGAAAGAGGTGGTATTCGGTAGGAAGGTTTTGAATTATTGTGGATAGAGCTAAGGAACTTCAAGGGTAAAAAGACCCTGATGGAAGTTGTATGCAGATCCCCAAACAGTAGTAAGGATGTTCCTACAAATTACAATGGGAGATAGAAAATGCACATCAAAAAGGCAATGTTACAATATTCATGGGAGGCTTCAACATGCAGATAGACTGGGAAAATTAGGTTGGTGCTGGATTCCAGGAGGGGGAATTTCTAGAGTGCCTAAGAGATAGCTTTTTAGACCAACTCGTGGTTGAGTCCACTTGGAGATCATCTACTCTAGACTGGGTGTTGGCAGGTATGTCGGCAGAGCAGCAATGGCTGGAATTTCTGGAAGCAATTCGGCAGGCACAGAATATATACAGTACATCCCAGAGGAAGAAGTATTCTAAAGGAAAGATGACACAACCCTGGCTAACAAGAGAAGTCAAAGCCAACATAAAAGTCAAAGACAGGGCATAAAATAGAGCAAAAATTAGCAGGAAGTTAGAGGATTGGGAAGCTTTTATAAATCAACAAAAGGCAATTAAGAAAGTTATTAAGAAGGTAAAGATGGAATATGAAAGTCAGCTAACGAGTAATATTAAAGAAGATAAAAAAAGTTTCTTCAGAAACATAAAGTGAAAAAGAGAGGTAAGAATAAATATCATACTGCTGGAACATGATGCTGGAGAGGAAGAAATGGAGAACAACAAAATAGTGGAAGAACGAAATAAGTATTTTGCATCAGTTTTCATGGTTGAAGACATTAGCAGTATGGTGGAAGTTCCAGGTGTCAAAGGTCATGAAGTGAATGAAGTTGCCATAATCAGAGAGAAAGTTCTTGGAAAACTGAAGGGTCTGAAGGTAGATAAGTCACCAGAACCCAATGGTGTACACATCAGGTTTCTGAATGAGGTGGCTCAAGAGATCATGGAGGCATTATTAATGATCTCTCAAGAATCACTGAACTCTGGAATAGTTCCTGAAGTCTGGAAAATTGCACATGTCACTCGACTCTTCAAGAAGAGAGAGAAGTAGAAGAAAGGAAACTATAGGTCAGTTAGTCTGACCTCAGTGGTTGGGAAGATGCTGGAGTCAATTATTAAGGATGAGGTCTCAGGGAACTTGAGGGCACACATTCAGCATGGTTTCCTCAAGTGAAAATCTTGCCTGACAAGTCTGTTGGAATTCTTTGAAGGTATAACAAACAAGATAGACAAAGGAGAATCGGTTGATGTTGTATATTTGGACTTTTGGAAGGCCTTTGACAAAGTGCCACACATGAGGCTGCTTAACAAGCTACGAGTTTATGGTATTAGATGAAAGATTCCAGCATGGATAAAGCAGTGGCTGATGGGCGAGAGGCAAAGAGTAGGAATAAAGGAAGCCTTTTTTTCTTTGGCAGCCAGTGACTGAAGGTGTTCCACAGTGTTGAGACGGATTCTTTTTACGTTATGTGTCAATAATTTGGACGATGGAATTGATGGCTTTGTTGCAAAGCTTGTGGATAAAATGAAGGTAGGTGAAGGGGCAGGTAGTTTTGAAAAAGTAGAGAGGCTGCAGAAGGACGTAGAGAAATTTGGAGAATGGGTACAGAAATGGCAGATGGAATACAGCGTCAGGAACTCTATGATCTATGTATGAAAGGTGTAAAGAATTGGAGGTCAAATCATTCTCTACTGCCCCTGTTCTTTCTGTTTTTTTCTACATTCTTCCATATGAGTTTACAAAAGCAATTCATCACCAATATAATGATCGCAATTTCTGACCAGTTTCCCCTTATTCCTAAAAGACTGATATTCTATAATCAACTAACCTTGAATTCCTATAATTAGATCTTGTTAAATAGAAAATATATGTGGAAGCTATGTCCTTCTGAATAGACAGTTCAGTACAGTGAAACTCCTTGCAAACAAGCAGCAAACAATGAAAACCCAGGTGATTTGGATTCTAGGAACTGCTCAGCAAACATCTTACTGAGGGATATTATACCCTATTGAATCAAGTACATTGTGAGGAATGTTTGAATCTCTCAGCAGTTCAGATATGTCTGTTCTGCTTAGCATTCCCAGCATTTTCTATTGTTAACTCAAATTCCAGTATCTGCAATGTTATTGATTTCCACTTTGTGAGTAAATTAGGTTTTGAATTAAAATTTTACAAGCATACTTCCACAGAGCTCCACCTTGCAAAATAATATATCACCACGTTTCTAAATCAGTTTAAAGTGCATTTTGCTTTTTAGTTTAACTTCAAATATAATTTCAATTATAGAGCTTTAAACCGTGCCGAAAATTCTCATGAAGTGCTACTGCTGATGGTCCTTTATAGATGAGACCATGAATTCACAATATATTCATTCAAATCTGAATTATAAACATCCACAATGAGGCAAGCGTACATGTCCGCTGGGGAGCCAGGAGGAAAGCTTTCTGCTATGGAAAGTGGCTATTCAACCTTCAGGTGAATTATTGACTGAAAGCATTCAGAGATATTGGATAACTGCTGTCGAAGTAGCGTGAGGGTCAAGTTACACAAAAATATTTGCAGTAAAACCTCTTAAATGCTGAGAGATAAAACTGAGTGCCTCTAGCATTCTATGCAACTTGTAAGCAAAATGTACAGTGCATTGGTAGTTATTGCACACCCCAATAATTAGGGTGTATTTTTTTGGTCTTCATATTCTGGATGTATGTCTCATTGAAACTATACTGTCCGTCCTAGCTGCTCTCAAAGCTGATCATGAGATGCTTTTGTTTTTGAACCAATGCAGTCCATCTACTGTAGGTATTTCTACAGTGCTGTTAAAAGGGATTTCCAGAATTTCTTTCTAGTGCCATATTTCCACCTGTGGATTGTGTGTGTCTTGGATGGGAATGTATGTACATTCCACACATCTGCAATTTCTTACCTTCCATGAGGTTGCAAATTGAGCTGGTCTTGCCTGAGTGGCCTAAATAGATAATAGAACGTCATATAGTAGAAGGACAGCCCCTTCAAGACATGTTTTCTGTGTAAATACATAAATTAAATTATTTCTGCCTGTGTATAATTCATATCCTTCCATTCTCTGCATACTTATGTACCTATTTCAATGCCTCTTAAACAATACTCTCATATCTGACTCCAACACTACTGCAGGCACTGACCACTCCTCGTGGAAGTCTTGCCTCACAAATCTGCTTTACACTTTCCCTTCTTGCTTTAAATGCATGTCCTCTAGCACTTGACATTTCAACACTGCGGAAAAGATTCTCGCTGTCTACCCTGTCTATACATTCATAATTGAGATTTGCTGGTGCTATACACATCTAGTCATGTGGTGTGTTCTATTGCACTCCTGTTTTGTAAATGATGGGAATGCTTTGGAATATCAGGAGGTAAGCTAGTTATTACAGGACATGCAGCCTCTGAAAAGTTTTTGTATTAATGGAGCAGTTCTATTTGAGTTTCAGAACAACAAGCTGTCAATAGTAGGGGAATTGGCAATTGTAATACTACTGGAATGTCAAAGTGATCTTGTTAGACTTGCCTCATTTTCTAATGACACAACATCTTGATGTGGCAGGTTACTTGATAAAATTGCAATACTGTGCAGTCTATACCAGTTGACTAAACTAAAAGCAACAAGATAGATTGTGCTTATTTAAACATAAAATGTTATAAATTACATAAACAACAGGAATTCTGCAGATGCTGGAAATTCAAGCAACACACATAAAAGTTGCTGAAGAACGCAGCAGGCCAGGCAGCATCTCTAGGAAGAGGTACAGTCGACGTTTCAGGCCGAGACCCTTCGTCAGGACTAACTGAAGGAAGAGTGAGTAAGGGATTTGAAAGTTGGAGGGGGAGGGGGAGATCCAAAATGATAGGAGAAGACAGGAGGGGGAGGGATGGAGCCAAGAGCTGGACAGGTGATAGGCAAGAGGGATATGAGAGGATCATGGGACAGGAGGTCTGGGAAGAAAGACAAGGGGGGGGAACCAGAGGATGGGCAAGGGGTATATTCAGAGGGATAGAGGGAGAAAAAGGAGAGTGAGAGAAAGAATGCGTGTATAAAAATAAGTAACAGTTGGGGTACGAGGGGGAGGTGGGACATTAGCGGAAGTTAGAGAAGTCGATGTTCGTGCCATCAGGTTGAAGGCTACCCAGACGGTATATAAGGTGTTGTTCCTCCAACCTGAGTGTGGCTTCATCTTTACAGTAGAGGAGGCCGTGGATAGACATGTCAGAATGGGAATGGGATGTGGAATTAAAATGTGGGAGATCCTGCTTTCTCTGGCGGACAGAGAAAGCAGGATCTCCCAGTGGCCACACATTTTAATTCCACATCCCATTCCCATTCTGATATGTCTATCCATGGCCTCCACTACTGTAAAGATGAAGCCACACTCAGGTTGGAGGAACAACATCTTATGTTCCGTCTGGGTAGCCTCCAACCTGATGGCACGAACATCGACTTCTCTAACTTTCGCTAAAACCCCACCTCCCCCTCGTACCCCATCTGTTACTTATTTTTATACACACATTCTTTCTCTCACTCTCCTTTTTCTTCCTCTGTCCCTCTGAATATACCCCTTGCCCATCCTCTGGGTTCCCCCCCGCCTCGTCTTTCTTGCCGGACCTCCTGTCCCATGATCCTCTCGTATCACTTTTGCCAATCACCTGTCCAGCTCTTGGCTCCATCCCTCCCCCTCCTGTCTTCTCCTATCTTTTTGGATCTCCCCCTCCCCCTCCAACTTTCAAATCCCTTACCCACTCTTCCTTCAGTTAGTCCTGACGAAGGGTCTCGGCCTGAAACGTCAACTGCACCTCTTCCTAGAGATGCTGCCTGGCCTGCTGCATTCACCAGCAACTTTTATGTGTGTTGCTTGTTATAAATTACATATTTCTCTTTTAGCTAAGCGACACCCATTGTTCCAAATCCTATTGACTGACAACATAACTTGGGTTTTGCTTTCTCCCTCTCAGAAACTCATCTCAGGCTATTCATGCAGGGTCTAAGCCACAAATATTTAAGCAAACTCCTTCTATCAAACCTTAAACTTTCTTCACGCAGTACCTGAAGCAATTGAATGCACTCCAGTCATTAAGTACATACCTTCTCGTTAAGCGGCTGATTTTTCAATCTTATAAATAAAGATTAATATGCTGAACTGATTTCAGTTTCTTTTATATGATAGAAAGTGCTGATGGGATAAAAAAGGAAACATATAAACTCAAAGTTGGTATCATCAGCAAGATACACAAAATGCTTTCAATGCTTCAATTCCCCAATGCATGAATGAGTCATTCTTTACATTTGTTCATGGGACAGAGAAAGAGAAATTTACAGGACAAACAAGAATTAATATCCATACAGAGAAATTAATAGTCAATGATGGAGGCAAAGTCATTGGGCAAATTTAAAGCAGAGGTTAATAGGTTTTTAATTAGTGAGGGTGCCAAAAGGCAGAATGGAGTTGAGAGGAAATGGTGGATCAGAGTTGATGGGCTTAATTCTCTTCCTTTATCTTATCGTCTTAATGTAGTGCTACTGGAATCTCACTAGAACCTAGCCTAGGGGCTGTTGGTTTCTTTCATTCACGGCTTTAGTAAATTAGTTAATATTTTTTGATGATCAGACAGCTTTCCATATCACTTCTCTGTTCTCAAGTAATAAATAAACACATTTTCTATACGACTAAGTGTTTGCCAAATGAAACCTGCCTCATGTAGACTCAGGAGTAGTATATCTTGATATTAAACTATCTATTTATTAAGATTTCACATCAGGACAACCTCCTAAATTTGCATAAAAAGAATACAGTATGCACTCAATAATATTTTATTGCAAATCAAGGCATTTTATCGAGATAAGGTGAAGCAAAAGATGTTACTGTAAAGGAAGAGAGAGTAAAAGAATTGCAGAACAAGAACAGATAATGGGGGGTGCTAAAAAGCAAAGTAAGGAGTTATTAGGTCTGTTTGGGAATTGTTGAAGATTACTGGGAAAAGGGAAGACAAATTGTAACACTCCATCCTTCCTTAGATATGGACCTGGAGACATTAAAAGATCCCACATATTAGCTTTTTTTTAAAAAAACAGAATTTCTCAAACATTTAAACAAAGCCTCTTGATGTTTTTTACTTCCCTTAGTTTGAAGATCCCTTAATCATTTCATTCAGGTAATATATCCCATCTCAACATCCTGACTCAATTGAATTTTCTTTCGCATGATTGCGAAAGAATTTCTATCTATCTATAAATGCATTATTATTTTATACTGAGAAAAAAATACTTCTTTTAGGGCTTTCAGATGTTTCTACACAACAGAAACTTAGCTCCTTAGTTCCACCATTCAAGAAAGTCTTAATTGATATTGGCCTCAACTCCAAATTCCCATAACTCTTGAATCCTTTAGAATCTATTAATCTGCCTTGGAAAAAAAAAAATCAATGATTCTGCCTCCACAGTTTTCTGGGGTAGTAAATTTCTCCAATTCACAACCTTTTGAAATTAGTAATTCTTCTATCTCCATCCAATTTGTAATTCACATTCTGGGAAAGAGTTCCCGCTTCTGTAATAGAACCATAGAAAACTACAGCACAGAAACAGGCCTTTTGGCCCTTTTTGGCTGTGCCAAACCATTTTCTGCCTAGTCCCACTGACCTGCACACGGACCATATCCCTCCATACACCTCCCATCCATGTATCTGTCCAATTTATTCTTAAATGTTAAAAAAGAACTCGCATTTACCACCTCGTCTGGCAGCTCATTCCACACTCCCACCACTCTCTGTGTGAAGAAGCCCCCGCTAATGTTCCCTTTAAACTTTTCCCCCTTCACCCTTAACCCATGTCCTCTGGTCTTTTTCTCCCCTTGCCTCAGTGGAAAAAGCCTGCTTGCATTCACTGGGGAAATATCCTTACATGATCTTTTTATCTTCTTGATGGCTTTAAGGCAAGACTTGTTATGGTCTTGTATGTTTTTGCTCTTTTTCTCATTACTTTGTCTTCCATTTTAATGCTGCTTCTGTCACCATAATGTATTCCACATAATATGTATTTGTTGCAAGACTTCAGAGCTGACTTTACTTGGCTAACCATTCTACGAGGTGGTTACATGTATTGATTGAAAAGCAAGGCTGTACAAATGCAGATAATCCAAAGTGATCAATCTGCCATGAAATTAAAGTGAATTCCTAATTGCTCACATTATAGAACATCAGATAAAATCAACAAAACCTGTCAGCAAAGTCACAATCTAGCAATAGCAATGCTCTTCTTTTGATTCAGTAATTAAAACTGCACATACTGTAGTTCTCCAAACCTTCTGCTCTCTGTCATCCCTATTATAAAGACTGACATAGAAATTGTCTCCCAAACTGCTAGTTGTATCCGTTTCTTTACTCTGAGCACGCTGTGGAACAGCATTCCAAGTTTACTCTGCACACTCGCATTTAGTCATTTTTCACATCTAGGTGGCAATTGCCCATACACTTTAACACCTTCTTGGGTGATTTCCCCTCAGGGTTGAGGAGATTGGGATCAATGAAGCAATGGTAGGTTATTCCACAGATGGAGCAGGAGATGGCAGGAAGATAGGTGGTTTGTGTAGTTGTTCCATTAATTATCTGAGCTTCTGTAAATATGCAGTGCAAGGATTTGAGAATACCATCCCAAGCAATCCTTCTCCACTTTAAGCAGCTATGAGCCTGAGGTTCCCAGAACTCCATGGGAATGTTGCAATCTTTCAAAAAAGCTTTGAGCATATTGAATCATTTCCCCTGTCCATCAGGTACTCTCAATTCACCGTGCTAAGAATGTCTATTTCTGGGAGTCTGTCGAACAGTCAATGATCCAGGCGGGTGGAGGGGGTTTGGCAGGAGGGCACAAAGGGCTGACAGATACCGGTTTCAATTGGGAGATGTGGAATGTAGGATGGATGTGCATAGATTTTGGCAGTTTGAGTCTGACCACATAGATAACGCGGGGCGAGTTTCCTGGGTTCATTCTTGAGGGGAATGTCTTTAGAAGAGAGCCAAACCTTCTGCCCAGGCCGAGAATCAGGTGCAGGAATCCGATGGCGATCGGCAATCCTCCGGTTGCAGTCAATTGAGGGGAGCAGGGCCACGCGTGTGTCTTTCCAGGTCTTGCGGCACCGGTGGAGATGGGCCTGAACAGAAGGCACAGCGATGTCATCTTCATGAGCGGAGAACAGAGGGGGTTGGTTACCGAGGGAGCATTCGAAGGGAGACATTCCGGTGGCGGTGCTGACCAGGGAGTTGTGGGCATTCTCTACCCAAGCGAGATGAGTGCTCCAGGAAGATGGGTTATTGGTGGTTAGGCAGCGCAATGCTGCTTCCAAATCCTGGTTTGCTCGTTCTGTTGACCGTTCGTCTGCGGATGAAAGCTGGACGACAGACTTATTGAGGCTTCAAGCGCTTGACAAAAAGACCTCCAGACTTGAGAGACAAACTGGGGACCCTGGTCGGAAATAATGTCAGAGGGAATCCTATGAAGGCGGAAGACGTGATGGATAAGAAGGTCGGCTGTTTCATAGGCTGTAGGGAGATTGGGAAGGGCTATGAAGTGCACGGCTTTGGAGAAGCAGTCCACCACGATGAGTACGGCAGTGTTCCCATGTGAAGGGGGTAGCCCAGTTACAAAATCCAGCGTAAGGGCGGTTAGGGACAGATAGGGGATAAAGCAATCCAGCAGGTGGTCAGTGGGAGGCTTTTCCACGGGCACAAACAGAACAGGCTGAGGCAAAGGAACGAGTGTCAGCGTCCATGGAGGGCCACCAGAAATGTCTCTTCAGAAGGGACAGAGTTTGATTGATTCCCAGATGGCAGGCGAAACGAGAAGTGCGCCCCCAATGGAGAACCTGCAACGGAACAGAATCGGGCACAAAGAGGAGATTGGAGGGTTCATCGCCTGGGTCAGGTTGAGTCCGTTGGGCCTCTTTGACTACGGACTCGATCTCCCAGGTGAGGGCTGCCACTACACAGGGTGGTGGGAGGATGGTCTCGGGGTTGGAAAGGTCCTCCTCGGAATTGTATTGATGGGAGACAGCATCGAGATTCCCGTTCTTGGACCCAAGATGATAGGTGAGTGTGAATCTGAAACGGCCAAAAAATAATGCCCAACGGGCTTGTCGGGAATTCAGGCATTTGGGGTTTGGATGTATGCGAGGTTCTTGTGATCGGTACAGACGATAAACGGATGTTCCACTCCCCCCAGTCAGTGCCTCTACTCCTCCAAAGCCAGTTTGACGGCCAGTAACTCCTGGTTCCCTACTTCATAATTTCGTTCGGCGGGTGATAGCCGGTGAGAAAGGAAGGCACAGGGATGAAGTTTTTGGTCAGGGCCAGACCGTTGGCAGAGGACCGCTTCCACCCCAGAGTCGGAGGTGTCGACCTCCACAATGAATTGACAAGAGGGGTCAGGTTGGACCAGGATGGGAGCAGAGGTGAAACGCCTCTTCAGCTCCGAGAATGCTGAGTCAGCTTCGGGGTCCCAGTGAAAAGGGGTCGTAGGTGAGGTGAGTCGAGTAAGGGGCACTGCTACCCGGCTGTAATCCCTGATGAAACGACGATAAAAGTTTGCGAACCCCAGAAATCGCTGGAGTTGCTTGGGTGTCGTGGGTTTTGGCCACTCTACCACCGCCCGGAACTTTTCGG
Organism: Mobula hypostoma; assembly: GCF_963921235.1. Lineage (NCBI taxonomy): Eukaryota > Metazoa > Chordata > Chondrichthyes > Myliobatiformes > Myliobatidae > Mobula > Mobula hypostoma. Next base: position 26,240,663 of record NC_086111.1, on the reverse strand, counting down.
GATCCGCTCTCACTCATCCACTCTCGATGATGTACCCTCAGAAGCTGACTGAGGGGACATGAAACTTGCACTTCTCAGCTTTAATGAATAGTTTGTTCTCCCAAAGCCTCTGTAGAACCTGACGGACATGGTGGGTGTGTTCCTGTAGACTGCGGGAGAAGATTAAGATGTCATCCAAATAAACAAACACAAAATGTTTAATGAAGTCTCTAAGGACATCGTTTTTCAGGGCTTGGAAGACGGCGGGGGCACTGGTGAGACTGAAAGGCATGACCAGATATTCAAAGTGACCAAGAGGGGTGTTAAATGCTGTTTTCCACTCATCTCCCTCCGTTATCCTGACCAGATGGTAGGCACTTCGTAGGTCCAACTTGGAGAAGATGGGGGTTTTGTGAAGTGGTTCAAAAGCAGACTTAATAAGGGACAGTGGATACTTGTTCTTTATGGTTATGCTATTTAGGCCTCGGTAGTCAATGCAGGGGTGCAGTGAGCCGTCTTTCTTTCCCACGAAGAAGAAACCTGCACCTACAGGGGAGGATGAGGGTTGGATAATGCCCCCCATGAGAGATTCATTTAAGTAAGCCTCCATTGCTTCCCTTTCTGACCGGGACAAGTTATACAGCTGACTGGTGGGTAGGGGGGCTCCGGGGAGAAGGTAAATAGCACAATCGCAAGGTCGGTGTGGAGGCAGGGAAAGGGGCCATTGTTTACTAAACACTTGTCCCGGGTCGTGATACTCTGCTGGAACCTTGGATAAGTCGGGCGTTTCAGAGGCAGATGAAGTCGCGGTGACTTTCACAGGGGAAAGGGCTGACTGTAGGCAAGTGGAGTGACAGAACAAGCTCCAGCTGACTATATTCCCGGTGGACCAATCAATGTGGGGATTATGGCGGCTTACCCAAGGGTAACCAAGAACTATAGGAGTTTGAGGAGAGGAAATTAGGTTAAATCGTACCTGCTCCCGATGGTTCCCAGAGAGAATAAGAGACAGGGGTGGTGTGCAGCGAGCGACTCAGGCCAGAAGTCTACCATCCAGTGCCTGGGCTTCCAGAGGGGTACTCAACGGCTCACGAGGAATTCTGGCTTGGGAAGCTATGTCTTCATCCAACAGGTTTCCCTCGGCACCAGAGTCCACTAGACCGGACAGAGGGAGAGACTGTTGGTTGTAACTTAAAGTAGCTGGGATCTGCATCCGGGTTTGGAGGACAGAAGGGAATGTTGTCTGGCTCACCAGGGTCCCCCTTTCTACTGGTGAGCCTTCCCTTTGGCCGAAGGGAACAGGTAGCATGGAAGTGGCCAGACTGGATGCAATAGAGACATTCCCCCACTCTCAATCTCCAGAGTCACTCTGTGGGAGAAAGACGGTTCCATCCCAGCTGCATTGGTTCCTCTCCCAGGGCGGTGGAAACAGCCAGACTGGGAGCTATTCTAGGAGCAGGAGGAGAAGAGAGGCTTGTGCTGGTGGGAGATGGTAAAGAGTGCCGTGGAGTGGCCAAAGGTGGTGGACGACTAGTTCTCGGAGTCGGTTGTCCAGCCTGGTGGCTAGGGAGATCAACAAATCTAGGCCGTCAGTGTCATCCCTTGCTGCCAACTTGTCTTTCACCATGTTGCTGAGGCCTTTTCGAAATACCCCTTGGAGTGCCTCATCATTCCACCCTGAGTCGGCCCCTAACTTCCGGAACTCCACGGAATATTCAGAATATTTGGCAATATTCTGCATGGGCCCTGATGGAGAGTGAGTAGACGCTTAGCGGCATCTTTACCATGGACGGGGTGGTCAAAGTTCTCTCTCATTTTTGTGATAAGGGTGGGGAATGAAGAGCAAAAATCCAGCTGATTATCCCAGACAGCTGTAGCCCACGCTAAGGCACTTCCCCGCAACAACCCCATGATGTAAGCTATCTTTGACTTACCTGTAGAGTATGTGGATGACTGCTGCTCGAACACCACGGAGCATTGCAGAAGGAAGGCCCGGCACTTCCCCAAATCCCCAGCGTAGTGTTCTGGGTCAGGTATGTGCAGCTCTCTTGGTGTGAGTGTTGCTGACACATAGGGGGATGCCACTACAGGCTGTCTGGGCTGGTTTAACAGAGTAACAGGAGTGGATGGGCAAAGATGAGTGGATACTCGGTCCACCTGGTTACTGATCTTCTTTACGTTAGCAGACAGGGAACGGAGGTTCTCCATGACATCCCAGAGAAGTTGATCGTGCAGACCCAGAAGGGAGCCCTGGCTGGCGAGGGCTCGTTGCAGGGTATTTGTGTCCACTCGGTCCATTGTGACCAGATCGTTCTGTTGCAATGGAACGTGGTGAATGAGGCGAACCCAAGTGCAGGACACAATTACGGAGATTGAGTCCGGATGCTTACACAGGCGTAAATGCCGAACAGCAAACAGGAGTGATCTTGACACAGAGCCCTGATATGGAGCCTTGAGACAGAGCCTTGAGACAGAGTCTTGACACAGAGCCTTGAGACAGAGCCTTGAGACAGAGCCTTGAGACAGAGCCTTGACACGGAGCCTTGAGACAGAGCCTTGAGACAGAGCCTTGACACGGAGCCTTGACACAGAGCCCTGATATGGAGCCTTGAGACAGAGCCTTGACTCAGACAGACGGAGTCTCATAGGTAAACCTTGAAACTGGAGCTAAACTTAGAACAAATCGTTCTAAGCGGTCTGGAAATGTTAGTTATCAGACACAAAAAAGACCAATGATCTGGCACTAGGGTTTGTAACTCCAGGGTTCTTATACTGCAGGTCCTGATAGAAACCAGGTGTGCTGTCATCGAAGAAAATTAGAAGAAATTGGGAAATTAATGGTCAGAACCATGGCACAATCAAAGGAAATTAGAGGAAACCAGGGAATACTGGTTGATACTGGTTTGCTCATCCTTTCAGAAATTTTGAAGACCTTTGCAGAGCAAATGTTGGTAGCATTTCTCATCAGTCTGGAATACCTACTGGAGCCAGTCTTGATCTCAGATTGCAGACTGCTGATCATGGGGTCCTCTTCTATAAATGCGGTGTATGGGGTGTCAGGGAGGGGTAGCATCTCTGGTGGGGGAACATGTCGCATCCTTTTCAAGGTGGTTAGTTCACCTTTGGTCCCCACCTGGCACTCAGCTCTCACCTGTGGCTCCCTGTAGCTGTTTGCATGCGACAGCGGCCACACCCCGGGCAATGGCTTCGACAAGCTGGCTAAACCAGGTGAGGGTAGCCGACGGGTCTCAAACCCTCGGTGAGATAGTGAGTTGTCTATCCCAGCATGTGAAGACAGACTCCAGTGGATTGAGCGGATGAGACCAATGGAAAAGTCCAACGGTCAAGAAGGCGGTCTCTGCAAATGTCATGGAACGTGTAGAGCAGGACAAGACACAGAAGACGTCCTGGTTAGCCACTGCGCCTAGTCCCATCTCCAGCTGTCTTGACTCTGTCTAGCCACTGGATCCAGATGGGAATTGGGAAGAGAGAGTGAGGCTGACGTTCCGCAACTCTCCCTCACTTAAATCCAAATCACGCGCTAGTCTCAACACCATCATAATGGTGTCGAGGTCCTCATCGACGTCAACGATGGATGAATACATCTATAAATATGCTTTGCCTCAATTGACCAACGTCATGCTGATATATTGAAGGCGGGTAGCGGGGGGAAGAAAATTATCATAAACTTTAGCATCCTAGAAACAAGTTTCAAAGTATCAAAGTACACTTAATATCAGAATATGTCTCCTGAACACAACCTGAAATTCATCCTCTTCACAGACATCCACGAAACAAAGAAATCTCATAGAATGATGGAAACATTGATGCCCCCTCCCCCTCCCTTTACACAAGCAGCAAAAAAACAATACCCCCCCCGCCACCACCTGCACCAGCAAAAGTACCAACCCTTGCCCCCCCAATATGCAAGCAGTAGCAGAAGCACCAAAGAGTCCATCGATTCAGGGTCCATCAAACTACAGTCCACAAACCAGCATTTCGCTATGTCAGAGAGGTTGCTTTGCTTGTACAACAATGAGAGGGGAGACCAACAACTCACTGTTCCAATGTATAACCTTCTGCATCGCTTCTCCAAGCCCCTCCTGTCGAGGACCAACAAGCTTTCACTCTCCATCAAATGAGAGAGAGAGAGGGATGGATTGAGGACAGAGGCTTTCCCCCGACAGCAGCCAGTGATTAGCCAACGCACTGCCTCCTGTCTTGGTGTTCCAGTCTCAATGTTTAAGTTTCCCGCAACACTTTAGCCGGTGAAATCGGCAATGAACCGGGTCGGCCACAGGGCTGCTCACCGACTTCCAAACTCCCATTCCCGAGGGCGCACATCCTTCAGGCTGTTTCCAGAGATAGAGAAGCGCTAAGCTGCACAGCCCGTCTGAAAACCCACCGCTTGTGAAGAACTGTCGTTTAAACTGTAGATCACGGACTCTGGCAGAAACGCCTTGAAAAGAAAAGAAAGAGACTCGGTGGTGAGGAGGACAAATGCGATCTGGCATTCATTTCAAAAGCAAGGGTGTAATGTTGAGGCTTTATTACGCACTGGCAAAGCCTCACCTGGATTTTTGTGAGCGGTTTGGGATCTTTTACCTTAGAAAGGGTGAGCAGACATTGGAGACGGTTCAAAGGAGTTGCACAAAAATGATTCCATGATTAAACAGCTTGTCATATGAAGAGCATTTGATGGCCCTGTGTCTGTATTCACTAGAATTTAAAAGAATGAGGGGTGACATTATTGAAACCTATTAAATGCTGAAATGGTTTTGATAGAGTGTATATGGAAAGGATATTTTCTATTGTGGGCGAGTCTAGGACCCGAGCCACATCATCACAATAGAGGGACATCCATCTAGAATGAGATGAGGAGGAATTTCTTTAACCCCAGAGTGATGAATCTGTGGATTTCTTTGCCACAGTCATCTGCGGAAGCCAAGTCATTAGGTATAGTTAAGGCAGAGGTTGATAGATTCTTTCTTGGTCAGGGCATGAAGGGATACAGTGAGAAGGCAGGAGATTAGGGCTGAGAGGAAAAATGGATCAGCCATGATGAAATAGCGGAGCAGACACAGGGCCAAATGGTTTAATTCTGCTCCTATATCTTATGCCACAGAATTTTTGCATGTGCCATCTAGAGTTCACTACCCCTGGATAGGGAGATCTTGTGTTCATCTTTTAGCAAATGAGAGGTCCATTCATGAGTCTGATAACAGCAGGATAGAAGATGTCCTTGAAGACTGGTGGCTTTTCTCTCTTCTGCCCAACGAGACAAGGAGAAGAGAGTGACTTGGGTGGAATGAGCTCCTTGGTTATGTTGGCTGCTTTTTCAAAGCAGCAGAAAGTGTAGATACAGTGAATGGAGTGGAGACTGGTTTGTGTGATGCTGAACTATTGTCTAAAGAGAGTTTGGCCCCAAAATGTACAGGGATCCCAGGAAGTACAGTATTACAACAATATAAAAATGTAAGCTAATTTTCAAAATTGAGCACATACTCAAAAACGGTCAGATGTGAAATGATTAGAGAATCATCCAACTTGAAGAATGATAATTAGTCCCCATTGTCCAGAATTAGCCTAATCACAGCATATTCACCAGAATAACTGGGGCTTTTGGACCAAATACTGGGACGTTGCTAGGGAAAAGGGGAAAAAAAAACCTCAAGTTTGTTGCAACTTCTGCTCTTTTTCTCAAGTCTTGCCACTTTTCCTTATGCCATTTGACTTCTTCAGATAATAGTATTATTGGTCAGCAGCTCAGACTATGGGAAGGGTTTAACATGGTATTCAGTAACAGGCAGCTGGCACAATTAATCAGATTCCCCCTCAAAGAGGGCAGGAGTAACTTGCAAAGTACATAACTCTAACGTGTGGGATGCAAAAACTTGGCACCACCCTCTGCCACATAATTTCTTGTCTCCCTCTGATCAGGATGTGATGCCACTCAGCAAAAAAATTCTTCCACTAAAGCCACAGGAAACTTCTTAACATCCTAAGTTTCATTAAGACGAAACTTTTGTTATACAGTGTGTACTTTAAATTTGTAATTTGTTGCCAATCTATAGTAGACTGCACAGAACGTAACTCCATACAAATATTGACAAATCTGCCCTGGTTTAGATTCAGTACGGAAGTGTTGTAGATCTTGTTCTTACATCCTTTTGTAGCTAGTGGAATGTTATAACACAGAGCTTGTAAAGCTAATAAACATTAACTACTGATCAAGAGTCAACTGATACCATTATCGAAGGCCCATGTTTCTCATTCCAGGGTCTTTGTGCTCAATGAGAAGATTCCATGAGAGTTCTATGTGACTCAGTGTGATTCTCTGCCACATCTCTTAATGTCTGATAATGAATACATTGTGGATTGATAAAGTATATGAAATAATGTCAAGGTCAGAATCATTACAACTCTATCAAAGTACATCTGGATCATGTTGGAGTTAATTACACATTTTCTCTAGGGGTGGATAACTGTTTTGCATTAATATATTATACATTGCAGCTGGTCCCATGTTACCAGACTACAGCGCAGCAAGTGCAGATAACATGAGAGAGTCACGAGAGACTGTAGATGCTAGAAAACGAAGCAACAAACAATCTGCTGGGGAAACTCAGCAGGTCAGGCAGTATATGTGGGAAGAAAAGGATTATCAGTGTTTCAAGTTGACAGCTTATATCAGGACAGATAGCTTCTGCTGGTGAATTCAAAACTGTATGGTCATTTATCAGTTGAAAAATTGCCATCAGTTTCAGGCTTTGATGTTTAAGTTAGGCATCATTTACTCCTTTGAGGGGTGACAGCTTTGCTGTGCCTGAATCCAACACAGGAGGAAAAAAGGATCAATGGATCATTCCCAGAGACACATACTGAGACAAATATCAGCTGCTACTTTGGGCCTTTCAGTGAAATAACATGTCCACATGGGAATGCTGCTGACAGGCGCTCGTACTAAAGGATGAACTGCAGCAGCTTGGTGCAGATAATGCAAAAGCTTTGAAGGGATGGTCTGCATTCTATGTTCCTGCTGCCACAGGTCGATAAGGAGCAGGCTTCTGTATAGCAGCCTATAAAACAATTGATAGGTGTATTGCTTAAAGACATCATATAGTGACATGGTTCCTAAGGTTGTCATAGCCAGGGGTGGTAGTGGGGATAGGTTCTCACTACCTATAAAGTGCTCTAAATGGCATGCGACTAACAGCCTCTGACAATCAAGTCCAACTCTTGGCCTTCACGTGTGGCTTAGCTACTAGGAGCGGCGGAATTGTTTCTACTGACAAGAGAAGGGGCAAAGGTGGACCACTGGCACCTCAAAACCAGTTTCTTCTGGCAGGTGGGGCTCATCAGCCTTGTACGGCAGCCCACCAAGGAGAAGGAAAACTCTGATTTTAGTACTCCGCTGCCTTGCAGCCATACCCACCCGTGGGAAAGGCTTCTGGAGTAAACTCTGAGGAAGAAATCTGGAGCTGTGTTCCCTCAGGCAGTTTGATGTTGTTTACAACTTAACTCTGGTAACCTCTGCGACGACACTGATGCCAAGCTGTATCAGCGCTTGCCCTTCCCTTGGACCACATCAGTGACGTGGAGAGGGGGAAATTGCTGCATGGGTAACAGCCGGTTCTTCAAATCTACCCACCCAGGCTTGCACCCTGGAGAGGACACAGTCCACCAGAGGCACAACCCTATGATCCCCTGGGACCGACGTCTGCCTACTACTACTATAGGTGACATGTTCATTTTGTAAATGGAATATATTGATTTGAAGTAATTATGAATAACTTCAGGACACAATGAATACAAAGAAATGTCTTTTGATTGTATTGCATTTCCTATATATAAGTTTATGAATAAAGTATATCTTTGAAATAAAAAAGAAGATAGAATGGGAACTCAATATCGAACCCTCTCTCCTAATACTCATCCTCAGTGCAGTCTCTGCTACTAGAAGGACTTTTGGAATTTAATTTTTATTATTGAAATCTGGAATCCACATGCTACACAATTTTGCTGGAAGTGATTACTGGCAACTGGTATTTATATCATCTTTAAACAAGGGTATGACATACATGAACACTAATTGGAAGGAAAACAAGGGAGTCCGGAATGCAAGTCAAAATTCATTTTCATTTTAAGCGAGGTGTTTACTTATGACATGGTAGCGAAATGATGTTTGTCATTTACATACTTTTACATATAACCCCAAAATGCATTACATAAACAACAAAGAAATGTTAAGCAAAAAAATATTTATATTATTCACATATTACAGAAATATTAAATGCACAGCCCTCCTCCTCGGTTAGCTATGAACTCCAACTCAATATAGAATGCATCTCTAATTTATATATATATGTGCTGAGTATGGATTGGACATTCCCAAGTCCAAATGGGAAACACCGGAGAAGGTAGTAGAGAATGACAGAGCTAAGATCCTGTGGGACTTCCAAATACTGACTGATAAGCAGGTACTGGCCAACCAACCAGACATAGTAATACTGAACAAGGAACAGAAGGAAGCAATAATAATAGACGTGACAATCTCAAATGACAGTAACATCAGGAAGAAAGAATACGAGAAGTTGGAGGAATACCTGGGCTTAAAAGAGCAGATAGAAAAGATGTGGAAGGCTGAAGCTAGAGTAAATCCAGTGGTGACAGGAGCACTTGGAGCTGTGACACCTGGACTGGGAGAATGGCTCCAACAAATCCCGGGAACAACATCTGAGATCTCTGTCCAGAAGAGTACACCATGAGAAACAGCAAAGATATGCGATGAATCCTCAAGCTCCCGGGCTTCTGGTACAGTAGCTGAGATTTAGGAAAAATATACATGCACATCACACATAAAGGATACACACATATACTGTATATAAATTTACTATCAACAGCATAGAAAATTTTAAATTTTCCCATTCAGGCATAGCGATTTAATCACTGTGGAGGATTTCTTAATCTTGTGGGATAACGTCTTTCCTGAACAGGGAGGTCACTCTGCTTACCAGATAAGACTTGTGGCTATGAAACGATCTCAGGTTCTGGGTGCCCCTCTGTGGTGGTTGGAGGAGTTGACTCCGCAGTTCTGACAGCTTTGGAGTTAACTCTGTTCACCTTTCTTCTGGATGTGTTGGCATCCCGAACGGTGGAAGGCAAGCTTCACAAGATGATGTGAATCATAATGTGTGAGTACCATGTCTGATATCACTATGTAGTTACCTTTCATGAAATCCTCCTCACACTGTTTAGTCCATTGCCATTTCTTCCCGATCTGTAGGAATGATTTTAAGGGGCGGAGCAACAAGGCTGGCAGGAATCTCAAAAGGACTGCAACTGTGACACATCCTTTGACCTTGGAGCATAGATCACTGCTTTAATTTTCTCAGCACGCTTGTGTAATTCTTGTGCGTCAATGATGTGACCATAGGAAATGATATTTGGTTGAAAGGATTCACACTTCCTGTATCGTGCTTTGAGTCCAAAATCTCCTAATCTTTTTAACACTGTCTTGAGACTTTGGAGATGTTCCTTGTCATCCTCATCCTCAATGATGTTATCTAGGTAACAGTGAGTGTCTGGGAAGCTTTGCAGCACCTGATCTATAGCTTTTTGCCAGTGTGCAGGTGCAGATGCTACTCCAAAAAAATAAGCCTATTATAGTGATAAAGCCCTTTTGAGATAGCTTTTGAGGTAAAGTCGAACTGTAGCCTTCAGCAGATCGTGGGTCCAGTGCGTGAGTAAAGTGATACAGCTGACTACTCCAGAAATGAGCTCTAGCGTTTATCTGCATGTTTAGACTGGTTTAACTGTAATGGGCCCTTCTAATTTTCTCGCAAACACGAGGAAATCTGCAGATGCTGGAATTTCAAGCAACGCACATAATAGTTGCTTCTAATTTTCTGTTCTTTTTCTGTAACTGTTTGTTAAAGTTGAAAATTTGGTAAATATATTTCTTTTGTAATTTTATGCTGGTGTGCAATCTGTTAATTTTCTGGTGAATGTTAACTTTGCATTATCTTTACAACATCTGCTACAATCAATGTTCCTGCGCGGATCATCCCAACTTTCCTGTTCGGTTTTACCCCAAATCATACCGACCCCAGACGTATACTGCTTATGAAGGATGGCCTTCTCATTGCGGAGTCATGTGGCTGTTAGCGGAGTTAGCTAACAAGCCAAGTTTGTATATGAGCCAGCTGAGAGGTTGCACATATAACCCAGAATGCATTATGTAAACAACAGAGAATGTTTAATTAAACAATATATTTACAATATTACTCAAATTTTGCTGTAATATTAAATACACAACAAAAACAACCTCAGCCAATTTCACATTGAAAAGCAGCAAATATCTTGCTTTATCCATTTCATACTCTTATATAATTCTCGCTTGTTTAATGTATTACAGCCCTCCCAAACTCAGTCAATTACTAAAAATGCGGATTCATATTTAAAGGATTTCTTCTAGTCTGGTGGGAGCTTCTGGAATATTCTGCGGAATCAGTGAAGCTCCTGCAGCGAGGTTTCATCATCAGGGACTAAATTAAAATTTTTGTATAATTTGTCTGTGCATGTAATATGCTCACTGAAAGAATATGTACCAAAAGCAAGTTACTAACACACTTTTCAAAGAGATCTTAAGCATCTTTGGTCTCAGAGCTGCAAGGTAGACAGGAGACAGGAGCTCATTGGAAAAAAAAACATGAGGTCGCTTTTTTCCAGTGCAACCTCTGCACATATTTGATGCAGTTTTTTTTTTACCCAATACAACCTATTCAGTCTGTGTAACGTAATATAGTGCCAGCCATTTGAATTGAGTTCTGAAAACAAAACTATTAACAGGTCATCTTCACTTTTGCAGATTGTAAATGAGGCACACAACTCATCTATAACCATTTCTTTTCTATATTCTTTTGTATAATCCTCATTTGCTCAATGTAATACAGACCTCCCAAACTCAAAGAATCTCTCTTGAAGAATGCAGCTTCAGACAGAACTTCTTCCATTTTGGTTGGAGAGCTTGGAATATCCTTTGTGGTGTGTTCCTGTTGAGATGCTTTGTAATCAGGGACTACATTAAAGTGTTGTGTAAATTTTTCATGCATGCAACTTGTCCAAAAAATGACTATGTACTGAAATGGAGTTATGAATGCTTTCCGCAAAAAAAAAAAATTCTTAAACATTTTGGTTTTGGTGGTGCCATCTTCCATCAGTCAGGAGCTGAATAAAATGACATGAAATGTCTTTTATGCTATCATCTTTTATAACAACATCATGAATGGCTGTAATGCTTCACTCCCAAATAAGCTTTTATACATGATTTGAAAGGAAGAATAAAACGACACCTGTCGAAATCTCTGCTGCATCTGGTGACCCTGTAATGGCTGTCTCAGAGGCCAATGTCAGAACATCTTTCAAGTAGGTGAATCTTCACAAGGAATTAGGTGCTGATAATGTGCCTGGTAAGACACTAAAAATGTGTGTCAATCAACAGGTGGGGGTGTTCAAGGACATCTTCAAAGTTCAAAGTTTAAAGTAAGTGTATTATCAAAGTACATATACAACCATATACACCTTATGCAACCATTGTCACCATATATAACCCTGCAAAAGACTGCTGTTCATTGATTACAGTTCAGCATTCAACAACATTATACCCTCAATACTAATCAATAAGCTCCAAAACCTGGGCCTCTGTACCTCCCTCTGCAATTAGATCCTTAACTTCCTCATCAGGAGACCACAGTCTGTGCAGATCAGATATAACATCAAGACTAGTGCGTCTCAAAGTTGTGTGCTTGGCCCACTGCTCTACTCTCTCTACACTCATGACTGTGTGGCTAGTCACAGCTCAAATTTGCCAATGACGCAACTATTGTTGACAGAAATTCAGAAGATGATGAGGAGGCATACAGGAGAGAGATAGATCAGTTGGTTGAATTGTGTTCAATCAACAACTTTGCACTCAATATCAATAAGACCAAGGAATTGATTATGGACTTCAGGAATGGGAAGTAGAGGGAACACACACAAGTCCTCATCAAAAAATCACCAGTGGAAAGAGTGATCAGTTTCAAGTTCCCGGGTGTCAACATCTCTATGGATCTATCCTGGGCCAACATATTGATGTTCTTACAAGGAAGGTGCAAAGACAGTATGATAGTGGTTATATTTCAATAGGGGTTTGAGGAGACTTGGTATGTCACCAAAGTCTCTCACAGGTTTCTAAATATGAGAGTCGCACCCGTCAGTAAGGACCCCCATCACCCAAGACACATACCCTTTTTAAATTGCTACCATCAAGGAGGAGGTACAGGACCTTGAGAGCACACACTCAATGCTTTAGGAAGCTCTTTTTCCCAACTCTCATTATATTTCTGAATGGACAATGAACCCATGTATATTAGTACACCACCTCACTATTTTATCCTTATTTTTGCTCACTTTTCACATTACTAATTTAATCTAAGTTGTATACATGAAATGGTCTCACTGGGCTCGTATGCAAACTTGGCTCGATGGCTAACTTGGCTAAGAGCCACATGACTCTGTGGTGAGAAGGCCACCTTTCATAAACAATATACATCTAGGGTCAGTATGACTTGGGGTTCAACCAAACAGGAACATTGTGATGTTCCAATTTTAAAAACCTCGATCTGAGCTGCCCATACACAGTTATCAACTGGCAAGAAATAACAGATCATACACCACCTAACATTATAAAGCAAGTATCTTTACCAATTTCAGCTTTATCAATTAATAGGGGGAAGAAAAGGAAACAAAAGGGCCCATTACATTTTTACCAATCCAATGTGCACATGACCATTTGAGCTCATACTGGAGTATTCGGGGGTGTACCTCTTACTCACAGCTGGAACCATGGTCTCCGTGAAAACACCCATCACATTTTCAAACTCTCTTTGAAGACCTTCTCAGCAAAATGTCTCTCTCCCTCTCTCTCTGAAGTATTGCCCTTCCTCCTTAGCGCCATTTATCTGCACAAAGCACGTCTTGCAAAGGGGACTCTTCTTTCAACGGTATTCTGTGGCATCTTCCCTTCTGTACTGCGCTGCAGCTCCCACCCAAAGACCCCTAATCAGACTACTGTCCTTCAGAAAGCTCTTCCCCACAACTCTCTAGAACCTTCTCTCCCATCTCACAATCCTGATTGGCTGACTTACTATCCTAAGCTAGACAGCATGGGCCGAAGCCAAAAACACACTTCCCAGCATGGCAAATTGCTTTTACAGAAAACTGCTTATATAATCAACCTCACAGCATAGCAGTGAAAATCTTAACTAGGGAATTACATATATAATAATTTTTGATTACGTATTGCTGCAACAGAACAACGTATTTCATGACATATGCCAGTGATATTAAACCTGACTCTGATTCCGAATTTCCCCAATAAAATCTCTATTCATACATAAATTGAGGTGGCATTTTATGTCTGTGTGACATAATATAGTCCCAGTGATTTAAACTAAATTCTAAAAGCAAAACTATTGACAATGTAAGATCAACAGTTCACCTTTACTTCTACAGATGGTAAATGATGCGAACACAAGAGATTCTGCAGATGCTGAGCAGGACACACAAAATGCTGGAGGAACTCAGCAAGTCGGGCAGCATCTATGGAGGGGAATAAACAGTCAACGTTTCAAGCTGAGAACCTTCACCAGAACTCACTGATGTGCATATTGCTTTTCCATCTATAGCAATGAACTCCTTCAAAGTAGTTTTCAATTTGATCAAGTTGATATAATGATGGTGGATATAATACTGGATGAGAGTGCTGTGCAAACTGGAGTGGAAGAACAGAGATTTGCAACTGGAGTCTGCCCCATGCTGACTATTTACTCTCTTATCTATGCTTGTTGAGGTGCAGAAACTCTCCTTCCAAAGGGAAGGATTGAACAAAGCAGCCAGATGAGAGAGACATGGGCCTGTTTTGCATCCAGCCACCTGTATTCCCAATAACCCTTCCAATGATTATTCTGTAGGCTATCTAGTACTATAAAGACCAAACACTTTTTATGTTGTCTGTAGTCTTGTATGATTTTTTTCTTCAGAGAAAAGTTGAAAGCTACGGGAGCAAAAGTCAAAATGAAAATCAAACCTGGGGAATGATTGATTAGACATTCTGTTTGATTACGAGCCCTATTCGCTGCAGGAATACGGAACCCCATTATTGATCATGATGTCCAGTACAATGAAGGTATCAACTCAGATGTGGAAATTAATCTTCGCAAGTAGCACTGCCTCTGGTCAGACATCAGCAAACCAGAAATCCAGAATGAGCTTGTAGCTGCTTTACGCCCCACAGTATTTACATCCAATCCCTCATCTATCCCAATGAGTCCCATGAAGTTTGCTGGCACACTCACTAGTGCACATGCTATGTTGGAATGCTGTGCTAAGGTTGACTCTGTGTTCTCAAGTCACAGGACTATAAATCCCTTTCTTCCTGCTGAAAAAGAGTTCCACTGAGGGTGGCTGGTTAAGACAAAGGTCGGTTCCGAACAGCATCTAGGCAGGCCAGGAATGTTTCCTTTTTGTTGCAGACACACAAGAATATGTTTCAGTACAACTCTTCACACATTTTCAATGCCATAAGCAAACTAAAACTCCTGAAACAAATTAAAAGTAAAACACAATGACAGCTCAGTGCATCACAGGAACTAGCTCTCCTCTATGGACTCTGTCTATATTACTCCCTGCCTCAGTAAAGCAGCCAGTATAATCAAAGACCCCACTCAGTCCAGACTTTCTTACTTTTCCCCTCTCACATTGGGAAGAAGGGACTAAGGATTGAAAGCACATATCACCAGGCTTAAGAAAAGTATCTATCTCACTGTTGAAGATACCAACAGTATGCCAGAAATGATAGGTTTTTGAATTTTTCTTTTGATTAGAAATGATGCACAATGTTTTGCAGAATAGCTCAAAAAATCCTACTTCAATATATTTTAATTTAGAAAATGAGACAGTAAAATGTAAAAGTAGTTGTGGGGCTGATAATAATAACTGACCAGTAACAAAAAAAAAACTGAAAGGTGCCAAAACACGAAAGTGCTACATGAAAGACTTCTAGAAGGGCGGAATAAAAAGATTGGTTTGTCTCCAGGCCAATGAATGAATTCAATGCTTATTTGCAAAGTCAGTATTGGCAATCAACCAGAAGAAATGATTGAAGTTGGTGAGGAACAGATAATGCAAAGGAAGAACGAGGAGAATAGAATAATGTGTTTGGTGTCATTTTTAAAGGAAAGAAATAAATTTCAGTTGTGAGCTCAAAACAGAAGATAAATCAAGAAGAGAACATTGCTATTCAGTTCCATGATGTAACAGTTTGCCAAACTGATAAGAAATGGACCATCTTGCTTTGTAAAAGCGAGAATCATAAAGCAAAAACACAGGCTATTCTGAGTCAATGCTGGCTCTCTGGAGAGTAATCTAATTAGTCTTATTCCTTGGCTCAAACTGATTGATTTCTTTCCCTCAAGTGCCAATTGAATTCTTTTGAAGTTATTGACAAGTTCTGCTTTAATCACCATGATAGACACGATAAACCTCATAAAGAAGCTTTTTCTCAATATGAATGGTTCATGAAATGAAGAACACTGCCTTATTATTCCTTTTTTAAATATTTCTTTATGCAATTTATAATGATTTTATGTCTTTGCAAAGCAACAAATTTCTCATTATCTAAGTCAGCAATAATGAATTTGATTCGGATTCTGTGTTCCAAGTCTTTACCACTTGCTACATGAAACACTACTTCTTCACAATATCTCTGTCTCTTGCCTAAAATCAGAATAAGAATTCATCCAATTAAGTAATTGGCCTGGTGTTAACAGGCTGAATCTATTCTCCACCTCGATCATTAACCTTAATTGGGTGCATTTTCCAGTGAGCAGGACACATAAAATACTGGAAGAACTCAACAAGTCAGGAAGCATCTATAGAGAGGAATAAAGAATCGACATTTCAGGCTGTGACTCTTTTTCAGGATCCATATTCCTTTTCATAGATGCTGCTTGACCTGCTGAGTTCCTCCAGCATTTTGTATGGGTTACTTTAGATTTCCAGCATCTGCAGTATCTCTTCAGTTCCAATGAGAAGGGAGCTCTTGATCTTGTCTGTCACACTCTTTGGAGAACACATATTTATTTTTGTGAAGGGAGTCACTCCTCAGTAGAGTGGTGAAGCCATGAGCAGCATCTTTCTGACATTAAGTGCTTATTCTGATCCTCTATGACCACGACAGTTCACCTGTCATGAAAAAGTGATTGAAAACTCTGTGTCCAGAAGGACATGGGTGACTTTCTATACAAACCACTGAAAGCTGCTATGTAACTTTAGAAAGCAGTTAGAAAGGCAAGCAAAATACTGTTCATAACTTCAAGTGGATTTGAGTATGAGAGTAGAGATGTCTTATTCTAAGTATATTGGGGCCTGAGGAGACTGTGTAAGGAATATTGTGCATAGATCTGACCTCTATCAAAGTAAGTAGATACTTGTGATAGGTGGACTACATCAGAAGATCACCAGATTGATTCTTGAGATGGGGGATTTATCATATGAGGAAAGGTTATGCAGCTGGCTTATACATGCTCTTCGAAGGTTAGAAAAGTGAGTAGTAACCTTATTGAAGCATGCAGAGTTCTTATATGGTTTAACAAGATAGTTTAGGGGCACTGTTTGTCTTGGTTGTAATCTCTGATATAGAACCATGTCTGTGTTGGCACGTGGCCAAGTTGTTAAGTCATTTGTCTAGTGACCTGAAGGTCGCTAGTTCGAGCCTTAGCTGAGGTAGTGTGTTGTGTCCTTGAGCAAGGCACTTAACCACACATTACTCTGCGACAACACCAATGCCAAGCTGTATGGGTCCTAATGCTCTTCCCTTGGACAACATCAGTGGCATGGAGAGTGGAGACTTGCAGCATGGGCAACTGCTAGTCTTCCATACAACCTTGCCTAGGCCTGTGCCCTGGATCCCTTCCAAGGCACAAATCCATGGTCTCACGAAACTAATGGATGCCTATATATATAAGAACCATGTCAAAATTAGAGGTCGGACATTTATGATATAAATATTGAATCTCTGGAATTCTCTATGCAGGAAGCTTGTCAATGTTCTATTAATATCTAATATATATTTACATCTAAAAGAAATGAAGGGATATAGGTTTGATGCAGGGAATTGTAGCAGTGCTAAAAGCTTAAATATGATCTTATTAAAAGACAGAGCACAGATGGTTAATTTGTACATCCTCATTCCCATAGTGAAACTCAATGCAGAAAACTCCCCTCAGAGCAAAGTTAGTTTAAGTTCACTCAAGCAAGAACTGAGAAACTTGGACTATAAAACTGCCCCATGTTGCTCTATAAATATGTGATATAAGGATAAGTCATTCATCTTTTATTTCTCAATGCAAGATATTTAGAACAGCTAGCTGTGCCTCCAGTATTGGGCCGTAAGCCTAGGTCTGAGCAGTGAACACTCATGACTGAGCCTATGACAGCCTGGGTCTGCTGACCAGAAGTCATGAATGTGTATCCTAACCTCCATCAGACTAGTATTGGGCCAGTGTGCTGAGACAAGAGTGTAGTGATTCCACGGGGAAGACTGTGACAGTAGAGGTCCAGGCTGGTCCTCTGAATTGACCAAAATGTACCTACACCATGCATGGGCATCTTTAAGTGCAAGTAGTTATGGGAGTGACAGTCTGTGGTGAATCATAAGGTAACCCTTGTAACCTCTTTCTTATTGAATGATAGAGGGATGCAGCCATTTGTTCACTGGTTACCACACAAATTTACACTAATCCTACCTTAATCTTCCCACATTCCAATCAATTCTTGGTTTTAAAGAGATATTGGTCCCAAGTCACCCCAACCACAAACAGTTCCAGCTGCTACCATCCGGGAAACATTATTGCAGCATAAAAGCCAGGACCAACAGGCTCCAGAAGAGCTTCTTCCACCAAGCCATCAGACTGATTATTCATGCTGACACAATTGTAGTTCTATGTTATATTGACTGTCCAGTTGTACATGCAATTTGTTACAAATTACTATAAGTTGCACTTTCAGACGGAGATGTAACATTTTTACTCCTCATGTATGTGAAGAATGGAATAAAGTCAATTCAATACTATCTATGTACCTATCCAAACTTCGTTTAACTATTGAAATTGAGCTTGCATGCACCACTGGTGCTGGCAGCTCATTCCACACTCTTTCCACAAATTATGGACCTGTATTCCCAGATTCCTTTGTTCTACCACAATCCACAGTGCTTTACCGTTTACTGTGTGAGACCTACCCTAGTTGGTCCTACTGAAATGCAACAGTTCGTACGCGTCTGCATTAAATTCCACCTGCCACCTTTCAGCCCATTTTTCCAGCTGATGCAGATCCCTCTGCAAGCCATGATAGCCTTCCTCACTGTTCACTCCACCTCCAATCTTGGTATCATCTGCACATTTGCTGATCCAGTTAACCACATTATCACCCAGATCATTGATATAGATGGCAAACAACAACAGACCCAGCACCGATCCCTGCGGCACACAACAAGTCACAGGCTTCCAGAGAGGCAACCATCTACAACCACTCACTAGCTTCTCCCAAAAAACCAATGTCTAATGCAATTTACTATCTCATCATGAATGTCGAGCGACTGAAACTTCTTGACCAACCTTGAGGGGCCTTATCAAGTGCCTTGTCCATGTAGACAACATCCACTGCCTTGTCTTCATCCAATTTCCTGGTAACTTCCTCGAAAAACTCACAAAGCCATGCTGACTACCCTTAACCAGTCCATATCTATCCAAATAGTTTTATTTCCAGTCCTTTAGAACATCTTCCAATAACTTTTCCACAATTGATATTAGACTCACTGACCTATAATTTCTTGGATTATGTATAGAGCCTTTCTTAAATAGCGGAACAACATTGGTTATCATCCAATACTCTGGTACCTCTCTGGTCACTGAGGATGATTTAAATATCTCTGCTCGAGCCCCAGAAACTTCTGCACTTGCGTCCCGTAGGATCTGAGGGAACACCTTGTCAGACCCTGGGGATTTATCCACCTTGATTTGCCTCAAGAGCAGCAAACACTTCCTCCTCTGTAAACTGTACAGGGTCCATGAAGTTAACAGACATGAAAAAGACTGCAGATGCTAGAAATCCAAAGCAAAGCACATAAAATGCCAGAGGAACTCAGCAGACCAGGCAGCATATATGGAAAAGAGGAAACAGTTGACCTTTTGGGCCGAGACCCTTCACCAGGACTGACCATGAAGTTAATGCCCCTTTACCTCACTTCTATAGATTCTGTGCCCATTGTATCTATCTGCTGAGTAAATATAGATTCAAAACAATTATTTAAGATTACCACCATCTCTTTTGGCTGCACACATGGATTACTATTCTGATCTTCTGGAGGACTAATTTGTCCCCGGCAATCATTTTACTTTTAACAAATCTGTAGAATCCCTTAGGATTCTCCTTCACCTTGTCTACTAGAGCAACTTCATGCCTTCTTTTTATCCTCCTGATTTCTTAAGTTTTCTCTTGAATTTTCTATATTCCAAAAGCACCTCATTTGTTCCTACTTGCCTATATACCTGCTATGCACCTCTCTTTTTCTTTTAACCAGGGTCTCAAATTCTCTTTAAAACCAAGGTTCTCTACGTTTGTTATCTTTACCTTTTATTATGACAGGCACATACAAGCTTTGTATTCTCAAAATTTCGCTTTTGAAGGCCTCCCACTTACAAAATGCGCCTTTGCCAGAAAATAGCCTGTACTAATCCACAATTGCCAGATCATTTCTGATGCCATCAAAATTGACCTTGCTCCAATTTTGAATTTCAAGCTGAGGACCAGACCTATCTTTTTGCATATTTACTTTAAAACTAATGGCATTCTGCTCACTAGGTGCAAAGAGTTTCCCTAGGCAAAGTTCTGTCACCTACCCTGTCTTATTCCCTAATAGCAGATTCAATATCGCACACTCTCTCATTGGGACTTCTACGTGCTGATGAAGGAAATTTTCCTAAACATATTTGACAAACTCTATCCCACCTAGTCCTTTGACAGTATGGGAATTCCCCTCAATATGTGTAAAGTTAAAAACACCTAACAGCCTTATGTTTCTTGCAACAGACTGCGATTTCTCTACAAATATATTCCTCGACATCCCTCGGCCTGTTGGTGGTCTGTAATAAAGCCCCAGTAATGTGGTCACACTTTTTTTATTTCTCCTGACTAGTAACATTATCTCTTCCCCTTTAATCTCTCCCAATCTGTCATATCTAAAACAATGGAACTCCAGAATACTGAGCTGCCAGCCCTGCCCCTCCTGCAACCAACTCTCTCTAATGGTTACAATAACATAACTCCATGTGTCGATCCATGCGCTGAGCTCATCTGCCTTTCCTGCAATACTTCTTGCATTGAAATATATGCAGCTCAGGACACTAGCTACACCATGCTCAACCTTTGGTTTCCTCACTTTGTCCGAGGTCTTACCAACATCTGTCTCTATAATCTCTCCACAAACTGCTCTGGCACTCTGGTTCCCATACCCCGGGAACTCTGGTTTAAGCCTCACTGTGCAGCATTAACAAACCTTCCCACTCGGATACTAGACCTCTTCCAGTTCAGGTGCAAATTGTTTCTTCTTTACAGGTCCCATCTTCCCTGAAAGAGAGCCCAATGATCCAAAAATCTTATGCCCTCCTTCCTACACCAACTCATTAGCTAAGTGTTAAACTGCATAATCTTTCTGTTTCTGGCCTCCCTAGCACCTGGTATGGGTAGCAATCCTGAAATCACAGCCCTGGAGGTCCTGCACTTTACCTTAGTTCCTAACTCCCTGGACTCGCTTTGCAGAACCTCATCAGTTGTCCTTGGTGCCTATGTGGACCCCAGCCTCTGGCTGTTCACCCTCCCACTGAAGAATACTGAAGACTCAGTCCAGGATGCCCTGCACCCTGGCGCCCAGGAGGTAATATACTATCCGGGATTCTCATTCTTGCATGCTCATTCTGTTCCCCTAACTAACAAATCCCCTATCACCACAGCTCACCATTTCACCCCCCTCCCTTCTGAGTCACAAAATCATACTCAGTGCCAGAGACCCAACCACTGTGACTTTCTACTGCTAGGTCACCCCCTCAGGAGTATCCTAAGTGATACACCTGTTGTTGAGGGTAATGGCCACAGGGGTACTCTACACTGGCTCTCTAACAACTTTCCCCTTCCTAGTTTCCTGTGTCCTGCATCTTGGGTGTAACCGCCTCACTATGTGTCCTATCTATCACGTCCTCAGCCCCCTGAATGATTCAGAGTTCATCCATTTCCAGCTCTAACTCTTTAACGTGGATTGTTTGAAGCTGCAACTGGATGCACTTCTTGCAGGTGTATTTGTTAGGGACACTGGAGGTCTCACTACCTTCCCACAAGAGGAGCTTTCCACGTGTGGTGTTATTCTCTCTTTCAAAGTACGCATAACAGATGTTGAACTCATTGGGAAGGATCACTGACATTCATCCTGTTAGGTTTCACCTTATAGGATGTAACGGTATGCAAACCCTGCCACAGCTGTCGTGAAGCTGATTGTGTCTCTAACTTCACATGGATTTGCCTTTTCACTCTCGTAAAGGTTTGCCTATGTCACATCTGGACTTCTTGAAGGATTCTGGGTCACCAGTCTTGAATGCCACAGATCTAACCCTCAGCAGACCGAGGATCTCCTCATTCATCAGGGCTTCTCGTTTGGGAAAACTTGATATGTTCTTAAAGATCGTGCTGAAGCTGGTGATAGCTGTGGCATATTCGTTCAGATCTAAAGATGAATCCCTGAATATGGACCTAACTTCTGAATTTCTTGATCATATCTTTGTGGTCCTCACCACTCATGTTGTGGTCTTCATTTGCTGCTCATAAGCCAGGATTGGAAATACAGCTAGGTAAACAGACATGATGAAGTGTGGGTGCAGGAAGGCATGGTAAGCATTTTTGATGGGTGTAACTGGCTCCTCTGGTTCTAAATAAGACATGCTTGCGTAGTTGGTCAGAGACTTCTTTAGTCTGGCCTGGTTTAAGCTTGCATGATGATTGGGAATCCATCAGGATGCGTTGTCTCATGACTGCTGATCATGGTGCTTTGCTCCTCCAGCGCCTCACTTACATTGGCCAGGGGTGGAATTTCCACCACACCAACATAATGGTGGAGAACTCCCTTGGCAGATAGAATGGATGACACTTGACCAACCAGATGTTCCATGCCGGGGAGCAGGACTGAGGCGGATCCATCACATCTGTGCACCACAGTGAGTTTATCATGAAGCAAAACCACCAACTTTACCAGATGCTGCTGTCCAATCTATGTGGTGAAAGGTGAAGACTGCAGGCAGGAAAATTATGTTGGGAGTGCTGGAGGTGAGAAATGTATCTGTGAAGCGAAGTATACAACATTGGTACTCCTCTTTGGTCATTCAATTTTTTCAAGTTACACTAAGCAGTATTGCATCCGTATTGTACCGTCTCAGTACGTTTATATTTGGGTGCTGTAGCACTTTTTTATTTGCAGTTATTTTGTAAGTAACACTATTCTTTGCATTTCTGGTCAGATGCTAAATGCATTTCATTGGCTTTGTATCTGTACTCGGCACAATGACAATAAAGTTGAATCTAATCTAATCTAATCTAATCTAAACATACAGCTCCCTATCAGGTTCATATCCCTAGAGTGAGTGTGTTTTTGTTTGTGGAATTTACAGTACAAGTGGGTTGCATTTACATGGCCTGTCTGTGTGTGCACACCTGATGTACTGCATCGACTGGAAAAATGTACTTACTGCTTCCTCTTTCACTCAGCAAATGGAAAACTGAATGCGCTTACTTTCACAAGTTTCTCAAACCTCTATTTTGATGAGACTGTCTCGGCTTAACAGCAGCATTGCTGCTGCTAAGTTAACAAACTTCACGACACTTGCCAGTGATAATAAACCTGATTCTGATTCTGATTCTTTGGGTGTCATTTTGAGGCAGTCAAGTTCCTGTAAACTTTTCAAACAGTTGACTTCTTCACTCTGGCACTGTTTAATTGTGTTCACGAACTATGCTCTAAAGGTAAGTATATACAATTTTTTTGTTTGCCTTTACTACACTGTGATTAATACCCCTGATATTAAATCTACATTCATCACTACAGCTATTGGCAAGCTTTTTGATCTTTTGTAGACCACCTTATCTCCTGGCAGTGCTGTGGTGAAACAGAATGTAATTACTTGTGGGAACAGAGGGAAGGATTCAATCTGTATACTCTGGCAAGTAGCCTCAGATGATCGTCAGTGGAATTAGAGATCTGGCTGTGTGAATTGTTTAAGTCCTTTTCAGCCAACTCCTAAAGAAGAGAAATTCTTACTATTCCAGCAGGTTCTTTGGCAGAACATAACATAATTTTTGCTTCCAGTGGGCTACAATACACATCAAACAATGACAATATGATTGCTGCTACTGATGAGAAAATACTGGGAGAACTTTGCAGAGGATGCAAAGCCTGAAAGAAAGTTGCAATACTAAAGGAAAAGACAGGGTACATTCTGGTCTTATCAATAAGGTCAGTGAGATTAAAACTTAACATTTAGTGCAGGTAGCTGGGGCACTGATGAAATTGTCAAAAAGTGAGAGTCCATGGAAAAGATGGGTAAGTAAATTGTTTATAAAGAGACACATCTCAGACAGTTCACAATGCAGGTGACTTAATGTAAGATGCGGCAGTCAGTGTAGGACTTAGCATTCCAGTGCGTGGCACAGTGTGCCCATGCTCATGCATTCATGGCCATGGAGACTGCAAACCAATAATGGAAGATTGTTGTTTTATTTGGTTATTCATTCGCAGGATGTGGGCATGACAAAAATGTACTTCCTTTCTCTAATTACCTGTAGATCAGGCATTTACATACATCAGTTGAGCTGTAGGACTGGTCACATATCTACCTGACTAGATCTGAGAGGGAGATTTCATAAAACCTGTTACGAGATGCTCCCAACCATGCCAGCTTCTGGGATTTTGACACTCTATCTCTCCAGAGTACGGATAGCCGGTGCGGCCCCTCTAAGGGCTCAGGATGATCCCACTAGTCGGCAATCATGTTTTGGACACCAAGAATTGAGTAATTAAAGAGCACTTGATCTGAGGTTCGGTGTTCAGTCCTGAGGCCTGCTAGTGATGTTGTCTAGCTTTGATTTTGCACTCAGTTCTCGATCCATTTTGATACTGCATCTCAATCCTTACTTCAGATGTTCCAGCATTGGGTCCAAATCATCCTCGTCAAGGTTGCAATGCCATAAAACAGAAGAAGGCCATTCAGCCAATCATGTTGTTGCTGTTAAAATGAGCTATCAAGTTTGATCCTTCCTTACTTCCAGTAGTGTTCTCTCTTCATATACAGTCCTAGCATCATCACATTATTGTATATCGGGTACATCCTTCCTGATGGAATTCATCAACTGATTTATATTTCTCTGTTTTTTTAATCATTAGTTTAATTAAATTGTTAATTAATGCATAATTGATGTAACACACATAAAAGTTGCTGGTGAACGCAGCAGGCCAGGCAGCATCTATAGGAAGAGGTGCAGTCGACGTTTCGGGCCAAGACCCTGGCCGAAACGTTGACTGTACCTCTTCCTATAGATGCTGCCTGGCCTGCTGCGTTCACCAGCAACTTTTATGTGTGTTGCTTGAAATTGCAGCATCTGCAGATTTCCTCGTGTTTGCATAATTGATGTAATCTGTTTTGATTGCAGATCATCATTGTCCAAAACATGCTATTTTGTGACAACTCCTGGAGATACTTTTCTGTTGATTCATCATTAGCTAGAGACTCGGGATTCTCTCAATATTCGTACTTGGAATTAGGGTGTGCATTTCATTAGATATCTTTCACTTCCATCATTATTGGTGGTGTCTAGGGAGGGTAGCACCTCTGGGAAGGGTTTTGTCATGTCTGTTCTGGGCAGCGCACTCACCTTTGGTCCTCACCGGACACTCAACTCTCACCTGTAGCTCCAAGTTGCTGTTTTCATGCAACAGTGGCCACACCCCAGACAGGCGGGCTAGGCTGGGTGAGAGCAGCTGGTGGCCTCATACCCCAGTGAGATTAGGACATGGCTGTCCCAACCTATGAAGCTAGCTCTGGCAGACTGGGCAGGTGAGATCTACAGTGAGATCCAATGGCTAGGAAGGTGGCACTGCAATGCTCCATAGATGCCTGAAAGGCCTGATTCTATGCTGAATATTTCTGAGTCTATGACATAGCACAGAGCAATTAGAAGGACTTTGATTCATTAAAAGGAAAGTACGCTGGCTTCTTCACATTCATAAAAGGTTAAGGAAGTTTAGCATATCACCGGACACTTGAACAAACTTGTAGAGATGTACTGTTGAACATATCCTGACTGGCTGCATCACGGTCTGATATGGCAATTTGAATGCACAGGAGGCTGCAGAGAATTGTGGACTCTGATAATCACAGGCATATTGCACCCTACCTCTGGAAGTGTATACAAGAAGCATTGTATCAAGAAGGCCACATCCTTCATCAAAGATACAACCATCCAACCAATACCATGTTGTAGCTACTGTCAGGTAAGAGGTACAGAAGCCTGAAGTCTACATCACCATGTTCAAGAACAGTTATTTTCCTTCTACTATTTGGTTCTTAAACCAATCTGAACAACTCCAATCACTACCTCAGTATTGCAATACTATGACAACTTTGATCACTTTGCTCTATGATGGCCTTCAATTTTTATTGTTCTCATCATGTTCTTTCTTGCATCATTTCTTGTATAATTTAAGGTTAGTTTGTTTTTCCTTGTGAACGTTGTAACTAATGCCATGTTCCGGTGATGCTGTTGTATTTTCATTGACCTTTGCATACACGTAATTGTACATATGATAACAAACACCACTTTTAACCATTTAACTCTGACTCGGTACCTAATGGCTTTCCTGTTCTGATTATGGACAGAATGTGTTACAATACATCAAGCTTAGAGCTTAGAGACCAAACACATACTTCTGATGCCAAGGACTATTCGCTGGTGAAAAGCTCTAGCTCTTGCATTGTGTCACCATCAATACCGTTGCCAGAAACTCCTCCTCACCACCTACACAACTTTCATGATGCTTTTGAACAGAGAACAGTACAAAGCAAGAACAGCTTCCTTGGCCCATGATGTCTGTGGTGAGAACATTGTTGAACCAAGAAAATTCTCCCCATATCCCTCCCTTCCCTGCACTTCCTTCTGAAATATCTAACAGCCTCTTAAATGCCACTGCTGTATCTGCTTCCAGTGGTGGCCCTGGCAGCCCATTCGAGGCACGTACAATTCTATGTGTAAAGAACCTGCCCTACATTTAAACATTTTCCTTTATACTTCCATCCTCCTCATTTTACACACTACTTCTGCAGAAATATCATTACGTTAGCAGTGAAACCTTTCCCAGGGTGTTACATAAGCAACAACTCAGTTTTGAATGGCGAGTTATAAGGATGTAATGCTGCAGCTTTATAAAGCATTGGTCAGACTGTACTTAGAGTATTATGAGCAGTTTTTGGCCCCTTAGCTAAGAAATTGGAAAGAATCTAGAGGAGGTACATGAGAATGATCAGTGGAATTAAAGGGTTAAAGTATGAGGAGTGTTTGATAGCTTTGGGCCCATAAGACCTGGAGTTTAGAAGAATGAGGGGGATCTCATTGAAATCTATCAAATACAAAATGGTCTAGATAGAGTGGGGGTGGATTGGATGTCTCCTATAGTGAGCATCAAAATACAAGGACAGCCTATAGCCATATGGTGATGAACCTGAGGAATTTATTGCCACAAATCGTTGGGGAAGTCAAGTTATTAGGTATATTTAAAGTGGAGGTTTATAGGCTGCTGATGAGTAAGGAGGTCCATGATGAGGGAGAGAAGGCAGAAGAATGTGGCTGAGAGGTTTAATAAATGCATCACGGTGGAATAGCAGAGACTCGATGGTCCATATGGCCTAACTCTTCTCCTATGTCTTATGGTCTTATAGAAGTCTTGAAAAACAAAACCGCAACAAATGCTGAAAATCTGAAATAAATCTATAAAATACTGGGAACATCTGGCTGGTCAGGTAGAATTTGTGTAAAGAGGAATAATTAACTTTTCAGATCCAGAATCTCCAAGGACCTGAAACATTAAGTGTTCCTCACTGAACAGATGCTGCCTGTTGGTTTTTTGCATCATTTTCTGTTCATAGAATCCTTGATATGTGACAGATTGCTAGCTTTGAATCAACTTACTTTACTTACATATTATGATACAGAAAAAGGCCAGTCTCCCATCAGAGTCCCTGCCAGCACCTAGCAGAGAAATGCCATCAGTCCCACTTCCAACTCATTTTCCTGCAAGTCACTTTCCTTCATGCCCTTCAGTTACTCCCTGACTTAATCACTTTGCAACTTGCAGCAGAAAGTTAGCCTACAAATGTGGGATGTAGGACGAAACCAAAGCAGACTGCAGCCTGCACACAGACAGCAAAGTAGTCAAAATAGGTCACAACCCCAGTTTGGTAAGGCAACAGTGCCTACATTTGGACAATCCAGAAGAGTTCCAGAGGATTTTGTTAACCAGTTTTATACAGAACTAAAAGAATCTCCAATGATTGAAGATTGAGGGTGCCAAATGTTTAACAGAAATTCTTCCTCACTTTAATTTCAACCAGGAGTTTAGCTTTTCATGAATAATACACAGAGTACAAGAAAGGTAAGCCTTCAGCATTCATACACAGGTTGAACCTGGAATACAAATGTTCATGCTGCTGAATTTAACTACTTCACCTCTGTTTCAAATGTTTAAATCTCTACTTGTACAATACATTCATTCTGATTTTTACTTTAGCAAGCGAACAGGCTTGATTGACAGGAAGACTGCTTCAAGTCAAGTGGAGTTTATTGTCGTATGTACACGTACAGTGAGGCACAGTACAGTGAAAAGCTTGCTTCCAGTGGCAGTACAAGCACATAGGTTATAATGCTAAAAGTAAATCGTGGGCCCTATGCATCACAAAGAAATGTCTCGTGCTAAGTCCAGCTCCCTGAACATCCTTGAATTAACTTTGTAATTATTCTCTGGCTCTTGATCTTTGCATTTTGACAGGTGCATGAAAGCTGGCCGCAATGCACGTTCCATTCCAATTTTTCATTTTCTCACATTACCTCAGAGGGGCTCAGGGAAGTTATGACTGAAGCTTTGGTTTCATGCTGCCCCATGAGAACAGTTGCTTTCAATTAAAAACAATACAATTTTTGGATCTTCGGATGAGATGCAATGATATTTGACTGATGACCTACAATGGTGATGTCCAGTCTGTGGAAGAGCAATCAGTAGACGATCTGAAAGGTTTGTTGTGAACGCTGAGCTGTGTTAATCCATATCACAGGAAATGTTGCTGACACAATTAAGAGGATAGAATGGAAAATTGAGAGTTAATGAAGTATCTCACACAAACTGCTCAGGGATCTCAGCAGGCCAGGCAACATCTGTGCAAAAGAGCGCAGTCGACGTTTTGGGCCGAAATTCTTCAGCAGGACTGGAGAAAAAGTGATGAGGAGTCAGAGATAGGTGGTGAGGGGGAGGAGAGGAGGAAACACAAAGTGATAGGAGAAACTGGGAGGGGGGAGAGTTGAATAAAGTGCTAGGAAGTTGATTGGTGAAAGAGATACAGGGGGAATGTAATATGAGAGGACAGAAGGCCATAGAGGAAAGAAAAAGGGGGAGGGACCACCAGGGGGTGGCAATGGGCAGGCAAAGAGATAAGGTGAGAGAGGGAAAATGGGGTGGGGAATGGAGAAGAGGGGGCATTATTAGAAGTTCGAGAAATCACTGAGGTGTGGGTGCAGAGGGACAAAGGTGAGGCCCTTACTGAAGATAGAACATTCTGCCTCAGAGAGGAGATGGTGAAGACCTGGCATGGATGAGAGCTGGGATAGAGGGGTGTAGTGTCAGGGGAGAGGGGAGTGTTGGGGTGTTCAGGGAAGGTGGGGTGAGAGTAAAATAGAGTCTCCGAGGGCCGAAGAACTGGCGTTGGGAACTGAGAAACACCGATTGTGGAGTGGTGGTGGAGGAACTGGAGACGAGGTTTCCAGCAGCAGCAGGAAGACCCGGCCTGGAGGTGCTATCAGTCAAGTCCGAGGTCGGCAACAGTGGGGCCGCGGTCTGGAGACGTCCGTGCCTGCTGGCGTTGGAGACGGCAAGTTCTGTAGTCTGTAGAAGGGCGATTTTCCGATCCTTGCTGGACGTGAGAAAGTCGAAGAACTGGCAATTGAAAGCATGGATCCGGCAGAGGATAAAGTAGCATGCAGGTCCATTGCAGGCGGCGGAGAGCAAATTCCGGAGTTGTGCAAGTGACTGGGATGGAGACAACAGGTATCTCCTCATGGCAGAAAACGTGGCGCGTAGATTGCTGTGGGAGAAGCAGTCGATTGAATGTGAGTATCTGGGGTCCACAGAGGGTCCAAATCACGGACATCCCACCCTGCAAAAACTAATTTCACGGAGGTAGCACCACCTCCTCTGCCCCCCGCAGCCCCATACCCCATATTCCCCCACTGGTCGACCTCCAAG
Source organism: Mobula hypostoma (assembly GCF_963921235.1). Taxonomy (NCBI): domain Eukaryota; kingdom Metazoa; phylum Chordata; class Chondrichthyes; order Myliobatiformes; family Myliobatidae; genus Mobula; species Mobula hypostoma. The sequence goes on along the minus strand of NC_086111.1, from coordinate 26,210,980 downwards.
GGTGTATGTATACAGGACATTTGATTGTGAAAGAACACAACAATTTATTTGATCACATATTGAAACTATTTACACACACACACACACACACACACATATATATATATATTCCTTGTTGAGTATTTTGTTGGCAGTCTCAATGCTAATAGCTAAATGCTAATGCTTTTCTATTTCTTTTTGAAACTTTCCTTGTGGCTTGCTTGGCAGATTTGAGCATTTTGCCAGAAGTCTCCACCTCATAGCAGTCTGTGTCAATGAATTTGTTAATTTTGCAAGACATCAGATTCACAATATTCGTAATTATTTTATATTATCATGGAATCATTTTTTTATTTTATTCCAACTTTAAGCAAGTCTACAGGGAGTTTGGCCTCATCACGTAAGACATCAATAGAATAGCTCCTTAGCAGCTAGCCAGCTGGTTTAAATGTCCTGACGAAGGGTCTCGGCCTGAAACGTCGACTGCGCCTCTTCCTATAGATGCTGCTTGGCCTGCTGCGTTCACCAGCAACTTTGATGTATGTTGGTTTAAATAACGTTAGCTATGCTAATGAACGAATGACACCTGTTAAACCCATCTCAACATGTCTTTTACAATCTTAACCCACCACGGGCAATAGAAAAGTCACTGTTGCAAACAGTGCAGCGAACAACACTGTCATTATTTTTTACCCCTATTAGGCAGGGGTACACTTTAGTGTAGTCTGGGGTGAAGTACGTTTTATATTTTCATTTTTGGAACACTCTGCTGTGGCGCTGCAGGACACCAAACTGAACTGATGGACAATGAAAGAGAGAGAGAGGTCGACTGTAAAGCCCACCCACAGAGAAAACTGATAGGTCTACTTAGCCAGAAAGGGAGACCAATCACGATTTTCTTTTTTCTTCTCTCTCTTTCTCTGTCTCTCTCTCTCTCTCTCTCTCATTCTCTCTAAAAAATCGATTTCCAGGATATTGTATATAATTTGCGGGCATCAGAGAGCCACTATCAATGTGCAGGGGACTCGCGGAACTTCCGGGAGAGGTGGGATGTCTGAAATCAAGCTTGAAAACGGATTTGGAAGTCCTGTGGTACAAGTTGGTAGCGAAGACATGCTCCCAGGAAGGGTACAAGGCTGTGGTAGTGGGACTGAGTGAACACATGGTTGAAGAGTCGGAAGACAGCAGAGATGACAGAGGGGAAGCAGGGAGAGAAGGTTTCACTGAACTCCCGTCAAAGGGAATATTAATGAAGTACGTTGCTTTAAGAAAGGCACAATTCAGGCGAGGTTATATTTAAGAAAATCAAAATTTATTTTCCTAAAAGACCAAACTGAAGAAATGATAGTTAATGATAAATAGCCATAAAAGGCATGTAAATTAAAACCAAATTTCAATATCAGTATGCAATTATTGAATATCTTGTATTATTTCCTTGTACAGTATAATGTTCTGGAGATATTATCAACAGTCCATGCAATGTCATGTAACCATGTCAGGTATTTGTTTTTGTTAAATAAAAATATTAACTAACTCATTTACAATATTTACTTAACTTTAAATTCAATATTTACATCTATACTGGGTTCCGGCAAACTTGCGACAGAGGAGCGGAAAGGAGTGTGGACCTTCCCCTTTCTAGATCTCCCTCCCCTTTCTAGATCTTTCTGTCTCTGACTCTGGAGACAACTTATCCACTGATGTCTACTATAAGCCTACTGACTCTCACAGCTATCTGGACTATTCCTCTTCTCACCCTGTCTCTTGCAAAAACGCCATCCTCTTCTCGCAATTCCTCCGTCTCCGCCGCATCTGCTCTCAGGATGAGGCTTTTCATTCTAGGATGAGGCAGATGTCTTCCTTTTTTAAAGAAAGGGGCTTCCCTTCCTCCACTATCAACTCTGCTCTTAAACGCATCTCCCCCATTTCACGTACATCTGCTCTCACTCCATCCTCCCGCCACTCCACTAGGAATAGGGTTCCCCTGGTCCTCACCTACCACCCCACCAGCCTCCAGGTCCAACATATTATTCTCCGTAACTTCCGCCACCTCCAACGGGATCCCACCACTAAGCACATCTTTCCCTCCGCCCCCCCCCCTGCATTCCGCAGGGATCGCTCCCTACACGACTCCCTTGTCCATTCGTCCCCCCCATTCCTCACCACTGATCTCCCTCCTGGCACTTATCCGTGTAAGCGGAACAAGTGCTACACATGCCCTTACACTTCCTCCCTTACCACTATTCAGAGCCCCAAACAGTCCTTCCAGGTGAGGCAACACTTCACCTGTGAGTCGACTGGGGTGATATACTGCGTCCGGTGCTCCCGCTGTGGCCTTTTATATATTGGCGAGACCCCTCGCAGACTGGAAGACCGCTTTGCTGAACACCTACGCTCTGTCCGCCACACATTTTAATTCCACATCCCATTCCCATTCTGACATGTCTATCCACGGCCTCCTCTACTGTAAAGATGAAGCCACACTCAGGTTGGAGGAACAACACCTTATATTCCGTCTGGGTAGCCTCCAACCTGATGGCATGAACATCGACTTCTCTAACTTCCACTAATGCCCCCCCCCCGTACCCCATCTGTTACTTATTTTTATACACACATTCTTTCTCTCACTCTCCTTTTTCTCCCTCTGTCCCTCTGAATATACCCCTTGCCCATCCTCTGAGTCCCCCCCCCCTTGTCTTTCTCCCCGGACCTCCTGTCCCATGATCCTCTCGTATCCCTTTTGCCTATCACCTGTCCAGCTCTTGGCTCCATCCCTCCCCCTCTTGTCTTGTCCTATCATTTTGGATCTCTCCCTCCCCCTCCAACTTTCAAATCCCTTACTCACTCTTCCTTCAGTTATTCCTGACGAAGGGTCTCGGCCTGAAACATCGACTGCACCTCTTCCTAGAGATGCTGCCTGGCCTGCTGCGTTCACCAGCAACTTTGATGTGTGTTGCTTGGAGGAGTGAGCAAGCTTCCCAAACGGCAGACAGAAGAGTGCTTTGTAAGCATTGTGGAAGGGAGAGTAGCAGTGGTCATGTATGCTATCTTTCTGTGTGTTGACAAAACTTCGGAGAGACTTTAGACAGCAGCGGTCTGTTAAAGTCTCTAGTGATGATGAAGGCAGCCTCTGGGTGTACAGTCTCCAGGTTACCGATGGTCTACAGAGCCAGGTCAGTATCAGCTGGTGGCGGAATACACAGCTGAGATAATAACAGCCGTGAACTCCCTAGGCAGCCAGAAATGACTACACAACAGCACAAGGTACTCCAGATCCAGGGAACAAAAGGATTTGAGGGCACATTCTGGGGGTCGGACCAAGCATTATTGACCATGAAGCATACCTCTCCTCCTTTACTCCTCCCAGAGAGGTTTCTGGACTTGCCCGCCCAGAACAGGGAGAACCCAGAGGGCTCGATAGCGGGCTGGGTTGTGCAGGGGTAAGGAGGGCTAGGTCCCAGTGCAGGTCGATGAGAGTAGGCAGTTTAAATGGGTCAGCATGGATTAGATAGGCCAAAGGTCCTGCTTCTGTGCTGTCCACTTCTATGACTCTATGACTTGTGTGGATCTCCGTGGCACCCAATAACGCTGTGACCTCCATCTCAGAAGCCAATGTCCAAACATCCTTCAAGAGGGCTAACTCTCATAGGGTGTCATGCTCTAACGGTGTACCGGGCTGGGAACTGAAAATCTGTGCTGACCGACTAGCTGGAATATTCAAGGACTTCTTTATTCTCTCACTATTGCAGTCAGAGGTTCCCATCTGCTTCAAACGGGTACCAATCATACCTGCGTCCTAGAAGAGCAACATGAGCTGCCTCAATGACTGTACTCTGGAAACACTCACATCTACTGTGATGAAGTTCTTCAGGAGTTCGGTCATGCTGAAGCCCTTCCAAGCAAGGACCTGGACCTGCAGCAATTGTCACAACAGGACTACAGCAGACACAGTCTTATTGGCTCTCCTCTCTTCTCCTCCACAAGATATACGTTAAGCTACCAGGTGTGGTCTCTCCTTTGCTTTTATGCCCTCAAAGGACTATTGAGTAGTTTCCTGTTACAATAACACCTCACATATAAAATAATAAACCAATTTACCAACTTACTACAGATGTATAGTGGAGAGCCACAGCCAGTAGTAGAGCCTTCAGTGTAACCTATCACAGAGGCAGCAGAGGGTTGAATTCTCAGCAATCTCCATCACACGCATCTTCAAGAGATGCTGCCTTATAAAGGCAGCGTCCATCACTAAAAGGACATGTCATCTTCTTGTTTCTACCATCAGAGAAGAGGTGCAAGAGCCTAAAGACACACACTTAATAACCCATAAACTTTGGAATACTACCCTGTTATTCCTATTTTTGCACTATTTATTTACTTCTGAAGTTTATAGAATTTTATGTGTTTGCACTGTATGTCACCAAAAAGCAACAAGTTTCACGTTATATGCCAACGATATTAAATCTGGTTCTGATTTTGAGTGTGAATCTATCTTACTGAGATATAAAATACTGAAAGCCTCAGAGTGAAAATGAAGGTGTTCACTAAGTCATCGCACTGTTGAACAAAATACAACGGACTATACTCCACTCAATTACAAGGACTGTTGGGAGGCCAGCGGAGCAGGCAAGGGTAATGTTGCAGCAGAAAATTACGGGTGGGGGGGGTCTGGGGGCGAGTAGGGGAGTTTTCACTTTCCGCCTCACCGATACCATTGGGAAGGATGAGACTGACAATGAAGCTGATTGTCTTTTTCTGAGTAGCTGGCTGGAACAGTTAATAGATGTTGTTTGATTAGGAGAGCTGTAGTTATGTGGAATGACTGATTAGATTAACTTCCAATTGTCCCTCCTCACAATGTGCCTGTTGAGATGACTCATAATGTCTACTTGCAAATATCACATGAGTTTGCTGACGCTGTTAATGCTTCTTGCTGTTGGGAATGTCAATATATAACCCCTATTGACATCAATGAATCTGGGTTGAGAGGGAAAACCGCTTCAAGTTCCTCGGCATCTACATTACAGAAGGCCTCAGGTGGTCTGTACACACCAGCTGAGTGGTGAAAAAGGCACAACAGAGCCTCTTTCAACTCAGATGGTTGAGGAAGTTTGGTATGGGCCCCCAGATCCTAAGAACTTTCTACAGGGGCACAATTGGGAGCATCCTGACTGGCTGCATCACTGCCTGGTATGGGATCTGTACCTCCCTTAATCGCAGGACTCTGCAGAGAGTGTGGACAGCCCAGCGCATCTGTAGTTGTGAACTTCCTGTGATTCAGGACATTTACAAGGACAGGTGGGTAAAAAGGGCCCGCAGGATCAATGGGGATCCAAGTCATCCCAACCACAATTTATTCCAGCTGCTACCATCCGGGAAATGCTATTGCAGCATAAAAGCCAGGACCAAAAGGCTCCGGGACAGTTCATTCCACCAGGCCATCAGATTGATGAACTCATTGACTGCTCTATTTATTATAAATTATTATAAATTACTATGATTGCTCATGGCACATTTAGATGGAGCCGTAACATAAAGACTTTTACTCCTCATGTATGGGAAGGATGTAAGAAATAAAGTCAGCTCAATTCATTTCAGTTCAATACTGCACACTACAAAATATTCACCAATGTGAAGCATTCCTGCACATCCAGAACAAACAGGCACCCTCTTTCTTAAATATTCCATCAATGGCAATGTTGACATTATGCCCACAATTCATTATCCTCAAGGGAGACATAAATATACAATGCTCAAACCCCTCACAGACCATCATAAGCTGGATCATTTATGTATATATAATCAGGTAGATTTAGGGATGTCACATCTGAAACTATTCATGTCTTCTCCTGTGATAATTCTATATGTGCGTCTAATACTTATGACAAAGCTGCTAAATCTTTTCATGTGTTTGCTATAAAAGCTACTTTTTGCTCGAGTTCAGAAGCTACCATTACAGTAGGCATAGTTCATGCATTTACACTCTACATTGTCCTAAATGGGGTAATGACTCTGAAATTTTCATTGACAATATCCATCAGGAAAATATTAAAATTCAACAAAGCTCCTGTCAAGTAATCAAAAATGGTCTAAGTTCATGGAACAATATACAGGTCTACCTTATGTGCAGAAATGAAGCCTATACCTCTGTTCCATGTAATTGTTTAGGATCTTGTTATTTTAGGGAATGTTTTCCTTATTATGCGACATATAGAATCCTTACCTTTACTTTCCCAAGTCTAAAAGTAATCAAGACTTTTCAGGAGGAGATAATATTGTATCAATTTTATTCCCATTTACTGGTGTTGCAAGGAGTGTAAGAGAGATTAAAAATGTTTCTGCAAACTTAGCAAGAGTAAGGTATTGTACGGCTGATACCTTGGGAAGATCAACAGCAGAAATGGTTGCCAAGCATTAGATGGTTCTTCAAAATTGTATGGCATTACGTCTTTGCTTAAGGATGCAACATGAACAATTATAAGCAAGGAGTCTTGTATTTACATACCTGATGAGTCTGAAAACATAACTAATTTGGCTGATCATATCTGTAAAGAAGCAACTAAAATACATCAATAATGGATGGGATTTCCTTGACTGCATTAATTTAAGTCTCAGAAGCTAAGGTTACTCAACATTACGAGTCATATTATTCATACCAATATTTACATTTCCTACTTGTTTAAAAGCAATCATTAATAGAATAGTTCAAGCTCGCTTAAGTGTGCCTACTTACCAGCCTAACCATGGCATAATCCTATGAATATTTTGAAGTATACCCTTTGATTCTCCATAAATTAAGTCATTTTTGATTATTTTATACTTAATCTAAATAAATCCCACAAATTTTTCTGACTCTGAATTTTCAGATGGACTGATTTAGAATCAAAGGGTGGATTTGTTGGATATGACTGTTTAATTCATAGATTAGACTACTTAATTGTTATTTTCTTTGCAGTTCAACAGTTATTTGTTACTTGTATTTTATATAATTACTTATATACAAATAATAATGCTTCCTAGTGGCCACAGCAGTATATGCATTTGTTCAGTGTGTTCCCCTACTGGTTATACAAAGTATGATTCTGAAAGCTTCTCATGCAATTGCATTATTTTAATAAGGGATATCTCATTGATTAAACCTTATCTACACATTTGAATGGAATTTTCCTCATCTATTGGTGCAAAAGATCTGCACCACAAGGTCAGTGCCATCTTAGATCATATCTTTTGCCTCTCCCTTAACTTGGTAGGCTTCTATCATTGTCTCAATTTCTCACTGTCTCACTGTTTCAATTTCTCTTTGCTCTGTTAGGCTTATTAAAATAATCGTGAAGCACCAGGTTTTGTGCCTCTTTCCTGACTTCTTAAAGATCTTGGATTATAACATCAAAATACAACAAGTCATTGGTGACATACCAAGTCTCCTCAAACCCCGAATGAAATATAGCCATTGCCATGCCTTCTTTGTAATTGCATCAATATGTTGGCCACAGGATAGATCACCTGAGATGTTGACGCTCAGGAACTTGAATCTGCTCATCCTTTCCACTGCTGATCCCACGATGAGGATTGGTGGGTGTACCCTCAACTTTCCCTTCCTGAAGTTCACAGTCAATTCCTTGGTCTTATTTTTACTTTACTTTATTGTCACCAAACAATTGATACTAAAATGTACAATCATCACAGCGATATTTGATTCTGCGTTTCGCGCTCCCTGGAGTACAAATCGATAGCAAATATAGTAAAAATTTGAAATATAAATCATAAATAGAAAATAGAAAAGGGAAAGTAAGGTAGTGCAAAAAAAAAAACGAGAGGCAGGTCTGGATATTTGGAGGGTACGGCCCAGATCCTGGTCAGAATCCGTTCAGCAGTCTTATCACATACGGAAAGAGCTGTTTCCATATCTGGCCGTATGAGTCTTCAAGCTTCTGAGCCTTCTTCTCGAGGGAAGAGGGACAAAAATTGTGTTGGCTGGGTGGGTCGTGTCCCTGATTATCCTGGCAGCACTGCTCCGACAGCATGCGGTGTAAAGTGAGTCCAAAAACGGGAAATTGGTTTGTGTGATGTGCTGGGCTGTGTTCACGATCTTCTGCAGCTTCTTCTGGTCTTGGACAGGACAACTTCCACACCAGGTTGTGATGCACCCTAGAAAAATGCTTTCTACAGTGCATCTATAAAAATTAGTGAGGGTTTAGGGGACAGGCCAAATTTCTTTAACTTTCTCAGGAAGTAAAGGTGCTGGTGGGCCTTCTTGGCAGTGAACTCTGCTTGGTTGGACCAAGTCAGGTCATTTGTGATATTGACCCCGAGGAACTTAAAGCTTTTGACCAGTTCCATTTGCGCACCACCGATGTAAATGGGGTTGTGCGGTCCGCTACTCCTTCTGAAGTCAACAACCAATTCCTTCATCTTGCTGATGTTGAGGGATAGGTTATGTCTTCGCACCATGCCACCAGGTTCTTAATTTCCTCTCTGTACTCAAACTCATCATTATCCGAGATACGGTGTCATCAGCAAACTTATATATTGCTGTTGTATGCAAGCACGCTAAAAGGTTACCTTCCGCCCTTCTGTGGGATAAATTTCTTCAAATCTTTCATGAAACATTCTAGAATCTTCTCAATAACCTGACTCTGTCCTCTCCTCAAAGTAACACTGCTGAAGATATTCAGCATTTCTCTTGTTTACATATTTTGGATATGGAGATACTTTAATCCATAAGGTCCCTCAGACGTCATGAATAGGCATAAAACCTTTTGTTATGGCTACTTTATTAGATATTCATAAAAGAAATATCACTAACCAACTCAGTCCTCTGTAGGGGGAGAGGGCAAAGTGAGAGAACAAAAAAAGAAAAAGGAATGAGCATTCTTGTCTTATACTGCAGACTAACTCAGACTAGACAGATAAGAGACATTTCATTGAGGGGTTAATGTATGAGAGAGTCAGGTTCAATGGTGTCACATAAGCAGTAGAGAAACTACTAGACAAAATGCAGTGATTATATAAGCATACAGTAGAAGCAGGCAAAAGTTAAACTACAAAAAAAACAATTTAGATTCTAATCAAACAATACAATTACATTCCAGTATTACAGGTTCAGATCCTCCATATGAAGCTGTGACCAAATATTCAGACAGAACAAAAAATAAAATGTTATGCTTTCCTTAGCTATTTTATAAAATGTTGTGAATACCAAGTATTATTTTTTGATTTCTTTAAAAGGATTTTTATGACATATGTCTTTTTTTTTGAAAATGACAGCTGCAAATGCTTTTGCAGCTTAAGTTTGTTCCTCCAAATAAATAAGCCTTGGTATTTCACAGGAAGATTAATAATAAGCTGTGCTGAAGGTAATAAAATAATCAAAGCCTTGGGATTTGTCAAACAAGGCAATTGAAAGAAGATTCAACAATGATAAGCCAAGTTTATGTACAAATATACTGCCTAAAAGTAAACATTAATTTAAAAAACTGACTTCTTAAAAGGTTAATCTTACTCAGATAAGCAGCAAATTAAAAATAAGCTCATAGCGATTTGTGCTCTTCACAAAGAGACACCAGTCTTCCAGAATCCGACAAGTAATTTTTTATACTTTCTTTCTCATATTATTTTTATTAAATTTATTTACAAACACCATCTTACTGAATTCAGTAATAATACACAGGGAAAATGTTGACACATTTCACCTATCAGAATATTGTACTGCAGATCTGGAAGTGCGTGACTGAACATTTTCAGTATTATCTTTCAAGTTGAAATTCCATTATTTGTTCTTCATCAACGTGCTTTAATGGGTAAGATCTTGCTACAGAAAATCATTGTTCACAATTTTCCGGAAGATAAGAACCAGATCATCTGTGACCAGGAATGGCAATTTTCTTTTTAATTGTATATTCTTATGTTTTATTCCATTCATCATTTCAATTCAATACCAGAATAACAATGGAGGACTGGTTTCATTTCATTTATCATAGACTGACCTTCCAAAAGGGCTTCACCAATGGAATGAAGTTGGCATTACTTATTAGTCATCTCAGAGATTAAAAATTAAGGAAATAACAAATTACCATGTATTTCATAGTATATGATATAGAGTAAAACTATTACGATCATGAATTTAAAGGTGCTTTGTAACGAACATTGTAATGCATGCTTTTTATGCGGATGTGAACATATTTGCAAAATGTTATGCAGAGGAGCTCTGACATAATTTGCAGCTGCCCAATATTAGCCATACACTCAATGGCCACTTTATTAGGCACTTCTTGTACCACTGAGTGTATGTTCACGGTCTTCAGCTACTGTAGCCCATCCACATCAAGATTCAAAGTATTTTGCTTTCACAGTTGCTCGTCTGCACACCACTGTTGTTGCACTCGGTTATTGGAGTTAATGTTGCCTTCCTGTCAGTCTGGCCATTCTCCTCTGACCATCCTCAAACATGAGAAAATCTGCAGATGCTGGAAATTCCAAAGCAACACACACACATAAAATGCTGGAGGATTCAAGTACTTCAGGTTCCCTGGCCCAGATCGTCTCATTTTCACCATGGATGTCCAGTGCCCATACACCTCCATTCCCCATCAGGAGGGCCTTAAAGCTCTCCACTTCTTTCTTGACAACAGACCCAGCCATTCCCCCTCCATCATCCTCTCCTCTGCCTGGCAGAACTGGTCCCCATACTGAATAATTTCTCCTTTGGCTTCTCCCACTTCCTTCAAACCAAAGGTGTAGCCATGGGCATTCACATGGGTCCCAGCTCTGCTTGCATTTTTGTCAGCTACGTGGAACTGCCCATGTTCCAAGCCTCCATAGGTTCACTCCCCAGCTCTTCCTCTGCTACATCAATGACTGCTGAGCTCCTTGAGTTCATCAACTTCACCTCCAATTTCCACCCTGCCCTCAAATTTACCTGGTCAATTTCTGACACCTTCCTCCCCTTTCTTGATTACTCTGTATCTCTGGAGACAGCCTATCCATCGATAACTTTTATAAACCCACTGATTCTCACAGCAACCTGGATTATATCTCTTCCTACCTTGTCACTTGTAAAAATGAGATCACCTTCCCTTAGTTCCTCCATCTCCACCGCATCTGCTCTCAGGATGAAGATTTTCATTTCAGAACTAATGAGGCGTCCTCCTGCTTCAAAATAGGGGGCTTTTCTTCCTCCACCATCAACGCTATCCTCACGCGCATCTTTTCCATTTCATGCATGTCAGCCCTCACCACATCCTTCTATCGCAGTACCAAGGATAGGGTTAATCTTGTCCTCACCGACCACTACCTACCATCGCATTAGCCTCCACATCCAGCACCTAGTTCTTCGTAACCTCTGTCATCTCCAATGGGATCACACCACCAAGCACACCTTTCCATTCCCCCCACTTTACACATTCCACAGGGATCACTCCCTACTCAATTCCCTTGTCCATTCATCCCTCCTCATTGATCTCCCTCCTGGTACTTATCCTTGCAAGTGCCACACCTGCTCCTACACCTCCTCACTCTCTACCATTCAGGGCCCCAAACAGTCCTTCCAGGTGAGGCGACACTTCACCTGTGAGTCTGTTATGGTCACCTGCGGCATCTAATACTCCTGGTGTGGCCTCCTGCATATTGGTGAGACCCAATGTAGTTTGCGAGACCACTTCGCCAAGCATCTGCACTCCACCTGCCAGAAAAAGCGGGAACGCCCGGTGGCCACCCATTTCAATTCTATTTCCTATTCCCATTCCGACATGTCAGTCCAAGGCCTCCTCTGCTGCTACGATTAAACCACACTCAGGTTGGAGGAGCAAAACCTTATATTCTGCCTGGGCAGCCTCCAACATGGTGGCATGAACATTGATTTCTCCAACTTCTGGTAACTACCCTTCACCATTGCCCTTTCCTGTTAACTTCTCTCACCTTTTTCCTTACCTGATCATCACCCACTTCTAGTGCTCCTCCTCCTCCCCTTTAATTCCATGGTCTTCTATCAAATTCCCCCTCCTCCAGCCCTTTAACTCTTTCACCAATCAACTTTCCAGCTCTTTATTTCCCCCTCCTCCCCCTCCCCCTGTTTCACCTACCACCTACTACCTTGTACTTCTTCCTCCACTTCCCCCAACTTCTCATCTCACTCAGACTTCTCATCTTTTCTTCCAGTCCTGATGAAGGGTCGCGGCCTGAAATGTCATCTGTTTATGTCTTTCCGTAGATGCTGCCTGGCCTGCTGAGTTCCTCCTGCATTTTGAGTGTCTTTAATTAACAAGGTATTTTTGCCCCCAGAACTACTGCTTTCTGGATTTTTGTTTTGTTTCTCACACCATTCTCAGAAAATTTAGAGACTGATGTGCATGAAAATTCCAAGAGATCAGCAGTTTCTGAGATACTGAAACCCCCGTCTGAAACCCACAATCACTTAAATCACAGTTCATCATGATTCTGATATTTGGTCTGAAAAACAACAGACCTCTTGACCATGTATGCATGCTTTTATACATAGACTTGCTGCCAGATGATTGGTCGATTAGATATTTGCATTTACAACTAGGTGTACAGAAGCACCTCATAAAGTAGCCACTGAGCGTTGGTGTTCAACAAGTTGTTGTGAAATTATAAGATTGTTTAAAGGCCTTCCTGATATGCACTCATGGGACAAGTTTGTGTGCACTTTAACAACAGAGATGACTTATAAGAATATCAAAGAATTTGGCTGATACATAACAGTAAGTGTTGTCATATGGTGAAAACTAAGCCAACTCGGAAAGACAGCTGCAAATGTAACAGAGATCAACCATTGTAAATTTGAGCCCAAAATACAAGAACAAAGAATGATCACAAAGCTATGTGTGAAAGGCAATCATGGATATCAAGCCAGAGTGACTTTAGGCAAATAGGTTCTTACTGTAAGTGAAGCACTGATAACAGAAAGAGATAAAAAAAGATTCTTGGTTAACATTTACAGCTAATGATGAACCTGAAAAATTGAGATCAGTGGAATATATGCCATAATTGAATTTGCAATGATTTTAAGCTTTAGAGGTAGGCCTTAAATCCCTGTTGGCCTCTCTTAGGCCCATTCTTATGAGTGCTTTCTCAAGAACAGAATATCCTTTTGTCCCAATATGATTTCAATGTTGAATATTGAGAATTCAATGGAATACATCAGCATTTGCATTATAGAAACACAGGCAATGGATTTTCCTGGAGCATGAGTGGAGATACTGTGATTGATGTACAAGTATTAAAACAAATGTGTGAGTATATTTTCTATGGCTGCACTTCAGATACACATTTAGATGAGAATATAAAACTTCTCCATCAAAAAATGTTATGAGCTGTCACAAAGAAATACAAGGCAGAATGATGGAAGAACTGTACTTGGAGCATTTGGGCATTTTAACATGAAAATATCTGCATTCATTACTCATCCAGAACAGACATGGAGCTGCAAGAGTTAAACAGTATGTGTCCACTCCATTAAGACTAGATCAGAATTACTGAGAGCACCTCCCAAATGTGAAAGTGACCCAAGAGATCTTGCCAGGACTTCTAATAGACCACCGGGAGTAGGTAATGGGCAACACGGCACGACAGCATAGCAGTTAGCATAATACTGTTACAGCACCAGCTGTACAGTCCAAGTTCAGTTCTATCGCTGTCTGTAAGAGTTTGTAAGTCCTCTCTGTGAGTGTATGGTTTCCTCTGGGTGCTCCAGTTTCCTCCCAGATTCCAAAGATGTATGGTTAGGATTAGTGAATTGTGGATATGCTATGAAGTTGACACTTCAGTCTACCCTGCACAATCTTCACTGATTTGAATTGACACAATTGATGCATTTTGCTCTGTTTCAAAATACATGTGACAAATAAAGCTAATCCTTAAAATTTTGATCTATTTAATCTAACTTTTCGGTGTTAGTAGTCAGCCATTTAAGAAGGATTGAGCAAAACAAGTTAGTTCATGCAGTGCTGAAGAACTCAAATCTATTTTTCTCACACTTGGTCTTTCTAAGAATACTTCATCAAATATTGTCAATCATTCCAATCCAAGTCATTTTGAAATACAATAGGATCCAACATCACATCACATCTCCTCATCATTCAACTTGAAATGGAGAAGCTGTGATCAATATGTACAATGAATGTAGCTCTACTGAAGTCAATGAAGACAGATTATGTACTAATATGAAGCATTGTTTCATAGATTCTTTTCTGAGCTGTACCTAAATGCTTATTTCCCCTATATTTCTATTCCTAATGAAATTCTGATTTATAGGCAAGTTAGGATGTGTCTAGGTCTGATTCAGCTGAATCTGGAAAGGAAAGTGAAGATGTCCAGCTGAAACAAAGCAAAGATCCATAAACAAGCTGGAAAGAAGAGCGGTTCAGTTTATATGAAACAGATCATGTGCTGAGATCTCCAGGTAGGTTGGAGATGTGAAATTAGGATATCAGAGAGATTGTGGAGATGTACTTCTAATAATTAACTTTTAGGGTTTGTATAAACTGGGAAACACAAACAATCCTGAAGGAGCCTGAAAGAGAAACCTTTTTTTTCTTTCAAATGGTGGTGAGTTAATAGAATTATCTTTCTTAAAGTACAATAGAAGCAGAGGACTTCAATATTTCTAAGGCAGAGAAAAAATAGTCTTTGATAAGCAATGTGGTAAAAAGTTATTGTGAGTGAACAGAAATGTGCAATTGCAGTCAGGGCAGTTATAATCTTATGTTGCAGAGCGAGCTTGACAAGCTGAATATTCTACTCCTGGTCTTAATTGATATACAGGTTCATATGTTCAAATCTTCACAAAACTCACTTGAACTCAACGCAAGATACCCCAAGTAAATGTAGAGGAAGATCTTTCAGTGAGTTCCACGGTGGATCAACACAAAGCATAAGACCATAAGATATAGGAGCAGAAGTAGACCATTCAGCCCATCGAGTCTGCTCCGCCATTCAATCATGGGCTGATCCACTTCATCCAGTTGTCCCCACTCCCCTGCTTTCACCCTATACCCTTTGATGCCCTGGCTAATCAAGAACCTATCTAACTCTGCCTTAAATACACCCAATAACTTGGCCTCCACAGCCACTGTGGCAACAAATTCCACAGACTTACCACCCTCTAATTAAAGTAATTCCTCCGCATCTCAGTTCTAAAAGGACATCCTTCAATCCTGAAGCCATGCCCTCTTGTCCTAGAATCTCCGACCATGGGAAATAACTTTGCCATATCTAATCTGTTCAGGCCTTCTGACATTTGAAATGTTTCCATGAGATCCCCTTCATTCTCCTGAACTCCAGGGAATACAGCCCAAGAGCTGCCAGACGTTCCTCATACGGTAACCCTTTCATTCCTGGAATCATTCTCGTGAATCTTCTCTGAACCCTCTCCAATGTCAGTATATCCTTTCCAAAATAAGGAGCCCAAAATTGCACACAATAAAAGACTGAAAAGAATCATGGTGAAACAATCATACTAAATTCAGAGATCATAAACACAAGAAATTCTGAAGACGCTGGAAATCCAGAGCAACACACACAAAAATGCTGGAGGAACTCAGCAGGTCAGGCAGCTCCTATGGAAATGAATAAGTAATCAATGTTTCAGGCCAAGACACACCTTTGGGACCAAGAAAGAATGGGGAAGTTGCCAAAATAAAAAGGCGAGGGATGGGGGAAGAAGGACGAGCTAGAAGGTGATAGATGAAGCCAGGTGGATGAGAAAGGTAAAGGGATGGAGAAGAAGGAATCTGATGGGAGAGGAGAGTGGAGCACAGACATAAGGGAAGGAGGAGGGGCGGGGGGGGTTGATAGGCAATTGAGGAGAAGAGGTAAGAGGCCAGACTGGGATACAGAAGAAGAGGAAAGGGGGAGGGAATAATTCCAGAAAGAGATATCAATGTTCATGCCATCAGGTTGGAAGTGTTGCTTATCCACCCTGAGTGTGGCCTCATCAAGGTAAAAGAGGAAACCATGGTCTGACATGTCAGAACAGGAATGGAAGTAGGCATTAAGAGTTTGGCCACCAGGAATTTCCGCTTGCGGCAATTGGAACAGAAGAGTTCAACAGCGAGGTCCTACAATTTATGTCGGGTCGCACCAATGTAGAGGAGGTTGCATTGGGACCACCAGACTCGATAGACAACCCCAGGGTATTAACTGGTGAAGTGTTGCCTCACTTGGAAGGACTGTTTGGGGTCCTGAATGGAGGAAAGGGAGGAGATGAATGTGCAGGTGTAGCATTTCTGTGGCTTGCAGGGATAAATGTCAAGAGAGATAGATGCTGCTTTAAAAACATCTGTTGAATCTCCAGGATCAATAAAAGCAACACTGGAGAGCTGACGAAGATTGAAGGGAAGTCAAAGACATGTTAATCGTAAGGTTGTGAAAGGTGTTAAACTGGTTTCACATTTTTTCAAATGTAGAAGAATTGTAGTGTAATTATTTTGAATGAGCTCTTTGATCATTTCGTCACATTGTGTGAATGCACACTGAAACCAGAGACAAGGTGTCAAGTATCCCAACAGGCTTTGGAAAGACATTCTGCTGGCTGAAAAGAATGCTGGGAAAAACAGAACAAAGAAACACAATGTGGGAAGGTCATACAATTGACATTTGTTCAATATCAACTGAGAATGTAGCTGACAACAGGAATTCTGCAGATGCTGGAAATTCAAGCAACACACATAAAAGTTGCTGGTGAACGCAGCAGGCCAAGCAGCATCTATAGGAAGAGGTGCAGTCGACGTTTCAGGCCAAGACCCTTTGTCAGGACTAACTGAAGGAAGAGTGAGTAAGGGATGTAGCTGAAACAGTTTTACAGCCCCGTGAACAAACTCATTCTAAACCATCCCACAGCGAATCATATGCTTTGCAGGATAAATAAATCAGATGTTTTGGGAACAGAAAATTTGTGGAAGCAATAGTTCGATGAATTGCAAAATACATGAACAGACGTGCTTATAATAAGGAAGCAAAGGTAGAGCTAATTATGGAATGGAGTCAGCAGGAATTTGGAGGGGCTAAAAGGAACATGTATTCAGATGAATATGGATACAGAACCAACTAATCTTTAGGATCAATTGGATGATGAGCAATTAAAAGTTAAGATTAAAAAGGTAAAGATTAGCTTTCTTTGTCACATGTATATTGAAACATTCTATAAAATGCATTGTTTGCATGAAATCAAAACAGTGAGGATTATGCAGGGCAGCCTGCAAGTGTCGACACACTTCTGGTGTCAAAATAGCATGCCCATAACTCACTAACCATAACCTGTACATCCTTGGAATGTGGCAGAAAACCACGTGGTCATGGGGAGAATGTACAACTTTTACAGACAGCAGTGGGAATTCAACCCCTATTGGTGATAAAAGTATTGTGAAGAACAACAGGACTGGATTGGGATAGACCAAAAAAAGATTGTAATACATCATGTAAACGAAGGGTCATCAAGGACATCAGTAGCACCAACCTGGGGACAACCATCACAAGAAGGAGGGCCTTGAGTTTGGAACTCAGAGAAGGTGATAACCCTGTTAGAGTGAGCCTGGTTAGAGTTTCTCTCATACAGCACATGTAACAGCCAAGTCCAAGTCAAGAAGTCTTCCTAGTCATGAAGTGATGAGTTGGAACAGTAAATCAAATGTGAATTTGTTAGAAGTCAGTGGGGCACATGCATGCTTATGTTAACATGAGTGCTTAAAAAAATTAGCTATACTAAACATTGGGTTTAGGGTCTTTTTGTTTGACATACCAGTTGATAACCTGTCAGCCAATAGTGAATTCTGAGAAGAACCTAGAATAAACCATCACAACTTTCACTTCTCTTTGTGGTTCCAACATATGTACTCCCACAATCTGCATATTATTTTACTGGGAAGATTCAAGGGTACATACTTTGTAATTTTAAAATCCTTCAAATGGCTAAAGTCTTTCAAGGAGATTACCTAGATGAAGTAATTCACATACCATTCATTCGATATGAATAATCTTTTTCTAGTCAAGTACAGAACCTTCTTGCTTGCACAAAATGTATCAGAAAACCAATGCCAACTTAAATAATGTAAGACATTCATGATAAAGCCACAATTATTTAAGCAGACTTATCACTGTCTAGGAAGACATTTGTTTACAAAAGAGAAGCAAGAACCACTGAGTAAAATTTTTTGATGCTTATTAGGTATATTCACCATGGGTGAGCTAAACTAAGCACTAAAAAGTGCTTCTGATGAATTAATGTAAATTACATTCTCTCATTATTAGCTAGCTTGAAAGCAAAGCTGTACAGGATCAGAATCCTGCTACAGATGGGAACAAGTTTATTGATCCAATCCCTGTAAGATACTAAGGATCAGAAAAATACTAAGCAAAGGCAAACAAATCCCTGTGGATACCCTGGATCAGCGAGGGCTTTCGAGAATTGGGTTTTACTAGGTTAATGTCCCAAGTTAAAAGTGAAAATCACTGCGAGTTACACCCTTATCGGCAGTGCATTACAAATTAGTACATTAATTGCAAGTAATGGTCCAGCACAGTTAGTGGTCCAACCACACTACTGTATCACTTTGGAAGTAGACTTGATTATGTAGTTTCTACTACAAATCAGGTTTAGTGCTACTGCCTGGAAATTAATTTCTTGATAGTATTTTCTGGCATTATATTAACTAATAGCACTTACTCAATCTAAAGCATGGTCTCTAATTAGTGATTAGAGCCCTTAGTCCACTGGGGAAGTCGAAGCCTAAAGTCTGGGAATCTGCAAGTTTGTTGGAGGCTAGAGATGGCCTAACTTGAGTTTGGAGGATTGTACATCTGCTGGAGTGGAAGCTGTTGCTGTTGCTGTGTTCTGTATTGTTCTACCAAGCATTGTGAGCATGCTGTGTTGGTGCTGGAATATGTGGTCACACTTGCAGGTTGCACTCCATCACAGCCTGAAGTTGTGATGTTTGTTAACACAAGCAACACATTTCACTGTTTGTTTCAAAGCACATGTGATAAATAAATCTGAATCTGAATTTGCCTGCATGCCTGTAGAGGAGATTTACAAGGATGTTTCCTTGATTGGGGAGCATGCCTTATATCAGAATAGGTTGAGTGAACTCGGCCTTTTCTCCTTGGAGTGACGGAGGATGAGGGGTGACTTGATAGAGGTGTATAAGATGATGAGAGGCATTGATCATGTGGATACTCAGAGGTTTCTTCCCAGGGTTGAGATGGCTAGCACAAGAGGGCACAGTTTTAAGGTACTTGGAAGTAGGTACAGAGGAGATGTCAGGGGTAAGTTTTTTTACGCAGAGAGTGGTGACTGCGTGGAATGGGCTGCCGGCGACAGTGGTGGAGGTGGCTATGATAGGGTCTTTTAAGAGACTCCTGGACAGGGACATGGAGCTCTGAAAAATAGAGGGCTATGTGTGACCCTAGGTAGTTTCTAAGGTAAGGACATGTTCGGCACAGTTTTGTGGGCCGAAGGGCCTGTATCGTGCTGTAGGTTTTCTCTGTTTCTATGTCATTCTCACTTTTGCAACAGCTGCTTTCATTGACTGTGGTGGTGACCCAGAAACAGCAGAACGTTAAATCTTCATTCCTCATTCCATTCAATGTTCAGATCCAACAAGCAGGAATGGCTACATCCATTTCTGTTTACTTTGCGCATGAGATCTACTAACATTTCCTTTTTGAGCACTCTTTCAGAATATTCCTTGGAGTTCACAGTAGGGCTGAGAGACACAAGCCTAACCATGGCATGGTGTCATGTGTGGTTTCACATTAACCTTGGAGAGCAAATTCCTTTTGGACCACGATGACAGGGGCTGGCTCTCCTCTATAGATATTTTCCAATTTAGTATCTTTTGGGGCCATATCTATTCTCCGCCTGCTCTACTCCTGAGGGTTGCTTGCACCATACATTGTTTTGAATCTTTACATTGCTCTTACTCCCATTGATGGCCCTACCAGTGTGTGATTTCCAGATGACACAACTCTTGGGGCCATTGGGATACAGATTTTAGATTAGATTAGATTATGAGGACCCTCAGTCCTCGTTTATTTTCATTTAGAAATGCATGCATTAAAAAATGATGCAATGTTCCTCTGGTATGATATCACAGAAATACAAGACAGACCAAAACTAAAACTGACAAAAACCACATAATTATAACATATAGTTACAACAGTGCAAAGCAATACCGTAATTTGGCAAGAGCAGACCATGGGCACGGTAAAAAAAAGTCTCAGAGTCCTGATAGCACCAACATCTCACGCAGACGGTAGAAGGAAGAAACTCTCCCTGCCATGAGCTTCCAGTGCCCCAAACTTGCTGATGCAGCATCCTGGAAGCACCCGACCACAGTCCGACTCTAAGTCCGTCCGAAAACTTTGAGCCTCCGACCAGCCCTCCGACACCAAGCGCTTCGACCCCTGCCCCAGCCACCAAACAACAGGCAAAGCCAAGGATTCGGGGCCTTCCCCTCTGGAGACTTCAGATCACACAGTAGCAGCGGCAGCGAAGCGGGCATTTCAGAAATTTCACCAGATCTTCCTCCTCGCTTCTCACGTCTGCTTCCATCAAGTCAGAATTGTGCATGGCCTCCTACTTGACAGATTACAGATATCATTCACCAGAGATGCTGCACGCGCTGCATCTTGCTGCCATCTTCTCCTCCTTCTGTGACAAGGTAGCTATCCTCAAAGGGCATCACATTGCCACAGCAGGAAAAGCTGCTGTCTCACAGCACCAGATCCTCTGGTTCTATCCTGACCACTGGTGCTGGCTGTGTGATGTTTGCATATTCTGCCTGTAACTGCATGGATCTCCCGAGTCCTCTAATTTCCTCCCACATCCCAAAAATGTGCAGGGTCCATGAATAAATGTGTCAATGATGGTCAGCATGGGCTTAGTGGACCAAAAAGCCTGTTTCCATGTTGTATCCCTCTATGACTCTATGAATAATGACCAGTAAGAGTCAATCTCTAGAGTGAAAGTCAGCCACAATCTGAAACATCAAACAAGCAATAACATTCATTAAGCCCATTAAGTTCTTGTCAGGGCGATGGAGCAGGACTCCAATTGCAGACTCAGCACTGTGCACACAGCGATATTATTTAAATACCAAATCCCGAGGTACAAACAAAGTTGGCATCATAGTTCAGGTGGAGATCAAAACACCCAGAGAAATCTAAAAACCAGAATCAGGAAACAGGCAGAGTCAGTATTCAGCCAGAGTACAGATAGAAATGCTAAAATGGCTCAGGAAAATTCACTGGTACAATCTGGCAACAAACAGGTGAAAACACAGGACTGAAATACACTGAGCAATAAACAGAGAGGGAGATGATAGCTGGAGCACAATGAGACACAGGTGGCAGCAATACAGGTAATAATGAGAAACAGATGAGAGACGGAGTACTCAGTAATACAGGGGCCGGGCTGGTTGGGTTGATCAGCGGCCATCGGAGATTGGATTTGGCTCGACTGGAAGCTGGCTGTGTTTTGCTTGATGCGTGAATGTGGTTTGGAACCTGTTGAGGGAAAGAGAGTGGGGAAGGAACGGAAATTGCTGGGAGGGGGTCATGTGGGTCCGGTAATGACGGACAAGATAAGAGGCGGGGTTGAGGGAAAGAAAGTGGAGAAGGAGAGGGATAGAGACTTGGGACCAGAGGTAGGCAGCTGGGGAGAGGTGGATTATTGTGAAGGGAGAAATAAAGGGAATGAGGAGGTAGTGAGGGGTCGGATGAATAAAAACCAAGACAAAGGGAATAAAAGAATAAGAAATGATAGTGGAGAAAGCTCTGAAAGTGAGGAAGATGAACAAGCTCGGAGAGGATGTGTTGTCATAATTAGGTTTAATGAGAAGGCTCAGGGACATATGAAGAAAATTAACCCATTTGTGCTAACAACAACTCTGACAAATAAGATAGGGGAAATAGTATTTGCAAAAGTCCTTAATGATGGCAACTTATTGGTAAGATGTGTGAATGAGGAACAACTTGAGAAAGCACTCAAGCTAAAAGAGATAGGAAAATGCAAGGTGGAATACACTGGGAGGGTGGGAGCACGAAATAGTGGTTGTAAAGGAGTGATCACGGGGATACCAATGAGTATAAATATGGAGGAGATAAAGAGGAATATCAAAAGAGGGAAAGTAATGAATGTTCAAAGACTGAAAACAACAAAGGAGGGAGTGAAAAAGGAAAGTGAATCAGTATGGATTGAATTTGAAGAAGAAAGAGTGTCAAGGAAGGTGTTCCTGGGTTTCATGAGTTACCCAGTAAGGGTGTATGTGCCAAAGCCATTGAGGTGCTATAATTGTCAAAGGTTTGGACACGTGGCTAAAAACTGTAAAAGACAGAGGAGATGTGCTAGATGTGGGGGTGATCATGAATATGGAAAGTGCGGAACAGGAGTTCAACCAAAATGCTGCAATTGTGGAGGAGCTCATAATGTTGCATATAGTGGGTGTGAGGTTGTGAGACGGGAGACTAAAATTCAAGAAATAAGAGTGAAAAGAAGGATCACTTATGCAGAAGCTGTAAGAATGTCAAGAGAACAGAATAATGCTCCTAATGAACAGGGAGCAATAGGGATACGAGAGATGCAACAAAGAACAAATGACAGGATTTATGTAGACAAAAAGGCTCTCGTAACATTCATTGCAGGAGTGATTAATAGTACTGCTGAGGTAAAGTCAAAAAGTGACAAAATTCAGCTGGTGGTAAAAGCAGCAGTAAACCATTTAGGGTTAGTAGGACTGACATGGGAGGAAGTGAGGGAGAACCTCAGTAATCAGTCAAGCCAGGAAGTGTCATGTGTTGGTTAATACTAATTATGGTGATTCTTTTACAATGGAATGCAAGGAGCTTACTGGCCAATAGCCAGGAATTCAAGCACTTTACTAAAGAAATGGTTGTAAAACCGGACATAGTGTGTATTCAGGAAACTTGGTTGAAACCAACTTTAGACTTCGTGGTATATGGGTATACAATGATAAGGAAAGATAGAAATCTAGGGGGAGGAGGGGTTGTGCTATGTTAATCAAGCAAGGTATACCATATGGGGTACTGGAAAAAGGAGATGATCAGGAATACATAGTGGTGGAAGTGGGGGAGAGAGGGGAGGGAGTGGTTATAATTAACTACTACAATCCATGTACAAGGTTGGATTTGGACAGCCTATTAAAGATACAAGGACAAAACAGACATAAAGTAGTGTGGTGTGCAGATTTCAATGCTCATAGCACAATATGGGGGGATCAGATTACAGATCCAAATGGAAAGGTAATTGAAGATTTGATGGAAGAAAGGGATTTGGTGTGTATGAATGATGGTAGCGGCACAAGGATAGATATAACAACAGGAACTGAGTCAGTGTTAGATATTACGTTAGTGTCTGATACCTTGGCTGGCATTAGTAACTGGGGAGTTTGGACTGCTTCAACAGTAGGCAGTGATCACTATCCAGTTTTATGTTCAGTGGGTGAAAGAGTTGAAGTAAGACCAGGTGGCGGAACCCCAAAGTGGGTGTTTGAAAAAGCTGATTGGGGTAAGTTCCAGAAGTTGAGTGAAGAAAGATTGACAAAGATTGATATTTCTGGAAATGTAGATGAATTAAACAGTCAAGTGACTTCAGCAATTATCATGGCAGCAGAAGGATCTATACCTAGTGTTACGAGAATAAACATAAAATTAAGATGTTTGCTGGCCTGGGCTAGCATCAGTGGCATCAGCAGTTGGTCTGCCACCTGCCCTCAGGGGAAGGAGAGATAAGGAACAATGGAGCAGCGTCTGGAGATGTGTAATGAAGGGATGTGGGAGGAAGAGCTGTCTGGAGCGGCTCCCCCCTTTGAACCCTGAACTGTTTGAAGTGATGGACAGGCGATACCCCAGCAGGGGGATAAAAAGGGACAGGTTCGCTAAGACAGACACACACGCCACCCGAGGTAACGAGACCCTGGAAGCGGTGCGCTTCTCACGAGTGGGTGAGAAGTGCCAGACAACGACAAGGGTGGAAAGGTACGATCAGCGGGAACCCGGTGTGTGTCCGCCCTTGCCTGGGTGCCGGGTTCACTGCAGAGGATCGACCGCATCTGGAGGAGGGGTCACAGTCGGTGACCTCAGGTGACATCACCAAGGACCCGCCCAAATGCTGTTTGTGAGCCATCTCGCTGGTCTGTGAGTGAAGCTGTGCTGAATGATGAGTTGTTCCTATTCTATGTCTCTCTTCCCCACCTTGTCCATCGCCATGACAACGATTACTGCGAACTGAACTACAAACTGGACTGAACTTTGAGTCATTTTGAAATTGGTCATTTACCCCTAGACAACGATAGAGCTTGATTGATGCGGTTATCTTAATTCTGTGCACATGTGCGTTTATCATCGCTGAACTGTTGCATTTATTATCCTTTCGATTAATGTGTTGCTTGTTTCTTTAATAAAACTTTCTTAGTCCTAGTACTCCAGACTCCAACTGAGTGATCCATTTCTGCTGGTTTGGCAATCCAGTTACGGGGTACGTAACACTAGGAGTAAAAATAGGATGAATAGAAAACTGGTACCATGGTGGACAGAGGAATGTTGTCAGGCCGTAAAAAAACAGAAATAGAGCATTCAGGCTAGTTAAAAGAACCCATAATATGCAGCATTTGGTTCAATATAAGAAAGCACAGGCAGTGGTGAGAAGAACTATACGTCAAGCTAAAAGGGCAAGTTGGAGGAGCTTTTGCGACAAGGTAGGAAGAACAACACCTGTGGGAGAGATATGGGGAATGATTAAAAGGATGGGAGGAGATAGAAGGGAATGGGAATATCCAGTAATGATATCTGAGGAGGAAACTGCAGTCTCCAGTAGAGATAAGGCTGAGGTCATGGCCAAGTCATTTATACTGAGACACAGTTCAGAAAATTTGTCTGAAGAAGGGAGAAGAAGAATGGAAAGAATAATGAGCCAACACCCAGGTGTGTTAAGCAGGAGGGAAGGAACAGATGATATAATTGATGATCCATTTACATTAGCAGAAATGGTGAGAGCAATAAAGAGATCGAGACCAACCTCCCCAGGGAAAGATCTGATATGCTCTGTGATGCTAAAAAATCTAGGAGAAGGAGCGCTCTTGAAGTTGCTGCATTTTTATAACAGAGTGTGGGAGGAGGGAAGATTACCAAGTGCATGGAAAGAAGCAGTAGTAATTCCAATAAGGAAGCCTGGCAAGGATCTGTCAAAACCCACTAGCTACAGACCAATTGCATTAACATCAAGTATATGTAAGATAATGGAAAGGATGATAACAGAAAGGTTATCATATGAGCTTGAGAAAAGGGGAATGCTGGCAAGTTATCAGAGTGGTTTTAGAAAGGGAAGGAACTCCATGGACTCAGTGATTATGTTAGAGACTGAAATAAGGAAGGCCCAGGCAAATAGAGAGTCAGTAGTGGCAGTGTTCTTTGACATTGAAAAAGCCTATGATATGATGTGGAAGGAAGGATTATTAATTAAACTGCACAAGATGGGGGTTGGTGGGAGAGTTTTTAATTGGATTAAAGATTTTTTGTTTGGTAGAAAAATTCAAGTTCGGATTGGATCAGAATTATCAAAACAGCACATAGTGGAAAATGGCACACCTCAAGGTAGTGTGATTAGCCCATTACTTTTCATCATTATGATCAATGATGTCTTCACAAAGGTACCAGTGGATATAGGTAGGTCACTGTTTGCGGATGATGGGGCCTTGTGGAAAAGAGGCAGGAACATGGACCATATAATCAGGAAACTACAAGAAGCAATTGATGAAGTGGTGGAGTGGGGTTATGATTGGAGATGTAGATTTTCAGTAGATAAAACTCAAACTGTATTTTTTACCAGGAAAAGGGTTGAGGTAGGGAAGAAGTTAAGGATGTATGGGGTTGAATTAGAAAGGGTTGCATTATTTAAATTTCTGGGAGTTATATTTGATTCACGATTAACATGGGCAGACCATATCAGGAAAGTTGAGGAGAAATGTAAAAAAGTAATAAATATGATGAGATGCTTGACTGGTAGGGAATGGGGAGCAAGTTGTTCAGCTTTGAAGAGAATGTATGTGGCTTTAGTAAGATCTGTATTGGATTATGGAAATATAGTATATGGATCAGCAGCTAGGTCTCTTATAAGGAAACTGGATGTGATTCAGGCTCAGGCCTTGAGAGTGTGCAGTGGGGCTTTTAAAACGTCACCAGTGTCAGCCCTACAGGTAGAAATGGGAATAATGCCTTTGGAACTAAGAAGGATGCAACTGATGGCAAACTACTGGGCTAATTTGCAGGGGCACAATGATTCTCACCCTACTAAAGGAGTGTTGCAGGAGTGCTGGGAAAATGGGAGGTTTCAGAGGGATATCTTTAGTCAGGTAGGGAATGATACCGCGAAAGTATGTGGAGTATTTGATCTCAGGATAAGTCCTTCAGTAGTTTATCCGGTTGTAGCTCCATGGAAGCTTGTATGGCCTGACATAGACTGGCATTTATTAGAGGTGAAAAGGAAAGAAAGATATAAAACAGATTTGGTAAATGCAGTTAACTGTCATGTGATGGAAAAGTATAGTGATTGTACTCACATTTATACGGATGGTGCGAAGGAACCTGAAACAGGAGTGACAGGGTTTGGGGTGGTAATACCAGCAAAAGAAATTGGAATCAGCAGAAGAACATCTAATAAGTTAGGGGTGTTTACAGTGGAGATGCTGGCAGTGTTGGTTGCGTTGCAATGGGTGCAGAAAGCCAGACAAGCCAAAGCATTGATATGTTCAGATTCATCCTCAGTTCTAGCAAGTTTAAGGTCTTTTCACACAAATAGTCGGCAAGATGTACTTTATGAAGTCCTTCAGTTAGTTACAAGAATTGCAAATCAGGGAGGTCAGGTAAAATTTCTATGGGTTCCAGCACATGTAGGGGTGAAGGGGATTGAGAGGGTGGATGAGTTGGCAAAGAGGGCATTAAAGAAAGAAAATGTGGAAATGCACATTAGTATCAGTAAAGCAGAGGTTAAGTGTGTAATCTGGGAAAAAGTCAACCGAATGTGGCAAGAAAGATGGGACAGGGAGGGGAAAGGGAGGCATTTATATCAAATACAAAAGAGTGTTGCAGTTACTAGGGTAGGTAATGGAAACAGAAGAGAGGAAATTGTGTGGACTAGGTTAAGGCTGGGGCACTGTGCATTAAACACAACATTGAAAATGATAGGGAAACACCAGACAGGATTGTGCGAGGAATTTCAGGAAGAGGAGTCAGTAGAACATGTAGTTCTGAGTTGCAGGAAGTATGGGATACAGAGAGAGATGATGAGAAATAAATTAAGGGAGTTGGGGATGCAGGAATTCACATTAAAAGGGTTGCTGGGCATGGGTGAGAGAGCACAAGTCTGGGTATTTTTAGCGTTTTTAAGGGGTACAGGGGTTTTTTATAGAATATGACGAATAAACAGGCATAGGATACTAGGATGGTCAAAGATGGGAGGGTGAAGTGTAGGTTTGTATATGTGTGTGTGTGTGTGTGTGTGTGTGTGTGTGCGCGCGCGCGATTGGGTGAAGGGATTTAGAATGTATGTCTAGTGCACATTCTGGAGCAGAGGGTGGCGGTAATGCACCATTAAGCTGGATGCCAACCGCCATAAAACAAGATACAGACAGACAGAATACTGGGGCCGGAGTAGAGCAGGAGTGGGGACAGGAGCACATGGCAATACAAAACCATAGACTGACAGCTAGGGGGAAACACACAAACAGAGGTACTGATGGTAACCCTACCCCCCATGGATACCTCCTGGCATCACGGCAGGTAGAGCTGGGTGCTGGCAATGAAAGTCCCTGATGAGAGAGGGGTCCAGGATGTTATGGGCGGGGACACAGCACCTCTACTCAGGACCGTAGCCCTCCCAGTCAACAAGGTACTGGAGGCCACCGCCCCGGTGACGAACGTCCAGCATTTGACACACCGTGAAGACCTCTGACCCATTGATGAGCCTCAGGGAGGGGGGTGTTTGGGGTTAGGACACGGGGTGGCTCATGAAAGGCTTGATCCGGGACACATGGAAGGTGGGATGAATGTGGCGGAGAGTGGAGAGGAGCTTGAGATGGACGGCAGCAGGGCTGATGAATTTAGTAATGGGAAAGGGGCCAATGAAGCGAGGGGTGAGCTTGTAGGAATCCATCTTGGGGGGTAGGTCTCGGATTGAGAACTACACACGTTATCCCTGGCAGTAACGTGGGGCCTTGGAGCGATGGTGTTCAGCTTGACGCTTGATCCTAGCAGAGGCACAGAGAAGGGCAGAGTGAGTGGGCCTCCACGTCTGCTGACAACAGCGGATGAATGCCTCGGCAACCTCTTCCTCCTGGACAGGAAACAGTAGAGGTTGGTAGCCAAGTCAGCACTTGAAAGGGGACAGACTGGTGGATGGGGATGGATGAGGGTTTATGGTGTACTTGGCCCAGAGTAGCTGCTGACTCCATGTGGATGAGTTCTGGGAGACCAGACATGGCAATACTGTCTCTAGCTGTTGGTTAGCCTGCTTGGTCTGGCCATTGGTCTGTGGGTAGAGTCCTGAAGACAGACTCATGGAGGCACCTAGAAGATTCGAGAATACCCTCCAGAAGTTGGATGTGAATTGAGAGCCCCTGTCTGACACAACATCTACAGGTAAACCGTGTAATTTAAAAACATGCAGTACTAGTAATTTGGCTGTTTCTTTAGTCAAGGGGAGTTTAGGTAAAGGAATGAAGTGTACAGACTTGGAGAAACGATTAACTATTGTGAGAATGGCGATATAACCATCTGATGGGGGAAGCCCAGTGAAAAATCTAGGGCAATGTGGGACCAGGGTCTCTTCGGCATAGACAGGGGTTGTAACAGACCAGCAGGTGACCAGTTAGAGTTCTTGCCCTGAGCACATACCAAGCAGGCTGAGACAAAGTTGCGGATGTCATCTCCCATGGAGGCCACCAGAACCGCCGAGTGATGAAGGCCTGAGTACGCTTGGTTCCAGGGTGACAGGATAACTGGGAAGAATGACCCCACTGTAATACCTGTGAGTGGACAGAGCTGGGAACATAACCACGGTTAGTGGGGCATTGACTAGGGGCTGCCTCACTCTTTTGAGCAGCTTGCACCATGGGTTCAAAGTCCCATTGCGCTGCACCCACGAGACGGTGAGGAGGGAGGATGACATCGGGTACCTCAGGGGTCTCAGAGGAAGGAAATCTTTGGGAGAGGGCATCAGGTTTTCCATTCTTGGAACCAGGGCGGAAGGACAAAGTGAAATTGAATCTTGAGAAAAACAGGGACCGAACAGCTTGACGGGAGTTGAGACGCTTGGCCGTACGTATATATTCCAGATTCTTGTGATCATTCCAGACTAAGAATGGCACCTTTGGTCCCTCCAGCCAATGCCTCCACTCCTCCAGAGCTAGCTTCACAGCCAGCAGCTCCCCGTTTCCGACATCGTAATTCCACTCCGTGGGAGTGAGGTGGTGAGGGAAGAAGGCGCAGGGTTGTATGTTCTCATCCTTGGCCAAGCGTTGAGAGAGAACAGCTCCTACACCGATGTCAGACACATCCACCTCCACAATGAACTGCTGGCCGGTGTCGGGTTGAATCAGGATGGGGGCAGAGGTGAAACGTTCCTTCAGGTCAGAGTATGCTTTTTCAGCAGCAGGGGGCCAGGAGAATCTGACAGCCGATGAGGTAAGAGCAGTGAGTGGTGCAGCCAGCGTACTGTAATTTCTGATGAGGCGGTGATTGAAGTTGGCAAAGCCCAAGAAGCGTTGCAACTCCCAGCAAGTCTAGGGTTGGGGCCATTCGACCACCACCTTGACCTTCTGTTGGCCCATCTGAATGGATCCACCTGAAATTACGTACCCCAGGAAGGGGACGGTAATGCGATGAAACTCACATTTCTCAGCCTTCACAAGGAGCTGGTTCTCCAAAAGGCACTGGAGAACTCTGCAGACATGACATGTGTGTTCAGCAAGGGACATAGAAAAAAATCAAAATGTTGTTGAGATACACAAAAACAAATTTGTTCAGCATGTTCCTGAGAATGTCATTTACTAGGGCTTGGAGGATGATGGGGCATTGGTGAGACCTGAATGCATGACCAGATACTCTTAATGGCCTGAGGTGGTTTTGAAGGCTGTCTTCCACTCGTCCCCTTCACGGATGCGGACAAGATGGTAAGTATTACGGAGATCAAGTTTGGTGAAAACTGAGGCTCCTTGTCGTAGTTCAAATGCGGAGGTCATGAGCGGAAGAGGGTGATGGTTCTTAACAGTGACTTCATTCAGTCCCCGGCAATCAATGCATGGATGCAAGGAGCCTTCTTTTTAACAAAGTGAAAAATGGCACCAGCAGGGGAGGAAGACTGTCAGATGATGCCTGCAGCCAGAGACTCTTGAATGTACTTATTCATGGCTTCTGTTTCAGGTACGCACAGGTTATACAGGTGGTCCCTTGGGGGAGATGCGCCAGGCAAGAGGTCAATGGCGCAATTATATGGATGGTGAGGTGGCAGGGAAGTGGCCTGGGTCTTGGTGAACACAGCCTTGAGGTCCATGTATTCAGGAGGGATGGCACTAAGGTCCGGAAATTCCTCGGGAGGACCTGGGCTTGGAATCATGGGAATCTGAGCATGGCGGAGGCAGTGGGAGTGACCGAATGAGCTCCAGCCTACAATCTTGTGACTGAGCCAGTCAATGTGGGGGTTGTGTCTGACCAACCAGAGGTGGCCCAGGACAATGGGAGCTTGAGGAGAGTCAATAACATAAAGGGTTAACTGTTCATGATGGTTGCGGATAAACTGAGACTCATCGGGGCTGTAACATGGGTGGTGTTAACCAGTCTCTGACCGTTCAACGTGTTGTCCATTAATGGTGCCTGGAGAGCAGATGTGGGCAGTCCCCACTGGACAGCCAAGCCAGAATCGATATAACACCCCTCCACACCAGAATCGACCAAGACGGAGACTGCTCGCCGCTGGACACCCCATTCCAGAGAAGCAGGCATGAGAGTGAGTGGCGTCGAGGAGGGCCGACAGGGGTCGTGCTCACCAGTACTCCTTGTCCTACTGGTGGGCACTTGGCTTTTACTGGGCAGGTGGAGATGAAATGGCCTGGTTGGCCACGGTACAGACAGGAGCGGGTGCTGATTCTCCTCTGCCCTTCAGTTGGCGTCAGGTGGGTACAGTCAACATGCATAACCTCGGGCTCTGGAATGGGAATTGTAGTTGGAGGCATACAGCTGGGCAATATAGACTGACAAGGAGCTTGGAACTCACCCAGAGCCCCCAGGGACCCTCTGGAACCCCTCCCTCTGCGGCACTGCTGAAGGCAAACATCAGTACGGATGGCCAAATCCACCAGGGCTTCATAGGTGGCAGGAAGGTCCTGGGTGACCAGCTCACCTTTGATGTCTTCGGAGAGGCCATTCAGGAAGGTGTCGTACTGTGTCTCCGAGTTCCAGCCACTGGAGATGGCTAGAGTCCGGAACTCTATGGCGTAATCTGACGCAGATCTGCACCCCTGGTGCATGTGCAGCATTTCACAGGCAGCCTCTCTCCCGTGTTTGGACCGATCAAATACATTTCTCATCTCCTCAGAAAATAACTGAAAACTACTGCAGAAAGGGGAGCCTGCCTCCCAGGTAGCTGTTCCCCATTCTCTCACCCGACCGGACAGTTGGGTAATGACGTAGGCTACCTTGGCTCGATCAGTCGGAAATGTTGTTGGTTGCAATTCAAAAATGAGGGTGCACTGGTAAAGAAAAGAGCGGCAGGTACCGGGCTCACCCGAGTACTTTTCTGGAGGAAGCAGACGGGGCTCTTGGACGGGAGGAGCATGCGAGGATGTGGAGGGCGGGGCAGAAGATGCAGTCGCAGAATGCTGATGGGCGCTCTGGGACAGCTGGAGTGACTGAGTCTGGGCCACAAGATCGGCTGCATTGGCAGAAAGCGACTCCGCTGCCCTGAACATGGAGTCCAGCTGGTTCTGGTGTCTCCCCACCATCACTCCCTGTTGTTCCAGGGCAGCTCTCAGACGATCAGGGTCTGCTGGATCCATTCTGGCCAGATTGTACTGTCAGGCTGCTAGAGCAGGGACCCAGTCGCAGACCCAGTACTGTGCACACAGTGATATTAATTGAGAAACTCAGTAATACAGGGGCTGGAGTAGAGCAGGAGCAGGGACAGGAGCACATGGCAATACAAAACCACAGACTGACAGCTAGAGTTCAACTGGAGGTACTGACAGTTCTTCACAAGAAGCAACTGCCAAATAAAACTTCATACTGAACCGCATGAGAAGAAATTAGGACATATGCCTGAATGTGGGAGAGAAGAGTTTGGTATTATACAGCAAATTAAGGAAAAGGTGATATTATAGCATCATAGAATTATACTGAACTTCAAGCATCTCATCCATTCTGTCCAGAATGCTTATTGTCACTCCTCCCTTTGCCTGCTTTAGGCCCACACGCCTCTATGCCTTTCCTATCCAAGTCCCTGTCTAAACACCAACTCCCATCCACTGCTACCAACCTTATAGTTCCCACAGCTCGCACTTCCCGTTTCTACCTCCTACCCAAGATCCACAAACCTGCCTGTCCTGGCCGACCTATTGTCTCAGCTTGCTCCTGCCCCACCGAACTCGTTTCTGCATACCTCGACACATTTTATCCCCCCTTGTTCAATTCCTTCCCACCTATGTTCGTGACACTTCTCACACTCTTAAACTTTTCAATGATATAAGTTCCCTGGCCCCCACCGCTTTATTTTCACCATGGATGTCCAGTCCCTATATACTTCCATCCCCCATCAGGAAGGTCTCAAAGCTCTCCGCTTCTTTTTGGATTCCAGACCTAATCAGTACCCCTCTACCACCACTCTGCTCCGTCTAGCGGAATTAGTCCTTACTCTTAATAATTTCTCCTTTGGCTCCCCCACTTTCTCCAAACTAAAGGTGTAGCTATAGGCACTCGCATGGGTCTGAGCTATGCCTGCCTTTTTGTTGGCTTTGTGGAACAATCTATGTTCCGTACCTATTCTGTTATCTGTCCCCCACTTTTCCTTCGCTACATCGACGACTGCATTGGCGCTGCTTCCTGCACGCATGCTGAGCTCGTTGACTTTATTAACTTTACCTCCAACTTTCACCCTGCCCTCAAGTTTACGTGGTCCATTTCCGACACCACCCTCCCCTTTCTAGATATTTCTGTCTCTATCTCTGGAGATAGCTTATCTACTGATGTCTACTATAAGCCTACTGACTCTCACAGCTATCTGGACTATTCCTCTTCTCACCCTGTCTCTTGCAAAAATGCCATCCCCTTCTCGCAATTCCTCCGTCTCCGCCGCATCTGCTCTCAGGATGGGGCTTTTCATGCCAGGACGAGGGAGATGTCCTCCTTTTTTAAAGAAAGGGGCTTCCTTTCCTCCACTACCAACTCTGCTCTCAAACGCATCTCCCCCATTTCACGCACATCTGCTCTCACTCCATCCTCCCGCCACCCTACTAGGAATAGGGTTCCCCTGGTCCTCACCTACCACCTCACCAGCCTCCGGGTCCAACATATTATTCTCCGTAACTTCCGCCACCTCCAACGGGATCCCACCACTAAGCACATCATTCCCTCCCCACCTCTCTGCTTTCCACAAGGATTGCTCCCTACGCGACTCCCTTGTCCATTCTTCCCGCCCCATCCCTCCCCACTGATCTCCCTCCTGGCACTTATCCTTGTAAGTGGAACAAGTGCTACACATGCCCTTACACTTCCTCCCTTACCACCATTCAGGGCCCAGACAGTCCTTCCAGGTGAGGCGACACTTCACCTGTGAGTCGGCTGGGGTGATATACTGCGTCCGGTGCTCTCGATGTGGCCTTCTATATATTGGCGAGACCCGACGTAGACTGGGAGACCGCTTTACTGAACACCTACGCTCTGTCCGCCAGAGAAAGCAGGATCTCCCAGTGGCCACGCAGTTCAATTCCACATCCCATTCCCATTCTGACATGTCTATCCACGGCCTCCTCTACTGTAAAGATGAAGCCACATTCAGATTGGAGGAACAACACCTTATATTCCGTCTGGGTAGCCTCCAACTTGATGGCATGAACATTGACTTCTCTAACTTCCGCTAATGCCCCACCTCCCCCTCGTACCCCATCCGTTATTTAAATACACACATTCTTTCTCTCTCTCTCTCCTTTTTCTCCCTCTGTCCCTCTGACTATACGCCTTGCCCATCCTCTGAGTTTTTCCCCCTTTTCCTTCTCCCCGGACCTCCTGTCCCGTGATCCTCTCGTATCCCCTTTGCCAATCACCTGTCCAGCTCTTGGCTCCATCCCTCCCCCTCCTGTCTTCTCCTATCATTTTGGATCTCCCCCTCCCCCTCCCACTTTCAAATCTCTTGCTAACTCTTCCTTCAGTTAGTCCTGACGAAGGGTCTCGGCCTGAAACATCGATTGCACCTCTTCCTAGAGATGCTGCCTGGCCTGCTGAGTTCACCAGCAACTTTGATGTGTGTTGCTTGAGTTGCATCTGCCTGCACAAACTCCTCTGGCGGCTCATTGCAAATAAACAATACCTGAAAAGAGAGGTGGAGAGACTGCGGCAGGGAATTCCACTGCTAAGGACCTCGGTAACTTAAGGCAGGTTTCTGATAGTGCAGAGCTGAAAACTGGTGCATGCTAGACACCAATATTTCCCTTACTTGACAACTGGCATAACATTTCATATTGAAGTTCTGGACTACATTAAGCAAGTTGTTGCTATTGATGCCAATGGGTTGATCAAATGCTGAGCCAAAAGTTTGAGCAATACAGTATTTCCTTTCTGATAAGAAACAATGTGGTCATAACCAGCTAAATTCAAAGTTCATTTTCTTGCAGGCATTCACAATAGAACGGAGAAATTCAATACAGAAATGTAAAACTACACACAAAGAAAGACTGATAAAAAGCCAATGTTCAAAAGAAAAAAAACTGTACAAATAAATAAATGAATGCTGAGAATATCAGTTGTAGAGTCCTTGAAAGTGAGTCTGTTGGTTGCAGAATCAGTTTACCTTTGAGTTTAGTGTAGTTATCCGCACTGGTTCAGAAGCCTGATGGTTGAAATGTAATAACTGTTCCTGAATCTGATGCTGCGTGACTCAAGGCTCCCATACCTGCTGCCCGATGCCAGCAGCGAGCAGAGAGCATGGTCTGGATGGTGGGGTTCCTTGATAATGGTTGCTGCTTCCTTGTGCCGATGGTAATCAAATCCCTGCTCAGCAACAAATGCAGATAACTCAGGAGGGAAGAGAAGATGGCGACGCGACTCAGCGCGCGCGGCCTCTCCAGTGAATGATATCGGTATTCGTAAGTAGGGGCCGTGCACAATTCTGATTTGATGGAGACAGACATGAGAAGCACAGAGGAACATCTGGAGAAAATTCTGAAATGCCCGGTTCGCTGCCGCTGCTGCTGTGCGATCGAGAATCTCCGGAGGGGGAAAGCCCCAAATCCCCTGCTTTGCCTGTTACTGGCGGCCGGGGCTGAGGTTGAAGCACTCGGTAGAGATGGTGCTCAGTGCTCGGTGTCGGAGGGCTGGTCGGAGGCTTGAAGTTTTTGGAGGGACTCAGAGTCGGACCGTGGTCAGGTGCTTCCAGGATGCTGCATCGGCAAGTTTGCGGCGCTGGAAGTTCATGGCAGGGAGAGTTTCCTTCCTTCTACCGTCTGCATGAGATAATGGGAATTTCAAGAGACTTTGAGACTTATTTTTTACCGTGCTTGTGGTCTGTTCTCTATCAAATTACGGTATTGCTTTGCACTGTTGTAACTATATGTTATAATTATGTGGTTTTGTCAGTTTTTTTTAGTCTTGGTTTGTCTGGTGTTTCTGTGATATCATTCTCGAGGAACAAATTGTATCATTTCTTAATGCATGCATTACTAAATGACAATAAAAGAGGACTGTGTGTCCTCCTAATCTAATCTAATCTAATTTTCTTAACCAGAATTCACGAACAGGGCCAACAAACTGAATGACCATTTAAACCATCCATGAGAGGGCTTAATGTAGGTAGCATTATCTGTCACATGAATCACCTAAACCCATTATGGAAAAATGGTTATAACTTGACATGCAACAGAGCATTTTTAATAACTGGGACTAATATCTTCACTTTCCGTGAGAAAAAAAAATTTGATTTTCCTTCCCAAACTGAATGTATGAATATAAAAACTAAATGGAAGCAAGAGAAAATCTTACAGTAACTTCTTCCTTCTCCATCATTCAATAAGATCTTGGCTGATCTTTTCCTTCAGCACCACTTTACCAGCTAACCACATATCCCTTGGTTCCCCAAATATACAGAAGTTATACAGTAGATCTCTATCTCACACACACACACACACACACACACACACACACACACACACACACACACACACACACACACACAGATATATATATACTCAGTAACTGAGTTTTCACAGCCCTTTCAGTCAATGATTTCCAGAGTCCTGCCGAAGGGTCTCGGTCAGAAACCTGGACTGTGCTTTTTTCCATAGATGCAGCTTGGCCTGCTGAGTTCCTCCAGCATTTTGTGTGTGTCTGTTGCAGTGATTTTTTCCACCTTAGTGTTAAATCATTGGCCTAATATTCTGGGGCCATGACTCTTAGTTCTAGCTATTCATCCCAGGGGAAGCATCAGCTCCACATTCAGCTCATCAAGCATCTTAAGGATGATGTAGGTTTCAATTAGAACATTTCTCATTCATCTAAACTCAAGATAGCATAGGTCTTATATCTTCCTCGTACAATAACAAAGTCACTATTTGAGGAATTATTCTGGTGAGACTTTGCAGTGCTTCTTTACTGCAACTACATCCTTCCCTGGACCTATAAACAAGTTGAGGTTAGATGCAGTTTAGTGGAACAGTACCTTATAATCTACTTTAGTAGTCTCTAACATGACAACTTCATCACTGACTTCTCTAACTTCCTGTAATGACTCCCCTCTATCCCCCACTCCCCTGACTTTGATTTACCTCTCTCCTCATTATCATTCTCTTTTCTCTCCCTACCCTAGTGACCTGTATTTCACCCACACCTTCCTCCTTCTGGTTTCTCGTGTCCTTCCCATTTTTCTATGATCTACTCTCCTCTCCTGTCAGATTTCATCATTTTCAGCTCTTTGCCTCTTCCACCTATCACCATCTAGTTTCGTACATCATTCCTACTACCAACCACTTCCGTACCCCACTTCCTTCCTCATGCAGATTGACCTATCAGCTGTCAGTTTGTGCTCCTCCGCCTCTTATTCTCATTTCTGCCCTCTTTCTTTCCAGAGCTGATGAAGGGTCTTGGTCCAAAACTTAGACTGTCGATTTCCATCCGTGGATGCTGCCCGACCTACAGAGTCCTCCAGCATTTTACTGTGGGTTGTTTCATTGCAGCATTTGTAGTATGCTGGAATGAAACAATGTATCAACGTACCAGGTGTCCCCCGCTTTTCGAATGTTCACTTTACAAAACCTCACTGTTACGAAAGACCTACATTAGTACCCTGTTTTCGCTAACAGAAGGTGTTTTCACTGTTATGAAGAAAAGCAGCGCGCGATAAAAAGGCAGCACGCGAAAAAAATCAGCGCGTGATAAAAAAAGGCAGCGCGCGCCCCGAGCAGCCGCTCTCCCCCGGATTTGGAACTGCATTCTTGCCGGCATTGCTTTAACACGTGCCTGGGAGCAGCCGTTTGCAAGATGAGTTCTAAGGTATCGGAAAAGCCTGAAAGAGCTCGTAAGGGTGTTACACTTAGTGTAAAACTAGACATAATTAAGCCTTTCGATCATGGTGAACGAAGTTATGACAAAGTGAGTTTGGCTTTTGGAAGCGGACGAAGACGATGTTGAAGAGGTTTTGGCATCCCATGATCAAGAACTGATAGATGAAGAGCTGATGCAATTGGAAGAGGAAAGGATAACAATCGAAACTGAATGAGTAATGATAAATTGCGACTTTAATTTTGAAAGGGTACGTTGGTTTAGGGGATATTTTCAGGATGGTTTGAGTGCTTACAAAGAACTGTATGATCTAAAAAAATGCGCGAGGCTCAGCAGTCAAGCAAGCCTTCCACATCAGCCACAGCAGACGACGAACCTCGACCTTCGACATCAAGGCAGACAGACATAGGAGAAGATGACCTGCCTACCCTCATGGAAACAGATGACACCCCAGTGTCCCACCACCCCAGCCCCCAGGCCGTGGACAGCTACCGATTCGTGGAGAATGCAGTGGTAGCCGGGAGGCACACAGCACATCTTTAAGAGAAAAGCTGAAATAAACATGCTAATTAATTAGGTGCCTCCCAGCATGTAATTGTCGGCCCAGATCTGTGTCGATTGCCGATTGCATCGTCTCTGATCTGGGCCGACATTTACGTGCCGGGTGGCATCTAATTAATTAGCAAGTTTATTTCGGCTTTTTTCTTAAAGATGTGCTGGATGCGTCCCGGCTACCGCTGTACCCCTGTATTCTTCACAAGCTGGTATCAGTTCGCTGCCCGGAGGGTGGGGGCCACTGCACCACCCAAACTCCAACGACTCAGTAACACACCATCGTCAGTGTGCTTGGCGCTGTCCCAATTCCCGTAAGCGATACTACACTGTACATACATTATTTCTACTTTATATCGGCTGTGTATTTTTGGGTGTTATTTGGTATGATTTGGCAGCTTCATAGCTTAAAGGTTACTGGAGAGCGCTTGCACCGTGTTTTTGCTGACGGCGCTTGTGAGAGATTTTTGCTACAGAGAACAGTTCGGGCAATGATTGTGGAAAAGCATTTCTACTTTATATAGGCTGTGTATTTATCATATCATTCCTGCTTTTACTATATGTTACTATTATTTTAGGCTTTATGTGTTATTTGGCATCATTTGGTAGGTTACTTTTGGGTCTGCGAACGCTCACAAAATTTTCCCATATAAATAAATGGTAATTGCTTCTTGGCTTTATGACATTCCGGTTTACGAACCGTTTCATAGGAATGCTCTACCTTCGGAGGGCGGGGAAAACCTGTATTCCAAATACAATCTCAACAGGACTCCATATAACAGGAACTAAACATCACTACACTTACACAAAAGTCATCATATAATGAAGGCCATCATACCAATTGCATTCAATTGTTTGCTTTTTGCTTTACCTGCATGTTAATTTGTATGCAGGGAAAGCAAGATCCCTCTAAGCACCAACCTTTTCCAATATCTCACCATTTAAGAAAGGCACTGCCTATATTTACTAACATGGCAACATTTTTCCACATTACGTTCCATCTGCCATGTTCTTGCCCATTCACAACCTATATATCAAGATTCAAGATTGTTTAATGTCATTTACTGATCCCAACTGTAAAGAAGAACAAAATAATTGTTTCACAGGATCTGATGCAGAACAAAAAAAAAACACAATAAGATAAAGAAAACAACTGTCCCTCTCTCCCTCTGTCCCTCTCAGAATACCCCTTGCCCATCCTCTGGGCTTCCCTTTTCCCCCTAGGCCTCCTGTCCCATGATTCTCTCATATCCCTTTTGCCAATCACCTGTCCAGCTCTTGGCTGCATCCCTCCCCCTCCTGTCTTCTCCTATCATTTTGGATCGCCCCCTCCCCCCCACTTTCAAATCTCTTACTAGCTCTTCCTTCAGTTAGTCCTGACGAAGGGTCTCAGCCTGAAACGTCATCTGTACCTCTTCCTAGAGATGCTGCCTGGCCTGCTGCGGTCACCAGCAACTTTCATGTGTGTTGTCTACAAAAAAGTAGAGGATGCAGACCAGTTCATCGCAGGAAAAGGTTTTCTCACCATTAAGCACATCTACAAGAATTGCTGCTACAAGAAAGCAGCATCCGTCATCAAGAACCCCCACTATCCAGGCCACACCATCAGGAAGAAGGTGCAGGAGCCTCAGTTCCCACACTACCATGCTCAGGAACAGTTACTCCCCTTGAATCATCAGACTCCTGAATCAATGTGAAAAACTTCTCTCATCTTTATGCTGAAGTGATGCCACAAAGTAGAGACTCACTTTCAAGGACTCTACAACCCATGTTCTCAAAATTATTTATTAATTATTATTTGTTTTTCTTTGTATTGCACAGTTTATCTTTTTTTGCACATTGGTTGTTTGCCAGTGTTTGTCTGTAGCTTTTCATTACTTCTATTGTACGCTTTTGTTCTACCATGAATGCCTGCAAGAAAATGAATCTCGGGGAAGTACGTGGTGACATATAGATTAGATTAGATTCAACTTTATTGTCATTATGCCAAGTACAGATACAAAGCCAATGAAATGCATTTAGCATCTGACCAGAAATGCAAAGAATAGTGTTATTTACAAAATAACTGTGAATAAAAAAAGTGCTACAGCACACAAATATAAAAGTACTGAGACAGTACAATACGGATGCAATACTGCTTAGCGCTGTGATGTGAGGTTCAGCAGTGTCACAGCCTCAGAGAAGAAGCTCTTCGTGTGCCTGCTGGTGCGGGAGTGGAGGCTCCTGTACTTCGATAATAAGTTTACTTTGAACTTCGGTGATCCTCATATGTGAAACACAGCATGTCAGCATGCAGGTACAGCATGTAATGTTAGCCTAATGTATGCATCAAAGACATTTAGAAAAGATTTTCTGATTTGGATGCTGGGAAAAAGAAAGTGTTCTTATTTGAGGAATGGTTAAGCAGGTTGGGACTGCTCTTGCTGGTATTTCAAAGAATGAGAATTTATTGATATTTTGAGGAGAGTTGCTATGGTTGTTGCAGAGAGGATGATTCTTCTCATGGGGAAATCTAAAGCTAGAAACCACAGTTTCAGAATAGTGGTTTGCCATTAAAGGTAAAGCTGCAGAGGATTTTCAACTACTAGAGGGTTGGGATTTATTCCAGAGAGCTGTGGCATTTGATGAAACTCAAAGCAAAGAAATACAACTAATTGGACATTGTGGGAAGCAAGAATTACAGGAATCAACCAAATCAGATGTGCTTTTGTTGAATGCTAAAACAGCCTTCATGGAACATACTCCTGCTTCATTTTAAGTGTGTTCGATGGTAAGCTTACAACATGTCAATGAACATTTATGTTAGTGCCCTCACACAGGACACTAGTTCTATGAGGCACCATGGTAGCGTAGTGGTTATTGTAATAATATTACAACTTGGCATTGAAGTTACGAATTCAATTCTGTCACCTGTAGAAGTTTGTACCTCTCTCTGTGAGTTTCCTCTAGGGGCTCTGCTTTCCTCCTGCACTCCAAAGATATACTGCTTAGTAAGTTAATTGGTCATTGTAAATTGTCCTGTGATTAGGCTAGGGTTACATAGATAGGTTGTTGGACCAGAGGGGCCTGCTCCATGCTGCTTCTCTAAATTAAAAAAATAAAATAGAACTTTTCTATATAGACCATTTTTTGTCAAGTTCTGCAGTGGCAAGGTACTGCATCATATAGCTGAGTCCATAGATGGAAACTAGGTTAAATCTCAATCTGGGTCTAGGTCTGGTCTGTGGAGGAACATAAGAGAGAGATGCTGGCTGTGGCAGGTTATGGCTGAGAATTAGAAAAATAGGGGTTGGTGTCAATAATTGGTCAGTAAGGAATGGGGAGTGATGGGGGTGCAGGAACTAGAGTAATAGTTGGCTTCTAAGTATTGAGGTTTGTCATCATGAATGGTCAGGTGGTAGTCCTCTGCTTTGGAGTGGAGGCTAGTGTCTCTGGGACTGAAGTAGGAGGATGCCGATGGTCATGTGAAGAGAGGAGTGTACTCTAAGTTACCCCTCATGTGCAGATGGAGACATTACTGCACAGGATCTGAAAAAAACTGCACAGGGTTGGAAACTCAGCCAAGCTAGTACCATATGCCAGCATTTAGCCCATAGCATTTAAAACCTTTTCAATCCATGTACCTAACCAACTCAAGCAATTACTCTAACACGAGGAATTCTGCTGATGCTGGAAATTCAAGCAAAACACATCAAAGTGGCTGATGAACGCAGCAGGCCGGGCAGCATCTCTAGGAAGAGGTACAGTCGACGTTTTGGGCCGAGACCCTTCGTCAGGACTAACTGTAAGAAGAGCTAGTAAGAGATTTGAAAGTGGGAGGGGGAGGGGGAGTTCCAAAATGATAGGAGAAGACAGGAGAGGGAGGGATGGAGCCAAGAGCTGGACAGTTGATTGGCAAAAGGGACATGAGAGGATCATGGGACAGGAGGCCTAGGGGGAAAGGGGAAGCCCAGAGGATGGGCAAGGGGTATACTGAGAGGGACAGAGGGAGAAAAAGGAGAGAGAAAAAAATTATATATATATAAATAAATAAATAACTGATGGGGTACGAGGGGGAGATGGGGCATTAGCGGAAGTTAGAGAAGTCAATGTTCATGCCATCAGGTTGGAGGCTACCCAGATGGAATATAAGGTGTTGTTCCTCCACCTCTCCCTCGTACCCCATCTGTTATTTATTTATTATATATATATATAGTATTCTTTTTCTCTCTCTCCTTTTCCTCCCTCTGTTCCTCTCACTATACTCCTTGCCCATCCTCTGAGGTTCCCCCCTCACCCCTTCTTTCTCCCTAGGCGTCTCGTCCCATGATCCTCTCATATCCCTTTTGCCAATCACCTGTCCAGCTCTTGGCTCCATCCCTCCCCCTCCTGTCTTCACCTATCATTTTGGATCTCCCCCTCCCCCTCCCACCTTCAAATCTCTTACTAGCTCTTCTTTCAGTTAGTCCTGACCGAGGGTCTCGGCTTAAAACGTCAACTGTCCCTCTTCCCAGAGATGCTGCCTGGCCTGCTGCATTCACCAGCAACTTTTATGTGTGTTGCTTGAAGTTCCAGCATCTGCAGATTTCCTCGTGTTTGCTTTTTTGCAGGCTTTCACATTCACAGACATTGTTCTTTTTTATACCAGGCTGTAATACAACTAGTCAGGATACTCTTCACTGTGCACCGAGAGAAGTTCGTCAAGGTTTTAGATGACATGCTAAATCTGCACAAGCTTCTTACAGAGCAGAGATGCTGCAGTGCTTTCTTCATAAAGGCACCTATGTGCTGGTCCCAGGACTGATCCTCTGAAATGATAATGCCTAGGAATTTGAAGTTACTGATCCTCTCCATCTGCGATTCCTTAATGACAACTGGCTCAGGCACCTGTGGTTTCCACCTCCTGTGGTCAATAAACAGCTCCTTGGTTTTGCTGAAATTGAGAGAGAGATCTATATTGTGGCACAATTCAACTAGATATTTAATCTTCCTCATTTATGCCAATTCATCGCTGCCTTTGATTCAGCCACAAAGAGTGGTGTCATCAGCAAATTTAAATATGGTATTGGAGCTATACTTAGCCACAACATCATAATTATAAAGCGAGTAGAGCAGGGAACTAAGCACACAGCCTTGTAGTGCACCTGTGCTTATGGAGAATGTGGATGAGACTTTGTTGTCAATCCAAACTTACTGGGAACTGCAAGTGAGGAAATTGAGGATTCAATTGCACAAGGAAGTATCAAGGCTTGGGTCTTGGAGCTTATGATTAGTTTCAAGGGAATAAAGGTGTTGAATGCTGAGCTCTGGTCAATGAAGAGCATATAGATATATATACCTTCACTGTCCTCATCTTCCAGTACTGAGTGAAAAGGCAATGAAATAGCATCTGCTGTTGACCAGTTGTGGTGGCAGGCGCGATGAAGCAGATCCACATTACTCCTCATGCAGGAGTTGGTACATTTCATGACCAGTCTCAAGGCACTTCATCACAGTTGATCTAAAAGCTACTGGATGATAGTCAATGAGGCAGTTTAGCACATTCTTCCTGGGCAGTGGTATGTTGAAGCGTGCTTGATGCATGTGGGGACCTCAGAGTGCCAAAGCAAGAGATTAAATATGTCAGTAAATACTCCAGACAGTTGATTAGCACAGGTCTTCAGTACGCTGCCAGGTACACATTCTGGGTCAGGTGCTTTCAATGGGTTCACCCTTCTGAAGGATGCTCTCACGTTGACCTCAGAGATGGAAATCACAGGGTTATCAGGGACTGCGGGAGTTCATAAAGGTTTCTCCATGTTTTGTCAGTCGAAGTCAGCATAAAAGGCATTGAGTTAATGTAGAAGAGAAACCTTCTTGTCACGTATTGTACTTCACTTGGTTTTGCTTTGTAATAGGTAAGAACTTTCAAGCCCTGACGCTGCCTTCCACCTTCCTTCTGTGATTCAAGTTTGATCCAGAATTGCCACTTCACATGTGAGATGGCTTTCTGGAGGTCATAACTGGATCTCGTGTATTTTCCTTGGTTGCCAGACCTGAATGCTGATAACCTAGCCTTCAGCAGATTGTGGATCACTTGGTTTATCCAAGGCTCTGATTGAGGATGACCCTGAATGAATTTGTGAGGACCACACTCGTCCACAAGTGTGCTTATGAAATCCGTGATAACCATGGAATACCTCAGTCCACTGACTCAAAGCAATCCTGTAACCTCTTCACTGTGTCCTGTGACCACCTCTTTGTTGTCCTTACCTCTGGTGCCTTGTTCTTTAGCTTCTGCCTGTATGCAGGTAGGAAGACAGCCAGACAGAAGGGCAGGAAGACATCACCCCAGGACAGCAGCTGAAACTAACCTACACTTGTATGTTGCACAATTAATATTCTATGTTTTTAAGGCATGG
This sequence comes from Mobula hypostoma, assembly GCF_963921235.1. NCBI lineage: Eukaryota > Metazoa > Chordata > Chondrichthyes > Myliobatiformes > Myliobatidae > Mobula > Mobula hypostoma. The sequence continues at coordinate 26,166,287 of NC_086111.1, read as the reverse complement.
AAGGCTAAATCTTTGTATCATTAAAAATAATAATTCGTGCCATGTGTATTCCAGGATTTCTGGACATCCTTTGTCAATTATTTTAAACAGTAGACACTGGAGAATTTCAGGACATCATGAAGCAAATTAAACACAGGAAGGTAATAATGACCAGTCAAGGTTTCATTTTGTTGAGGCATTAATAATGCCCAAACGGATGGGAAAAATTAATGTCACAACGACTGAGACATTCACTTATTCAGCTTGGCAAGTCATTGCGATAGAAATGTGGAAGTGGTGGAGATTTCAGCAGCTAATCTCAGCAGCTTCTTACTTACAAGAGGTGCACAGCAGAATATCTCAACAGAATTCCAAGTTAGACAGAGATCTATGAGTTGACGGACAGCTCCATATGAGTAATGGAGAAAGCAACCAGTAGTACTTTACAGGAAACCACTGATTTCCATTAAATTCTCTGACAATGGCCACCATCCGTGGAATGCAATTTGTAGAATCACGCAGGACAGTATGATGTCATTCTGCCATCAAGGTCATTGAAAGAGTTTTCCGATGCGTCCCATTTTTGTCCTATTACATTTAATTCTACAGATGTATTGCTGTTTGAGTGTACATAAAATGTTCAAGAAAAGTTGGAAAGATTTAGATTTTAAAACTCCTTATATCTTTCTTAAAGTTAGTGCTCACTAGGTCATAACTGGAGTAATAATACATGGAAACCAACAGTAGCTGTCTACCTACTTTACACTAAATTACACTAATGCCATATTACTCCTGCACTTCTCCATCAGCTCCTCCCAGGTTCTACCACTCACGTCTGCACTGGGGAATTCACAGTGGCCATTTAATCTACCAACCCACGTGTCTTTGGGAAATGAGAGGAAACCAGAGCACCCAGAAGAGACCCATGCATTCAACTAAATTAATATGTCATCTCTCTGCAGAACCCAAGGTCAGACTGAATTGGCATTGCTGGAGTCGGGAGGTAACAGCATTAATAGCTGTATCAGTGTGCCTTACAGTGTTCTATATTAAATCAAATCTGTTATTTTTTGACAATAATTTTAAATCTATCCTGTCATTGCAAATCTCTGTCCATGGGAATGGTTGCTTCTGATTTACTCAGTCAAACTCTTCCAAACTTAGAGATTTCTATTGAAACTCCATTTCTTTGTTCCAAAGAGACCAACTCAAGCTTTTCTGAACCCTCTTAGCCTATCAAGTCAGCTCCGCCATTTCATTATGGCAGACTCATTTTCCCTCCCAACCTCAATCTCCTGCCTTCTCCCCATATCGTTTATGCCCTGACTAATTAAGAATCTATTTTATACTTTATTGTCGCCAAACAATTGATACTAGAACGTACAATCATCACAGCGATATTTGATTCTGCGCTTCCCGCTCTCTGGAGTACAAATTAATAGCAAGTATTAAAAATTTAAATTATAAATCATAAATAGAAAATGGAAAGTAAGGTAGTGCATAAAAGACGAGAGGCAGGTCTGGGTATTTGGAGGGTATGGCCCTGATCCGGGTTAGGATCTGTTCAGCAATCTTATCACAGTTGGAAAGAAGCTGTTCCCAAATCTGACCGTACGAGTCTTCAAGCTCCTAAGCCTTCTCCCGGAGGGAAGAGGGACAAAAAGTGTGTTGTCTGGGTTGGTCATGTCCTTGATTATCCCGGCAGCACTGCTCCAACAGCGGGCGATGTAAAGTGAGTCCAAGGACGGAAGATTGGTTTGTGTGATGTGCTGCGCTGTGTTCACGATCTTCTGCAGCTTCTTCCGGTAGATAGATTCTTCTTGAATCTATCAACCTCTGCCTTAAATATACCCAAAGACTTCACCTCCACAGCTGCCTGCAGAAACAATTTCCACAGATTTGCCATGCTCTGGCTGTTCTAAAAGAACACTCTATTCTGAGGCTGTGTCCTCTGGTCTTAGATTCACTTGCCATAGGAAACATCCACTTATCAAGGCCTTTCAACATATAATAGACTTCAAATAGGTCACCCCTCATTCTTCTGAATTCCAGCGAGTACAGGCCTAAAGCCATCAAATGCTCATTATATGACAAGCCACTCATTCCCAGAATAATATTTGTGAACTTCCTTTGAGCCATCTCCAAGATTAGCACAATCTTTCTTAGATAAGAGGCCCAAAACTGCTCACAATATTCCAAGTGAGGCCTCACCAGTGCTTTATAAGGCCTTAGCATTACATCCTTGCTTTTATATTCCAGTCCTCTTGAAATGAATGCTAATATTGCAATTGCTTTCCTCACCACTGGCTCTACCTGCAACTTAACCTTTAGGGAATCCTGCACAAGGACTCTTAGGTCCCTTTTCACCTCAGTCTTTGAATTTTCTCCTCATTTAGCAAATTACCTACCATTTGATTTCTTTTACCTAAACACATGATTATACACTTCTCAACACTGTATTCCATCTGCCACTTCTTTGCTCATTCTCCTAATCTGTCTAAGTCCTTCTGTAGCCTCGCTACTTCCTCAAGACTACCTGCCCCTCCACCTATTTTTGTATCATCTGCAAACTTGTCCACAAAGCTATCAATTCTGTCATGCAAGTCATTGACATATAACATAAAAAAAAGTGGTCCTAATACAGACCAATGTGGAACCAGCAGCCATCCAGAAAAGGCTCTGGTTATTCCAGTTCTTTGTTTCGTGCTAATCAACCAATGCTCTATCCATTCTCGTATCTTTCCTGTAGTACCTTGGGCTCTTAACTTGTTAAGCAGCCTCATATGTAGCACCTTGTCAAAGGTCTCCTGAAAATCTAAGTACACAACATCTACTGATTCTCCTTTGTCTATCCTGCTTGTTATTTCTTCAAAGAATTTCAACAGATTTGTCAGATAAGATTTTCCCTTGAGGAAACCATACTGAATACAGTGTATCCTATTTTGTCATGTGCCACCAAGTACCTCAAAACCATATTCTTAACAATCAACTCCAACAACTTCCCAACCACTGAGGCTAGACTAACTGACCTATAGTTTCCTTTCTTCTGCCTCTCTCCTTTTTTGAAGAGTGGAGTGACATTTGCAAATTTTCATTTCTCTGGAACAATGCCAGAATCAATTGATTCTTGGAAGATCATTACTAATGTCTCCACTATCTCTTCATGCATCTCTTTCAGAACCCTGGGGTGTATATCATCTGGTCCATTTGACATACAGTATCTATATTTAGGCCTTTCAGTTTCCCAAGAACCTTCTCCCTAATAAAGGCATACTGCAGTGAAGACTGATACAAAAAGTTTGCTTTTCAAATGAAAGAAGGAAAATCAGAAGGTAATCCAGCATCACTCAGTATTTAGTCCAGCACAGGAGAAGAAACATCTCCATCTGTGATCATTTTAGCTGATGCTTTAAGATATCTCTGGGTTCAGAGAAGGCTTAACAAAGATCCTTACACTCTTACAATTGTCTTTTTTGGGTCATTATGGCACAAAAGGAGGCAAACAGATAGATGACAGGGACATTAATTTTAAACCAGGCTTCCCTTTCACACACTCCTGTATCAGAAATTCAGGTGTATAAGCTACACCAGTGAAAGCATGGATTGTACACATATGATTTGTTAAGAGATGGGAAAACATTAAGCAATCTTACTCATTATCTCCTACTTCACCCACAGCAATAATTATGGTTTTCTCTGTATTGATGAATACAGCATACAGAGGTTGATGAATGCCAACACACCATGTTATGTGTGGGCTTTGTTCTTTTTACTGTACCTCCCGCACCACGTAATAGTAATAGTGAGAAGTGTAAAAGATGATAAGCCTTGTCTGGTGAATGGTTTAAGTTCGTTCAGCTTTAAACATGTGCTCTCCTTATTTTTCTCCTTATTTTATACAACACAACTATACTGATGCAGGGTGTTGACCCAAAATATTGATGATTCCTTGACTCTGCAAAAGATCTGCTAAATTTTTCCAGCAGTTCGGTTTTGCAGCATCTGCAGTATAATGTGTTTCCATTATTATCAGCTGTTTGCTTTTCTTTCTTTCTTTTTAAATCTTTTTATTGAGTAAGTATACAAAAAAGGTAAGCCATATAAACATTAATACAATGTTAAAGTATAATAAAATTCCAAAAGATAACAATACCAAAAAGAAAATACTACAAACAATGTAATTTAAGCATAAGAAACCAAGATAACATAATAGTATACTAGATTTTATATATATCAATGGAAAAAAAGAAAAAAAAACCCCAAAAAAAAACCCACCGTGCAACTAACTAAAAGCAAAGCAAAGCAATGGGCTAACTTGAAACCAAACAGAGTTAAACTTAAAATCACGTCCTCAATCCCGACCTCCATTAAAACAGTGAAGAGAAAACAAGAAGGGTAAATATTACATTAAATGAAAATATCGAATAAAAGGTCCCCAAATCTGTTCAAATTTAAATGAAGAATCATAAAGGTTACTTCTAATTTTCTCCAGATTCAAACATAAAATCGTCTGAGAAAACCAAAAAAAGGTAGTTGGAGCATTAAGCTCTTTGTTTGCTTTTCTAAACCACAAATTTCACACATGATCTGTGTGAAAAAGTTACTGAAATCAATCACACTCTGTACAATAGATTATATATCTCAAGTTAGCAGGGTGATGAGATGGAGTCCCTGATGGTTTTACAATGATGCGTAGGAACTATACACCAAAATTTATAATCCAACATAAAAGAAATTTCAATTAAAGGAAGTAAATAACCTGAAATATCCTTCTGCATCACATTGAAAGAAAACATTTCAAAAAACTGTGCGATCTACCAATATTTTAATGGATTATTCACAGTATGTTATGAAATTACCGCAGAGACCCTATGAAATGATAAGCAATATATACAGAGGCACTAATATAGAATGATAAAAATATGTAATATTGAATTTTCTCACATATTGAAAAATTTCATTCTCCAGAAGCATGATTCGATGATATTTTGTTTAGTTGATTATCAATTGACTTTGCCATCTTTAAACAAACAAATTAGGAATACGTATTTCCAATTTCTAATGGAGATGATTAGGATGACAAACAAATAAAAAGCAAATTGTAATGGCAGGCTGCTTGCTCTTGAATCCACTCAGGTCTGATTTTAGCTCATTTCATTACCAAGCACAGATAAAATAATCAGCTTGATTCAACAAAATAATTGCAACTTACTGAACTGCATGAGACAGGTTACCAGTTAACACAAAAGAGATTGGTATCATGCTGTACTGTAAGTGGTGCCAACAATAGATACTGTTAGTACAATACCAGCAGCTTCCAATATTGGAAACCAATAATTTTTAACTTTCATGCACAATAATTTTTTTTGTTACAGACAAGGAGCTAATTGCTTATAGAAGTTATATCCTTCCAAAGTTGCTGTCAAAAGCCACCTTCCATTCTGAAACTAAACCACATGTCACTGGTACTCATATTTACTTCTTAATTTTTATCAAATGGATATCTTTATGAACTGGATATATTTAACATTATTCCATTTATTTGGAAGGAGAACTTCATGGAAACCTTCCAAATACTGGAAAGCCTGTATGGACTGGATGTGGGGAGAGTGTTTCCAGTAGTGGGAGAGTCTAGGACCAGAGGGCACAGCCTCAGAATAAAAGGATGTCCCTTTAGAACAGACACAAGGAGGAATTCTCTTAAGCCAGAAGACAGTGAATCATTGCCACAGACAGGAAAATTATTGGCTATATTCATTGGGAGGCTAAATTACTGTGTATATTTAAAGCAGAAAGTAATAGGAACTTGATTAGTAAGGGTATCAAAGGATTTGGTGAAAGGGCAGGATTACGGGATGAGAAATGATAAATCAGGCATAATTGAATGGCAGAGCAACTCAATGTAGCCTATTTCTGAGTGTATGCTTTAACTGCTTATTTTTGAGTTTTGGAAAAGTTTTGACAAAATGAGGTTGGCAAATAAACCCCACCCAAGTACAATTCTACCACAAATGGCATGGGAGAAATACAAGAGCAGGTAGGTCAGTGGAAACAGCTTAGAAATTCGAATGTACCCAGTTGTCAGCAGTAAGGGAAGCGTGAATCCTCAGGCATTCTTGAGGCAATATTATCATTGAGCTCCCTGTCTTGGATGCATCATTTCTGGGGATTTCAGAGAAAGTAGTAGTGATATAAAATATTGTTCATTAGAGCAACACAAACCGTCTTCTGAGAACTTTACTGGTACAATATTCAAAGGACATGACCAGTTTGGAGATAACAGGGAGAAGTAAGATGGCCATGGCATTGTTGGTAATGAGATTGGTAACAGGAAAGGTACTAATTTGGTTAGTGTTTCCAGCATAATCTGCTTTTTACCAAGATCTCCAGCAATGAGATAGTTCAATACCTCCAACATAATTTACCTCTGCTCTGCTGATGATCATCAGAGTGTCTGCCCAAACAGAATGTCAGGAAAAGCCAAAGGTAAATTGTTCTTTCATCTAGTAACGACAAAAACAATCATCAACAATTTGCCTTTGTTGTTGTTCCTTTCGGCGCCTTGTGGCACATCAGGTGGCAAACTTGTAATTTCTTTATCATTTCTGTCTGCTTTTTATGAGGTCGAGTTCCTAGCTCAACGGATCCAGCTGGATTCGAATGTTCATTTCAAAGTCCGGTACAGATGTTACTACACCACCAGCCGGCTAATTTGCCTTTGTTCGTTGACATAATGGCTGCTACGGGTGATGCCCTTATGTGCCCTTCACCTCACTTGTATTTCTCACCCAATGGCTGCTGCATTGTTGTGGACTTATGGTATAAGAGACTGCAGATAATTTCAAGCTGTTCTGGTCTGGCAGCTCTATGGTTTTGGACTACATAGAGTCATAGAACTCTGCGGCACGGAAACAGGCCCTTCAGCCCATCTAATCCATGCCAAACTGGTCTGCTACCGAGTCCCACCTACCTGCGCCTGGACCATAGCCCTCCATATAAATCTCATCCATGTACTTATTCAAACTTTTCTTAAGTGATATACTTAAACCCCATCCACCATTTTCACTGGCAGTTCCTTCCATACCTGCACCACTGTCTGAGTGAAGAAACTTCCCCCTCAGGTTTTCCTCAAATGTTTCACTTTCATTTTCAACCTCTGACCTCTAGTTCTAGTCTTACACAACCTGAGTGGAAAAAGCCTGCATGCATTCACAATTTCTATACCCCTCATAATTTTGCATACCTCTAGATCTCCTCTCATTCTTCTATGCTTCAAGGAATAAAGTCCTAACTTATTCAACTTTTCCAAATAACTCGGGTCTTCAAGTGCTGCCAACACCCTATACATTTTTCTGCACTCTTTTCAAGATTATTAATATATTTCCTGTAGGTAAATGTCTCTTACAACTTCAACATAACATCTCAACTCCTGTACTTAGTGCCCTGATTTATGAAGGCCAATGTGCCAAACATATTTTTAAGACCCTATCTACCTGTGATGCTAATTTTATAGAATTCTGAATCTATATCTCAGGTCTCTTTGTCATACCGCACACGTCAGAGCCTTACCATTCACCGTGTAAGTCTCACACTGGCTTGTTCTACCAAAGTGCAACTCCTCACAATTGCTGCCTTAATTTCCATCTGTCAGTTTTCAACCCATTTTCCCAGCTGGTTAAGATCACTTTACAAGCTTTGATAGCACTGTCCCCGATCTTTGTATCATCCACAATTTGCTGATCCAGTTTGCTAAATCAGTAATAATGACAATAAACAACATTGGACCCAGCACCAATCCTTGTGGCACACCACCAATCATAGACCTCCAGTCAGAGAAACAACCATCTACTACCACTCTCTGGCATCTCCCACTAAGCCAATGTTGAATCCAATTAACTACTTCATCCTGAATGCCAAGAAATTTAACTTTCCAGGTATACCTCCCACGGGGGACTTTGTCAAAGGCCTTGCTAAAAGGCCATGTAGACAACATCCACCATGTTCGCTTCATCAGCCTTCTTGGTTACCTCCTGAAAAATTCTATAAGATTGGTTAAGCATGATCTACCATGCACAGAGCCATTATGAATTTACCTAATCAGGCCTGTCAATCTATATACTTATATATCCAGACCTTACAATACCTATTGACCATTTACTCACTGGCCTATAATTTCCCCACTTGTTCTTAGAGCCTTTAAACCTGAGCAGTGGTGGTTCAGAGTGGCTGGCTGACAGATGACAGAAGGTGCAGTGGTCATGGGCCAGGATGAGGACTGAAATAACATTGCCCTAAGAAAAGGTAGCAGTTCCATTCACCAAGCGCCCACTGCTATTTCCTCAGTGCAGCATCTCAACCATTCCTTGCAACCCATTGGATGCCAGCATATTGGATTGCCAGGATTCCATTTGGATCTAGACCACCCCCCCCCACCAAAATGCAGGACATGTGTGTCATAAATCTAAACATTCAGTGCAACATACAGATTTATGGCTTGTGGCTGATGGTGTTGCAGAGGACTCTGCAACACATTAGTAGCCAGAAGCTATATGACGCCTGTGTATGCAGGAGTTACATTACAGCTGGTCATGACTTCCATATTGGAAAGGAAGAGTACAAACCTTGTGCAAAATTAGAATTCATGTTGATAGGATCCAGAGGGAAGGGGTTAATGAAATCAGTGGCAGATACCCTTGCATTTCTTCTCCAAGTTCACAGCAGCAATTTGAGAAAATTGTTCAAACCGGTACTTGTTATAATCATATTGTCCTGCTACTCTTAGTTCCTTAAGGTTGTTATAGCTGGGGGTTGTAATGGGGACAAGCTCCCACCACCCATTAAATGCTGCCAGTAGCGCAAACCTCAAATAGCCTCTGGCAACCAAGTCCAGCTCCTGCCCTTCAAGTATGGCTAAGCTACTAAGATTGGCGAAACTGTGTTTACTGATGGGGGAAGGGGTAAAGGCAGGTTACTGGTGCCTTAAAACTAATTACTTTGGGCAGATGGGGCTCATCAGCCGAGGTTGGCAACTCATCTAAGAGAAGGAAAACTCTGATCTCAAACCTCCTCTGCCTTGCATCTATACCCACTCATGGGGAGGCTTCTGGAGTAAATCCCAAGGCAAGGGAAAAATCCTTTGGAGGGAGAAGATGGTGGCACGACACAGCGCGCGCAGCCGTTCCATATGAATATCGTATGTGTAACTAGGGGGCTGTGCACAATCCGGATTTGATGGAGACAGCCGTGAGAAGCATGGAGGAACAACTGGAGTAACTTCTGAAATGCCTGCTTCGCTGCTGCTGCTACTGTGCGATCGAGAATCTCCGGAGACGAAGGCCCTAAATTTTCGGATTTGCCTATTGCCTGTTGCCGGGGCCGGGGTCAAAGCACTCGGCAGAGATGGTGCTCGGTGCTCGGTGTCGGAGAGCTGGTCGGAGGCTCGGAGTTTTCGGACAGACTCGGAGTCAGACTGTGGTCAGATGTTTCCAGTATGCTGCATCGGCAAGTTGGCGGCACTGGAGGTTTACTGTCTGCGTGAGATGATGGGACTTTTGAGAGACTTTGAGACTTTTACAGTGCCATGGTCTGTTCTTATCAAATTACGGTATTGCTTTGCATTGTTGTAACTATATGTTATAATTATGTGGTTTTTGTTAGTTTTTAATTTGGTTTGTCATGTGTTTTCGTGGTATCATTCTGGAAAAACATTGTATCATTTCTTAATGTATGCAATACTTAATGACAATAAAAGAGGACTGCATGTCCTCATAATCGAATCTAATCTAAAAATCTAGGGCTAGAGTCTCTAAGGCTGTCCTACATTGAGTTCAATGCTAGTACCAAACTGTATCAGTCTCTGCCATTCTTTTTGGTTCCTTAGCAGCATTGAGAGGGGAAGCTTGCTACATGGGCTTTCTCTCCATATCGTACTGCCCAGACAGCTAAGATGCATATCTATGGTTAACTCTGACCAACGGAGGTCCTTATCCTGCTACTCTATTGTTATTTGTCTCTCACTTTTATTCTCCCTATAATATTTAAAATCCTTTTCCTCAAAAGCTTCAGCTTTTCTCCTCAACTATTTTATTTTCTGGTACATTCCACATTCTTTCTGGTTTCTTTTTGTTGGATTTATTGCAAAGAAGCGTTCCATTAGCCCAACACAAGCCATCCCCACCTGCTCAGCATTCTTAGATTATCACAACCCAGTCAGTGATGCTATCCTTCATCTAAGATGGGTTCTGTTATTAGCATGCACTCCTTCTCATTTAAATTACCCCCTATAGCTGTAGACCTGGGTCTACACACCTCTGTCAATAAATTGCCAGGGTTGTTCTTTTTATTGCATTTTACACAGTTCTGTTTCAACCATTCTGAGGCTCATATTAGTTCTTTCATGCTGTGTACCCATCAAAAGCAGGAATGAGAGAAAGCAACACTTCCTTCGAATTATATAATCATTGAATCATTACTAAAAAGTGAACAATCTTATACAATACTGTCCACTTACGATGACTAATCTTGAACTTACCATGATCTCCTTTCCCTCATCAAGCAGGTTTTATCAAATTCCAAAATTGTAAGTGAGATTTCATTCAATGTTGTTTCTTTGTCTATAATTTCCTTTGTAATGTATTCGCTCTGGAGAAGCTGGATTCTAATTAGGTGCTTGCAGACCCGCACACAGTTTGCTCTGATGTGACAGTTCCATTTTCTATTTCTAATCATACATTTTCCTCATTTCAGGAAATGCTGCAGAAAGCATAAAAAAGCCACCATACAACTTGCAACACTGAGGGATTTTAGATGAGAATAAAGATAATTCAAACATAGGGCACCACACAAGATATAATCTTAGCAGAGCTAATTATCGTATACTCTCGCTGTTTCCAGCTAGATCAATATCAAATCAAGTTTTATATTTTTTTCAGCACTGCATTCCAATTGCAACCAAATAAATTCATTATCAAAAAAGGCGACAAGCATAAAAGTAAATATGAGTTTATGAATATTTATGCAAAATGGTGACTGATGGAAATTGATATTATTATTTTCTTCAGAATAACTTTCTGAACAATATGCAGAGAAATGTTAAATCTAAATTTTCTGATGATATGTTGTGATGTTGAGATGGTGTTTTCTACATTGCCAACCAATCCAGTTTAAGACCATTTGGCTTGCTGTCAAGTAACCAATAGGTTCACAACGGAACTAAATTGGCTCCAGATAAGAGAAGCAAGAACAGTTTATTAACAGGTAATCTATTCACTTTGAACTTTCCAGTGAAGGCCTTTAACCCAGAGATTGTAATGGTCTGGTCCGTGAAGTCCGCATGCCATCTCACGGTCCAGTCCATTGATCCGTATTCCAAGTTTTCCAGTTTTCCCTTGTCCTGTTGTGTGCCTTAATTGAAGCACATGATTCTGATTTTGGACGACTACATAAATAGCTCCTGGGTTCAGCTCCATTTGCTGGACTGTTCCTTTCCCAAACCCAAGCCCAAGCCCAAGCCCAAGTCCAAAGCCTCGCCTCGCCTCGCCTCGCCTGTAACTCTCGCCAGCACCTCTGTCAAGTTCAACTGCCAGAGCAAGATAAGGAACTGTCTATTGTTGTTTTGAACTGTCCCTGTGTCCACGCCTTCACTAGGTAGGTCCGGCCGTTTGCCGCTACCTAGTGTTGGGAACTGTCTCGTCGTGTTCAGCATTCTATATATGAGTCCTGGCCCTACGTCCTGCTCCCAAGGAGGGGTCCCGGCTCTGTGTTCCATGTCCCTGTGTTCCTGTCTCCCCCTTGACCGAGGCTCTGCGTTCCTGTCTCCCCCTCGACCGAGTCATGGCTTCTGGCTTTGTGTTCCGAAGTTCCTGTTTCCCAAGACCACGTCATGTCTTCGCCTAGTTCCGGAGTTCTTGTCCAGGTTCCAAGTTCCTAGTTCCTCGTCCATGTCCCGCATTCCTAGTCAAGTCCTAGCCCAAGTCTGTGTTCTTGTCCCAGCTCCTTGTCTGCATCCAGTCCCATCCCTACTCTAGTCCAATTCCTAGTACTTCAGTGTCTGTGTCTTGCTTTTGGGTCTGCCATCAGCGCCCCCCATTATGCCAGAACAGTCCAGTCAAATATGGACCCAGCGACACAGACACTGCTGTATTACTCTTGCCACCCGGGGTTCCCTTCTGTTAAATACCCTCCCAACCGCCCGGCTCATCCATAGTCTGGGATAGCCTGTTTGGTCACCAGGAGACTCCCGTGGGGGTGGCAGGGGTGTGGTGGTGCTGTTATGGTCCGGTCCGTGACGTCGGCACTCCGGTTCACGTTCTGGTCCATGAATCCGTATTCCAGGTTTTCCGGTTTTCCCTTGTCCTGTTGTGTGCTTTAATTGAAGCACATAATTCTTATTTTGAGCTGCTACATGAATAGCTCCTGGGTTCAACTTCATTTGCTGGACTATTCCCTGCCCTTCCCTTCACCTTCCTCTCAAAGCCCTGCCTGAAGCCTTGCCTTACCTGCACCGCTGTCAAGTTCAACCGCCGGAGCAAGATAAGGAACAGTCTATCGTTGTTTTGAACTGTCTCGGTGACCACACCTTCACTAGGTAGGTCTGGCCATTTGCCGCTACCTAGTGTTGGGAACCGTCTCTGCATCCACGCCTTCGCTAGGTAGTTCTGGCCATTTGCCACTACCTTGTGTTGGGAACCGTCTCTGCATCTATGCCTTCGCTAGGTAGGTCCGGCCGTTTGCCGCTACCTGGTGTTGGGAACTGTCTCCTCGTGTTCAGCATTCTGTGTATGAATCCCGGCCCTACGTCCTGTTCCCAAGGAGGGGTCCCGGCTCTGTGTTCTGCGTATGAGTACCAGCCCTACGTCCTGTTCCCAAGGAGGAGTCCCGGCTCTGTGTTCCATGTCCCTGTGTTCCTGTCTCTCCCTCGACCAAGGATCTGCATTCCTGTCTCTCCCTCTACCAAGTCAAGGCTTGGGGCTTTGTGTTCCGAGCTTCCTGTTTCCCAAGACCACATCATGTCTTTGCCTAGTTCCGGAGTCTGAGCCCAAGTCAAGACCCAGGTTCTGGGTCCTTGTCCAGTCTCTGGCTCGGAGTCCGAACCCAAACCTCGTCATGTCCTCGCCTCGGGGAACCCAAGCCTTGTCATGTCCTTGCCTCGAGGAACTCAAGCCACATCCAGTTGTGTAGCCACGTCATGTCCTTGCCTAGATCCGGGGTCTGAGCCCGAGTCAAGACCCAGGTTTCGGATCCTTGTCCAGTCTTTGGCTTAGAGTCCTTGTCCAGGTTCCAATTTCCTAGTTCCTTGTCCAGGTCCCACTTTCCTAGTCAAGTCCTAGCCCAAGTCTGTGTTCTTGTTCCAGCTCCTAGTCTGCATCTAGTCCCATCCCTACTCTAGTCCAGTTCCTAGTACGTCAGTGTCCATCTCTTGCATTTGGGTCAGCTCCCAGCGCCGCCCCCCATTATGACAAAGATCTTGGATAAATACTAATAAAACCTTGGTGGCCACTCTGTGAATTCCAAAGGAAATTTATAAGAGCAATTAATCAAGATTATTTACTGCATTACAATTTCTTAGACATTCTGCCGTGTAGAATGTCACTTCTATGCACTACATAATGCACTTAGACCATAAGACCATAAAAATAGGAGCAGAATTAGGCCATTTGGCCCATCAAGTCTGCTCCTCCATTTCATCATGACTGATTCATTTTCCCTCTCAGCCTCAATCTCTTGTCTTCTCCCCATATCTCTTCATACTCTGATTAATGAAGAATCTATCAACCTCTGCCTTAAATATAACTAATAACTTTTCCTACACAACCATCTGTGCAATGAATTCCACAGATTCACCAATCTCTGGTTAAATAAATTCCTTCTCATCTCCATTCTAAAAGGACACCCCTTTATTCTGAGGCTGTGTTCTCTAGTCTTGGGATCCAACACAATATGATTTGTATAAATCATATTGTTAAAATTAATTGGTTGATTGGTGTGGGTTCCTGAATGACATTAAGCTCCTTCTGTATTCTTATGTTCAGAGGTGTTCTCGACAAGTTTGATGATGTCCAAATCGAAAAGACTGCTGGATGGCATTTCTGCGAAATTCAGCTATATATGAATGGGCTGCAGAATGAGAGGGCCGCCCTATAGATGATAAATGTAAAGTTAGCTTCAGTGAAACTTCAGCTAACCAACTGGCTTCGAGTTTTTGGAGCCCATTAAGTTCTTTGCTCTCCTCACAATCCTCTGCTCCATCCACCCCCACCAACAGTTCCTGTTAAAATGACAACTCTGTCCCCACCATGACTCTGCACCATTACCTGCCACTTCAAGCACTAAGACCATAATATACAGGAGTAGAATTATGCCATTCAGCTCACCAGGTCTACTCTATCACTCAAATATGGCTCATTATTTTCAAGCCCATTCGCACCCCTTCTCCCCATAACTTTTAACATAATTACCAATCAGAAACCTATCAATCTTTGCTTTAAGTACACCCAATGAATTGGCCTCCAAATGTGACAATGAATTCCACAGATTCACCACATTCTGTCTGAAGAAATACCACCTCACCTCAGTTTTAAAGGTACATCCTTGTATTCTGAGGCTGTGCTCACCGGTGCCAGACTCCCCCACTATAAGAAACATCTTTCAATCTATATAGGTCTTTAAATAATTGATAGTTTTCAATGTGAACCACCCTCATTCTTCTAAACTCCAGTGAGTACAGGTCCAGAGCCATCAAATTGCTCTTCATACATTAACCTGTTCATTCGCGAGAAATTCTTGTAAACCTCCTGCCGACCATTTCTAATGTGCATATGGGGCATAAAACAGTTCACAATACCTCAGATATGATTTTACTTATCCTCATAAAGCCTCTGCTTTGATATTCTAGTCCAATCGGACTGAATGCTAACATTTTCTTCATTATACTGACTCAACTTTAAATGAATCCTGAACTAGAACTTCCAAGACCCTTTCAACCTCAGAATTTTGAATTCTCTCCTTATTTAGAAAATAGTCTACACCTTTATTATTTCTACCAATGCGCATAATCCCACTCTTCTCTCCACTGTATTCTATCGGCCACATCTTTGTCCACTCTCCTAACTTGTCCTAGTCATTCAGCGGACTTCCTAGCTCCACGAGCCTGCCCTTTCCTCCACCTATCTTACTAACTTGGTATCTCACAGTCCAACTGAAACTATAAATTTGATGCAAACTGATTGCAATCATACAACACATCTCCTGACCCTGGACATCAACTGCTCAATTGAAACCACAACTTGAGTTTGTCAGATGTGTTCAGGGAAGTTTTCTTAATCAGTACATAAAAGTCCCAATGAGAGGGTGGGTGATACTTGATTTTCCATTAAGGAACGAGATATGGCAGGTGACAGAATTTTGTGTAGGAGAACATTTTGCATCTAGTGATCACAATGCCACTAGTCTCAAAGTAGATATGCAAAAAGATAGATCTGATCCGTGCGTTGAGATTCAAAATTGGAGAGAGGCCAATTTTGATGGTATCAGAAATGCTCTGGCAAGTGTGGATTGGGACAGGCTGTTTTCTGGCAAAGGTGTACTTGGTAAGTGGGAGGCCTTCAAAAGTGAAATTTTGAGAGTACAAAGCTTGGATGTGCCTGTCAGAATAAGAGGTAAAGACAACTGGTATAGGGAACTTTAGTTTTCAAGAGATATTGAGCCCCTGTTTAAGGAAAAAATGAGGTGCATAGCAGCTATAGGCAGGCAAGAACAAATGGGGTGCTTATGGAGTAAAAGAAATGCAAGAGAACTTGCAGGAGGTAAGTGCAGAAATTTCTAGAGTCCTAACAGAGATATTTAAATCATCCTTAGTGACAGGTTGAGGTACCAGAGTATTGGAGGATAGCCAATGTTGTTCCGCTGTTCAAGAAAGGCTCTAAAAATAAACCAGGAAATTACAGGCAGATGAATCTGTCATAGGTAGTGGGAAAAGTATTGTAAGCTATTCTGAGGAACCAGATTATGAGTATTTGGACAGACATGGACTGATTAAGGATAGTCTGCATGGCTTTGTGCATGATATGTTATTCCTAACCAATCTTACAGAGTTTTCCAAGGAAGTTACCAGGAAGGTTGATGAAGGTCAGGCAGTGGATGTTGTCTACATGGACTTTAGCAAGGCATTTGATAAGGTCCTGCTTGAGAGATTGGTCAAGAATGTTCAGTTACTTGGCGTTCAAATTGGTAAAGTAAATTGGATTAGACAATAGCTTTATGGGAGAAACCAGAGAGTGGTAGTGGATGGTTTCCCCTTTAAATTGAGGCCTGTGACTAGTGGTATGCCACAGGGAACAGTGCTGTGTCCATAGCTGTTTCTTATCTATATTAATGGCTGGATGATAATCTGGTTAACTGGATCAGAAAATTCGTGGACGACACCAAGACTGGGGGTGTAGTGGACAGTGAGGAAAGCTACCATGGCTTGCACTGGGATCTGCACCACCTTAAAAAATGGGCGAAAACGTGTGCAGATGAAACTTAATGCAGACAAGTGCGAGATGTTACACTTCAGTAGGACCAGCCAGGAAGGTCTTACACAGTGGATGAAGGGATCTGGCCGTAGAGGTCCTTAGTTCATTGAAAGAGGTAGATAGGGTTGTAAAGAAAGCTTTTGGCACATCAGCTTTCATAAATCAAAGTATTGATTTGTGGAGATGAAATGTTACAGTATGTTGAAATTGGATAAAACATTGGTGAGGCCCAATTTGCAGTATTGTGTGCAATTTTTGTCACCTACCTACAGGAAATATGTAAATAAGGCTAAACGAATACAGAGAAAATTCGTTGTAAATTCTGGAATTCCTGAGTTATAAACATAAAGTGAAAAGGTTAGGACGAAGGGTCTCGGCCTGAAATGTCGACTGCACCTCTTCCTATAGATGCTGCTTGGCCTGCTGCGTTCACCAGCAACTTTGATGTATGTTGCGTGAAAAGGTTAGGACTTTATTCCTTGCAACACGGAAGACCAAGAGGAAATTTGATCGAGGTATATAAAATTATGAGGGGTATGGATAAGATAAATAGCTTTTTCCACTGAGGTTGGGTGGGACTACAGTCAAAGGTCATGGGTTAAGGGTGAATGAGGAAAAGTTTAAGGGGAACATGAGGAGAAAGCTGTTCACTTAGAGGTTTGTGAGAGTGCGGAAGGAGCTGCCAGCACAAGTGGTGCATGTGAGCTTTATTTTAACATTTAAGAGAAATTTGTATCAGTATGCGGGTGGGAGGGGTATGGAGAACTATGGTACCACTGCAGGTTGATGGGAGTAGACAGTTTAAATGTTTCGACACGGTCTAGATGGGCCGATGGGCCAAAGGGCCTATTACTATGCTGTATTTTTCTACAACTATGACTCTATGACTGTAACCTTCTCACCTACCACCCTCCTCTCTTGCTGGACCTTTGCTGAGGGCATTCCTCCCTATGATCTACAGTACAGCCAGCAACTTTTCTGAATTCACTTGTTTACTGCGAAATAGAGTTTGAATGGAACAAACCCTTTAAGCACATATAATGTGCACCTAATCAACTGAGCTTTGTGTGAAATAGAACAATGCAAGGTGTGTGTGTCCCTAGTATTAAGCTGCAAGGTAATGCAGAAAACTGTGAACATGGGAGCAGAATTTGGCCATTTGGTCCATCAGTTTGCTCCACCATTCCATTATGGTTGATTTATTATCCCTCCAAATCCCATTCTTCTGCCTTTTTCCCATAACCTTTGACACCCATACTTATCAAGAAACAATCAACCTCCACTTTAAGTACACCCAAAGACTTGGTCTCCTCAACAAGTCATCAATTTCATAGATACATCACCCTCTGGTTAAAGAAATTCTTCTAACCTCCTACTAAAGGGACATCCTGCTATCCTCTGGTCCTAGACTACCCCACATTAGGAAATATCCTCTCCTCATCCACTCTGTCTAGGACTTTGAATATTCCGTAGGTTTCAATGTGAATCCGCTCCCCCCCACCCACCATTCTTCTAAACTCCAGTGAGTACGGCTCCTGAGCCATCAAATGCTTCCCATTATCAATCCTTTCTTTCCAAAGATCATTCTCTGGACTGCTGGACCATCTCCATTGCCCGCTTATCCCTTCTTAGGTAACATAGTCATCCATCATGGGAGCCAGTTCCCCCTCTGTTGACTCTGTCAAATCTTCCTGCTGCCTCCAGAAAACAGCCAAAATACCAAAGGACACCTCCCCCTATCATTCTAACTTTTCCCTCCATCCGTTGGGAAGAAGATATAAAAGCTTCAAATTATTCACAACCAGAATCAAGAACAATTTCTATCCCGCTGTAATAAAATTTTGGAATGGACCTCTTGTATGATAAAGATGAATTCATGACATTAGAATCAGAATCAGATTTATTATTATGGAAACATCATAAATTTTGTTATTTTGTGACTGCAGTATAGCACAATACGCAGAAAATAGTGAGGCACTCCGGAGGGTGTGGGGGAGGTTGACTGATCACCTCAACAATCCTAGCAGCCAGTGCTACTTACCATTCTTGTTTTAAAATGCATTTGTGGAATTATGGTGGGATGTTCAAGTTCACTTATTGCTACATTTTAGCTCAGATTATACGGTTGTAATACCCAGGTTATGATTTTTTTACTGCTATGCGGTTAAGTATTTCATTTTAGCAGTTCTGTAAGAGCAGTTTGTTCTGCTGTCAGCCTGTCTGAATTTGAGCTGGGAGAAGAGGCTTTGTTGTTCAACTTGGTGTCAGCCAATCAGGATGGTGGAATTGGGAAAATGCTGGTTTTGTGAGGGACACTGGTTCAGGTTTAGGCTTTTTTTTGTGGGAGCTGGGAGAAGGCAGGAGGGAAGATGGCTGAGGATGCCCTCCCTGTTGCACAAGGTGCTTTGTGCAGATCAATGGCTTCAAGGAGAAAGGACCAATACTCCCATGGGAGACCTGTCTGTTCGAGATGGATTTCGAGTGACATTCGGAAGGTAGTGTGTGCTTTCACACAAACTGAGGGTCCAGCACATGAGTTATAGACAAGTTCAAGATGAGCTCCAACGTAAGTGCACATTTAACTGTTTAAGAATAATGGGCCCTTTTTGTTTTTTTCCTTTCTTTCCTTTAATATCTGTTTGACTAAGTTAACATTCTTTACAATTGCATGCAATGTATAATCTGTTAATTCTAGCCAACAGGGGATTGCCAGGGTCTGTAAGTCAGACAGCATTCACACAAACTGAGGTCTGGGTGGGTGAGACATACCCACCTCATGGATTTGGCGGGACCAGAGTTACATACATCCTAGACGTACGGAGCCTGAGAAAGGTGGGTTTCTCGCTGTGGAGTCCAGTGGCTGTTAGCAAGGGGCTAACAAGCCGCATTTCCAGAGATGCCCAATAATAAGGGGTTTTACAGTTGTTTGCTTGTGTGTTTGTGAGTCACCCTGACTGTAACTGTGGTGTGTAATAATCACCTCCCCTGTCTTTATGTGACTGAGTGGGTTCTCACCAAGTGATGGCATTCTGTCTGTCTTTGCATTTGCCACAAGAATTCCAGCTGTTGAGATAAATGAGCTCTTTTCATCTGTCTTCATGGACCAAATGCTTGCCACATTGGTGTCTGGATTGGGATTAGAAATCGATGGTGAGATTGAAGAGCTTCAACGTCAGATGGAGCGCCTTTAGCTCCAGGGAATATGTTGAGGGTCCGAGCGGAATGCCTGCTCCGCACTGCTGCTCCAGGCTCCTAAAGATGTGATGCCAACCTGGAAGGAGGACCTGGAAATTGAGCATCGGGCCTTCCCAGGGAACCCTGATGGGTGAGTGTACCCAGGGCCCCCATACCAGGGGACATGGCAGAGCAATTCACCTGCCGCCCTCGTGGTCCGCACTGGGGAACCCAAGATGCCACAGTCATGGGAGGACTGGCAAAATGGCAGGCTCCACCGTCACCACTGGAGTGTGAGGAAGACCACTGGGCCTCAGCCAATTAATGCCACATGGTTCACTCTGAAGCTCCTCAAATACAATGGTACCAGCCGCCCGGAGCACTACCTAGTGGAATTCAAACTTGCTGCATGGCATAATGGGTGGAGCCCCACCGAGACGGCGGTGCATCTTACCCTGGCACAGGAGGGGATGCCTTGCGGGCCCTCCTTGACCTAATGCCAGCTGAGCAGTGTAACTACAGGGCCCTCGTAGCGGCGCTGGAGAGGCGTTTCAAGCAGAGGCCATTGGAGGAAGCAATGAGGGAAGAACTGGGCAGCAGATGGTGCCATGTGGGAGAAAGCCTGGGGTCGTTCACAGCAGATCGACACCACAGTCCTTGGCGTGGCTACCCCCTCCCAGGGTCCAGGAAGAGTTCGCCCTCCACGCATTTGTAAAGGCGCTGATGCCGGAGTGCCTTCAGCAGCATGTTCGCCTGATATCAGCATCATTGCTGGCCGAAGAAGTTTTATCCCTCCAAGGCATTCCAGCTTTACCCCACACACCACGAGCCCAGGTTTGTGTCACCGAAGCGAAGGGTGAAACTGACGAGGAGAAGCCTGTGAGTCAGTCCCAACCAACACTGCTCTGATCCCGCCGCTTGCCACGGAGCGATCTCTGCTACCAGCGTCGCGAGGTAGGCCATATACCCAGCACTGCCCTGCATCAGCACCGCGCCACAGCCCAGCGCAGCTATCGGGAAATGCTGAGCGGGCGGCACTGCCCAAGACCTCCAGCGAATCCGTCCGTTGTCACCTCTCCTGCGTCACTGGCATCGACCTAGTGCCCCTCTGGGGGGCCCATGTGGTTGTGCCGGGGGCAACACTCTTACCTCAGCGCTGAAGCCGTGGCTCTCCGGCGGGGCAGCTCCAGGAAGCAGACCAGGCGGACGCAGCAACAGCCGCCACCAGTTTTGCAGCAGCCTGCCGCAGCGCAGTGCACCCAGCAGCGGCCCAACGCGACGCAGCGGAACCGGGGCCAAGCGGTGGTGACAGAGCTTCAGGTGGTAGCCTGCGGCAAGATTGACTTCCCCACCGTTGATCACCAGTAGCAAACAGTGATCCTGTGCTGGCCTGAGTGAGGGGGATGCAGAGTGTGGTATGGTGACCAGGATGGGGGGAGGACTCTCCCTGGATCCAGAGACCAAAGCCCTATACTCTCAGTGAGCCACACTAGAGATACGTGACAGGTTGCTGTTCCGGCAGTGGTAGTTTTCCGATGGTAACAGACATCTGCAGCTGGTGGTCCCCTCGGGCTCAGTGCCAAGCTGGTGGTGGCTGGCCATTTCAGGATTGTAAAGACATTGGGCAAGCTGTGCCAGTGCTTCTCTTGGTCTGGGTGCAGGCAGGATGTGGAGCCAGGCCGCCAGTCGAGGGTGCCAAAGCAGCAGTACATGGTGGGGGCCCTACTGAGTGCATAGGGGCAGACATCCTGGGCTCCTTCCCCAAATCTGATGCCAGGAACCGCTTCATCGTCATGACTATGGATTACTTCATGAAGTGGCCAGAGGCGTGGACTGTCCCAGACCAGAGCACCACCACCACCACTGCTGAGAGACTCTGAAGGATTTCCTTTGTTCTTTTGGCATCCCTGAGGAACTCCACAGTGACCAGAGCACAACTTTGTGGCACATTTGTTTGGTGATGTCTGCAGATAGCTGGGAGTTACCAAAATGTGGAAAATCCCCCCTCCTTTCACCCACATAGTGATGGGCTGGTGGAGCATTTTAACTATATCCTGGCTACGCAGCTTGCCATCCTCGCCAGCCAGCACCAGCGTGATTGGGACCACAACCTACCCCGAGTACCCCTATCCCTTTGACAGCAGTTCAGGAGAGCACCAGGTGTAAGCTGGCTGTGCTCATGTTCTGGCGGGAGCTGCGCACTCCAGTGGATCTGGTGTTTGGCCTACCCCCCCCCCCCCACCCGAGTCAGAGATTCCTGGGGAGGCCGGGCTGGAGTTCCTGCAGCACCAGAGGTTCATGATGTGGCACGGCAGAACCAACGTCCGATGAGCGGCTGTAAGAGGGGCTCATGATGCCCGCGGCCGGGGACAGGACTTTACATGGGAAGATTGAGTATGGGTCTACTGTCCCTCCTGGAAGGAAGGACTATCCCCAGGAAGCCAGTGGAAGGGGTCGGGAGAGACGCTCAACTACATCTCTGTGGTATATCGCATGCCTGAGCGTTGGAAGGCAGTCATGCTGCATCGGAATTCACAGGCACTGTATCAACCAAGCCCTGCTTCTTGCCTCACCAAACAGTGCCTCCCCTGGGGGTGGCTCCAGATATCCCCCACCCCCAACATCCCACGCGGCAGGGTCAACCACCTCTGGGTCCCTTGGACTTTGTTGTGGAGTCTGGGATTGCCGTGGATGGCTGACCCCTCTGGTGGGCGCAGTGTGGCACTCCGGTGGTGGGGGGTGGTGTCGGGCAGCATGGTTGACAGCTTGCTCTAGCATTACGAGCAATCAGCGCTACTTATTTTTCTTGTTTTAAAATGTGATCTTGGAATTATGGTGAGACGTTCAAGTTTATTTATTGTTGCATTTTAGCTTGGTTATACAGTTGTTCACTTCTGTGTTTGTGGATAATTCTGATTGTAACCAGGGTATGTAGTAATCACCTCCCCCATCTACATGTGGCTGTGTGGGTTCTCACCCAGCGATGGTGCACTGCCTGTTATTGTGCTTGTCACAAAAGAGCTGGCCGTTGAGATAAACAAGCTCTTCTCGTCTGTTATCATGGATCAATTTCTCGCTACAATACTATTAAGTTATGGCATGGACTAGAAGGGCCGAGATGGCCTGTTTCCGTGCTGTAATTGTTATATGGTTATAGTTACAATAATAAACAAATAAATAATCCAAAAGAAGAATAGTGATATAGTATCCATGGACCATTGGGAAATCTGACCGCAGTGTGAAAAAGGTGCTCCTGAACCATATCGTGTGTGCATCTTCAGGCTCCTATACTCACTCCCCGATGGAAGTAACTAGAACAAGTTATGTCCTTGACAATGAGGGTCCTTAATGATGGATGCCACTTTCCTGAGGCACCACGTTTTAAGACCATGAGACCTCGGAGCAGGATTGGACTGTTGGTCCACCGAGTCTGCTCCATGATGGTGGTGAGGGTTGTCCTTATGATGGTGCTGGCTGAGTTTACTGTTCTCTGCAGCCTCTTTTGATCCTGTGCTGTAGAGTTTCCATACTGGACTGTGATGCAACCAGTTTGAATGCTCTCTGTAGTACATCTGTAGAAAGTTGTTAGAGCTTTTGTGCCATATCAAATATCCTGAAACTCCCAATGAAGTATAGCAGCCTGTGGGCCCTCTTCATGGTTGCATCAATATGTTGAAACCAGGATAGATGCTCAGAGATGTTGACAACCAGGAATTTAAAAGCTACCTATCATTTCAATTGTTGGCCTCTCAATGAGGTCTAGTGTGTGTTCTCCCAGCTCCCCCTTCCTGAAGTCCACAGTCGGTCTGTTGCTGACTACAAAGTTGTTATTGCAATACCACTAAACTAGCCAATCTTTCTCACTCCTGTATGCCTCCCTGTCACCATGTGTGATTGTGCCAACAGCAGTAGTGCTTATGGATGACATTTGAGCTGTGTCTAGCCACAAAGATATGAGAGTAGAGAAATGGGCTAAGCATGCATCCTTAATATGTGCCTGTGTTGATTGTCAGCAAGGAGGAGACGTTACTACTGATCCACTACCGGCTGTGGTCTCCTGAAGATTAAGTCAAGGATCCATTGCAGATGGAAGTATAGAGGCCCAAGTTTTGAAGCTTGCTAATTTATACTGAAGGTGTTGATCACTGAGCTGTAATCCACAAACAGCAGCCTAGTCTAGGCATTACTGTTATTCAGGTGCTCCAAAGCCAAATGAGATTCTATCCGCTGTAGAACTGATGCAGTGGCAGGCAAAATGGTGAGCCCTGTCAACCTCATCATAGACCTTTATTTGTCTACCTGCATTGCATTTTCTCTGTAACTGTAACGCTATAACAAGTGGCATAGATGCCTACAGGCCCTCTACAATAAACCCAAATTTGTTGCAGAATGAATTAGCTAAAATTTTAGGTCAAAGGTCATAATTTGAATTCGGTTTCCCCTCCATGGATACTGTCTGACCTGGCATTTTCTCATTAGTGTAATTTTAGTTTATACTGCCAAGGGATCACTCTACACTATCGCCAGTGTCAAATACACTTTATGTCATGTGTTATTCATGCGCTTTTGTCCAATGAATGTAATTGATGAGGAACAGACAATGAAATCATGATTCTACTTTTCTATAATCTGTTAATTAATTCCTTACAATTGCTGGATGTATCACAGTTTTCAGGGATAGATTGTGTTTTGTTGTATAAACCAATACTTACCCTGAAAACAATGAAAGAAAACATAGCACAGAACCTCATTATGTAGTCAAAATCAAATAGAAGTCAACTTATTATCAAAATATTTATATGTTACTATATGCTATCTTGAGATTGTTTCTTGCGGGCATTTACAGGAAAATAAAGAAATGCGATAAAATTTATGAAGAACTCTGCATAAATAAAGACTGACAATGAATGTGCAAACAATACACATTGTTAAAATTTATAAAAATTAATAAATGTATTGGAACATGAGTTGTAAAGTCCTTAAAAGTGAGCCTGTAGGTTGTAAAATCCAGGTGCTAAAGTTGTCTATGCTGGTTCAGGAGCCTGATAGTCGTACAGTAATTACTGCTCCTGAACATGGTGGTATGGGATCCAAGGCTTCTGCACCTCCTGCCTGATGATAGTAGCAAGGAGATTAATTTTTATGATGCTAAAAAATTCTGTGTTCAACAAAACAACGTAACATTGCTTTTGGTGGTGTTTTGAATGAACAGGCTTCACCATTTCACAATAGCTTTGTTTCCCTTTCCACAGATGTGGCCGCATGCGTCTGTTTTAATTCCAAATTTCCAGCAACTGCAGGTTTTCCTGCTGAAGGGTCTCAGTTTGAAACGTCAACTGTACTTTTTTCCATAGATGCTGCCCGGCCTGCTGAGATCCTCCAGCATTTTGCGTATGTTGCTTGGATTTCCAGCATCTGCAGATTTTCTCTTGTTTGCAGTTTTTTTTTTGATTTTCTACTTCAGTAGTATTGACTGAGAAATAACTTTCACCTGGTGCCATGAAATCTTAGCGACAACTTCAAAAATTGCTACTTTGATTTAACACCTCCTTACGACGATGGCCCTTCAGATTGTGAAACGCAATTGAACGAAGGCTAAAGTAGATCGACAGTGGCTCACTGTTCTGTGATGGAGAAGAATCACTGCACTGTAATTGATGTAAGATAGCACTGAAGTAGCTATTCCTGGAACATAGCCAAGCACGGGCATTTAAAGTTGACAAGTTTTGGAGGGGTTCTTCGAGCAGTTGCATATTATACAAATCTGTTCACTCATTCTTTATGCTTTGTGGTTATTGGGGAGGGGCTGTTCCTCTGCTGCCTATTCACTCCCACCTCTGTATCTCCACAAGCCCTACCTTAATTACACTCAGTGGCCACTTTGAAGTTCAAAGTTAAAAGTAAATTTATTATTAAAGTATATATATGTCACCTTATACAATGCTGAGATACATTTTCTTGTAGGCATACACAATAAATTCATAATCAAATAATAACCACAATGGAATCAATGAAAGACTACATCAACTTGGACATTCAGCCAGTGAGCATAAGTCAACAAATGGTGCAAGCACATAAATAAATAAAAATCATAATAAATAAGCAATACATATGTAATCGGGTGACCGTCGAATCTTATTCAGTATCGTTAAAAGTGTACTTAGGCATCCATCCGGGTAATGCTAGAATAGTTGTCTGTGCCTTTAAGTGGAGATGGTGATGTCATGACGCACGCGCGGGATAGTGGGAAGATCATTTTGTTTTCTGCTGAAGAAGCTGGTGGGGCGTTGGAATCGAGTTCCTCCCAGAGATATTGGGCATGGTGAGGAAAGGTGAGCATTAATTTACAATATCTATGTGAATTTGTTTATGCTTGTTGGCGAATCGAGAATATCGGTAATTTAACATGTTTTACACGTGGATGCTTTAGGTTTTCACGAGTGAAGGACTCGACGCTGGATAGCTTGGCTTGTGCAAAGTGCCTCACCAGCCAAGTAGGTCAGTCTTCCTGTAACTTAACTACCAGGCAATATCTTGTAAAAGTTATGCCAAAGTGTACCTCTTGTCTAAGTTTATTGTATCAGGACTGATTGTGCATGTAACCACATAATGTGAATGTTTTGTCTCTGTTCGGAAGTTCAGCACGTGTGTACATCTTAGATGAGATGTATTTGCTTACATTTTTCGCTGTTATGTATAAGATGCAGGGTGGTTGGGATTCTAATGTTGTTTGTATTGTGTTCCTTCAGGATTGCCACTACCCTATTAGTTCTGCATTAGTTTTGTGCGGTTTGCTTTATGTATTTTTATACTGCATGCGCAATTTGCCGCTACACAAGGGTGCAGATCGAAAGTTAAACTGAGATTGTAATGGCAAGAACTGGTTGTAAATTCGTTCATTTTGTTTTGCGACCCTCTTCTGGCACTTAAACATCTAAAACAGATAAAGGAATTAAAACTCAAAAAAGTATTTGTTGTCCAGTGTGTACTTTTCCCCAGGCTACACATACCAAGAACATGAGATGAAGAGTGCTTGAAAGTGAGTCTATAGGTTGTGAGAACATTTCACTGATGTGCAAAGTGAAGTTGAGTGAAGTTATCCCCTTTGGATCAAGACCCTGATGGTTGAGGTGTTCCTGAATCTGGTAATGTGAGTCCTGGGGCTCCTGTACCTTCTTCCTGATAGCAGCAGTGAGATGAGAGCTGCTTTCCTGTGACGACGCTTCATGTCGGTGTGCTCAATGGTTGGGAGATCGATTGGGTACAGGGTTAGAAGCCGTTGTGGTCTTCTGTTTCTGTAATCTGTCTACTTCAAGGTTTGACATGCTGTGCATATAGAGATACTGTTGTAACACGTGGTTATTTAATTACTGCCACCTTTCTGTCAGTTTGAATCAGTCTGCCCACTCTCCTCTCACCTCTCTCATTAACAAAGCATTTTCACCCACAAAACTGCCACTCACTGGATGTTTTGTGTTTTCTGCACCATTCTTTGTAAACTCTAGAGACTATTTTGCATGAAAGTCCCAGGAGATCAGCAATTTCTGAGATACTTAAACCATCCCATCTGGTGCCAACAATTATTCCACTATCAGAACTATTTAGATCACTTCTCTCCCCCATTCGGATGTTTGGTCTGAGCAGCAAATGAAGCTCGACCATGTTGGCATGTTTTTATGCATTGGGTTGCCGCCATAAGATTGGCTGATTGGTTATTTGCATTAATGAGCAGGTATACAGGTGCACCTAATAAAGTAGCCACTGAGTGCATACAAACTGCGTAAATGGAAAAGCAACACTGTCTTTTTGCCTACCTCAAAGTTATAATGGCTGTGTCGAACTTTCTCACTCATACTTGTCAGTGAGAGATGGTTAAATGGGTGAACGTATTCCACGTCCACATTTCAAAAGTTGAGGCAACGTATTGGGTAGGTCATGACAGCTGTGATCGGCCTCGTGGTTTGTTCATCCTGCAGCATGTGGGAAATCAGGGATACTTCCAGTGTCCCCGACGACTATGTGTGCAGGAAATGCGTCCAGCTGCAGCTTCTGGCAGACCGCACTGAGCGGCTGGAGCTGCGACTGGATTCATACTGGAGCATCCGTGATGCTGAGAAAGTCATGAATAGCACGTTCAGTGAGTTGGCCACACCGCAGGTAAAGGCTACACAGGCAGAAAGGGAATGGGTGGCCACTAGACAGCATAGCAGTAGGCAGGTAGTGCAGGAGTCCCCTGAGGTCATCTCCCTCCTAAACAGGTATACTGTTTTGGATACTGTTGGGGGAGATGTCTCATCAGGGGAAGGCAGCAGCAGCCGAGTTCATGGCACCATGGGTGGCTCTGTGGCACAGGAGGGAAGGAAAAGGAGTGGGAGAGCTATAGTGATAGGGGATTCCATTGTAATGGGAATAGATAGGCATTTCTGCGGCCGCAAACGAGACTCCAGGAGGGTATGCTGCCTCCCTGGTGCAAGGGTCAAGGATGTCTCTGAGCAGCTGCAGGACATTCTGGAGTGGGAGGGTGAACAGCCAGTGGTCGTGGTGCACATAGGTCCCAACGATATAGTAAAAAATAGGATGAGGTCCTACAAGATGAATTTAGAGAGTTAGGAGATAAACTAAAAAGTAGGACCACAAAGGTAATAATCTCTGGATTACTACCAGTGCCACGTGTTAGTCAGAGTAGAACTAGGAGGATATAACAGATGAATACGTGGCTTGAAAAATAGTGCAAGGGGGAGGGATTCAAATTTCTGGGGCATTGGAACCAGTTCTGGAGGAGGTGGGACCAGTACAAACAGGACAGTCTGCACCCGTACTGGACTGGAACCAATGTCCTAGGGGGAGCGTTTGCTACCATTGTTCAGAAGGATTTAAACAAATGTGGCAGGGGGATGGGAACAAGTGCAGAGAGACAGAGGGGTGTAAAATGAGGGTAGAAGCAAAAAGTAGTAAGGTGAAAAGTAAAAGTGGCAGGCAGGCAAATCCAGGGCAAAAATCAAGAAGGGCCACTTTTCAACATAATTGTATAAGGGCTAAGAGTGTTGTAAAAACAAGCCTGAAGGCTTTGTGTGTCATTGCAAGGAGCATTTGTAACAAGGTGGATGAATTGAATGTGCAGATAGTTATTAATAAATATGATATAGTTGGGATCACAGAGACATGGCTCCAGGGTGACCAAGGATGGGAGCTCAACATTCAGGGATATTCAATATTCAGGAGGGATAGACATGAAAGAAAAGGAGGTGGGGTAGCGTTGCTGGTTAGAGAGGAGATTAACACAATAGAAAGGAACGACATTAGCCTGGAGGATGTGGAATCGATACGAGTAGAGCTGCATAACACTAAGGGGCAGAAAACGCTGGTGGGAGTTATGTACAGGCCACCTAACAGTAGTAGTGAGGTTGGGGATGGCATTAAACAGGAAATTAGAAATGCGTTCAATAAAGGAACAGCAGTTATAATGGGTGACTTCAATCTACATATAGATTGGATGAACCAAATTGGTAAGGGCGCTGAGGAAGAGGATTTCTTGGAATGTATGCGGGATGGTTTTCTGAACCAACATGTCGAGGAACCAACTAGAGAGCAGGCCATTCTAAAGTGAGTATTGAGCAATGAGGAAGGGTTAGTTAGCAATCTTGTTATGCAAGGCCCCTTGGGTAAGAGTGACCATAATATGGTGAAATTCTTCATTAAGATGGAGAGTGACATAGTTAATTCAGAAACAAAGGCTCTGAATTTAAAGAAGGGTAACTTTGAAGGTACGAGACGTGAATTAGCTAATGACTGGCAAATGATACTTAAAGGGTTGACAGTGGATATGCAATGGCAAGCATTTAAAGATCGCATGGATGAACTACAACAATTGTTCATCCCAGTTTGGCAAAAGAATAAACCAGGGAAGGTAGTGCACCCATGTCTGACAAGGGAAATTAGGGATAGTATCAATTCCAAAGAGGAAACATACAAATTAGCCAGAAAAAGAGGCACACCTGAGGACTGGGAGAAATTCAGTCCAGCAGAGGAGGACAAGGGGCTTAGTTAGGAAAGGAAAAATAGATTATGAGAGAAAGCTGGCAGGGCACATAAAAACTGACTGTAAAAGTTTTTATAGATATGTGAAAAGAAAAAGATTGGTTAAGACAAATGTAGGTCCCTTAAAGACAGAAACAGGTGAATTGATCATGGGGAACAAGGACATGGCAGACCAATTTAATAACTACTTTGGTTCTGTCTTCACTAAGGAGGACACAAATAATCTTCCGGAAATAGTAGGGACCAAGGGTCTAGTGAGATGGAGGAACTGAGAGAAATACATGTTAGTAGGGAAGTGGTGTTAGGTAAATTGAAGAGATTAAAGGCAGATAAATCCCCAGGGCCAGATGGTCTGCATCCCAGAGTGCTTAAGGAAGTAGCCCAAGAAATAGTGGATGCATTAGTGATAATTTTTCAAAACTCTTTAGATTCTGGATTAGTTCCTGAGGATTGGGGGGTGGCTAATGTAACCCTGCCTTTTAAAAAAGGAGGGAGAGAGAAACCAGGGAATTATAGACCAGTAAGCCTGACATTGGTGGTGGGGAAAATGCTAGAGTCAGTTATCAAAGATGTGATAACAGCACATTTGGAAAGCAGTGAAATCATCAGACAAAGTCAGCATGGATTTGTGAAAAGAAAATCATGTCTGACGAATCTCATTGAATTTTCTGAGGATGTAACTAGTAGAGTGGATAGGAGAGAACCAGTGGTTGTGGTATATTTGGATTTTCAAAAGGCATTTGACAAGATCCCATACAGGAGATTAGTGTGCAAACTTAAAGCACACGGTATTGGGGGTATGGTATTGATGTGGATAATTGGTTGGCAGACAGGAAGCAAAGAGTGGGACTAAACGAGACCTTTTCAGAATGGCAGGCAGTGACTAATAGGGTACCGCAAGGCTCAGTGCTGGGACCCCAGTTGTTTACAATATATTTTAATGATTTAGACGAGGGAATTAAATGCAGCATCTCCAAGTTTGCGGATGACACGAAGCTGGGCGGTAGTGTTAGCTGTGAGGAGAATGCTAAGAGGATGCAGGGTGACTTGAATAGGTTAGGTGAATGGGTAAATTCATGGCAGATGCAATTTAATGTGGATAAATGTGAGGTTATCCACTTTGGTGGCAAGAACACGAAAATAGATTATTATTTGAATGGTGGCCGATTAGGAAAAGGGGAGGTGCAACGAGAGCTGGGTGTCATTATACACCAGTCATTGAAAGTGGGCATGCAGGTACAGCAGGCGGTGAAAAAGGCGAATGGTATGCTGGCATTCATAGCAAGAGGATTCGAGTACAGGAGCAGGGAGGTTCTACTGCAGTTGTACAAGGCCTTGGTGAGACCACACCTGGAGTATTGCGTGCAGTTTTGGTCCCCTAATCTGAGGAAAAACATTCTTGCCATAGAGGGAGTACAAAGAAGGTTCACCAGATTGATTCCTGGGGTGGAAGGACTTTCATATGAAGAAAGACTGGATCAGCTAGGCTTATACTCTCTGGAATTTAGAAGATTGAGGGGGGATCTTATTGAAACGTATAAAATTCTAAAGGGATTGGACAGGCTAGATGTAGGAAGGTTGTTCCCGATGTTGGGGAAGTCCAGAACGAGGGGTCACAGTTTGAGGATAAAGGGGAAGCCTTTTAGGACCAAGATGAGGAAAAACTTCTTCACACAGAGAGTGGTGAATCTGAGGAATTCTCTGCCACAGGAAACAGTTGAGGCCAGTTCATTGGCTATATTTAAGAGTGAGTTAGATATGGCCCTTGTGGCTAATGGGATCAGGGGGTATGGAGAGAAGGCAGGTACAGGGTTCTGAGTTGGATGATCAGCCATGATCATACTGAATGGCGGTGCAGGCTCGAAGGGCTGAATGGCCTACTCCTGCACCTATTTTCTATGTTTCTATGAATCATGACTCTAAAATGCTATTCAAACTTGCTGATTCCAAACAAGGAACATAACCTAAAAGAAACAGGTGAAATTGTGTAAATTTATCTGTATTAAAGAATTATTCTTCCTAAATTGAGAGTTAAAAGAATATTTGTTTTTCTGATGGAACTCTTTTTGTTCTTACAAATAAGATGGAATAGATGGATTTTGGTGCTCAGTATAAATAACAAGTCCTGTGTTGTGCCTTTCAAAATGAGATATTACTTAGAACATTGGCCGCTGACGCTCACTGCAGAATAGGAATTGTTCCAATGAATTTCCTCCATGTGTCACTTCAGGCATAAATATCATGCTGTCAGATTGATCAAGATCAATTAATTCCTTCCTAATTTCAAATAACATCACAGGTTTGTAGGATCTGAATATAAAACGGCAATACTCCTACGCAATGTCTTCCAGTGAGATTAACATCTTTCCATCAAGTGAAAAACTATTAAACTCATTACCAGGCTATCTGCACTATGCAACATTTCATTTATTTCACAGACTTTGGTTCTCCTGGGCTTCAACAGCTTGACAAACAATGAGGGGCATTTCTGCAACAACTCATGTATTAAAATATTTATTGTTATTGTTCTGAAATATAAAATTACCACTAAATGTCAATCAAATAATATGATAATACTGCAAATATGATGCTGTGGAAAATTACCTCAGGGTATAAAGAAAAGCTATGCTTGTTCTTTGTTTCTGAATTAGTGTTTCCGTGGACAAAAAAAAACATTAATGGATTCATAAATAAAAGGAGCACATGCTGAGTGCAGATTCGGCTGCCCTGAATTTCCAGCCTTTATATTTATCACAGAATTCAAAAATGTGTACTATATAGACTACAACTTGAGGGGGAAAAAAAAGCTCTTTACATCTCCTATCAGTGACCAGGTGACAAAACCAGTATAATCTTCGGTTTAAAAGGCAACCAACTGGTAATCTCTTCGATAAGTTAATGTTCGGAATTTTATGCAAGAGCGGGTCTTTTCTGGTGAATGGAAGATGAATGGAGATATCCCAAAAATCTGTGACGTTGGTTACTCCAAAGGTGTGTAATCCTTTCTTTCATTAAATATAGCATTAAATGTTGCAAAAATACAGTATATAAATTTTTAATTATGCAATCATATCCATTCTAAATATTGTTCAAACTGTTGTGAACAAATGTTGATTTCAGTGAAGGAGCTCTCTCACAGGAGGGACAAGTAAGAAGTTGCTATTAAGATAACCTTTAACCTTTCTGGTATCTAGAACCATGGGCCTTTTTCTTCTGAAGTTTCTGATGCTTTTCTTTCTCCTTCTCTGATCACTGTGCGGTGCAATTCTGTATGGAAAATAACATTCATTCAGAAGGCAAGTTAAAAAAAAGGACAGATACTGGAAATATGAAATAAGAAAAAAATACAGGGGTTACTCACAAGTCAACGGAGAGGAACTGAGTTAACGCTGCAGGTTGATGATTCAGTAGAAATGGGAAAATGAAGAATTAAGCCTTGTTTTAGGTTGCAGAGAAAGTGGACTGGTGAGAGCAGAAGGTATATACGTGACAGGGTGCAGATAAAGGTTATCTTGGTTATGCCACTGTTTTTTTTGTGTCATCAAAATTGGGAATGGTTGCTGATTAATTATCACTGATCTGCCAATAGGGCTGTAAACAGCAGAAGAGCAGTGGAGGAATTAGAGAGAGTCAACAAAATCCTGGATCTGTGAGATCCAGGATGTGTAAATTCGGCTATTCCAAATGTTGTTCAATCTTTATTATCAAATATTGATTTAACTGAAGCAGATCTGCTACAAGAGGGATAGGTAAGAAACACACACAAAATGCTGGAGGAACTCAGCAGGCCTGGCAGCAGGGCCTGCTAAAGGGTTTTGCCCCAAAATATTGGCTGTACTCTTTTCCGTAGATGCTGCCTAGCCTGCTGAGTTCCACCAATATTTTGCGTGCGTTGTTTGGATTTCTATCATCTGCAAATTTTCTCTTGTTTGTGATGGAATATGTAAGAACCTGCTGTTAATATGACCTTCATGCTTCCTGTTATCTGGAACCATGGGCCTTTTCCTTTCCAACTCAGATACTGTCCTGAACATGATTATTGGAAATACTCAGCCGATCAGGCAGCATGTATGGAATGAAAAAGAATGAATTAATGTTATAGGTGGAAAGACTTGCATCAGAATTGGTAATTCATACACAAACTGCAAAGACTGGTAATCTGGAATAGTTGATTACATTATTGAACCCCAAAGGTTGTAACTTCTATTAGCAGAAAATGTGATACTGCTCCACATACTTACATTGAACATCATCAGAAAAGTTTAGAAGGGCAAAAAGTGGGAGGGAGAATTTACAGGTAACTGGAAGGGCCACTCTTGAGAACTGAACACAGGTGTTCTGCAATGTGCTTTCTTTGGATGGAAATTGGCTGTGAAAAGAAATACCATGGATAATGTACATCATTAACATTGGGGTTTCTGTCCTGACATAGACCATGATCTAACCAAAGGAACTGCTGTTATGGCTAGGACTGACCCTTCCATTGGAGAGGAGCCTGTAGTCTAGAGTGAGGGCCAGCTGGTTTTGGCTATATTTTACCTTCCTCTGCAAGGGTAAGTGAAGTGCATTTTTGATAACCATATCATTCAATAGTTATGCATGATTGGCTACCATTATAGAATAACTGGGAATGTGTACAAGATGGGAGATTTATGCATCGCCTGAGGCATGTAGTAAGTGCATTATAAGTATCACTTACAGTTTACAGAGATTGCATGCAAGTGATTGATATGATTCCCTGGCCACTGTCAGAGGCCAGAATTGGAGGCATTGGCTTATGGTTTTGAAAGTACATTCACTAACATTGAACTTCATAACATTAAATATTATCATGCCCCAGTTGTTTTGGGCCTGAATCCTATATCATCATCTTCAGTATATGATGATATATTCATCAGTTATTGCTCCCTCTATTACTAGGGGTCTGCATCCCTCCTATGGATAGCAGATTAGTCTCAATACTGCATCCTCCAACAAGGGTCGGGAAACTTCTCACAAATAGCCATTCTTTAGACCATGGCAGTCATAGTTGGCCAGTACAGTAACATAGCATTTAGTGCATTCTTTTACAGTGCAAGCGATTCAGGTTCAATTCCCCCACCGTCTGTAATGAGTTTGCATATTCTCCCCATGACCATGTGGGTTCCCTCCAGCTTCCTTCCACATTCCAAAGATGCACGAGTTAGGAGATTAATTGGTCGTTCTTTTTATCTTGACCATTTCCCTTTTCCACGCTCAATCCTGAATCAGAGTATCGACCCAAAATGCAAGCAATTCCTTTCCTTTCTCAGATGCTGCTCAACCTACAGAGTTCCTCCAGCAGATTGTTTGCTCTCCAGATTCAAGCATCTGAGTTTTTGTGTTCCCTTTGATTTCTGATGTTGGCTTTTCCAGAGATAAGATTATCATTTGCACTTCTGATCTTTGAAACATTTCAGTCTGCTTATCTCACGCTATACAAGCACAATATACTGAAACTGGAATTAAGAATAGATCTGACCTCTGTAGATTTCTGAGCTAGCTGTCTGACTGTTTTGTCGTCTTTAGTGCTTCAGACAGGCATAGTTAGTGTAATGCACTGATATTTAATTTACAGTCTGTAACAAGTTTCATTTGTCTCCTTTCAGACAAAAGCAAAATCCAACTGGCTTCATTTTAACCCATCCACCAATCAGAAGAGTGCTTCTTCTTTGAGAAGGGAGTCCATTTTCCATTCTATCAATTTATTAACTTGTAAGTACACCTAGAAAAAAAGCAGAGTCTACACGGAATATACCTCAATAAAAACAGCAGCGGTTTCTTGGACAAGCAGGAGAATATCTGCAGAAGCTGGAAATTCAAGCAACACACACAAAATGCTGGAGGAACTCAGCAGGCCAAGCAGCATCTATAGAAAAAGGTACAGTTGACGTTTCGGGCCAAGACCCTTCGGCAAGACTCTACTTTTTTCCATTGATGCTGCCTGGCCTGCTGATTTCCTCCAGCATTTTGTGTGCATTTTGACTTCTTGGGAATTTTTTTCAAAAGTCACTACCTTCTCAATTACTCAAAAATCAGGAGTAGAACACCTGGCTCCCAAGCCTATCCAGCCATTCAACATGACCATCTCTGACTATAATTCAGAGAAACTGGCTTTGTCATCAGCAGTCAATGTATTTTCTTTATGCTATACATGCATCCTTCCACTATGTCTTCAGTCACTACTTGTGTCGATCCATTGCTTGGGCAGAAAGGCAGATATTTTAACCATGTTATCCCACTTTGGAGTTGTATTTGTCTGCCATATAGATTAAGGTATCGTATGCATATATTTTATTAAACCCCATCCTTCAGACTCCATTAATGCCACATTCCCATTACACATAAGGGTCTTAACAAAAGTGTGTGTTTTCCGCCAACAAACAACCAGGAGGGGTAATGTGATCAGTGTTTCAATTCACTTTGTCCAGGTATTTTGATTCAATTCTGCTTCATCTTGCTGTAATCTACCTGTTTTATTGAGCCAGGGTTGTAACTTGGCTTTGCTGCTCACTGCAAAAACCATGAAAAATTGGTAAGGCTGTATTAAAGGCTGAGAAAAAAAAACTGGCTTACACTGCATATCTATTTCTTCAAATTTATTGTTATTACAAAGTCTTCCTTGACTGTTCAATGCAAATCATGCAGAGATATAATGCCCTATCCTTGTGAAAAATAAATGTTATATTTTACTATTTGTTTACTGCTGGGAGTCCAACTGACCAGCATGAGTTATAAGATCTGTGCAGATCTGCTCTGAGAATTAGATTCTCACTAAGGCATAACAAATTAGTCAACTAGCTGTCAAAAAGAGATGAAGGTTGTCTTTATCTCTCACATCAGACATGTTAGAAATGTATGATGTACCTTCTCTTCAGTTCTGGCAAGTCCAAAGAGAAGCAACTCAAACATTTCTAATGTTGCTAAGAATTCAAATTCCTTTAACGTTCTGCCAATCTAGTTACTAATACATATGAAATGGACTCATACTTGTGCCCAATATTTCAGCTGCCTGGTACACACACAAGAGCATACGAATTAGGAGGAAGAGCAGGCCATCTGACCCATCAAGCAAGCTCTTCCATTCAATATGGTGATGGCTGATCTGCCTGTGGACTCAGCTCCACCTACTTTCTTTTTCCCCATTAGCCTTAATTCCTCTGTTGTGCAATAGTCTATCTAAAATGTCTTAAATATATTTAATGAGGTAGCCTCTACTGCTTCTCTGGGCAGAGAATTCCACAGATTCACTAATCTTTGGGAAAAGCAGTTTTCTCTTCACCACCTACTTCCACCCACTTAAATCTATTCCCCCAGATCTTGAGACTATGTCCCTTAGCTCTAGCTTCATCTACCAGTTGAAACAAATTTCCTGCCTATATCTTATCTATCCCTTTCAAAAGAATTCTAATTTGCTCTGCTGAGGCTTTAATTGCAATCTGCAAACACTTTCAGCAGACATAGTATACAAGCTTGTAATCTCAATCAACACACACAAAATGCTGGAGGAACTCAGCAGGCCAGGCAGCATCTATGGAAAAGAGTACAGTTGACGTTTCAGGCCAAGACCCTTCATCTCAGTGGCCACTTTACTAGCTACACCTGTACTCCTGCTCATTAACACAAATGTCTAATCAGACGTTGTTCAGACCAAACATCAGAATGGGAAGGAAATGTGATTGAAATGACTTTGATTTAGGAATAATTATTGGTGCCAAATGGGGTGTTTTGATTATCTTAGAAACTGCTGATCTCCTGGAATATTCATGCATAACAGTCTGTAGAATTTACAAAGAATGGTTTAAAAAAAAGGATACAAGCCATTTAGTGAGCAGCAGTTCTGTGAGTGAGCAAAAATGCCTTGTTGATAAGCAGACATCCCACCCTGCAAAAACTCATTTCAGGGAGGTAGCTCCATCAATTTGCAAGAGACTCCCGGAACTTCCGGGAGAGGTGGGATGTCTGCAATAGAGTAGCTCCTTAGCAGCCAGCCAGGTAGTTTAAATAACGTTAGCTATGCTAATGAACGAATGACACCTGTTAAACTCACCTCAACATGTCTTTTACAGTCTTAACCCACCATGGACAATAGAAAAGTCACTGTCACAAACAGTGCACCGAATAACACTGCCATTATTTTTGACCCCTATTAGGCAGGGGTACACTTTAGTCTGGGGTGACGTATGTTTTATATTTTCCTTTTTTTGGAACACTCCGCCATGGCGCGCGCTCTCTCTCTCTCGCTCTCTCGCTCGTGCTCTCTCTTGCTCTCTCTCTCTCTCCCTCTCTCTCAAAAAAAATCAATTTCCGGGATATTGTATATAATTTGCGGGCATCAGAGAGCCACCATCAATATGCGGGAGACTCCCGGAACTTCCGGGAGAGGTGGGATGTCTGAATAAGAGACATCAGAGGAGAATGGCCACACTGGTTCAAAATGACAGGAAGGTGATAGTGGCTCAAATAGCCACTGGTTATGACAGAGGTGTGCAGATGAACATTTCTGAACACACAATGTGTCAAACCTTGCTGTGGATAGACTACAGCAGCAGAAGACCATAAACATACACATAGTGGCCATTTTATGAGGTACAAGATATATCTAATAAATTTGCCTCTGAGTATCTGTTTGAATAAGCTCAGAATGGTATGCGTCATTGCGCAATGTGTCTGGAATTGGATCTCAAGTCTCATCAGCAATCTTTCCAATCAGTGGCCAACAGCAGTGGGTGTTCTCCCAGTCACAGCAATCTGTGTCATCATCAGCAGAGGATAGCTATCAGCAACCAACTGCAGCTCTGTGGAGCCAGCACCATCCAGTGGGTTAAAATGTTTGACACATGAAAACAGATATAAACAACAAGTTTATCCATTGCCCATCTATTGCTCCTCAGGGTACACTTAGTTGCATGCTGTTCATTGGCTTGCTCAGTTGGCTCCATCCAGTTGCACCAGGAGCACCCCAGTTTGGATGTGATAAGGAGGGAGGCTGGTCTTCCACCCACCCTCCTCAGTATTGCCCTCCAAAGGGCACCGGCACCTACAGCTGTGGAAAAGGGAAGGAGAGTCATCCAAGCAGATTCCAACCCCACGGAGGTTGTGTGTCAGGAATTCAGTATTAAGCAAACCAAGGGATATGAACCTTGAGCTGGTAAGTTGTGCTGAGGTACATGTTCAGCCAAAATCGTACTAAAAAGTAGAGCATGCCCAAGGGGCCTAAAGGTCAACTTCTGTTTCTATTTCTTTTATGCTTATCAGTAGTGCTGTGGAGCAATTAGATTGTTGTAATAAGGAATGCCTTTGCAGTTAATCCGATTCTGTGTAAGTATGAAACCAGAAAAGACAAGGTTATAAATTGATTCATTGATCCACATACAAAATTTAAAAGTAATTTGAACCCACCTTTGTGCACAACAAATTCTTCAATACAGATTAAC
Organism: Mobula hypostoma; assembly: GCF_963921235.1. Taxonomy (NCBI): domain Eukaryota; kingdom Metazoa; phylum Chordata; class Chondrichthyes; order Myliobatiformes; family Myliobatidae; genus Mobula; species Mobula hypostoma. Next base: position 26,127,127 of record NC_086111.1, on the reverse strand, counting down.
TGTAGGTTATAAAACTAATTTTCCAAGGTGCTTGACATTCCCCATACATTATTCCTTATTAGTTAAGTTAAAATTGAAGTCTGTCCTGAGCCTTATAGGCTCATCAGGCTGGTGCTTATGTCGATTTCCGTGGCATGAAGCGACTGAGAGTACAAGACTCCCCCCGCCCCCCCCCACCGGATAGGACACCAGTCTATCGCGAGGTTAACCTCCATCATTTTGCCAGTACCCATTTTAGACTGGAGCATTGTGTGGTTAAATGCCTTCCTCAAGGACACAACACACTGCCTTGGCTGGGGTTCGAACTCACGACCTTCAGATCGCTAGTCCAACACCTTAACCACTTGGCCACGCGCCACTTTATTATTCCTTATACATGGCTGAAAATTACTGATACCGAAAATGATAGATATTTAGAACAATCCTCCGTTAGCTGTCTGCCCATTATTTTAATACTAGTTTTAACTGTTTTTATAATAGAACTAATTTGAAATGCTTTTAATGACATTATGGATTTGTATCCTGTTGGATAGTTCTTGTTAGTTGTGGAAGAAAGGTATGATTAGTTAGTGCAGGACTTCAGAGGAAGGTTTGCTTAGATACACATTGATTCTCAACAGTATATACAAATGGAATATCTTTAGTGGGGATGGTCTGATAAATTGAGAGATTTTATTCTGAATGACTCTCCAAATTAAATGGCTGGAGATGTATCATATAAATCCGTAATACGGACTTGACTAAATTGTGTACATATTCAGAATCTGAGCCAGGTAAGATCATTCTTAACTGACCCTAAAAACATGAGATTTTCCTACAAGTCAACAGAGAGAGAAAAAGAATGCGTGTATATAAATATATAAATAATGGATGGGGTACGAAGGGGAGGTGGGGCATTAGTGGAAATTCGAGAAGTCAATGTTCACAACTTCTCAAACTTTCGCTAATGCCTCACCTCCCCCTCGTACCCCATCTGTTATTTATTTATTTATATACACACCTTCTTTCTCTCTCTCTCTCCTTTTTCTCCCTCTGTCCCCCTCACTATACCCCTTGCCCATCCTCTGGGGTTTCCCCCCCCTCCCCCTTTTCTTTCTCCCTAGGCCTTCTGTCCCATGATCCTCTCATATCCCTTTTGCCAATCAACTGTCCAGCTCTTGGCTCCATCCCTCCCGCTCCTGTCTTCTCCCATCATTTCGGATCTCCCCCTCCCCCTCCCACTTTCAAATCTCTTACTAGCTCTTCTTTCAGTTCGCCCTGATGAAGGGTCTCGGCCCGAAACGTCAACTGTACCTCTTCCTGGAGCAGATTCAATCCATTTCGCCCATCAAGTCTGCTCTGCCATTCCATCCAGGTTAATTTATTATCCCTCTCAACCCCATTCTCTTGCCATGTAACCTTTGATGCCCTGACTAATCCAGAACCTATCAACCTTTACTTTAAATATACTCAATGACTTGGCCTCCACAGCTGGCTGTGGCAATGAATTCCACAGATGCACTACTTTCTGGCCAAAGAAACTCTTCCTCTTTTCTAAATGGACATCACTGTATTCTGCAGCTGTGCCCTCTGATCCTAGACTCACCCACTATAGTAAACATCCCCATCGCATCAACTTCATCCAGATATTTCAATATTCAATAGGTTTCAATGAGATCCCCCTCATTCTTCCAAACTCAAACTCCCCTCATACAGTATGTTTATTCTTTCATTCCTGGAATCATTCTTGTCAACATCTTCTAGTCCTTCTCTAATGCCAATACATCGATTCTATTATGAGCTCAAAACTGCTCATAATACTCCAAGTGTGGTCTGACTAATGCCTTATAAAGCCTCAGCATTATGTCTTTGCTCTGATATACTGGTCTCCTCAAAATGAATGCCGACATTGCATTTGCCTTCCTCACCAATGACTCAACCAGAAAGTTAACCTTGCAGGAATCCTACACGAGGTCTCCCAAGTCCCTTTGCACCTCAGATTTCTAAATATGTTCTAAATTATTTTCTTTCAGTCATGACTCAGTGATGCCCACAAAGTTGTACCTGTCAATCTCTAATTGTGCCATTTACCTTTTTCCGTATATTTTTATCATTCAAGTGACTACCATTGTAAATTCAAGCAGAAGCAGTGACCCAATTGAAGAGATGAAAATTTCATAGATCTGGTCCAGGAGATTGCTGCTCTTTAAACTTTATTATGTAAGGGTTTTTTTTATATGTCACTGTCTAGTCTAATTAAAATGGCTTCTTTGTTATGTTATAATAGAATGGGCTTCTTTGTTAGGTTAACTGCTGAGAAAGTCCTCCCGCTAGCAGTTTGTTTGGATCATGTTACTGATAAGAAGATGTTACGAACCAATTGGGATAGTTGTTATGCTTTTGGTGTGTCTGTAAGATATTGTATGTGCGGGGTTTGGGGGCAGAAGGCGGGAGAAAGAGAGACAGAGGATGGACCAGGTGCTGTGAGTCCGCTAATGGGATCGGACCCTGAGTGGGGCGTTTGTTGAGGAGAGGAGATGGAGACGGACAAGTGTGGAGCGTCTGGTCAACCACCGTTGTTGGTCCCAGGCAGCCGGTCGAGGTGGTCCGAGGGGTCGCAGGGTGAAGAAGAAGGGTCCTGAGCTCCAAATGTTTGTGCACGAAGTGATTGAACTTTGATAAGTGTGGCGCCTTTTATTTTCCTTTTACATTTTATTCTCTATTAATTATATAGTTCCAATAATGTCTATAAACTGTAAATCATTTAATCGTATCTGGTGTGTTGTCTGTTATTTGGGTGGGGTGGGGTACATCACACAGCATCCACACAAACTAATACACAGTTTGGCGGGGCCGAGGTCTGTTTCCCTAGACATCAGCGAGCTGAGCGACCCTGAGGCTGGCCAGGGGGGCTACATTCTGTGGGCTTTTGTCTGGGATTGGATTTACTGGTATGCTGTGTGGTTGTCCTGTTTAAATCAGTAATGTGTGCCTCTGTGGGTTATTTGCTGGTTATTGCTGTATGCGCGGTGGGTGAGGTCTTTGTCCGAGTTCAGACTAGCATTGACAAGTTGGAGGTGGAACTCGGGGCCGTCCATGCTGTTGGGAGAGAGAGGAGAGAGTGGTCTGATTTGGAGGTAGTGTCTGCGAATAAATGTTCTAGCTCTGGCAGGCTCCGTCTGGCGTTTGGGATAGTCTCCACCCCAAGAGGGCCGGAGGCGTGCGAGACATGGGCAGAGTGGATCTCTCAGTTGTTAGATGAGTGGCAGTGCTCGGTTGAGGGAGAGTGACAGGGATTGGTTGAAAGTTTGACTAGGCGGGCTGGTGATGGTGTTAGAGCTGTCAGGTTCACCTACACCATAGTGACAGCTGTCAGTTATTTGAAAGAGGGGGGAAAGTTTTCAGTGTGTTTTCTCTGGCTAGGAGGGGGCTAAATTGCTTGCAGTGCCGGGGGATCATTTCAGGGGATCAGCCCCTCCTTCAGTTGCTCAGCTGATCAGAGAGGTGTTGGGAAACTTAGTGGAGGCCCAGTGGGGGAACAGCTTGGGGTCTCTGGGGAAGCACATTCCCAGCAATGTACCAATGAACTTCCGAAAGGAAAAGACCCTATTCCTGAAGGCTAGAGGGACCACTCCCCAGGGTGTCGCTATGGATAGAGGGAAGCGATGCTAAAGCCATCCTCGACCCCGGGACGCAGGTCAAGTTGTTGTACAGTTCATTTTACAACTGGTGTCTGAAGCATTTACCCTTGACAACCGCAAGGGTACCGGAGATTTTGGGTACTAGTGGCAGTAGTTATCCAGAAGACTATGGTTGGTTAATGACCCTTGAGTTCATGGGGGCATTGTCTGGGCACCCAGCGTGTCGAGTTGTTTCTGAGGACGTGTGTAGCAGCCTTGAGCCAGTACCGAATTTAAACGAGACCCAGCGGTGGTACAGCCTGGGGAAAGTAGCTGAGGGTGAGACCCTCTTAGTAGATGCTCCGAACTACCACGAGGGAGGGGAGTTAACCGCTGAAGACACCTCAGTGAGAGAGAGGTCGCGGTAACTGGACCCTGGCGGCGTGGAAGATCTAGGCAGCGTGTGTGTGGATTATGCGAAGTGGTTTAATGTGCTGGATCTGAGAAGTGGATGTTGCCAGATCCCGAGGAGTGCGGCTGTTGAGCTGAAGACAGCCGTTATTAGTTCACTAGGATTCTTCCGATCTGAAAAGATGCCTAAGGGCATATCCGGAGCCCCTGCAACCTTCCCGTGGGGCACGAGGAAGACCATGGGGGAAGTGAAGGTGTGTGGAGTTTTGGCATATGTGAATGACCTCCTCGATCTTTGATTTGCCTGGGGGCACTATGAGGCGAGGCGAGTGGCTGAGCCTGGGCGACAGAAGCGAATTGTCAAACGTGGAGGAGTTTTTGGCCGGAGGAGTTTAGTGCAATGTGAGAAAAATGACCCGACATACCAGTTGAACTTCCTGGTGTTGGAACAGACAGTGGTGGACCTGGGGATGGAAACTCAGGTCGTCAATCTGAATGAGACACAGGGGAGAGAGGGGATTTGCACCGCTGAACTGAGTGCTCTGAAATGCCGGCCGGAGACTGAGTGCCGCACTTGTGGGACGACCATTGCAGACTTGGAATTCACGCTCATCAACGTGGAGAAGGAGCAACGGAATTCCGAGCCGACACTGCGGTCATGTACTGATGAATTAATCCAGCGAGCAGAAACAATGACCCACCTTCGAAGGGATCAGCAGAAACTCAAGACGTCGATTCAGAAAAGGTTGGAAGACTTACAAGTTGGGGAAGGTCAAGGAAGTGTTCTGACTAAGGCCAACAGAAAACCGAGAGCCCAGGGAGGGGAGTTTGACTACACTCCCAAAGAGGTGAAGAAATGGAGGACAGATCTCGGAAAAGGGAGGCGGATGCCTGAAAGGAACCTGAAGCTGACTATCGACAGTTTAAATGAAGTGGAAAAACTGAAGGTTGACCTGGAAGACGTCATCAGGAAGAAAAAAACTGGAGGCTGAACACCCTTTAACTGCTGCTTTTCAGGTCAAGGTGGAAGAAGCTGGTGGGGTAACTGCGTCCCAGATCGAGATGGCCAAGAACCCTGAGTCAGAACTGCTGAGGCTGTGGCGAGAGTTGAAGGAGTCCCCGAAGAAGCTGACGTCTCGACTGCAGGAGGCTGAAGGGGTAGCCCCGGCTAAATGTTTCAGTTTGGAGAAACTCAAACAGCAGCTACCGATTGAGGGAATGAGGAAGAATATGGATTTGAAGAATGATGTGCTGGACATGTGGTACATGCTGCCTTTCGCTAACTTCCCCGTGATTGAGGATGAGACCTTTGGCCTTTCTCCCACTGAGTCAGGTGTAGTGGGGAGGGCTAGCTGTGGGCAGTCTTAGTTATGGCAGGATCAGGAAGGAAAAGAAGCGGGGGCCCCAGACACGGGACAGGGGGCTCCAAGTTGTAATGGTGGCCTGAGTGAGAGAGGAGTTGGTAGGCAGGCCCGAGGTATCCCTAGTAGTGTCTGAGCCTTTCGGGTTTAGGTCAGGGAGTACGGAGGTCTTAGAGGATTAGGAAGCTCTCAGATAGGTTGGCCTATGTAGCGCCTGTGGACAGGCGGAAGGTCCACTGTTTGGGGAGCAATGTTACTGTGTGTATCTGGATGGGTTTCTGTGTCTGTAGGACTGGTTGGCGAGTTATTTAGAAGTCGTGAGGACATGACTTTATTTGGTGGGGGGAGAGTGTAAGGGGTTTCTTTTTTTTAATTCACTGAGTAGTCTAATTAAAATGGCTTCTTTGTTATGTTATAATTGAAAGGGCTTCTTTGTTATGTTAACTGCTGAGAAAGTCCTCCCACTAGCAGTTTGTTTGGATCATGTTACTAATAAGAAGATGTTACGAACAAATTGGGATAGTTGTTATGCTTTTGGTGTGTCTGTAAGATATTGTATGCGCGGTGTTTGGGGGCAGAAGACGGAAGAGAGAGAAACAGAGGATGGACCAGGTGCTGACAGTTCACTAATGGGGTCGGACCCTGAGCGGGGCATTCGGCGAGGAGAGGAGACGGAGACGGACTCGTGTGGAGCCTCTGGTCGACGACCATTGTTGGTCCCAGGCAGCCGGTCGAGGTGGTCGCAGGGTGAAGAAGAAGGGTCCTGAGCCCCAACTGTTTGTGCATGAAAAGATTGAACTTTGATAAGTGTGCGCCTTTTATTTTCCTTTTATATTTTATTCTCTATTAATTATATAGTTATTAATTATATCTATAAACTGTAAATCATTTAATCGTATCTGGTGTATTGTCTGTTATTTGGGTGGGGTGGGGTACATCACACAGCATCCACACAATCTGATTACCCAGTTTGGCGGGGCTGAGGTCTGTTTCCCTAGACGACAGCGAGCCGAGTGACCCTGAGGCTGACCAGGGGGGCTACATTACATGGGCAGTTCTTCTTTGAACGTGCATTAATTAATGATAATATTAGATGCCTTCAATCCTGATTGTTCACTATTTTAATGAAAATGTGAGAAAATTCAAAGCATTCATCCTGTTGATGTGGTCGACAAACCAAAAAAGTTCCCAGGCCAAAGTTTGCCTTAGGATGAGATATTCACCCATAACCTTAATGGCTGGACCCAAGGTATAGGCCATGACCTTTATCTCCCCGCTTTCTTTGTGGAAGAGGTCCCATTGATATCATGTAGAAGTGTATGAAACTCAGCACGCTCCATGAGGTCTGCCTTATGCTTCACCCTCAAAAATAACCAAAGGATCCATCTCAAATGTCCACTCCTTCCTCTGCAGCTCAGGGAAACAAAATGTAAAGAAGGGGAAGGCTAACAATGTCATAAAATCTGCACAGGAGCATTTCAGAATCAATTCTACTTAAAGTGCTCCATCTGACAAATAGATTACAGGGATACCTACTCTCGCGTTCCATATGCAAAATGGGCTGTTCTGCTGTCTACAAACCAATGTAATGGTGTAAGTGAAAATAAATGAAATTGTTTGGAATGACTGTGTCTAGAATCCTTATTTTTATGAGTCATAAACCAGTTAGAGCATGTGAACTGAAGGGATTGTTTTGATTAGCCAAGCTAGTAATTGTTTTAGTGTTGGGGTGTGTGAATGGTGAACTCCCAAGAACTGCAGAACGGGAAGGGAAAGTGTGTGAACCTCTGGGGAAAGTAGACCAGGAAGAGAACGAGGAGCAGTGTCTAATCAGGCAAAGGAGAAAGGATTGAGGGAGAATTAGCATAGCCAATCTGTTCTGTCACATCACAAAAAGCCCTATAGACTGTAAGTAATGAAAGACAGTACTATGAATTAAAGCCACTTCCATAACTTAATAATTTTTAAAATGAACAGCATCAACCCCCAATGATAGTAGTGAAGCCTGCATTTGATTTCTTCCAACCTTATCTGCTTCACATTGTAGAAGAATATGTTCAACAGTTTCATAATGATGACAAAACCTACACACCTCACAGTGATGTTTTCCAACAAGATATAAGGAATAATTAAGCTTGGTATGCCCATTTCTAAGCTGGGTCAATATAATTCCTTCCCTTCTTGTTTTACCCCCTTCTCTCACCAACCCAACAGGTTTATGTATTTTGCATCCCTTATGCTCATTATCCCACAAGTTTTACCATAATCTCCTAATTCTTAACCCCACCTACTCTTTAGTTTCTGATTTGTTAAGTGGAACTTTTAACAGACCTTTTTTTGCTAAAAAATCAACCTGCTCATTCCACTCAACACCTCTATGTGCAGAGACCCACAAGAAGCAGACATACAAACCAATACTTTGAATATGAAGTATAGTTTGAAGAGCTTCCAGCTGTGAATCTGACCTACTGCTAGAATGACCCGTTTCAAGACTCATCAAAACTGAAAAAGAATCTGAACAAATTATCACTCTGCAAGGACTAATTTTCTGTACCCACTGTAAGGCCAAAATGGCAACCAATTTTGCTGTATATGCTGATTAATGGTCAGTAAGTAGTTTCTTTATTGTTACCTGTAACTCAGCCACAAGAATGGCCACACCAACATTCCCAGTTAAATTGTCTTTTGATCTATCAGTAAAAATGGTTAGCATAACATTATTATTTCCTTAACGTATTGCCAAAACAAAAGACTCTCAGGCATATCAGGGTCCTTGGACTTCACTAAATCATGTAACTTAAAATCAACAAAATTCATTAGAAAAAATAAGATGGGGTTACCAAAGCTACAGTGGGACATATTGCATAATCCAGCAAATCTATATTCCTAATTTGATAAGAACCCAGCCACCCAAAACTAAAAAGACTCTTCTTGTGATGTTCTCAGCAATCCTCCAACACATCTTTAACAGGATGATCATTTCTTTTCCCCCCATATGAATCCAGTATGTTAACATCAACTTCAAACTTGAGCACTAAGGCTCCTTTCAGGTGCTATTTAAATTATGAATTGTTGGTGCTCAAAACGTAATTGCCAATTAGTGGGATGGTCCTGAACCCTTAAAGGAGCCGCAACAGCAATCCATACTCCGGAGAGTTAGAGCGTGTAAACGCCAGAAGATGGCGCAGTTAGGTGTGTCTTGTAACATCCTAGTCCTAGTCCTGATCATTCATGTTGTGTATGGATATGCATGTTCTCACCTCATTTTAAGGGGATTTGGATATCTGTTGTTAAAAATTGGTCTAATAATACAATCCTGTGGAAAGATGTGTTGAAAAACATTTTTCCTTACCTATTTGAATATTACGTATTTACTTTCTAAAATGTGAAACTTTATACTGTATATTTATATGGTTCTTAAGGTTTAATATAATGCACTTTGTAAATGAGTTGTTCATTGCTAATGATGGCATAATACTGTCATGGCTTACACCTTTGAATTTTAAAACTATCTACCTTATTGTATTTTGTGTGTTAAGTTATACAAAGGTAAAGGACTTACCAGGAGGAGAAAGAATAGTTACAACCTGAGGAATGCTATACTCCTGATAACCTTTTTACCTATTCTGTTGCGATTTCTTCAGAAATGTTGATGTAACTCTAGAGACTCCAAAGTTTACGAAGCATTATATTGTCACAAGGCAGAACTATTTGAATGTGTTTGCTGTTTGGTTATAAGCATATATTGTGTGTGGGGTACTCCTACAATGCAACAAGTTGGACCACTAAGTAACTAACACAATGGATTCCAGTTGATTGGGCCATAGATAAATCAGAGCCATTTATTTGGGACAACTCTTAAAGTACAAAAGCTATTTGAGAAAATAGCCAGGATTCCCTTCGTTTATTTGGCACACCATGCCACTTAATTGGGGCAGAAGACTGCTGCTGAACAGTTTGTAACTAGCGTCAGATGTATGCATTTTTGTGGACGTTTGACACTCACTGCCCTTAGAGCGAGCATTAAGGTTAGCAGTTGTAATTTGTGTGCGCTTGTGTTCAGAAAGTGTCATTGATCGTTCTGAGAAATAAGCAGTAAGACAATTTGGAACTGTGTTGCTCACCACAGTTTCAAGCACTCAGGCTTGAAGGTGGCAGAAAATAAAACAATTCCACTACTTCAACAAGTTAGGCACGAAGAAGGATTTAAAGGCATCAGCAGTTATCTTAAATGTTACAATGAAAATGAAGATGGAGACAGATGTGTGGTTACGGAGGAACATCTGGAAAACTTCTGAAATGCCCTCTTCCCTGCCACTGCTACTATGTGGTAACCGGAATCTCCAGAGCAGAAGGCCCGGAATCCTTGGCTTTACTTGTTTCAGCGGCCGGGGTTAGGTTGAAGGTGCTCGGCAGAAATTGGCGCTCGAGAGGCTGTATCGGAGGGGCTGGTCAGAGGCTCGAAGTTTTCGGACGGTGGACTCAGTGTTGGCTGCTTCCAAGGTATCGGCAAGTTGACGGTGCCTGGAGGTTTATGGCAGGGTGTTTCTCCCTTTTGTCGCCGCTGTCGGGGACTCGGGAGTTGATCGACTCAGGGACTTTGAGGCATTTTTCTCCCGTGCCCATAGTTTGTTCTTAATCAAATTATGGTATTGCTTTGCACTGCTGTAACTATGTGTTATAATTATATGGTTCTGTCAGTGGTAGTCTTTGGTTTATCCTGTTTTCTGTGATATCACTCCAGAGAAACATTGTATCATTTCTTAATGCATGTATGCATTTCGAAATGACAATAAAAGAGGACTGAGTGTTCTCATAATCTCATAATCTTAAAAAAAAGATTTGGAGGATGCAGTCATCAAAAGGATTGTATGAAGACAGTCCATTATCAGCACTACGTGTGTATGCTGATTATGTTCATTTACAGTCAATCAAAAGAATGCAGTATCCTCTGAAAATAACTATTAGGAACTAATAGACAGTTTTATAGTACTGTAGTAATATTGATAGTGTTCTAATTTGTTCTTTATTTCATTTAAATACATAATTTATCACAGTTAAATAGTAATTGTCTTTTTTATACCTTTTTCACTTTATCCATGAAACTTTAGCTGACTGGGGCATCTGGTTAACTGGACCAAAATGTATTGGTTCCAATGTATCCCAATAAACCATAATCCACTGGATTGCTACTTGTGTTATGTTTAACGTTACTAGAATAATTAGTGTATTTGGTTGACAAAATCCCATGCTTTGACATTGGAGAGAGTGCAGAGGAGGTTTACAAGGACGATTATGGGAATGAAGGGGTTAACATATTTGGAGCATTTTTCATCATTGAGCCTGTACAGGAATTTAGAAGACTGCCTCGGGATCTCATTGAAACCTACTGAATATTGAAAAGAGATGGAGAGGATGTTTCCAATGGTGAGAGTATCCGGAACTCAAGGGCAAAGCCTCAAAGCTGAGGGGCGACCTTTTAGAACAGAGGTAAAGAGGGGTTTATTTAGCCAGAGTAGTGAATCTGTGGAATTCTCTGCTACAGACTATGGTGGAGGCCAAGTCTGTGGGTATACATAAGGTGGAAGCTGATAGCTTCCTGATCAGTCAGAGCATCAAAGGATATGGCTAGAAGACAGGTGTATGGGGTTCATTGGGATCCGGGATCAGCCATGATGGAATGGCAGTGCAGGCTTAATGGGCTGAATGGCCTAATTCTGTTCCTATGTCTTATGGTCTTAATGTCTAATAGACTGAGTATCTTTGCACAGTTAACAATTTCTAGAAAACACAGAAGTTGTGAAGATGTGTCAATTCTTCTCAGTCAGGCCCAATCCTTAACAAAGTAAAAGGGAGAAGACCTGAACAATTATACCCAGAGTTCAGAATCACCAAAGTGGGAAGAAATTTATAGGTGACTGGAAACAGACTGTCATGTTACAGCATGCCACTGAGTGTTCACTCCCATCGGAGGGACATAACTAGCTCCTATGTTGTGACCTTTTTTTCTTTGAACTTAGAATTAGTAGGTTTACACTGCCCCTCCCCAGTCCTGGCCCCTCCCTCCCTCTCTCTCTCCAGTGTCCCACAGCCACCCAGTGTCCCATCACCTGTCTAATGGTGAAAGACCTCGATAGAGTGGATGTGGGAGATGTTTCCAATGGAGAGAGAGTCTCGGACCAGGGAACACAGCCTCAGAACAGAGGCGGAGGGGTGTCTTCTTAGAAAGGAGAAGAGGAGGAATTTCTTTAGCTAGAGAGTGGTGAATCCGTGGAATTTGCTGCCACAGGTGGCTGTGGAGGCCAAGTCATTGGGTATATTTAAAGCAGAGGCTGATAGATTCTTGAATGGTCAGGGCATAAAGGGATAAGGGGAGAAGGCAGGGGATTGGAGCCGAGAGGGAAAATGGATCAGACATGATGAAATGGCAGAGCAGACTTGATGGGCCAAATGTCCTGATTCTGCTCTTCATCTTATGCTCTTAAAGGTAATGACAGAATCATCAACAGGAGAACTGCGGTTTCCCTTACTTTCGTGAATGTTTAATTTTTAAGTAGATTATTATATTGTGAAATCATGTGATTGATGTATTTAATTTTCTATAATTAATATCTCACATTTTAATCTTTAGGCAAAGGAGGACAACAATACATAATTAGTTACTTGTTCACAAGACTCGTTTTCAAGAAACCTGGGTGAAGTCATGCACCACATCAAAAGCAATGCGAACACCTTGTGAAAGAGATGAACCATTTTCAACTTAGTGAGAGACATTGGCAGCTGACCCGATTAACTAACAGAGACAGAAATAGTGATTTGAACTTGCATAAGGGTGGACTAATATGGACATTGATGTGTCGCCGTCACATGTTTGTGGAAGATTATTATAAGACCATAAGACCATGCGACACAGAAGCAGGATTAGGTCATTTGGCACATTGAGTCTGCTCCGCCATTCACTCATGGCTGATCGTTTTTTCCTCCTCCTTAGCCCCAGTCCAAGGCCTTCTCCCTGTATTGCAGTGACATTGGTTTGAGGTTTGGGAAATGTGTGCAGCTGACATTGAGGAAGTGAAAACTCTAAAGGGAAATCACACAGGAACCCTTACCTTGGGATGTACTCAATGAATTCTTTGAACGTTGAAGTGAAGAGAGCCTTTTCTAGCACTGGTGACTACTGGAATGCATGGATGAGTCTGCTTTTCTTGGCAGGAGTCTTGACCTAGAAGTTGAGGTCGATAGGAAGAAGCTGGGTTATACTTCTTCAAGTAGCAAGAGTGGGGAGGATATTCACTGTCCTGGGACAGGAGGTCTCATGTTTGCTAAGCTTGCTTGCTAAACACAAGCATCCACTTGAAAGATCAAAAACAGACAGAAGTAAACTTCCAACCAAAAGTTTGTTTCGTTTCTGGTCATAAAAGGGAATCAGTCTTCAGTTCTTAAAGTGTAAATGTATACCAGTAATCAGTTTGAAATTTTAAAAATCTCTCTCTTATAGAACAGCTTTGAAAATAGCTCTGCATAAAAAAGACACATTGTCTACATAAAGTCACCACATTATTGCAGTTTGAGGTGTAGTTTCAGGCAATGGGTTGTTAATATAGCTAGTTTAAAAAAGACAAGCTAACTCTTAAGTTGTTTGGTTCAAGGAAGCTTGCAGTACAGATGGATAATATCATTTAGTATATCAATAACTGATGTGTTTATAGTTGAAAGGCTTTAAGTGCTCAAAGAATTTAGCTTTGCAGAATTAATTATGACTATAACCATTAAGCTGAGATGTATGTCTCCTGAAATGCTTTTAAGCTATTTGTGTTGAAAGGATATCTGAGGAAATAGCACGTGTATGAAGTCACTCAAGTGTGAAAGAAAGGGTTTAAACTTAGAAAGTACTTAATGCTTATTAGGAATGGGGTAAGGAAAATCAAGAAGCATAAAAGAAACATGTGGTGAACAAGGATCCATTCTTCTTGCTTTGATTTTTGCAATGGACAATTGGTTCATCTGCAACTTGTAGGTATGTCTTTTTAGTTTATAGGGTTTGTACATGTACTTTGGAAATCCTCCAAGTTTAAGAAATCCTTTGTCCTTTGCATTTTATGCTTTGTGCTTTGTAAATGGTTGTAATTTAGAAATGTTTAAGATCCTGAGTTTTTGCTCAGTGGGAATGACCTATTAAATTAAGTGCTATTATTATTACTTATTTACCACTCACATGTCCAAGCATGATTATTCTGACCATGCCCTGCAATTGATTTTCCCTTTTATCATGATCCATCCACATTAATCTTATTCAGCCATGCATTTTATCTTCAGCTTCAGGACTCCTTGCTTTGCTGAAAAGCATTGCAACCCATGAGTGATTACTGATTACTGGAGGTTTCTCTGGTTTTGGTGCTGGACTACCCTGATGGCCTATTGACAGGTCTCCATTGTGAAAAACCACTGAATTGATCAAAGACCCCTAGACATCATTTGGAGGGATTATTTTTATTTTAAATTCAAGGAGGACACTAGTGAAATTCCAGAGCATTTCCTCATTAAGAGGGATGAAGTATTACTGAGCATAAGGGTAGATAGATTTCCAGGGTTTGCTGACATGAGTGCTAGGCTGGTTTTAGAGACAAGTTTGAAAATTCCTGTGGCACTAAGAGATTTCAAATCTATTTGACTATAGGTAAAGTGAAGGGGGAAGGAAAAAGAGTGCCTTCATTCAAAAAGGCAGCAAGGAAAAGCCAGATAATTAGAGGCTTGTGAGTCTATCATTTTTTGTCACAAAGTCATTGAGAAAGATCTTGTCGGATAGGTTTAGTCTATACTTTGAGAGGTAGGCATTAATCAAAGATAGTTGGCATAGTTTAATTCCGAGGATATCTTGTCTGATCAATTTGATTACATTCTTCAAAGAGTTAATGGAATTTATTGAAGCTGGTGCAGCTGATGCGGGCTGCGTTGGTTTCAAAAATGCCTTTGACCAGGCCTCACGTGGGAGACCAAAAGGTGAAAGCTCATGCATTACAGAGCAAGTTGGCAAATTCTCATAGTGTTGCCTTGCCAAGGTCATTGGATAGAACCATGGATTATGATGGAGAGCTCTCTGGCATCAGTGATAAGAATTTTATAGATGATAAAACAAATACATTCATTCCAAGCATTACAAACGAACACACAGGGACTAGTGGAAATGCATCTGTTATGTATTTTATGTAATTACAGAGCTTTTCATGATCATTTGGTTCTTGGAAGAACATAGGAGACCACACCTTCAGTACAAGATGTTCTGCTGATCTGTTGACTAACTCGAGGATCAATCTAACATAGAACTTCATCCGTGTGTCTATTTACATACATGTAAGTCTCTTAAAAGTCCCTGATATATTTGTCTCTAACACCACCTCTGGCAGACATGACGTGCACATACCACTCTCTGGATATACATAAAAAAAACGTACATCTGACATATCCACTGTATTCTCCTCAAAACACTGTAAAATTCTACCCTCTCATATTAGCCATTGCTATCCTAGGAAAAAGACATTGGCTACCCACTCTATTTATGCCTCTTAACATCCAATACACATCTATCAAGTCATCTCTCATTCTACTTCACTCCAAAGAGAAAAGCCTTGGCTTGCTCAATCTTTCCTCAAAAGACATACTCCCTAACGTAGGCATGAAATCTCCACTGCACCCTTTCTAAAGATTCCACATTATTTCCATAATGAGAGGACCAGAACTGAACATAATACTCCAAGTGTGGCCTCATCAGGGTTTTATAGAGTTATCACATTACCTTGCAACTCTTGAACTTAAGCTCCCGACGAATGAAAGCCATCACACCATGTGCATTCTTAACCATCCATTCACCCTGAGTTACAACCTTGAGGAACCTATGGATGTCAACTCTAAGATTCTTGTGTTCCACCACACTGCAAAGAATCCTGTCAGTGTACTTTGCCTTCAAGCTTGACCTTCCAACGTGTATCACTCCAAGCTTCTCTGAAGTAAACTCCATCTGCCACTTCTCAGCCCAGTTCTTCTTCCTACAAATATCACATTGTAAACTACAACAAACTTCTACACTATATACAGTGCCATCAACCTTCATGTCATTCACAAACTTACTAACACAGCCTTCAACTACCTCATCTAATTTATTTACAAAAGCAACCAAGAGCAGGAGCCCCAGAACAGATCCCTGCAAAACACCACTGGTTAGTTATCTCCAGGCAAATATGCTCCAGTTACTACCATTCTCTGTCTTCTGTGGGCAAGCCAATTCTGAATCCATGCAGCCAAGTTTCAAGTATCCCTGGATCCCATGCCACATGACTTTCTGAATAAGCCAAACCACAGGGAGTCTTTTTGAATGCTTTGCTGAAATCATTATACACTACATCCACTGCTCTACTCTCATCAATTTGTTTTGTAAGTTCAGGCTTGTGACGCGTGACCTGGGACTCACAAAGCCATACTGACTATCCTGAATCAGATTATGCTTCTCCAAATGCTTGAAAATCTGGTCTCTTAGAATCCTCTCCAATAGTTGCAAATACACAGTAATTTCTTCTTTACTTCCCATGTTTACCTGGGGTATAACCCATCTGATTCCAGAAATATATCCATCCTAATGTTTTTCGAAAGTTCCTTTCACATCTTCTTTCTTAACCTTGACATGTTCCAGCTTGTTAGTCTTCTCTATGCTAACCTCCCATTTATCAAGGTTCCTCTCACTGGTGAATACTGAATCAGAATATTCACTAAGGATCTTCTGTACCTCCTCCAACTCCAGGAGTATTTTTTGCTCTTTATTCCCTGCGTAGTCCTACCGTAACTCTAGTCATCCTTTTGATTTTCAATTATCTGTGGAATTCATTGGAGTTTTTCATATCCTCCTGGCCAAGCCTTTCTCATGCCCCATTCTAACTCTCCTAAGCCCGTTCTTAAGCTCCTTCCTGGCTACATTATAAGTCACAAGAACTCTGTCTGATCCTTGCTTCCTGAAACTTCAGCTTTCTTTCTTTTTTCCTCCTGACTAGATGTTCCACTTCTGTTGTCATCCATGGTTCCTTCACTCTATCATGCTTTCCCTGTCTCAAAGGAATGAACGTGTGCAGAACTATATGCAAGCTCTTCCTAAACTACCTCTACATTTCCATTAACACACATCAAAGTTGCTGGTGAACGCAGCAGGCCAGGCAGCATCTCTAGGAAGAGGTACAGTCGACGTTTCAGGCCGAGACCCTTCGTCAGGACTAACTGAAGGAAGAGCTAGTAAGAGATTTGAAAGTGGGAGGGGGAGGGGGAGATCCAAAATGATAGGAGAAGACAGGAGGGGGAGGGATGGAGCCAAGAGCTGGACAGGTGATTGGCAAAAGGGATACGAGAGGATCATGGGACAGGAGGTCCGGGAAGAAAGACAAGGGGGGGGCCCAGAGGATGGGCAAGGGGTATATTCAGAGGGACAGAGGGAGAAAAAGAAGAGTGAGAGAAAGAATGTGTGTATAAAAACAAATAACGGATTGGGTACGAGGGGGAGGTGGGGCATTAGCGGAAGTTAGAGAAGTCGATGTTCATGCCATCAGGTTGGAGGCTACCCAGACGGAATATAAGGTGTTGTTCCTCCAACCTGAGTGTGGCTTCATCTTTACAGCAGAGGAAGCCGTGGATAGACATGTCAGAGATGTCCTCCTTTTTTAAAGAAAGGGGTTTCCCTTCCTCCACTATCAACTTTGCTCTCAAACGCATCTCCCCCATTTCACGTACATCTGCTCTCACTCCATCGTCCCGCCACCCGACTAGGAATAGGGTTCCCCTGGTCCTCACCTTCCACCCCACCAGCCTCCGGGTCCAACATATTATTTTCCGTAACTTCCGCCACCTCCAACAGGATCCCACCACTAAGCACATCTTTCCCTCCACCCCCCCATCTGCTTCCCGGAGGGATCGCTCCCTACGCGACTCCCTTGTCCATTCGTCCCCCCTATCCCTCCCCACTGATCTCCCTCCTGGCGCTTATCCTTGTAAGCGGAGCAAGTGCTACACATGCCCTTACACTTCCTCCCTCACCACCATTCAGGGCCCCAGACAGTCCTTCCAGGTGAGGCGACACTTCACCTGTGAGTCGGCTGGGGTGATATACTGCGTCCGGTGCTCCCGATGTGGCCTTCTATATATTGGCAAGACCCGACGCAGACTGGGAGACCGCTTTGCTGAACATCTACGCTCTGTCCGCCAGAGAAAACAGGATCTCCCAGTGGCCACACATTTCAATTCCACATCCCATTCCCATTCTGACATGTCTATCCACGGCCTCCTCTACTGTAAAGATGAAGCCACACTCAGGTTGGAGGAACAACACCTTATATTCCGTCTGGGTAGCCTCCAACCTGATGGCATGAACATCGACTTCTCTAACTTCTGCTAATGCCCCACCTCCCCCTCGTACCCAATCCATTATTTATTTTTATACGCACATTCTTTCTCTCACTCTCCTTTTTCTCCCTCTGTCCCTCTGACTATACCCCTTGCCCATCCTCTGGGTTCTCCCCTTCCCCTTTGTCTTTCTCCCTGGGCCTCCTGTCCCATGATCCTCTCATATCCCCTTTGCCAATCAACTGTCCAGCTCTTGGCTCCATCCCTCCCCCTCCTGTCTTCTCCTATTATTTTGGATCTCCCCATCCCCCTCCCACTTTCAAATCTCTTACTAACTCTTCCTTCAGTTAGTCCTGACGAAGGGTCTCGGCCTGAAACGTCGACTGTACCTCTTCCTAGAGATGCTGCCTGGCCTGCTGCATTCACCAGCAACTTTAATATGTGTGGCTTGGATTTCCAGCATCTGCAGAATTCCTGTTGTCCACATTTCCATTGTATACTTCCCTAAGATCATCTGTTCCCAATTTATGCTCCTATGTTTCTGACTAATAGCATCATAATTTACCCTCCTCCAATTAAATTCTTTCACATAACATCTCCTCCTATGCCTGTCCAAGTGTATTCAACAGGTCCTGGAGTTGTGGTGACTGTCTCTGAAATGTTTACCCATAAGAGATCTGTCACCTGACCAGGTTCATTGACTAATACCAAATCCAGTATAGCATTTCCTCTAGTCAGCCTGTCCACATTGTCAAATGAATGCTTCCTGACTGTTCCTAACAAATTCTTCCCCAACTAAACCTTTTTCCAATCAACATGAGGAAATTTGAACCCTATTTTTTGTGCCTTTCAAAAATCTGCCTCCCAATCTGCACCTCAGTGTCTCTGTTGCTATTGGGGTTTCATTAGAATACTATGAAATGAGTGATGTTCCCTTCCTGTTTGTGAATTTCCTCCTGATTTGGGTCAGTAGACAATCACTCCACGATGTCCTCCCTTTCTGTAGTTTTTATACCATCCCTGATTAGCAATGACTCTACCACACCTTTTTTACCTCTCTCCCTATCCCTTCTAAAACATCTAAACCCCAAAACATCCAGCAACCAAAATTTTGTAATGGCCATAATGCCATAGATCCATGTACTGATTCATGCTTTTAAGTTCATCTCTTTTGTTCCTGATACTTCTTGCATTAAAGTCAACACATCTTAACCCATCCAAATGACTGATTTATACCATATTCCCTGCCCATCCTGCCCCACAGTCTCCCTACATGTTGCATCTACCTCTACACCAGCTGCTTCATCCTCTGACCTATAACTCTGGTTCCCAACCCCCTGCAAACCTAGTTTAAACCCTCCTCAATAGCTCTAGCAAACCCACAGCTCCTGGAATCTATAGCAAATTAGAACTTACTGAATGAATTCAGCAGGTCAGGCAGCATCTGTGGAGGGAAGTCGACAGCTGGTATTTATGGGTGAGAACCTTCATCCTGGCTTTCACTGCCTTTTATGAAAGTAGCACCCAGAGAGAAAAATATCCTCTTATCTCTCTCTGGTAATCGTCAATTTGAAGCAGTGGTCTTTCATTCTAGATTCTCCCATAGGAGGAAACATCCTTTGCTTATCCATCCTGTCAGGATCCCCTAGCAGACAGTATGCTTCATTGACAGAGTGGATTTGGTTTTGGCCCTAACTCCTGTATTTCACAGTGCATTCATTGGAATCTGGCACAAAGCTCAGCTGCATGGGTTGAACGTGTGGTGGTTTGGAATGGAACCATCAGCCACATTTGTTATGATCCAGCCCATTCTCCTGAAAATTAATTGATAAATGTGCTAGCTATGAGAGCAATACCTTATATTTGTCACATGAGTGCATAATTCTTTACGTCAGAAAAAGTGTCCAATCTTACTGCAGGATGCCACAAGCAAGGCACTGATAAAGATTGCCTGCCTTAGGATAGTCCTGGTGGAGGAAGGAATGCAGAGACTAGTATCCATTTTCCTTCAAGTATCACAATGGGGACAAATATATCAGGATCTTTAGAGCACTTTATAGAGGGAAATTATATTCTTCTAAGAAACAAAGCAGCCAAGTCATTGCCTCATTCACATTTAACAAATTCTTTAGAAATATTGCAAAGGAAAGCAATACAGTTTTCCCTCACGCTCTAAGCAATATTTATCTCACAAACAACATCATGTAGCAAAATATCTATTTGTTTATGTAATTGCAATTTCAGAGACTTCACTGTTCACATACAGGTAGGTGGGCTTCATACATTATCAGAAACTATGGTTCAGAAGATGTGTATTTGTCACAGTTTCATCTCACAGTTGTGGTGTGTTTGTTCAAAGCCCACAGTCCAAGAAATTCTAGTGCGAAAATGGTGTCAGATTATAGTGTAATTCAGGAACTAGGGCACTTCAGGTTGCAGGGTGACAGGGTAAAAACTCCATAAGCTGAACAGTGATGTGTATATTTGGTACGACCCTCCTCCAGTGTAGAACACAACCCTGACCCAGTGTAGAACACAACCCTGACCCAGTGTAGAACACAACCCTGACCCAGTGTAGAACACAACCCTGACCCAGTGTAGAACACACTCTTCCATCTTTAACACAAGGAAGGAAGTAAACCTTTCTTTGGAAGATGGACTTTGTGTGCTTAGTTTACCAGTCAGACTTGATGGGCCAAATAGTCTAATTCTGCTCCTATGTCTTTTTGTCTTATGGGTAAATAAAATGAAATTCAGTTCCAAGTTATTTGTCTTAATTTCATAGCAATGCATATTTCAAGAGGATATTTCAAAAATACAGCTATGTAAATTAGCAGCAGAAATGGGCTAATACTTGCTTATGAATATTTTGACATTACTGGTCCTGAATAATTAAATAGTTTGTATTTGTTATTCTCGTATTCAAAAACACTCAAAGAACCATTAAATAAAACCCAAAGTTCAAATCTTTCGGTCACAAATCACTGTACATGTCCTGAATTCTTCTGAAGTGCAGTTATTGTTATGTAAATGAATTTAGTATTAGAGTCAGCAAAAGACTGACAACTAAATGACAAACTCCTTAGTTGTTAGTAGATGAAGGTAATTTGTTGATTGGAACAAGGAAAATCTAGACTTCCTTAATAAAGACAATGCCTGGATTTTCTGATTAAAAGCCAGCAGTTTTGGAGGGGATGTTTAGATTTTATCTGCATAACTGGGTGGAGATTTTCCCATTTGAAGGCAGAGGTCCCAAACTTCTGCTGAAGACTGATCCTGAGACAACTGTGTTCTGGAGCACGATTCATGGAGAGAGGAATTCCATCTCAGATTTTTAGGCTTTTATGCTGGGAAACGTTCCCTATTAGAAAAGGCCAGTTGATTTTAATGGAAATACACAGCTATGGAGTTAAATTTTTAGCAATTTTAACATTTCTTTTAATAGTATTTTTAATTCTTAACCGCTTTTGACTGTTTGAGAATCTTTGAGCTGGCGAGGATCTGAAGAAGGTGAAGGAGAAAGGTGCAGAAATGGAGAGAGGAAGGTTCATGATCTGAAGATGGTGATGTGGTCAGTGATGGTGGCCCACTGATGATCAAGAGTGGGGGGTCAGGGGACGGATAGTGCTTGTAATTCATAAGTTTGAGTGGCATCTGTGGGGAGAAGGAACGTCAATATTTTGGGTATAAAGAGGAATGGGTGAGGGGTAAGACAGAAGCCAGAGATGATCGGTGCACTGAGGGGGAGAAGGTAGATTGAAGGGTGGTGAGCAGATCAAAGCAGGTAGTGGAGAGGGAGGGTATCGGTTGGGTTAGGTGATTAGTGCATAGGGATGAGTGGGTTGAATGGGTAATCGATGCTTAGGGAGTTGTGTCCATTGAGAGTCACATAGGGGTGAAGGGGAGAAGTCTGTACCATGAGTGAACAGTGTGTAAATGCCCTTACAAAGATCCAGTAAACAAACAACTTAAAGGGGATCTTTTGGCATCAAATTCCTTGCAAGGGCTAGGACATCACTAAGACTTTTCTGTGCACAGTCTGGTTCAAATCCCTCTCACTTCATAAATAGTTCAAGAGTTACAAAATACACGTGGACTAAGACGTTAGCTGTCCTGTCCAGTGGGATCATCAGTTGATTTGCCACCTGTCTTCAGGAGTTTCAGCCCGCTTATGATCAAGACTCCCTCGAGGTGGTGGGCCAGCAGTGCTAAAGCACCACCTCCCACTGGTGAGCTTAAAAACTTGGCATCTGCCTCTATCAGAGTTGTTGGTCACTTCCATCCAACAGATCGTCTGCTCTTCAGGTGTCTAGGCAACTACTGAAGGGTTTGCAAAAGAAGTATACACTGTCCAACTATCTGCCCCACTGGACATACTTGGTCCACACCCATGCTGATCCTTTCTCTGCTGCCTCAGCTACAGCCCTTCTGGTTGACTTGATCTCTCTTCTAGTGAAGCCAAGGTCACGCAGCCACTTCTGGAGAGTGAACACAATAAACCCACGGCAGCCTACTTCGAATGGATAGCATGAGACCTTCCACCCTCTGTCTCTGCACTCTGATCTTAATTCTACATACTTGGTTAACTTGCGCTCGTGGGCTTCATCGATGTTGCCTTCCCAGGGGACTGTGAGTTCACCAATAACCACTTCTCTACTAGTGTCAGACCATACAATTATATTTGGACGCAATGTGGTGAAAGCTATTTGCTCCAGAAAACTGCCTTTCCCGTCCAGGTCAGCCTTGACACACCAAACATTGGCTGAAGAAAGAACGCTTGATCGTGAGCCTGTGCTGTAAACCCTTGACTTGGAGCCTTCTTTCACAAATGATATGTGATGTTCTGTGCAGCATGGAGCATGAGATAAGTTGTGCTGCAGTACTCTCTGCTCAACCACTTCTGTTACAACTTTGAGAACGTTGTTATGTCTCCAAGTGTACATGCCGCTGGAAAGATTGACTCTGCATGCACTCAAGATATGTTCCCTTCTCACCACAAGCAGCACACCTGTCTGTCTTATCTTCATACCAGGTGCTGAGGTTGGCAGGTGTTGGGAGCAGATCGTACGCTGCTCTGCATAGAAAAGAAATGCCACAGAACATTCCAAGATAGATGTCATTGTTCAACACTTTCCCACCAGGTCCAAGCCCCTTGTTTGGTCAGGCCAGATGTTTTAGCTAACCTCTTCTCCTTTTCTACCTCTCGTATTTTTTGTGTTACAAGCTCACGGCGCTCCTTACCTGTAGAAGATGACCAGCACTTGTGGGTTGTACATCCAAGTCCCTGGCGGCCTAGCTGGATAGCCCCAACCATCTCCTTATGCTTCAATCTAGACTCTGCCTCATCAACTGCTACACGGGCTGACCACTTCCTGCCTGATCTCACATACGCCTGGGTGTTCTTGATGACATGGTCTTTTGAGTCTCGAAGCATCAAGAATGATCTTACCTTGGCTACCTTGACCGCCTCAACAAGGGATTACACTGGGATGGCAGGCTTTGCCTGGCTACTGTGGATTGTAACATTGGTGAGGCTGCTCAGTACTCCAAGCCACTTCTTCACATACTTGTTGATCTTCCGTTCCATTGCCTCAACATGGGACATTGCCACTTCATAGACAGTTAGTGGCCACATTTTCCATGGCATCAGTCCATACTGCAAGCACCACAACTTCAACTTGCCAGGCAAACCACATTTGTCAACAGACATCAGACCTCTGCTGATCTGTTCTCCTGACTCTTGAACCCTCTTGGTGTCTCTCAGCTCCTCTGTGTACCATCGCCCGAGGCTCTTAACTGGTTGGTCCTGAATGGATGGAATCTCCTCTCCACAAAGGGTGAAATGAAAGTCAACCAGCTTTCCTCTCTGAAGAACAAGGCTCCTTGACTTCTTGGTCTTGAACTTCATTCTTCCCCAATCCATTAGCTCCTGGAGTCTAGATAGTACATTTTCTACTGCCTCCGTGCTGGGACCCAAAAGGATGAGATCGTCCATGAACGCTCGTATTGGTGGTAACTCCCCTCTGCCATCAAGTGTGACACCTGGTCCTACTGATTCTGCAGCCCTCACAATGACCTCCATGGCTAACACAAAAAGGATGGGTGAAATCGCACATCCCATTGGGATTCCAACATCCAAGCTCTGCCACCTAGTTGTAAACTGCTGAGTGGAAAACCTCATCCAGAAATTGTTGTAGTCCTGCATAACAAAGTTCCTCATCTTAGCAGGAATCCATAGGAATTCCATCACGAACTCAATCAAGATATGGGGAACAGAACCATACGCATTTGCCAGTTCAAGCCAACTACAACCAGATTTCTTCTCAACCTTTTTAACTCCTCGATGGTATGCCATATCATACTAGAAGGTTCAAGGCATCCTGGGAAGCCTGGTATTCCTGCCTTCTGCACAGATGTATTTACTAAGCCATTCTCTATCACAAATGAAGATATTCTTTCTGCCAGAATGCCAAACATAATCTTCCCCTCTACATTCAGGAGTGAATTTGGTCGGGACTGATTCAATGTAGAAGAATTCTCTTCCTTCGGGATGTATACTCCTTCAGCCTCACTCCATGACAAAGGAACAACATCTTGTCTCCACACCACCTTTAACAATCTCCACAAGTATTTTCTCAGCTGTTCACACTTCTTGAACACCTTATATGGCACTCCATTAGGTCCTGGCACTGAGCCTGACCTTGCCTTTCTGATGAACTGTTCGACTTCTGCCAGTTTGGGTTCTGGCAGATCGAACTTCACTCCTGGCTTGGTAGGCTTCATAAGCCCTGAAATGTCAAGCAAAGGAGCCTCCCGCTGTTCGTTAGAGTAAGTGCTTGCCAGGTGATCCTCAAGTTCTTGTTGAGAGATGTTAAGCTGCCCGCTCTTACTTTGTTCAAACAGTTTCTTTGTAAACTCATGAGGGTTCTCAAAGAACGACTTTCTTGCCTTCTCCCTCTTCTTTCTCTTTTTATTTTGTGACTTTGCACGACGGAGTGATGCTAACTTTATTCAAAAATGCTGTCGGAGATCAGTAAGCCCTGGCTTGTCACCCTCACTTGCTACCTTCCACCTCTGTCTCAATGATCTAAGCTCTCTCCTTAACTTACTAATCTCCTTCTGACGCCTGCTTGGTTGCTGTGTAGGCTTTGCTTTCTTCAACTCAACCAAACCAAACCTGTACTTTCCAACACTCACAGCACGCTGGAGGAACTCAGCAGGTCGGAACATTGACTGATCTTTTCCACCGATGCTGCCCGACCTGCTGAGTTCCTCCAGCGTGTTGTGAGTCTTGCTTTGACCCCAGCATCTGCAGATTATTTTGTGTCTGTACTTTCCAACATCGTAAATCAAAGTATTTTTATTATCAAAGTATGTGCACTACGCTATATGCAACCTTAAGATTTGTCTCCTCATAGGCAGCCACGAAATAAAAAAATGGAGGCCATTAAAAAAAGAAGACAAATTGTGCAAACAATAAAAGTAAGCAAATAACATTCAGAACTGATGTTGATGAAAGTGTGTCCACAGCTACGAAGCCAGTCACAACCAACCCAGGAACCCTTTAGTTGCAGGCCACAGCCTCAGTTCAGCTCAGAAATGAGTAAACTGTGAGCAGCGAACTGAGCACTGGTCTGTCCCCCTCCTCTGGCCCCCAACACCCTGACTTTTCTTCACGCTTGGGCCCAGGCTCTGCTACCTTGGTTCTGATGCTTCAAATTGGCTCCAAGTCTGCTCCAGCAATGGCCAGGCATTGGCATGTTCCCCACTCAGGCCCGGGCTCTGCTGCCTTGATTTGGCTATACGGCAACCATCCTGCACCTTCAAGACTTCAGTTCACACTGCAAAAATGCGTGGTCATACCTCAACTCTGAAAGGGAAGTTACAGGCTGTTGATTGCAGTGACCATTTTCCAGAAAAAAGTGCTCAGTAATCAGTAGTCAGTAGTTTTGTTTGCTGTCAGCCAACACCATCTCAAACAGGCGAAATCAGGCTTTGAGGACGTTGGAACCCCATGTCTTCACAAGTAGGTTGCACATGGCTTGGGGATCAACATCTCAGATGCTGGCCGCCGCTCGGTTTCTGCTGGGCCCTCACATCATAGAGTTATACAGCACAGAAACAGGCCCTTCAGTATAATTTGTCTACCCTGATAAAATCATAAAGGAGCTGAATGGAGGAGTTGTGATTTGCATGACAGTATCTCATTTTTGTTTGCAAGGAAGTTTCCTTAGATTACCTGCCACAATTTCCGGGCACAGACCTCGAAACCCATACCTGCAAGAGCCCTTTGATCCAGGCAGGGAATGACACACAGCCTGTTGTCCCAAACCTGACCCTTGCTGATCTATAATGGAGCCTGAAGCACCTTGGCACTATGAGGTCGACCTAGGTACACGTGTTGATCCTACAAACCTCAGCGCTCTCTGATCCTCAAACTTCTGACTCAGAGGTGAGAAAGGTTAACAAGAGATGTGAAGAGACAAGGTTCAATGGAGTTATGTTGCTTTTATTTATTTATCTATTGAGATACAGCACCCAATAGGCCTTTCTGGCCCTTCAAGCCACATCACCCAGCATCCCTTGATTTGACCCTAGCACAATCGCAGGACAATTTACAATGACCAATTAACCTATTAACCAGTAGGTCTTTTGGACTGTGGGAATCAACCGCAGCACTCTGGAGGAAACCCACACAGTCACGTACAACACGAGGAAATCTGCAGATGCTGGAATTTCAAGCAACACACATGGAAGTTACTGGTGAACACAGCAGGCCAGGCTGCATCTCTAGGAAGAGGTACAGTTGACGTTTTGGGCCAAGACCCTTCGTCAGGACTAACTGAAGGAAGAGTTAGTAAGAGATTTGAAAGTGGGAGGGGGAGGGGGAGATCCAAAATGATAGGAGAAGACAGGAGGGGGAGGAATGGAGCCAAGAGCTGGACAATTGATTGGCAAAAGGGATATGAGAGGATCATGGGACAGGAGGCCTAGGGAGAAAGAAAAGGGGGGGGGAGCCCAGAGGATGGGCAAGGGGTATAGTGAGCGGGACAGAAAGGAGAGAGAGAAAAAGAATGTGTGTATATAAATAACGGATGGGATACGAGGAGGAGGTGGGGCATTAGCGGAAGTTAGAGAAGTCAATGTTCATGCCATCAGGTTGGGTACAAATTCCTTTCAGACAGTGTGGGGAATTGAACCTGGGTCACAGTTACTGTAACGCGTTGTGCTAACCACTATGCTACTGAGCCACTAATCAACCATAAACTAAACAGATGGGCTCGGAGGCACGAGTGGCGAAATGATCACCTGCTTCTTCACGTGCCTGAGCCCTACCAAAAATCTAGATATAAATCTGAACTCATATCCAACAAAACTCCATGCATCACAGCTCCTTAGTGTCGGATAAGTAACCTCAGTTGAGCTTTTGTGCTTACATTGAGTCAGCATTTCATCCACTTGAAAGGAGTTTGCATTCCATAGCTCTTTACAGTAAAGCAGTGCAGTATTAAATCTACACCCGAATGATTCGGTGAAAGATGAGATTCCTTGATTGTCCCATTTATTTGATGTGGCTCTGACATCCATCAACTGCAGTAGCTTAGCTGACATTCTCAGCTGCCTAAACCCATTGCAAACTCAGTGGAAGCGATGTCTTCTCAATTTTTCTTTTGTTCTTTGCTTTCTTTGCCCTTCGGTTAGTGATTCATTGTGAGTCAGAAGCTGTGTCACCCTCCTCAAATTTCAAGTGACATTTTTAGCTATGCTTAGGGGAATTTCTTTCTACATAGGTTACTTCTAAATTATTATTTTACACCAGCAGCGATGAAGAATGCATTGTGCCTACCCCATCAACCATAAGTCAGTATGTTCAGTAATTGCACTGACAGTCAATATCATCACTTACTGTACATTTACTTCAGATAACTCCTAATTTCAAAATGGAGGGCCATAACAAAGGGACTGGCAACTGCATGTCCTTGGCATAAATACCATCATTTGCCAATTGACTATGGAGGAAATCATAATCAAGTTTATTGTCATTAACATCTGACATAAAAGTTGCTGTTTTGTGGATGCAGTACAGTACAAAGACTTAAAATTACTATAAATTGCAAAACTAATAAAAGGTACAGAAACAGGGATATCGAGGTAGTTTTTATGGATTCATGGGCCATTCAGAAATCTGATTCCAGAGAGGAAGATGATATTCCTGAATCGCAGTCTGTGGACCTTCAGGTCCCTGTTCTTCCTCCCGGATGGTAGTAACTAGAAGTCAGATCCTAGAGGCATGCATCCTTGGTGATGGTTGTAAACTTCTTGAGGCACTGATTCTTGAGGATGCCCTCAGTGGTGGGGAGGGTCGTGTCCTTTCTGAAGCTGACTGAGTCTTTCACTCTCAGTAGTCTCTTGTGATCCTATGCATTGGAGTGTCTATACCAGCCTGTGATGCAACCAGTCAGAAATTTAAAAAAAAACAGCTGGAAGGTGAGACTGTGAAGTTATCTTGATTTTTACATCATAAAACAAACGATTTGGCTGAATTATTTAAGAGCTGAAAGATTATTCCTCTCAGGGAGTATTGCTAGAGAAAGACTGTGAGCAGAAAATAGACTGCTGGAGGGATTCAGTGGGTCAAGCAGCATCTGTGGAGGCAAAGAGATGATTAATATTTCTTGTTAAGACCCACATCAAGACTGAAAGCCTGTGAGACTGAGAGGCAACCAGTTGGTGACTTCTTTGAAACAAATGTATGAATCAGGAGCAAGAGTAGGACAGTTAGTCCCTCAAATTTGTTCCACTATTTAATATCAAGCCTGATATGCCAACTCCACTTTCCAGTTTGCCCACAATATGTTTCCCTGTTGCCTTATCAAGTATTTATCTACATCCGCCTTAAAATAATTCAAATATAATTTTACCACCATCCCTTACAAAAGAGAGTTTCCAAGACTCAAAACTCTATGAGAGAAAAATATTTCCCCATTTCCATTTTTCAATTGTGGCTCATAGTTCTAGATTCTCCCCACAAGCGGAGGCATCCCGTCCACATTGACCCTGACAAGATTACTCAGGATAACATATACTGTATTTCAGTCAAGTTCCTTCTCTCTCTTCTATACTTGAGCAGATACAAGCACTGCTTGTCCAACCTTACTTCATAAGACAGTGTAACATGTTTCTCTACATGCTGTAGGGTTTCACTGCTGTGTAACATGCTGTAAGGTTTCTCTGATAATGTAATGGTTTCTCTGTAGCAGCCGTGTTTGGGTTATAACCAGAGATAACAGGATTTGGAATGCTGTTGTTCTTCCTTGTGAGTCTGGAAGAGAGATTTTTGCGGTCTTTTGCTGGGGAGAGATAAGGAGAGAAGATGCGAATGGAGAGAGTTGGTAGACTGCCAGATGGGGTGGACTTGGAGCAAGGTTCCAAAGGACAGTGACGATTGGAGGAGGTCGATGGTGGACAATTGGCTTATCAGTGAGCTCCAACATTGCGCAATAGACTGCTTCATAAGATTGGGCCCTTTTTCTTTTGTTTTGTTTTCTTTGCTAACCATATAGTCAAAGTAAGAATTATAAAGCTTAATCGTTTAATCGCATATTGTGTACTGTTTGTTATGTCGGGGTATTGATTTGTAACAGGGGACACATCGCCCAGCATCCACCCAAACGAGATTTCTTAAGTTTGGCCGGGCTATCACCCCCTATATTTGGCCGCTAGCCGAAGCAAGAGTTACAACAGCATCAAGGACCCCATCATCCAGGCCATGCTCTCTGCTCACTGCTCCCATTGGAAAGGAAATACAGGGCCCTTAGGTCTTCCACCACCAAATTCAGGAACAGCTATTGCCCTTCAACTATCAGGATCCTGCACAGCACAGACTCTTCAAGCCTGATATGCCAGGCTACTTCCAAGGACTCCACAGCTCATCCTCTCAATATTTATTTATTTATTTATTCACTTTTTTTTTAATCATTAGATTTTTTTTCTTTTGTATTTGCACAGTTTCCTTCTGCATATTGGTTGCTTGTCAGTCTTTGTTTATAGTTTTCCATTGACTATAACATATTACTTTGTCCTACTGTGAGTGCTTGCAAGAAAATGAATCCCAGGCTAATTCTTGGTGACATAGATGTACTTTGATAATAAATTTACTTTGAACTTTGAGCTTGCCGGGTCCAGTTTTAGTCCTGCATACCTGATCTCATGCTCCCAATACATTAACACTTTCCTTAATTAAGGGGACCAAAACTCAACGCGGTATTCCAGGAAAGATATCACCAAAGCCCTTTGTTACTGAAACATAACCTCTCTATGTCAGCATATAATTCCTCAGGTAATTAACAATTATATTCTGTTGTTTCTCCTAATTACTTACTAATGTAGGCATGGAAAAAGTGCATCAGGCTATGTAGGAGGATAAAACCAAAGGCCATCAAAGTAAAGAAATGACTTACCAATATGTTTTGAACCAGGGGAGAGTTCTTTCCCCAGACAGTTGTTCAGAAGTAGAGCTTATAATTACAAGTAATGATAAGATGAAAATGTTTGGATGCATTTAGTGGAGAAAGGAACAGAGTGCTGTGTTAATAGGGTTAACAGAAGTACAGAGGGAGAACATGGAAATGCAACACCAAACCTATAGGGACGAGTGGGTTGCTATCTAAAGCTAGCAGCCAAAACAATAGGAGGCTAATGAGTGACCACCGAGAGAGAACGGCTCTGTTATGAATGGATGTATACCCATTAGTGGGTAAGTATGATGCCTTTTATATAATTGCAGAAGTGGTGAGACCTGGTGGTTAATGCTTTGAAGGTAGTAAGGCAAGTGAAAATGCAAGTAAACTTTAGCTTTATTAATCGAGGATTAGTTTGCAGAAGGAGGTTATGCAACACACGCTATACTGGAAGGTTAAGTCTGAACTAGCATATTATGATCAATTCTAAATAATACTTTTTGTGGAGGATATTGAGGTGCGCAGAAAGTGTGCTGGAGAGAACTTGGGGAAAGTGCAAAGGATAGTGAATTTGGGAAGTGTTGTTATTCTCCTTAGGGCAGAGGTAGTTAAGAAAGGAAGAGTACTGAGATACTTTCCCATGGCAGGTGATTCAAGATTCAAGGTTATTTATCAAGTATACATTGAAACATACAGTGAAATGTAACATTTCAGTTAACTACCAACAAATCCAACATTGCACTGGGGGCAATCTGCACGTGTCAACACACATTCTGCTGCCAACATAGCATACGCACAATCCTTCAAACAAAACAAAACAGAACACAAGCCGCAAGACAACAACAACAAAACAAGCCCCATTCCTCTCTCTCATCCATGCGCATACACAATCTTCTAACCAAAAGGCAGTCCGTATTTTTCAGCCTCCTGCATTCAGCGAACTCAGATTTAGATGTGGTCATGCAGGCATTCGACCTGCGACTAAGCCAGCAGGTTCACAGAGATAGACGGACCTGGGGCTCCAATCAGCAGAACTCGACTTCCAGACTTCCAATTTGATCTTCAGCCCTCGATCCTCAGCATCAGGCACTGAATGCTATTTGCTTACTGCTATTGCTAGCACAGCTTTTTTTTTTGCTCTCTGCATGCTGTGTGTTTGAAGGTCGATTTTGGTTTTGATAGGTTCTATTGGGTTTGTTTTGTAGCTGCCTGTAAGAAGAGGAATCTCAAGGTTGAATAAAGTAATGTACTTTGACTTTGAAGAAACCTCCTGATCACTGAACAGATGAAAGTAAAGCTGGTAGTAGAAAACATTTACTTACTGAAGAGGTTGCTGTGATATGCAGGGCATTGCCTGAAGAGGTGGTGAAAGTAGATTCAAAATAATTTTTTTTTAAGTGAATTGTACATGCAGCAGTAGGAAGTAGGAAAAACAGAGTTACATGGAAGACCAGGGATGTAGAACTAATTGGATGGCTCAATCAAAAGAGTTTCAGCTCATGGGCTCTCTCCATGCTACCTCATTCTACAAATGTGTGTTATTAAGGGGAGTGAGTGTTTCCAGCAGAGAGGTGGACACCTGCTTGTCCAGATACCTTAAAGCATATTTAAGAAAGTCCTGAATCTTAAAGGCACTATACTGTATAAGAGAGAAATTATGAAACAGATGTCTTCATACAGCGTAAATGTTTCGGTTTCATCAACCCTAATTTTAATTTTGTAATTTGAAGTCCAGTGATCCAGACACCCAAGAGCAGATAATGAAAGACCGCTCAATCGCATAATTATTACAGATTGAAAAGGGCACCAGCACAGTATGTTCATTGAAATACAGTCAACTATGAATATAACAATTTAGCTTTTCCACTCGGGCAATTTATAGTTTTCTATCAGTCAGAATGTAACACAAAGGATCTTTGTCTTAATCAGTACTATGGATGACAAAGCAGAAAATGTCACTTTGAACATTGGGAAGACTGATCCATTGATTTATGATCTTCACAAAGAAAAGCCTTCACTTGGGTCATGGGGTCATAGTTTAAAGCATTTAATAAGACCCAAGGAAGGTGATTTGTTTTTTTCCCGGTTCGTTTTGAAAGGTACTTTATACACTCAATGGGCACTTTATAGGTACCTCCCATGTCTAATAAAATGGCCACTGAGTGTATGTTTGTGGTTATCTACTGTGCAGTCCATCCACTTCAAAGTCTGATGTGTTGTTAGTTCAGAGAGGCATTCCTGCATAATACAGTTGTAACATGTGGTTATTTGAGTTACTGTCACCTTCCTGCCAACCTGAACCAGTCTAACTGTTCCCCTCTGACCTCCTTCATTCAAAAAGCATTTTTGCCCACAGAACTGCAGCTCACTGGGTGTTTGTTTTTGTAAACTCTAGAGAATGTTGCTTGAAAATCCCAGGAGAACAGCAGTTCCTGTGAACTCAAACCACCTCATCTCATATCAACAACCATTCCATGGTTAAAGTCATGTGGATCACATTTCTTCCCCATTCTGATGTTTGGTCTGAACAACAACGGAACCTCTTGACCATGTCTGCATGCTTTTGCGCATTGAATTGCTGCCACATGAATGGTTGATTATATATTTGCATTAATGAGCAGCTGTGCAGGTGTACCTAAAAAAATGGTAACTGAGCATAACTTGACAAATATTAGTGGAGCCCAGGTTATTGATGCAAGGTGCATTTCAAATCTTGATCTTTCAAGGGCAATGCAGTAGGCTGCTTGGCCCTTACTAAAACTTCCTAACATACAGTTGTGACGAAGGATATGGAAAGACAGTATGTGTGGATAATTGGATAATTGATTTTGGAGGCTTGCTCATGTGTAGAATTGAAACCAACCAAACCTCTACCAATACAAACCCAACCTGTGCACAAACATTTACACGTTGAACCCATCCCTACCCAAACCAGAGATGTTGGCAGAATTTTGTGACCGTATATTGACCAGATCAGACTTGCAACCAATGTTAGAGAGAAAAATTTCACCCAAGCGCAATCCATCTGCTACCACAAACGGAATGAGAATTTTACCTCGCAGTTGGCATTGGGGCCGCCTTGAAACCTGAGCAATTCTTTTCAATCACTTCCCTGCCAAGTATTACACCTTGCCATTTACACTGAGCCCAACTTGATCAGGCATCCAAGAAAGATTATCCTAGTCCAGGACAATGCTCCCCATCCACAGCCCTACCTTGACACTCTGCTACTAACACTCAAAACACACTGGAGGAACTCAGCAGGTCCGGCAGCATCTGTGGAAATGAGGAGTCAACGTTTCGGGCCAGAACCCTTCGTCAGGACTGTAGGGGGAAGGGGCAGAGGCCCTATAAAGAAGGTGGGGGAAGGGTGGGAAGAAGAAGGCTGGTAGGTTCCAGGTGAAAAACCAGTAAGGGGAAAGATAAAGGGGTGGGGGAGGGGAGGCAGGGAGGTGATAAGCAGGAAAGGTGGAGAAGGAATAGGGGAAAACACAATGGGTAGTAGAAGAAGGCAGAACCATGAGGGAGGTGGTAGGCAGCTGGGGGAGGGGGCAGAGTGACATAGGGATAGGGGAAGGGAGGGGGAGGGAATTACCGGAAGTTGGAGAATTACAACACACTGAAGGAACTCAGCAGGTCGGGCTGCATCCGTGGAAACGATGAGTCGACGTTTCGGGCCGGAACTCTTCATCAGGACTGCAGGGGGAAGGGGGAGAGGCCCTATAAAGAAGGTGGGGGGAGGGGAGGAAGGAGAAGGCTGGTAGGTTCCAGGTGTTTTCCCCTATTCTTTTTTCACCTTTCATTACTAATACCTCTATAATATCTGCTGCTACCACTTTCAGAACCCTAAGATGCAGTTCATTTGATCTGGGTAACTTATGAACCTTTAGGCCTTTCAGTTTTTTGAGCACCTTCAGCCTTGTAATAGTAACTGAACTCACTTCTCTTCCCTCACACCCTTCAACGTCTGGCACACTGCTAGTGTCTTCCACAGTGAAGACTGATGCAAAATATTCATTTAGTTCACCTGCCATCTTCTTGTCATCCAGTATTATTTCTCCGGCCTCATTTTCTAATGGTCCTATATCCACTCACATCTCTCTTATATTTTTTACATACTTGAAAAAACTTTAATATTGTTTGCTAGCTTGCTCTCATATTGCATCTTTTCCCTCCTAATGATTCTTTTAGTTGCTCTCTGTAGCATTTTAAAAGCTTACCAATCTTCTGTCTTCCCACTAATGTTTGCTTTGTTGTATGCCCTCTCTTTTGGTTTTACATAAGTTTTGATTTCCCGTGTTAGTCATGGTTGTACTATTTTGCCATTTGAGTATTTCTTCATTTGTGGAATACACATGGCCTACAACTTCCTCATTTTTTTATCCAGAAACTCACACTGTTGCTGCTCTGCTGTCATCCCTGCCAGCAGCTCTTTCCAATTTACTTTGGCCAACTCTTCTCTCATACCACTGTAATTTCCTTTACTCCACTGGCTTTTGGCTTTACATTCTCCTCATGAAATTTCAAATTGAGCTCAAACATATTGTGATCACTGCCTCCTAAAGGTTCTTTTATCTTAAGCTCCCTAATCACCTCTGGTTCATTACATTGCACCCAATCTAGTATAGCTGATCCCCGAGTAGGCTCAATAACCAACTGCTCTAAAAGAGCATCTCATAGGCATTCAACAAACTCACTCTCTTGAAATCCATTTCCAACTTAATTTTTCCAATCAACCTGCATGTTGAAACCTCCCATGATTATCATAACACTGCCCTTCTGACATGCCTTTTCTATTTCCTGTTGTGATTTGTGGTCCACATCCCAGCTACTGTTGGGAGGCCTGAAGATAACTGCCATCAGGGTTCTTTTACCCTTACAGTTTCATAACTCAACCCACAAGGCTTCAACATTTTCCGATCTTACATCACATCTTCCTACTGATTTAATGCCATTCTTTACCATCAGAGCCCTGTGACCCCCTCTACCTACATTCATATCCCTCTGATACAACGTGTAACTTTGGATGTTCAGCTCCCAACTACAACCATCCTTCAGCTACGATTCAGTGATGGCCACAACATCATAACTGACAATCTGTAATCGTGCAGGAAGGTCATCCACCTTATTTCTTACTCTTCGTGCATTGAGATCTAACACTTTGAGTACTGTACTTGCTACCCTTATTGACTCTGCATCCCAAATTCGCCAACACTCACCCTACTGGCTGCAATGTTGTCCTATGATCTACCTGTCTTTCCTGACAGTCTGATTATATCCTTGCTTTTATTTTCTAGTCCACTTGAAATGAAGGCTAATATTGCACTTGCCTTCATCATCACAGACTGAACCTGCAACTTAACCTTTAGGGAATCCTGCACAAGGTCTCCCAAGTCCCCTTGCACTTCAGTTCTTTGTAATTTCTCTCCACTTAGAAAATAGTCAACCATTTCTTCTGCCAAAGTGCATGACCATACACTTCCCAACATTGTATGCCATCTGCCATTTCTTTGCCCATTCTCTTAATCTGTTTGTCCTTCTCTAGCCTCTCTACTTCCTCAAATCTACCTGCTCCTCCACCTATTTTCATATTATTTGCAAACTTTGCTACAAAGCCATTAATTCCATCATCCAAATCATTGATGTATAACGTAAAAATAATTGCTCCCAACACAGACTCGTGTGGAACACCACTAGTCATTGGCAAGCAGTCAGAAAAGGCTTTCTTTATTCTTACTCTTTGCTTGCAGGCAACCAAGCCACTGCTTATCCATGCTAGGGTCTTTTGTGTAATACCAAGGGCTTCTGGCTTGTTAAGTAGACTTCTCTAGAGCCTTCTGAAAACCCAAGTACACAACATCAACCAATTATCCTTTAACTATCCTGCTTGTTATAGCTTCAAAGAATTCCAACAGATTTGTCAGGCAAGATTTTCGCCTGAGGAAACCATAATGACTATGTACCTCCAAGTACCCTCAGACCTCATCCTTAATAATCGACTCTAACATCTTCCCAACCACTGAGTTCAGACTAGCTGGCCTATAATTTCCTTTCTTCTGCTTCTCTCCCTTCTTGAAGAGTGGAGTGACATTTGTAATTTTCCAGTCTTCTGGAAACATTCCAGAATCTAGAGATTCTTGAAAGATCACTACTAATGTCTCAACAATCTCTTCAGTCACCTCTTTCAGAACCCTGGGGTGTACACCATCTGTTCCAGGCAACTTATCTAACTTCAGACATTTAAGTTTCCTAGGAATTCTTATAGAAACATAAAAAAAAATTACAGCACAATACAGGCCCTTCGGCCCGCAAAGCTGTGCCGAACATGTCCTTACCTTAGCAATTACCTAGGTTTACCCATAGCCCTCTATTTTGCTGAGCTCCATGTACCTGACGGAAAGTCTCCTAAAAGACCCTATCGTATCCACTTCCACCACCGTCGCCGGCAGCCCATTCCACGCACTCACCACTCATCACTCAATATATAAGTTTGCTGATGACACCACAATTGTAGGCCGTATCTCAAGTAATAATGAGTTTGAGTACAGAGAGGAAATTAAGAACCTGGCGGCATGGTGCGAAGACAATAACCTATCCCTCAACGTCAGCAAGACGAAGGAATTGGTTGTTGACTTCAGCGTGAGTAGTGGACCACACGACCCCATTTACATTGGTGGTGCGCAAGTGGAACAGGTCAAAAGATTTAAGTTCCTCGGGGTCAATATCACAAATGACCTGATTTGGTCCAACCAAGCAGAGTCCACTGCCAAGAAGGCCCACCAGCACCTTTACTTCCTGAAAAAGCTAAAGAAATTTGGCATGTCCCCTAAAACCCTCACTAATTTTTATAGATGCACCGTAGAAAGCATTCTTCTAGGGTACATCACAACCTGGTGTGGAAGTTGTCCTGTCCAAGACCAGAAGAAGCTGCAGAAGATCGTGAACACGGCGCGGCACATCACACAAACCAATCTTCCATCCTTGGACTCACTTTACACCGCACGCTGCCGGAGCAGTGCTACCAGGATAATCAAGGACACAACCCACTCAGCCAACACACTTTTCGTCCCTCTTTCCACCGGGAGAAGGCTCAGGAGCTTGAAGACTCATATGGCCTGATTTAGGAACAGCTTCTTTCCAACTGTGATAAGACTGCTGAACAGATCCTGACCCGGATCTGGGCCGTACCCTCCAAATATCCGGACTTGCCTCTTGGTTTTTTTTTTTGCACTACCTTATTTTCCTTTTTCTATTTTCTATTTATGATTTATAATTAAAATTTTTAATATTTACTATCGATTTGTACTCCAGGGAACGCAAAGCGCAGAATCAAATATCGCTGTGATGATTGTACGTTCTAGTATCAACTGTTTGGCGACAATGAAGTATAAAGTGAAGTATCACTGAGTAAAAAATGTACGCCTGACATCTCCT
This sequence comes from Mobula hypostoma, assembly GCF_963921235.1. Lineage (NCBI taxonomy): Eukaryota > Metazoa > Chordata > Chondrichthyes > Myliobatiformes > Myliobatidae > Mobula > Mobula hypostoma. The sequence goes on along the minus strand of NC_086111.1, from coordinate 26,089,486 downwards.
TTCTACCTACCTCCAAGCACCTTAAAACTGTGCCCTCTCATGCTAGCCATTTCAGCCCTGGGAAAAAGCCTCTGACAACCCACAGGATCAGTGCCTCTCATCATCTTATACACCTCTATCAGGTCACCTGTTAAGCTCCGTTACTCCAAGGAGAAAAGGCCAAGTTCACTCAACCTATTCTCATAAGGCATGCTCCCCAATCCAGGCAGCATCCTTGTAAATCTCCTCTGCACCCTTTCTATGGTTTCCACATCCTTCCTGTAGTGAGGCAACCAGAACTCAGCACTGTACTCCAAGTGGGGTCTGTCCAGGGTCCTATATAGCTGCAACATTACCTCTCAGCTCCTAAATTCAATCCCATGATTAATGAAGGCCAATGTACTGTATGCTTTCTTAACCACAGAGTCAACCTGTGCACCAGCTTTGACTGTCCTATGGACTTGGACCCCAAGATCCCTCTGATCCTCCACACTGCCAAGAGTCTTACCACCAACACTAAATTCTGCCATCATATTTAACCTACCAAAATGAACCACCTCACACTTATCTGGGTTGAACTCCATCTGCCACTTCTCATCCCAGTTTTGCATCCTATCAATGTCCCACAGTAACCTCTGTCAGCCCTCCACACTGTCCACAACACCCCCAACCTTTGTGTCATCAGAAAATTTACTAACACATCCCTCCACTTCCTCTTCCAGGTCATTTATAAAAAATCACAAAGAGTAGGGGTCTCAGACAGATCCCTGAGGCACACTACTGGTGACTGACCTCCATGCAGAATATGACCTGTCTGCAACCACACTTTTCCTTCTGTGGACAAGTCATTTCTGGATCCACAAAGCAATGTCCTCTTGGATCCCATGCCTCCTTACTTTCTCAATAAACCTTGCATGGGGTACCTTGTCAAATACCTTCTGAAATCTGTATACAATACATCTATGGCTCTACCTTCATCACTTTGTTTAGTCACATCCTCAAAAAATTCAATCAGGCTTGTAAGGCATGACCTGCCTTTGACAAAGCCATGCTGACTATTCCTAATCATATTATGCCTCTCCAAATGTTCATAAACCCTGCCTCTCAGGATCTTCTCCATCAACTTACCAACCACTGAAGGAAGACTCACTGGTCTATAATTTCCTGGGCTATCTCTACTCCCTTTCTTGAGTAATGGAATAACATCTGCAACCCTCCAATCTCCCAGAACCTCTCTCGTCCCCATTGACAATGCAAAGATCATTGCCGGAGGCTCAGCGATCTCCTTCCTCACCTACCACAGGAGCCTGGGGTACACCTCATCCAGTCCCAGTGACTTATCCAACTTGATGCTTTCCAAAAGCTCCAGCACATCCTCCTTCTTAATATCTACATGCTCAAGCTTTACAGTCCGCTGTAAGTCATCTCTACAATCACCATGATCCTTTTCTGTAGTTTCTTGGTATCCCCTGTAATATTATTAGCTAGCTGACTTTCATATTTCATCTTTACCTTCTTGATGACCTTTTAGATTGTCTTTTGTTGGTTTCTAAAAGCTTCCCAATCCTCTAACTTCCTGCTAATTTTTGTTGTATTATACTCCCTCTCTTTGGCAATTATGTTCGCTTTGACTTCTCTTGTTAGCCACAGATGTGTCATCTTTCCTTTAGAATAATTCTTCATCTTGATTGTATATCCTGTGCCTGCCAAATTGCTTCCAGAAATTCCAGCCATTGCTGCTCTGCTACCATTCCTGCCAGTGTTCATCTCCACAACACCCAGTCCAGAATAGATGATCCCCTAGTCAACCACAAGTTGCCCTAAAAAGCCATCTCACAGGCACTCTAGAAATTCCTTTTTCTGTAGTCCAGCACTAACCTGACTTTCCCAATCTACCTGCTTATTGAAGTCCCCTATGACTATTGTAACATTGCTCTTTTGATATGCATTTTCTATCTCCCATAGTAATTTGTAGTCCACATCCTTACTACTGGTTGGGGGTCTTTAACAACTCCCATTAGGGTCTTTTTACCCTTACAGTTCCTTAGCTCTATCCACAATGATTCAACGTGTACCGACCCTAAGTCACCTTTTTTGAATGATTTGATTTCTTTTTACCAACAGAGCAATGCCACACTTTCTGCCTTCCTGCTTATCCTTTCAATAGAATGTGTATCCTTGTGCATTAAATTCCCAGCTATAATCATTCAGTGGTGCCTACAACATCATACCTGCCAATCTGCAACTGTCCTGCAAGTTCATCTCCCTTGTTCTGTATACCACGACCACTCAGATACAACATCTTCAGTTCTGTATTCACCTTTTCATTTTTGTCCACCTTTTATATAGCAAATCATCCTGTTGGCTGCAATTTTGCCCTATCAACAGCCTCTCCTCACTGAACATTGTCTCTGTTTGTAAACCTGTTATCTCATCTTTAGCACAATTATCTGCCTTTCTTTTGCTATTTTTACATTTAAATACTGTATAGGCAGCTCAGGACACTAGGTCAACCATGCTCTACCTTCTGATTCCTAAGTTTTCTCAAATGTTACCAACATCTGCCTCCACAACCTCTGCACTAACTATTCTGGCACTCTGGTTCCCATCCCTCTGTAACTCTAGGCTGAACCCAACTATGCAACATTAACAAGCTTTCCTGCTAGGATATTCAGCCCCTTCCAGTTCAGGTGCAAACTGTCCCCTCTGTATAGGTCCTACCTTCCCTGGAAGACAGCCCAATGATCCAAAACTCATATGTCCTCCCTCCTACACCAACTCCTTAGCCTAGTATAGAACTTCCTAGATCTGACCCACTAGCAGCTGGCATGGATAGTATCCTGCGATCACATCTCTGGAGGTCCTGCCCTGTAAATTAGCACCTAACTCCTTGAACTCCCTATGCAGAACCTTGTCATTCATCCTACCCATGTCATTAGTACCTACATAAGGATTTAAGAGAACCTTTAACAGCGAATACATAAAAGATGGAACTTGACAATCAAATGATGTAAGAGTGAAGTATAGTGGAATAAGGCTCTTGTCCAGCATTGACACAGGTGCAGAAATGTTGTTTGTGGCTTTGCTGCAACTTCCATATTATTCCATGAAATTGCTTGATGTGCAGATTATGCCCACTTGAAACTCAGTTATTGTACAGCAACAGTTTCAATTTAATTCAGAACCAGAAGAGATGATTGACACTGATTCCTGCTTCATACACAAACACCCTTTCATACAATACCTATTCATTGTCAGCTACACAGATTAATTTCTTTCATGCACAGTTAGACTGTGGTGATCAAATGAAAGTGGGTTTTCTCCAGCAATCAGAATATCTATAGACTCTAAAGAAATCTCATTCTCCTAGCTCAGATTTCTGGTTTTGAAATGTTTCATGTTCTTAATCACTTCATCGCAAATCAAATGTGAAATTATAATTGGCCCATTTATAACATTTAAATTGCAGTTAATTTAAATATTGCAGGAATTTGGAGCCACAAGATCTGTAATAGGTTATTTACATCTGTTGCTGAAAGATCCTATTAATTTGAGTCTGTATCATCTAATGAAGCTGTACATGTCAATAAGGCTGCTGAAAGAACAAATATTAGCCTAAAATATTTGTTATGGGAAGATGTCCAAAGGTCTATTCCCATAATTCCAGTTCATGTGGGAAAAATGATCTTGTAGGTTGAATGAAGGTGCTTCATTTTCACGAAACCTACCAATTCCCATGGTTATATAGACTATACCTCTCCCCACCCTATGTCCTGTGAAAATGCTATTCCTTTTACTCAGTTCCTTTGTCTCTGCCACATCTGTCTCTGGATGTGGCTTTCTTTTCAGGACATCAGAGGTGTTCTCCTTGTTCAAACAATGGGGTCCCCCTTCCACTATTGAAACTGCCCTCACACATATCTCATCCATTTTCCAAACATCTGTGCTCACCCCATCTTCCCACTGCTTTATCAGTGAAAGAAATCCTCTTGTCCTTACCGCCCACCCCATCAGCCTCCACATCCAGTATGTTATTCTCCACAATTTCAGCCATCTCCAAAAGAATCCTACCACCAAACATATCTTTACACAACCCCCTCTCTCTGATTTCCACATAATTGGTCTCTTTATGGTTCCCTTGGCCATTTGTCTCCCATTAATCTCCCTCCTGGTACTAAACCCTGCAAGCAGCCAAAATGCTACATCTACCAATTCACCTCCTCACTCACTGCTTTTCAGTGCCCCAGATAGTCCTTCCAGGTGAGGCAACACTTCACCTGGGAACTGTGAGGTCATCTCTTGTGTCTGGTGCTCCTGAAGTGGCCTCCTCTACATTGGTGAGACCCATCATAAATTGGGCAGCTCTTTCGCTGAGCACCTCCACTCCATCCGCCAAAAACGGAATTTCCCAATGGCGAAGCATCTTAATTCTGATTCCCATTCTCATCCTGACTTGTCAGTCCATGTCCTCTCTTAGGCCATGATGAGGCCACTCTCAGGGTAGAAAAGCAACACCTTATATTCCATCTGGGTAGCCTCCAACCTGGGTGCATGAATATTGATTTCTCCTTCTGGTAAAAAAAAAATTCCCTTTACTTCTCCTCTTGTATTCACCACTCTGGCCTCTTACCTCTTCTCACTTGCATATCACCTCTCCCTAGATCCCCTCATCCTTCCTACTCTCCTCTCCTAACACTTTCCATCCTCTCCAGCCTTTTACCTTTCCTACCCTTCCTACCCTCCTGGCTTCACCTTCTAGCTATCCTTCCCTTCACCCCACTTTTCTGTTCTGGCATCTTCCCCCTTCCTTTCCAGTCGTGAAGAAGGGATTTGGCTCAAAACATCGATTATCTATTCACTTCTATAGATGCTGCCTGAGCTGCTGAGTTCCTCCAGCATTGTGTGTGTGTTGCTTCATTTGCTTCCTTTTCCCAGCTCATGTCAATGGATTATATTGGATGTTACTGATTTGTTTATGCACTAAAATGTGCAATTTTCTCTGTTTTATTTTTTAACCATGAGAGTTTGCTGTTGATAGCAGTGGAGCATGTTGTCGCACAATCAAACTGTTACATACCTCAAGGAGATCTTGTGACTTTCTTGTGAGAATGATGTAATGGTCTTTTGGCGGTCACCTGATGTAATTTTCCCACCGATGTGAGGTCACGTGATGACATGTTCACCATGGGTATAAAAAGGGAATACCCCTGGTGACGCAGTTAGTTTTCCAGCTAGAACGTTCGTCAGTGTCTCCGTTCCATTGCGTATTTGTCTTATGACGCAGTTTCATTTTGAAAATGGAGTGTTATGTTTTGTTGCAAGGTACAATAGTGCTGGACTGGCAATTTCAGCCAGATTTGTTGATGTACCTTTTTTCAGTAGTATTGGAGAGTGAAGACTTTATCGAAGTGCAGAATATGAAAGATTAAGAGAAGTCGGTAATGTTCGGCAGTTTAATAAAGGATCGACCTTTTTGAGTCTTCGTTGAAGAAGTAGCGACCTGCATCGAGAAATAACTCTTGCCAAAAGAGCAAGGTAGTTCATGCGGAATTTGCTCACCAGAAGAAAAGGCAGTTGTTTTAAGCTGTTTATTTCCTTCATCGTAAATCCTTTGGACAGAGCCAGCAGGAAAGTCGCATCTATGAAGAAATCCTTCTCCAGAGAAGTCTCTCCCAATTGAATGTATAAATCTGTTGGACTTTCTAAATCACCATCTTAAGAACTGTATTTGACTTTACCGCTTTAAGAACTGTTTTCGCATTTATCGCTTTACGAACCAGTACCGATGGCAATTTGTTCAACGGCTGCATAGCGGTTAACTTCCAGTTAAGGTTTTCGTTTTTTTTATTGTTTACCCGTGTTTAATAAATGTTTGGTTGTTTTTATATAACCTGTCTCGATTGATGTTCATTGTTGCTGGTTACGTAACAAAACAAGCAGGGAGTTCTTTGTCTGGGACAGTGAGGAGGCCTTTCCTAGAACCAAAAGTTGCTAGTTCCCTTACCTCCAAAAAAGGGAGGTAGCATCTCCCAGAAACATGATTGAGTTTTTTGAAGAAATACCTAAGAGGATTTTTATAGCTTTGGAGAGGGTACAGGGATCCGGAAGAGGTTTACAAGGATCCTACCCAGATTAGAGGGCATAAGCTTTAAGAGGAAGATGAACTAACCTGGGTTGTTTTCTTTGGAGCGTTGGAGGCTGAGGGAAGATCTGATAAGTGCCCGTAAAATTTTGAGATGCATAGATATGTTGAACAGTCAGAATCTTTTCTCCAGGGGTTGAAATATCAAACATTAGAGAACATAATTATAAGGTTAGAGAGGGAACGCTGAGGTATGTTACGGTATCGGGGAACGTATGACCTCTACAAAAATTTTGAGTTTCACCTGAACTTGATTGGGGCAAATACTTTTGCAGGCAGCTTTGAAAGAGCTATTGGGGAGGGTTTAAACTAATTTGGTAGGGGTGTGGGATCTGGGATGATAAAGCAGAGGGTGAGCAATTGATATACAAGTACATGCAGTGGGTAGTGAAGCTGTAAGGAAGCATAGGCAGTTGTTAGGGCAAAATTTAAGTCAGTGCGATGGGTTGAAGTGATCCCTTAAACTAAATAGTAGGGGATGGGTTCAACAGTTTGGAAACTGTGAAGGTAACGTAAAAGCAATGGAGAGTGCAGGAGAAGTTACAAAAGTCTCTAGAATAAACAAAAAGGCAAAAAGCTTAGAAAGTAACTTCCTGTAACATGGGGACAAAATTCAAGAGGTTCATGAATACAGAATTGAAGGTGCTATACTTAAATGCGCTCATTATATGCAATAAAGCAGATGATCTTGTAGCACAGATAGAAATTGCACCGCTGGGTCATGGCTTAAAGAAGATCAGAGTTAGGAGCTTAACATCCATGGGTACACATTGTATTGAAAGGACAGGCAGGTAAGCAGAAGGGATCGAGAGACTCTGTTGGTAAAAAATGAAATCAAAACCTTAGAGTGAGGTGACATATGATCGGAGCATGTAGAATCCTTGTGGGTAGTGTTAAAAACTGCAAGGGTAGAAAGAACCTGCTGGGAGGTATCGTATATGCTGGCTTCTGAACAGTAGCATGGATGTGGGGTTCAAATTATAAAGGGAGATTAAAAATATGTAAAAAGGGCAATGTTACGTTAGTCATGGGGAATTTCAATATGAAGATAGATTGGGAAAATTAGGTCAGTGCTGGATCTCAAGAGACGGAATTTGTAGAATGCCTATGAGATGGCTTTTTAGAGTAGCTTGTGGGTGAGCTCGCTAGGGCAAAAGCAATTCTGAATTGGGTGCTGTGCAATGAACTGGATTTGATTAGAGAGTAAAAGAACCCTTAGGAGACAGTGATAACAATATGATAGAATTCAACATGCATTTTGAGAGAGAGAAGTTAAATCAGATGTGTGTTTCAGTGGAATTAAAGGAACTACAGGGGCGTGAGAGATGAGCTGGCCAAAGTTGATTGGAAGAGGACTCTAGAAAGGATAACAACAGAACAGCAATGTCTGGGTTTTGTTGGAGCAATTCAGAAGATGTAGGGTAGATTCATGCCAAAGAACAAGTATTCTAATGGGAGGATGAGATAACAGTGGCTGACAAGGGGGAGTCAAAAACAGCATAAATGCAAAAGAGTGTGCAACTAATACAGCAAAAATTTATGGGAAGCTAAAGCATTCGGAAGTTTTTAAGAACTAAGAGAATGCAACTAAAAAAGCAGTAACGAAAGAAAAGATGAAATATGAAGGTAACCCAGCCAATAATATCAAAGAGAATACCAACATTTCTTTTTTCAGATTCAGACCAATGAAAAATGACACTGGAGAGGTAGTAATGGGGAACAAACAAATCGCAGATGAACTCAATAAATATTTTGCATCAGTCTTCTCTGTGGAAGACACCAACAGCATGCCAGAAATTTGAAAGTGTAGGGACAGAAGAGAATGTAATTGCAATTACTAAGAAGAAGAAAATTGGGAAGCTGAAAGGTTTGAAGGTAGGCAAGTTACCTCGAGCAGATAGACTATACCCCAGGGATCTGAAAGAGGTAGCTCAAGAGATCGTGGGATGAATGAATAGTTATCGTTCAAGAATCATTAGATTCTAGAATGGTTCTGGATGACTGGAAAATTGCAAATGTCACTCCACTCTTTAAGAAGGAAGGGAGGCAAAAGTCAGAAATTAATGGTCAGTTAATCTGACTACACTTCAGTAAGATGTTGAAGTCCACTATCAAGGATGAGGTTTCAGGATAATTGGAGGCACGTTATAAAATAACCCAAAGTCAGCATGATTTCATTAAGGGGTAACATTGCCTGATAGATCTGTCAGATTCTTTGAGGAAATAACAAATGGGATAGATAACAAGTCAGAAGACGTTGTCTGCTTCAATTTTCAGAAGGCCTTTGACAAGGTGCCACATATGAAGCTAATAAATTGAATAAGCAGCCTTAGTATTACAGAAGGTTACTAGCATGGATAGAAGATTGGTTGATTAGCAGGAGGCAAAGAGTGGAAAAAAGTGCACCTTTTCTGGTTAGCTGCTGGGTGATTAGTGGTATTCCTTAGAGGTCGGTGTTGGGACTGTTTCTTTTCATGTTATTTGTCAGTAATCTGTATGACAGAATTGATGGCTTTGTGTTCAGGTTTGTGGACAATATGAAGATAGGTGGAGGGGCAGATAGTATGGAGGAAGCAAGGATTCTGCTGAAGGACTTAGTCAAATTAGGACAATGGGCAAAGAAGTGGCAGATGAAATATCATGTGGGAAAGTGTCTGGTCATGGACTTTGGTAGAAAGAAGAAAGGTGTAGACTATTTTCTAAATAGGGAACAAGTTCAGAAATCGGAAGAGCAAAGGGATTTGGGAGTCCTCATGCAGGATTCCCTAAAAGGTTAACCAACAGGTTAAGTCTTTGGAAGGCAAATACAATGTTAGCATTCATTTTGCGAAGACTAGAATATAAAAGCAAGGTTGTAATGCTGAGGTTTTATAAGGCATGATTTAGACTGCAATTGGAATGTCCTGAGTATTTTTGGACCCCTTATCAAAGAAAGGATGTGCTGGCATTGGAGAAGATCCAGAGGACATTTATGAGAGTGATCCTAAGAATGAAAGGGTTAACATGTGACAAATACTTGACGATTCTGTGCCTGAACTCACTGGAGTTTAGAAGAATTAGGGGGATCGCATTGAAATCTATTTAATATTGAAAGGTCTAGATAGAATGGATGTGGAGAGGATGCTTCCTATAGTGGGGGATTTTAGGACCAGAGGGCACAGCCCATCCCTTTAGAACAGAAATAAGAAGGAACTTCGCTAGTCAGACAGTGGTCAACCTGTGGAATTCATTGCCACAGACAACTGTGGAGGCTAAGTCATTGGGTGTATTTAAAACAGAGTTGGTATGTTCTTGGTTCATAAGAGTATCAAAGGTTATGGGGAGAAGGCAGGAGAATAGTTTTGATAGGGATAATAAATCAGCCATGATTGAATGGCAAAGCTGAGTTGATGGGTTAAATGGCCTAATTCTGCTCCTATATCTTCTAGTCTTATGCCCTTTAACAATGCGCTATGAATAGGAACATTCTTCTATTATCTTTCTGTATGCAGTTTTATGGGACAGCATCAGAATAGCACTCAAAATGCTGGAGGAACTCAACAGGTCAAGCAGCCTCTATAGAGAGGAATAAATAGTCTATGTTTTGAGCCAAGATCATTTTCAGGATCGGAAATATAAGGGGAAGAATCCAGAATAAGAAGGCTGGAGGACGTAGGAATGGAGCACAAGTTGGCAGGTGATAGGTGAAACCAGTTACATGGATGGAGGAGCGGGTGAAGTTTGAAGCTGATAGGTGATAGAACATGGAGCAGCACAGTGCCAGGCCCTTCTGCCCACAATGTAATTAGTAATCAGATTAGTAATCAAATGGCTGACTGAACTAACGCTCTGCCTGCACAATGTCCATATCCTTCAATTTTCCTCATACTTATCTCCCTATCTAAATGACTCTTAAAAGTCTGTAATGTATCTGCCTCTACCACCACCCGAGGCAGCGCATTCCAGGCATCCATCTAAACCTCTTGCACTAAGAAGTTCTCAGTTTATATTAAGGAAGTTGAAATCCCACATGACAACAATCCTATTACTTTTGCATCTTTCCTTAATCTGTTTGCATATTTGCTCCTCACTGTCTCAGTGGCTATGGAGGAGCCTGTAAAACAGCCCCATCAGAGTGACTGCAACCTTCCTATTTTTGAGTTCTACCCATACCCACACAGTGGAAGAGCCCTCTTTTATGCTCCCTCTGAGTGCAGCTGTCATATTGTCCCAAATTAGTAAAGCACCCCCTCCCCCTCTCCCCCTCCCCCTTTATCTTTTCAAAAACATCAACACCTTGGAATATTAAGCAGCCATTCCTGTCCTACTCTGAACCAAGCCACTGTAATGCTGACAACACGTTCCATGTGATAGATGGAAAAAGTAAAGAGCTGGAGAAGAAGGAATCTGATAGGAGAGGAGAGTGGACTAGGAGAAAATGGGAAGATGGAGGGCGCCAGAGAAAGGGAGGAGAAGGGATTGTCAGAATCAGAATGATTGGTTACACTAGCTACAAAGTATCAATTGGAAGTTAGATTATGTACAGGTTTTATTTCCTGAGGACTTGTTCTCATTTCAGTTAATCCATAATGTCATAATGTACAGAATGATCCCTAATATCAAGCATTATTATTTGGCTTTTTTGCATCTTAAAGACATGTGAGAATATTATGTACAATGTTCCTTTCTCAGTACTGTGGCGGTGCAACTGCGGTTCCATACATGTGAATATCGGGAATTTCGATGAATACAAAGAATATGGATAGCACAGCCAAATTTTGCAACTTATTTTTAAACCAAGTAACACCTGATCTGAGTAAGGACAGTAATTTGTTTATCTGTAGCATGCCTAATTGGAAGTGAATGTTGTCTGTGAAAGGGAACAATTCATTGTTTGTTTTCAATTCTCCCCTCGATACAGCCTCATTTTTGGAGAATGTGAAGAAATGTTCATATGAACAGTTGAAAATATGCTTCAGTTTAAAGAGGACATCCTAAAGTTCAGTGAGATGCAAGACTTTCATAACAGACCAAAAATCAACAAAATACAGATCTCGGAAAACTTAGATTACGCCAGAAAGTGCTGGAAGCACTCAGCAGATTAGGCAAAATCAGTAGAAAAAGAAGTAGTGTTTTGGATCAAAAATCCTTCCTCATAAAAGTTGGTTGAAAATATGACTAACCAACCTTCAGCCAATTTTGAATTCAAAGTAAATGGCACAGTTACATCACTCACTCAATTGTTAAGCCCCTCTTCCAGAACCATAATCTGTTATTTACATTGGCCAGTCTCCAGCAATCCCACACAGCTAGCTATTACTATCATCAAAAGTGTAAAACAATGCATGAAGCCTTGGGTTAGCATGCAGCCAATGCAAATGTTTTTTAGTGAGATAACAAGGGTAGAAATAAATGACTAAATGGGACTACTATGATTCTGAATGGTGACATTCAATGTGATATTTCAATTATTTTGTTACAATGGATATCAAGCAAATTGAGCTCCTTGTTTCATATTAATCATCAAGGAAATGTAAATGTCAATGAATATAGAGCTACATAAAAATTCAGTGGGATGTTGAATATATTCTTATCATCTGTATTATGTAATTCCCTCTTGAGACACTAACAATAAAAAAGATGTCTTAATATGCACATTATCATTTTATAAAGCAATGTTGGTTTTATTCCTGAAGCTATTGATCACAATGATCTTAATTGATTTTAATTATGTTATATGATTTTGGCTATCAATTGAATAATGCTCACAATTTGAAAAGAAAGGGAACAAATCTGTATTTATATAATGCCAATCAAAATGTCAAGGCAGCTAAATGAATTTTATATCTAATTACTTTGAAATTAGATCACTGTAATAACATAAGAAATATCATAAACTAGTCATGCACAACACATACAAAATGCTGAAGAAACTCAACTGATCAGGGAGCATTTATGGACAGGAATAAAGAGTCAATGTTTTGGGTCAAGATTCTTCATGAAGAATCCAACATTTTGTGTGTGTTACTCTGAACTTGCAGAATCTCTTGTGTTTATCATGCATTATACCTTCCTATGAACAATAGCAGTATGAATGATCACATTATTTGTGCTCGTGACACTAACGAGGAAATCTTGGCCAGGTGCCGGGAAGAGATTCTCCTCCTTTTCTTTGAAAATATGCAGTGAATCTTCACATTCATCAGAGAGCAAACTGGACCCTTGTTTTAACAGTTGATGCAAGTCAACAAAGCTGCAGGTGGCAGAAACTTAGAAAAAAATCACAGAAAATGCTGGGAACACTCAACAGGTCAGACAGTATCTGTGGAAAAAGATACAGTTAAATCTTTAGGCCTGAAGTCCTTCATTTGAACTAGGAAAGAGAGAAAACAAGTTAGTGCAAGTAACAGAGAAGGTAAAGGACGGAAATGCATGGAACAAGGGAATATTTCTGATGGGATGAGAACAGATATCTAATGTGACGGTTAAGGAACAGCTGAAATTATCTTCCTTGTCTGTGTAATATGTGGATAATACGGGGGCTATGGGACGTGACTTCCAGACCAGATTCCAATCAAAAAAGAAAAAACTGATCCGAATGATTTAGATCTAACATCTCAATCTTAATTTGGCATCTGGAAAGATTTAGCGTTTACTTAGCCTAAGATAGAATTAATTTATTATTGTCACATACCGAAATACAGTGAAAAGCTTTAGTTTGCTTCCCAGCTAGATCTATCATTTCATACATAACTACACTAAGGGAGTAAAAATGCAAATAAAGCACAGCTTATGGTGCAACAGTTATGAAAAAGTGCCGTGCAGGTAGACAAAGAAAATTCAAGGGCCAAGACGAGGTAGATTGGAAGATCAGGAGTTCATCTTTTAGCTTATGAGAGGTCCATTAAAGAATCTTATAATAACAGGTTAAATAATCAACTGAAATTGTTGAGCTTGGAACCATTGAGACCAACTATGTAGAAAGAAGAGTTTGTGCAACTCAAGCTAATACTGATTTTTTTTTGAACAGTGTTAAAGGCTGAGACGGAGGGGTTAGAATGGGAACAGATGACAGAATTGAAGTGTTGAAGTGGTGAGTGATTGAAGAAAAAGGGAAATGGAAGAATGAAACCTGGCAGTGGAATTGACGAAATATTTTATTTTCATGGAGAGAACATAGAGTGATCCGATCATGTTCTGGAAAAAGTGGTAAGGGAGAATCCAAATAGGGCTAAAATAAAGAATGGTAAAGAGGTACTCACAGATCGTCCTCCTGTGGGTTGCCATAGCAACATCTTTGAAGGGAAGGAAGAGCGTGAAGCATTACAACACCAGTGATGCAGCAAGTAGTGCTGGTGCCTCACAGCTCGAGTCCAGTTCAAAAATTATATCTGGTGCTCTCTCTGTGGAGTTGGAATGTTCTCCCTGTGACAATGTGGGCTCTCTGTATTGCTTCATTAAAGTTCCACAGCACAAAGAAACGCTTGTTGTTTTATGAAATCAGTTACTGTAAATTACTCCTGATTAATTAGCCCTAATTATCCCTAATTCTAAATCTCTCTGTCCAATCTCTAGAGACAGACTGTCTACTGATATATTTTATAAACCTATTGATTCTTACAACTGTCTTGACTATATTTCTTCCTACCCTGTCACTTGTAAAAATGCTATTCCCCTTTCCACTTCTTCCATCTCCACTGCATCTGTCCCCAGGAAGAGGTATTCCTGTCTAGAACATCAGAGACGCCCTCCTTCTTCAAAGAATGTTTTTTTTCTTCTGCCATTGATGCTGTCTTCACCTGCATCTCCATTTCCCAGACATCCACCCTCGGCCCATCTTCCCACCATCTTAATAGGGTTTGAGTGCCTCTAACCATCCCACGAGCCTTCATGTCCAGCACGCCATTCTCCACAACTAGCGCCATCTTCAGCGGGATCCTATCATCAAACACATCTTTACTTCCACCCAATCTCTGCAATTACCTTGTCCATTCAACACTTCACTCTGGTCTCCCACCTAGCACTTGTCCCTGCAAGTGGAAGAACTGCTACATTTGCCATTTCACTTCTCCCCTTACCATTATTCAGGGCTTCAAACAGTCTTTCCACTTCACCTGCAAGTCTGTTGGGGTCAACTACTGTGTCTGGTTCTCCCTCTGTGGCCTCTCCTACATTGGTGAGACGTACATTGAGGGCAGCTTTGTTCAAGCACATTCACTCCATCTGCAACAAGCAGGATTTCCCACTGGCCAACCATTTTAATTCCACTGCCCATTGCCATTCCAACATGTCAGACCATGGCCTCCACTACTGCCAGGATGAGTCCACCCTCCAGTTGATGTAGCAATACTTCATATTCTGTGTGGGAGCCTCTAACCTGATGGCATGAACGTGGAATTCTCTAAGTTTCAGTAATTTCTCCTTTCTCTTCTTCCATTCCCCATTGTGGCTCCCCTCTTCTCTTCTGCCTTTCACCTGCCTATCACCTCCCACAGATGCTCCTCCCTCCTACCCTTTCTTCCATGGTCTAATCTTCTCTCCTATCAGATTCTGTCTTCTTCAGCCCTTTAGTTTTTCACCTATCACCTCCCAGATTCTTACTTCACCCTTCCACCCACACCCACTGACCTATTCCCTCACCTGGTTTCACCTATCATCTTCTACCTTATACTCCTTCCCCTCCTCCCACCTTCTTATTCTGGCTTCCAATACTGATGAAGGAACTCAGTCTGAATGGGTTATTTACTCTTCTACATCGATGCTGCCCGACCTGCAGAGTTCCTCCAGCATTTTGTGTGTATTGCTTAATATTTCTAGCATCTGTGGCATCCCATGTTTATGATTTAATTGACCACTTTTCTCCTTATGTTCCTAACATCAAATAAAATGTATCATTTCACTTCTTGTTCCTTAGTATATTTCCAGTGATTGATTAGAAATAAATGATATGGTGATGTTGTTTTGCAGTAAATTTCTATTCTTAATAATTCTCTCCTTTCAAACAGAAACACATACTTTTCAAAAATGGTTAAAATACTAGTTTGTAACCTCTCTGTGAACAAATCCATTGTTTGGATATTGTAAATTCCAATCATATGGCTTAATATTGTGGTGGCATCATAGAACAGCACTAAAAGAAGGATGTCAGGTACCTCATGCCTGTTTGGCTTTTTGATAAATTAAATCAATAAGCTTTACCATTTTCCCATACCCCTGCTATTTTCCCTCTTCAGTCATTTATCAAATTCCCTTTTGAGAGTTAGCAACCAATTTGTTTACTCAACTTTTTAGTGAGTGCATTCCTGATCATAACATCTGGCAGCTTCAAAAATATTCTCTCTTTCACTCTTTCAGGACTTTCACTATTTAAATCCCTCTTATTGTTTACCCAGCCACCAAATTCTGATTACTTGTGTTCTCCAAATTATTGCGGAGAATCGACTCCTCTCGTCCACTGTATGTTATCTAAGGTTACAAGGGATGGTTACATTAGCTCACATGAGAGAATACGAAAAGGTTGCCAAGTCTAGAGGAGTGATGGAAGAGCACCTTTCAACTGAGGCTCATGAATTCTCTAATTATGGTTATAAATTTAAAAGATCAAAGAGTTGAACTGACAGGAAATATAATAAGATTTGAAGTGAATAAAAAGACAAATATGATTGAAAGTAAGTTAAAACATCTAACCTTGCAATAAAGTGGCTATTTTATTAAGTATAAAATCAAAAAGGATGGTGTACTGTTAAATAAACATTCCATAATGTGGGAAATTATGACCAGTGATCCTATTACACATTATAATTTTATCTAATTTAATAGAGATGATGATAAGTCACTAGATGATGCTCCTTAATAAAACATACCTGAACAAGAGTTTTAACACTTATTGACATGCCTTTACCTGAATCAGATATTAAAAATGATCTTTAGTGGAATAATAAAAAGCAGTAGCAACACACAAAATGATGAAGCAATTCAGCAGATCAGATAGCATCTGTGGAAGGAAAGGGACACTCAACATTTCTGGTCAAGAGCCTTCATCCAGACTGAAAGACGAATGGAAAGTAACTAGTATTAAAAAAAATGGAGGGAAGGTATGGAGCGAGAGCTGACAAGTGATAAGTGGATTGAGATGAGGGAGTCAGATGGAAGGTGGGGAGATTGGGAATGCTGTCAGAGGAGGACAGGTGACAGAGGAATTGACAAAGGGTAAAGATGATGGGAGTGTGACAGGAGAGGAAGACGGAGCATGGAATAAAGAAAGTGAAGTGGGGAATGGACAGGAAAATTAAAATGGCTGGCAAAAAGGGGATCCAGGCAGCCACAACGGATGAACAAACGTGATTGGCAAAGTGGTCACCTGGTCTCACTAATGCAGAGGAGGTCACAATGGGAGCACCAGATACAATAAATAGCACCAGGTGATTCACATCTGGCTCCTTCACCTAGAAGGGCTGCTTAGGGCTCTGGATGGTGCTGAGGGAGGAAATGTAAGGGTAGGTGGCAGGTAGATATCTCGGCTGCCAAATATTTACATTCATATTTCCATTTCCACACCAATATATCTGTTCTCAGCCTCCTCCACTGCTAAGTTAGGGCTAAACACAAGTTAGAGAAGCAGTATCTTTATTTTTGCCTGGATAGTCTGAATCCTGGCAGCATGAAGAATGAACTCTCCAACTTCCAGTAACTCTCTTTTCTCTCTTCCCTCTCCTCCTGATCCACTGGGCTTCCATCACTGTAAAATTTGTCCCCTCACCTACCCTCTTCATCTGCCCATCACCCACACAGTCTTTCCACTGGTTCCCTCCCTCCCATTTTCTGCTCTCCTCTCCAATCAGATTCCATCATCTTCA
Organism: Mobula hypostoma; assembly: GCF_963921235.1. Taxonomy (NCBI): domain Eukaryota; kingdom Metazoa; phylum Chordata; class Chondrichthyes; order Myliobatiformes; family Myliobatidae; genus Mobula; species Mobula hypostoma. Next base: position 26,072,530 of record NC_086111.1, on the reverse strand, counting down.
GCCCTTTATCACTTCCACCTATCAACTCCCAACTTCTGGTGCCTTTCCCATTCCCCCTTCCAATTCTGACTATAACCCCCCACCCCATTTCGACTGGGATCCACCTCTCATTTGTGAGTTCTTGCTCCACCTCTTTGGATTAGCTATCATCCCTTTCTTTCAGTCCAGATGAAGGGGCTTGACTCGAAATGTCAACCATCCATTTCCCTTGAGAGATGATGACTGACCTGTTACATTTTTCCAATATTTTGTGTTTTGTTTCAGATTCCAGAATCTTAGGTCTCTTATGGCTCTTTTATAAAATGCAGTGTATGCCTTGAAGTCCCATCCTACTTACTTCCACTGACGCAAAGATATTACATTTTCCGTTTTCTTATAAGAGAGAGAAGACACTTCCTAATGGAATGGTGGAGGCAGGTACTCTCATAATATATAAGAGTCTAGATGAACACTTGACTTGCCAAGCCATAGAAAGCTGTGGAACAAGGGCTAGTAAATGGATTAGTATAGACTGAAATGATGTACTCAGGGACATTGTGGGCCAAAATCCTCTTGCTGTGCTGCATGGTGATTTTAAAGTATGTATGGCCATAGAAAATACCAGGAGGACAATCTATAAGGGAGAAAAGAAGGAGGGATTGTCCACATGTTCACCAATTAACTATATTTTGGCTCCAATCTTACACATTACTGCTTATTGGAGCATAATTTTTTGACTGGGAGAAGTGTGCAGATGCCCTGCCTCGCCATCGTGCAAGGCCACTGAGAAGATTTAAAAAATGAGGAATTTCTTTCAGCGGGAGATTCGAATAGGAGAAGTTTGCAGATGCAGTAGCTTGTCATTAAGCAAGGCTGCTGAAAAGATTCTGGAATAAAAGGGAGATACTGCCTAGCAGAGTTGTCATTGAAGAAGCGGTCGTCGGAGTAGCATGAGTCAGAGTGGTAGGGGTTTGACTCACCGGGGCTTCGGTGAGGACAGGCCGAGGTGAGGTAAGGAGGTAAGTTAATTTCATATGTTTTTTTTCCTCCAACTTAAGAATAGTGGGTATGACTGCAAGGCCAGTTTTCTGCTCTGGGTGACAAATGTGGGATATCCGGGACACTTCCAGCCTCCCTGATGGGCACATCTGCACCAGGTGCATTGAGCTGCAGCTCCTGAGAGACCAAGTTAGGGAAATGAAGCTGCAGCTTAGTGATCTTCAGCTTGTTAGGGAAAGTAAGGAGGTGGTCAATAGCTACAGGCAGGTAATCACACCGGGGCCACAGGAGACAGATAAGTGGGTGGCTGTCAGGAGAGGGAAGAGAGAACATCAGGTAGAAGAGAGCACTCCTGTGGCTGTCAGCTTAACAATAATTACCCCATTTTGAGAACTTCTGGGAGGTATGATTCACCTGGAAGAAGCAAGTGGCCATGCCTATGCCACTGAGTCTGGTCCTGTGGTTTAGAAGGGTAGGGAACAGAAGAAGATGGCAGCTGTAACAGGGAACTCTATATTTAAGGGGACAGATGGTTGATACTGTGGGCGTGAAAAAAAGATACGATGGTAATTTGCCTCCCAGGTGCTAGGGTTCGTGACTTTTCCAAACGTGTCCACAATATCCTGAAATGGGAAAGTGAGCAGCCATTTATCATGGTACATATTGGTACCATTGACATAGGTAGAAAAGGGGAAAAGGTGCTGAAAGCAGAATATGGGGAGTTTGGAAGGAAACTGAGAAGCAAGACCTCAAGGGTAGTATTCTCGAGATTGCTGCCTGTGCCACGTGACAGTGAGCATAGGAATAGAATGAGGTGGAGGATAAATGCGTGGCTGAAGGATTGGAGCAGGGAGCAGGGAGTCAGATTTCTGAATCATTGGGACCTCTTCTGAGGCAAATGTGACCTGTACAAAAAGGATAGGTTGCACTTGAATCTGAGGGGGACCAATATCCTGGCAGGGAGGTTTCTAATGCTATTGGGGAAAGTTTAAACCAGATTTACAGGGGAATGGGAACCGAAGTGAAGAGGCAGAGTATGGGGTGGTTAGTGTACAAGTAGAGACAGCCTGTAGGGAGTTTGTGAGAAAGGATAGGCAGATGATAGAGCAAAGATGCACTCAGCCTGATAGTTTGAGATGTGCCTATTTTAATGCAAGGAGTATCATAAAAATGGGGGAACTGTGATGTTGTGGCCATTACAGAGACTTGGATGTCTCGGACGCAGGAATGTCTGCTGGGTGTGCCAGGCTTTAGATATTTCAAAAAGAACAGGAAGGGAGATAAAAGAGGTGGGGTATGGCATTGCTAATAAGGGATAGCTTCATGGCTGCAGAAAAGGAGGAAGCCATGGAGAGATTATCTACTGAATCAGTGTGTGTGAAAGTCAGAAATAGGAAGAGGGCAATAACTCTACTGGGTGTTTCTTATAGACCCCCCAGTAGTAACAGAAATATTGAAGAGCAGATAGGAAGGTAGATTTGGAAAATAGTGCAATAATAAAAGGGTTGTTGTGATGGGAGATGGAGTGGAGTTTGTTAGGTGTGTTCAGGAAGGCTTCTCGATGCAATATGTAGATCTGGTTTTGGGAACTGAAGAGATCTCACAGTGGAAGAGCATTTTAGAGGTAGTAATCACAACTCTACCATAGCACTGGAGAGGGATAGGAGCAGACAATTTAGGAAAACATTAATTGGGGTGGGGAAAATATGATGCTTTTAGGCAGGAAATTGGGAACATAAATTGGGAGCAGATGTTCTCAAGGAAATGCCTAGAAGAAATGTGGCAAATGTTCAGAGAACATTTGCATGGCGTTCTGCATTGGTATGTTCCTTTGAGGCAGGGAAAGGATGGTAGGGTAGAAGAACCATGGTGTACGAAGGATGTGGAAAATCTAGTTAAGAAGAAAACTAAAGTTTACAAAAGTTTCAAGAAACTAGGTTCTGATAGAGTTGTAGAAAAATTACAAGGTTGCCAGGAAGGAGCTTAAGAATGAAATTAAGAGAGCTAGAAGGGGCCATGAGAAGGGCTTGGCGAGCAGGATTAAGGAAAACCCAAAGGCATTCTACAAGTTTGTGAAGAGCAAGAGGATGAGCCGTGTGAGAATAGGACCAATCGGGTGCAATGGTGGAAACGTGAGAATGGAGCCAGAGGAGGTAGTGGAGGTATTTAATAAATACTTTGGTTCAATATTCACCAGGGAAAAGGAACTTGGCAACTGTGGTGATGACTTACAGCAGACTGAAATGCTTGAACATATAGACATGAATAAAGAGGATGTGCTGGAGCTTTTGAAAAGCATGAAGTTCAATAAGTCACCAGTACCAAACGAGATATGCCCCAGGCTGCTGTGGGAAGTGAGGGAAGAGATTGCTGAGCCTCTGGCAATGATCTTTGCATCATCAATAGGGACAGGAGAAGTGCCAGAGGATTGGAGGGTTGCAAATGTTGTTCACTTCTTCAAGAAAGGCAGCAGAGATAATCCAGGAAATTATAAACCAGTGTGCCTTACTTCAGTGGTAGACAAGTTGTTGGAGAAGACCCTGAGAGGCAGGATTTATGAGCATTTGGAGAGACATAATCTGATTAGGGATAGTCAACATGGCTTTGTCAAGGGAAGGTCATGCCTTACAAATCTGATTGAATTCTCCAAGGAGAAAGCAAAACACATTGATGAAGGTAGAGCAGTGGATGTGGTTTATATGGATTTCAGTAAGGCAATTGATAAGGATCCCCATGCAAAAATCATGCAGATAGTAAGGAGGCATGGGATCCAAGGGAATCTTGCTTTGTGGATAGAGAATTGGCTTGCCCACAGAAGGCAAAGGGTGGTTGTAGATGGTTCGTATTCTGCATGGAGGTCGGTGACTAGTGGTGTAACACAGGGATCTCTTTTGGGACCCCTCCTCCATGATTTTTATAAATGACCTGGGTGAAGAAGTAGAAGGTTCGGTTAGTAAGTCTGCTGTTGACACAAAGATTGTGAATAGTCTAGAAGGTTGTCAAAGGTTATGGTGATAGGATGCTGAACTGGGCTGAGAGGTGGCAGATGGAGTTCAACCCAGATAAGTGTGAAGTGGTTCATTTTGGTAGGTCAAATTTGAAAACAGAATATAGTATTAATGGTTAGACTCTTGGCAGTGTGGGGGATTAGAGAGATTTTGGGGTCCACGTCCATAGGATACAAAGTTGCTGCGCAGGTTGACAGTGTTGTTTAGAAGGCATATGGTGTGTTGGCATTCATCAACTGTGGGACTGAGTTCAAGAGCTATGAATTAATGTTACAGCTATATAAGACCTTGGTCAGACCTCACTTGATGTATTGTGTTCGGTTCTGGTCACCTCACTACAGGAAGAATGTGGATACAATAGAAAGAATACAGCGGAGATTTTCAAGGATGTTGCCTGGATTGGGGACCGTGCCTTTTGAGAATAAGTTGCATGAACTTCTCCTTTTCTCCTTGGAGCAATGGAGGATGAGAGGTGACCTGATAGAGGTGTATAAGATGATGAGAGGTATTGATTGTGTGGCTAGCCAGAGGCTTTTTTCTCAGGGCTGAAATGGCTAACATGAGGGGCATGGTTTTAAAGTGCTTGGAAGAAGGGATGTCAGGGGTAAGCTTTTCACACAAAGTGTGGTGGGCGTGTGGAATACACGACCAGCGACAGTGATGGAGGCGGATACAATAGGGTCTTTTAAGAGACTCTCAAGTAAGTACATGGAGCTTAGAAAAATAGAGGGCTATGCAGTAGGGTAATTCTGAGCAGTTCCTATAGTAAGTTATATGGTTGGCACAACATTCTAGGCTGAAGGGCTTGTAATGAGCTGTAGATTTCTATGTTCTATAATTGATTTACACTCTCATATGAGTCTATTATCCAGATTATCCCCGGCTTTGTTACTGATGTAAATTACCACAGCCCCTGTAACTCAGAAATGTAAAGTTTGTTGGGAATTCCTATCATGATTTGACACATTATATAGTAATTCACTGGAAAAATATCTCAGAAGAGGTACAATTCTGCTCACCGACAAACCAAGGGTTACATATCACTGATAATTTTCACTGCTTTTGTTCCAAATGGATTCTCCACACTTGGACATATGGACCTTCCAACACTAGATTTTGTTAGACAATGATACTAATGGATACGGAACAAAATCAAGTTGAGTTTCAAGTTAAGCTGAGTAGTGGGCCAAGCCTGAGGAACTGAATGGTCAATATATTGATCCTGCTGATCTAGTAAGTGTGAAATGTAGAATTCTAGGCAATCAAAGCAGGGTAGGACTTATCCATTGAAAGTTAGCTCCCTTGACTGTGTTGTGAGGCAGAGGGACCTAATAGTACAAGAATATATTTCACTGGAAGCAGTCGCAGGTGATGAAGGAGGTGTCTGGGTGCTAGCCTTCTACAGTCAAACCAAGGAGAATAGGAGTCACAGCACAATGCTGCAGGTGAATGAAACACTCGTGAGACTGTATGTGGAGTATTGTGAGATCACCCGACTGTCGAAAAAGCATTAAACTGGACAGACCTGAAGATTTACAAGGATGTGGCCAGAAATCAAGGGCAGGATAGGACTTTATTCTTTGGAATATAGCATGCTATTCCTCCTGTATGGTACTGAGGTATGAGTTTGACATCTATTGTAACCTTGAACTATGGAGGGCGTCAGAGTATTTACTGAAAGAATGGAAATGGATTGCAGTATTAGCGGGAAAATGCGACTGGTGGTGGTTGTAATCACATGTGCCTAGTCTATCCCCGTCCTTTATCCTTCCTTATTTCCAAAGCCAAGTTACTTATTAAATGCTGACAAGGTATGTACTTCAGTTCAGAGCCTTGGGCACTCATTTTAGCTTCCTTAATCACTGGACGCTCATCTCTTCCTAAATGAAAACATTTTGCTCAATCATAGTCACAATTACAGAGAAAATGGGGGAAATACTGACACATACTACGGATAGCAAGGATAGAGGAGAGGAATTACTGACAAAACAAAGAAGAGATTAGAGGAATTCTGAGTAGAATAAGAAAAGGACAAGACAGTTATTATCATATTTAATGTTATAAGAAAGCATAAATATCACAATGCCACAGGGATGCTTGTGTGGAAACATACAAAATCCATTTTGCTATCGTTGCTAACATGATGCTTCTTCCTAAATTCTCTTTCTAGCAAACTTTAATGAAGTACAAAGTCCCACAGCATACAGTAACTGATAATAACAGTACATAGAAAAGAGAAAAATGGTTTTAATTTCAAAAAATATTTTTACAAGTATTTTGAATGTTACGTACACCCCGTGGGGGCCCGGAGCAGGAAGGATAAGCCTTGGTTACTCAAACATTATTCACTAAAACAGTCATATGCAGCAAATACGCAAGTCGGATTTCTGTATGGGTTGAGGTACTCTACAGAAAGGACAACACTCTCAGAGTTAAATTACAGAGAAGGGAGAGTTGTTGTCCAAAACAGGAATAAAAATGACCTTAGCTGCTAACACTGTGGATTCTAACTATACAGCCTAGAGGACTTTTCGTGTAAGGCATAATCAGTGTTCACACTTTCAAATGTTTTAGAAGTTACTTTAAATGTTAATATTGGAACTCTTTGTGTATGTTATAATGGATCTGACATAATGGGATCATTCAGAATACCTTGCTGGGTTGATTTGTCCTGATGCTCTCAAATCCTCATTCTCCCTGTGTTCTGACGTATGGAGAATTAGGCCCAGTGAGAATGAATGACGTCCTAACTTTTGCTACAATTTTGCAGAGACAGAGAATGCACTGTTCACCTGGGTACAGCCAACTTTAAGAGGAACACCACTGAAGCTGACATCCTCAAGATGGTTCATGAAGCAAGTCCTTTCACTTCTTTTGCACCTTATTTCAGATATGGTTCTGCTGCTGTTAGAGGCTGTAATCGACATTCCAGTGGTGTGATTTCAGGCCAGTTGGGTGATCCAGTGTGTTGCTATCTCCAAGAGTGTTTCACCAGGCTGCGACTAAAGCGTGCGACATGGAGGCCAGGAAGGCAGGAGATGGGGCGCGAGGCCATGATATAACCATATAACAATTACAGCACGGAAACAGGCCATCTCGGCCCTTCTAGTCCATGCTGTATGCTTACTCTCACCTAGTCCCACTGACCTACACTTAGCCCATAATCCTCCATTCCTTGCCTGTCCATATAGCTATCCAATTTAACCTTAAACGACAATATCGAACCTGCCTCAACCACTTCTGCTGGAAGCTCATTCCACACAGCTACCACTCTCTGAGTAAAGAAGTTCCCCCTCATGTTACCCCTAAACTTCTGCCCTTCAACTCTCAACTCATGTCCTCTTGTTTGAATCTCCTCCACTCTCAATGGAAAAAGCATATCCACATCAACTCTATCTATCCCCCTCATAATTTTAAACACCTCTATCAAATCCCCCTTCAACCTTCTACGCTCCAAAGAATAAAGAGCCAACTTGTTCAACCTTTCTCTGTAACTTAGGTGATGAAACCCAGGTAACATTCTAGTAAACCTCCTCTGTACTCTCTCCATTTTGTTGACATCTTTCCTATAATTCGATGACCAGAACTGTACACAATACTCCAAATTTGGCCTTACCAATGTCTTGTACAATTTTAAATTACATCCCAACTCCTATACTCAATGCTCTGATTTATAAAGTTTTCTTCACCACCCAATCCACATGAGATTCCACCTTCAGGAACAATGCACCATTATTCCTAGATTCTTCTGTTCTACCACATTCTTCAATGCCCTACCATTTACAATGTATGTCCTATTTTGATTAGCACCTCACATTTATCAGCATTAAACTCCATCTGCCATCTTTCAGCCCACTCTTCTAACTGGCCTAAATCTCTCTGCAAACTTTGAAAATCTACTTCATTATCCACAACTCCACTTATCTTAGTATCATCTGCATACTTACTCATCCAATTTACCACCCCATCATCCAGATAGTTAATGTATATGACAAACAACATTGGACCCAGTACAGATCCCTGAGGCACACCACTAGTCATCAGCCTCCAATCTGACAAACAGTTATCCACCACTACTCTCTGGCATCTCCCATCCAGCCACTGTTGAATCCATTTTACTACTTCAATATTAATACCTAACGATTGAACGTTCCTAACCAGCCTTCCCTGTGGAACCTTGTCAAAGGCCTTACTGAAGTCCACATAGACAATATCCACTGCTTTACACTCATCAACATTCCTAGTAACCTCTTCAAAAAATTCAATAAGATTTGTCAAACATGACCTTCCACGCACAAATCCATGTTGACTGTTCCTAATCAGACCCTGTCTATCCAGATAATTATATATACCATCTCTAAGAATACTTTCCATCAACTTACCCACCACTGACATCAAACTCACAGGCTGATAATTGCTAGGTTTACTCTTAGAACCCTTTTTAAACAATCGAACAACATGAGCAATACGCCAGTCCTCCGGCCCCATCCCCATGATGACCCCATCTCTCGCTGATCTCACTGATTAAAGCACCGGGCAAGATTGAAATCATCGAAAAAGTTGTGGAAAACAGAGCAAGTTTTCAATGCCCTCTACCACCTTCTCACTCACTGCTGCTGGAAGAAGGTGTCTGTGTGCGGGGGTCCCTCGTTCACTGATCGTGAAGGAAGGTCCTTGCGTTCAAATGATCTATCTCTCCCTGGGTGCTGTCGGCGATTGGAGCTGGAGCAATGTTTAATCGATGAGGATTATACATTTGGTCTCTAATTCAGGCTTTGTGATGTGTTCTAGTTCTACTCAGGGGCGCTCTTTTTTGTTACTACTTTTGGGCAATTTTTGAATCGGGATAGCCTGCAGATAATGAACACTGAACTGTCGCAACCACAGATTCAGTAACGCAGTAGATACGACAATTGCGCTTGTGAATTTGCATGTGTCCAGTAATTATTATTTAACTGTGATAGTATTTAACTCCATTCTTGTCGTCGTAGTGCTTGTCGAGACTTTGACAGAGCACAGCAAAGCTTCACTGCTGTTTTGCATTCGGCCTTCCCTGAGATATTGGACTTTCAAGATCAACTGACTCTGAAGACTAGCGGTATTCGTTTAATGTTTATATGTTCTTTTCAACCACAGTATAGACTTTGTTTTTCCTTTTGAGATTTTCAGTTAATGGTCCTGTCTGGCCTGGCGTTTATTGTTTTATTTTCCCTTTAACACTATTTGTATTAAAGTCTGTGAACTATTGACCTGCTTCAGTGTCTCTCACTCCACACCTGGGCCATATCTGACCCTGGTAACAGCAAGTCTCGACCACGAAGATGGACCCAGCAGAGAGAGAGCAGCTGACCTTGGCCGTGAGATTCACTGGTCAGGTAGGAGACAAGCTACAGGCAATGGAATCTGTTCTCAGTGAAGTTACAAACATGAGGCAGATAACCTTGTGCCGACAAGCCCACTCTCACTTGGAGGAACAGGTATCGTCCGGAGCCGCAACTGATCAACAGCTCACTACAGGCAATTGGACTCAGATGTCTGCGATTTCCGCACTCATGGCTGCCGTCCACAAACTTTCTGTGAACAGCCAGCATCAGCTGACAACCATTAATATTCTCGCCAGCTCAATTCCGCAGCTTCAGGCCGCCTCAGTCTCACTCCCAGCATCTCGCAGGTCCTCCTTTTCTGCTGCCCCGACAATCTCTGCTACTAATGCTCCCGCTCCCATGCCCGGACCAGATCCGACACTCACGACCATTCAGGAGCCGAACATTCCACCACCAGGCAGATATTCTGGTGATCCCGATGGTTGCAGGAATTTTATTACCCAATGCGAGCTGATATTCCAAGCCCAGCCTGGTCGGTTTGGTGATGGTACGCAAAAATTGGTGTACATTTTCAATCTTCTTGACAGACCTCCACTCAGCCTGTTCAAAGCTTTACGGCAGCAAGGATACTCCGCACCTCAGTCATTCCAGCATTTCGTGGTGGCGTTAAGGAGGGTTTTTGATCTTCCAGTACGGGGTCAGGAAGCTGCCCACTGACTCTTGGATCTGCACCAAGGCAGAGGAACAGTGAGAGCCTATGCAGTCAAATTCCGTACACTTGCAGTAGAGACAGGATGGAATGAGAGATCCCTCATCACTGCCTTCCAGCGTGGACTGAACGCACGGGTCCGGCATGAGATCACTGTCCGGAACAAGCAGGATAGTCTGGACGACCTGATTGATCTGGTTATTCGAGTTGATGACTGGGTAACTGAGTGGCACAAGGAAAGAATGTTTCAAACTTCCTACGCTCTTCCCCATCCCTCACCTGATCACTGTCTTTCCTCACTCCCTCTCCCTCCTTCACCACCCAGCACCCAGACCATGGAGGAGCGTATGCAAGTGGGGCACATGCGCCTGTCTTAGCTGGAACGAGAACGACGCCGGAGAACAGGTTCCTGCCTTTACTGTGATGATCTAAGACACCTCCGGGGTGCATGTTCCAAGCATCCGGTAAAAGAGAATACCCGTCAGCAGGGAGGGGAATCCTGACGGGTCAGTTCTCTCTTCAGTCAGCTTCCCCTAATTCTGTAAAGCTCGCAGCTTCCTTGTCGTGAAGGTCTCAGACCCATGAACTTAAGGCGTTTATTGACTCTGGTGCAGCTGGGAATCTTATGGACATCTCTCTTGATCAAAGATGGGGAGTTCCAACTCAGGAATTAAGAGAATAGATCAATGTCAAGGCGCTGAACGGTTGACCTCTGGGAACCGGCCAGATCGACCTTACCACCCAACCCCTCCAACTGGTGCTTGAAGGCAACCATCATGAAGAAATATCTTTTAGTCTGGTTAATTCACCTGACTTTCCACTGGTACTTGGGCTCCCCTGGTTATCCTGACATAACCCATGGATCGATTGGTCTCTGAAGGTACTCCAAGTGTGGAGACCAGCATGCCTGTCTACCTGTCTGGGTCCAGCTCAAGCCCCATTCCATGAATCCCCTCCTGTGTCAGTTAAGGATGTGGACCTGTCTGGGATTCCAGCTGAATATGCAGATCTCCTTGATGTTTTCAGTAAAAGAAGGGCCACCACCCTGCCCCACACCGGCCATACAACTGTGCCATAGACCTCCTACCTGGCACTTGTCATCCCTGGGGCTGCCTCTTTTCCCTCTCTTGTCCTGAAACAGTGGCCATGGAGGAATACATTAAGGAGGCATTGAGCATGGGGTTTATCCGTCCGTCAACCTCACTGGCAGGAGCTGGCTTATTTTTCGTGACCAAGAAGGATGGCAGGCTCGGTCCCCACATGGATTATCGGTCCCTGAACAGCATCACTGTGAAGAACCGTTACCCTCTTCCCTTGCTGGCGTCTGCATTTGAACATCTCCAGGGAGCAACAATGTTTTCCAAAATTGATCTGCGCAATGCTTACAATCTGATTCGCATAAGAGAAGGGGATGAGTGGAAAACGGCTTTCAGCACCTCCAATGGCCACTATGAATATCTGGTGATGCCTTTTATCTGGCCAATGCCTCCACTGTATTCCAGGCCTTGGCTATCATGTGCTCAGGGACATGTTGAACCAGTTTGTGTAATTAGATGACATCCTTATCTATTCCCGCTCTCATCAGGAGCATATCCAGCATGTCCGGAGAGTACTCAGATGCCTTCTTGAAAATAACCTGTACGCCAAGCCTGAGAAATGTGATTTCTATAAAGACCAGGTGTCATTTTTGGGCTATATACTTACCCCATCTAGTGTTCATATGGACCCTACTAAAGTTCAGTCTGTTGCAGTGTGGCCCAAACCGTCTACAGTTGCAGTTACGGTGCTTCATGGGGTCTGCAAACTTTTATCGCCGCTTCATCCGGAATTTCGGCTCTATTGTGGCTCCAATTAATGCATTTACCAAGAAGACCTTGGCAGGATTCCACTGGATGGACGTTGCCAACCAAGCATTTTCCAATCTAAAGTAACGTTTCACCACTGCCCCACTGCTGCACACATCTCAGCCATTCATTGCCAAGGTGGATGCATCTGATGTAGGCATTGGGGCTGTCCTCTCTCAGCGCTCGTCTGCGGATAGCCGGTTGCACCCTTGTGCCTTTCTTTCCCATCACTTGACTCTGGCCGAGAGGAATTACGACGTTGGGAACCAGGAGCTTCTGGCTGTCAAGGAGGCCCTGGAGGAATGGCGACACTGGCTGGATGGGGCAGAGCATCCATTTTTGGTCTGGACAGAGCACAAGAACATCACCTATATTCAGGATGCTAAGAGACTCAACTCTCATCAAGCCCATTGGGCTCTCTTCTTCACAGGGTTCAATTTCGTCCTCACTTATTGTCCCGGCAGCGAGAATGCAAAGGCCGATGCTCTCTCCCAGCAGTTTGACGGATCTGAGGACAATGCCGATCCAGAGCCCATTCTTCCTCACTCATGTATCGCTGCTCTGGTGACCTGGGGGAACAGAGACAGAGGTGAGGGCTGCCCAACGATCAGATCCAGGCCTGGATGGGGGACCTCCCAACCGGCTGTCTGTCCCTGCTGTGGTGCATTCCAAAGTGTTGGAATGGGGTTACTCCCCCCATCTGGCTGACATCCGGGAATTCAATGGACTCAGGAGTTTATAAGGGACTATTTTGGTGGCCCTCTATGTCCCAGGATGTCCATGACTTTGTACCTGCCTGTCCCACCTGCACTTGGAACAGGACATCACGCCAGCATCTTGTGGGTCTGTTATGTCCACTGCCTGTGCCCCACTACCCCTGGTCCCACCTCTCAGTAGATTTCATCACTGGTCTGCCCCTGTCTAATGGAAACACCACCAATTTGGTCGTTGTAGCTCGATTTTCCAAGGCTGCCCACTTTATTGCCCTCCCCAAGCTGCCATCGGCTCGTGAGACTGCCACACTCAGGGTTCAACATGTGTTCAGGCTCCAGGCTTTCCTCAAGACATAGTGTCTGATCGTGGACCGTAGTTCACTTCCCGCTTTTGGAAGGCTTTCTGCTCTCTTGTAGCAGCCATGGCCAGCCTTTTGTCTGGCTTCTACCCACAATCTAATGGCCAGACTGAGAGTGAACCAGGAGTTGGAGACAACCCTGCGCTCTAGTGCCTCTTCCAACCCTACGTGCCAGAGCTCCCAATTGGTTTTGGCAAAGATCGCCAACAATAACCTCCAGTCGTCCTGCACTGGTATGTCTCCCTTTGAATGCCAGAAGAGATTCCAGCCCCCACTCTTCCCTGATCAAGAGATCGACGTAGAAGTTCCTGTTGCTGAATAGCTGATCCAAGGCTATGAGCTCACCCGGAGACGAGCCAGGGCTTCTCTGCTGTGTGCCCAGAAACTGCATTCCCGGCAGGCTGATTGACTCCGTCGACAGGTAAGGCCGTTCAGGCCAGGAGAGGAGGTCTGGTTGGCATCAAGGGATCTTTCCCTGAAAGTTAAGAACCGGAAATTGGCACCGCACTACGTGGAACCATTTGTAGTGGAAAAGGCTGTCAACAAGGTGTCCTATAGATTGTCTCTAGACAGCATCACAAAAAATCCACCCAGCACAAGCTGGTTACTACCTCTTCCCTGGCCCCAGTCACTCCTGCTCATCTTCACCTGAAGACGGTTCCCTTGTCTATACTGTGCGGTGCCTCCTGGCATCTTGCCGGGTACATGGTAAGGCCCAGTACCTTATGAACTGGGAAGGGTATGGCCCAGAAGAAAATACCTGGATCTCACTGAAGGACATCTTAGACAAGTTGCTGATCTGGGACTTCCAGTGGACACAGGTCTGTGGTACCTCAGGGGCTGTGCTTAGAGAGGGGAGCCCTGTCATAACCATGGATTCAGCAGCACAGTCGATACAACAATTGCGCTTGTGAATTTGCATGTGTCAGGTAATTATTATTCAATCATGATAGTATTTAACTCCATTCTTGTCGTCGTAGTGCTTGTCGAGACTTGGACAGAGCATAGCAAAGCTTCGTTGCTGTTTTGCATTCAGCCTTCCCTGAGATATTGGACTTTCACAATCAACTGACGCTCAAGACTAGCGGTATCCATTTAATGTTTAGATGTTCTTTTCTGCCGCATTGTAGGCTTCGTTCTTCCTTTTGAGAGTTTTAGTTAACAGCCCGGTTTGGCCTGGCATTTATTGTTTTATTTTCCTTTTTTTTATTAAAGCCTGTGAACTATCGACCTGATTCAGTGTCTCTCACTCTCCACTTGGGTCATATCTGAACTGTGGTGACATGAGCTGAGCTTTTGATTTTGTGTTTTATATTCTGTGCTTTTGCTCTTTTTTTTTGTTGCCCTTTGTGAGATTTTATTATTTGCATGTGGGAGGGAGGGGGGCTTGATGTTTGATGCTTTTCTTTGAATGGGTTGTTTCCATGGCTCTTTGCTTCATGACTCTGTGGGGAAGATGCATTGCATTCATACTATGATAATAAATGTACTTTGAATCTTGAATCTTTATTTTGCTCTCTTCCAGTCTTCACCAGTTAGTTATCTGCTGGTAAGCCAGCATTATGCCAACCCAAGGCTGACAACCACATAAAAAAATCCATTAAATATATAAAAATGACAATCGTGTAATGAGAGGGAAGTAAAGCTAATGTTTCTGGCCAGTGATGACCCTTCTGGTGATGGGCAGAAGTGTTAAATCTATTCCTCTCTTCATAAAATATGGCCAGGCCTACTGAACATTTCCAAAATTTTCTGATTTTATTTTATGATCCTAGGAGTGATGTGAATCCTTAACTCCCATCTGAACAGCATTATGAATTTAACTGGAAATATTATCCAATTTATAACACTTCCCGGCACTTTGAACCTACCTGGCTTTCATACATTGAACTGTCAGACTAATGATGCACTCTTCTGGGTGGAAGAAAAGCACTTTAACAGGCCAATCTCATCATTTCCCAAAACGTGTGTTGTCTGTGGATTTGCAAGTTCGAAGTGGCCAGTAAAAAAATAAACTCTCCAGTAACTTCATTCTAGTTTTACAATGAAATTAGATTACATCAATATTCAGTGGGTTTTATATTTCAGCTTTACTTCACACTAAATCAGCAATTCTATCTGCCATATGAGAATACTGCT
Organism: Mobula hypostoma; assembly: GCF_963921235.1. NCBI lineage: Eukaryota > Metazoa > Chordata > Chondrichthyes > Myliobatiformes > Myliobatidae > Mobula > Mobula hypostoma. The sequence continues at coordinate 26,057,456 of NC_086111.1, read as the reverse complement.
GACTCCAGACTCTTCACAAGCTTGGCAAGGCCGGACCTCTTCAATTCACTTATTAACGATGATTGAACAGTATGACTGTTGTCATTGAGCAAAAGGAGGAAAATTGCCAACAATTAGAACATTACTTCGGCTAGCATTCCTCCAATCTTCTGGTGCTTCTCCTAGGGCCAATGATGAGGACAAAATCATCACCAAAGGTGTAGCAATCTCTTTCTTCACTTCCTGAGGTCAACTGTGGTTTATCCCCCCCAGCTCTGCTGACTTATGTTCGAATGTTTTGCAAAAGTTCGAATATATTGTCCTTCTTAACCTCGACACATTCCAGCACAATGGCCCATTCATTAAGGTCTCGCTCACTGGTGACTACTGAAGCAAGGTATTCATTAAGTACCTCCTCTACCTCTTCTGACTCCATGCAGATGATGAAAGGATGATCTGCAAGGCTTTGTGATCTGATCAACCACCTTCCACTTGGAAATAATTCAACGACTATAAACTAACAAAACCTTGTTTTATATCACCACTTGGTTTCACAGTATTTATCGTGCAGGCTTTGCTTCCTTAACAAAGGACACATTTCACCATTGTTCATTTCTCCCCGTATTTTGGACGGAAATCTGTTCAGCCACTGCAAATATGGAATTGGCTCCACATGATAAATAATCGACACAAACGCATTTGTGGTGGGGATTATAATAGCTGACACAGTTTTTTAAAAATTTATTCACATCTCAAGCTCTGGGTATCAGTAAGGGTAGTCCTTATTGCCTGATTTTCCTTGAGAAATAGGTGACAATCAGTCTTGGCATGAACTATTGCAGTCCTTTTGGTGAACATGTTGACAAGATGTTGCTGGGTAGGAAATTCTAAGACTCAGAGTCAGTGATAAAGAAGGAATGATGAAACATTTCCAAATCCTGTAACTCATAATGTCCCCATTCTTCTACTATCTTTATTCTTGGCAGCAGTGGTGTAGGTTTAGAAGGATGGCACACTGCAGCCACTGTGCCATTGAAGTGCAGCGTAGGAAGAATTAGTGTGCTGGGGTAGCTTGGGCAAGTGCATGGTGTTAATGCAGGGCAGACAGCAGCAGGATGTCTGCAAAACAGCAGATCTTTGCATACTTCAATTGGTTTCTCTGTTGTGGCATCAACACTGCCTGATCTTGGCCTAGCTCTCCAACTAACATCATGCTTTAAAATCAAACAAATGAACAGAAATTCAACAGTTGGACAGATTCTCCACCAGTGCTATTTAAAAGGATCATCACTCAACAGCAGATTAATTGCTGATTGATTTCTACTGGCTGTTGCTCGGATACCATTTGCAATCGGTGCTTCTTGGCTTTTTTGGATTGGCTCAGACCGAAAGGAAGTAGTGTCTGACGAGGTGAAGAGGTTGCATTCCTGCAAGGCAATTGCTATCACCAGTTGTCCTCAAATGCGGGAGCAGAACTAAGCAGAAATATCATTGGTGAACTCACAGTTCAGCCTTAGAAACTAAAACAATTCCACATTTGATATGCTTTGTGATTGCAACATTTGTTTTCAGGATCCATAATATTTAGTACACAGGTTAATTTGTTATGAAGTATGCCACTGTAGAAGAAAGCAAAGGTAAAAGTTATACTTCATTTGGGTCAAGTCATATCACAGAACACTAACACACACTAACACACCAATCTATAATAATTATTCATAAATGAAAAGATATAGTTGCAGATCAGTTACTCTGAGATCTGTAGCCATCTGTCCTTGGGCCACAAGCTTTGATTCAGCATGGTGTCCGGCTTATTCATACCCTGAACGTCCAGTTATTACACTGTAATACATCCCACTCAGTACTTCAGCATACATAGCCTGCTGCTGTCATTGAATGACCAGGGAGTTATGAACAAAATCCATAAAGAAAGACAATTAAAAATTGTACAAGTTATACAAATTCTATTTCCTTTGTGTTTATCACAGAGATACAGGTAGTGGATATTGTGAAATTACCTGAAGTAAGTCTGAACCTTTTGACATTCCCTATGGATTTTACCTATCTGTAAAGTTGCCTGGAAGGAACTTCATAATAATTCTTAACTCAGTGGCAAGCAACTGTCAATCACTTGAAATTGTGCAGATCTCTTGAGTGGGTTTAATAAATGGCATTACCGCAGAGTTCAAGTCCAATACAGCAACACCAGCATAAGTCAGACTTTGTATCCAGAAAATAAAATGTGTGACTTGACCAAATACTTTCTATGAAATCGTAAAACAAAACTAAACTATCTTCCTCATCCTTAGCCAATCCACCACTGTTCTGTTGATTGGGAATGCACTCATTGGGTTTTGGTTTTTGTTATCCTATTGTAGACAAGGACTTGCCTGCCATGGATTCTCAGCTGTGCCCATACCATTACCTCTGACTGTCTTCAAGGAACCTTCTTTGACTCATTTGTATTTCTCATCAACATGCTTGCAAGGAATACAATGTGAAAACACATGTACACTGATGACTATTGGATCTATCTCTCCACCATCCTCTCATGAATCCTCTTCATTTCCCAAATTCTCATTAGCATCAGTTATTAAATGAACAGAAATGTCACCGGATTGAATGTGCGAGAGATAAAAGTTATGTTAATGGCAGTTTACTGAACCATCAATACGATACCTTTTTGTCTGTTAATGGTTGTGGTAACACAGTGGAAGTTCTTTGTAATTCTATTGTAGCAGCTTGCTGCTTGGTGTGAGGTGAAGATTGCTTTGACAACAGGAGAGGATCCAGCCTCGGTCACTGGACCTAAATGGGACTATACTCCAAAAACCTATAAAGAGAATTAGTCAGCATATCCACAGTACAGAGAATCAGCCTTCATCTGAAGACTTGGTTCTGCAATATACCCAGCTGATCCTCCGTAATCCTCTCCTGCATTACAAAACTTTTCCCACTCTTTCATTGGACAAGTCTTCAGCCATCAGCTTCTGACCTGTTATGATGCTGACTCATTTCTCAATCTGACAGTCAGTACAATTCACAAATATGTAGGAAAGCAGCCCACAGGTACCATTCTGGGACAATCACTCCGAAACAATCTCGAAGTGTTAAACTGGAAGTTTTCCTGATCAGCATCTCCAAATACTTAACTAATGCCCCAAAAAGCACTGTGATACACAAGAGGTTCTGCAGATGCTGGAAATCCAGAGGAACACACACAAAATGCTGGAGGATCTCAGTAGGTCAAGCAGCATCTCTGGAAATGAATAGAGTCAATGTTTCAGGCCAAAACCATTCATCAGAATATGAAGGTGGAGGGAGGGGAAGAAGAGCAAGCTGGAAAGTGACGGGTGAAACCAGTCTGTGGGGAAGGTAGGTGGGTAGGGGAGGAGTATGAAGTGACAAGCTGGGAGAAAGGAATCTGATAGGAATGGAAAGTGGACTAGAGAAGAAAGAGGAGGCGGAGTCACTCTTAGGTTGGAGGAGCAACACCTCATATTCCGTCTGGGTTGCCTCAAACCTGACGGCATGAACACCGATTTCTCTAACTTCTGGTATTCCTCCCCCTCCCTCTTATCTTTTTTATTCTATTCCCTCTTCTGGCTCCCATCTTACCCCTTCTCTTCTCCTAATCTTCCTCTCACCTCCCTCTGGTGCCCCTCCTCCTTCCCCTTCTACCATGGCCCACACTCCTCTCCTGTCCGACACCTTCTATTTTGGCCCTTTACCTTTTCCACCTATCACCCCCTCTGCTTCTCATTTCATCTCCCCTCACTTCAGTCCCACTTCAATCCTGTTGAAGGGTCTCGGCATGTAACACCAGCTCTTTATTCCCTTCCATAGATGCAGCTTGACCTGCTGAGTTCTTCCAACATTTTATGTGTGTTACCCCAAAAGCACTTGCTAAATTCAGTATTGTAAGCTTTTCTTACCTCAGAACCTACTTAGAGTCTTTATTCATGTTATCCTACACAGAAAAATAGAATACTCCGAAGTTCAAAGTACATTTATTTTCGAAGTATATACACTACAGTATATACAACTTTAAGACCCGTCTCCTTACAGGCAGTCACAAAATAAAGAAACCCAATAAAACCCATTAAAAAAGAAGTCTGTCAAACACCCAATGTGCAGATCCAATGAAAGGCTGTCAAACTCAGTCACCATTGTCATGTACAGATAATTAGACTCAGACTAACAATGAACTTCTGTGCTTCTGGTCTACATAACTGAGATAGACAACTGGGCTTTTGAGTTTCGACATTGCCCATCAACTGGATGGATAGCTTGGATAAAGATGACACCCGAACTCATACTCAAAATTATTATAACCTTATCTTTCCAAATAACAACCTATATTATCCTAATGCAGGATCTAGGTCCTTCTGAAATGAGTCAAACATTTAAACGTAGCCACTCTTGAATTAATCAATTCAGATTCAGAATAACCCCATAATATCCCTCCTTTGTAAATCAAAGATTAATTCCCTCTTCTCTGGACACTTAGAAACACACTGGACAGTGTTCATCCTATCAGCAGTCTTCCGTGTTTCTTTTGAGGCATTCCTTCATCCTTAAGTTAGCTGGAAGGAAAGCGACAAAGTCTGGGGGAGGAACGAGGTTGGATGATGCTACTGCATTCATTCTGCATCTGTCACTTTTCTCCGCACTGCCTCCAGGGCTTCGATGTTTGAATTATTCTGCACAGTCATACCAATTCGCATACGGAGCTGACAGAGCAGAAAGCCCAATAAGCTGGACAGGATGCCTCCAGCCAGCAGAATTACAGACTGGTGAGATAGTCACAGTGGTGAAGACAAGTAAGCTTCAGACTGTTCTGTGCCAAGTTACACTCAGTAGCACTTTGTTAGCTACACCTATACACCTGCTTATTAATGCAAATAATCATGCAGTAGCAACTCAGCTAATCTTGTGGTATCAACTCAGTGCATAAAAGCATGCAGATGTGGTCAAGAGGTTCAGACCAAACATCAGAATTGGGAAATGTCTCAGCCCAAAATGTCGACATTTTATTCCTTTCTATAGATGCTGCCAGACCTGCCAAGTTCCTCCAGCATTTTTTATGTGTTACTCTGGATTTCTAGCATCAGCAGAATCGCTTGTGTTCAACCTTTTGCTGCTGGGGAACGTACACAATGAATATTGTTCCCATGCAGTGGATAATACACAAGTAGTTCTGAGGAATATCAACCAGAAAGCTGATATTTGGTCTGCTTGTTATTCGGGACTTCTTCAGCTGACAGTGCCTTTCCTGGCCTGAAATGCAATTCATCTTGGAGAGGATGTATTCCCAAAATAGAAACTGATCTAATGTGACTTTGACTGCGGAATAATTGTTGGTGCCAGACAGTGTGGTTTGAGTATCTCAGAATCTGATGGTGCCCTGGGATTTTCTCACACATCACTCTCTAAAGTTTACAGAGAATGAAGTTAAAAAAAAAACAAACAAAAAGAAAATCATCCAGCTGGTCGATGGGCCAAAACCCATTTTTAGTGAGAGTGTTCAGGAGAGAATGGCCAGACTAGTTCAAACTGAGAGGGAGGCAACAGGAACTCAGAAAACCACGTGTTACAGCAAGGGTGTGCAGAAGAGCATCTCTGGACAGACAAGACACTGAAGTTTGAAGTAGATGAGCTAGAGCACCAGAAGCCTAAAATCATGAACTCAATGGTCAGTGCATCAGGTGCAGGACATACCTAATAAAGTGGCCACTGAGTGTAGTTTTCGTAGCTGCAGCTCTCCAACTCATATTAATGGAGTATGGCAATGTGTTCGGGAGTTCAGTGTCATTGTTGAATCCAGCTCAGTGTGAAAGCACTTTTGCTATGTGTTCATCCCGTTAGTGGAATACTTTACCCAGAGATAAAAGCCACTTCAGAGCAAAGACTACAGTGATTTAATATTTAGATCAACAGTTCCCAGCCTGGGATAGATGACTCCGCCCCACACTCACTGAGGGCAGGTAGATGGGTGAAATGGAAACATGGGACACAGCTGAAATATTGGCTAATGACCAGATTATTATTGGCAGGGAAAGGCAGAAACTCCTTTGCAGTTCACATCAATGCTTGGTGACAGAATATTCCCCAGGCCGGGAAACCTGAGAACTGATGCCAACAGTTCATCTATAGTATGCAATACTTAACGTGTGAACAGATAGTCATAGAGATGCACAGCACTGAAACAGACCATTCGACCCATCACATCAATGCTGACATCATGCCCATCTCTACTAATCTCACTTTTCCTGTATGAACTGCTAAACAGACTGAGGTTATATATTCTGGCACTGGGCATGGTGGTAGGTCACGGTACTTAAGGTGAAGCACCTTGGGTCCTTCAAGAATTTGTACCAGGCCACCTCAAGTTCAAGTTTAATTGTTATACAACCACACATAAATACGCATGAATACAGCCAAATGAAACAGCGCTGCTCTGAAGCCAAGGTGCAAAACACAGTACCAACAGTCACACGCAGCACAAGGCACATGTAGCACACACAAGATAGCGAGTGCATAAAGGTATCAGTAGAATACCGTCACAAAAAAATATATATAGTCCAAGACCCTGAGTCCGTGAATGTTGCAGAAACCTACAGTCGACCACAGTACAGCTTGTCTTCTGCAGAGTGAAGCTGGGGGCAGCACTGACTCCAGCATGGACGCCGTGCCACACTGCCTCCAGTGGAGCACATCCACTCCAACGCCTCTCTCCTGGGTGGCTGAAAACAGGCGACACCCTGGCTTGAGGCCTGGTCCTTGCTATGACTGAGGCAATGCAGCTTCTCCGTCAACCGCCAATAATTAGTGAATCGGACTTGCAGCATTCCATATTAACAATGTTCAAAAGGATCTTACGATCACAAGAAAAGCGACTAAGACAATCTTTCGCTGTTTGCCTGCACACCGCCTTCACGCATTGACTTCTCTGCAGCCTCTCTGATGCAGGCGGCAACAGGATCCATGCCAAGTTCAGCTCCTTCAGTCTTCGCCGATGAGCAATTCGCTGATGGGGTAGGCCTGTGGTACTTTAAGCTCTCAATGTCCAGCAGGGTCTCGCGACCATAAAATTGTTTAAAAAGGACAATAACGTCTTTGATTGACCCCATATAACCGTTGTGATTGAACATGTTGCCATCCTACCTGATATGGTCCTTTCCCAAATCGGTCCCATGTGAAATTAGAAGAAAGATGATCTGGTGGGATATGATCATCTTTTCACCGCTCTCCTGTCATATTCTTCAGATGCTTAAACACATCGTTTGCACATTGATTGCTTGTCGGCCTTTGTTTATGTGTAGTTTTTCACTGATTCTATTGTATTTCTTTGTTCTACTGCGAACGCCCACAAGAAAATGAATCTCTGGTTTGTAAATGGTGACATATATGTACTTTGTAAATAATTTTTCTTTGAACTTTGAACTTTAAGCAAACTATAGCAAAGCTTCCACAATCCGGTTGCCTCAGGTTTTGGTGAGGCTAGACAGATAGATTTTATGGAATATTAGAAATTGCTTCTGTTTATACCCCAACAAGCTATTATTGCTCTTTTTTTCCTACCTATTACACATAATAAACATCCCGATGAATCAGGCAAGTTTAAAGGGAGTGAGAAGTAGAACCTGCTGGGTTTCAGCTTGTATGTTTCAGATTGACCCCTGACGCCCAACCCAAGCTCAGTCCTCTTACTGGGTCAACCCTTCCCATCTGCTTTCACCACCTCCCTTATTTGGACCAGTGTTCCACCTTCCTCTCCTATCAGATTCTATCATTTGTAGATCTTTGTTGCTTCCAGCTATCACCTCCCAGCCTTCTGTCACTATTTCCATGCCTCCTTCTGTCAATCAACCTCCTATTCACCTGCATGCAACTCGTCTTGCCAGCTCTTTCCCCATAGCTTCCCCTCACCTCTAGATTGCAGTCTCTTGTGTCTCTGCTAAGGCATGACTGATAGGATGAGTAGCCTCTCTGTTGTTACATAATTCCTGGATGTAACAGAGAAGCAGTCGAAGTCCTGATTTATGACATTTAAATATGGAAGACTGGGACTAATTGAACAACCTTCACACATAAATGAAAACTATTGAGAATATGAAGGAGTATCTTCAAATTACCATCAGCTTAATTTAATGAGCAGTAAAATCAACATTACTCTGAAACATTAAAGGAAAACCATGACAGATGCTTAACCATGTTCATTTGGCAGAAGTTCCTCAGCAAAGATCTGAACCAACCTGAAAAGCTGGGTGACTGAGATGCTCACATTACCATTCAGAACTGTTCAGCCCCTGAGCCATCTGACATTTAAATCTGCCAGATGTGATTGTGATGGCTTGAATCATCCCTGTGAGAGACCGATAAGGCTGAGTCCCTCGGAGGGCTGAGGGCGGTGAGATGAACATTGTTTATCTTTGGAATCATTCAGAAGGTGGCTGCCAATTCTTCGAAAGAGAAGTTCATTCCTGAGAGGCCAGACAACCCCTACAGGCTCATTCTTTCCTGAGACACTCAGGACTAAGATGGAACAAAAATGTGAATTGATCCTTAAAATTCATTTTGGACTGGGTGCATTGAAGGGACTATGTCTGTGATGTATCCATGCTTGACTCTGTAATATACTGTGTGACCTGCTGAGAGCTTTCAGCACTCACTTTATTTAGTTCCCTGTGTGTATTCCCTTGAGGTAAGAATTTTATTTCAGGGTAACACAATAGCATAGAGCTTAGCATAACACCATTACAGCCCCACTGATCACTGATCAGTGTTTGATTCCCACCACTGTCTGTAAAGAGTCTGTATATTCTCCTCTTGGTTGTGTCAGTCCTGAAGAAGGATCTCGACCTGAAGTATCGACTTTTTGTTCCTTTCCATAGATGTTGCCTGACCTGCTGTGTTCCTTCAGTATTTTGTGTGTGTTACTCTGTATTGCCAGTATCTGCAGAATCTCATGTGTTTAAGTTTAAACTTGAAGATAATCAACTAAAATATATATATATATATATACTGTATACCTGTGTATGTATGTATGTGTGTGTGTATATATATATACACACACACGTGTGTGTATGTGTGTGTGTGTGTGTGTGTGTGTGTGTGTACATATATATATAAAATATATAAATATTATAGGCATCCGTTAGTCTTGTGAGACCATGGATTTGCGCCTTGGAAGGTTTTCCAGGGTGCAGGCCTGGGCAAGATTGTATGGAAGATCGGCAGTTGCCTATGCTGCAAGTCTCCCCTCTCCATGCCACTGATGTTGTCCAAGGGAAGGGCATTAGGACCCATACAGCTTGGTACCGGTGTCGTCGCAGAACAATGTGTGGTTAAGTGCCTTGCTCAAGGACACAACACGCTGCCTCAGCCAAGATTTGAACTAGCGACCTTCAAATCACTAGACAAATGCCTTAACCACTTGGCCACGCACCAACACTATATAAATATATATACTAGCTATATATATGTAGCTAGGGTGCCTAAGACTTTTTCACAGTATATTATTTATCAATGTGGAACAGAGAGTGAATTTGTAAATCTGGCAGGAGCAAAAGATGTTGGAAGAGTGGAGCACCGTAGGAGGGGTGTGGGACAGGTGGCATAGAAAGAGTGATAGAGGTGGATGCAGATACACCCAGCCGTGAGGCACCAGACAAAGTCCTTTGATTCCAAACAATTGGTTTATTGATCATTACAGAATGTCTCTCTGGTGCTTCCTGCTCCCACACCTCTCCCATCTGCTTTTCCCAACCATGATTCCCCTCTTGCTGCCCTCTTCCCACTCTCAGTCTGTAATAGAGACCCATATCATAATCAGGTTTATCATCACTCGCATATGTCATGAAATTTGTTTTTCTTTTGCATCGTTGTACGGTGTAATACACAAAATTACTACAGTGCTATACAAAAGTCTTAGGCATCCTATCTAGATAAATATGCCTAAGACTTTTGCAGAGTACTGTATAACATTTCTGGAGTGGAATGAACACATACAAACCCACCAGGCCTGAACATGCATTTTCATACTTCTGTAATCGCTCGTGTTGGGACAAATCACAAAGTAACTGATGTGCAACACTGTTTTTTTCTCTCCAGCTGCTGCTGGACTTGCTGAGTATTCTCCGCGCTTTATTTCAGATGTCCAAACTATAATTTTTTTGCTCCTCAATTGGAGTAGTTGAATAGATTCTTGTTAACAGTCTACTCATACTCTGTATTAATAAGTAGAACATGGTTTCTCGATTAATGAATATGCTCAGCTGTCATCTTGTGGGTCTATTAAATATTGAACTTAACAGTGGGCATTCATTATTGAAAAGGTGATAAATCGCACCACCTAGCTTCCAAGGGGTAACTTTATCATCCATCAGCTTGCAAAACAAATAGTGAATTAAAGATTGAAAATGCTGAAAAAGCACATCAGGTCAAGCAGCATCTGTGGATGGAGAAGTCATTAATGTTTTGGGTCAGTAGCAGTTCTGACAAAATGTTGAAGATCTGAAATATTAACTTTTTCTATATTCCATCATTTTCTGCTTTTATTTCAGAGTTTCAGCATCTGCTAATAAATGGGGATATTGTCCACTCAAAATGTACAGATGGGAATTTGGAGAGAGTCAGAATTCGAGTTACAGAAATGATATATCTACAGTCAGCCCAAAGCTGAAACATTCAAGAGATAACTTTCCCCGGAGACGGCATACTGTCGTCAGTTAGCACAGAATCAGAAATCACACCTTGCAATGTTGTCCATCAGGAAGTGTCACTGGAGCCGTGGCATGTGACTACCTAAACAAGGGCAGACTTGACACTCTGGCTGCTCATTCTGCCAGTTTTCAGGCATAATGACCGGTCACATGTAAATCTCATGAAGTATAAGATAAATTCATGATCAGATTTGACCAGCCAGTGGTGGGGAGGATTTCTCATAGAGGGAATGAAATAATCCACTGAATAAGAAGGCTACTGAAGTAGTATCATTGGATCACTGGGCTTCTACATTGGCATGACTTGTATATACTGTAGTAGCCCCTGAAATTCTGGATTCTTATACAATGAATTTGCCCTCAAGATATGTGAGCTGGACATCAGCATGGACTTGTCTGGCTTGGTACTCTTTCCAAATGAACTCCTTAAATGTAATATTATGTCTCTGACCCCCTTGACCCAAGTCCTACTATTCATCTGCACACTAGGGATAACTTTATAGTGGGCAATGAACCCACTGACCCATGAGTTTTTCTGGGATGTGGGAAGAAACTGGAGAACTGAGTTTTGAACATGCAAACACCACATAGAGTGTATATAGCAGCCAGCTTTGAACTCAGGTCACTTGTGTTGTGAGACAGCATGCACCACTATGCAGACGGTGGAAAGAGAAACAGAATCAGTGCTTCAGTTTTCAATGCATCTCCTGCTCACAGCAGTGCCACGCACTTTTTTGTTTTGGGTCACAGCACAATGAGACTATTGGAAAATGCAGTCTTTACTTTTTTTTATGTTTCCCATTATCATTGTTGCTATTGTTGCTTCAGGTTTCCAGGATCTATAGCTTATTTTTGGTTTCCAACATTATGAAAACTTTCCTTGTACTTTGCTGCTTTGAACTCTGCTGCAACTAAACACACAGGAGATATGGGGAAAGAAACTAATGTTGAAGTAAAATGTAAAAAGCTAAGAAATTGTGTACGCCAGCTGGATGCAGTGACCTTTTCAATGCAATTAGCATAATTACTGACTAAAGATTGTTAAATTAACATTTCACCTAACTAATTTCACTTTAATTAATCACATTATAACCATTGGCATTAAGGATTTTACTTCAAGCTGTTTCTAAATCTGTAAACATCATATATGGAACAACATGACAAGATGGCGAAATCTCACTCATATAAACAATTTCCTTATGGAAGCTCATTAGAGATTTCAAATCTGCATAATAAAAGTAATTTATTTTCCACTATTGAAATTATATTATTGTTAATGACACAGTTTTATTTATACTGTGGATCTGCATTTTCTTTGTGTTAACATTTTATTTGAGATTGGCATGTACTATTTCAAATTTAAATAGGTCAGAAAAGTTAACAGCAGTGAATATTTCATAATCTAGTAAAGATGACAGAATAAGTTATGGTACAAATAATCTTGTGTGGAATTGAAATATTTAGAAAATCAGGGAAAAAATCACCTTCTTCAGTATTCTCTCTGATCATATTTAATTCAGATTAAATTTAAATAAATGTGATTTCAAACAAATGTGATATGTTGGCACACTCTATCAGTGCAGCTGATGCAGTTTAACATTGTATTTAAACAAGGAAATGTAAATATTGAGTTCACTTTAGAGCTGCGGTGTAGCAATTAAACTACTTTGCTTTGGTCTGATTGTAGCTAGAGTTTAACTCGGTGTTGTTCCAAGGTCACAATATGAAACAGAAGCAGAATGATTAACCTTAAATAAGTGAGTCTCTTACAACTCCTCTCCAGAAGTGACTTGGGCATTCCCCTCTGGTTTACATGCCCCATCTTCACCTCCATGTAAAGTCAAACTTGTTCACATAGGTTAACACTAATTGAGTCATTCATATAACTTGTTAATGTGACAAGTATAATGTTGCCAGTCCATTAGTGAAATGGTTCTACCTGCTGCAATATCAGAGAGGCAGTATGTAGAATCGAGGCAGGCAGACATTGGCTCTCAGGGGATAATTTTTTCTATCAGGTGGCTGAAGATGAGCCGGCTCCAATCTTTCTAATAGCCTCTGCCTGAGCCGTTGATGGTGGTTCACAGACTTTCAGTGCAATGACAGTTATCAACAACTTTGATGTCCCAGTCATTTTCACTTCCCTGTCCGTGGAGATTTCAGGCTCTGTCATTTCAATCAAAAAAAATCCTTCTTCAAAGTTTGTTGATCTATCCTCCATCTGGCTCAATTCACAATTTTTTTCCCTTAAACTGTCCTTGTTACCAAGTATGATGTATTGGGAGTAGTCTGTGTTCATTAATTGTGGAGCTGGTACATGCACCATTATATTAACTCTGAGGTTCACCAGGAGCTTTTTCAAAAATGTGAAGAAGCACTATATTAAAAACTAACAATGGACTATAACATGAACTTATGTCATTCATACAATCAAATCATTACATTCATTTGCCACCGGATCTTTAACTTCATCAGCGGAAGACCAGCATCTGAGCAGGTCAGAAATAATATCTCCTGCTCACTGACAATCAACACTGGCACACCTCAAGGATGCATGCTTAACCCACTGCTCTACTTTCTCGACATCCATGATTGTATTGATAGGCACAGCTCAAACACCATCTATAAATTGGCTGATGACAGAACCATTGTCAGCAGAAGTTCAGATGGTGATGAGAAGACGTACAGGAGGAAGATAGATCATCTGGTTAAGTGGTGTCACAACAACCATACACTCAATGTCAGTAAGACCAAAGAATTGATCGGGGAAGCCAAAGGAACACACATCACTCCTAATCAGGGGATCAGAAGTGGAAAGTTTGAGCAGTTGCAGGTTCCTGGGTATTAACATCTCTGAGGATCTATTGATGCAATTGCAAAGAAAACACAGCAGTGGCTATATTTCATTATGAAATTGAAGAGAAGTGGTCTGTCACCAAAGACAGTTGAAAATTTCTACAGATGTACCGTGGAGAGCTTTCTATCAGCTTGCTTTACTGCCTGTTATGCAGGGGCCACTGCACAGGATCGGAAAAAGCTCCAGGAAGTTGTCAGCTCCATCTTGGCCATTCTCCACAGCATCGAGGAGACCTTCAAAAGGCGATGCCTCAGAAGCACAGCATCCATCATTTAGGACCCCCATCACTCAGGATGAGCCTGCTTCTCGTTGTTACCATCAAGGAGGAGGAACAGGAACCTGAACACATACACTCAGCATTTCAGGAACAACTTCTTTCCTTCTGCCATCAGATTTCTGAATGGAAAATGAACCCATGAATGCTACCTCAGTATGTTTTTCCTCTCTTTTTTGCACTACTTATTTATTTTATGAATACTTCTTACTGTAATTTATAGTTTTTATTATGTATTGCAATGCATTACTGCCACAGAACAACAATTTTCATGACATACTTTATGCCATTCTCGTTCTTATTCTTCCCACGTCACTAAGAGAGCCACCGATTTGTAGGTTAATTGGCCACTGTGAATTTCCCCTGATGTGGATGGGTGACAGGAGATCTAGCAGACCAGGGGTTGGAGGTGACAGAAGAGGAGAAAGCAGGAAATTAAGTAGAAAAATGCTATTGTCAGGATTGATACGAGTGTTGGCTTAACTTCAATGGTCTAAATGGCCTGTTTCTATTTAATAAGAACAGTTCTTATTAAAATGGATAGTCGACGTTTCTGGTCAACACTTTTCATCTGGACTGACAGTTGTTGCCCTTGTGAGTCAGTGATTTTCATTTTGCTAGGCCTGCCCTGTGGAGTGCAGAATTATCAAATCCACTACAGGTAAGATGCCAGTGTAACTGACGTATCACTCCAAGCTAAGGCTCAGCCTACCCCGCCAGTCATATTATCATGCTGATAGGCTGAAAATCTCATTTCCTCTTCTGGACCCATTCCCCAAAGCCATCAATTCCTGAACATTCAAAATGTATCCTCTTTCTCTTTTTAAATCCCAAATGATATTGCCTGCGCAACTCTCCAGGATATAGAATTATAGAAAATCACAACCCACTAAGCATAAACAAGAAAAAATCTGCAGATGCTGGAAATCCAAGCAATACACGCAAAATATGCTGGAGGAACTCAGCAGGCCAGGCAGCATCAATGGAAAAAAGTACAGTCTACATTTTGCGCTGAGACCCTTTGGCAGGACTGGAAGATAAAAGATGAGGAGGGGCATATGCGCCTTAGTCTTAAATGATCATGCCCTAATTATGTAACAATGTCCCATCATTTAAATATCTCCCATGAGTGGAAACAACTTATTCATCCTGATCTGAGGAGCTAATTCCAATGTGTACCTGACCTCCAAGATGACCTCCAGCATGATTGCAAATCACTGGAAAGGTGCAAAGACCTGGTGAGAAAAGATAGATGAAAGTAAACAGTTTTTTTTCTTTGTTATTCCTTTAACTAACAAAGTTTTTAATTGACCTAATGGGCTAAATAGCTCCATTCTGTGTTATTTTAAATACAAGGATAGAAGATTAGTATAAAACATCACTTTCTCAATAAACTTTAAAGAAAGCTTTTAAATAATGTCTAAAGAAACATTAACTTTGAGTTTCCTTGAAGATTATGGCATTTAACAGAAGCTCATGATTGATTCATTCAGGGTGCACTGTCAATTTTGGGAACATAGGGAGCTTTCATTTGATGTTTTTAAGCATACACACCTCTCAATAATTACATTTTAATTAATTGTTTGTTATTTTGTTTAGTAATAAATTTCATTCATTTAATGATTTAAACGCGACCATCAGAGACAAATGGAAGTAGTTAAAAAGGCACTTGACAGCACAGGCTGTCAATAGGCCAAAAGAACAGTTGCAAGCAGGGTCTCAGGACCTGCCACCTGAGGCCAAGTTGTCACTTGCCAATCACTCCACTTTGTGTACAGTTGCTCAGTGAGGTTTGAAGATCAATGGCAGCCAGAAAGCTGTAAAAAGTAAGAGAGCCTGCAGGAACTGCATACTTGGAAATAGAGCTGGGTCAAGCACAAACCAACCCAACAGACAATTTGAATATTCATGTGCTGTGTACTGTATTTGTGTGTATCTCTACAAACATGCACAGATTCAGCCCAAAAGAAAATTTATCTTCAATATTATCTGGCTGTAAATTCTCCTCCAAGTCTCCCAAATTTATAGAAGTCTCTTTTTCACTCATATTATTTTTCAAATTAACTTCCGTATTGTCAGACTCTGCCGTGGTTAACATAATCACAACAACATATAGGTACCATAAACAGAAGAAATTCCGCAGATGCCTGAAATCTTGATCGACACACACAAAATCAGAATCAGAATCAGTTTTATTATCATCGGCATGTGTTGTGAGATTTGTTAACTTAGTAGCAGCAGTTCAATGCAATACATTATATAGAAGAAAACAATAAATAAATCAATCAATCAATCAATCAATTACACTTGCGGGGCACCTAGGAGACTTGCGTAGCAGCAGAACTCTCAATGGATATGATTAAATATTCTTATTTAAGCCTGATACAGATAAAAAGCACAATTGCTTCCAAGGTCAGTACAGTCAACAAAGATGTCATAATGCATTTAAACAAACTATCACTGCTTAAAACTAATGGAAACAATGCTGACTGTGGACGGACTTCTCGCCAGACCCAATGTAGGAAACGTGGTTGCAGGTCAGGGATACAATTGCATTTAAAGAAACGGGGTTTTAAACTCCCAATTCCGACTATCTTGCTGGAAAACGTGCAGTCTCTGGTGAGTAAAATCGATGATCTCACAGTTAGGGTGCTGAATCAGAAGGACATTAAGACTGCGTGTGTCCTTTGTTTCACGGAATCCTGGTTAACCCCTTCCGTACCGGGTGCAGCGATCTAGATCGGCAGGTTTACTATATACCATCACGATAGATCTATAGAGTCTCTCAGAAGCAGAGGTGGAGGAGTATGACTCCTGATCAACTCCTCTTGATGCATAAATATATCAGTGCTGTCCCAATTCTACTCACCAGACTTGGAATATCCTGCAGTTAGGTGCCGTCCATTTTACCTACCATGGGTGATTTCTGGGATCATTTTGGTTGCAGTATACATTCTACCTCAGGCCAATGTCAGTTAGGCTTTAGATAATCTGAGCACTGGGATTAACGTGCATGAAACAGCACAGCTTAACACCTTTACCATCGTTTTGGGGATTTTAACCAGTCTGAAGAAAAGTCACTAAGCAATTTAATACCAACAGATCACCTACAATACCAGAGGAAACAACACACTGAACCACTGTTACACCAACAACAAGAATATCTACTGTGCTATTCCATGCCCTCACTTCAGGAAGTCTGATCACTTATCTGTACTTCTACTCCCACAAAATCCTGGAGGAACTCAGGAATTCTGATTCCTGATGAAGGATTTCGGCTTTAAACTTTGACTATTTATTCCCCTCCATAGATACTGCTTGGCTTGCAGAGTCAATCCA
Source organism: Mobula hypostoma (assembly GCF_963921235.1). Classification (NCBI taxonomy): domain Eukaryota; kingdom Metazoa; phylum Chordata; class Chondrichthyes; order Myliobatiformes; family Myliobatidae; genus Mobula; species Mobula hypostoma. The sequence continues at coordinate 26,040,280 of NC_086111.1, read as the reverse complement.
TCATGGTTGATTTATTATCTGACTCAACCTCATAACCTTTGATGACCTTACTAATCAAGAATCTATCAACCTCCACTTTAAATATACCAAATGACATGATCTCCACAGCTGTCCGTAGCAATGAATTCCACAGATTCACCACCTCTAGCTGAAGAAATTCCTCATTATTTCTGTTCTCAAGGGATGTATTTCTACTGGGAGGCTGGGCCCTCTGATTCTAGACTCCCCCACTATAGGAAACATCCTCTCCAAATCTGCTTTGTCAAAGCCTTTCAAATTCAATAGGCTTCAATGAGATCCCCCATCATTCTCCTAAACTCCAGTGAGTACAGGCCCAGGCCATCAAACACTCCTCATCTGTTAACCCTTTCATTCCTGGGATAATTCTTCTGAAACTCCTCTGGATGCTGTCAATGCCAGCACATCATTTCTTAGATAAGGATCCCAAAACTGCTCACAATACTCCAATTGCAACCTGACTAATGCCTTGTAAAGCCTCAGCAAAGCATCCTTGCTTTTATATTCTAGTCCTCTCAAAATGAATGCAAACATTGCATTTGCCTTCCATTTCACTGACTCAATTAGCAAGTTAACCTTTAGGGAATACTGCACAAGGACTCCCAAGTCCCTTTGCAGTTCTGATTTTTGAATTTTCTACCCAGTTAGAATCAGGACAACATATTCTGCAATAGATTTGTTAAAAAAAATCCCTGTTAGAAGGTCAATATACTCTCACTTAACACAACCACTTGATCCAAAATCTTGTGATTCAACTTATTATAATGCTTTTAATATTTTACATAGTTTAGAAGAAGACAATGGTACCTAATGGTGATTCCTTTGCTTGCAGCTTTGGAAACAGCTCTATTTCCATCTTTAATATCTCTATTTTTCCCTTTCAGCGTTCTTTTGAGGACCCTGACCTGCAGTTAAATGCTGACTTCGGTTCTTTGTGGGAATGGGACCCATTTCCGGGGTTTCACGACCAGCCATTATTCAATATGCCAAGGATGCAGCCTAAGAGATTAGCTCGCCTTCAGAGCTCTGGGATCACGTGGCTCTGGAGACAGGCAGACTGAAGGTCAGTGTCTCTGCAAGAATTTGGTGTGTTGTGGGAGACAGAAGATCAAAAGCAGCAAGCTGGCTGCTGGCTGTGTGCCCAGAGACCTGAGTTCTTTGAGCATAGAGCTCTGAAAAAGCAATACAACGGACTTTTAACATCGTTAACCAGCAAGTTGTTTGTTATGTCTCCCCTCTTGCTGTGAAATGAAGACATCTCTTTCTCCCTTATTATGGAGAGAGAGAGCCTGTGGTATGTCGAATTCGAGGTGACTGAGTTGTCTTTGGGATATTGTAAGTCGGTGTCTTTATAGACGCTTTACTGCACGCTTGAGTGCTCGGTGGTGGGCGCTGATGCTTTTTTTTGCTGGTGGGGGTGGGGGGATTGTTGCTTTGCTGCTGTTTATGCATGGGAGGGGGAGCTGGGGAGGCACTTTGGGGTTCTAACATTTAACTGCAATTCATTCTTCTGGGCACTCTGTTTTCATGCATGGTTGTAAAGAAGAAATTATTTCAGGATATATATTGTATACATTTCTCTGACATTAAATGTATCTTTGAACTTCAGTCAAATACAGAGTTGCAGGGGAAAAACTGTTTTCCATTCTACAATTACTTAATATCTTGATGGTGTTTCCTTCAGATTGAAACATCAATAAGTAATTGTGTTGAAGTATTAGAATGCATTAAATATGAGTAATAATTCATTTGTTTCCACTCAAATGAAATTCCACAGCTGTAAATTAATTTTAATACACGAGCTATAGAATACTTTGTAGGTAAATCAGCATTGATACTTATTAATCATTTCAAAGCTAGTTTGAAAGTTAACTGATGGTACTTGAAGAAAATAAAAACATGCAACAAATCATTATGCAATATGGGCAAAGTAATATCTTTGACACTCAATGGCCACTTTGTTAGGTATAACCTCTGGCTGTTAATGCAGACATTTGATCAGCTAAATCATATGGCAACAATTCAGTGCATAAAAGTATGCATACATGGTTCACTTATCGTTTAGACCAACCATCAGAATGGAGAAGAAATGTGATCTAAGTGACTTTGACTGATTGTGTTGCAAGGACATGGCTGGGGACGAACCCAAGTGCAGGACACAGATGCTGAGGTTGAGTCGTTAGGCGTAGCACCTCCGCAAACGGGGAGCCGATATCCGGGAGACGATGCGAAGCTTAGAACTAACAGTTCTCAGGAATAGGAAACGAGGTTTACTCTCACAAGAGTCGAACAACGAACTGGCAGCTTCTTGCTGTGGTCACGGGGTTCTTATCCTGCCGTTTGATGGGAAGCAGGTGTGTGTAGTTAATGATAACTGGGAATGATTGGAATCTAAATGAGGTGATCGAGGCCCAAATCTTGAGGCAAGTGGCAAGGTGGAGGATTGCCAGACGGGACCATGACAGTAACATACCGCCCCCTGCCCCCCACCCCCCCACCCCGCCCGCTCAATGGAAACCTCCAGGCGATCCTCCCAGCCTGTCCGGATGGTGCCGATGAAAATCCTGGATGAGGGAAGGGTCAAACTATGACCCCTCGTTCTGGACTTCCCCAACATTGGGAACAATCTTCCTGCATCTAGCCTGTCCAATCCCTTTAGGATTTTAGACGTTTCAATCAGATCCCCCCTCAATCTTCTAAATTCTAACGAGTATAAGCCTAGTTCATCCAGTCTTTCATCATATGAAAGTCTTGCCATCCCAGGAATCAATCTGGTGAACCTTCTTTGTACTCCCTCTATGGCAAGGATGTCTTTCCTTAGATTAGGGAACCAAAACTGCACACAATACTCCAGGTGTGGTCTCCCCAAGGCCTTGTACAACTGCAGTAGTACCTCCCTGCTCCTGTACTCAAATCCTCTCGCTATAAATGCCAGCATACCATTCGCCTTTTTCACCGCCTGCTGTACCTGCATGCCCACTTTCAATGACTGGTATACAATGACACCCAGGTCTCGTTTTCCTAATTGGCCACCTTCCAGATAATAATCTGTTTTCCTGTTCTTGCCACCAAAGTGGATAACTTCACATTTATCCACATTAAATTGCATCTGCCATGAATTTGCCCACTCACCTAACCTATCCAAGTCACCCTGCATCCTCTTAGCATCCTCCTCACAGCTAACACTGCCGCCCAGCTTCGTGTCATCCGCAAACTTGGAGATGCTGCATTTAATTCCCTCATCCAAGTCATTAATATATATTGTAAACAACTGGGGTCCCAGCACTGAGCCTTGCGGTACCCCACTAGTCACTGCCTGCCATTCTGAAAAGGTCCCGTTTATTCCCACTCTTTGCTTCCTGTCTGCCAACCAATTCTCTATCCACATCAATACCGTGTGCTTTAAGTTTGCAACTAATTTCCTGTGTGAGACCTTGTCAAAAGCCTTTTGAAAATCCAAATATACCACATCCACTGGTTCTCCCCTATCCACTCTACTAGTTACATCCTCAAAAAATTCTATGAGATTCGTCAGACATGATTTTCCTTTCACAAATCCATGCTGACTTTGTCCGATGATTTCACCGCTTTCCAAATGTGCTGTTATCACATCTTTGATAACTGACTCTAGCAGTTTCCCCACCACCGATGTTAGGCTAACCGGTCTATAATTCCCTGGTTTCTCTCTCCCTCCTTTTTTAAAATGTGACAGACGAGAAGATCCGCGGTTTCCTGAGAGGAAGGGGGTTAGGGAGGGCCACAAAGTGCACCGCCTTAGAGAATCGGTCTACCACGGTGAGGACTGTGGTGTTTCCATGGGAAGGGGGTAGACCGGTGACAAAGTCTAAGGTGATGTGTGACCAGGGGCGACCAGGGACAGGTAGAGGACGAAGTAGCCCTGCAGGTGGTCGATGAGAGACCTTTCCCCGGGCATAGATGGAACAAGCTGACACATAAGAACGGGTGTCCCCCTCCATGGACGGCCACCAAAAGAGCTTCCTCAGGAGAGCCAGGGTCCGATCACTCCCGGGGTGGCAGGCGAACCAGGATGTGTGCCCCCATTGGAGAACCTGGGACCTGACGGAGGCGGGCACGTATAGGCGCTCGCCGGGTCCATTGCCCGGGTCGGGGTCGTCCCGCCGGGCTTCCTTTACTTTAGCCTCGATCTCCCAAGTGAGGGTGGCAATCACGCAGGAAGGTGGGAGGATAGTCTCGGGACTGGAGGTGTCATCCTTGGACTCATGCTGGTGGGACAGCGAGTCCGGCTTCCTGTTCTATGGATCCTGGACGGTATGTGAGGGTAAACCTGGACCGGCCAAAGAATAATGCCCAACGGGCCTGGCGAGAATTCAGGCATTTGGCGGTCTGGATATATTCAAGGTTCTTATGGTCTGTCCAGACAATGAACGGGTGTTCCACCCCCTCCAACCAGTGTCTCCATTCTTCCAACGCCAGCTTGACCGCCAGTAGCTCCCGGATCCCCATGTCGTAATTTCGTTCAGCTGGAGACAGTCGGCGAGAGAAGGCGGCACAAGGATTTAGTTTCTGATCCGGGCCTGAATGTTGGGACAGTACCACTCCCACCCTGGAGTCGGAGGCGTCAGCCTCCACAATGAATCGACTGGAGGGGTTCGGTTGAATCAGAATGGGAGCAGATGTGAAGCACCTCTTTAGTTCCGCGAATGCCGAGTCCGCGTCGGAGTTCCAAAGGAAAGGTGTGGCAGGTGAGGTAAGTCGGGTCAGAGGAGCCGCCACCTGACTGTAGTTTCTGATGAACCGGCGATAGAAGTTCGCCAACCCCAGGAACCGTTGGAGTTGCTTGTGGTCCATTGGTTTGAGCTACTACGTCACAGCCCGGATCTTCTCAGGATCAGCTCTCACCTGTCCGCTCTCGATGATATAACCTAGGAAGCTGACCGAGGGGACGTAGAATTTGCACTTCTCTGCCTTTACGAATAACTTATTCTCCCCCAGTCTCTGCAGGTCTTGATGGACATGAAGAACGTGTTGCTGGGGACTGCTGGAAAAGATTAGGATGTCATCCAGCTAGACAAACACAAAGTGGTTAATAACGTCTCTTAGTACATCGTTAATCAAGGTTGGAAGACTGCAGGGGCGTTGGTGAGGCCAAAAGGCATGACCAAGTACTCGAAGTGGCCTAAAGGGGTATTGAATGCCGTCTCCCACTCGTCCCCCTCCCTTATTCGGACCAGATGGCAGGCACTTCGTAGGTCCAGCTTCGAGAAGGTGGTGGCTCCGTGAAGAGGTTCGAACGCAGAACTTATCAGAGGCAGTGGGTACTTGTTCTTAATGGTTATATGATTTAGGCCTCAGTAGTCGATGCAGGGATGTAGGGAACCATCCTTCTTCCCCACGAAGAAGAACCCTGCGCCCACCAGGGAGGATGAGGTCAGATATTGCCCGCCGCGAGAGATTCACTGATGTAACCCTCCATTGCTTCCCTCTCTGGCCGGGACAAGTTATACAGCCGACTGGTGGGCAGAGGAGCTCCGGGGAGAAGGTTGACGGCACAATCGTATGGTTGGCGTGGAGGCAGGGAAAGGGCCGGTTGCTTACTAAACACCTTGTCCCAGGTCGTGGTACTCCGCTGGAACCCTGGACAAGTCAGGGGGTTCAACTGCAGGTGAGGTCGAGGTGGTTTTCACAGGGGAAAGGGCCAACTGCAGACAGGTGTCGTGACAAAACGGACTCCAGCTGGCTATCCTCCCGGTGGACCAATCAATGCAAGGGTTGTGGCAGCTCAACCACGGGTACTCAAGAATTATTGGGGCTTGAGGGGAGCAGATCAAGTTAAATTGTAGCTGTTCCTGATGGTTCCCCGAGAGAATCAAAGACAGTGGTGGGGTACAGTGAGTGATTCAGGCCAGAAGTCTTCCATCCAGTGTCCGGGCTTCCAGAGGAGTAGTCATCGGCTCTTGAGGAATTTCTGGCCTGTGTTGCTATATCTTCATCCAACAGATTCCCCTCAGCACCGGAGTCTAACAAGGCAGACAAGGACAGGGACTGTTGGTTGTAGCTTACGGTGGCTTGGACTTGCATCTGGGATTGGGGGATAGAAGGGAATGTGGTCTGACTCACCAGGGTCTTCCTTTCTACTGGTGAGCCCTCCCCTTTTGGCTGAAGGGAACAGGTGTCACGAAAATGGCCAGACTCACCGCAGTAGAAACAATCCCCTGCTCTTAATCTCCGGAGCCACTTGGAGGGAGAAAGATGGCTCCATCCCAGCTGCATTTGTTCCTCTCCCGGGGTGGTGGAAACGGCTGGACAGGATGCTATTCTAGGAGTGGGAGGAGGAGAGAGGTTAGGGCTGGGAGTAGATGGTAAAGCATGCCATGGGGTGGCCAAAGGACGACCGGTTCTCTCCCTCTGTCGTTCTCGGAGTCAGTTGTCCAGCCTGGTGGCTAGGGAGATCAATGAATCCAGGCTGTTAGTGTCATCCCTAGCCGCCAACTCGTCCTTTACCTTGTCACAGAGGCCTTGCTGGAATACCTCCTGGAGTGCTTCATCATTCCAGCCCGAGTCGGCCGCTAGCGTCCGGAACTCCTCGGAGTATTCTGCAACACTACGTGAGCCTTGATGGAGGGTGAGTAGCCGCTTAGCGGCATCTTTACCGCGGACGGGATGGTCAAAAATCTTCCTTATTTCTGAGATGAAGGTGGGGAAGGAAGAGCTGATTATCCCAAATCGCGGTGGCCTACGCTAAGGCATTTCCTCGTAACAACCCCATAATGTAAGCTATTTTAGATCTGTCCGTGGCGTACGTGGATGGCTGCTGCTCGAACACCAGAAAAGCCCGGCACTTCCCCAGATCTCCGGCGTAGGGTTCTGGTTCGGGGACGCGCGGCTCCCTTAGCGGACGTGTTGTTGACACCTCGGGCGTCGCCACCACAGACTGTCTGGGCTGGTCAGACGGAGTTCCCGGAGTCGACGGGGTAAGATGGGTGGATACTCGGTAGACCTGTTCACTGACCTTTCTTATGTCTACTGACAGGCAACTGAGGTTTTCCATGACTTCCCAGAGCAGCTGGTCGTGCAAGCCCAATAGGGAGCCCTGGCTGGCAAGGGCTTGTTGCAGAAGATTCGTGTCCACTGGGTTCATGTTGGCCAGTTCGTTCTGTTGCAAGGACGTGGCTGGGGACGAACCCAAGTGCAGAACACAGATGCTGAGGCAGAGTCGTTAGGCATAGCACCTCCGCGAACGGGGAGCCGATATCCAGGAGACAATGCCAAGCTTAGAACTAACAATTTTCAGGAATAGGAAACAAGGTTTACTCTCACGAGAGTCGACCAACGAACTGGCGGCTTCTTGCTGTGGTCACAGGGTTTTTATCCTGCCGTTTGATGGGAAGCAGGTGCGTGTAGTTAGTGATAACTGGGAATGATTGGAATCTAAATGAGGTGATCGAAGCCCAAATCTTGAGGCAAATGGCAAGGTGGGGGATTGCCAGATGGGACCATGACAAATTGCTGGTGCCAGATGGGGTGGTTTGATTATCTCTGAAACTACTAATCTCCTGGGAATTCCATATGCAACAGTCTCTGGAGTTTACAGAGAACGTTGCAAAATAAAAACCAAAATAAAATCCAATGAGTGGCAGTTCTGTGGGTGAAAACACTTTGTTAATGAGAGAGGTCAGAGGAGAATGGTCAGACTGGTTCGAGCTGATAGAAAGAGGACAGTAACTCAAATAACCATGCAATAACAGTGGTGTGCAGAGCAGCATCTTTGAATGCACAAAGTGTCGAACTTGAATGTGGTTGAGCTACAAGTGCAGAAAACATAAAAATACCTAATAAAGTGGCTGCTGGGTGTAGATCATTAATAAGTAAAGGGAATTGGGAATTTTAACAAAATAAGCTCAGTAGAATGTTGGTATGGTCACCTAAGAACTAAGCAAAAAGAGTGGTATGGGTCATAACAGAGCAGAGTGAATGAGCCAGCCATGAAAGAAGGTGAATGGCAAATATACTTAAAATCTGCTTCATACAGAATAAAATCAGCATGCTACAAGAAGTGGTAGGCAAACTCTGGAAATGATCAAGTATTTCATTGTGCAGATGTTCTGACATTTGTATTGAAGTCTCACATAAAGGTTTCTGTTGAGGGTTAGTAATGTGGATTCTGGCCAATGCCCCCTCCCTCCCTTTAGAACACAAGCTGAGCAAGGGTGGAAGAGACATGATGGGGAATCTGGTTGCAGGTGAATGCTGTACACCTTCGGTCTGAGGAGAGACATCTCTTCTCTGAGCATACTTTCATGTTTATGAACTATTCCAGCTCTTGTATCATTAAGTAGCAAATTGGTAGCTTGAAAGAAAAGAGTTTAACGAAGACTCACTTAGTGGATCCAAGTAATGTTATCAAAACAAAATCCTGAATGAGTTCCAGGTTTGACCATTAATTTGAATAGGAGATGATAAACCAATAATGAAGAAACTATCCCAAAATTATTATCGCAAACACAAGGAAATCTGCAGATGCTGAAATTTCAAGCAACACACATAAAAGTTGCTGGTGAACACAGCAGGTCAGGCAGCATCTCTAGGAAGAGGTACAGTCGACGTTTCGGGCCAAGACATCAACTGTACCTCTTCCTTGAGATGCTGCCTGGCCTGCTGCGCTCACCAGCAACTTTCATGTGTGTTGCCGAAAATTATTATGAGGCTTTACGTCTTATATGTTACAGAAGAAAACAATTTGCATTTATGTAACACATTTTCAAAAAACTTTCCAAAAATTATATTAAGCCAAGAAACAGAATATTTGTCTCAATACTTGGTTAGCTTTTGAGTACTTTGAAATTAGGAGACTGGTGAAATACAGGTGGTTTGCAGAGAATGTTTAAGGGAAGTGGAACATTAATGATTATGGTTGCAACTGCTAATGCCAAAGCAAACAAATGTTGCTTAAAAGAATCTCCTACAATTAGACCTTTTGCCATACTTATAAATTTTGTATATTTTCTGCTTTCAGAAGGCAGATGTCTATAACGTGGAGTAGCCCTTTAAAACGACAAGGAGTGATTGCTGTACTTTGATTGACTATAAGCCAATAAAGCACTCCAGCGGGTGGTGAAAACTGCCCAGCGGATTATCGGCACCCAATTGCCCACCATTGAGAACATCTACCATAAACGCTGCCTGGGAAGGGCGAAAAGCATTATCAAGCATGCATCTCACCCTAACCATGGACTTTTTACTCTCCTCCCATCCGGTAGGCGCTACAGGAACCTCCGCTCCCACACCAGCAGGCACAGGAAGAGCTTCTTCCCTGAGGCTGTGACCCTGCTGAACCTCACATCACTGTGCTAAGCAGTATTGCACACATATTGTACTGTCTCAGTACTTTTATATTTGTGTGCTGTAGCACTTACTTTTTATTCGGTTATTTTGTAAATAATACTATTCTTTTGCACTTCTGGTCAGATGCATCCTCATAATCTAATCTAATCTAATGCTAATTGCATTTCATTGACTTTGTATCTGCACTCGGCACAATGACAATAAAGTTGAATCTAGTCTAATCTAATCTAATAAAACATAAGAGCAGAATTAGGCCATTTGGCCCATCGAGTCAGCTCCACCATTCCAGCATGGCTGGTTTATTATCTCCCTCAATCCCATTATCCTGCCTTCTCCCTGTAACATTTGATGCCCTTACTAATCATGAATTTATGAAACTCCACTTTAAATATATCCAATGACTTGGCCTCCACAGCCAATTCAACAGATTCACTACCCTCTGGCTAAAAGATCATTTAATGGTGATGACTCTTAAACCAATTAATTATCAGAAGACCCATTCCCTTACAAAGTAAACTCATTAAGGCTAATGTTTCCAATATAAAGCTAATTTTCCAAGAATATACTGTGCTTTTATGAATCTTTTCATGAGAGAAGAGAAAAGCAGAGCTAGAAATTATAGTAAATTAGTAAGAGAATTTGAAAGGGTGGAGCAAGTGGGGGAAAGAATTGGAACTAGTTTATGAGGGAGTCTAAAACAAAAAAATGCTGTAAACGCTAAGAACTTGAAACTGGAGCAAAAAAAATGTCAGAAGCACTCATCAATTCGAGGCAGAATTTGCAGAGAGAGAAAAGCAGTCAACATTTCTGGACAATGATCCTGCATCTGAAGAGGAAGAGAAGAAAATAAACTTCTTTTAAGTTGCAATGAAGGGGAATGTAGAGAGAACAGACTTGATAAAGAGTAGACTAAAGTTCTCCAGGTAACAATTCCATTCAGTTCTGGCAGTTAGTGAGAGGAAAGAAGTAAAAGACCATGACAGCGCTGTCAGATACAGAGTACGGTGGTTGCTAGAAATTTGAAACAAAAGAGCAGGCTATTATTAATACCCAGCAGATCATCGGCAGAGAGGTCTTGCTTGCAATTCAGAGATTATTGTAAGAAAGTCTGTTCAACTAAGAGCACCTACAGGCACATAGAAGAATGATATTACAACTATTATAGAAATGTTGATTTTATGAGTGGCAGATCCAGCAGATAATGTTCTTGGTTAAAAATGGTTTCAGGCTGATAGAGAGGGGGATTAAAAAAGAAGATGTGGTTGAGGCCGGGGCTGGAGGTGGAGGTCATATTGATCAAAGATAATGCACGATTTTGAGAAGGAATGATCATGAAATGGAGCAGTATGGACAAAGACAGTGAGCAGGCACTGCATAGGTAGAAACAAGTCATAATGGTTGCATAACGAAATGGAAGTAGTGTAGAATCTGGCTATTTGCTTCCTCAAACCTTCCTCCTTTATTTAATAGGATCATGGCCAATTTTTATCTGGAACGCCATTTTCTTGCACTATTTCCCTGAACTATTTTAACACCCAAAAATCCATAGATCTCTACTTTAAATTCAATCATTTACTCTAGAGCCTTCTGGGGTAAAGAATTTCAGAGATTTGTGATCCTCTGGGTTAATGAGTTTCTTGTCATTCCAGTCCTAAATTTTGTACCATACATTTTGAAACTATGATCTCTATTTCTAGACTCCTTGGCTAGAGGAAACCTCACCTTAGCAGCATTGCTGAATTCTGGAAGAAGTTTGTGCATTTCAATAAGATAATCTCTCATTCTTCTAAGCTTTGGAGAATAGGTGTTTGACATATGATATAATATATCCACCATCCTGAAAGGAATCTAGAAAATTGCTACTACATATGATTCCCAGTTCTCCAGTAAGAACCAACAGATACCTTAGCATCTATTATATTCATCAGTGATAAGATGACATTAACATCTTTTACAAACTTAAAATAAAGTCATTCTCTATCCATAGGATTTCAGAAACTATTGAATTTATAAACAAAGGTGCATCGCTTTGCTACCTATCGCAACCATGGTTAGAAAGGAATAAATTCTCAGGCATTGCACAGTGGTGCACAGAAAGTCACAAGTTAGTTAATATTGAGGACTATGTTCAGTATGTTGATAAGAATGAAAGACTGTCCATCCTGAAAGGAGATCCAGGGAGATTTTCATTCTGGTAGAGTTTGCTGGGGTAGCTGAGAAAAAATGGTTTCCATTTGGGGGATGCACCATTTCTTAGGATCCAGAAATGGATGATAAAACTAATGGAACATTGGGGATTTTCTTCTAGGTAATGTTGTTAGAAAGGGGAAATTTGACACATGTGGAGTAGCTGATGTAAGGGTATATAGAGAAATTGAAGAGGAAAATAGATTATGGTCAATATAGAATGAAGGTTTAACGAATGGGATTAGCTGATGGGATAGTCTGTAGTAGAATGCAGGTTATTTCATGTGGGGCATATGTAGTGGCATCTGAGTCAAATTTCTATGTTCTGCATTTTAGGCTTTCTGTATGAATAACATTGTAATCTTGTCTATTACAAATGCATATAGGGTCAGCAAAATCTAAGAGCACCTTTCCAACTGGGTAATAACTTAACAAGTGAGTTGATTAATAACTGGTACATTGAAACTAGTAAATGATACAATCCATAACACAAGTAAGTGGCATCCAACATCAAGGAGCTTCCACCAAGCAGGCTATGCTCTCTTCTTACTGTTGCCATCGGGAAGGAAATATAGGATCTCACACCATCAGGTTCAGGAACAGTTATTACCCTTCAACCACCAGGTTTCTGAACCAGTGTGGATAACTTCACTCACCTGAACTATGAACTAATTCCACAAACTTTTGACTCTACAACTCAGTTTCTTGGTATTATTAATTATTTGTTTCTGTATCTGCAGTCTGTCTTATTTTGCACATTGGTTCTTTGGCAGTCTTAGCAGTTTTTCATTGATTTTACTATATTTCTTTGTTCTACTGTGAATGCCTGCAAAAAACGAATCTCAGGACAATACTGTATATGGTGACATATATATATATATAAGTCATAAATTTACTTCGAACTTTGAATGTTCCACATTTGGTTTGATTCCTCAGAGCTACTGTACCTCCAGCCATAATGATGACGGTTATGGATGAGTTGGCTAAACTTCGTTGTTAAAAGGAGCTCCTACAGGGGAGATCAGTAGCCTCTGGCTCATGCTGCAAAATTTCTGTGTGCCATTTAACAGTTATAAACCAAAGCCGTCTGTGCCTTCACACCTCTGTCATAAAGGAAGGCAGAATTTACTGCTCTGTTGTTATATACATAACAGGCTGAGTTATAGATTGTGATTCCTTTAGGCCGTTCTAGTCAAATCATAAACCACATGGAGCAAAGTTCATAGACCATATAGAAACCAGTAGAAACTGATATTCATTGCTATGGAATATCAATGTTGTCCGGGGGGGGGGGGCGGTGAGTGATAACTATTTTTGAAATGTAAATTTACCTTGAACAGTCTTACAAATTAGATAACGTGAGTCAGGTACCTGCTTTTTCCACACTAGAATCAGAGCCACAGAGTGATATAGTATGGAAACAGACCCTTCTAAGTTAGTTCTAAAATAATTAATTTTGCATCATATAAGACAATAAAAATACCTAATTCTTGTTTGGCCCACATCTGAAACTCTTTCTACCTATGTACACACTGACCTCTTAAGTCTTCCCCCTCTCACCTTAAAACTAGCTTGTGATTCCTATTCATTGGGAAAAACATCGTATGCATTCACCTTATCTATACCCCTCATAATCATATACCTGAGTGTAAGGTTTCCCCTCGGTCTGCTACTAATTCCCCAAAAATTCATACATCTATGTGTCTGAAGAGCGTGTTTGTGTTCACAGTGCAGAATGATGAATGGAATTTGATGGGAATTTTATAAATATTTAAAAAAGAGAAATCTATCGTAGCAGCATGGGAAACCTTCTTCCCTTCAGAATTGAAGGTGACATCCATCTCCCACTCCTTTCCTGAGGAGTATGAATTGCCCATGTATAAATTATTTGAGTGTAGCATGGCTGTATAGAATGTTCAGATTAACTGGATAGTTCTTTCCAAGATCCCGCTGAAGCACATTTGGCCAAATGTGTCTCTTAAGAGACTCCTAGGCAGGTATATGGAGGTCAGAAAAATAGAGGGCTATGTGTAACAGTAGGTAATTTCTCAGGTAAGGACATGTTCAGCACAGCTTTGTGGGCTGAAGGGCCTGTATTGTGCTGTAGGTTTTCTATGTTTTCTAAATGCAGATTTAATTCCCATTTCTGTTTCCACTGCATTTTAATATAAAGTAACTATGCATAAAGTTGCTGAAATAGGCATCTGCAGGCTGAGTATTCAAATGTTGATTAGAAGATGTTATTGTGGGGATCACCACATACCTGTACAACAGAAGGCGTGGATTATGCTAAATGAGTCACAATGCCGGATTTCAGGAAGTCATGGACTGAAAGAGTCCAAGTTGTCGTGACTGAACTGAGCCACTTGGAAATTGCAACTGGGAAATACAAAAGCCCTTATTCGCAAAGCAGACCTTCAGGAGAGAGTGCCTAAGAGAATCTCCTTACACAATGAAGAAACAGCTTAGGAAAACTATGAAGGGGCATGAGAATTGGATTAAGGAAAACCTTGAGGCACTCTACATCTTTGTCAAGAACAGGAGAATGATTAAAGTGAAGGTAGGATTGATCAAGCATGAAAGAGAACATGAGCTGGAGTTGGAGGAGGTAGGGCAAGTCCTTAATGACTACTTTGTTTCAGTATCCAGTACTGAGTGGGACCTTGATGAGTATGAGGACAGCATAAAGAAGACTGATATACAAGATCATGTCAACATTAAGAAATTGGATGTGTTAGAACTTTTGAAAAACAAAGTGCTGGAGGGTATATGCTCCTGGTTATTACAGGAAGTGAATGAGAGATTGCTGTACCGCTGCTGATGATTTTTGCGTCCTCATTGGCTACAGGCATAGCACCAGATGGTTGGAGGATGGCAGATGTTATGCGTTTGTTCAAAAAAAAAGCAACAAGAATAGTCCTGGGAATTATAGACCAGTGAGTCTTACATCACTGGTGGGCAAACTAAAGGAGAGGATTCTTAGAGAAAGGATTTACAAGCATAGTCTGAGAGTCATATGGCTTTGTGATGAGCAGGTCATGCCTGATGAACCTGACTGAATTTTTCAAGGAAGTAGCAAAACAAATTGATGAAAGTAGAGCAATGGATGAGTTGTATATGGATTTTAATAAGGTGTTTGACAAGATTCCCTATGGTAGGTTAATTCAGAAAGTCAGGAGGAAAGTTTGCTGTATGAATACAGAATTGGCTTGCCTGTAGAAGGAAGGGGATGGTAGTAGCTAGAGCGTATACTGTCTGGAGATTGGTGGCCAGTGGTGTTCTACAGATATTTGTTCTGGGACTGCTGCTCTTTGTGATTTATATAAATGATTGGATGAGGACGTTGAAGGGTGGGTTCACATGGTTACAGCTGTTATAAAAGTTGTCAATTTGTGGATAATGTGGAAGTAGTGTATGCTGTAGGTTACAATGGAACTTGTATCGGATGCAGAGCTGGGCTGAGAGGTGGCAGATGGAATTCAGTCTGGAAAAATGTGACGTGATACATTTTGGAAGGTTGAACTTGAAGTCAAAAATAGAAGATTAATTGCAGAAGTCTTCATTTCCTCATGTCCGCTCTTTTTACCACTGGCCGTTCATCTTAGCTCAGAAATATTTGCAGTAATTACTACAATAATTGTGATTATATTACCCTGAGTATTTTATTTTATCCAGGAAATCTCAGATGCCTGCAATAACATCTTTTAAGAAAAGCTATAAATTGTTTACTCTAAATGTTTTGCTTCATCTGTAATGCCCCTGCATATTTTAAGGTAATGGCTTCACCAAACTTTACTGTAATCTGCAAAATTATAATGCATATGTTCAACATGTCTCCCAGAGTTTGTTCTTACTTTTAAAGAATATTGTAACATCAGTCAATCAGCATTAATCCCAGATTTAGGATTTTTCATAATTTGTTGTGTCTGCAATATAAAAAGGCATCAGATAAACTGTCATAAGACCATAGATCATAAGACATAGGAGCAGAATTAAGCCATCTAGTCTGCTCTGCCATTCAATCATGGCTGATCCTTTCTTTAATCTTCTCCTCAACTCCAGTTCCCAGCCATCTCCCCATAACCTTTGATGCCATGTCCAGTCAAGAACCTATCAATCTCTGCCCAACGACCTGGTCTCCACAGTTGCATGTGGCAACAAATTCCACAAATTCACCACACTATGGCTAAAGAAATTTTTCTGCATCTCTGTTTTGAAAGGGTGCCCCTCTATTCTGAGGCTATGCTATCTTATCCTAGACTCCCCCACCATGGGAAACATCCTTTCCACAGACATTCTGATGAGGCCTTTCAACGTTCGAAAGATTTCAATGAGATTCCCCCTCATCCTTCTGAATTCCAGCGAGTACAGACCGAGAACCATCAAACGTTCCTCGTATGACAACCTTTTCATTCCTGGAATCATCCTTGTTAACCTCCTCTGGATCCTCTCCAATACCAGCACATCTTTTCTAAGATACAGGGCTCAAAACTGTTCATAATTCTCAAGGTGAGGCCTCACCACAGCCCTATAAAGCCTCAGCATCACATCCTTGCTCTTATATTCTAGACCTCTTGAAATAAATGTTGACATTGCATTTACCTTCCTCACCTCCCACTCAAACTGCAAGTTAACCTTCAGACTGTTCTGCACAAGCACTCCCAAGTCCCTCTGCATCTTAGATCCCTGGATTTTCTCCCTGTTTAGAAAATAGTCCGCATATTTATTTCTACTACCAAAGTGCATGACCATGCATTTTCCAACATTGTATTTCATTTGCCACTTTCTTGCCCATTCTCCTAATCTGTCTAAGTCCTTCTGCATCCTACCTATTTCCTCAACACTACCTGCCCCTCCACCAATCTTCGTATCATCTGCAAACTTGGCAACAAAGCCATCTATTCTATCATCTAAATCATTTATGTACAGCATAAAAATTAGTGGTCCCAACACCGACCCCTGCAGAACACCACTAGACACTGGCAACCAACCAGAAAAGGATCCTTTTATTCCCACTCACTGCCTCCTACCAATCAGCCAATGCTCTAACCAAATTAGTAACTTCCCTGTAATACCATGGGCTCTTAGCTTGGTAAGCAGTCTCATGTGTGGCATCTTGTCAAAGGCCTTCTGAAATTCCAAGTATACAACATCAACTGCAGCCCCTTTATCTATCCTAGTTGTAATCTCCTCAAAGAATTCCAACAGGTTTGTCAGGCAGTGTTTTCCCTGAAGGAAACCATGCTGACTTTGTACTATCTTGTCCTGTGTCACCAAGTACTCCATCACCTCATCCTTAACAATTGACTCCAACATCTTTTCAACCACTGAGGTCAGGCTAACTGGTCTATAATTTGCCTTCTGCTGCCTTCCTCCTTCCCTGGAGCAGTATTTGCAATTTTCCAGTCCTCTGGCACTATGCCAGACTCCAATGATTTTTGAAAGATCATTTCTAATGCCACCACAATCTCTAACACTACCTCTTTCAGAACCCTAAGGTGCAGTTCCTCTGCTCTGGGTGACTTATGTACTTGTAGGTATTTCAGCTTTTTGAGCACCTTCTCTCCTGTATCAGTACTGCACCCACTTCTCTTCCTTCACACATTACAACATCAGGCACACTGCTAGTGTCTTCCACAGTGAAGACTGACATAAAATACTCATTTAGTTCATCAGCCATTTCTTTGTCCCCCGTTATTATCTCTCCTGCCCCATTTTCTGGCGGTCCTAAATCCACTCTTATTCCTCTTTTATTTTTAACACACTTCAAAAATCTTTTACTATCCACTTTGATATTATTTGCTAGCTTGCTTTCATGTTTCAACTTTTCCCTTCTAATAATTTTTTTTGGTTTCTCTCTGTAGGTTTTTAAAAACTTCCCAGTCTTCTACCTTCCCACTAAATTTTTGCTTTGTTGTATGCCCATTCTTTTGCTTTTACAATTGCTTTGACTTCCCTTGGCAGCCCCGATATATTATTTTACCATTTGTGTATTTCTTCATTTTTCGAGTACGCATGTCCAGCACCTTCCTCACTTTTCCCAGAAACACACGCCGTTGCTGCTCTGCTGACATTCCTGTCAGCAGCTCCTTCCAATTTACTTTGGCCTGCTCCTCTCTCATACCATGGTAATTTCCTTTATCAAATTTCAAGTTGAACACAATCATATTGTGATCACTGATTACTAAGGGTTCTTTTACCTTAAGCTCCCTAATCACATCTGATTCATCACATGCCACTCAATTCAGTATAGCTGATCTCCTAGTAGGCCCAATCAACAAACTGCTCTAAAAATCTATCTCTTAGAGATTCAACAAACTCACTCCCTTGAGATCCATTACCAACCTGATTTTCCCAATCAACCTGCATGTTAAAATCTCCCATGACCATCATAACATTGCCCTTTTGACTTGCCTTTTCTATTTCCTGTTGTAACTTGTTGTTCATCACCCAGCCACTGTTGGAAGGCCTGTATATAACTGCCATCAATGTCCTTTTACTCCTGCAGTTTCTTAACTCAGCCCACAAGGATTCAACTTCTTCTGATCCTGTGTCACATCTTTCTACTGATTTGATGCCATTCTTCAGCAATAGAGCCACACGACCTCCTCTGCTTACTTTTCTATTCCTCCAATATAACGTGTAAGCTTGGACATTCAGTACCCAACTACAACCATCCTTCAGCCACGATTCAGTGATGGCCACAACATCATACCTGGCAATCTGTAATATTGCAACAAGATCGTCCACCTTATTTCTTATACTACATGCATTTAGATACAACAACTTGAGTACCGTATTTGTGTCCTTTCTGACTCTGCATCCCTAATGACTTGATACTCAGCCTGTTAGCTGCAACTCAGTCCCATTACCTGCCTGCCCTTCCTGACAATCTAACTGCACACTATTTTTACATTTTTACCATCCGTCCTTTCCTGAGTCCCTTTACTCCTGTTCCCACTCCCCTGCCAAGTTAATTTAAACTCTCCCCACCAGCTCTAACAAACCTACCTGCTAGAATATTGGTCCCCCTTGGATTCAGGTCACGTAAAGTCTATATCATAGTAACAGAGATTAGGAGTGCAGCACAGAAACATGCCTTTCACTGCATTAAGTCCAGGCCGACCACCAAGCAAGCCCTAACTTTTCATTCTTTCCAGATTCCACTTGACACCCTCTTCCCCCAGATCTATGCAATGGACAATTTACAGTGGCTAATTAATCTACCATTCAGCACGTCTTTGAAAATTAGAAGAAAACTGGGGCACCCGGAAAAAACCTACAAAACAGGCATGGAGGCATAATGGTTAACGCGTCCACTTTTACTGCACCAAGTGACTACCGATAGGTTTCAGTTTGTGTCACATGACTGCATGGGTTTCCTCTGGATGCTTGGATTTCCTCCCACATTCATGGTTAGGGTTACTGAGTTACGGTTTGCTATGTTGGCACTGAAAATGTGGCAACGCTTGCAGGTTAGCCAGTTACAATCCTTGCTGATTTGATTTGACACAAGCAACGATTTTCACTGCAAACAACAGGAATTCTGCAGATGCTGGAAATTCAAGCAACACACATCAAAGTTGCTGGTGAACGCAGCAGGCCAGGCAGCATCTATAGGAAGAGGCGCAGTCGACGTTTCAGGCCGAGACCCTTCGTCAGGACTAACTGAAGGAAGAGTGAGTAAGGGATTTGAAAGCTGGAGGGGGAGGGGGAGATGCAAAATGGTAGGAGAAGACAGGAGGGGGAGTGATAACGAGGAGGTTCTGACAGACTTAGCTTTCTTTTTATACCCTTGCATTTTCTGCTGCTTTGACTTCCTTTATCTGAAGAGAAACAACTATTTCTGCAGCCGCTCAGGCTCCAAAATTGCTCCTCTAAAGTTCACATTTGATCAACCTTTGCATTGTCTTTAAAAGCCCCCACTTTGACCAAGCCTTTGGTTCAGTACCAGTTATTATTTAATCTGGTTGCTCTTCGGATTTAACCAAATTGCTGATAGTGTGGAAGGAGGTGCTATGTGTTGGAGTAAATATGACTATACACAACCACCTGCAGTCTGGCCTGACCCCCATCCCCTTTTTCCTATGTAGTCCCACCTTCCCATCTTCAGTGAATGACACAGTGGTGCAGCTAGTCAACCCGCTGTCTCACTGCCCAAGCTACATGACTTTGATACTGACCTTCCGGTTTCTTCCAAGTGGTCTGTTTCTCTCCCACATCCCAAAAGCATGTTGGTAGGCTAAATGGCCAAAGTAAATGTCCAAAGTGCATGGATGAGTGATAGAAACTGGGCTTAGCTGACAGGATGTGAAATTGTCTCGTGGATATTTGATGGGTTGCAAACGTTCAGTGTGTCAAATGCTTGTTTCCAGGCTTTCTCACCTTTAAGCTCGACAGAGCTGATGATACCTTGTGACGACTCTAAGTTTTTCTTTCTGTCATCTTTAGCTCATTGAACCACTGTTGTTGGACCCTGCACTTGTGGTGATAAGATGCAGCAGGTCTAGAGGTCTAGTGAATGGCCTTCACCTGGGCTTTGTTGGCCAACTTTTGAAGAGTTACCTCTGAGAAGAGTGAGCAATAGAAGGGTCTGTGCTCTGCATTTTGTACTCTCCCTCCTCCATGAAGTACTTCTCTTGGCTCACTTCTTCTACCTCACTCTTATTGCCAAAGCCCATTGTGGCTAGAATTCTCTTAAAGCCTTTACAGAAATATACTAGATGACATATTTCCTCATAACACAAATCCTTTCAACCCATCATGTTGATGCCAGCTCACAGAGCAGCCTTGTTCTCCCACTAATTATTCAAATACCTGATCTCCCCATGATCCCATCAACTCTACAACCCACCTACATACTGGGTTAATTTACAGAGACCAAGCATCTTCCCAGTCTGCATTTTTTCTGAGATGTGAGAGAAAACAAAAACTCCCAGAAAAAGCCCACATGGTCACAGGGAGAGAACTCAAACTGTCAACAGTCAACAACAGAGGTTGTGATTGACTGGTTTTACTGGAACTGAGAGGCAACAGCTCCCTTTAACCCCTGTGCTCAGTTGTGCTAATGTGTGCATAAAACTGCAAGGACCTAAGCAATATTGCAGTGGGATGCATTTAAGTTAATGAAGTCCACCTTACATTTGTCAGTCTGCTGGATATATACAGAATATTAAGATGTATTTCGTTATCAACTTCTGATCAACATTATCACCTTTTCTCCAAATCCTGTGTGACGAAAGAGGGTTACAAAAGTACACATAGACTAAGATGTTAACTGTCCTGTGCTAGCACCAGTGGGATCAACAGTTGATCTGCCACCTGTCTTCAGGAGAGAGAGATAAGTAAGACAATGGAGCAGCATTTTTAAATGCTAATGAAGAGACGAGAGAGTTTAACGGAAGGAGACACCGGTCTGAGTATTGTCAAGACCGGCTCCTTTTGAACCCTGAACTGTTTGAAGTGTGATGGACAGGCGATACCCCAGCAGGGGGATAAAACGGGGACAGGTTCGCTAAGGCAACAGACACCACACACGACACCACGAGGTAACGAGACCCTGGAAGCGGTGTGCCCCCACAAGTCGGTGGGAGTTTTGGAGGGCTGGTCACGGGACCAGCCATAGATGCACAGGGTGGAAAGATACGGTCGGCGGGAACCTGGTGTGTGTGTCCACCCTTGCCTGGGTGCCGGGTTCACTGCAGAGGAATGATCGTATCTGAAACGGAGGGGTCACAGTCGGTGACCTTAGAGGACATTACAAAGGGCTCGCCCAAAAGCTAACTGCGAGGAATATCAAAGGTCGGTTGAATCCGATTTGAATATCAGCATTCGCCCTCTCTCTCTCCCCAACGGCACGACGGCGATTACTGCGAACTGAACTAAACTGAACTCTGTCACTTGTGATTGAACATTTTACCCCTAGACTGCGATAGAGCTGATTGACCCTATTATCCTAGTTCTGTGTACATGTGTGTTTATTCATTGCTAACCTGTTGCATTTATATCCTTACTATTAGAGTACTGTGTTGCTTATTTCTTTAATAAAACTTTCTTAGTTCCAGTAATCCAGACTCCAACTGAGTGGTCCATTTCTGCTGGTTTGGCAACCCAGTTACGGGGTACGTAACACCTGCATTAGAGCCTAAAACACTGAAAATTCATTCACAGAATAAATCTGCAGAATGGGCGATTAAACAATAGGGCTACAGTAAAATAAAGTAATGGTATTGTTTGATTTATTTAGTGATCAGCTCTGTTGTCAGCAGGATGGAAGTGAGTGAAAGAGGTGAATTACATTCCCCATTTACTACAGCAGGTACCAATGAGTATTTGAGAAAGGTCTTTCAGATATGTTTTGGTAGTTCAATAGAATCTTCCTAGTTTAGTTAAATATCAGGAATATCAGAAATGATACCAAAGTCAAAGTTAAATATATTATCAATGTGTATCTATGTCACCATATACTCAATATTTTTTGTATTTTCTCCGAGCTTATAGTAGTTTTTTGTGGAAAAACTGAAGTACAGTGGAAGAAATTCCACTAATCAAGTTGCACAATACATAATAATGTGGCAAGGAGTAGCCTTGGTGTAGCATTAGTTTAATATACATGCATTCACCAGCAGAAACTGATATTTTGGAGCTTCCAGAATGGCTCACCATATGAAAATGTGGTGTGGGCACGTGGCCACGTGGTTAAGGCATTGGACTAGCGACCTGAAGGTCATGAGTTCCAGCCCCAGCTGAAGGAACATGTTGTGTCCTTGAGCAAGGCACTTAATCACACAGTGCTCTGCAACGACACTGGTGCCAAGCTGTATGAGTCCTAATGCCCTTCCCTTGGACAACATTGGCTTCGTGGAGGGGGGAGACTTGCAGCATGGGCAACTGCCGGTCTTCCATGCAACCTTGCCCAGGCCTGCGCCCTGGAGAGTGAAGACTTTCCAGGCGCAGATCAATGGTCTCGCAAGACTAACGGATGCCTTTATTTATTATTTATTTATAAAAATGTGATGCTGAAACTTAAGGAGATCCCCGGGACACCTCTATCAGACCCCCAGCTATCCAACACAAAAATAATGACATCAACCACAAATATCTTTACCAATGGAACATTGATAAAGGTTGCTACCCAGATCTGGGAAACTTAATTTATTTGGTTCTGAAAATGAAATTTTAACTTAGGGGTGACTCGAAAGATTTTTTTGGTGAATCTCAATGCATGTTTGAACTGATTTTCACCCAATAGAAATATGTACTTATGGCATTTAAGGTGTTTGTAATAACTTTATGGCTGAGTTAAAACACACTTAAACTGCCAGTCTAATACGTGGGATTAATCATTCCAAGTGATGTTAAATATAAAAAAATAATCGGAGTGTAGCAGATCAACCCTTAAGAAAATGCATCATTGTGAAGAGATTTGTTAAAACCATTTTATTAATGGAATTTAAATTGTGCCAAATTCCCTTAATCTTGCTCAATGCAGGGACATAGTGAAGAGTTACTATTTGAAATTGGATTAGCCATCAAATTCACAGCAACACCTTAAGCAGCAGTGCAGGAAGGAAAAAACCTTCTGCTCAAATACCTGTATCTGAGAAGTTCTGGGAGCTGCAGTGAAGCACGCAATGGTGATAACGCTGTGAATTGGTGGCAGGGACCTAATTTACAGAATAATTTTCCCCATATGATTGAAGCACACCTCAAATATAAAAAAAACTGAAGAACCTATTCTGAATACACCCACAAAGTTTTGATGAAATTTGTGGGATGCTTTGAGGAACTTGACTATTACTTCACCATTCAACACTTCTCCCTCAAAGTGAAATGATGCATTCACACCTTCACACAAAAAGTATCAAATAAATTGAAGAGAAACTTGAAAGAGGGACAGAGCAAAATGGGTAACAGCAACCATGTGGATGAATACAATTGTGGTGAGAGATGTGCAAGTGGATAGAATAGGACAAGCTGGCAGCTGATTAGCTTGAAATGCTTAAGAGAAAACGACCATCACAAAGATAAGTAACATCACCAATATGGAGGCCAACGTTTTCAGCAAGTACAGGAATGTGAAGTTTGCTGAGGAACACAAATAGAAAGTAAAGTAAAACTGCAGACTCTGGAATCTGAGTCTTGAGGGAGGATCCCAGACCCAAAATGCTAACTAGTTTCTCTTTCTACAAATGTTGCTGGACTGACTTTATGATGAACCTTCTGCATTAATATTTCTTACACTCCATTTAGTCAACACTTCCGTGTTTACCTCTTGACCTTAGACCAGCCCAGAACATGTTGCAGGATTTCAATCGGGGATGAGATAAAGCAGTAGACATAGCAAATAGACATATAAATGGACAACAAAATTAAGGTTAGGCATCTCCACAATATAAGACAAATCTGATGCCGATAAGTGGTGACCCATTGTGTGCAGCTCCAATGAGAATCATCAAATATTCCTGTCCAATACCACAGCAGCTGAAATCCACAGTCACAGACATGGGTATTTCAGTAAACAATATCATTTTAAGATGGTTAAAAAAATCTATTGATCCTTAAAATCGACGAACCCCAGACTACAGAGTCAAATTCAGTGCAGTTCCCCTTTAAGAAAAAGAAAATGTGAAAGTGCGCTTGTCTACAAGCATGATTGAAACATAAAGGTTTTACCACCTCCCTCTCCCTACCCTCACTACACACACTCCCAACAATCCTGCTGGCCTGAAATCCGGCCTGAACCGTTGACTGTACCTCTTCCTAGAGATGCTGCCTGGCCTGCTGCGTTCACCAGCAACTTTGATGTGTGTTGCTTGCAAAAGACAACAAACTGTGCAAATAAAGAAGAAAGTGAGTCCATCAATTGTGGGAATATTTCATTGATGTGGCAAGTGAAGTTGAGTGAAGTTATCCTCTTTGCTTCAAGAGCCTGATGGTTGAGTCGTAATAACTGTTCTTGAACTGGTGGTGTGAGAGGTGAAGCTCCTGTAATTTCTTCCCGATAGTAGCAGCGCAAAGAGAGCATGTCCTGTGGGGTGGGCGTCCCTGATGATATCCTATGACAATGTTTTATGTAGATGTTGCTCAATGGTGGGACGTAAAGCAAAAGTAAGACAGTTAGGTACCATTACAAAGAAACCTTAATTGGCTGGAATGTGTGTATTCTCATGTGCATGATTGCTGTCTTCTTTAAGCTACACAAACCACACAAACTCCGGGGCAGTGTCCATGGTTATGACATTATTTATGATTCTGATTCAAAAAATCTCAAAATTCCAGGCTCGTAGTAAACACCCACAAATGCATCATAAAGGAGAAAGAATGCCAGCTTTACAAAATGGCGTATACACCAGATGGAGCTAAGTCTGGTTATGGGAATATTAATATTAAAATATTTTGGTTATGGGCTGAGTGCAGGTCGGTGGGACTAGGATAGGGTAAGAGTTCGGCCAGACTAGAAGGGCTGAGATGGCCTGTTTCTGTGCTGTAATTGTTATTTGGTTATATGGTTATAAGTCAACTCAGGAAAAAATATTGCATTCGTTGAGACGATGGCATCAAGGAGCAAGAAAGAATGGAAAAGCTTTCTGGGGCAAATCCAAGGCAAGAATTCTTTCATGTCTCATATACCAGCGCATATGGTGTCAGGTATACCCAAGGTAATAAATGAAAGCTGACACCAAATGTCAATGGACTTAACACCATGAAATAAGTTCTGACAATCTTAGAGCCGCAGAGGGACACAGCAGGGAAATAGACCATTTAGTCCATTGTGTCAATGCTGAGTATCAACCACCTATATAAAGTGAGGAGAGGATGTGTACCAAAATGAGTTTATTATATTTACTTAAATTGCAAGAAAACTGAAGACCTGGCAGTACCTCTGGGTTAAGGTGGCAGCCTGAAAGTATTTACATCCAAACTACTCACACTAAGGCAAACCAACACAGAAAAACAACTATGGATGCAATAGGTTCCATATCTCTCTCCGGAGAGGGAAATTCATAGTCGAAAGTGATCATGAATACCTGAAGGAAATACACAAGAGAAGAAATAAAAGATTTTCCTGGATTGTTTCAAAAGAGCAAAGATGATTCCTGAGGCAATCACCTTAACTATGAAGAACAAACCAGGACCACAAATGCTGCTGGGTGTTGCACTACCCTATCTGTCACTACAGGAGAAGCATGGGATGGGAGCAAAGATGGGGAAATGAGGAATTGCAGATGCTTCCTCAGCAAGTGATTCAAGGGAGATCTGAACTATTTTACAAATACAATGTTAGACAGAGATGACATTACTCAAGGACATGGTGTTCTGCTGGGTGGATCCAGAACCATCACACCCTGAAAGACATAAGGACAAATACTTCAGGGGATACATGAAGGACACATGGATCATCTGTTTACCAGAAGCTACAAGGAGTGAATATTTTTGTATGCTAGTTTGGAAACTGAAAGGAATGAAGATTGTTGTATGCTAGAGGAACAGAAATGTAGAACAAGAAAAGAGATGATTGCACCTGAGGTGGCAAACTATGAGAAATGACTGGGTCACTCATGATCAAGAATGGTATTTCATGGCTTGTGAACCACTGCTTCAAGCTGGAACTTATCTGGAGAATGAAAGATTTGATAGCCATAACTTTCATCACAGCAATTCAAACTATTTTCAGGAACAAGAGGTTGTCCTTGCATTTGCAGATAAGAGTCAGGTTCATGACCTTATCCTCTTCTATCAAGGGAATATCACTTCAGACAGAGATATGACTGCAATAAGGGACCCCTTCTCAAGTACACAGATATCAAGTCTCAGTGTGTTATACCTACATATTTTCCTGATGGGCTACTGAATTGGAGAAAGTACAAGTCAAATATGGCAATATATCCTCCAAAATAACAAATAAGACACCGGCTGACTGATGAATAGAAACCAGCACCACAAGGTTAAATCATTACCTAAAATAATAAAGCAGTCACAGAATGTGGATTGAATCCTGTTCATATTTTTGACAAAGCTGGTGTCCTAAGGTGGACAGGCCAGAATTAATCTGCAGCTTACATCAGGCCATGCAGAATATTGATAAGAATAACAACAGTAAATGCAGAAACAACAGTAACATCGAGCGTTACTGCTACATCACAAGGGTAACGGACACAACAATGCAGGAACCAAATACAAAGGGGAATGATTAAAACCTAACCAATGAAACCTTAGGCACAACATCTTGATACCAGAGTGATACGGTAAGCGATGAATTAAGAAATTAAAATATTGAATTGGATGGGCAAAAGGAGAACATTTCTAAAATTTGATGCTATATTGTTGCAAAATAACAATAGTGCTCTGCATTGTCTTTTGGCATAAATCTATCATTAGTGCTTTCTTATTCACAAGTTCATTATATTCAATAGAAAAACACATTATATCTCTCAACAGCGCATGCACATATTTTTGAAATAAATGTGGTGTAAAGCACAGATCTGAGCCCTAAAAGTATAATTATGAAGCAGGGATTTTGGAAGAACAGGACATCAGAACAACTAAAATGCAAAAAATTGGATAAAATTGATAAAGAATTCACTAGTAAAATTATAAACTCTTCCCTCAATGATTCTGTTCATAAAGCTGAGCTGTCTCATTGAATCTTGTATGCAATGAAATGGCATTAATGTTCTGGCCTCTTTAATGTTGCTTGAATGTGCATTAGTCCTGCAACAAACTTTCAGTGAATGGCCTTTTGGAAAATGTGTGCACATGTCCAATGAACACATTTATTTTGATTTGCTGTGGATTAGATCATGGATATATGAAATGGCCCTGGATCTTCATAAGCAAGTGGGCAACATTGCAGATATTCATCACTAATGCAATTGGGTACTTCTGCCCATAAGTAACAACAAGGTTTTGGTTGCCGTGGTTACAAGCCCTGATGAATAGAGGAGCTTGAAGCCCTGGGCTTTACATTGACAAAGGGCTGTAGCAATGTCAGTGAATCGTGGTGAGCTAGACTGACAGCCTGTTTAAATACATTTTCATGGCCAGCAATGCTATCCATCATCAAAAACATACGAGGAAAATATTAACCTTGCTGTTCTTCTGACCTTAGATCTGTTCTGCTGATGGGTTAAGAAGAGCATAACACTGAATCATGCTGTTCAAAGAGAAAAGAAATATGTGCCATTTACTAAAACAAAAAAGACAAAATTTTATGATGTGAGAAAAGATAAGAATCTGCACAAGTTTTATGATGAATCACAGAATGTATTTTCCTTGTGTAGCCTGCTGTCTACTTCTGTTTGGTGTGTCCTTACGAAATGTCCTGCGATGTTTTTGTTTGTTAACGCCACAGTACAAATAAAAACTGTGTTGGCCAGCAAATGATTGATTTGATTATGGTGAATGCACAGATGACAATCCAACAACAACAGAAATGCAGTTCACTGGCAGTCTACTGAGATCGTTAGAATGTGGTCAGTGTAGTAACATATAGAATGTATGCAATGATATATAATTGACTGTACATAGTTGATTACTGTTCTCCAAAATTGCAAGTGTCATTAAGCTTTTGGCATCATATCTTGCGCCATATACTGCCCTTGCAGGCATTCATAGTAGAACAAAGAAATACAACAGAATAATGAAAACCTATACACGAAGACTTAGAAACAGGCAATGTGCAAAAGAAGATAAACTGTGTAAATACCAAAAATATATTATAATAATAAATAAGTAAATAAATAACACTGAGAACATGAGTTGTTGAGCCCTTGAAAGTGAGGTTATAGGTTATGGTATCAGTGCAGTGTAGAGGTGGGTGAAATTATACATGCTAGTGTAGGAGCCGGGTGGTTGAACAGTAACAATAACTGTCCCTAAGCCTAGTTGTGGGGAACCTAAGGCTCCTTTACTTCCTTCCCAATGGCAGCAGTGAAACGCAAGCACGGTCTGGGTAGTGGCAGTCCATTCCTGTGACAGAGCTTTGTGGATATGTTCAATGGTGGGGAGGCCTTTGCCTGTGATAGACTGGGCTATATCTATCACTTTTAGAAGGCTTTCCCATTCTCCGATGGAGTACCTGGTAAGGCTCTGAAAACCTGTGCCAACCAACTGGCGGGAGTGTTCAAGGACATTTTCAGCCTCTCATTCCTATGGATGGAAGTTCTCACTTGCTTCAAAAAGGCAACAATTATACCAGTGCCTAAGAAGAATAACGTGAGTTGTCTTAATGACTATCCCCTGGTAGCAGTGATGAAATGCTTTGAGAGCTTGGTCATGACTAGACTGAACTCCTGCCTCAGCAAGGACCTGGACCCATTGCAATTTGCTTATCGCCACAATAGGTCAATGACAGATGCAATCTTAATGGCTCTTCACACGGCTTTAGACCACCTGAACAACACAAACACCTACATCAGGATGCTGTTCATCTACTATAGCTCAGTATTTAATACCATACCATCATTCCCATAATCCTGATTGAGAAGTTGCAGAACCTGGGCCTCTGTACCTCCCTCTGCAATTGGATCCTCAACTTCCTAACCAGAAGACCACAATCTGTGTGGATTGGTGATAACACCTCTTCCTCGCTGACGATCAACACTGGTGCACCTCACGGGTGTGTCATTAGCCCACTGTTCTACTCTCTATATACACATGACAGTGTGGTTAGGCATAGCTCAAATACCATCTATAAATTTGCTGATGATACAACCATTGTTGGTAGAATCTCAGGTGGTGATGAGAGGGTGTACTGGAGTGAGATATGCCAACTAGTGGAATGGTGTCGCAGCAACAACCCGGCACTCAATGTCACTAAGACGAAAGAAAAGAGCTGATTGTGGGTAAGACGAAGGAACACATACCAATCCTCATAGAGGGATCAGAAGTGGAGAGATTGAGCAGTTTCAAGTTCCTGGGTGTCAAGATCTCTGAGAATCTCTGGTCCCAACATATTGATGAAGTTACAAAGAAAGAAAGACAGCAGCTATACTTTATTAGGAGTTTGGAGAGATTTGGTATGTCAACAAATACACTCAAAAACTTCTATAGGTGTAGCGTGGAGAGCATTCTCTAAGGCTACATAACTGTCTGGTATGGTGGGCGGGTGGGGTGGGGGTGGAGGTTACTGCACAGGACTGAAAGAAGCTGCAGAGGGTTGTAAATTTAGTCAACTCCATCATGGGCACGAGACTACGAAGTACCCAGGACATCATCAAGGAGCGGTGTCTCAGAAAGAGAACATCCATTATTAAGGACCTCCAGCACCCAGGGCATGCCCTTTTCTCACTGTTACCATCAGGTAGGAGATACAGAAGCCTGAAGGCACACACTCAGTGATTCAGGAACAGCTTCTTCCCCTCTGCCATCCGATTCCTAAATGAACATTGAATCTTTGGACATTACCTCACTTTTTAAAAAAATATACGGTATATCTGTTTTTTGCATGATTTTGAATCTATTCAATATTTGTATACTGTATAAAATATACCGAATAAGATTTACTTATATACGTGTTAATTTTTTTTTGTTCTATATTATGTATTGCATTGAACTGCTGCTGCTAAGTTAACAAATTTCATGCCCCATGCCAGTGATAATAAACCAGATTCTGATTCTTGACATTTCTCCAAGTAAACTGAATGCTGCTCACTCAACATAGATTTGGGAGCAGGTTAAAGTAAACAAATAATCACATTAATCATATTGCCATATTACAAGCTCAATATCAATTCAACATGAAGCAAAAATTCATGAAAGAAGCATAAATCAATATTTTATATTTTAAAAATCTCAGTGCTCAGATTTTGATTGTACCTACTTGCAAAGCAAAGTTGCAGTCATTGTTAATGAAGTCTCCATATTTGTTAAACAAAGTGCTTTATATTATTTCTGTATTTGAACAAAAAAAAACTAATTAAAGTTTAGCTGTCTTCAATGGTTGTTGAATGGTGGTTAACGTAACACTATTACAGCACCAGTAATCACCAATCAGGGTTCAATTCCCACTATTACCTGTAAGGACTTTGCACCTTCTCCCTGTAACTGCATGGGTTTCCTCCGAGTTCCAAGGATGTACGGTTAGAGTTAGTCAGTAGTTGGCATATTATATTGGCACTGGAAGTATGGCGACACTTGTGGCTTGCCCAGAACAATCCTCACTCATTTGATTTGATGCAAAATCTTGCACTTCACTATATAATTTGATGTTTTGATGTGCATGTGACAAATAAAGCTAATCTTTAAAATCTTTAGTTTTCAAATTCCATCAAATCAGGACTGCCTGTCGCACAATACTTCTGAACGGATTCTCCTTTATTAGCACAGATGCTTAACCACAAGTAAAGCAGCCTGCTGGCTGGCAATGGAATATAAGGTGGACTTTTTCATATTTTACTGAAATGAAATATGTCAAAATGAGTGGGTGGATGGATGGCAGAAACAGGTCCACACATAATGATGGATAATTTGGACATAATGACAGGTGGAAATCAAACTGAATGGAGAGTTGCAAGTAAACTAGATGAACAATTGGCATTAAGGTGCAACAGGTAAACAAAACTAGAGCTCTTGAAGAATATAAAAGCAATGATGAAAAATGATGTAAATACTGCAATTATACAGAGTGCACTCGAGGCATTGTTTCTAAGTCTGACATTGATCCAAGAGAATATTTAATAAAATGGTGTTGCACTGCGAATATGCACCAGTGCGTCCCAGTGCCCCTAGTACAAGGCATTCATGCATTGTCTGAAGACACTTGGGATGCCCTATTTGGGAACATTTTGCCATTAGTGCAAATCAGAATCAGGTTTAATATCATCAATATGTCATGTAATTTGCTATTTTGTGGCAGCAGTATAGTACAGAAAAAATACTATAAGTTACAAATATATATAATTAAATAACTAATGCCAAAAGAGAGCAAAAATAGTGCAGTGGGTTGGTTCATTGTCCATTATAAAATCTGATGGCAGATGGGAAGAGGCTGCTCCTAAAAAAATCTTCAGGCACCTATAGCTCCTCTTTGATAGTAGTAATGAGAAGAGAGCAAGTGTGATGAGGATCCTTAATGATGGATGCTGTATGTTTGAGGTATTGCTTTTTAAAGATGTTCTCTATGCTGGAAAAGCTTGTGTCCACGATGGTGCTGGCTTATTTTGCAACCCTCTGCAGATTTTTCTGATGCTATGCAGAGGCCTTGGCATACCAGACGGTGATGCAATTGAGTTAAAATGATCTCCATGGTACATCTACAGAAATTTGTCAGAGTCTTTGGTGACAGACCAAATTTCTTCAGACTCCTAATGAAATATATCTGCTTTATAATTGCACCAATATTTTGGGCCAAGAATAGGTCTTCAGAGATGTTTGACAACTAGGAACTTGAAACTGTTCACTATTTTCACTGCTGACCCACCAAAAAAACTAGTGTGTGCAAGTCTTAAACTATCAATTTTAGAGTTTTGTGCTCATTCTTGTTTCATGGGTGTAGAGAGAGTAGAGCAGTGGGCCAAGCAAACATCCTTGAGGTGCATCAGTGTTGATGGTCAACAAGGATGACATGTTATTTCTGATCTGTACTGACTGTAGTCTTCCAAAGGGGAAGTCAATGATCCAGTTGCAGGGGGAGGGAGAGAGGTCCAGGTTGAAGTTTAGGTAGAAGCCATTTCAAAAGTGCTGTGCCCTCCCTTCAGGCACAAGGGATTGAATGGCCTCCTTTTGACTTGCCATTGGCCTGACCTCAGCAACCAATGAGGAAGAAGATGTAACAATGCTGCACCTGACCCTCAGATCCTGTAGTTTAGGTACCGTCTCTTTGACCCCAAATTACCCTCAATGCCTCAGAGGTGTTTGGAGGCATTCAGCAAGGTGATTCAGCAGGGCCAAATGGAGAGATTCAGAGCTTTAGGGAGTGAATTCACACACCAGTTCTGCTCTAATTAAATGGCCACATCAATAGGGCAGCATAAATCCCAAGGTTAATTCTTTGTACACAGATATGGATGTGGAATAGTGTAGTCTGCCTGAATGTCTATATGAGATCGCGATGAAAAACAGAAACCAAGACCAACCTTACATTCACATGACCCTGCAAGCACTCTGGAGCCCATCATTTTTTATATTGAATGTTAAGAGCAGTGTAGGCTAGCTGACACGTTAAACATGCTAACCCATTCAATTAGATGCTTACCTGATCTTAGTCTCAAAATGTTTCTATTTGTTCCCTTGATTCAATCCAGTCTAAAATCTGTCTATATCAGTCTTCAATATATTCTGTAATCCATCTTTCAAAAATCTCTAGGGTGAAAAAACAGTGAAGACTTTGAGAGAAATAATTTCTCCTCATCTCTGTTTTAAATTGGCATCTCCTTATTCTGGAACTATGTCTCCTACTTTTAGATACCTTCCCCCCTCCCCCACCCCTGAACAAGGGGAACATTCCCCCTGCATCTGCCTGTCAAGAACTATCAGGAGAGTATATTCTTTAATAAGATCACCTCTCATTCATTCCTATCTCAGTAAGTAGCTTTAAATTCATGGGCATTAACATCTGTGATGACCTGTCCTGGTCACATAGATGCAATCACAAGGAAGACATACCAGCATCTTTATTTCATTGGAATTTTAAAGAGGATCAGCATGCTACTGGACACTAACAAACTTGTATAGATGTACTGTTGAAAATATCCTTACTGGTGTGGTATAGCAATTCCAATGCACAGGAATGCAAGACGCTGAAGAGAGTGGTGGACAGCCCAACACAGTTTGGACATATCCCTTCCAACCATTGGAAGTATCTACTTAGCCAGGCCATCTTACCATCTTCTTGTAGCTACCTTTGGACAGAGATAACAAAGTCTGAAGTCTCACACCCATGTTTAAGAACAGCTACTTCCTTTCAACTATTTGGCTCTTGAACCAACAAAATTTCAAAAGTCAATGTAGATTTATTATCAAGTTTCATACAGTATACGTTACCACATGTTAACTTGAGATTTGTTTCCTTGTAGGCATTTACAGGAAAATAAAGGAATACAATAGAATTTCTGAAAAGCTATACATAACAAAGACTGACAACTAACCAATGTGCAAAAGAAGACAAATTGTGCAAATAATAAATAAAAAAGGAAATAAATAATAATGAGAGCAGGAGTTGTAGAGCCCTTGATAGTGAGTCTATAGGTTGTGAAGTAAGTTCAGGGTTGAGGTGAGTGAAGTTATCCACACTGTTCAGGATCCTTATGGCTATTGGGTACTACCTGTTCCTGAAACAGATAGTGTCAGACCTAAGATTCCTGCGCCTCCTGCTCGATGATAGAAGCAAGAAAAGAGCATGGCCTGGATGGTGGGGGGCCTTGATGATGGATGCTGCTTTTTTGTGGCAGTGCTCCTTGTAGATGTGTAAAATGATGCAGAAGGCTTTGCCAGCTGTGAACTGGGTTGTATCCACCTCTTTCTGTAGACTTTTCCTTACCTGGGCATTGGTGTTTCCATACCATGCCATGATGCACCCAGTCAGGATAATTTCCATTGTTCTTCTATAGTTTAGGTGACGTGCTGAATCTATGCAAACGTCTCAGGAAATAGAGATGTTGTCATGCCTTCCTTGTATGCTGGTCCCTGGATAGATTCTCTGATATGGTAATGCCAAGGAATTCAAAGTAACAGACCCCCTCCACCTCTGATTCCCTAATGAGGAGAGTCTAATGGACCTCAGGCTTCTTCCTCTTGTGGTCAATAAACAGCTCTTTGGTCTTGACCGACACAACCTTAATCATTAGCTCAGTATAGTTGCACAATTACCACATTTTCTACAAGAAACTTCGTGTGTTTTGTTCCAACTGTGTTCTTTCTTGTGTAATTTTTGTATAATTTATGTTTCATTTATGTTACGCTTGTGAAATTGCTGTTGTACCTTTCCGCACCTTGTGGCAGCTAGCTTGTCATTTCTTTACGAGCCTGAGTTGCTAGCTCAATGCTTAACTCAGTACGGATGGAAAGCGTGCAAGGAGCTGACCGGATTCAAAGCCGGGACCATTTGCCTTGAAGTCTGGTGCAGATACCACTACTCCACCAGCCAGCAATTCTTGTGAAATGTGTCCATAATGTTACATGCCTGTGATGCTGCTGCAAGATTTTCCATTGTATCTGTGTATATGTGTACTTATGCACATGACAATAAAATGGACTTTGGAGTATTGGTCCAAGCTGCTCAACCTTTCCTCATGAACATACCCCTTTAGCAATCATCATCATCATCATCATCAGGTGCCATGCCCAGTTTGATCTTTGACTGCCATGGCCCACATACTCTTGTTTCGGGTCAAGTGGATCAATTCATTGGTATTCATTTCCAGTTCTCTGGCTGCTGTCTCCATCATCATTTGTCTTTGCCTTCCTCTTGCTTTCTTCCCTTCAATCTTTCCCATAATTACCGTGCATTCTAACTCCTCTTTCCTAATTACATGTTCAATGAAGTTACGTTGCCTTTTCATGATCTCATACATTATTTCTCTTTTTGTGCTTGCTCTGTTCATGGCATCCTCATCAGATATTCATTTCGTCCATGATATTCTTTGCATCCTCCTCAAAAACAACATCTCTGCTGCTTCAATTCGTTTCCTCATGTTACTAGATATTGTCCAACATTCTGATCCATATAACATAACTGGATAAACGTAACATTCCAGTACTCTGAGGTGGGTTGTCATGCTTAGTTTAGTGTTACTCAGTATACTCTTCATTCTTGTAAAGGTGTCTTTTGCCATCCTTGTTCTTTTTTTTCCTTCAGCAATAAACTTCATAAATAATCTCTGGACTGACTCTAATGCTAGTATAACAATACTTCAGCAAGAAATTCAAAACTGTAGTTGGCTTCATGGTATAGCCTCATGATTTTTGAAAGACTCCTCTAATTCTCCATTGCAATAATAGCCAACATTTTACTTGTCTTTCTTATTACTTCCTGTACTTGCATGTCAACATTCTGTGGTTGAGCACACCTGTATTCTCTGTGCAATAGAATTCAGTAATCTTTCATTTTCAAGTTTTTTCCAACCAAAGTGAATTATCTCACATTTCTCACATTATTCTCCAACTGCCATATTTTCGCACATTTGCTGGACACACCGCCATCTCTTTATACTTTCCACCTTCCTCAAAATTTGCTACCATTGCTTTTCAGCATTGCGCAAACCAACCGGAGCGCTGTATCTGATTGTGGTGGAGGTCACAGCTGCCTTGCAATGAAGAAACTGCCCAAGATACAAATACATCACTGAAATCTTTGACGTCTGGCATCTAAGCTCAGGCTAATGCTGTCATGTTTTTGATTCCACGGTTAGTAGAGTCTTCAAGGGTGTTAGAGCACTGTGATTTTTAAGCTGTTTAAAGTAATAACTATATTCAAAGTGAACAGTTCACAGGCTCTATTTTTGATATCTCCTGTCATTCTTTTTTTTCCTCTTCCAAGCTATTGGATTAGGAATCCACTGTTTTACAAGTGAAATGAAAATGTCTTTTTTAAAGACTGGCATCTCACATTCCAACTGACAGTGCTTTCTTCCTCATGGATCACACACCGTGTGGAGAATTGTCCAGAAAACTCAACTTATTTACAGTCATAGAATCAGACCAAGGTTAGGAAACACCCATCTTATTTTGTTTGAAGACAACTTGTGTGAAAATGCTTTGAATGGTAGTCCAATGGATCAGTAAGCAGACTAAAGATTCAGTCTATCCAAGAAGTTGCCACTGCTTTTTACTTGGAATTCAATAAAATAGCAAAACTCGGTAAGCTGTAGAGGTCA
The DNA here is from genome assembly GCF_963921235.1 of Mobula hypostoma. Classification (NCBI taxonomy): domain Eukaryota; kingdom Metazoa; phylum Chordata; class Chondrichthyes; order Myliobatiformes; family Myliobatidae; genus Mobula; species Mobula hypostoma. Next base: position 26,003,936 of record NC_086111.1, on the reverse strand, counting down.
GGCCACCAGACTGCAATAGAACCGCCCGCATCAATTAACTTACTGAATCCTCTTTGGACTGACTCTAATGTTAGTATATCCATACTTGACTAGTTTACAATCGTCAGCCTTTGATAACTTTTAGGACAATATAATCATTTGCAAACCATTTTCATGCTGACTTAAGAAGGTCAAGCCACTAAGATACAATGCAAGACTAACCCTATTGAACTTGGTACACTTGGGAAAAATTTGGAAGCGGATGAGAGAAAAGAAATACCAGAAAAGCTGAAGGCAGGAATTAAGATATTTTAAAACTGATGCCTAATTATTCTAATGGATTCTAATCATTCTAATGGGTGTCATGGTAGTATAGTGATTAGTATAACACTATTACAACACAGCTGTAACATCAGGGTTCAATTCCCCGCTGATTTGATTTGATACAAGCAACACATTTCCCTGTATGCCTTGCTTTACATGTGACAACAAAGCTAATCTTAATCTTATTTTATCCTCAAGCAGGAATAATGTTTCCATAGAAGAAGCAAATCCTTAAGTTTTTCAGTGCTTTAAATGGCATCATTGCAGTAAAGATGACAGTAATCAATTTTCTTAGAAAGCTACTTCAAACCTAAGGCTTATGACTAGCAAGAGCTATAACGGAGGATAGTTTTTCATAAAACATACTTCAGCTTTCTCATACACAAAAAGCGGGATCTCCCAGTGGCCACCCATTTCAATTCTACTTCCTAGTCCCATTCCTTCATGTCAGTACGTAGCCTCCTTTACTGCCATGATGCGGCCACACTCAGGATGGAGGAGCAACGCCTTATATTCCGTCTGGGCAGCCCCCAACCTGATGGCATGAATGTCAATTTCTTGAAATTCCAGCAATTGCCCCCTTCCCTCCTCTCCTTCACATTCCCCTTTCCTGTTTCCCTCTCTCACCTATTTGCCTTACTTGCCCATCACCTCCCTCTGATACTCTTCTCCTTTCTCTTTCTTCCGTGATCTTCTGTCCTCTCCTATCTGATTCCCCCTTCTCTAGCCCTCTATCTCTCACCAATAATTTCCTAGCTCCTTACTTCACCACTCTCCCTCTCTCAGTTTCACCTATCACCTGCCACTTCCCCTTTACGGTCCTGATGAAGGATCTTGGCCCAAAGCATCGACTGTTTATCATAGAAAATGTCCGGCCTGCTGTGTTCCTCCAGCATTTTGTGTGTGTTACTTTGGATTTTCCAACATCTATAGATTGTCTCATGTTTGTAAGCCTTATCTTAGTGTGCCATGCATTAATGTGAGTGAAGTAGTTAGTTGCTTAAACATTCAGAGCTTTAATTTACAAAAACTATCATTAAGGAAGAGAGAGAGAGAGGAACTTTCTAAGGTTTTTCCTAACTTGGTTGAAGGTTATTAGTACCCACACCATCTGCATCTTTTGAGAGATTATGTGATGGAATGTGTGCGTATGAATAAGTGATGGATGAGCAGAGATAAAAGAGATTCTACAGATGCTGGAAACCCAGAGTAACACAGAAAATGTTGGAGGAAGTCAACTGGTCAAGCAGGAACTATGGAAAGGAATAAGCAGTTGATGTTTACAGTTGCAACCCTTCATCATGGATGAACAGAAGAGTTGAAGGACTGAAGACACACAAGGATTATGTAGGGTTCAGATAAGATAGGCTTGATGAAGCACTTTGTCTCTGTCTTTCCTTACACAAAACACATGAACATTTTGTAACATTAATCTGGATTACAAATTGTTTGGAGAGTCTCTCAAAGTCCCAGAATTAATGGAAACTGTATGGGAATTTCCAGCGACAGTATAATAGCAGATAATAATTCAGACCATAAGACATAGGAGAAGAATTGGGCATTAGCCCATCGAGTCTAAGGTTGAAGATTGAAGTGGAAAGGTGAAAGAAAGCAAGCGATTGGTACACGTCTGACATGTTAGTCCAACATTTTGAATATATTACTTTGATTTCTAGCAACTGCAGATTTTTCTTATTTGTAATTGGTACAAATCTTTCCACTTACTTATAAAAAGAGAGATTTTCACACAATATTTGGGACCAGGAGGCATGAACCAGAAACGAAATGTGCAACAGAAATCCACAACACACAAATTACTGGAGGGGCTCAGCAAGTTAGGCAGCATCTACGGACGAGAATTAACAGTCAATGTTTTAGGCCAAGACCTTTGATCCATCCACTGTAATGGCAGAATCTCCAAAACACTTCTCACATCAGTTCAGCTTCCATTTCCCATTCAGACATGCCTGTTCATGGCCTCCTCTGCTGCCACAATGAGGCCGAGCTCTGGTTGAAGAGCAACATCTCATATTCCGTCTGTGTAATTTCCAGCCTGATGCATGAAATATGATTTCTCTAATTTCTGGTAATTTCTCATCCCTCCCACTTGCTCTCTTTTTCTATTCCCCTACTTATTCCTTCTCCTAATCTGCCCATCACCTCTCTCTGACCCCCTTCCACTTTCCCTTTAACCCATTATCTTCTCCTTTAGATTCTTTCTTCAGCCCTTTATATCTTCCACTTGTAATCTCCCAGCTTCATACTTCAACATTACTTCTATCCTACCCATCCTCCCCCTCACCTAATCTCACATATATACTTTTTGCTATAGATGCTGTGCCTGCTGATTTCCTTCAGCATTTTGTGTGTGTTGTTCGGATTTCCAGCATCTGCAGATTTTCTCTCATTTCTCACATATAACCTGCCAGATTGTACTCCTTCCACGCCCCCCCAACCTCTTATTCTAGCTCATGCCCTCTTCCCTTTCAGTCCTGATGAAGGGTCTCAGCTTGCAACGTTCAATGTTTATTCTCCTCCATAGATGCTGCCTGACCTGCTAAGTTCCTCCAGCATTTTGAGTGTGCTATTCAAGATTTCCAGCAACTGCAGAATTGGTTTTGTCCAGACATACACCAGACAGCTGCATGATTTAATCCATTTTTCCAAGAAAAGATTGACATAAATCAATAGTTGATATGATAATAGAGAAGGGTGGTGATGGTTGAGAGAGAAGGAAAACAATGCTATCTATTAGTATTCTAATCAAGTGGTCTTAAGTGAGCTCTTAATTCTCTTAGGTTCAAAAGTAAGCTCTCTTATTACCTGGGATCAAACTGAAATCAGAGAAAATGAAATGAGATTTTAAGTTTGAAAGTTGCATTATCATTTCAGGTGAATTTAGGAAAAATACATGCAGCAATTTATTAAAGATTGTAAGTGTTAAAGCAACATGCGAAAGGTTGATGTGCATGATTCTGCTCAAAAACTCAAGGAATAATTCAGGTATTGTTGGTGAAATACATAGAATCATTAGAGACATACAGGGTGGTTGATAGTCAGCATGGACCTCATGGAATGAAGGGCCTATTTCTGCCTCTTTGAATCTATGACTCTGAGAGGTAGTCATATCTACTGGAAGGATCACTTTAAAAACCTCCCCAACCGCGACTGTACTCTTAATAGGAGTGCACTTCAAAGTTAAGGCAAAGCAAGTTTATTATCAAAGTACATATATGTTATCATATACTACCTTTGAGATTCATTTTCTTGTGGGCACACTGAATAACCCAATAACCATAATATTATCAATGTAAAACCCAAACAAAAGGACAGACTCCCAATATGAAAAAGACAACAAACTGTGCAAATACAAAGAAAGAAAAATAAAATAATGATAATAATAGTAACAATAATAATAATAATAATAATAAATGGGACAACCCATAATAACTGTCCGGATATAATAATACAATATAATCAAGCCTGAACAACTTATTTAATAGATATAGCCATTCTAAACACACATAACTTAAGTAATCAATAAGAGAAAAGACAACAGAATTATGCTGAATTAAAAGAAGAAATTGAAAGACTTTGAAACATGAAGAAGGTATACATTTTCTTAATAGTTATACCTACAACTGGTGTCATCCCAAAGTTACTACACAATAGCATTAAAAAATTGGGGCTACACAGTAATATCTATGTACATCTCTAGAAAGCCACAAGACTAAACTGTCATAAGGGCGGTGGCTGGGAACGCACCCAAGTGCAAGACACAGACACTGAAGTACTAGGGACAGGACTAGGATACAGACTGATAGCAAGGACATGGACAGGAAAACCAGGAACCTGGAACAGGACTGAACAAGGGAGCTAGGAACCCGGGCTTGGACTCCAAGCCAGAGACTGGACAAGGACCCAGTACCTCAGTCTTGCCTCTGGCTCGGGCCCCAGAACTAGGCAAGGACGAGGCTTGACAGGCAGGCAGGATGAGGCAGAAATCTACAGGCTTGAAGCTTGAGGCTAGAGACTTGGCTTGGCAAGAGGCTAGAGGCAGGAGACTTGAGGCGAGGCTGGAGGCAGGAGACTTGAGACTTGAAACTTGAGACTTGAGGCAAGGCTGGAGGCTGGAGACAGGAGACTTGAGACTTGAGGCGAGGCTGGAGGCTGGAGGCTGGAGGCAGGAGACTGGAGACTGGAGACTTGAGACTTGAGACTTGAGGCGAGACTTGAAACTTGAGGCGAGGCTGAAGGCTGGAGGCTGGAGGCTTGACTCCTCCTGGGCAGGGCAAGGATCACCACCCGACAGAGGCAAGGGTCAGGAAGGGACAGAACCAACCCCAGGTAACGGCGAGACGGCCTGGCTTACCTGGGCGGAGGCAAGGGACAGGAAGGGAGCTAGGTACAGGGTGGCTCCAGGACCAGACAGCAAGACAAGGCAAGGCTACTGGCAAAGCAAGGCAAGACGAGAACTTCAGGTGAGGCGAGAGTTACCAGCAACACAAAGCAGGGCTTCAGGCAAAGCAAGGCGAGACAGAACTTCAGGCGAGGCGAGAGTTACCGGCAAGACAAGGCAGGGCTTCAGGCGAGGAAACAGAAGGCAGAGGAAGGGATTCAAGGAGTAAGGACAACAACAATCCAGCAACCACACCCTGGTCTCTGAGGGTATTTATGAGGCAGCCCCAGTTAGCATCAGCTGCCTCAATTAGCTCAACAAGGACAGAAACAGGGTAGAAAGGAAAACCTGGAGCAAGGGTCAATGGACTGGGCAGTGAACCGGAATATGGACTTCACGGACCTGACTATGACATAAACACCACTAGAATAATCTGAAAGCTCATAGCAATTGACAAATGAGCATGCTTGGCTATGCTTGTACCCTAGGTTTTACCAACTTGAGATGAGAGGGAAAAATAATATTAATGATAATAATAAATAAGCAATAAATATCAAGGACATGAGATGAAGGGCCTGACAGTGTGCCCATAGGTTTTGGAAACAGTTCATTAGATGGGGCAAGTGAAGTTTGAGGTGATGTTTGAGGTGTAATAACTATTCCCGAATCTGGTGGTGTGGTCTCAACACTCCTGTATCTTCTTCCTGATGGCAGCAGTAAAAGAAAGCATGAGCTGGGTGGTGGGGGTCCTTGATGGTGGATACTGCTTTCCTGCAACAACACTCCATGTAGATATGCTCAATGGTGGGGATGACTTTACTCATGATGGAATGGGCTGTATCCACTACTTTTTGTAGGATTTTCCATTCAAGAGCCTTGGTGTTTTCATGTCAGGCTATGATGCAGCCAGTCAAAATACACCTCACCACGTATCTATAAAAGTTAGTGAAAGTTATAGATGTTCTTGTCGAATCATCGTAAACTCCTAAGGAAGTAAAGGCGCTGCTGTGCTTTTAGTAATTGCATTTACCTACTGGCCTCTGAAATGATAACACCAAGAAATCTAAAGTTGCTGACATTTGACCTCCCAATGAGGACTGGTTCATGGACTTTTGGTTTCCTCCTCCTGAAGTCAATATTCAGCTTCTTGGTCTTGCTGACATTGAGTGAGAGATTGCTGTTGTAGCGCTTCTCATCAGGGATAGCATTGCACTACACTTGACTGAAAAGATGCTGAGAAATCCCATATTGCAGTTCAAGAATAATAGGATATAGGCTATTGGGAGCAGAAATCATAAAACTTGGCGGTGATCAGTCTGATCAATTACATCTGGGAAGAGGAGGTGTTTCCAAGGCATCTCAGAGAGGTCTTCAAGAACAGAAGCACTGTTCAGTAATGACTAAAGAGAACTATCCACGCTCTCTGTCACAGGGTCAAACATCATTAGGGTCTGTCCGAAATGCCTCATTGAAGAGCTGCTCTATTTACCCATTCGGAACTCCTTACTTATTTTTTCATCCAGAAATGAAATCTCTTAGCTGGCACCAAATACATTTATCATCAGTAAGCTAACAGATTTATGGTAAGGTTATATAATACTGTATGTGACAATCTTTTTTAACCTCCATCATGGAACAAAGATGGCCCTTCAGTGCTAAGATTTTGAACTCAGGTGTAACAAAGTATATTACAATTAGGGCATGCAACATAGTCAGCCAACAACCAAAGGAAAAGCCGCTTAGGTTTTGGCAGTCAAGCTCCCACGGGTTTGATTCCACAACACAATTTCTATTATTTATCGGTGTGGAGAGTAACTCCAGTGAACTAGGATCAGCGATTCTGAAGATAATCGGTAGTCACAATTACTAGCAACCACAACCTTCACAAAATAATCAACCCCAGGTAACTCTCAACCAAGCCGAATCTTACTATGTATAAAATTCAAAATAAAAATGGCACTACTTATCATTAGACAAGCCTTTAATCCCAGCAATATGCTGAGATCTGAGATTTCTTTTTTTACATACTAAGTCTCAGAAAATCTATGCTGAAATCAGCTTCATCTCACTGCAAATCCTAAGGTTTTACTGTATTTCTTATCAACTTGTTAAACCTAAATTCAGAGCAAGTGTTTCCGAATTGGAACTTCTCAGTTCTAGGTTATCAATTAACACATTGATCATGGTCTCCACCTTCAATCTTTTTAATTTTATTTATTATTTTTAACTTGCATGGATGCATAGACTTAATTAACAATGTAACTTATACATGACAATCATAGATAATAAAACCATTATTAAGAAATGTAGTTTACCAAGTGAATTTATAATATTAATTGCACTCAATGCCATCTTATTCAGTATCCCCTGTGCAGGAAATACCTAATGGAGAGGCCACTGAGTGTATGTTCATTGTCTTCTGCTGCTGTAGTCCATCCACTTCAATGTTTGATGTGGTGTGCATTCAGAGATGCTCCAGCCAATCAGCTGAAGATCACGAATCGCTCTCATCTGTTTGAGTCGATCATTAACATGATTGGGAGATACAGTATACGCAAATAGTTACTTTAATTAAAAGTAATTAGTGATTAATTAATATTAGTTAAATGTAATTAAGCATTTTAACTATTTAAATCATTGAAAATTTTTAATCTTAGATATTGGAGCCCTTTACACATAGTTTATAGGCCTTTGAGATCCAAGAGCTATTAAAAGGCCATTAAGGGTATTGGGGCAGGTCTCAGGATCTGTCACCTGAGACCTAGATGCTTTCTACACTGAAAGGCCTCCAGTGTGATTGGTCCACAGGGTGCATTTAGCACTTTACAAAGCCTTTATAAGCAAAATTAGAAGGGATTTAAAGGTACAGGGCTGGTGCTGATAGAACACTGCTTAGCAAGCAGAAAACAGTAGAAATAAATAAGACATTTTGGAGTCGGGGGATATGATTTGGAATAGCAAGCATCAGTGCTAGCTCCCTAGCTTTTGACCTGTCTGTCAATGATTTACATCAGAGGATCAAGCGTAATATATTCATGTTTGCTGATGATAGTGTGTATGGTTAAGAGGATACAAAAAATCAGGGTGATGTAAGAATCTATGTGACTGGAAAAGGATAATAATATAAACACAAGAGGAAAAACCCAGCAGGTCAGACAGCATCTATGGAAAGACATAGAGTCAGTGTCTTGCACTGAGACCCATCCAGAGGAAAGATTTTGATCCAAAACATTGCCTCTTAATTCCTTTGCATTGCTGCTGCCTGAGCTGCTAAATTACTCCAGCATTTTGCGTGTGGAATATAATGTGCAGAGATGTAAACACACTAAGTGTAACAGAAAAATAGTAGAGTATATATTAAATAGTGTGAATTCATAAGGGAATAATGCTCAAAAGGATTTAGCCAGTTTTGTTAATGCATCACTGAAAGTTAAATACAGGTACAACAATCAAGACAAGGGACTAGTGCTGAACTTTATTGCAGGATGATTTGAAGACAAGAATAGAAACACTTTGCTCCTAATACATAAGGTCTGGCTTGAGACTTCATCTGGAATATTTTAGACAGTTCTTGTTGATTCTCTGTCTCAAGATGGTTTACTTCTGGCAGAACAAATGCAGTGCAGGGTTGACAGATCAATTCTCAGGATGGCAGGTTTGTGTGAAAGAGCAGTCATGAGGGGCTTTCAGCTGCTTGTTTCTTATGATCTTTTGCTCTTCCACAGAAATAGCACGGGCAATGTGTACAGGTGTCAGCACGGATTAAATACAACCAGAAACAACGTGCTTTTATTGTCTTACTAAATATCTGAGATTACATACTGTATCTCTGTAAACCTCTCTGACTGCTTTGCTTAACTTCCTCGGTTTATTTTTCCATTGGGATCATTGCTATATTTGCAGAAAATTTGGGAATATCAACAAATGATTTTACAATCATCACTAAGAGTAAAGCTCAGGGGAGAGGAAAATATGATGATGGAAAAATATATCACACAGGAAATTCCAGGTTCAGAAGAATCAAAATCAGGTTTATTATCATTGACTTATATGACATGAGATTTATTGCTTTGTGACAGCAGTGAGGTGCAAGGAAAAAGAAATGCTATAAATTACAAAACAAGTTAATTGTGCTTAAAACGGCGAAACGAAGTACTGTTAATGGGCTTATGGACCATTCAGAAGTTTGATGGCAGAGGGAAAGAAGCTGTTCTTAAATCATTGAATGTGGATCTTCAGGCTCCTGTACCTCCTCTCCAATGGTAATAATAATTGCAGGGCATGTCCGAGATAGTGAGAGTGCGTAGTGGTGGATGCTGCTTTATTGAGGCACTAACTTTTGAAGATGTAGTTGAAGATGTGATGGAGTTGGTTTGTCTACAACCCTCTGTAGCCTCTTGCAATCCTGTGCATTGAGATCTCCATACCAGGCTGTGATGCATCCAGTCAGAATGTACTCCACTATATACTTATAGAAATTTACACAAATCTCTAGTGACACACCAAATCTGCACCAACTCCTAATGAAGTAAAGCCACTGCTGTGCCTTGTTCATGATTGCATCAGTACATTGGGTCCAGGATGGATCTTCTGAGATGCTGATGTCCAGAATCTTAAACTGTCACCCTTTCCAATGCTGATCCCCTAACAAGGACTGGTCAGTGTTCTCCCAAATTTCCCTTCCTGACATTCACATTGGATTCCTTGGTCTTGCTGTTGTTCAGTGTGAGGTTGTTGTAGCGACACCAGTCAACTGACCAAACTACGCCTTCTCATCGTCATCTGAGATTCTACCAACAAGAGCGATGTCATCCACAAATGTAAAGATAGCATTGGAGCAGTGCTTAGTTACATAGTCATAGGTGTAGAGACAGTCAAGTCGTGGGTTAGACACAGGTAAAATAATAACAAGATGTGGAAAAAATAATAACAACTATAGAAGAAGGTAGACAGTATGATGCAAAATCATAAGGTAGATTGTGTGGTCAAGATTCCATCTTATCTACCAGAGAACCATTTAATAGTTTTATAACAATGGGGTAGAAACTCTCTTTGAGCCTGGAGGAATGAGTTTTCAGGCTTTTGTATCTTCTGTCCAGTGGAAGAGGGGAAAAGAGAGAATGCGCAGAGTGGATGCAAATGTCAATATCCATAAATTCACATCCAAAACAGGCACAATATATGGGAAAATGTAGCAAAATCTATCCACATTCTATACATTCAGCACCAGCACTTCATGTGGATGCCGCTATTCTATGTAATGATAATCAGGATTGAGCATTAAATATTGGCCTTGCCAGAGATGCCCACAACCTGGGAATAAAAATAAATGTACCTTAATTCTTAGTCCATCTGATTACCTTGTGCAGCTGCCTAATATGCCGTACATTACTAAGGTACAGCTTGACTGAACATTAGCATGAAATTCCCTCTGTAACAGGAGGAACAGTGTGATATCTGGATTGGACAACTCACATTGCTTGGCTTCTGGCTCAAGGCATCCCATTTGTCACACCTGCCACCAAGTTCTAGTCAGTTGAGCAACAGAAATTTGTGCCCTATTTAGAAACTTAACATATTCCTCATAAAAAGCTTTTATTTAAAATAATATAAATTCTCATCAACCATTTACTTACTCATTAAAGCGAAAGGTTTTCATTATACGTCCATACTTGACAGCAGAACCATTCCTATTGACAAGAGAAGGATCAAAGGCAGGTTACTGGTGCCTTAAAACCAGTCTCTTCAGGCAAGTGGGGCTCATCAGCTGTGGTTTGCAGTTCATTTAAGAGAAGGAAAGCTCTGATTACAAACCTTTAGTGCCCTGCAGCTACACTTGCTCATGGGAGGAATAATCTGAAGCTGAAGTCCCTAAGCCAGTCCTACATTGAATTCAACATTGACTTGTGACTCCTGTGGTGCTGGTGGTGCTGAACTGTATTAGTCTCTGCTATTCCTTCAAATTCATCAGTTGTGTGGAGCGGAGGAGTCAGCTGCACAGGCAACAGCTTGCTCTCCATGTCGTACTTCCCTGGCTTGCTTACCACGTAGACAGCTCGAATGCAACGTCCATGGTCAACCCTGACTAATGGAGGGCCTCAAATCATAACCCCATTGTCTTATATTTAGCCAATGCGGAGCAAAATATCTCAACGTCACTTCACTTTGCAAACCACATCTCGCTGTGGGTCAGCAGCCAATGTCTGTAGTTCTGTTTGCAAAGCTGTACTTTTAACTTCATAGTGATTATTGTTTGCAATTTACATTAGGAACTGAACAGTGGTTCTTGTTTGCCACAGGAAACTGAGCAAGGCATATTGGTTAGAAGTTTAACTTCGTCACAAGCAAATCAGACCCTTTGGAAAGGTCATGTGGCTGTGCTAGAAAGCTGAAATTAGCAATAAGCCTCTCGGGCCTGGAAAGTGAATATGCATCACACCTTGAGTAGCCATTTTATCCTGATGCTTCAGAGGTAAGATTATTTCATTGAACTTGTTTCTTGATTCTTGATTAACTGGCTAATCCCATGCACCATCAGTCTGCAGGAGATGACACTTTGCGACTTGGTCAATATTTTTTGTTACAGTATATTTACTGCTATTGTAATTATATATGCCATATGTGCCTTGTGCTGTGTATGACTGTTGGTACTGTGTTTTGCACCTTGGCCCTGGAGGAACACTGTTTAATTTGGCTATATTCATAGGTATTCATGTATGGTTGAATGCTTGAACTTGCTCTTGAACCTAACAGGATGACATTGTAGCTATGCAATAGAACTGCTGCCTGTCAACTCTAGCAATCCAGGTTCAACACTGACCCTCAGGGATGTGAATATGGAGTTTGCACACTATTCCTGTGACTGCGTGGGTTTTCTTCTACTGCCCAGTAACAAGCAAGTGGATTAATTGGGTATTGTAAGTTGTGTAAACTGCCCTTTGAAAGATAGACACTAGGAGATTTGGCTGTGGTGTGGAATTCAATGGCATGGGGATAAAACCATTACAGGAAAATAAGTAGGGGATATAGACTAAATTGATTGCCTTAGATCTGTCATATCCTTAGTACACTGAATGCTCCCTTCTAGTATAAGGTATGTAATTTTAGGATTTTGATCTTGTACCTCTTCAAAGGTTAAAATCCTACAATCTAATCCTTCAGCACATATTTTCCACCTATAAAGCATATGGAACTATTGTCTTTTTAAACTATCCCCTCAGGCATTTCATTTAGTATTTCAGGGCAATACTGATCTACATCAAGAATTCTGTTGAAATGTAAAGCTTCTAGTTGGTTCATACAATATAATTCACTGAAAAGCTTCAGTCACAAGCACCTGCTCAGGTATTTTCAAGTGATTTATATGAGAGGTGATATCAGTTACCATATTTCACTCTGGAGTTGTTGGCCACCATAGTGTTTTTGAAATAAAGTGGATTTAGTCACATTGGTAGATATTACATTTCATAATCTAGAGGTCATACAAGCAACACATGCAAAATGCTGGACGAACTCAGCAGGCCAGGCAGCATCTATGGAAAAGAGTACAGTCGACTTTTTGTGCCGAGATGTTGACTGTACTTTTTTCCATAGATGCTGCCTGGCCTCCTGCATTCCTTTAGCATTTTGTGTGTGTTGTTCAGATTTCCAGCATCTGCAGATTTGTGGTTATATTTTACAGATTGACTTCTGCTTTGAGTCTTTTATCATTTTTTTTCCCAAATACATTTTCTAATGGACTGTTTGATACAAAATTTACAACCTCACACAACCTGGTAGACTCAGTTTTTCTACTAAAATGTGGTGTTTTATGAAACTTTGAACATAAAATCCTCCACACTATTTCTTCTCCATTTGTTACTGATGACACGCAAAAGGTTGCTTTTACACAGTGCTTTTTGTGATTGCTATCACAAAATGTTCTCCAGCAAATGATATTTTCTCTAGAAGCACAGTTCATTTTGTATGAACATCACTTCCTGTATGTAAGCTGTTTTTTACATCATTTCTTGCACGCATTAATTTAGATTTCATTTTGAGGGAACTTCCGTGCTTATCGCTTATCACTATTAAGATAGCATTGAGCCCTAAGCTACTCTTGATTACACAACATAGTCATGGAGTTTTGTGTGTGTTTATTACCTTGGTTAACACTGTTTGCAAGAATAATCAACAGTATTAGTGCACGCAGCATGCGACAATCCTGTATTGAACTTAATATATAATTTACTTAACTTTCTGCAGTTTCACAAGCAAGATCCCATTAAAAATCCTGAAGGAAACTTCAGTCTTGGGTGATTTTCAAGAAGGTGCAACTCACTGCATAGCTTTGTGCACCCACACTGTGAGGGCAGTGGAATACTATTTTGAAGTATAGTTGTCTATTTGTGGGCACGTGGCCAAGTGGTTAAGGCATTGGACTAGCAACCTGAAGGTCGTGAGTTCGAGCCCCAGCCGAGGCAATGTGTTAGACAATAGACAATAGGTGCAGGAGTAGGCCATTTGGCCCTTCAAGCCAGCACTGCCATTCACTGTGATCATGGCTGATCATCCATGTTGTGTCCTTGAGCAAGGCACTTAACCACACATTGCTCTGCGATGACATTGGTGCCAAGCTGTATGGGTCCTAATGCCCTTCCCTTGGACAACATTGGTGTTGTGGAGAGGGGAGACTTGCAGCATGGGCAACTGCTGGTCTTCCATACAATCTTGCCCAGGCCTGCGCCCTGGAGAGTGAAGACTTTCCAAGCGCAGATCCATGGTCTTGCAAGACTAACAGATGCCTTTAAAGTTGTCTATTTGCAGTCCTCAAATGGTAATAAAATAACCTGTTGTGGTCATGATATCTGAGGAATAATTATCAGCAAGGCTGCCAGGGGAAAATATGGACATTGTGTAGGTACAAAGATTAGTTAGTTGTGCATTTGATTAGTTCAGCAGAGTATCGTAGGCCAAAAGACCTGTCCGTGTGTTGTATTGTTCTACGTTCAATGTTCTGGATAATACACAGATGATAAACTATATGCAAGTTATAAAAGACAGTGAAGAGAAAAAGTACTATGCAAAAACAAAACATTAGTGCAAGAAAACCAAATTAGAGACAAGTCCATGTCGTGTCATAGGAGTTCCGTAGTCTTCCATTGCTGAGTCTATATACCTATTGTTGGAATCTTTTGATTCATCCATTAACAGTGGTACTCTCAGAGTATACTGACTAGTTGCATTATGGCCTGATAGAAATACCAATGTCCTAGAATGGGTAAACCTACAAAAAGTAGTGAATAGAACTCAGTCCATAATGGGTAAAGCCCTCCCTAACATTGAGTACATCTACACGGAGCACTATCGCAGGACAACAGCATCCAACATCCAAGGCCCCCACCATCCAGACCATATTCATGGCTGCCATCAGAAAGATGGTCTAGGAGTCTCAGGACCCACGCTACCATGTTATTACCCCTCAACCACCATGCTCTTGAACCATAGGGGATAACTTCACTCATCTTCATTCACCCCAACACTGAACTGTTCTCACAACCTATAGAATCATGTTGAAGGACTCTTCATCTCATATTCTCAATATTTATTTATCATTATTATTATTTTGCTTTTTGTTGTCTTTTCCATGTTTGTTGTTTGTCCAGCTTGTTGTGTGTGGTTTTTCATTGATTTCATGGTGTTTCTTTGTACTTACTGTAAATGCCTACAAATAATGCATCTCAGGGGTTGCATATGGTGACTTGATAATAAATGTACTTAAAACTTTGAACTCATGTTTAATACCATAGTTTATAATATTCCACTTGTTAAACCTTCAGTTATGCAATTCCCCTGTTAATGTTCTTGTTTGGCAGAATTTCACTGAATAACCAAACAATTCTGTAGCTTGAACTATTTTAGTGGAGGATATTTACTTATTTCAGATTCACTGTAACTAAAGTCATCAATCGCCTTAATAACAAGGTACAAAGAACAAAGTGGAAATTTATTATCAGACATATTACCACATACAACTCTGAGGTTCTTTTTCTGCAGGCATACTTAGCAAATCTATAGAACAGTAACTGTTAACTGTAAACGTCAGGAACTATGAACTGTAAACAATCTGTGTAAATGTAGATATAAATAAATAGCAATAAATAACAAGCATGAAATAACAATAAAGCAGAGTCCTTAAATGAGTGTAGCTATCCACTTTTGTTCAAGAGCCTGATGGTGAGGGGTAGTAACTGTTCTTGAACCTGGTAGAGTGAGTCCCGAGGCCTGAGTCTTGATCTCTGGAGCCAAATGGTCCAACTTGCCAAAATGCAGTATTGGGAAGGAACGATAGGCATTCCTTATCGTAGTGTAGCAGTGGTCTGGTGTGTTGGGACCTCTGGTGCAACAGGTTATGTGCTGGTGAAAATTGGGCAGGGTCTTCTTCATACAGGCCTGGTTAATGCCGCTGACTATAATTTGAAATGCTCTGGGATGGGTCATTTCTTGTTTACAGACAGCATTGTGCAGTTTCGCAAGTGCTTGCCTATATTTGGCCACTGACAGTACGTAAACTGCGGTCAGGATCATGAACGAGAACTTTTGAGGCAAATAGAATGATCTACATTTAATCATTAGTTGTTCCAAGTCAGGGGAACAAGAAGTTGACATAACCCCAATGTCTGTGCACCAATGAGAATTAACTACAAAGCATACGCAGCCACTTCAGTCCTTACCAGAATTTGAGGTTCGATCCATTCTGAAAGTCATAAAACCTTCTAGTCAGGTGGCTGTGTCCAGCGTGTTTGCTGTTATCCAGGTTTCGATGAGATCTATTGAGATCTGCCTCATCTGCCTCTCATACACCCACCTTGCCCTGAGATTGTCAGCCTTATTTTGAAGTGACAGTACATTCACTAACAAGACGGTAAGGAGAGGAGGTCTCATCCTCCAGTGCTTCCACTCAGTTTAAATCCCACCATTCCTGCTACATATTTGACCTTGGCCTTAGCGTTGATCCTCAGAGGCGCTGCGCTTAAATTGCTCCGCATTTACCCGTCGAATGCGAGATCTGAAGGTCATTGATGTAATTTTGTAGTCTATTGTTAAGAGGAAGTTTACATGCTGCAGATTGCAGGGAAAGTAGTTCAAAAGGAGTATGTTTAGGAGGAAAACTGGTACAAATTCTTGTAGCACGTAGAGTCGCCGATGTACACTGCACTATCTTTAATTACATCCCTTCTTTCTTTGTCTGAGGAAGTCCTTTGGGAAAGAAGATCACTTACTTTCACTCTGATTTTGTGGTTCTGGGGTGACTGCTGAGACCATCCTGGCACCTGCAGACAGATACTAAGAGCTGAAGTTGGCTGATGAGAGGGGTTCTGGGTCTGGATATGGTCCAGTTTGGGTAATTCCTGAAGCAGTGCATGATTCTGCCATTTAAACAGGGTCTCTGTGTGCTCCTGGTGCCTCATCTAAAGATTTTTAATACCACCTAAAAGTTCTATCTCCAGTTTGAGTAGCAGCAGAGATGTGGTTTTTGAGGAGGATGCAAAGAATATCATGGGTGAAACAAATATCTAACGAGGATGTCATGAACAGAGCAAACACAAAAAGAGAAATAATGTATGAGATCATGAAAAGGCAACGTAACTTCATTGGGCATGTGATTAGGAAAGGGGAGTTAGAATGCACGGTAATTATGGGAAAGATTGAAGGGAAGAAAGCAAGAGGAAGGCAAAGACAAATGATGATGGAGACAGCAGCCAGAGAACTGGAAATGAATACCAATGAATTGATCCACTTGACCCGAAACAAGAGTATGTGGGCCATGGCAGTCAAAGCTCAAACTGGGCATGGCACCTGATGATGATGATGACGACCTGATTATGGCCCTCACCTGCTCTGTACTTTCCCCACACCATTTTCTGCAGTCTGCTTTGTTTGCCACCTTTTATAAAACTCAATGAATTATAATTCTGTTTACATTATAAATACACGCTAGCATTTATGCATTTATTCATATTTTTCCATGTCCATACTTTAACCTGTAACTTTATATTTTCATATAATGCTTTATTCTTTATAATTATTGAATTCTGTTTTTTGTTGCCTGACCAACACACCACAGCAAACTCTTAATGCATGTAAATGCATATGGTGAATAAATCTGATCCTTGATCCTTCATCCTTATGCACAGACTGATCTACGTGGGTGGCACACAAACAAAAGGTTTTACTGATTCTCAGTACATGGGACAATAGTAACCTAATTGCTAATATTTTCTTGTATTAAATGGAAGTTCATATTTGAATTTTTCTTGAACTATTGCAATCATTATATCCACCTCATCATTTTGCTAGGGTTGTCAACAAGAACAAAAGACTGCAGTATTTGTGCCAAAATGTTTCTCGGAAAATCTTTTTCAACACCTTTGAATCCATTGTGCTATTGGATAACTAGAATCTTATGTATACTGAAAGGATGGAATTTCAGCTAAGTTAGCATTTATTGGGTTTTACGTTTATTGTCAAAAACCTTTTACAGAGCTGAGCTCAATAGCCAGTCATTCGCTGAATCAGTGTGTGCTGGTATCCAAAGTTTTTGTTTCATGTTGGTAAATGTTATTAGGAAATTCTTCAATGCTAACAGGCAATGAATGCACTCCAATAATGTTTCTGTGAAGCTGAGAGCAAGAATGGATTTGTGATTAATGATTGCATGAGCAAATATATAACCTCAACATCTAGACATCTGTAATGGTCTTTGTGGAATGTAATGCGCTGATTTTGTTTCCTGGACCTGACGAACAGATCAATGCCCTAAGTGTACAACATGTATTGTCATTCATTTATGATGTCTGTCATAAACAGAAGTTCAACATGTCACAGAATAGAGCAAATCAAGCTGGTTTATTTCCAGTTAGTGAAGTTTGAACATTTCTGCACTGTTTGGTGTTTTTGCATTCTCCCTGTGACCTATTGAGTTTCTTTTTGCCTGCTCTCGTTTTCACTACATCCAAAAGACATACTGGCTAATAGGTTAATTCTTCTTCTTATTATTATTATTAACGTCATCACACTTACTAGGTCATAGGTCGCCGGCAGCAGCTCCTCAGAGTCCTTTCTCCCGGGCCGAAGGTTAATCAGCCCTGTGGCTTCCACTTTCACCACACAATTTCATTTACCTTCTAGGCAAAGACCCTTCCTCTCCTATGGATGAGTTTTTCTTTTGGAGCTTTTGTTGGTGTTTATGCAGCTCTGTGTTTTTAACTTGATGGGGTTGCTGGCCCCCTGCCCAACCCTCCTCCTTTCACAGCCGTGCTTGGGAGACTCCATGGCGGAGGTTGATAGACTAATTGGCCAAAGCAAATTTTCCCCAGTGAGGTGCAACCTAGGAGAATTGTGGAAGCTGATGTCCATGTGTGTGGGTGGGTGGCTGGAAGGGAAGATGGGATGGGTGAAAGAGTCTTGGTTTGCTGTTGTTTTGATGCATGTTGTTTTCCATGTTGATCTGCGAATGTGTAGTGTCTGTTGCAGGCTGCCCCCAGCACATCCCTCAGTTGTGCTGGCTGTTGACACAAACAACACATTTCACTGTATGTTTCGATATACATATGATGAATAAATCTTAATTTGAATGTGAATCTGAGATCCCACTGAAAATGGCAGTTCAGTAGATTCTCAAAAATGCTGATCATGTGAACCAACCTCTTGGGGAATATGACCACCTGTAGATCTGCTAAATGCACCTTTTTTTGCTTGGAATCATATTGAAATTGGTGAGTTTATTAGTATGCATGCAGTAAAGTCTACTCGAAGAATTTGAGACAGACTGAACATGATGGCAGATGATGCTCAATGTTGATGAATGGTTACTTCCATTCAGAGATATTAATCAGTGATCAATCTATTTTAATGTTGCTTGACTTTTCAGCTACAGGAAACATGAGGCATTCCCCGTCACCATCATTCTTTCAGTTCTTAGTTTAAGTAAAGTTATCAGCTACTTACATGCAGGTTTATTGCTCCGATACTACAAGTGTTTGGTCCTTTCCCTATTTGATTCAATTTGACTAAGTCTACAGATGACACTATGTCCTGGACTAAATGTCCTAATTCTAAAATTTCTCAGCCAACAAACTTGCTCAGAAATTTGTGTATTGATGGAAATTCCCATTGTACTCCAGGACAAGGGGAAGTATGGGACAAGGGCTCGCAGATGAAGCCATGCTCTTTGAACTGGGTTTCATATAATATTTCAGCTCCCAGTTCAATGTGAGCCACTATACACAATGGCTGTATTGTAGCATTATCTTCACTGATTACTGCCACCAGGGCTCAGGCTGGAATAAGGGCTTCTTCTTCAGATGTTTGCAAGATGGCTGCACCAATGAAATATGGTCTGCCTGGCTCCTTTCAGGTTGGAGTTCAGAACATCTTGTGATGCTTTGAAATTTACCAATCCACTATTACATTACAGAACTCATCTAAGGTCTGCAACACTTTATTTAAAAATATATATTTATTTCTTGGATTCTGGGCATGGCTGGTAAGAAAGGTGTTTACAGTATTGCCTATTCCCACTTGCCTTTGAGAAGGTAGTGTTGGGCCACCTACTTGAACCCCTGCGGCCTTTCTGGTGAAGGCCCTGCTGTAGTTGGTATCTGAATGGGTGGCGGCACCTACAGGCTGCCCCCAGCACATCCTTCATTTGTATTGGTTGCTTATGCAAATAATACGTTAATTTTTAAAAATTGAGATACAGCGATAATTGAGATATAGGCTCTTTCTAGCCTTCGAGCTATACCACGCAGCAATCCCCCGATTTTAGTCAGAGCCTAATCATGGCACAATTTAGAATGACCAATTAATCCACCAACCAGTACAATTTTGGACTGTGGGAGGAAACTGGAGCACCCAGAGAAAACCCACATGATCACGGGGAGAATGTACGCACTCGCTGCAGGCAGCGGTGGGAATTGAACCCAGGTCGCCTGTACTGTAAAGCGTTATGCCTACCACTACACCGCCACGCCACCACTACCTTTTTGATATATATGTGATAAGTAAATAATCTGAATCTGAATCTGGTTCCTTTGGGAAAGGAAAACAAAGTATAGACTCAGTATTAACGAAGGACCAAAGCATGACCTAGAGCTGGTGGTGTTTCTGCACAACTGTACCTTTGTCCTTCTTGGTGGGGAAGTCACAGGTTTAAGAGACAATGACAGAATGGCTGAGATGATTAACTGCAGTAACTACCAGAGTTGGCAGTGCACATTGACATTACACTAATAGTGGGGGGTTTGGATAATTATGGTTGCTGGTGAGGTATCAGTCAACTGGGCTCCTTTGTTCTGATGGTGACAAACATGGTGAGTGTTTTCAGAGTTACACTCATCGAGGCAAGTGGAGAGTGTTCACAAGGCAGCAGGTGAGGCAGCTTTGAATTGGCAGAAAACAATCACCATAGCAACTTGCAGCCACAGTATTTATATAGCTGGTTCTGTTCAGTTACATTTAATAGTGATCTCCCAGGACACTAATGATGAGAAGACCACAGCAATGAGTATCAAGAGTAAATGATTAGATCCTGTTGGAGGTGATCATTGTTGGCATTTCATTGATGCAAATATTGCTTTTCACATGTCAATTATACAAGAGTTTTATTGGTCATATTGCACAGACACGCAGGCTGTCTCATTTGATGAGGAGTTGTGAATAGAATTGAACACACCGTCAGTATGCAGTTTTCAGAAAACATTCCAATTTTGGATATTATGATGGCTAGAATAACAATTGATGAATCTCAACTAGTCATCATTGAGCAGGTTATTATTAAGTATCAGGATGTCATGGTAGTGTAGCTTTACAATTCCAGCTGTAGTATCGATGGAGGTTCAATTCCCGCCACTGTCTGTAATGAAGGTGTACGTTCTTCCCATGACCGTGTGGATTTCCTCAGGTTGCACTGGTTTCCACCCATATTCCAAAGATGTATAGGTTAGGGTTAGTAAGTTAGTAAATTAGTTAGCTGATATAATTATACAGCACAGAAACAGGCCATCCTGCCCAACTCCTTCATGTCAGCCAAGTTGCCTTTGCGAGCAACTCCCATTTTCCTTCTTAAGCTAGTTGTTTTTGCCTGCATTTGGACCATATCCCTCTAAATTTTTCCTATAAAATATACCTGTCCGGAGGCCTGCGTCCCACAACTTAGCTGCAATTTAAATATACCATTTTAAAAGTTAAGTTAAATTTATTTCATGCAGCAGTCAATACTACCCTTCCATGCACTGTACTTTGTCCTTGTGTTCCTCAACAGTGCTTTGCCCTTGTCTGTTCTAAGAGTTGCCGGCGTTCTAGAAGAATCTGTAATGTTTAGGTGGACATTTCTGAGCACCTCTGCACCTAGATTCACATTCAATGCACCAGTTGACAGGATGTGAATGCTGGGCAGCTATCAAGCAATGACCATAGCATTGGCAGTAGTGACAGAAACTGCCTGATCTAGGCAGTCTAGATAAGGTTGTTAATCCACAATCTAGTGGAGGTACTGGTTAGGTACCACCATGGCCTTCATGGAATTTGAACTCAGTTTTTAAAACTTTCAACTACAGAGAGCATAAATCTATCAGCTTATTACAAAATCCTGACTGGTTCATTTACATCAGATATGGGGGAATGAGGGACATGGTTTTGGAGGAATGACGTACATGGTTACATGTTCTGCAAGCTGTTAATACAAGAAGTTTGAGAGGTGAAGCAGGGGTAGAAAGGTTTGGGGAGAGGTGCTGATGTGAAAAATTAAGATTAATCACACTGCCATATTTGATGTTTCCAAGTTTACCTGTCATTCAGCCATACACATGCATTAAGATGAAGGACGCAGTGTTCTCCGGAGCCGGGGTGCAAAACATAGCACATACAGTCGCACACGATGAGCAACACATATAGTTACAATAGCACATATGGTCACAAAATAATACTAGCACAAGTCCACTAGTGACATGGCCTGAAGTTTGATGGTGAATGGGATGCTGTCCTGGTGGCCACGTTTCTGCAAGAACAAGTACGTAACAGTTCCTCATCTTGTGCTAGGGCAGCCGCAGATGATCACGATCTGGTTTATCTTCCACAGAGTGAACACTGGAGAGCAATACTGACAGGAGAGCTAGCCTGCAGGGGCCAGCATAGATTTCACCTCTGTTTCTCTCCTACAGTACCTTCTACCTTGGATATATCAGCAGATATTTTAAACCCAAGTGCTCCATATATAAGGACAACAGCATTGGCATTAGCTTGAGATTAAATATTTGAAGGAAGTGTTGACTGGCAATCTGGCATAGCATTGAAATTATTGACATGGTGGTCATGCTTCAATAAAAAGTCAGGAACCTGTCCTTGGATTTGAAATATGACTGGCCTTCCCCAATTCAGATCTACTGCCAGTACTTGTCTCTATCTTTCTGACAGAAATGTAAGATGTGAATCTAATTAAATATATATATAGACCAATTTCACCATTCTTGAAGACAGTCTTAGAAAGTATACTCGTAGTTCATCTTGCATATATACTCAGTGGCCAATTTATTAGATACACCTGCATATTTGCTCATTAATTTAATCAGACAATCATGTGGCAGCAACTCAATGCATGAAAGCATACAAACCTTTTAAAGAGCTCAAGTGTTGTTCAGACCAAACATCAAAATAGGGAGGAAATTTACCTAACTGATCTTCATGGCAGAATGACTATTGGTGCCAGACGGAGTTGTCTGAGTATTTCAGAAACTGCAGAACTCCTGGTACTTCACTAGGTACAGAAGGTACGTAATAAAGTGGCCAGTGTATGCATATTGATAGTAGTCTCATAACAGGACATTTTCTTTTTTTTTTTAATTTTATTTTTATTTGGATAAGGAGTTCACAATTATCATGTACTTTTTTCACACATATAACCTTTTCCATTTTTTTTATATGTATAAAACTACAATTATTTATACATTCTTAAGTACACATTGAGATGATATAAAAGCAAAATAAACATTTAAATAGATAATTATGTACTGTGGTAAATCTAACCTATTAGGCTAAGTAATGAAATTAGTTGTTAAGAAAAATGGTAATAATAGTTTCCATACAACCCTTCTGGACCATTTCCACTGGTCCAAAATGTTGCATACAAGCCTATATACCAACCATTGTAGGTGTTTATATCTCAATTTGTTCGTGCTTGTTCCTGCCCACAGACATAATTATCCAATCCCTATGTACTTATTTACTTAATTTTTTCATTTTTTTTTATCCCTTTCCCAAATCTTTCCCTTCACTTGTGTTAATTCTCTATTTTCATATGAGGGTTAGATGTTAGTCATTATAGTTAGTTTAATATTCCATACTTGTTGAAGGCCAGGACCTCACTGCTGGTGACCCAGTCAATCCACTTGATGTCCAGAAAGGTGGAAGGCATTGAGACGCCGCTCTTGTCTGGAGTAGAGGCTCCAGGTCTCGCTGCCGTAAAGCAGTGTGCTGAGGACGCAGGCCCTGTAGACTGCAACCTTGATGTGCGTCATCAGCTTTCTGTTCTCCCAGACTCTCTTTGTCAGCCTGGCGAATGTTGAGGCTGCTTGTCCGATCCGTCTGTTGATCTCGGGGTCTAGGGAGGGGCTGTCCGTGATGGTGGAGCCAAGGCATGTAAACTTGTGAACTATCTTCAGCTCGTAGTTATTGATGGTAATGTCAGGGGGGTGCTCAATGCCTTGGTCCAACACGTTGGTCTTCTTCAGGCTGATGGTCAAGCTGAAATCCTGACAGGCGCTTGAGAAGCTGTCCATGAGGTGTTGCAGTTGCTCTTCAAGTGAGTGTGTTGCCAGTGCCGCATCATCTGTAAACAACATGTCCCTGATGAGTACTTCACGAACCTTGGTTTTCACCCTCAGCCGGGACAGACTGAACAACCTCCCGTCCGATCTGGTGTGGAGGTAGACACCATCAGCTGACGTTCCAAAGGTCCATGCTCAGATACCCAACCTTTTCACCCTGCTCCAACAACGCCGTCTCCGCTGGCTGGGCCACGTACACCGCATGTCAGACGGGAGGATCCCGCAAGACCTGCTGTATGGGGAACTGGCCTCTGGCAAGAGAGCACAAAAGCGGCCCCATCTTTGTTTCAAAGATGTCTGCAAGAGAGACATGAAATCACTGGACATGAACATCGAGAGGTGGGAGGACATCGCAAGTCACAAGTGGATTGACTGATCACTCTTGCTGGAGGCTGGAACTATGCAGAGGTCTAAAAGAGGAGAAGAGAAGCTGAGGCTTGTTGCTGAAGAAAAGCGCACTCATCCGAAAAACTGCACCAAGACAACACTGGAGGACGGCGCCTTCAAGTGCAGTCGCTGCAGCCAAGACTGTCACTCCCGTGTGGGACTCTACAGCCACAACAGATGTTTCTCTACCAACACAGACTGAAACAAGACTTTCCAGGCGCAGATCCATGGTCTCGCAAGACTAACGGATGCCACAAACTTGTTGAAGAATGTTATGCAGGGAGCCTTGTCAATCAGTCTTGTTGTTCTAACAATGCTTTGATTATCTGAAGCCATAGTAATTTAACTTTCATACCATCATATGGAAGGACAAAGCAGAGTAGGTAATAGAACAAGTGTTAGTAATTAGCAATAGAATAGACAGATACCTAATGGTCACATGGACATAATGAGCCAAGGGGCCTATTTCTATGCTGTTAGCACAATGATACAGGTTCAGAACCCCTTATCAGAAATGCCTGGGAAGTGCTGTAAGTGTTTTGCATTTTGGAATATTTAACAAGATAGCTTGGGATCACCATAATTTCAGACTCTGAATTTATGTGCTACCAGTAAACAATCTTTGTTCATCACAGTGAAAATTATTATACAGTATTAATATAATGAAATTATAATGTGTGCAGGGTAACAAAAGCAGCACAGCAGCGTCGTGAGAGAATACCTGAATCCGCTGTTGAACAACAAACAATGGCAGGCTTTCAGTCTCCACCTACGATGCAGTGTTTTGATTAAAAGGCTATATAGTATTTGTATTTTTTTAAGGTTTTATGTAAGTTATAAAAACACTCAGCGTTGTAGACTTGTTATGGTGTTAGATTTTCATCAGCAATTTTTTAAAAATTAAATGCCGTTATGTAAGGTATAAAAACAATCAGCATCGTAGACTTGTTTTTCTTACTGGATTTTCATGATCAGCATGCACTTTGAAATTTAATGTCATGACTCTTAAATTTCTGCAACCAGCCTGCTAAATATTCACAATTACTTTCAATTTTCAGTTCGTCATGATAGATCTTTACTTGTTTCATGATCAGCATACTGTTAAGCGGCATATGTTCACTCTGACGCTGATGATACATGATTAAGATCTTCATTTTTCGCTTTATGCAGCATTTTTCTATTTTTTATTAACTTCTATTCATTACCCATGTGAAATCACTTTTCAGAACTGTCTGTGGTGTGCCTCGAGAACCATCCCAGCATCTTGTGGAATTTTCCATTTGTAACATGCCAACACTCAAAAAGAAATTTGGATTTTGGAGGTTTTCAGATTTTGGAATTTTGGATAAGGGGTACACATGGTTTGAATATCATTCTAATTGTTCCAAAATAATATTGATGTCTTTCTATTGAAGTGTTGCATGGAAGACAATTTGTTAAAATGTGTAGGCTTTTGAGTCTTATTTAAAGCTGAAAGTGACTCCGGATTTCGTTTAGGTAGCTATTTGTTGAACTGGAATACTGTAAATGAAGGACAAACATAATTTTGTTATGGAATATATACATATTATAGATTACATCATTCCAAGAAAGTACTTGATGCCCCATAGAAAACATCCTGTCTGGATGCATCGTGGCTTGGTATGGCAACCGGTCTGAATGCATCGGCAAGAAACTGCAGTGAGTTGTAAACACAGCTCAGCCCGTCACAGGAACTAGCCTCTCTTACAATGACAGTCAACACTTTGCTGACATGGTGAAGCAGCCAATGTAATCAAAGTCGCCACCTACCCTGGACCTTCTCTCTTCTCCCCTCTCCAATCGGGCAATAGATAACCAAAGTCTGAAAACATATACCATCAGGGTCAAGCAAAGCCCCTGTCCTGCTGTTATAAGACTATTGAATGGTCCCTTAGAATAATAAGATGGGCTCTTGCCTGCATAATCTCCCTCCTCATGGCAGTGCCTCTTATTGTCTACTTTCACTGCATATTCTCTGTAATTATTACACTTCGTTCTGCATTCTATTTTTGTTTTACTTGTTCTACTTCAATGCACTATAGTAATGAAATGATATGGAATGAAGTGTTACAGAGTCTTAGAGTCATAGAACAATACAGTACAGAAACAGGTCCATCTACTCCATGCCAAACTATTAGTCTGCCTAGTCCCATTGACTGTACCTGGATAATAGCCCTCTCATCCATGTACCTATCCAAATTTCTCTTAAATGTTGAAATCAAACCCACTTCCACCACTTCCAATGGCAACTCATTCCACACTCACACCACCCTTTGAGTGAAATTCACCCTCATGCATCCTTTAAATATATCTGCATTCAACCTTAACCCATGACATCTAGTTCTCATCTCACTCAACCTCAGTGGAAGAAGTCTGCTTGCATTTACCCAATCTATACCCCTCATAATTTTGTCTACCTCTATCAAATCACCCTTCCCAGGTTATCCAATCTGGACTTATTTGATTTATGAATGCCAACCTGCCTAAAGTTTACTTTATGACCACATCTACCAGTGATTCCACTCTCAAAGAATTATGGACCTGTATTCACAGATCCCGCTGTTCTGGAGCACTCCTTAGTACCCTCCTGTTCACTGTGTATGACCTTCTCTGGTCAGTCCTACTGAGTGCAGCCCCTTACACTTGTCTGGATCATCTGCCATTTTGCAGCCCATTTTTCTAGCTTCGATAGTCTTCCTTGTGTTAGGGGGTTTTGTCTTTTATGTTACTGCGGAGGCTAATTAAAATGGCTTCTTTGTTATAGAAACATAGAAACATAGAAAACAGGTGCAGGAGTAGGCCATTCGGCCCTTCGAGCCTGCACCGCCATTTATTATGATCATGGCTGAGCCTCCAACTCAGAACCCCGCCCCAGCCTTCCCTCCATACCCCCTGACCCCCATAGCCACAAGGGCCAAATCTAACTCCCTCTTAAATATAGCCAATGAACTGGCCTCAACTGTTTCCTGTGGCAGAGAATTCCACAGATTCACCACTCTCTGTGTGAAGAAGTTTTTCCTAATCTCGGTCCTAAAAGGCTTCCCCTCTATCCTCAAACGGTGGCCCTTCGTTCTGGACTTCTCCAACATCGGGAACAATCTTCCTGCATCTAGCCTGTCCAATCCCTTTAGGATCTTATATGTTTCAATCAGATCCCCCCTCAATCTTCTAAATTCCAATGAGTACAAGCCCAGTTCATCCAGTCTTTCTTCATATGAAAGTCCTGACATCCCAGGAATCAATCTGGTGAACCTTCTTTGTACTCCCTCTATGGCAAAGATGTCTTTCCTCAGATTAGGGGACCAAAACTGCACACAATACTCCAGGTGTGGTCTCACCAAGGCCTTGTACAACTGCAGTAGTACCTCCCTGCTCCTGTACTCGAATCCTCTCGCTATAAATGCCAGCATACCATTTGCCTTTTTCACCGCCTGCTGTACCTGCATGCCCACTTTCAATGACTGGTGTATAATGACACCCAGGTCTCGTTGCACCTCCCCTTTTCCTAATCGGCCACCATTCAGATAATAATCTGTTTTCCTATTTTTGCCACCAAAGTGGATAACTTCACATTTATTCACATTAAATTGCATCTGCCATGAATTTGCCCACTCACCCAACCTATCCAAGTCACCCTGCATCCTCTTAGCATCCTCCTCACAGCTAACACTGCCACCCAGCTTCTTGTCATCCGCAATCTTGGAGATGCTGCATTTAATTCCCTCATCCAAGTCATTAATATATATTGTAAACAACTGGGGTCCCAGCACTGAGCCTTGTGGTACCCCACTAGTCACCGCCTCCCATTCTGAAAAGGTCCCGTTTATTCCCATTCTTTGCTTCCTGTCTGCTAACCAATTCTCCACCCACACCAATACCTTATCTCCAATACCGTGTGCTTTAAATTTGCACACTAATCTCCTGTGTGGGACCTTGTCAAAAGCCTTTTGAAAATCCAAATATACCACATCCACTGGTTCTCCCCTATCCACTCTACTAGTTACATCCTCAAAAAATTCTGAGATTCGTCAGACATGATTTTCCTTTCACAAATCCATGCTGACTTTGTCCGATCATTTCACCGCTTTCCAAATGTGCTGTTATCACATCCTTGATAACTGACTCCAGCAGTTTCCCCACCACCGACGTTAGGCTAACCGGTCTATAATTCCCCGGTTTCTCTCTCCCTCCTTTTTTAAAAAGTGGGGTTACATTAGCCACCCTCCAATCCTCAGGAACTAGCCCAGAATCTAACGAGTTTTGAAAAATTATCACTAATGCATCCACTATTTCTTGGGCTACATCCTTAAGCACTGTAGGATGCAGACCATCTGGCCCTGGGGATTTATCTGCCTTCAATCCCTTCAATTTACCTAACACCACTTCCCTACTAACATGTATTTCGCTCAGTTCCTCCATCTCACTGCACCCTCTGTCCTTTACTATTTCTGGAAGATTATTTTTGTCCTCCTTTGTGAAGACAGAACCAAAGTAATTATTCAATTGGTCTGCCATGTCCTTGCTCCCCATAATCAATACACCTGTTTCTGTCTGCAGGGGACCTACATTTGTCTTTACCAGTCTTTTCCTTTTTACATATCTATAAAAGCTTTTACAGTCCGTTTTTATGTTCCCTGCCAGTTTTCTCTCATAATCTTTTTCCCCTTCCTAATTAAGCCCTTTGTCCTCCTCTGCTGAACTCTGAATTTCTCCCAGTCCTCAGGTGAGCCACTTTCTCTAGCTAATTTGTATGCTTCTTCTTTGGAATTGATCCTATCCCTAATTTCTCTTGTCAGCCACGGGTGCACTACCTTCCTTGATTTATTCTTTTGCCAAACTGGGATGAACAATTGTTGTAGTTCATCCATGCAACCTTTAAATGCTTGCCATTGCATATCCACCATCAATCCTTTAAGTGTCATTTGCCAGTCTATCTTAGCTAATTCACATCTCATACCTTCAAAGTTACCCCTCTTTAAGTTCAGAACCTTTGTTTCTGAATTAACTATGTCACTCTCCATCTTAATGAAGAATTCCACCATATTATGGTCACTCTTACCCAAGGGGCCTCTCACGACAAGATCGCTA
Source organism: Mobula hypostoma (assembly GCF_963921235.1). NCBI lineage: Eukaryota > Metazoa > Chordata > Chondrichthyes > Myliobatiformes > Myliobatidae > Mobula > Mobula hypostoma. The sequence continues at coordinate 25,974,875 of NC_086111.1, read as the reverse complement.
ATTAACTCTTCCTCATTGCTCAAAATCCAGTCCAGAATAGCCTGCTCTCTAGTTGGTTCCTCGACATGTTGGTTCAAAAAACCATCCCGCATACATTCCAAGAAATCCTCTTCCTCAGCACCTTTACCAATTTGGTTCACCCAGTCTACATGTAGATTGAAGTCACCCATTATAACTGCTGTTCCTTTATTGCACACATTTCTAATTTCCTGTTTAATACCATCTCCGACCTCACTACTACTGTTAGGTGGCCTGTACACAACTCCCACCAGCGTCTTCTGCCCCTTAGTGTTACGCAGCTCTACCCATATCGATTCCACATCTTCCCGGCTTATGTCCTTCCTTTCTATTGCGTTAATCTCTTCTTTAACCAGCAACGCCACCCCACCTCCCCTTCCTTCATGTCTATCCCTCCTGAATATTGAATATCCCTGAACGTTGAGCTCCCATCCCTGGTCACCCTAGAGCCATGTCTCTGTGATCCCAACTATATCATAATCATTAATAACAATCTGCACTTTCAATTCATCCACCTTATTACGAATGCTCCTTGCATTGACACATAAAGCCTTCAGGCGCTCTTTTACAACTCTCTTAGCCCTTATACAATTATGTTGAAAAGTGGCCCTTTTTAATGCCTGCCCTGGATTTGTCGGCCTGCCACTTTTACTTTTCTCCTTTGTACTTTTTGCTTCTACCCTCACTTTACACCCCTCTGTCGCTCTGCACTGGTTCCCATCCCTCTGTTGTGAACTAACCTCCTCACGCCTAGCCTCTTTAATTTGATTCCCACCCCCCAACCATTCTAGTTTAAAGTAATCTCAGTAGCCCCCCCTAATCTCCCTGCCAGGATATTGGTCCCCCTAGGATTCAAGTGTAACCCGTCCTTTTTGTACAGGTCACGCCTGCGCCAAAAGAGGTCCCAATGATCCAAAAACTTGAATCCCTGCCCCCTGCTCCAATCCCTCAGCCACGCATTATGTTATAATCAGGAATGCTTCTTTGTTATGTTAAACGTTGAGAAAGCTTTGCGCTAGCAGCTTGTTGTGGGTTAGGGAGTGATAAGAGGATGTTATGAACCAATTGGGATAGTTGTTATGTTTTTGGTGTATTTGTAAGATATTGTATGCGCAGGGTTTTGGGGCAGAAGGCAGGAGAGAGGGACAGTGGATGAACCAGGTGCTGTGAGTCCGCTAATGGGGTCAGACCCCGAGGAGGATGTTTGGTGAGGAGACGGAGACGGACTCATGTGAAGCGTCTGGTCGACCACTGTCGTTGGTCCTAGGCGGCCGGTCGAAGTGGTCCGAGGGGTCGCGGGGTGAAGAAGAAGGGTCCTGAGCTCCAACTGCTTTGTGCACGAAGAGATTGAACTTTGATAAGTGTGGCGCCTTTTATATTTTATTCTCTATTAATTATATAGTTCCAGTAATATCTATAAACTGTAAATCATTTAATCGTATCTGGTGTATTGTCTGTTATTTGGGCGGGGTGGGGTACATCACACAGCATCCACACAAACTAATTACCCAGTTTGGTGGGGCTGAGGGCTGTTTCCCTAGATGACAGCGAGCCAAGCTGAGGGTGGCCGGAGGTCTACACTTGTTATCCAATATGCCCCTAATCTTGGTGTCACCCGCAAGTTTGCTGATCCAGTTTACTACATTATTTACCTGATTGCTGATGTAGATGGCAAACAACAACAGACTCAGCACCAGTCCCTGTGACACACCACTAGTCCCAGGATTCTAATCAGAGAGACAACCATCTACTACCACTCTCTGGCTTCTTCCACAAAGCCAATATCTAATCAAATTTCCATCTTGAATGCCAAGAGGCTGAAACTTCTTGACCAACTTCCCATGTGGGATCTTGTCAAAAGCCTTTCTAAAGTCTATGTAGACAACATTCACTGCTTGGTCTTCATCAACTTTCCTGGAAACTTCCTTGAAAAACTCTAAGATTGGTCAGACATGACCTACAATGCACAAAGCCACGTTGGCTATCCTTAATCAGTTCCTGTCTATCCAAATACTCATATATCCTATCCCTGATTTTCATGCATGCCATACAAAACCAAAATTTTCACTATACCCCAGTACATCTGAGAATGATAAACTAATTTACCAATATGTCTTTCCATTGAAAAGTTACATGGAAGAGATTTCTTTAAATGTTTTCCGAAAACTTGAAAATAAATGCATATTTTCACTATTTTGTAGTGGAAAATTAATCCAGAATTCCCTTAGCTGGCTGTTTGCTGAATTGGTATACTTTAAGTATAATTGATATTGAATAAATATATTAGCATTCATAACATACTAAAAATATATCTGAAATTTATCCCTGAAAGAATATTAATATAAATGAATGTTGCAGAGTTCATATATGGTGAAATCAGGCAGGTGTTCAGAGCCAATATCACAAATCACCTGGGTAAACCTGATGTAAACAGCTGCCAACCACCAGCAACTTTTATGCATGCTGCCAATCTGTTTTCCTTATACAGTCCATTGGTCACTTTGAGCTGCTGTACAGATTGTTTTCTTTTTCACTTATCTTTGATGTTTGTGTGATCAAAAACAGCATAATTCTCACTAACAAACCTATAAGCCAATCTGCCCAGCACCATTCAGTCGTCCCACTTGGTGGAACATTAGCTCCCCCTGCTGAATCTAATGAAGGCATTACAAAATCAAATTGTGAAACGCAAAAATTTTATCCACCTTTTCCGACCCAAATCCAATCACCAAAACTTCAATAGCACACAGTTCCAATTTTACAAGCATTTCCTCATTTTTTCTTTCTTCATACTTTATCTTTCATAAGAGGTGAAAAATCATTTTTCTACGAGGTTCCCAGAGAACAACTCTAACACTTTGTCATCAGACTAATCTCAATAATTATATGAAGAGTAAAAACAATTATATGGTGGCCCCTTAACTAAGAAAGGATATCCAGAAGAGCTTCATGAGAATCATCCCAGGAATTAAAGGGTTAACATATGAGGAACATTTGATTGCTTTGAGCCTGTACCTCCAATCACCAAGCCTTCAATAGCACATGATTGAGTTTAGAAGAATGAGGGCGGATTTTGCTGAAATTTATCGAATATGGAAAGGCCTAGGTAGAGTGGATGTGCCAACCTTTAGTTGAGTGGGGAGATTTTGAGTCTAGCACCAGAATAGAAAGGCATCCCTTTAGAACAGAGATGAGCATGAGTTTCTTTAGGCAGAGGGTGGTGAGTCTGTGGAATTCATACTTAAGTATACCCAGCGACGACTGTGTAGGCTAAGCCATTGGCTATATTTAAAATGGAGGTTGATAGGGTCTTGATTAGTAAGGGCATTAGAGGTTATGGGGAAAAGGCAGGAGCATAGGGTCGAGAGGGATAATAAATCAGCCAAGATGGAATACATTGCAGACTTGATGGGCTGAATGGCCTGATTGTGCTCCTATGAATTATGGTCTTATGGCTTTTGAGTTTCAACACTTTACAGGTAAGGAAGTATCTGTGTTGTCATGCCACTTTGTGGATAGTATTACAGTCAGCCTTCACAATGAGAAATGAACTGTCTAAATAATCTTTATTTTTAATTTTATAACACAGACGGCAGCCATTCGACCCATTCATATATGCTAGATCCTAGATTAATAATCCCATTAGCCCCATTCCCCTGTCTCTTTATTTCTCTGTTCTCCTGCAGTTTATTCACTCTCACATGCCCAACTCTGCCCCTTTGATTCTTTTTGCCATTATTCTACACTAAGTAATCTATAATAAATAACAATAGGCAGCATTTTTTTTCAGAAGTGTTGCTTCCTCAGAAATATTCTGTGATTACAACAGACCACTTGAAGCTGAACACACATGTAACATCAGGCTACTTGTATCATGTAATATTTTGGAGAAACAAGAAATTAACTTCTATTGAACATAATGTATTTAATTGCATAAGGGTGCTGATGCTTTGCAATAGTTCAAGTAAGCTAAAATGTTGTGTTGATGACTTTCATTTGTACTCAGTGTCTGAAGCTTCTCTCTTAAGTGTTCAACAATAATCTGCCAGCACTGATGGATTCCAGTTGCCCTGATATCATTTCTCCATGACTGCAATGTCCTGGTGAAACCTTTCACCATGCTCATCACTGACAGCACCAAGATTTGTATGGAAGAACTCTGAATGTGAATGCAGAAAATGAGTTTTCAAGGACCTGTTGCACTTTATGGTTTTGTATGCTTGAAGCATGTTGTCAGCCAGTTGCACATGGCTCAGTGCTCGATAGTTGCTTTCCATGTGACTTTCTCTGATCCCACTAGAAATTCTTCGAATTGCCTGTCATTGCCTGTCAAACCTATTTGATTTGTGGACCAACAAAAATTCCTTGCTTAATCTTGGCATTGGTTAGCCTAGGAGACATCTGTCTCAAATATTGAAATTTTTCATGGAAATTTTTGTGCCTGGTGATAGCAGATTCCATTCTTTAACTCAGATTAAGTTATCAGATGAAGTTCACTTGACATAAAGGGTTCAGAATCTGTATCAGTAATAGTACCATTTTCTATTTCCTGCTAGTGCATCGTGGTATCTCTGTCTGCTTCCTTTAGACTGCATGTCTGTATTGACTTTGGTACCGGGAGACTATTATTCAGCGCGGGTCTCATGGCTGAAGGAAGATTGGTGTATTCAATGGATTTCTTGTTCTTAGCAGAGAAACTAGACATACTGGTCAGACAGAAATAGCAGGCTGTTACATGATCCTTCTGCTCTCACCACATCATGGGGACAGCGAACAGCATTCACCTCCGAGTACCTCTGAGCCAAGTTCTAAGATTGACAGAGCATGTTGTGCAACAAATGCGAGGAGCTCAGGCTTTGTCTTGGTCACCAATTTTACACTGTAAGTGGAGCCCATAGACTTTCTTAATAAAAGGAGTTATATTCTGTCTTTGAGATTTACGTGTATACTCTCCATAAATATAACAGAAAGTCTCACAGCAGTTGCAACAGTAGCGAGACACTTTGCTCCTGTACTCCTGAAAATGCAATTGCTTTACTATAATCAGTACATACTGTACAATATGCTATGTGCATAGAGCATGCACATCAATGTGATCGCGAACCAACATACTTTTAAACGCAATGCATAGAACGTGTGTGATGCTTTTACAGCCTTTCTAATAGCTACCCTGCCATGCAGCATTCACCCTGCCTAAGAGCGCCCAGGCATGCATGGACAAGGTAGAAAACGTTTCAGCTTACGTTGTGGGCAACATTTTAATTGACTTGAATTATGAATTGAAATAACAAATATGGGTGATTATAAAATAAAATGGTGCTTGATAGGGAAAATCCATAGTGATTTTCATGATCAGCAGACCAAAATCAACAAGATACACCCAAAAGTATTCAGGAAGCAAAATCGTTGTTGTCCAGTGTAATTATCTCATCAACTTTTCATTGGAAAGCCCACACATTTACAAAGAGAACATGCCAACTCCACACAGGCAGTTCTGGAGGCCAGTATCAAACGTAGATCCCTGGAGCTATGAGCAATTTTAGTCATGTTGATTGAGATATATAGTTATAAGCTGGCACACTGGGAATGATGCCGCAGCTCAGCGAAGACAGAGTGCTGGGTTAATGTATAGCTATCACTGAGGGTGTCCCACCCAAGGGAGACCTATGGAAGCCAAAGGCTGCTACTGTTACACCTTAGTACTGAAAACATTGTTGCTAGGGCTTGAAAACATTTTTTTTCTCTGACCATGACTTGACACGTAAAAAAGATCAAATTACTTGAGAAATTTATTCCCTTGGTTGCTACAGCAGCAGAATAGCAATGAGTAGATTGTTGTTAAATAGAAATATTTAGAAATGTGGAGTAAAACAGTTAGAAAAAGGCATCCTTTAGTCTTGTGAGATCATGGATCTGAACCTGGAAAGTCTTCACTCTCCAGGGCACAGGTCTGGGCAAGGTTGTATGGAAGACCAGCAGTTTCCCATGCTGCAAGTCTCCCCTCTCCACGACACCGATGTTGTCCAAGGGAAGCACATTAGGACCCATACAGCTTGGCACCAGTGTTGTCACAGAGCACTGTGTGTTAAGTGCCTTGCTCAAGGACACAACACATTGCTTCGGCTGGGGCTCGAACTCACGACCTTCAGGTCACTAGTCGAACGCCTTAACCACTTGGCCACGTGCCCACACTTAGATAGTATTGTGATTGTGTTACTGATGAGCACTGATCAGAGTGAATGATGTTATTCAGTATTCAAGTATGGTACTTGATTTTTCCTAAGTCTCAATGTAATTGGCGCAGTCAGGGAAAAAAGTTCAGAAAAAGGCATTAAACAGAGGTGAACATAAATAACAGAAAATGTCCACTGTTAAAGCTAAGCATACTACACAAGGAAGAAGCTAGCCAACAGTAAAACTAAATAGCAAAGCTTCCTAGTGCTGAATGGAATAGGCACCGTGCAGACACAGTTCGGTGCTGAACCAGTGTAACATTGGGAGTAGCTCTGAAACTATTTCAGAGATATTGCCCTAAAATAAAATGTAATCATTGGCATCGTACAGTTCTGAAATTGAAATGCCAAATGATGAAACAAGAAGCAGAAACTGTTTATTGCTGGAACTGGGTAATTGGTACTATTCTGTTCTGCCAGACGTTACCACAAAGTGAAACAATATACCAGGCACTGCCCAGTGCTGAAACCTAGTAACAACCCTGGACCAACGATAGCTAATAGACACTGCTCCAGAGTATAATGGAGTAACAGGCATTGCCTAGTGGTAAAACAGAATGACAGAGGGTTAAAATGAAGCAATTGAATAAACTATACAGTGCAGAGCCAAACGAAAGATTAGCTGTATTTGTCCCATGTACATTGAAACATACTATGAAATGTGTTATTGCATCAAATCAAATCAGCGAGAATTGTGCTGAGTAGCCCTCAAGTGGCATGCTTCCAACACCAATACAGCATGCCCACAAGTCATTGACCCTAACTGTACATCTTAGAATGTAGGAGGAAACCAAAGCACTCGGGGGAAACCCACATGGTGTCAGAGAGAACGTATAAACTTCTTATAGACAGTGGTGGGAATCGAACCCTCTACAGTAGCTGTAAACCCTCTGGCGCTGTAAAGCACTTGCACTAACCACTACTCTACTGTTCCCAGATATACCCAATGAAACATAAGGATTGATGCAGGACCCAAACCTGATTAACACTGTCCAATGATAAGACAGAATAGATGATAACTGCTCAGTGATGAAAACCAATTACAACACTAAGCAAAGATGAAGCTGAACATCATAAGCTGCCCAGTGAGAAAGGAGCAATGGTAAATGCTCAGACTAGATATCAGACTGAGCAGAAGCTGTGAATTGATGCGTACATGTACTGATTTTCTGAGGATTGTTACCTTGTCATGGTGGAGAAGTTTGTGAGTTCCCAAGAGTGATACTGTCTGGAGTTTAGCCACCCAGTGCTTAGCTCCTTAATGGCGGGTAAGGTTAAGGGGGAAGTTCCAGACAACGAGCGATCTAAACAGGACCTCAATGGTGGAGTTGGTGTAAGATGACGATACATCACTAGGGTAGTAAAGGCGGGGGAAGGCTGCAGCAGTGAAGGATCCCTCGTCATCTTGAATTCCATGCCACTGGACCCCAACTCCGATCTGTCAAGGGCCATGTGGTGGCTGGCCGTGCATCAGCCTCCCCATGTTTTACAAGGTCATGCACAGGCATTCTCCATTAAGGGACTAACCCCTAACATCCCAGATTAAGTCCCATGGTGAATAGCAAGTGGTGAAGTGGCAAGACTTTGAGGTCTGGAAGCCCCTCAGAATATACGGCTCCTGAGTTGGCCTCTCCAGCCCCCTGAAGACCCATTAGGAGAACCTCATACTCAACTCGTATGATCACATTTCTACAGATGGTAACATCAAACAACAGAGCACTGATAAATAAGTGACATCACCCAAAATAGAAACAGAAACATAGAGAATATACACTCAGGGGCCATTTTATGAGTACCCCTGTACACCTGCTTGTAATGGAAATGTCTAATCAACCAATCATGAAACAGCAATGTAATGTATTAAAACATTCAGAGATGGCCAAGAGGTTCAGTTTTGTTCAGACCAAATACCAGAATGGGGAACAAATGTGATCAAAGTGACTTTGACCATGGATTGATTGTTGGTGCCATACAGGGTGATTTGATTATCTCAGAAACTGTTGATCTTCTTGGATTTTCACACACAACAGTCTCTAGAGTTTATGGAGAATGATGTGAAAAACAAAACAAAAATCCGGTGAGTGGCAGTTCTGTGGCAAATACACGTTGTTAATGAGAAAAGCCAGAGGAGAAGGGCCAGACTGGTTCAGGCTGACAGGAAGGCGATAGTAACTCAAGTAACCACGTATTTATTACATTTCTGTGCAGGCGAGCATCTCTGAATGCACAGCACATTAAACCTTGAAGTGGGTGAGGTACAGCAGCAGAAGACCATGAATATATACCCAGTAGTCATTTTATTAACTACAGGGGGTACTAATTAAAGTGACCACTGTGTGTAGTGATGCAACAAATGTCGGCTTCCTCCACAGCTGAAACTGGCTAATTCACTCAACCTAAAATGAAACTTATGAAAAGAAACTGTCCAGTGAGTAACGTGAATAAATAAATAAAATCTGACAAATGATGCAACGCCATCCAATGATAAAACCTAACAACAGAACCTGCCAGATGATTAAACTGAGGACGGTACCCAGTGATAAAAATACAGAGCTGAATCTACCCAATGCAGCTACACAGTCTGACACAATGTTCAGTATGAAACTAGCTAGCGGTAATTGGACAATGATGGAAATATCCTGGGCAATGCAGCAACCAAATCACAGGCAGTGCTCAGTGTTAAAACAGACTAACAGATAATGCTGAATTCTGAAAACTAATGATACACCTTGCCCGGAGCTGGAAGTGAATATCAGACACAAATCAATGATGATATGCACCATTGCTGGAACTAAATAATAGGTGCTGTAATCAAAAACACAGGCAGCAACCACTGATGAAACAAAATAACATGCCCTGGAATAACAGACCACTGTATCTGCCGAAACTGACTGCGCTAAAAATGAATAACAAGTAACCCCCAGTGGTGAAACAGAAATATGGGGCACATCTAAAGTGGAGGCTGATAGCTTCTTGATTAGTCAAGGCATCAGAGGTCACAGGGAGAAGGCTGGAGAACGGGGTTGAGTGGGATAATGAATCAGCCATAATGGAATGGTGGAGCAGACTTGAGGGGCTGAACGGCCTAGTTCTGCTCCCTTGTCTTGTGGTCAATAGGTTCAATAGGTACATTTAATGTCAGAGAGATGTATACAATATATATCCTGAAATTCTTTTTCTTCACAAACATCTTATATCCTTATGGAAAGGGTGAAAGAGGATTGCAGGCACCATCAACGATGATGTTGTCCAAGAATGAAATATAACAGTAAAGTCCATTTAATGCTGAAACCAATTAATGGACTGATTATGAAACACAGTGTTGGTTGTGTAATTGAATAAAAGCAACTGTTTGATGTTGACACTGAATGATAGACACTGGCAGGCGTTGAAACAGAAGGACAGATATCGCTTGTCGATGAATTTTGAACAACATTGTGTAGACTTTTAAATGAAGACAAGTAGAGCCAGACCATGGAAACAAAGTGGAGATCCCCCATGATCAGGCTGAACAACAGATAGATGAAATCACACTAGCCCTGAGCATGAAACTAAATAGCAGACTCGAAGCCACAAGTGAATCTGAACAGCAGACATTGTCCATGGATGAGTAAGTAACAGACGCTTTCTGGTGATGAAATGAATGAGGCGCAATTCACTGTTGAAACTGAGTGACAGATAATTCCCAGTGGTGAAACTTAAGAACACAGTCCCAGAACGAAATGGGCCATGAATGTGTAGTGACAGTTATTTAGTTTAACCTTGGGACAGTGTCTGCTGTTGATTTTCAGCACTGGGCAATGTCTGTTATTCAGACTGAGCAGTGTCTGTTACAGAGCTTCATCATTGGATTCCCTCTGTTGCTCAGTTCAATAATTGGCCTGTAAATGCAATTTAGTTCCGTTCTGCAGCAGCATGTTATCCAGTTGGGCAACATAGAACACCTGCTTATGAGTTTCATTACTGGGCAATGTCAATGATTCCATTGCCCATTGAGTAATGTCTGCTGTATAGTTTCAAATTCATGCTAAGCTTGTTATCCAGTCATCAGTGGAATAATCTCATCACTGAAATGTTGCTATTTTTCAGCCGTGCCATTGTTTATTGCCTTATACTCAGTTTCATCCAATGAGCTATGGCAGAAATTTAGTTTCAACCTTCGGCTCTGGAAAGCATTTGTTTTTCAGCTTCTAATGGACAGAGCCTGTTATTTATTTTCCTCTCTGGGCAATGTGCTTTGTGCACAGCCATTACCTGAACTCAGGTTCAGCATTGGACAATCCACTATGTTGTGTTTCATCATCAAGAACAGTCTATTTTTATACCCATTATTTGATGTCATCATATGGTGGTGTGTTTTATTCAGTTTCAAGGCAGGTCTGTTTTCAGTTCCAACCTTTGTATTTTGTCTGTGGCTCACCTACATCTTTGGTTGGTGTCTGTTATTCAGTTTCAACAATGAAGCTCTTTAGTCATTCGGTTTCACCTCTGGACGGTTTCTGTTATTTACTTTTATTCTTGAGCCAAGTTAGTGAAGGTCCTCACCTTTGTTACATGTTCAATCCCCAGTTTCGGTATCTAGAGCCTGTTGTCAACTTAGGTTCATCCTTTAATCGGTCTGTTTTGCATATTCTCCTGCATAATTGAAAAACAGCTGCGTCTACGCTGCCTACAGACTTTTCCCCTACCCTACACCACCCAATTTTCCCTGTAGTACCTTCTCCCTATAATTCCTATCAAGTGTCCCAGCCCCAGATTTAACCACTCGTCTACATACTGGGGCAATTCTTAGTGACCAATCAACCTGTTGACCAGCACATTATTAGGCAGAAGCAGGAAATTGGGACTAGCTTTGCAGGCACCCTGGTTGGCATAGATTGATTGGGCGAAAGGGCATTTATCCATGCTGTAATGTTCTATGACTTCATTGGAATCCTAGCAGAAAGTGGAACACTTCCAGGAAATGCATGTGGAGCAACTGGGATCTGTGTTGCGTCTCAGCACTCACTAGTCCCTCATATCACTATTTACTTCTCTTCTTCATCATTGTATAGCATCTGCATTTCACTTCCATCATTCAACAGTGTCTGTTACACAATTTCATAATGGCACTGAATTTCAAACACTCTCCAGCGCTGAAACTGAACAAGCAATACTACAGTGATGAAATCATATCACAGGCCACTTTGCAGTGATGGAACTAAATGACAAACTACATCGAATGCTGAAACCCAACGCAGAGACGAAGTGTAGCTACTGACACTCTTCAAGGATTAATCTAAATAAAGATGTTGCACAAGGGTGAAGCTAAGTGACACTCACTACCCCATCACGAAGCCAAGCAGCAGAGACCATCCAGTGGCGAAATTGAATTTCAGACACAAAGCAACAATCAAGTGTAATCACCAATCTGCCCAAGGATGAAATGAAATAAAAGGCACTCCACAATCAAGAAATTGAACAACAGACACTGTTCAATCGCAAAACTAATGAACAGACATTGCCCAATGAATAACCGTCTGTCTAGAGATGAGGCTCAATAATACAGCTTCCAGCACTAAAGAAAGAATATCAGATACTGCAAAAGGATGAGATTGATTAACAGAAATTTCCCAAAGCTGAATCCAAATCACTAACACTACTGACTGATGAAGCCAAATAATTGGTACAAGGAATGTCCCTATATAAATGGAATAGTTAACATTGGCCTGTGCTAAGTGAATAATGAACACTATCCAATGATGAATGGAATTAACAGGCTCAGCCAGTGCTGGAGCTGAAAACAGACACCATCTGGGCGTAATAGTGTAGAGCTGTAACTGAAAATCAGAAGCTGCTCAATACATAAACAGAGGAACTGACATTGCTAAATTATGAATGGAGTCACAGACTTGTCCAGTTAGGGAATTGAATAACGGTCATTTTCTGAGAAGAAAAAAAAGTATGTAATAGGTAATACTATATGATGAAAATGAATGACACATGCAGTCTAATGACAGAAGATGCACCAAGATGAATAACAACTACTCCCCAAATATGAAAATGAGCATCAATCCAACAAAGAAAGTCAATATCAAACATATCTGAGTAACAGACTCCACTCATTGATGAAACACAATAATGGACATTGTCCAATGGTGAAATTAGATAAGGGCCACAATCCAGTGATGATTCAACATAATAAAAACTGTTCCTGTATAAACACTTCTCAGGCTTCCAGCCAGGTACAGGTATTGATTTTAATCGACATTTCGATGACAAACTCAGCTATCTTCATCAGGAAGAAGACTATTCAGTCTTGAAGCTGAATGAAGACTTTGTCCATTTATTCAACGTAAGAGTAGACACTTACAAAGTTAGAGAAGCGTAATAGACCAGTCCAGTGGTGAACTGAAACAGCAGATGTTTTTCATTGTTAAAACTGTATAGCAAATACTGTTAATGAAGAAATTGAAAATTGAATACAGACATGTAAACAATGTATTTAACTCTTTCTAAACCAACGTCAAACCCATCTTCACTAAAAATGACCAGAAAATATCATATTCCAGCATGAGGAATCACAAAATATTTTAAAGATTGCTTTTATATAGAGTAGACAGTGAATTGATAAAAATATATTCATAAGGACACATTAACAAGGCTAAACTAAGGGCACAATTTATTCATGTTCATTTGTTTTATCCACAGAGATGCTATGGTGTGAGCATTCCCAATATTTTCAAGTGAACAGAAAGTGCTCAATACTGTACTAACATTTCAAAGTACCAATAAGTTCAGAACTCTTCTCCTTAAAACTGTGTAAAGTAATGACAAGGATCAAATAAAATCAAGAATTTTGTGGATTTATGTGGGCTGTACCTATTACAAGCATCCAATGTTAATTGGTTGTCATGGGTAGTATTTGTACTATAATAAGGGATGTTTAGGGTAGGCTTTGGTAAACTTTCAAAAAACTACAGACAGCTTTAGCGCTGAGAGAAAACACTTTTGAGTGATTGCGGGAATGAGTTACATTCAAAGTTTGAGTTTTAATGGCAAACGTCTGCAAAACAGTTTGAGCATTGGCTGATTGGTAGGAGGCAGCGAGTGGGAATAAAAGGATCCTTGTCTGCTTGGCTGCCAGTGACTAGTGGTGTTCTGCAGCGGTCGGTGTTGGTATCGCTTCTTCTTATGCTGTATGTCAATGATTTAGGTGGTGGAATAGATGGCTTTGTTGCCAAGTTTGCAGATGATACGAAGTTTGGTGGAGGGGCAGGTAGTACTGAGGAGACGTAGTTTGCAGAAGGACTTAAACAGATTAGGAGAATGAGCAAGAAAATGGCAAATGAAATACAAAGTTGGAAAATGCATGGTCATGTTCTTTGGTAGTAGAAATAAATGTGCAGACTATTTTCTAAATGGGGAGAAAATCCAAAAATCTGACATGCAAAGGGACTTGGGAGTCCTTGTGCAGAACACCCTAAAGGTTAACTTGCAGGTTGAATCAGTTGAGGAAGGCATATGCAATGTTAGCATTCATTTCAAGAGGTCTTGAATACAAGAGCAGGGATGTGATACTGAGGCTTCATAAGGCAGTGGTGAGGCCTCACCTTGATTACTGTGAACAGTTTTGGGTTCCTCATCTAAGAAAAGAAGTGTTGGTATCGGAGTGGGTTCAGAGGCAGTTTACAAAGATGATTCCGGGAAGGAAAGGGTTATCATGCGAGGAACTTTTGATGGCTCTGGGTCTGTACTTCCTATAACTAAGAAGGATGAGGGGGGATCTCATTGAAACCTTTTGAATGTTGAAAGGCCTAGACAGAATAGATGTGGAAAGGATGTTTACCATGGTGGGGGAGTTTAGGGCAAGAGGGCACAGCCTCAGGATAGAGGGGTATCCATTTAAAACAGAAGTGTGGAGACATTTTTTTAGTCAGAAGGTGCTGAATTTGTGGAATTGATTACCACAGGTAGCAAAAGAGGCCAGATCATTGGGTCTATTTAAGACAGAGATTGATGGATTCGTGATTGGACACAACATCAAAGGATATGGGGAAGAAGGCTGAGGAATGGGGTTAAGGAGGGGAAAGAAGGACCGGCTATGATTAAATGATGGAGCATACTCAATGGGCCAAATGGTCTAACTCTGCTCCTATGTCTTATGGTCTATGGCCTTATATCTAAACTGAAATTACAGCTACAGACAAGAGTCAATGGTGTTCAAGTTCAGAGTATAAAGATCATAACAGTGAATAATCATATGGAACATTTAACATCTAAAACCTCTATAATATCTTGTTATATTTCATGCTAAATTGCCTGTTATGCTTTAATTACATTATTTGCAGCATTATCTTTGTTTTACTTGCCTTTTAACAGAGTAATTGTTCTGGTTTTGAAGTTCTGTAAATTATGTTGGGCTGCAAACAATAAAAATAGTTTGAGGTCAAACTTAGAGAATTATTTTGAAAGGTAACTCTCCACTTTGTCCAAAATAGAATGTTAAATACAACACTTTCTGACAATTAAGCAGTACAAGAGATGATATCTAGCATTGAAACAGTATCACAAACTACATCCTGTGCTACAACTGAATCATAAATCAAAAGTCAGTGAAAGTTTCGGTAAAAGGGATGAAATTCAGGTCTGAATCTAAATGATAGACAGGAACAAGCAATGGTTCATTGTGAAACCCTGGGGATGCATATTGACTTCAGGGGAAATGAGTCTGCTCTCTACCCATTAATCATCAATATCTCTCCAGTTAGCATCATTTCAACATTCAGATCCTGAGCATCGTTATTTTGCAGAAGCTCAGGTGGGAGAACAATATCTCCTTCATTAGCGAAAAGACTAGGCAGAAGATATACTTTTTGTGACATTTAGTAAAATCCTATCTTCCCTGGAAAATACTGGTGCAATTCTACACTGCCATCATAGAGCGCATCCACACATCAGCCATTTCTGTCTGGTGTGATGAAGCACCTTCTCACAATATACTCCAACAAACTGTCAGATGAGCAGAAAAGACCTGCAGTTGCCTATCTTTTCAGGACTTGTATGTGTCCAAAATAAAGAAACAGGCAGGAAATATCATTGCGGAGACTACCCACCTTGCAAACTAACTTTTCCAAATGCTTCCTTCTGAAAAGCACCGTGGGCTATTAAAACAAACAAAAATAAAAGTTCACACTATCTTAAAAGTTTCTTCCCCTAGTCAGTTGATCTGATCAGCCATTCTAATTAGCTTTCACCCCACCCCCTCTATCTATTACCTTAGTCTCTACTGTGCACTGTGAACACTTTAAACCACTTTATATAATTCTGTTCTATATTGTAAATACATGCTGGTATTTATGTATTTAAGTGCATTTTATTCCATATCTGTATGTAACCTCTAAATTTATTTTATATAATTCATTATGCTTACTAATTGTTGAACGTTGTTGTTTTTTGTTGCATATCGCACATTGACCAACACAACGCAGCAAATTCGTAATACACGTAAATGTATCTGGTGAATAAAATTAACCCTTGATCATTGATAAAGTTAGTTCCTGAACTAAATTTTGCAGCTGGGTGTGTATGTTCTGCCAGTGACTTCATGGGTTTCCTCTGGGTGCTCTAGTTTCCTCCCACAATCCGAAGATATCCTGGTTAGAAAGTTATATACTGTCATGTAATTAGGCTAGTGCTAATATAGATGGGTTGCTGGGCAATGCAGCTCATTGGGAACATTTAAAAAATAACATTTTCAGGCTGTTGTCCAATGCCGAGTCTGAACATTAGATGCTGTCCAGTGCTGAAATGTGTCTGCTGATTTCATGAATTCTAATACCAACTCAGTCTCTAATTGCTGCAAGTTCATTGTAGCTAACAATCTATTGGTTTAAAATTATTTATCACCTAAAAGGAAACCCTTTATCTGTCATAAAATCAGAAAAGGAAATATCGAGGAACTCAGACAGAAGAAACTGCATCGTCAAATAGTTTATCATTTAGAATCTGGACCAGAAAAAAAGAAGAAAAAACGCAGGAAAAGTCCCAGTGGGTCAAGCAGTACCTGCGGAGGAAAAGGGATAGTCAATGTTTCAGATTGAGATCCTGCATGAGGATTAACATCCTCACACTCCACTTTTAGCCCTAATGCAGGGACTTGACCTGAAATGTTGATCATTCCTTTGCCTTCACTAAATTTATCCACAGTTTTGTTTCTCGATCAACTATTTATGCATTAAGTTTATTCCACTTAATTAAAAAGTTTTAATGTCTAAGCACTATGATTTATCAATTCCAGATGTGCAGAAGCATATTTTAAAATTAATATTGCAAGTAACACTTGTCTGTTTGTTTATGTGCAGAGCAATTCATTTTAATTAAAATGACAATTTTACTAATTAATTTCTATCAAGGAGCACAACTGAAATGATTTCAGTAAATAAGTCTGTATAGATAAGACTACATAAACTACAAGAAGATCAATAATATAATCAGTATGAGTAAGAATGATAATGATGGTGAAAATAATTTTTATATTGTTCTCTAAGTAGATGTTAAGGCTCCATTGACATAATTAAGGTACAGAAGTTAGCACACTATCATGGTCAATATGCACTTCCCAGCAACAATGCTAAAAAAAAGTTATCTAGTTACCTCAAAATTTTTGTGAGTGGGCCTCACTCTGAAGTCTAGCTGGAATGTTTTCCACCTTCCAGCAGTTACTTGTCAGCAATCTTTCATTACTGTGAAGATTTTCAGGATGGCCTGTAGTTATAAAAAGTGTCAAGAAATTGCAAACTTTTCTTTACTCAGTTGTCCATCTAAAACTGCCCTTTAAGCTGAATGCTGGTCTTTTGCTGACAGGAGACAGCAAAGTGCAACCTATGGATGAGTTCATGTGTTGTACAGGAACATGCAGAATTAGTGTCCAGGCTGGATGCAAAAACGTGAGGGAGAAAGACATTGTGGACCTTTCCAAGGTTGGCTCCATTCTTCAGAAAGAGCCATTAGAGAATGTACATCATGGGTTTAGATTCTTTTCATTTCACACATGAGCACTCAAGCAGATAGTAACTCCAGTGGGAATAAAATAGCTTGTAAATGTTATTATGTTTGATGCTATACTTCTAAACTGTTATGGCTGGCTGTCCTGCATCATATTTTACCAGAAGAGCACATACCTACATTCTTATTCGTCTTGTTATATTCATTATAAGCTACAGAACCACTAGTTATTCATATCATTATCCTGTTATAAAATTACAGCTCCTTTATCTTAATATTCAACTCTGAACTATAGCTCCTGCTTCTCAATCTTATTAGTACGTATGATACTGGTTCATCTTTTAACCACCCACTTCTTTTATAAATAATACTGATTACATTTTTTTACTCAATTCTTAGGAAGCCAGTACCATACTAAATAAGAAGTCTTGCCAATTATAAATGTAGCATTTGTTTGGCATTATTTAAACATCTTTTCATGTGATCATTAGTAAGGGCTGTTATTGCACATGTGAGTTTTAACAAAGTACATTTCCAGATCAGTGTTAAATCAATCATTTTTTTTGTACAATAGCTCCTGGAATCAGCCCCTTATTAAAAAATATAAGGACAGAAGTTCCAATCTTGGCACTTGAGCTGTAAACCCAATACCATAAGACCATAAGAATTACGGCATTCAACCCATCATGGCTGATTTATTAGCCCTCTCAACACCATTTGCCTGCCTTCTCCTAGTAACCTTTGACATCCTTACTAATCAAGAACCTATCAACTTCCACATTAAATATACCCCATGACTTGACCTCTACAGCCCTCTGTGGCAACAAATTTAATGGATTCACCACCCTCTGGCTAAAGAAATTCCTCCTCATATCAGTTCTAAAGGGACATGCTTGTGTTCTGTGCCTGTGCCTTCTGTTCCCAGACTCCCCCACTATTGGAAATATCCCCTCCATGTCCAGTCTCTCTAGGCCTTCAAATATTCAATAGTTTTCAATAAGCTCCTATCACCCATTCTCTAAGCTTCAGCACGTATAGGCCCAGAAGCTCTTCCTATATTAACCCTTTCATTCTTGACCCCTGTCTCATGAATCTCATCGGAGCCCTCTCCAGTACCAGCCCATCTTTTCTTAGATAAAGTGCCTAAAATTGCTCACATGTGAGTAACATATTATCCAGTAATAGGAACAGTCAGACCATCTGTATTCTGCTCGAAGAGGATGTCACAGGAAGCTCCCAGATTCACTTTGGCTTCTTGTTGCAAGCAAGCAACTGTGGGCATGGAAATCATCAAGGCAGCTTTGGCTTAGTAGGTAACCAACTAGACGAGGCTGTTAAAGGAAACTGGATGGGGGAACAAACAGCACTGCAGCATGTGGCCTGTTGTTGATAGATCGGTAAAATTTGCAGATTCATCCAGCTTTCATTCTTGTGCAACGTCATTCAGTGTACTGCAGGAGAGCATGAAGGAAGGAGCTGATACCTTGCATAAACAATCTGCAGAATGGAGCATATGCAGAAAATCGGAGTCCTTAAGAAAGCAGAGTGAAGGAATAACAAACTGCAGCTGAAAATCCCAAGTATATCAGCTTCAAAATGTTGAAATTTCATATACTACTTATTAGTGGTAATGGCCAGCCCCCATATGACATATTTTAGTACTCATACCCCCAGAAAGTTGCATATTGAATCTAAAACACCAGGGAATCTCTTGCTATAATGACATCCGATGAAGGCTCCATGAAACAGCATAGATGCAATAAAACCTTAAGGTCTGCAAAAGTCTGCTAGCACTTCAGAGGAGTGAGTGAGAATGGCCACTCTGAATTGTGCAGTATTGTTGTGATGTATGCAAATATAGCAGTATCATAAAAATCAGATAATTGATGAGTTAAACTATTTTGTGGTGTTGGTCTATCCTAGTTCCAGCAGGTAAATATCGTAACAATGAAGGAAATTTATTGGAAATACTTTATTTATTTTTAACATATTTGAAAAATCTTTTACTATCCACTTTGATATTGTTTGTTAGCTTGTTTTCATATTTCATCTTTTCCCTCCTAATGTTTTGTTTAGTTGCTCTCTGTAGGTTTTAAAAGCTTCCCAATCTCTATCTTCCCACTAATTTTTGCTTTGTTGTATGTCCTTTATTTTGCTTTTACATTAGCTTGACTTCTCTTGACAGCCATGGTTGTACTATTTTGCCATTTGTGTATTTCTTCATTCTAGGAATACATCTATCCTGCACCTTCCTAATTTTTCCCAGAAACTCACGCCATTGCTGCTCTGCTGTCATCCCTGCCAGCATCTCCTTCCAATTTACTTTGGCCAACTCCTCTCTCATAGCACTGGAATTTCCCTTACTCCACTGAAATACTGCTATATCAGACTTTACTTTTCCTATCAAAATTCAAGATGAACTCAATCATATTATGATTATGGCCTCCAAGGGGTTCTTTTACCTTGAGCTCCCTAATCGCCTCCAGTTCTAACCATGGTCTTTTTACTCTCCTCCCATCTGGTAAGTGCTACAGGAGCCTCCGCTCCTGCACCAGCAGGCACAGGAAGAGCTTATTCCCTGAGGCAGTGACACTGCTGAACCTCACATCACTGTGCTAAGCAGTATTGCATCCGTATTGTACTGTCTCAGTACTTTTATATTTGTGTTCTGTAGCACTTTTTTTATTCACAGTTATTTTGTAAATAACACTATTCTTTGCACTTCTGGTCAGATGCTAAATGCATTTTATTGGCTTTGTATCTGTACTCAGCACAATGACAATAAAGTTGAATCTAAATCTAAATCTAAATTACATAACACTCAATCAAGCATAGCTGACCTGTCATAGGCTCAACGACAATTTCATTGTACCCGGCACTGCCATCCTGATGTATCAACTCCTTGACGTTTCTGCCCTCTGTACTTTGTACTCTCTGTATATGTACTTTGATTATAAATTTACTTGGAACTTTGAACTGGGAAGGAACATTGTTGACTACGACTTGACCTTGCTTTAGGCAGTCCATAAGATTTTCAATAGCACCATGAATTATTGAGCTTGACGTAGTACTCTGCTTTCACTCATCAGCAGGCAGCCATTCCAAGCTTATGGTACTGATAGCTGTCAGCATAGATTTAAGTTGCAGAAGAGTTCCTCAACTTCCTAACTATCAACTGCAGCCCACTATCTGAGCTCAACTGCAGAATCAAGTGCTAGTGGTGTGAGAAATCCAGGGAATGGTTATATCATCACTCTCTGGGTTCAGAATTGCATCAGGTACAGCTAAAGTAACCCATCAAGCAAAAGTTTCAGATATAGCTATGAATCCCCCTGTATTTTGTAAACCTTTGTAAAGTGATATGTATCTAATGTCAAAAATTTTATGAGTATCTATTTATAACTGTTTATTGTTCTGCCATTGATTGCAAAATTTAAAAGTGATTAGTAATACTCAAGTGAGAAAACAGAAAAGTATGCAGCTCCATTGTGGCCACAGCAGTTGAATGGTGTATGGCACAATTTACTTTGCCCCACGTTCTGGCTCTGCCATTCAATTACATTGTGGCTGAGTTACAGATCAGCTGAATCTACCTTATTGTTCCCTCGCAGTATTGCTGTAGATACCTCGATTCTGGTAGCTCACTAAATATCAGAGATCTAAAAACCCAAGTTTGTATGCAATATGCAAAAGAGGCTTCTATGGGGACCTGGATCATTTTTTTTCCTGAACAGTAGAGCTTGGATGACATGGGTGTCTGTCCTGCGAGATGTCAAGGTCCATTTTCTCTGGTGTGCACAGCATCATCGCATTAAGTTAGGGAGCCCCAAACCACGAGCAAGCTGGCACCATGTTGCATTGTGGCTTGTGCATTCAAATCTGAAAGTTGCAGTTACAGCTGGGAAGTGTGAGACAGGCACAGACCCCTCCCTCACCTCGTCAACAATTTCCGAGAGGTCATATTGGCAGAGGCAGTCACAGCATTCAGGACCACTCAGATAGTCTCCGCTGAACAATGACCACAAACCCTATCCATGACTATATCCAGAACAAATGTCCTTTGTAACTGGTTCTCCAGTAATGACTCAGCTCATGTGAGTCTTTTCCAGTCAAGAAGTAGGTGGCTGCTTCCGTTGGTTAGAGGCTGAGTTCTGTTTATCGTCCCCACTTTCTACAATGTAAACTGAAGTCCAATGTGTGAGCAATGCTGACTAACATACATTGTGCATCAATTGAAATCACCACAGCATATCCTTTGTGCAAATGGCATATTACTCATTCAATGTTTGATCATCTGTTATTCTTGTCATTGATATTAATCTCACTCCATGGTCAGCTGAGGTGCTTAATCCTATTGTGTGGCAGATTCAAAAATAACATGCACTCAGTGAATATCTATGCCCATTATACTGTCTTAAACATCTCAATTGTCCCATACTTCATGAGTTATTTTAGGAACATGGTTTTGATTCTGTTGATTCTGAATGGCCCTCCCCATCTCTCACCTCCCATCATTGATCTGGTCCTCTGCACTGTCACGTCCTTCAGCATTGAGCGCTGCGGCTGAGTTACATTTTAATATTATTTACTCAAGGAACACAAGCCAAGTGTCAAAGTTCAAAGTAAATTTATAATCAAAGTATGTATATGTCACCATGTACCACACTGAGATTCATTTTCTTATAGGCATTCACTGTTGAACAAAGAAATAGAATCAAATCAATGACTAACTTCAAAGATCGACAAACTGCCAATCAGCAAAAGAAGACAAACTGTGTAAACACAAATAAATAAACAAATATTGAGAACTTGGGGTGTAGTGCACTAGAAAGTGAGTCCAACGGTAGTGGAACCAGTTCAGAGTTGAGGTGAGTGAGATTTCCCACGCTGGTCTCTGATCGCTGGTGGGATTGCTCTGCCAGCAAATTGTGTGGCCTGCAATTGTGCCTGGAGAATGTTACCCAGGTTTTTCTGCATTTTGGATTTGGCTATGGATATGGACTTGGACTATGGACTACGGACATTCTTTTTCCAACCTTATAGTTTTTTTTATATTCTGTGTTTTTGCTCGATCTTTCTCATTTTTTTTGTGTGCAGGGAAGAGGGATTTAGGGTTCACTAGTCCTGTTTTGTATTTTGTTTGTCTTTTTGTGCCGGGGAGGGAGGATTTGGCGGTTGATGATTGTGATGCCAATCTTTTCTTTTTTGGTTTTGCGGCTATCTGTTGAAGAAGAATTTCAGAGTTATATACTTTGACAATAAATAAACCTTTGAACCTTTGGTTCATGAGCTTGATGGCTGTTCCTGGACCTGGTGGTGCGAGGCCTAAGGCTCCTGTGCTTCCTTCCTTCCAGCGAGAGGAGAGCATGGCCTGGATGGTAGAGGTCCTCGATGATGAATGCAGCTTTCCTGTGGCAGCATTATTTGTAGATGTTACATGGTCAGCACAACATTGCGGGCCGAAGGGCCTGTAATGTGCTGTAGATTTCTATGTAATATGTTCTATGTCCTCAACAGTGGGGAGAGGTTTTCCTGTGGATGGACGGGGTTTACACACATTGCTGTCATGCACGTCGACCCTTTAAACTAGAGGTCTTTCTTGAAATAACTGGTGTGACAATGTGCTGGAGATCCCAGTGGCAGAAACATATGTACTGGTATTTCCCACCAAATGCACACTTAACCTGTTGCATGGCCAAGAATGAATAATAACACAACTGAGCTCTGTCCAAAGCTCTGTGAAAATGAAGTGTAACTATGACACACAGGCAAGCAGTATAACCATATGTTACCTAGTGTTACATGATTCTATAAATAGTTGTCTCAAGCTGGTACCTAACATACAAACACAAGCTGAGAATGAGACAGTACTTGTATGCTAAGTATGCTGCATGGGTGGGAATTAAATTAAACTGCAGCCTGAAAACTGGATCCTCTGCAGCACACACAAAATGCTGGAGTAACTCAGCAAGTCAAGCAATGGGAATAAACAGTTGATGTTTCAGGATGAAACCATTCTTCAGAACTAGAAAGGGAGGGGGAAGAAGTCAGAATAAGAATGTGGGGGGGAGAGGCAGGTGTACAAACAGGCAGGTGACAGGTAAAGCCAGGTGGGTGTGGAGGGGAGATAAAGTGAGAAGCTGGGAGATGATAAGTAGAAGAGGTAAAGGGATGAAGAAGAAGGGATCTGATTGGAGAGAAGAGTGGACCATGGGAGAAAGGGAGGGAGGAAGGGCAACAGAGGGAGATGATGGGCAGGTGAGGAGAAGAGGAGGGGTAAGATGGCAGCCAGAATGGGGTTTGGAGAAAGAGAGAAGAGGAGGGGGAGAAATTACCAGAAGTTGGAGAAATCTGTGCTCATGGCATCAGGATGGAAGTTACGCAGATGAAAGAATTACAAATTACACATGGACTAAGATGTTAACTCTCCTGTGCTATCACCAGTGGGATCATCAGTTGATCTGCCACCTGTCTTCAGGAGTTTCGGCCTGCTTATGATCAAGACTCCCTCGAGGTGGTGGGCCAGCAGTGCTAAAGCACCACCTCCCACTGGTGAGTTTAAAAACTTGGCATCTGCCTCTATCAGAGTTGTTGGTCACTTCCATCCAACAGATAGTCTACTCTTTAGGAGTCTATGCAACTACTGAAGGGTTTGCAAGATATGTATACACTGTCTGACTATCTGCCCCTCTGGACGTACTTGGTCCACACCCATGCTGATCCTTTCTCTGCTGCCTCAGCTACAGCCCTGCTGGTTGACTTGATCTCCCTTCTAGTGAAGCCAAGGTCACGCAGCCACTTCTGGGGAGTGAACATAATAAACCCACGGCAGCCTACTTCAAATGGATGGTATGAGACCTTCCACCCTCAGTCTCTGCACTCTGATCTTAACTCTGCATATTTGGTTAACTTGCGCTCATGGGCTTCATCGATGTTGTCTTCCCAGTGGACTGTGAGTTCACCAATAACCACTTCTCTACTGGTGTCAGACCGTACGATTACATCTGGACGCAATGTTGTGAAAGCTATTTGCTCCGGGAAACTGCCTTTCCTGTCCAGGTCAGCCTTGACACACCAATCATTGGCTGAAGAAAGTATGCTTGATCGTTAGCCTATGCTGTACACCCTTGACTTGGAGCCTTCTTTCACAAATGATATGTGATGGGGCATGAGATAAGTTGTGCTGCAGTACTCTCTGCTCAACCACTTCTGTCACAACTTTGAGAACGTTGTTATGTCTCCAAGTGTACATACCGCTGGAAAGATTGACTTTGCATGCACTCAAGATATGTTGCAGTGTTCCCTTCTCGCCACAAGCAGCACACCTGTCTGTCTTATCTTCATACCAGGTGCTGAGGTTGGCAGGTGTTGGGAGCAGGTCGTACGCTGCTCTGCATAGAAAAGAAATGCGGAGCGGTTCCATCTGCCACAGAACATTCCAAGATAGGTGTCATTGTTCAACACTTTCCCACCGGGTCCAAGCCCCTTGTTTGGCCAGGCCAGTTGTTTTAGTTAACCTCTTCTCCTCTTCTACCGCTCGTATTTCCTGTGTTACAAGCTCACGGCGCTCTTTACCTGTAGAAGATGACCACCACTTGTGGGTTGTTCATCCAAGTCCCTGGCGGCCTAGCTGGATAGCCCCAACTGTCTCCTTGTGCTTCAATCTGGACTCTGCCTCATCAACTGCTACACGGGCTGACCGCTTCCTGCCGGATCTCACATCTGGCTGGGTGTTCCTGATGACAGGGTCTTTTGAGTCTCGAAGCATCAAGAATGATCTTACCTTGGCTACCTTGACTTCCTCAACAAGGGATTACACTGGGATGGTAAGCTTTGTCTGGCTACTGTGGATTGAATAATAAGGTGTTGCTCCTCCAAGCTGAAAGTGGTTTTCTCACAGCAGTAAAGGGTTGATCTGGATTTCCAGCATCTATGGAATCTCTTGTGTCTACAACTGGATTCACTGACCTTTTTCTTCTCTCTCAAAGGAATACATTTATTCAGGTATTTTGAGATTGCTCTTTCTTAAATCTTGCACTAGGTCTCAGGGGTGGTAGTAAATCTCTGGCTACCATGCTCTTAATATGACTGTGAAGCTGTGGTACTTTCTTTTTTGCAACTAAACAATTCCCTTCTCATGGGTAATAGCATAAATTAAATGTCGGTGGGTAAAGCACACGGAAATGACTGCCTATGAAAGAAACAATGAGAGAAAAATTACGATTCTCATTCAGATTCTCGGGTCTTGGCCTGAAATGACTATTGTTTATTTCTCTCCATTCAACCTGCCTGACCTGCTGTGGAATTTAAAAACACATTACTTTAGTTCAGACTGCCAGTAAATACAGTAAATTACTGTGGGGCGTCTGTGAGTGCGTGGTTTGCACATGTACACTTGTGTATGTCTCTGTCTGGCATTGCATGAGAAGAGCCTGAACTGATTTGGAATTGGTGACTAGTTTATTATTGTTACACGTACCAAGATGCCGTGAAAACCTTTTGTTTGCACACCATCCAGACAGATCATTTCCATGTAAGCAGCTTGCGATGGTGCGAAAGAAAGCAAAACAGAATGCAGTGTTGTTTCATTTACAGAGGAAATGCATGGCAGGTAGGCAAGATGCAAGGGTCATAATGGGTTAGATTGAGGGGCTGAGAGTTCATCTTTATTGCATGCGCAAAAACACAAGAAGATTCAACAGATGCTGGAAATTCAAAGAAATATGCATAAAATGCTGCAGGAACTCAGCAGGTCAGGAAAGGACTAAGCGGTCAATGTTTTGGGCTGAGATGTTGACTGTTTATTCCTCTCCCTAGATGCTGCCTGACTTGCTGAGTTCCTCCAGCTTTTCGTGTGTGTTATTCAGTATATGCAGCATCTGCTGAATCCATCTCATTGATACCTAGGATTTCAGCTCTCCTTGAATGTTTTATAAATTAGTTTGCTGTTAGGTATAGTTGAACTTTTAGTGGACACTGTGCTAAGGGGACATAAAGACATGGCTGTTTCATAGTGTTTGAATCCAGGTCAACATTTCAAACACCCGACCAAACCTGGAATGGAAATAGAAATGCTGGAATTCATGCGGAATAGAATGAAGAACAGGTATTGATGACACCAAATGTTGCCCAGATCAAATGTCATGTTGCTGCTCCCAGCTCAGACCACCGATATGCAGTGCAGTAGAAATAGGGCAGCAACTTCTAACAGAAGGAATCTGACTTGCTATTCTTGCATGGAAAAAAAAACTTCACATGATCTGCAACAGTACTGGTGAATAGCTTACAAAATGCATTCAACTCAGATGTAATCATGGACTAGATTATGCAATCTCTTAGTGTCCCTGAACACATCCTCTACAGTCAAGAAAGCTCACCAAAACCTCTACTTTCTGAGGAGGCAGAAGAGAGCTGAACAATGCAGATGAATACTCACAAACTTCTATAGATGTGCAGTTGGCAGCATCCGAACAGGTTGCATCACTGTGTGGCACTGTGATGGACAAGAGGGCTATAAAGAGTGTTTTAAGCTACTTTGTTATCTGGAAACATCTTCTCCTTGGTAGGGATTTGAATAGTAGGTATTGGCAGCTAAACTCGCCATGAAGAATAAAGAGAGATGTAAACCAGTCTTTGAAGATTGGGTAGTTATAGTATAATCTCCCCTTAATGAGTGTATTTGTGGTTATTTATATTCAATAAGTCTTCATGTGAGTTTAGAATTTTGTGGTCAGCAAACCCAATACCATATCGGATTTTTTTGTAATTATTACTGTATGTACTGTAATATACTGCTGCAACAAATCAGCAAATTTCACAACATATGCCTGTGATATTAAACCTGATTCTGATAAAATTGATGAGGAAGAGAAAGCAAATGACCCCAATCTTTAAGGTAATATCAGCATAAATGTGTCCACGAAAATCATCTCTTCTCACCACTTGCAGCTAAAACAGTGGGCAGGCTGTCACAGAGATCTCTGTGCTTGGCTTGAACTTCCATGAAGTAAGACATCAACAATAATTAGCTCTGTCACTTATGACATTGGCAATGGTTCTTTTGCCTTACAGTCAGAGGGTTGTGGGTTCAAGTCCCATTCAAACAGCCTTGAGCACAACTCATCTGTTGATCCCAAAAGAAAGTCATACTGTTTGAGTAGCTAATTACAAGTAAGATGATAGAGTAAAGCTCTGTGTTTTTGGAGGTGTATATAAGTTTGCAATCCCCTGGTGAACAAGTCAGTTTTATCTCTCACTAACAGTGATTATCAGATAATTGTCTTCTTGCTCTGTAGAATTACCTATTAATAATTTAGCAGCACAATTTCTAAAATACAGGAATTCAAAATGGTGGGTATCCGAGGAACATGAGGAACCTTTTAATGTAAGTTGCAAACCTATTCTTTTATTATCAAAATTTTATTATGATCTTACACTGTATGTTGTAAGATGTCAGAATTCTATGAATTCTCCTGCTCTTTATCGGAGAATACTTTTGTATCTGCCTTGTTATCAACAATATTGTGGCAATTTTCCCTTCTGAGAAAGAGTTTTCATATTAATGGTGTGGATGCAGGAGTTCTTCTGGCTCATTGTGATCTTCAACTTTGAAAATGACAATCCAAGTAACTCTCCATGATCTCCAGACATAGGACCTTAAAGTGTAGGACAAGAATCCTGCATGAGGACTCCCAAGTCTCTTTGCACCTCAGATTTTTGAATTTTCTCAACATTTACAAGGTAGTCTATGATGCCATTTCTTCTACCAAAGTGCATGACTGTATACTTCCCGGCACTGTATTCCATCTGCCACTTCTTTGCTCATTCTCCTAATATGTTGTCCTTCTGTAGCCTCTCTGTTTCCTCAGCACTACCTGCCCCTCCACCTATCTGCAAACTTGGCCACAAAGCTATCAAATTATTCCGTCATCCAAGTTATTGACATACAATGTAAAAAGAAGTGGTCCAAACACAGATTCCCATGGAACACCACTGGTTACCGGCAGCCAACCAAAAAAAGCTTCTTTTTTTCCCAGTCTTTGCCTCCTGCCAGTCATCCAATGCTCTATCCATGCTAGTATCTTTCCAGTAATATCATCGGCTCTTAATGGGTTAAGCAGCCTCATGTATGGCACTTTGTCAAGGCCTTCTGATGATCCAAGTACACAACATCCACCAATTCTCCTTTGTCTATCCTGCTTATTGTTTCCTCAAAGAATTCCAAAGTAAGAAAGTCTCCACCTCTGTCAAGCTGTCGAATCATCAATATCTTTATTGTCTGTATAATACTGGAATGATGTTTAGTGATATTTAAGTCCTGATTGCAAGTAATCAAGAGCTCATAGCTCCTTTCCAATGCACGAGGACCAAATACCCTTGACTTTTAAGTTGTACTTCTTGTAAAATTCAATCCCAGCATGCTAGAGTTCAGCATTACTTGGAAAATTCCAGCTGGCCTTGGAGATACCAAAGCCTTCGCCTAAAATTTACAGTCATTAAAGAGGGAGCTTGGAACCTCCCCTAAAGGAACCTTAACAAGATATACAACAGACAATATGCTCAATCACATATCAAGAATTGAAGAAGGCAGCAATAGTAGGGAACAGTTCAATCCACATATACAGAGCTTTGCAGAGATGAGAAGCTGCTTTCTAAGCAGAATACTGGCTGGATATAGTGCAGTACAAAATGTCCACAAAAGTACAAATTGTTCAAATATTGAGATTGATAGGCATCCGACTGCTTCTCCAGAAATGAGGATACTCAACTATTGATCTGCACAATCTAGTTTTATATTTCTTTAACAAATTATAATAGTTTTTATCAAGAATCATTTTTCCTGCACTGTTGGTTGCACATATTTCGTTAAGTCTTAAAAATGCCACTGGGCTAATGAGACATCAGTTCCTGGTGAAAGCTTACATCTCCAGCCAGGACGGTACAAACTATTGTTTGCACACAGAAATATATAAATATGAAATATATGCAGATAGGCAACCAGTTCTCTAGACATTACTTAGAAATCCTTCCAAAAGCACAGTACAAATGAGAAATAAATGAGAGTTTGTTATTTTGTGATTTTGCCAGCTAAGGGCATTGCACAGCATAAAAAACATATTGTATACATGTGTGCCTGCATTGCTGGAGGCTGTAGTATATAAATTGCTACCAATAATCATTGCAGAGAGTTTATGTATGAAATAGTTGTCTCTAGTTCAGTGTCTAATGTTAGTTCTGTTGGGAGTCTTAACTAGATGCTATTCTTTGCTTCAAGTTTGATTCCAGATTGGATTATTTCTTGGCCATCGAAATATTCTTGGATATTGTTGATCTCAAGTCTGGATAGGATGTCTTAACTTGCTGGTAATTGCCCTAGATGAAGATGGACAAATATAAAACTACTCAGTCTTTGGACTTGTATCTTCTTGTATTATCTTCCATCAGTGTACAGTAAAACTCAAATAATCCAGGTTCCGATTATTCAGAAATCTCAATGGTTTGTTATTTTACTCCCTTGAAACTCATCAGGACCCAGCCAAAACTGACCACAATCTGGAAAATCAGCCAGTTTGGCACTATAAAAGTCCCAGAAATATCAGATCATTGAAATATTAGTAGTGTTAAGGCATTTATTTGACTTTGTTGGGTCTATACTTTAAATGATTTGTTTGTAACTATTTTCTAGTTAAAGGTTTATAACTATGTTACAGTTTAACAAAGGTAAATTCATTGTCTATGGTATATCGCGGCACGTGATGACGTCACCTCTGGTTTCGCCACGTCTTATGTGTAACTTCCAATTCGGAGAAGGTGAGAAGGTGGGTGCTATGCGTGCAGCATGATCGTGAAGAGTTTCGTTTCTACCCACAAAGGAACATTATAGAAGCAACGCCGTAAGTTCATAAGAAAGTATTTGAAGTAAAAATATTAAAGCGATTTCTGTTAAGGGAAGTGGCGCGCATGTCAGCTTTTCAATTTCAAACGCGGGATGGGTTCGGGCTCGGAGACAGTTTGACGCAACCCTCTCGTTCCCTACTCGGGGCGGCTGGGGACACTCGCTAAAAGAAGAGAGCACGCGTGGTCTCCAGAATGAAACAGACGCTGTATATGTTTGTATTTTTTATCAACAGTTTTCACCATACGATGTTAATGTGGAAGAGTGAACAGTAAATGGTTAACCTTACTGTGACTCTGTCTTCATAGGCTCTGGATTAACTTGGTGTTTAGTCAGAGTTACAACACACTGCACGAGAACACTACAGTGAAAAGGCCGAATCATCAGATGTTTCGACAAGTGTTACGATGGCTTTGCGATCAAGCACCAAGATGCTTGCATCAAGCGCCAATAGTGGTAGGACATTGACAAGTGTGGCTGCCCTTGCAAGAGCTAAAGCAAAAGCCGCCAACCTGCGAGCGTCATACGCTAAGTAGCAAAACTGAAAATGGAAAAAACTGCCAGAGAAGCGGAAAACCAGTTCGAAAAGGCAAGAATAGATACAGAGTTAGAAGTGCTGATGCTACAACGAGTAGCTGATGAGGCCACAGTGGAAGCACAAGTGTTGGAAAATGCTGAAGAAAAGCATGTTCTAGATGAAACAGGAAAATCTATGTCAGAAAGGGCCAAATTGGAATGTACCAGCGAATACGTCCAATCTCAAATTGACCTGCAGATTCATTCTCCCTCTCCATACTTGCCTGTTGGCGTCCCATCTCATGTCAAATCACAGGGAGGCTTCGTTGCATCGCATCCACCTGGGGAAGACAACTTACAATTGCACCCTTGCCACAAACTCAAGTATGAAAGGGCTGACTATGAATACTTCCCGAAACCAAACTTACCAAATCTGGAGAGATCAGAAACAAAGGCTGAAGTCAGAACATCAAATCCCATCACAAACGTACACGCTCAGTCATATGTTCCCCAACATATTCCCCTAGCTAGCACATCACCTGCAGCAGAACCCTTGGCACGGTATTTAGCGCGACGAGACTTTGTCAATTCAGGACTGTACCAGTTTGACAACAAGCCTGAAATTTACCATGCGTGGTACTCCTCATTCACCAGAGCCACCGGCGGAGTCCAGCTCACAGCAACCCAAAATTTGGACCTTATGACTAAATGGCTGGGAAAGGAATCAAGTGAACAGGTGAAACGCATACGCTCAGTGTACATCAACAACCCCAAGCTAGCCTTACACAAAACATGGGAGAGACTTTGGGACTGCTGCGCGGCCCCTGAAATTATTGAGAGGGTGCTATATCAGCGGCTGGACAATTTTCCTAAGTTATCAGCCAACGACCACACTAAATTACGAGCACTCGGAGATTTACTCATGGAGATTCAAGGTGCTAAAGAAGACAGCTATTTAACTGACCTGTCGTATCTGGATACTTCATGCGGAGTTGGACCAATTGTGGACAAACTTCCATTTGGGCTGCAGGAAAGTTGGGTGTCTATTGGCTCAGAGTACAAGGAAGAGAATGGTGGTCGATTCCCTCCCTTTTAGTATTTTAGTAGGTTTGTGTGCAAGGAGGCGAAGAGGCAAAACGACCGTAGCTTCATGAATCAAAGCAGCACCACAACTCACACCAAGCCAGTCAAACCCATTTCAAACAATTTTGTCATCAATAAACCCATCTCAGTGCATAAAACCGAAGTCTCTGCAATCAACGATGACCCTAGAAAGAATTGTCCATTGCACAATAAACCCCACTCCCTCAAATACCCCACACTTGGAGTATTGTGTGCAGTTTTGGGCTCCTTATTTTAGAAAGGATGTGCTGACATTGGAAAGGGTTCAGATAAGATTCACGAGAATGATTCCAAGGAATGAAAGGGTTACCATATGAGGAACAACTGGCAGCTCTTGGGTTGTAATCCCTGAAGTTCAGGAGAATGAGGGGGGATCTCATAGAAACATTCCAAATGTTGAAAGGCCTGAACAGATTAGATATGGCAAAGTTATTTTCCATGGTATGGGAGACTAGGACAAGAGGGCGTGACTTCAGGATTGAAGGACATTCATTTAGAACAGAGATGCAGAGAAATTACTTTAGTCAGAGGGTGGCAAATCTGTGGAATTTCTTGCCACAAGCTGCTGTGGAGGCCAAGACATTGGGTGCATTTAAGGCAAAGAAATAGATAGGTTCTTGATTAGCCAGGGCATCAAAGGGAGAAGGCAGGGGAGTGGGGATGACTGGAAGAATTGGATCAGCCCATGACTGAATGGCAGGGCAGACTCGATGTGCCAAATGGCCGACTTCTGCTGCTATATCTTATAGTCATATAGACTTATAAGTTGCGCAGACAGAATTTGGTCAGACCTCAGGCAAAGTCAAGAATTAAAAGGTTGAAGATTGTGTGACTAGTGTCCTGAGCTGCATATATTTTAATGCAAAAAAAAATCATAGGAAAGATGATGAGCTCAGGGGATAGATCAACTCCTGGAATTATGATAGCTATTAGTAGTCATTCATGATAGTCGGTTGCATGGGAGGCAGGACAGGCAATTGAATAATTTGGGGTTCTGTTGTTTTAGATAAAACAGAGTGGTAGGGAGTAAAAGAGGAGGGGTGATGTTACTAGTCAGGGAAAATGTCACAGCAGTGCTCCATCAGGACAGACTGAGAGTTCTTCTCAGCGCTAATAACCCTGATTGGCAAAACAAATTGACAAGGAAACAATTAAGAATTCTTCTACATCGGAGTGCAACAGTATTCCTGAGTCTTCACCAGGGACTTGCATAACTGACAGTGGTGAAAACCGAGAAGTTACTGACATGATGAAGGAAGCCCTCAACACCACCTGGGGTGAAGGACCCTCGATGTTGCCCTTCGCACCAGTGGCATAACGGGCAGTAAGTTATTTCTCTTCAGTACATTTAGTACATCTTCACTTTGAGGCTTCAAGGGCTATAGAAAGAGAGCAAGGGAAACCAAGAGGGAAAGAACAGGGGAATTGAATTTGCCCTTTAAAGTACAAATGCCTACTCTCTATACATTTCATGTTCAGTCAATGTACTGCAGGCCATTAAATACCCAAACCATGGCTGCAGGAAACTGCTACGATTTAGCAGAGTAGCTAACCAGTCTTTATTAGATGCACAGTACACATCACATAGAAACAGTACGTTGCTTCAATATTTGGTTTCCATTGACTTCACTGACACCGAATATCAGAGGCAGAATGTGAATTATAAATACTGACATTTTGCTGATTTAGCACCAGCATCTGAGGAATAATTTCTTGCCCAGCTTAATGTTAGACTCACGGCACCATTGTGCAAAAGTGTAAAATATTTACATTGCCAATACCTAATCACCAGTATACTTCTTCAAACTTAAAACCTTTTATATTTTGAACTATTGAGGCTATGGTTTACTTTTCCTGAAAATTTTACGCAAGTCCGTGAACGTGCATCATTAAGTTTTAGCACCAAACTCTTGGTGATCGCATTCTAAAGTTTAATACATTGGAAAAGGTAGATAAATACATCAGGTACCTTGTGCTTCACACTCCACTTACACATTTAATGAACACAGACATCATTTCAAGAAATTAACTGGTTGGGGAATTATGGAGTGATTGAGCAGAAATTTAAAATAGTTCAGTATATTTCTTAAGCTCCAGGTAAGAGGAAGCAGCATTTCCCTATTGGTTGAAGGGTCAATGAAGAGTTACATATTAGGAGTATAAGCCCCATTTTAATGAGACGCTCCCATGAATCTCTCATCCTAAACACCAATAATTACAGACATACTTTTCCTGGTAAGGAGCAGTAAGATTATGTTACAGATAGAAGGGCGTGAAATGACATTAAGTTTCATGACAATCTATCTTCATCTTGCTAACTAAAACATCCTGGTATAATTTCCGATGCAGTTCTGGCACTTGAATGGAGGAGGCTATCATTAAGATTTTCCAGTAGAATTTATTCTTGAGAAGTCTCAGGTTTCAGCACATGTGGAGTTGTTTAAAGCATTATTCCAAGCTAAAGCTCTTAAAGTAGTTTCAAACCAGTTTACATTTGTGGTAATAATATCTAAAGATTGATGCTAAGACTAATATTTTTTGTTCATTAAATTGATCCTTTCAATATCCACATGTGAATACAGAGCTTGTTTTGCAATGTGACTTCTTGGTGACACTTTAATTTTAAGATAACATAAGTGGATTTAATTTTGTGTTGTGTTTGATCCACTAATCATAGTATCATTTTACTTTGTATATTGTTGAGTGCTGTTGAGTCGTCATCAACCCATGGTGACCCTATGGATAGTGTAGTTGTCCATAGGGTTGTAGTGGCAAGATAGAAACAAAGAAACATAGAAACACAGAAAACCTACAGCACAATACAGGTCCTTCAGCCCACAAAGCTGTGCCGAACATGTCCTTACCTTAGAAATTACCCGGGGTTACATATAGCCGTCTATTTTTCTGAGCTCCATGTACCTATCTAGGAGTCTCTTAAAAGACCCTATCGTACCCGCCTCCACCACCATCGCCGCCAGCCCATTCCATGCACTCAACATGCTCAAAAAACTTGCCACTGACCTCTCCTCTGTACTTTCTTCCAAGCACCTTAAAACTGTGCCATCTCGTGCTAGCTGTTTCAACTGTGGAAAAAGACCTCTGACTATCCACACAATCAATGCCTCTCATCATCTTATACACCTCTCTCAGGTCACCTCTCATGCTCCATTGCTCCAAGGAGAAAAGGCAGAGTTTACTCAACCTATTCTCATAAAGCATGCTCCCCAATCCAGGCAGCATCCTTGTAAGTCTCCTCTGCACCCTTTCTATGGTTTCCACATCCTTCCTAGAGTGAGGTGAACAGAAGGAAGCACAATACTCCAAGTGGGGTCTGACCAGGGTCCTATATAACTGCAACATTACCTATCGGCTCCTAAACTCATACCCACGATTGATCAATGCACTGTTTGATTTCTTAACCACAGAGTCAACCTGTGCAGCAGCTTTGAGTGTCCTATCGACTCGGACCCCAAGATCCCTCTGATCCCCCACACTGCCAAGAGTCTTACCATTAATACTATATTCTGTCATCATATATGACCTACCAGAATGAACCACCTCACACTTATCTGGGTTGAACTCCATCTGCCACTTCTCAGCCCAGTTTTACATCCCATCAATATCCTGCTGTAACAACTAACAGCCCTCCACACTATCAACAACACCTCCAACCTTTGTGTCATCAACAAACTTACTAACCCATCCCTCCACTTCAACCAGGTCATTTCTCACGAAGAGTAGGGGTCCCAGAACAGACCCCTGAGGCATACCACTGGTGATTGACCTCCGTGCAGAATATGACCCATCAACAACCAGTCTTTGCCTTCTGCGGGCAAGCCAGTTCTGGATCCACAAAGCAATGTTCCCTTGGATCCCATGCCTCCTTGCTTTCTCAATAAGCTTTGCATGGAGTACCTTGTCAAATGTCTTGCTGAAATCCATATACACTACATTTACCGCTCTAACATCATCAATAGGTTTAGTCACATCCTCAAAAAATTCAGTCAGGCTCGTAAGGCACGACCTGCCTTTCACAAAGCCTTGCTGACTATTCCTAATCATATTCTGCCTCTCCAAATATTCATAAATCCTGCCTATCAGGATCTTCTCCATCAATTTATCAACCACTAAAGTAAGACTCACTGGTCTATAATTTCCTAGGCTATCTCTACTCACTTTCTTGAGTAATGGAACAACATCTGCAACTCTCCAATCCTCCGGAACCTCTCCCGTCCTCATTGATGATGCAAAGATCACTGCAAGAAGCTCAGCGATCTCATCCTTCGCTTCCCACAGTAGCCTGGGGTACATCTAGTCCGGTCCTGGTGACTTATCCAACTTGATGCTTTCCAAAAGCTCCAGCACATCCTCTTCCTTAATATCTACATGCTCAAGCTTTTCAGTCCACTGCAAGTCATCCCTACAATCGCCAAGATGCTTTTCCATAGTGAATACTGAGGTAAAGTACTCATTAAGTACCTCTGTTATCTCCTCCGGTTCCATACACACTTTTCCACTGTCACACTTGATGTAATCCTATTATCTCACGTCTTATCCTCTTCCTTTTCACATACTTGTAGAATGCCTTGGGGTTTTCCTTAATCCTGTCCACCAAGGCCTCATGGCCCCTTCTGGCTCTCCTAATTTCTTTCTTAAACTCCCTCCTGCTAGCCATATAATATTCGCGATCTCAATTATTACCTAGCTTTTTGAACCTTTCGTAAGCTCTTCTCTTCTTCGTGATTAGATTTATACACCTTTGTACACCACGGTTCCTGTACCCTACCATCCTTTCCCTGTCTTATTGGAATGTACCTATGCAGAACTCCATGCAAATATCCCCTGAACATCTGCCACATTTCTGCCGTACATTTCCCTGAGAACGTCTGTTCCCAATTTATGCTTCCAAGTTCCTGCCTAATAGCCTCATATTTCCCCTTACTCCAATTAAACGCTTTCCTAACTTGTCTGTTCCTATCCCTCTCCAATGCTATGATAAAGGAGACACAACTATGATCACTATCTCCAAAATGCTCTCCCACTAAGAGATATGACACATGACCAGGTTCATTTCCCAATCACATCAAGTACAGCCTTTCCTCTTGTAGGCTTATCTACATATTGTGTCAAGAAACCTTCCTGAACACACAGAGAGAACTCCACCCCATCTAAACCCCTTGCTCTAGGGACATGCCAATTGATATTTGGGAAATTAAAATCCCCCACCACGACAACCCTATTATTATTGCACCTTTCCAGAATCTGTCTCCCTATCTGCTCCTCAATATCCCTGTAACTATCGGGTGGTCTATAAAAAACACCCAGTAGAGTTATTGACCCCTTCCTTGTCCTAACTTCCACCTACAGAAACTCCGTAAACAATCCTTCCATGTCTTCCTCCTTTTCTGCAGCCGTGACACTATCTCTGATCAACAGCGCCACGTCCCCACCTCTTTTACCTCCCTCCCTGTCCTTTCTGAAACATCTAAAGCCTGGCAATTGAAGTAACCATTCTTGCCCCTGA
Organism: Mobula hypostoma; assembly: GCF_963921235.1. Lineage (NCBI taxonomy): Eukaryota > Metazoa > Chordata > Chondrichthyes > Myliobatiformes > Myliobatidae > Mobula > Mobula hypostoma. The sequence continues at coordinate 25,937,581 of NC_086111.1, read as the reverse complement.
GCCATCCAAGTCTCTGTAATAGCCACATCCTCATAGCTCCAAGTACTGATCCACACTCTAAGCTCATCTGCTTTGTTCATGATACTCCTTACATTAAAATAGACACATCTCAATCCATCGTTCTGAGCATGTCCCTTCTCTATCACATGTCTATCCTCCCTTTTGCACTGTCTCCAAGCTTTGTCTATTTGTGAGCCAACTGCCTCTTCCTTCGTCTCTTCAGTTTGGTTCCCTTCCCAGTACTCCTAGTTTAAACTCTCCCCATTGGCCTTAGCAACACTCCCCACCAAGATATCGATCCCCCTGGGATTCAAGAGCAAACCGTCCTTTTTCGACAGGTCACTCCTGCCCCAAAAGAGGTCCCAATGATACAGAAATCTGTATCCCTGCCCCCTGCTCCAATCCCTCAGCCACGCATTTACAGACATCCCACCCTGCAAAAACTCATTTCAGGGAGGTAGCACCATCAATTTGCGGGAGACTCCTGGAACTTCCGGGAGAGGTGGAATGTCTGCAATAGAGTGGCTCCTCAGCAGCTGGCCAGCTAGTTTAAATAACGTTAACTATGCTAATGAACGAATGACACCTGTTAAACTCACCTCAACATGTCTTTTACAGTCTTAACCCACCATGGACAATAGAAAAGTCACTGTTGCAAACAGTGCAGCGAGCAACACTGTCAATATTTTGACCCCTATTAGGCAGGGGTACACTTTAGTGTAGTCTGGGGTGACGTACATTTTATATTTTATCTTTTTGGAACAACCTCCCATGGCGCACACACTCGCTTTCTCTCGCACGCTCTCTCTCTCTTGTGGTCGCTCTCGCACTCTCTCTCTCTCTCTCGCTCGCTCTTGTGGTCTCTCACACGCTCACTCTCTTTTAAAAATAAATTTCTGGGACATTGTATATAATTTGTGGGCATCAGGGAGCCACTATTAATATGCGGGAGACTCCCGGAACTTCCGGGAGAGGTGGGATGTCTGCATTTATCCTCCACGTCACTCTGTTACTATAGTCACTGTCACGTGGCACAGGCAGTAATCCCAAGATTACTACCTTTGTGGTCCTGCTTCTCAACTTCCCTCCTAACTCCCCGGAGCCTGCTTTCAGGACCTCCTCCCTTTTTTTGCCAATTTTGTTGGTACCAATATGTACCACGACCACTGGCTGTTCTCCTTCCCACTTCAGGATATCGTGGACGCATCAGAAACATTCCAGACTCTGGCACCTGGGAGGCAAAGGTATGTAAGTAGATTGCCAGGCCTTTCTTCTGCACAGAGACTGCTGCTACCCAGGTTGGGATATGGCCAGATTCGAATTCAGGATCACCTGCCTTAAAGTACAGTGCTGATGTCATGACACCTCCAGCCGGTGAATAGTTTATGGTTAATTCATATTTTTTCTTGTGAATGCTGCTTATATGGTGCTGTTATTGTGATGCTGTCATAAGCAAGTTTTTCATTTCACCTGTGAGTACATGCCAATCAACTCAACTTTGACTTTAGCATCTAAACCAGCTCTAATATTTATTTTTGTAATTTATAGCAATTTTATCTTTTCATGCACTGTACTGGTGCTGTAAAACAACAAATTTCATGTCAGCTAGTAAGTGATGATAAAATAGATTTTGATTCTCAATATTAAATTTTTTGCTTTGAAATTCAGCATCTGAATAATTTGCGATGTATTCTAATATTTTAATTTGAATCTCTATTTGTTTTTTCGAAGTAAAGTTAGGAAGAACTTGTATTAATTTCATCCTTCAATTTCTCAAGGAGTTCCAAAGCGCATTGCAGCTAATTAGTTACTTTAAAATTATAATCACTTTTTTGTAGGCAAATGAGACTAACAAAATAACTCTTAAAATAGAGTCGGTAACTAAAAAGAATAACATTTCTGATCATAATATTGACAATAGTCTATTTGTTTTAATGTGCTATTATTAACACCATCTTTGGCAAACTTTATAATTTATTTACTAATGATTTTAAGTACGGTTTTGGAGATAACTGGCACACAAGAATAGAAATTAGCATAATTTTCTGATTAAAGTTTCGATTCAAATCCCAATTATAAACACCTAATCACTTTCAAAACAGATGGAACATTTCATTTTATATCCAACAAACTTTTGTCCTCCTTATTAGGCATGGAGAGTCTATTTATTAATGTTATGAGTGCCTAGGAAGAGAATGCATTTACTTATCTATTTGGACAATTGAAGAATGAGCTATTTATTATTTACCTGGATTTAGCGTAAGAATATACTGACATACAGCAATATTTTAAAATTATTCCATCCTCCGTAGTTCCCGTGTGCTTGTAACTCTCCATGAGCTATGAGACAGCAAGACTTTTGGGAAGTATCAGCTTAATAAATTTGAAAGGGAGGAAACCAAACATCTAAGAAAGGAAGGGAAGTTGGCATCCAGTAATGGAGGAGGATGGAAAGAAGAAAAACATAGAATGGGCAGAGGACAAAGAAAATGCAACGTGCAGTGCAAAAAAGGAAAGAAGACTAGACAACAAGAAGAGAGGGTGAAGGAAGTCCAGCGTACCTAGTGGATGGAAGACCAAAGAAAGGCCAGTATCGATGGAAAGATGGAATAACGCATAGTACAGTACAGCAGAAGAATAGAGGCTTTGGCTCACAAGGTTATGTTGATCTAATCAATCTGGTAATTGAACGCCTGACTAACATAATATCCACAATATGTTCTCTGCACATCCACATGCCTGTCTAAGAGCCTCTTAAATGCCTCTATCATATATGCCTCCACTACCACCCTGGTAGTTCACTCTAGGTATTCATTGGAGTAAAAATTCTTGCCCGTCCATCATCACTCATTGTGTAAAAATTCTTGTCCCATACATCTCCTATACTGCTCTCACTGCACATATGGTCACAGCTATGTATTGAGCTAAACCAGGGGTCCCCAACCTTTTTGGCACCGCGGACTGGTTTAATATTGACAATATTCTTGCCGACTGGCTGACCGGTTGGGGGGGGGCGGGTGTTCAAGTAGGGTTAAACTCACCTCAACATGTCTTTTACAGTTAGGGTTGCCAACTTTCTTACTCCCAAATAAGGGACAAAAGTAGCAGTCAAATCCTGGGACACTTTACCCCAAGAAAGACTACCATGACCATAAAGCCTTGCATGGGCACCTGTGCGCGCATATGATGTGCGTATGTGCGTACGTGCCGATTTTTCTTTCCCCCACAAATACGTTTTGCCTTCATCTTCCCGCCTATACAGTACATACATTATTTCTACTTTATATGGGCTGTGTATTTATCATATCATTCCTGCTTTTACTATACGTTAGTGTTATTTATTTTTGATTTTATGTGTTATTTGGTATGATTTGTTAGGTTATTTTTTGGGTCTGGGAACACTCAAAAATTTTTCTCATATAAATTAATGGCACAGTAATTGCTTCTTCGCTTCACACCATTTCAGCACGAAAGGTTTCATAGGAACGCTCTACCTTCACGGGGGAAACACGGGACAAACCAATTTAGCCCAATATACAGGATGTCCTCCCAAATACGGGACAGTTGGCAACCATATGTTCAAGTTCAACAGTGTGTGACAGGGAATGAAGAAAGGTGCAGCTGACTCATATCGTTTCCTCACGGCCCGGTAGCAGATGCTCTGCGGCCCGGTACCGGTCCGCGGCCCGGTGGTTGGGGACCGCTGAGCTAAACAACTTTGCAATAACCACCCAAGACTTTCATTCCGGGTTTTTAGTGAGATTTCTTATTGTGAAAATGCAGAGAGTTAAGTGAAATATGTATTAAATTCTATATGGAATTGTTGCATGTGTGAATATACCAATGCTGTCAATTACTCTCACACCCTATCTATATACTGGAAACAAAAGTAAACTCATGCACAAAAAACACATATACGTATTATCATCTTCAAAATATGCAAACTAAGTGTTTACCAATATTACCAAAAGCTTAGGACTTGCAGATATTTCTGTTTCAAGGGAAAATAAAGAATGGATGAAGATGAAAGTTTTTCCACCATGTGGTTCAAATCAGAATAAGAAATGACGGCCCCCCCCCACAGGAAGTGGTATAAAAAATAGCTTATGTATAGGAAGTGATGCTCTTACAAAATGAATTGCGTCTCTAAAGGCCAGAACGTCTCTACTAAATGTATTCCCTCACACCTTAAATGTATGCCTTCTAATATTAGACATTTCAATGCTGGGAAAAAGATGTTGACTCTCTATCCTATCTACGCCTCTTGTAATCGTATAAACTTTTATCAAGTGTCCTATTAGCCTCCACAGCAAACAACCCTAGTTTATCTAAATTCTCCTCATCGCACATGCCCTGTAATCCAGACAGCATCCCAGTACATCTCTTCTGTACCTGCTCCGAAGCCTGCACATCTTTCCTGTAATGGGGTGACCAGAACTGAATGCAACAGTAGAGGAGTAAAATAGCAGCCAGTGGAAAGAGGACAAAAGGAAGAATGCCCAGCAATTAGTAGAAGGAAAGAGAGAAGGTGCGTGGAGTGTACAGTGTGCAGAGGGAAAGAATGCTGGTAACAGCAGAATACCACAATTTGTTTAATGAAAGTGCATGTCATGTTCCTTGCTTCTTGCCCTGATATTTCTTCCCAAATCTGGCAGCTCTGACATTTACTTGTCCCATTATAGGAACTGCAATAAACATTGCTCTTCTGTGAATAGCTTCCTTTGGCATCTTGTAAATTCGAGAGTCCAGAATGCAGCTGAAGTTCTTAATGTAGGTATAACAGAAAAGAAGTGGCCATTCAGTGAGTGTCGCTACCTGCTCCACTGACAACCTACATCCACTTTGGCTCTGCAGACTTAATCCCTTTAAATATATTTGAGCTAGCACCAACGCAAATCTTGCGCAAATCTTGTGCGCAAGATTTTCACATGTCAATTACACTGTCAGTAACAAAATGTTTCCTAAGTTATATTCTAAATGGTCTGGGTGTGAGTCTTGAAACACTCTTACATAAATCTTCTCTCTCTCCAGCCTACAATTCATTTCAAACTCCTACAAAACTTACAGTAATCATCCATTTATCAGGTATATGTAAACAAAATAATCTCTCTTTATAATTTAATCCTTAGAGCCTTAGTAACTTCTGGCGAGTCAGCACAGTTTTCCTTCCAAGAGTAATTTACTCTTTCAAAATTGCAATCCTTAGAGCTGCAGAAGTACTCCAAATGTGTGTAATCAGGACTTTGCATAGCTGTAGCAAAGCCTCCTGACTCTAAATTTTAGCAGATAAGTTTTAAGGGGAGAATTATTCATTAGTCAGGAAACTGAATTCAAGAGCCATATGCTGTAGCTCCAAAAAACCCTGCTTAGACCATACTCGGAATATTGCACATTCAGTTCTGGTCGCCTCATTAGAGGAAGATTGTGGAAACTTCAGAGAGGATGCAGAGGAGATTTACCTGGATGCAGCCTGGATTAGAGAGCATGTTTTACGAGGACAGACTGAGCGAGCTAGGGTTATACTTTTCTTTGGAGTGAAGGAGGATGAGAGGTGAATTAATAGTCACCTATCAATCTAACCCTTTCCTCTCACATAGCCCTCCATTTTTCTATCATTCATCTGCCTATCTAAGAATTCCTTATTTCCCCTAGATCTATCCCTATCATCTTGATAAGCGGCGTGGATTAAGCAGATAGCCAACGCCTATTTCCTGGAGTGCAATGCTAACAAATGTGGCATAGTTTTAAGGTGTTTAGAGGAAAGAGTGTGAGAAGTCTAAAGTAAGTTTCTTACAGGGAGCGTGGTGGGCATGCGGAACAAACTTTGATTTTTTATAAAATTGTGATGTGAGATTTAAAAAAAAATGAAGGTCAACAATCTCACCTCACTTCACCATCTCACATATCGTATCCTTCTGAAGCACTATGAGGTCAAATTGTTTACATTCAATACATACCTATTTTTTTAGCTAAACTAGATTAATAACTTGCCTTCATTAGATTTGATTTTAGCCAACAATCTCTAACGTGGAAACCTACAAAAAGTCTTTCTTCCATCCATTTAAAAAAGATATTCCCAAACATATTGGAGTTGCTTCAGTAATATATTACAGGCCCACTATCATTTACAAATAAATTATGAGTTCATTCCAATCAGCTCGAATTTATCCAATTTTTTTTTATCTATACTAGCTGTATAGAATGGAACATCACTGAAGATGTGTCCAGAGGCATCTCTGTGTACACAGTCTGTAATTATAGACTCTAATAATTTCACTACTGAAATCTCCAAACAGGAAACAGCTCATCCCCACACATTTCAAATCATAGGTGGAGACTTCAACCCGATTTGTTTGAGGAAAACCCTGCCCAATTACCATCATCATATAACCTGTAGCAGCATTCTGGAACACTGTTATATTAAGATAAGGAATGCCTACTGCTCCTTGCCCAGCTGCATTTTGGTGAATCGGGTCATTTTGCTGCCCGCCTCCTACTTGCATACAGGCAGAGGTGAAAGAGCAAAGCTCCAGAGATTAGGACAACAAGAGGTGGTCTTGGAAGGCGGAGGAGTGGTTACAGGATTGCTTCGAGTCAGTGGACTGGGCCGTGTTCAAGTACTCATCTAGAGATCGGAATAAATACACTATGGTTGTAATAGACTTAATTAAAATGACTGTAGATACGGGTTTCCCGACTAAATCATTCAATCTTTCCCAATCAGAAGCCCAAGATGAACCATGAGATCCACAGTCTCCTGAGGGCCAGATCAGAGGCATTCAAGTCCAAAAAGCCATCTCACGGGTGAAGTGGAAATTCCCTAACATGCTTGTTCCAAAGAGGGATGCTTAATAGCTGTGGTAGGGCTTGAATGCTATCACCTCTTAAGTCAAGTGACATGGGAAAGAGTAGGGAGGTCTTCACTTCCAGATTAGCTCAATGCCTTCTGTGACTTTGACTGGAAAAACATGGCGGAACCTTCACAAACATCCAGATCCCCTGATGATTCTATGATTCAAGTCTCTGAAGTAAATGTGCAGGGTGCCTCCTGGAGGGTGAACCCATGGAAAGCATCTGTAACTGGAAAGGCTACCTAACCATGTTATAAAGACCTGAACTGATCAGCTAGCTGGTCTTTTCACTGTAATCTTGTGAAGCGACTTGGATATGCTCTAATTTGCCTTGCGGAGCAACAGGACCACAGCAGGTGCCATCTATAGGCTCTTAATTCAAACTTGGAACATCTGGACAGCAAAGATGAATACATAAGGATGCTGTTTATTGACTACAGTTCAGCACTCAATACCATCAACCCCTCAAAACCAATCAATAAGCTCCAAGACCTCGGCCTTAATACTTGCATGTGTAATTGGATTCTGGATTTCCCTTACTCGAAGACCCCAGTCAGTTTGGATTGGCACCAACATCTCCTCCACAGTCTCCATCAGAACAGGTACATCATAAGGCCCTGTGCTTAGCCCCCCGCTCTACTCGCTTTACACTTATGACTGTGTAGCTAAGCCATCTTCAAGTTTGCTGATGACACCACCGTTCGTGGGCTGAATCAATCCTCAACCTTCAGGAGATTATGATAAAAATCACCAAATCTTACAGCTGTGATGTAGTGCCAATATTTGGTTAAAAAGCTTTTTCCTTGCTTAAACTGAATTTACATCCACAGTAATAAAGTTGATTTTCTATTCATTTCCTGATTTACTCCTACATATTACCCCTTCCTGGAAAAATCTAAAACAAAGTAACTTGATAGAAAGTAACTATCTCTTTATTTTCACTTCACCATTACCTTTCTTTTTAAAGATTGTACAGTATCCTGATTACCCTTTCTCTTTTGTTAACCTTTAACATAAAACATGTTATTTTCATCCTGATATTCCTCTCATTTCCTTTCACACTGATTTATTGTAGCTATTTCAGTCAAATCTATCTTCTATTGCAGTTCTTTACATCTAACCCAATCCCATTGATAGATGCAACACACATCAAAGTTGCTGGTGAACGCAGCAGGCCAGGCAGCATCTCTAGGAAGAGGTACAGTCGACGTTTCAGGCCGAGACCCTTTGTCAGGACTAACTGAAGGAAGAGTGAGTAAGAGATTTGAAAGTGGGAGGGGGAGGGGGAGATCGAAAATGATAGGAGAAGACAGGAGGGGGAGGGATGGAGCCAAGAGCTGGACAGGTGATTGGCAAAGGGGATATGAGAGGATCATGGGACAGGAGGCCCACAGAGAAAGGCAGAGGGTGGGGGGAACCCAGAGGATGGGCAAGGAGTATAGTCAGAGGGACAGAGGGAGAGAAAGGAGAGTGAGAGAAAGAACATGTGTATAAAAATAAATAACAGATGGGGTACGAGGGGGAGGTGGGGCATTAGTAGAAGTTAGAGAAGTCAATGTTCATGCCATCAGGTTGGAGGCTACCCAGACAGAATATAAGGTGTTGTTCCTACAACCAGAGTGTGGCTTCATCTTTACAGTAGAGGAGGCCATGGTAAACATGTCAGAATGGGAATGGGATGTGGAATTAAAATGTGTGGCCACTGGGAGATCCTGCTTTCTCTGGCGGACAGAGCGTAGGTGTTCAGCAAAATGGTCTCCCAGTCTGCGTCGGGTCTCGCCAATATATAGAAGGCCACATCGGGAGCACCGGATGCAGTATATCACCCCAGCCAACTCACAGGTGAAGTGTCACCTCACCTGGAAGGACTGTTTGGGGCCCTGAATGGTGGTAAGGGAGGAAGTGTAAGGGCATGTGTAGCACTTGTTCCGCTTACACGGATAAGTGCCAGGAGGGAGATTAGTGGGGAGGGATGGGGGGGACGAATGGACAAGGGAGTCGTGTAGGAAGTGATCCCTGCAGAAAGTCGAGAGGGGGGGGAGATAAAGATGTGCTTAGTGGTGGGATCCCATTGCAGAATTCCTGTTGTTTGCCCATTGATAGATGCTACTTTTTTATGTTCTTTCCTTGTTTTTAGATTACTTCGCTCCTCTGACAGATACTCCATTAATCCAAATCCTTTATGTAAACTTTTCATTCTGCTTTTGTGAATTTACCCAGCTCGCCCAGTTTAAGATTGTGCAATGTTTTTATTTAATCTAGCATTTTGGACGAATGTACAGACTGAATTAATGTCTGTAGCTCAGTTAAACAGGCAGATCTAGGACTCTGGCCAATCCAACGTTGCCTGTGGTTTTTAAATACATAAAATGAGCAATTCACACATGCTTACGGGATCTGCTATCCCCTTTCCTGCAGCTGACATTTTCAATTACTTGCCACATGCTCTGAGAATGCTTTCAAATATAGGGCTTCCAAAGTCTGGTCCACTTTTTATGGGAGATGATCTCTCACCCTACAGTGGTCATTCTTTTCCATGCTGTTAGCCTCTGCTTCTTTTACATTATCTCTCTGCTTCCTTTTGATGGACTGACATTAGGCAGAATATAGAGTGAGGTGAACCCAAGCTTATAATGGCTTCAGCTAACTGGACCCTATTAACATTAGCACTGTAACAAGCTGGAGAACAGAAAACCTTCAATAAATTGTGGCGCTATCATTTCACAAAGCCAAATTCTACTGCTTGTGTTAGGTTGGAAAGAACAGAACCAAGCACTATCAATGCAAGCAGAGCTACAAAAGGGTTAATCCCCCCATCCATTAATATACTTCAATACTGTTTGTTGTTTCCAGCATCAAAATCAGTTCAGAATAAATTAATAGCAAATGAGGGATTCAAATCTGCTCGTAATTTTGACTCCTTTCATTCTAGAAAGAGTAACTGCACAATGCTCTATGTAATAATTCCTTATCCATATTTTCATATATTCTGCTGAAAAATTTCAACATTGATGAAAATTTTACAGATCTCCAAAATCTGTACATTATGTAATGCCTCAAACATATCTGGAAAGCCTTCATAATCTGCAATGGAATTTGAAAGAGCACCACATATATCTCATTAAATTGTAAATTAATTTCTGAAATTCAAGCCATCCAAACATTTGCAGCAACTAATCTTACAATAAGCATTTCTGATCTTGGCTTTCAGTATTTTAGTGTTTTTACTGATGTCTCTCCAACCTCAGATGTATCTTTGTCATAAAATATTTAATGCAAGGTGTAAAATGATAAAAAGGTAACAACTGTTTTTTTTTGTTTCTGATATCTTAAAACAGCATGAGGTATCAAAAGTTTAATTTGTTCTGTGAAAAGTTTGGAAGGTGCAATCATTATTTCTGAAAATTGCTTTGTTCACCTACCAAATGGAGACATGAAATGTTTCCCTTTAATAAATATTTTCAATGGATCTCATAAAAGTCTTACTGTTTCTCTGATCTGAAATCACCCGACCTTCAGTTCAATTTTTCATCCTTCTCCAAATTTTCCCTCAATTCTTTTTATATAACCACCAAAAAATTTAATTTGTCTTTTCACTGCCCTTATTAATTCTAAGATCACTGCAAATTTAACTACCTGAGGCAGTGAGAGAATTTAGTTTAGTCAATAAGTGATGCAGCTAGTTTCACACTGAAATATTAACTCTGAGCCTAGTGTTTTACAGAACTCCTCGGAGTGTAGTAACTGGGCATCACTGAATAGAAAAGTAGAAAGCGGTGGCAGTACAGAGTGGGGTACCTGAAGGAGGAGAAGCTAGAGGAGAGGTGCAACTTTTACTTTTCCTTAAAGGAGTTTTCTGCATGGATTACATTGTAGAATTAGTTGAAGTAATGCAAAAAAAGGGAGAAATTGTATATTTGCTTTTCTGCAAGCTTTTACATTGATTCATTATTGAATTCAATGTAATTGGCCCCAATCCATAAAGTCAGACCTATCTGCAAGATTTACTCATGGCACTGATAAGGGAAGTCTCTTCCAATTGTCCAAGCATTGTTTTGTTTTGATATGGTAACTAGTAATGGTTCAGTATACTTACTTTTCAGTCTTTTAAAGTAATCTTAAATCAAGTTATTCACAGTTGGAGATGGGGATACTTAGTTTTCTGTTGAAACTCCTTATCCACTAATAAAACTGCATTATGCTATCACCTTTAAATGCATCAACCAATAATCAAAATTTGACTAAAATTCAAACCATTATTCGGTTTGATCATACTGGTTCAAGAAAAACCCTAGTGTGTGATAATAAGCAGATTAATTTTGTTAAATAACCTAAAATATAACTTGAACAATATAACTCTAAGATTATCTTAGATTTTATTATTTAGCTATTATTATTTAGATTATTTTAGGCTGATATCCTCCCCCATCTATTCCTCCCTCCCAACAGTATTCAACGAAGTGTATCTCCTTGAGATTGGCATAGCCACAGGGAACCGCTGCACGACCTGCCTTTGTCTCTTACTTTAGCTACGGGCTAGGGAAATGATGGACAGTTTCTACAGTAGGTTACATGGTCGGCACAACATTGTGGGCTGAAGGACCTGTAATGTGCTCTAGATTTCTATGTTCTATTCAACTTCACTGTAAAGGATAATATGTCCCCCATCTATCAAGAGAATTGGTGAGGTCAGGAAGACTGACAAAAAAAGTGATCGCTAAACAATGGGTACAAGACTGCAGGAGCAACTAAAGTACTAATCAATTTACATATCCATATATCATACCAAATAAATATGAGGTAATATATTATCTTCAGACCTTGCTTGACTGAGATGTAGGTAAGATCAAAGCAAAATCAAAGTAGCAAGATATTTCTTTTCACTTCCCTCCACACTTTCACATTAATGTTTCCCAAAAGGACTGCAAAGTGTTGGGTCTATCGATTTAAAGCAGTTGAGGGAAATGTTGCATGAGTGTTCAAACATTGCTAAGTTTTTGAACTCTTGGGATTCAGTCTATCAGTCAATGAAATTTGATCAGTATGAAACAATTGTGATATTTTATAAATTATTAGTTTAGTATTTTCAAAGATACTTCTGGAAGAATACAGGAGATTGCTCAATTATCTAATGTTATGAAATACTCAGTACTTATCATCACTTATTGTTCAAATCCTGATGATGGGCAATGAATAAGGTATAGACTGATATGTTGTAACTATTCTTCTATTTTTGTAATTACTATAGGCATTAACAATTTAAAAAAAAAGAATTAATGCCATTTAATGAACAGGTAGGAAATAACATTTTAATTGGATTTTTCAGTGACTTTTTTTCCACTGGAAAACTGGCACAATTAATTTTAAGTCATAATGCTGACTGAATTTTGATAGTTAAAACTGACAAAAGAATTAAGAATCCTAGTTACTTGGTTAAGATTTTAATTTTGAAAGCTTTATTTGTGTATGAGTGTACTGATGCAAAATTTTCTCGCATATATTGTTGAGAATTATAACAAATCAAAACCCAGAAGGGTTATTTACCATCCTTTAGCAGAGTATGGTAAAGAATAAAATTCGAGTCCATTACTGCTCAAGACTGGAAAGAGACTGGAAAAGCACATTTGATTTGGGAAGCTTGCAATGAAAGGATATGAAAGGCTCTGTTCCTCTCTACCAGAGGATTGAGTTTAATACATTAATGTTTAATAAATAGCAGATGTCCACTTCAGTGTTTTAATATTTGCTAAATATGAGAGGCAAGGACTGCACATCCAAATGTTAATGCATTAAAAGTTTTGCTTGATCATTAGTTTCTTTTCTCTGGTGAACTGGTCTACAATAGTGCTTTTTGTCCACTCAAGCTACCTTCTGTGTGTTTTCCTTTAACTCAATCAGATTCATCCATTCCATCTTCCTCCCACTAAATATATCTGTATTCTTAAGGTAGTGAGGCTCATATTCTCATCATTCATTGGGAAAGGAAGATTCTCTATAACTTCCTACTGAAACTACTGATGTCCCCACAGAAAAGCCTTCTCTACATCCATCATAGAAAATACCAGAGTAATAGAATTCTACAGCACAGAAACAGGCCTTTTTGCTGATCTAGTCCAATCCAAGCCATTAATCTGCCTAGTCCCATCATTCTGCACCAGATCTTTAACCTTCCAAACTTCTCCCACCAATGTACCTATCCAATTTTCTCTGAAAAGTTGAAATCATGCCATATCCACATAACAGTCCAAATTTGGCCTCACCAATGTCTCAAAACTTTTACATAATATCCCAACTCCTATACTCAACACTTTGATTTCTGAAGGCCAATGTGCTGAAAATTCTCTTTATGACTATCCTGAACTATACTAACCTGGGCAGACAAAAATGAACAGATTTGTAATAGAAATTGACATGAAACTCATCATATTAATAAATTTAACCATGAAAAGTTATGACTATGGATACCCAGTAGTCTTCAGCTGTTTCTGGATAAGGAAAGACTTGGGGGAGGTGCTGAGGGACAAATGCCAACCCATCTGCTATTGGCTCTGTCACTGGCTTCCATGCAGGGCCCAATTATGCAGGAATTCCCAGTGTTATACTGAAGAATATGTCTTCCTATTCTTATACAATTAAGACCTGGCACAGTATAGGACACCCATCATTTACATAATACCCATCATTCCCAGAGCAAAGATTTAGTATGAACAAGTTAATTAAGAAAGTTATTTCTTTATTCCTTCTGTTTCCATTTTCAATATTTCTTTTGTTAATTGTTTATAACAACTTTAATATTTTTATTTACCACTGAACATAGAGACATTCACACCAGTTACAAATCTATAACAGCTTTGATAGCGGCCAAGGTCGCTTCCTCAGTCTTAGCTCATATCTAAGGCTGCTAAGATGGCATGACATTATTACAGTCTCAGTATTACATTGCCCGAGGTCTTGCTATACCGTGTTGCTCAGAAGATCTTCCAGACAAACAGACAGCATTTAGTAAGGATCGGCAGCAACACCTCTTCCAGGATTATTCTAAATTCTGGTGCTTCACAAGGTTGTGTCCTCAGCCCCCTTACTCTACTCCCTGTACACTCATGATAGTGTAACCAGATTCCACTTCAACTCCATCCACAAGTTTGCACATGCTACCATCATAGTGGTCTGTACCTCAAATACTGAAGAGTCTGAGTACAGGAAAGAGACGGAGAGCTTAGTAACATGTTGTCATGACAAAAATCTTTCTTTCGATGTCAGCACAACAAAGAGCTAGTCATTGATTTCAGGAAGGGGCGGTGCATATACTCCTGTCTGCATCAACAGCATTGAGGTTGGGAGGGTGTCATGGTCCGGTCCATGAAGTCCGCATTCCGGTTCACGGTCTGGTCCATCGACCCTTGCTCCAGGTTTTCCTGTCTACCCTGTTTCTGTACCTGTTGAGCACTAATTAAGGCAGCTGATTCTTGTTGGGGCTGGCTGCATAAATATCCCCAGAAACCAGGGCATGGAGGCTGGATTGTTCTGTCATAAGGTGGTGGCTGGGAACAGACCCAAGTGCAAGACACAGACACTGAAGTACTAGGGACAGGACTAGGATACAGGGTGAGGGCTAGGACATGGACACGAAAACCGGGAACCTGGAACAGGACTGGACAAGAGAGCTAGGAGCCCGGGCTTGGACTCCGAGCCAGAGACTGGACAAGGACCCAGAAACTGGGTCTTGCTTCTGGCTCGGACCCCAGAACTAGGCAAGGATGAGACCTGGCTGGCAGGCAGGACGAGGCTTGAGACTAGAGACTTAAGGCAAGGCTTGAGACTAGAGACTTGAGGCGAAGCTTGGCTAGAGACTTGAGGCTTGGGGCCTTGAAGCTTGGCTTGGGGCATGGCTCGAGGCTTGGGATCTTGAAGCTTCTCCTGGGCAGGGCGCGGTACTCCTGGGCAGGGTGCGGATCTCCACCCGACGGAGGCAAGGGACAGGAAGGGACAGAACCAACTGTTGGGTAACAGCAAGACGGCCTGACTTACCCGGCAGAGGCAAGGGACAGGAAGGGAGCTAGGTACAGGGTGGCTCCAAGACAAGACTACAGGTGAGGTGAGACGAGCGTTACCAGCAAGACAAGGCAGGGCTTCAGGCAAGGAAGCAGTAGGCAGGGGAAGGGATACCAGGAGTAAGGACAGAACAATCCAGCCATCCATGGACCCAGCGACACAGACACTGTCGTTTTCCTCTTGCCACCCGGGTTCCCTTCTGTTAAATACCCTCCCACTCGCCCAGGTCGTCCATAGTCTGGATAGCCTGTTTGATCGCCAGGAGGCTCCCATGGGGGGGCTGGGTACTGTCATGGTCCAGTCCGTGAAGTCCACATTCTGATTCATGGTCCGGTCCATCGACCCTTGCTCCAGGTTTGCCTGTCTACCCTGTTTCTGTTCCTGCTGAGCACTAATTGAGGCAGCTGATTCTCTTTGGGGCTGGCTGCATGAATACCTCCAGAGACCAGGGAGTGGCTGCTGGATTGTTCTTGTTCTTACTCCTGGTATCCCTTCCCCTTCCCCTGCCTTGTCTTGTCGGTAACTCTGGCCTCACCTCACCTGTAGTCTTGTCTTGGAGCCACCCTGTACCTAGCTCCCTTCCTGTCCCTTGCCTCCGCTGGGTCAGTCAGGCCGTCTTGCAGTTACTCTGCGGTTGGTTCTGTCCGTTCCTGTCCCTTGCCTCCGTCGGGTGGAGATCCGCGCCCTGCCCAAGTGATCCGCGCACTGCTCAGGAGGAGCTTCAAGACCCAAGCCTCAAGTCTCTAGCCAGGCCTCGCCTCAAGTCTCCAGCCTCCAGCCTCGCCTCAAGTCTCCAGCCTCCAGCCTCGCATCAAGACCCCAAGCCTCAAGCCTCGCTCCAAGCCAAGCTTCAAGACCCCCAGCTTCTAGTCTCAAGCCTCGCCTCAAGTCTCTAGTCTCCAGCCTCAC
Organism: Mobula hypostoma; assembly: GCF_963921235.1. NCBI lineage: Eukaryota > Metazoa > Chordata > Chondrichthyes > Myliobatiformes > Myliobatidae > Mobula > Mobula hypostoma. The sequence goes on along the minus strand of NC_086111.1, from coordinate 25,921,769 downwards.
CTCAAGTCTCTAGTCACCAGCCTCACCTCAAGTCTCTAGTCTCCAGCATCACCTCAAGTCTCTAGTCTCCAGCCTCACTTCAAGTCTCTAGTCTCCAGCCTCGCCTCTAGTCTCTAGTCTCCAGCCTCACCTCAAGTCTGTAGTCTCCAGCCTCGCCTCTAGTCTCTAGTCTCCAGCCTCGCCTCTAGTCTCTAGTCTCTGGCCTCACCTCAAGTCTCTAGTCTCCAGCCTCACTTCGTCTCTAGTCTCCAGCCTCGCCTCTAGTCTCTAGTCTCCAGCCTCGCCTCAAGTCTTTAGCCTCAAGCCTCGCCTCAAGCCTCTAGTCTCAAGCCTCATCCTGCCTGCCAGCCAAGTCTTGTTCTTGCCTTGTTCTGACGTCCGAGCCAGAGACAAGACCAGTTTCTGGGTCCTTGTCCAGTCTCTGGTTCGGAGTCCAAGCCCGGGCTCCTAGCTCTCTTGTCCAGTCTTTTTCCGGGTTCCCAGTTTTCGTGTCCATGTCCTAGCCCTCACCCTGTATCCTAGTCCTATCCCTAGTACATCAGTGTCTGTGTCTTGCACTTGGGTCCGTTCCCAGCCACCACCTTATGAGAGAGGGTTGAAAGCTTTAAGTTCCTAGGAGTGAACATCACTAATATCCTGGCTTAGTTCAATCATGTTGATGCTATGAAGAAGAAAGCACACAAGTGCCTCTATTTCCTCGGGAGGCTAAAGTCACTTGGGATTTCCCCATTGAAACTTACCAATTTTTTATTAATGCACCATTGAAAGGATCCTATCTCAATGCGTATTGGCTTGTTATTGCAACTGCTCTGCACAAGTTCAGTGCATGTGCTCTCAGTTTCCAGTGAAGTTCCTCACTACCGCAGTAGGTCCATGCCAAAGGATTATGTGACAGTGATGTCAATGACACTTTACACACCAAATGGCAATACCTGAGCGCAAAAAAGACTGCCAAGACTGGAGATCTGAAATAGAATCAGAAATTGCTAGAAAAGCTCAGCAATTCAAGCAGACCCTTCTGATTAAAGGTTTTATACCTGAGACATGAACTGCTTCTCTTTCTACAGATGCCCCCTGACCTGTGAGTGTTTCATACTCATGCCTAACTGTGCGAGACCTTAGATTTCAGGAAGGATTTCTTTGCATAAAGCCTTGAAATCTCTGACAACTGCTGGAGTTACTGAATAATTAACTTGCCAATGTGATTTTCTTCCTTGTGTGAGCAGTTTTGGGAGTTTAACCTATTTACTCTTGTGGCAGCACTACCCATATCATTTTGGATATCCGTATATATCCTGCTCCTTTCTAAGGATGAGATAGTTAAAGTCACTAACAGGAAGTAATTCTGCATTCTTTGAGAATTTCTACCCTGTACTCTCAAGCACTACTATCCCAATGACTGCAGCAGGGCTAGTGAAAAGTTGCTGCCTTGATTGAGAAATCCAGCAGGATGACCATTAGCAGAACCTGGCCAGAAGGAACAGATTCATGCTGCACCTTCTCCTCTACAGCATAAGGAGACAGGAAATAACAAAGGCAATTCAGAATGGCAGTGGTAGGAGCAGGAATAAAGGTTCTAAGTTCAAAGTAAGTTTATTATCAAATTATGTATATGTCACCATACACTACCTTGAGATTCATTTTTTGCAAGCGTTCATTAAGAGTAGAACAACAAAGTACAATAGAATCAATGAAAAACTACACATTAAAGCTGATAAACAAGCAATGTGCAAGAGAAGACAAACTATGCAAATATAAATTAAATAAATACTGAAACATGAGTTGTGGAGCCCTTGAAAATAAATTCATAGCTTGTGGAATTAGTTCAGAGCTGTCGTTATTCATGTTGGTTCGGGAGCCTGATAGTTTGAAGGGTAATAAGTGTTTCTGAGCCTGTTGGTGTGGGACCCAAGGCTCCTGTACCTCTTTCCTAAAGGCAGCAGTGAGAAGAGAGCATAACCTAGATGGTGGAGGGGCTTGATGATAGATACTGCTTTCTAGTGACAGCACTCCTTGTAGGTGTGCTGAATGATAGGGAGGGGTTTTACTGTGATAGACTAGTTATATTCATCACTTTTTTAGCCTTAAAAATCCTGATCTATTAAAAGTTATCAGAGTTTTAGATGACATGCTGAATCTGTGTGAACTTCTAAGAAAGCAGAAGTGCCTTCTTTGTAATTGCACTTACGAGCTGGTCCTAGAACAGATCCTGCTCCTCTCAAAGAGGTTATTGAATTCCTACTCCACAAAGCCATTGCTTCTCCTTAAGGGAGATGCATGACAAAATATAGTAATCTTTCTGTATAATTTATGTTTGTTTTTCTTGTGAATATTATATCCTTTACGATACTTTCCTGTAATGCCACTGCAGCGTGAATTGTTCATTGCACCTGCGCATAGATGTACTCGTGCACCGTAGATACACAGTGTATGTGGCTAAGATTTCTGCCACCGCACTGTATAAGGCCATAAGACCATAAGATATACGAGCAGAATTAGGTCATTCAGCCCATCAAGTCTGCTCTGCCATGTCATCATGATTGATCCAATTTTCCTCTCAGCCCCAATCTCATGCCATCTCCCTCCATATCCCTTCATGCCCTGACCAATCAAGAATCTATCAACTTCTGCCTTAAATTTTCAGTACATAAAAACTTGGCTTCCACAGCTGACTGTTGCAAAGAATTCCATAGATTCATCACTCTCTGGCTAAAGAGGTTCCTCCTCATCTCCATTCTAAAAGGATGCCCCTCTATTCTAAGGCCGTGTCCTCTGGTCTCGGACTCTTCCACCATAGAAAACATCCTCTCCATATCCACTCTATCAAGGCCTCTCTCCATTCGATAGGTTTCAGTGAGAACCCTGCTCATTCTTCTAAATTCCAGGAAGAACAGGCCCAGAGCCATCAAAAGCTTGATTGTAGAACACAGAAATTGTGTAACGAACCGGATTTGAATAGGAAGCTTATGCTTAAGGAACCCTTAGAAGACAATAATCATAATATAATGCAATGCACTCTGCAATTTGAGAAGGAGAAGCTAAAGTCAGATGTATCAGTATTACAGTGGAGTAAAGGGAATTACAGAGGCATGAGAGAAGGGCTGGCCAAAATTGATTGGAAGGGGACACTAGCAGGGATGACGGCAAAGCAGCAATTGCTACAGTTTCTGGGAGCAATTCATAAGGCGCAGAATAGAAACAAACCAAAGAAGAAGATGTATTCTAAAGGTAGGACAACTCAACCGTGGCTGACAAGGGAAGTCAAAGTCATCATAAATACAAAATAGAGGGCATATAGTAGAGGACAATCATGCTGCAGTTCCATTGAAAAGTGAGGTTGCCATGACCACATTTTCAAAGATGAAGTTTCTTGCCCACCTCTGCTTTATCTTTTAATGAAGATCTACTATTGTGCCTTCAAAATGAGCCATTGACTGATAACCCAGAATCTGTAGGAGATGACTTTAAACCACAAAATAGCTTGTTGAGCTTAAACCATATGGCAGTACATGTATTGACCCATAACATTTGTTCAATTTCTGGTCTGATTAAGAATATAACATTTTTATTTATCAAATGCTCTATAAGTTTTTTTTTGCTTGTATCAGGTCAAACATTTACTAAATTATATTTGGAGGTCTACTCAGACTGTAGAATTCCATCGCTTCAAAAATACACCCCCAAATCCCCCCTTTTTATACTATTATGTTCTATGTTCTATGTTCTAAAAGATAAATAGATTCATTCCCCAAAGCCATGCTGATGTTTTTATCAATACCAATTACATTTACACACATTTATAGAGTCATAGAACACTACAGCACAGAAATAAGTACTTTGGCCCATCTAGTCCATGCTGAACTATGATTCTCCCTATTCCCATTGACCTGTACCTGGACCATAGCCCTCCATTCCCTTCCCAAACATGTACCTATCCAAACTTTTCTTAAACGTTACAATCAAACCCGTATTCACCACTTCCATTGGTAGCTGGTTCCACACACTCACCATCCTCTGAGTGAAGTTTCACCTCATGTTCCTCTTAAACATTTCACGCTTCACCTTTGACCCATAACCTCTAATTCTAGTCTCACCCAAGCCCAGTGGAGAAACTGTGTCTATACCACTCAAAATTTTATGGACCTTTATCAAATCTCCCCTCATTCTCCTATGTTCAGGGAATAGGTTCCAAGGTTCATTACATTGTTAAAGTATGCATGTACAACACAACTATGATATTCACCTTCCCCAGCTAGTCATTAAATACAGAAAAAACTGCAGGAGTCATTGAAAGTAAATACATCAACTCCTCCCCTCTCCCCATATGAAAAGGAAAGAAGAAATAAAACTCACAAACCCCAATCCACCTAAACCCTCCCTCGCACAAAAGCCAACAGATTGCCCACCTGGAAAACGGCAGCCAGAGCATCAAAATCCCCAAACCCCCAACCTCTCCCTTGCAAAAGTACAGCGACAACAACATTAAACACCCAACCCCTCCCCCACCAAAAAGAACAGTGACAATTGCACCAAATCTCCAACCCCCGCTCCCACACACAAAACCCAGCAGATTGCTCACACAGTAAACTCAACAAGAACATCAGGCCCCAAATCACCAACCCCTCCCTCACACAAAAACCGTCATGATGCCCATCGTCCACCTGGAACCCCAACCCGCCAATCATCAACTAGAAAGGAAACACAGAAAGCTCAAGAACAGCAAGATAAACTACAGTCTAATAATTACATAAATATCAGAATTTTGAAAACATCCTCTGCCAGAGCCGAGGAGAGCAGCCACTTGAACTCAGTCCTTCCATGAAGAGCAACTGCCAAGCTGCTGACTTGCGTCCTTCCGAATGCCACCGACCAGGCTACCAACCACCGTCAACCTGTGGCCTCCATGGTGAGCGACTGTTGATTTCCTCCACCTTCTCCTCGATGCTTCAATCTGCCTCGACGCTTTGAAGTGGAGTCGATCATCTCCCTTTGGCCTTCTGCACGAGGCAGCTCATGCTCACAGTCCTCTCTGGGGACAGCAGAGCACTAGATCGCACAATGGAACTCCAAACTGTATGTCTCAGACTCTAACAGTTTCCAAAACACAATCAGGGCAAAAAGAACAAGCAGATGTAGAAAAAATGAAGAAATTGAAGAGATTGTCCACCTGGAAGAAGTCGCCCAAAGACTCTTTGTTCACTGGTCCCATCTTGACCGGAAGTCCTAACCTATTCAACTTTCCCTTATAACTTTATGCCTCTTAAGTGTTGTGGGAGTACCTGGCTCCACTACCTCCTTGGGTAGAGAGTGAGCTGAAGATCTTGAATGATGCTCATTGTGTCAGACTTCCTCAAGTCTTGAATTCTTCTCCTTAGCTCATCAATTGACAACAAAAATTGTAATACAAAGTTATTTAATTAGTAATTAGTTTATAATTGCCACATGTACTGAGATGCAATGAAAAGCTTTGTTTTATACGCCTTCCAGATGGATGATTCTAAACAAAAGTACAAAAAGGGAAAACAATACCAAAGCTCAGAATATAGTGTTGTGCAGGTCATCAAGTAAACTGCGAGGTCCATGGCAAGGTACTTGGCGAGATCAAGAGTTTATCCTTTTTGTAAAAGAGGTCCACCAAAGAGTCTTGTAACAGTGGGGTAGAAGCTGCCCTTGAGCCTAATAGAACGTGTTTCTGAGCTTTAATATCTTCTGCCCATTGGGAGGAGTGGAAGACGGACAGGCCAGGATGGGGATTATGGTAGCTGCTTCGCTGATGCAGTGGGAAGTGTTGATAGAGTCAGTGGAGGGGAGGCTGGTTTTCATGATATACAAATCTGTGTTCACAACTCTTTGCTATTCCTTGAGGACTTTTGCAGAACAATTGCCATACGCAGATCTGATGCATCTGGGTAGGATTGTTTACATGGAGAATATGGAATAATTGTTGAGGGTCATCAGAGACATGCTGAATTTCCTAAGATTTAAAAAAAATAAAGGCACTGGTGTGCTTTGTTCGCCATATCATCGATGTGGTTTGACCAAGACAATCTATTGGTAATGCATACAGTGAGAAACTTGAATCTCTCTACCATCTCCACCTCAGTACCATTGTTACTGTGTTACGAAGATGCAGGTTCACAGGTTTGGTGAGGCAGAAGATACTGATTAAGAATAAACACATTAGCTATTTATTTAAAGACAAACAGCACAACATTCAACCAAACATCTAAGTCACCCAAACTTTACAGGAACTACGGCACTTAACATTCAGTAACATGTCAAACTCAACAGCTACTCCATTAAGTCTCCTCAAGTTATTCAACTACAAAACTGAACATTCAACAAACAGATACTTATCAAAGTATGTGTGTGGGCCTTCCCTATGTCTGCAGCATACTTTCCCACTGATTCTTCAGCACTGATAACAACATGTGTTGGCATGTGGTCAAGTGGTTAAGGCGTGGAACTAGTAACAAGTTCAAACTTCAGCCGAGGCAGCGTGTTGTGTCCTTGAGCAAGGTGCTCAACCACACATTGCTCCTGTGCGTTTATAGCCCAGCGGGAGCGGTTGGTGCAGTATGGACAAGACAAGTCATCAGTGTGAAGATGAACCCCTGGAGACAAAGGAGAGATAGGCAGTCACTTGCATGTGCTATTCTTATACTCCTGAGGAACCCAGAACCGAACACCTGTGCTGTGGCACACAGGGCAACCAACGGGAAAGAGCTGCCGCATCGTTCGATGGGCCAATTGACGGCCAGCACAGTGAAAGTGGCTTTCGATCAGCAAGTAAACTAACGTTCACATTGCCGACAGACAAGGGTGTGTACTCCGCCCCACTTTCTGAAGTCAATGACTATCCCTAATGGGTTTTGAAACACTTTGGGAAGCAAAGAATTTTCTTTTTGGTCACAAAGATAGCAATTAACAGGGCTGAGAGGGCAAAAAGACAAATTTACAAGCTACACAAACTGTCAAAAATTGATAGCTTAGGAAGTTTGTGCTTATTTTAACTACCTTCAAAGTCAAGTTTCAGAGTAATCAAATTGTATTTACTTATGGGGTGTCGTTCAGTTTAAAACCAACTTGTTTGGAACACACTCTTGTCAATGTTGCTTTGCAAAAGACGAGCAGTAATGTTGTAGCTGGAAAGAGCATTTAATCAGCTTCAGGTTTACTGTTCCATGAAATTGCCTAACAGTGTACGGTTCAGAACCTTTGGTTCAATCCCAGTACCCTGAAGTCCTTGCCACACCATTTCTTTCATGGCTTTTCCACCCCTTGGATGCCAGCATTGAAGGTTCACCGCAGAATGAGCCAAAGTTGTCAATCCCTTACAAACAAATCTGAGATACCCAAAAAGCCTCTGCTATAAGTCAAGAATATTTGTTAGACCCAAACAAATTGGAGTAATACCATTTTCTGACTCACCTGCAGAACTAACCCTGGGCTGTCAGTTTTTCATCCAGGTAGCCTGCATGATTTACCGGCTTCCTCCCTTTCATTTGTTCTCTTTTCTGTCATTTTTACTGTTAATTCTTTTACATGCCCGCCCCCTTTCATTCTGCAGTTAATTTTCCTGTGAGACTTGCCGTCTTTCATTGTGTTCTTTTTTTCTTGTACTCTGTAACTTTTATTTCTATTTTTTGCTATGTTCTTTGTTCATTATACTGTTGGTGTCTTGCTGCCTGCAGATTGCATTTGATAAACGTCTTTCCCTATTCTGGGAGTGATTTATCTCCTGTCATACACTTTAGAGTATAATGAACCATTACATGCGCGCATCAGTCTCTTCTGGTTTTAATTCTGCACTTTTGGCTTTCACTTCTCCAAACTTGCTTCTCCCAAAGATGAGTACTATGGGTCTTTAATGCTATTGGTAATTTGTAGTACGTTTTGTGCTGCTTTCCGGAAAGAAATGAAAGGTAATGAGCCAATTTGCAACAAAAGTAAATCATGTGCGATCTTAAATAATTATAGGCTAGTGGTAGGGGTAAGGCTATCTGAGATAAATCCTGAAACTCTCGATGTAACAGTGCTGTAAGAGTATCATCACCTGAATGGTTCGAGAATCTGGAGAGTCTTCGCCTCCTTCTTGAGGGCAATTAGTGGTGGACGATCAATTACCAGGAAGGCCCAGATCTCAGAAATGAGTTAACAAAAAATGGAATGGGATTCAATCCTGCTATGAATTACATCACATAAAAGACACTTTTGGCTTTATGGCTCTGGAGTTATGTTAGCAGAAAGTCTATTGTACATTAATGGCTTCAAATGGTGAGACTCATTACATGATATCTCCTATCTGTATAAGTGCAAGCAAACTAAATCACAAAGAACTCAACAAGAAAGGCAGAGGGAAGATGATTCCCAGATCCAAGGAGACTAAAACTAATGCCAGATATTACTATCATCAAAGAGGAGGCACAGGAGCCCGAAGACACACACTCAACATTTTAGGAACAACTTCTCCCTCTCAGCCATCAGATTTCTGAATGCACAGTGAAGTAACCCATGAACACTTATTCACTGTTTTTGCTCTCGTTTTGTGCTACTTATTTAGTGTGTGTGTGTGTGTGTGTGTGTGTGTGTTTGTGTGCGCGTGCATGGAGTGTCAGGGAGGGGTAGCACCTCTGCTGGGGGAACATGTCGCGTCCTTTTCAAGGCAGTTTGTCCACCTTTGGTCCCCAACTGGCACTCAGCTCTCAGCTGTGGCTCCCCATAGCTGATTGCATGCGACAGCGGACACACCCCGGGCAACGGCTTCGACAAGCCGGCTAAACCAGGTGAGGGTAGCCGACGGGTCTCAAACCCTCGGCGAGATAGGGAGTTGTCTATCCCAGCATGTGAAGGCAGACTCCGGTGGAATGAGCGGACGAGACCAATGGAAGGTCCAACGGTCAAGAAGGCGGTCTCTGCAAGTGTTGTAGAACACGTAGAGCATGACAAGACAGAGAGGACATTCTGGTCATACACTGCGCCTAGTCCCATCTGCAGCAATCTCGACTCTTGTCTTGCCACTGGATCCAGATGGGAATTGGGAAGAAAGAGTGAGGCTGACACTGCACAACTCTCGCTCACTTAAGTCCAAATCACGCGCTAGTCTCGACACCATCATCATCATAATGGTGTCGAGGTCTTCGTCATATAAACCTATTGAATTTGTCATTATGAGGATAGTGAAACTTTGTAATTCTACATCCCATGGGGCTGTTGAGAATAAGTTATTGATTTCTTTCAAAAGAATGATGGGTAAGTTTTGGATATTAATGGATTAAGGGGAGAGGAGGATAAGGGAGAGAAATAACGTCACTGGAAAAGGTAAGCCATGATTTTATTGCTGGGTCAGATTTGAGAAGCTTTTAATTCTTATAAATGTTCCAGTATGTGTACATTATGGAAAGGCCAGTAGAGATGTGTGTGTTGGAGGCACGGCAGTTAACAGACAAATGACTGGATTAAAAGCTAATTAATTCTGGCCACTGATCACATTTATTCATTGTGCAGCACTAGAGACTGAGGCAGCCATCAGTCCCATGGCATGAAGCATTCCGCTCCATGGGAAATCGGTGCTTTCTTGAAACCAGTGACTGTAACAGGCCAGTGTGGATAATTTTGTTTGTGCAGCTTCAGATTGCTGCATTTGTTGCTAATATCTCCTGGGCTTTCTGAACTTCCCTTTACTTTTTGACTTACTGACGTTTTCCTATTGTTTCCATAGTAACATCAAAGGGTTTGTCAGAGCATCCCACAGAATGTCATTACAACACCAGTCTTCTTCCATAATTAAGAGGGGATACTTGCTAAAAACTCAACATAATGAATATATAATAAATTACAAAACAATTTGCTAAGTCACTGGGCTTATTTATTACATTCCCTATTCCCATGTCTAACCTTATCTCTGATTGTAAAGAGTTGCATTGTTTAAAAATATCACGCTTATTAGGTCTTATTAGAAATATTATCATTTCCTGCAAGTGCCAGTATGAGTAGTAAGGACCAATTACCAAATTGTGAAATAAAATGTTTCCAGGTTTTCTTCCATGATTCAAATTTTGCCATAGCTCTGGAGACTGAAATTTTAATATGTTATATCCCAGAAACACATTCAGATCCTGTTGTTTGCTTCAACAAAATAATTGCCCTTCATAGAGCAAACTGAGGCTTAAAGTTGCTTAGATTTTATTTCATCATTGCACAGAATTTTAAGCTCTCAGTAAGAAATAAACTCTGGATAATTTTCCCATTTTTGTGGGGAGCACATTCCATTCATCTGCTTAGATAGGAATGACTTCATTTTCAGTTCTGCTGTGACTCATACTAGAGGAGGGTGATATAGCTGGCTTGAGTTTACTCCTTCTAGCTGAGGAAACAGCATCGGCTGTAGTTAACATACCTTTTTGTTGTCATTCAGGAGCTGTGGTTGTCATTTGCAAAGACCACCATTTTTGGTCATTGTTAACAGCTTTGTGAAGGTGGCAGTAAGTCATCTTTTTCAACATGGTACCTTCAGTCCTTCTCGGTACATCCATGATTTTGAGCTAGCCATGATGAGGCTAAAGGCAGAGAAGTTCTTTGTTGATGCAACGTGTGACTGCAATGGCAGTATAGCTATCAAAGAAGCCTTGAAAATATACAACAGCGCTATTTTCAGCCAATGATCTGCAAGTGGTAAAGAGAAGGAAAGCTCAAGAGTAATGGATGAAGCCCCAGGCAAGCCATCTGGTTTGTAATGAATGGTGCTGACCCTCCATAGCTTGGTGTCTGTGACAGGAGTGAAGTTAAGTATAGATTTGGTGGAAATGTTTAACTGTACAAAGATAAGACTCAGGGGTCAGTTATGGAAATGACAAGACACTGGTGCAGGACACATAGCTTTTACAAGAGCCACCGGCTTGGTGCAGCTATCAAAGTCACCAGATCTGAGCAGGAAGGCAGAGGAGATGCTGCTAGCCTGGACGGGAAAAGGGAGAGCTAACTTCAACACTGGAGTGCAGGCTGAAAAGAATGGCATTCCTGGAGAAAGAGTAATATTAGTTTTCTCAATGACACAGCTACATCTGAGAGAAAAGAGCTGCAGAGTGAGGTAGCTTTGTGTCAAAATGGGATCAAACTGGGGCAGCAAGGGAGGGCAAAGGGATTGAGCCATGAGGAATGTTAAAGCAGCTGCAAAGAGTTAGAGCAGGGATTCCCAACCATTTAATGGCACAGAGCCCTATCATTAACTGAGGGGTCCATGGACACCAGATTGGGAACCTTTCAGTTACAAAGTGAAGCAGAAGATAGCTGTGGACAATTAGAAAGACCCACATACGGAGGGAAAGCCCAGAGCTCGAATGAGGAACTATTGGGCACATATTTTCTGCTGGAGCCCCAAGCTCCACTCGTCTTGATTATGTGAAGGGATTGAATAATGAGATAGAATTACAGCAGTTGATTCAGTATTTTCAAGTGATGTGGTGTGGAAGAATGTGCAGACCATAAAATGGGTCTTGAATGTTCAGTGCAGATTCAGAGAGTCTTTCTGTGCTGTATCACTTTAAACCTTAAGTGGGAGAAATTTGCCTTTGGTCATGAATGCCAAAAAAGTAGAAGGGTATTAACTACTGACAATACAAGATGTCTAACAATTGTCTCCATAGAATACAAATACTGAGAGTTGGCATAACACTTGACTCATATTCCCATAGCCCTTTAATGCCTGCAACCAAGGACATTTTTTCTCTTGCTTTGCTCCAAGATGTGTCCAGGACAAAGAACTGTGCAGGAAAAAATATTGCAAACTCTATCCAACATGAAAATTGCCTTTTCCAACAACTACCTTCTGGAAAGTGCTATAGGGCTATTAAAACAAAGACTTCACAACATCTTAAAAGTTTTATCACCCAGGCAGTAAATCTGATCAATCATTCTAGTTACCTCCCCTCCCCCGCCCCCACACTCCTCTATCTATTACCTCAGTCAGAGATGATGACTGGTTCTTCGTTTGGCATGATCGTGTCACAAGCCAGCTGCTGCCATTCATTGACCTTGATATTTGGCTGAGAGAAGTGCTGCTTAAGTTGGTCTTTGTATCTCTTGCATAAGGTATCACAATCTCTCTTGCCCTGAGAGAGTTCTCAGTAGAGTACTGCTTTTGGTAACCAGGAGTTGTCCACTGCATTGTAAATTACTTTAAATACTTTTCTAATATTGTTTACAATGAAAATATATTCTGGTATTTAACACAAACAAAATGCTGAAAGAACTAAGAAGTCAGGCAGCATCTATGGAGAGGAATAAACAGTTAACATTTCAGGCCAAGACTCTTCATCAAGACTGTTATTCATGCTGGTACTTATCTACTTACGCACATTTATTCCCTATTTGTACTTTAATCTCTAACTTTATTTGTTTGTATTTCTTTATTCTTTATAATTGTGAATGATTTTTGTTTCATGTCACACCAACACACCACAGCAAATTGCTAATACATGTAAAGTAACTATGATGAATAAAGTTGATGCGTGACATGTTTTGGCTGAGCATCGTTCAAGAAGCTTGATCACACATCTTCATTCGGTACAGGGCTGTAGCCACACTGTAATGATGAGCCTTCAGCCGGAGAGAAGGCTCAGTGCAGAGGAAGAAATAGGCGCTAGATTTCACCTCTAATTCTTGTCTTCTTACTTAAATTAACAGATATCAGCTTTCTATGGAGCACTAAATGTTTACTCTGTTTATTCTTACATTTAACAGAAATCCACAAGAAAAATTCTGGAATTGAGAGAAATCGTTAAAAATTATTTTCTAGCATTGAGCACAGGAAAAAAATTAAAACATGTCCTGTACAGTGTCTGTCAGGAGCTGCCCATGTCAGAGGCACCATGGCACTATTACAGTTTGGATCATTCCTGAGTTTGAAGTACAATTCCAGCACTATTTGCAAGAGGTTTGTATGTTCCCTCTGTGAACAACTTGGGTTTCCTACGGGTGTTCCGGTTTCCTCCCATAGTCCAAAGATGTATCCATTAGTAGGTTAATTGTTCATTGTAAGCTGTCCTGTGATTTGGCTGGTATTATATGGGTGGGTTGTGTGGCGCATGGCCAAGTGGTTAAGGCATTGGACTAGCGATCTGAAAGTCGTGCATTTGAGCCCCAGCCGAGGCAGTGTGCTGTGTCCTTTGAGCAAGGCACTTAACCACACACTTCTCCAGTCCACCCAGCTGAAAATGGGTACTGGCAAAATGCTGGGGGTTAACCTCATGATAGACTGGCGTCCTATCCGGGCGGAGGCTCGTACTCTCAGTTACTTCACGCCACGGAAACCGGCATAAGCAGTGGCCTGATGAGCCTATAAGGCTCGGGACAGACTTTAACTTTAACATATGGGTGCATTTCTGGGCTGGGTGGTTCATTGGGCCAGAAGGGCCTGTTCCATGCTGTTATCACTAAATAAATAAATAAATAAATGCATCTTGGTGGATCCTGATGCTTTTACAATCCAAAGGTTCATCTGAAGTCAATCATAATCAGGCATAAGTTTTACTGCTTACGATCGTTTTATTAAGTGCTGCAAGAGAGAAGAATGAACGAGAGAGAACTGCAAGAACAAAGGAAAAGATAAAGGAAAATGGTCATGGTCTTCGTATACGCAGACGAAAGATAAACACAATTTCAGTGATAGCTACAAACCTATGAAGTCGCCGGATTTCAAGTGGCATGACACCTGCTACTAAACACTAAGAATATTCTAAAAAAGCACAGAGGCAACTGTACCATAATTAATGGAAAATTTACTGAACAAAGATATAGACGATAAAATAGGATAACGTTATTGGGAGAAATGTACTTATTTCACAACCACCGACATTGAGTTGGGGTTCATTTTAAGGGACCGGTTTGACGTGATGGCGTTTTTTTACATAAAGAGTTTTAACACACTTTTGTGTTTAGGTTTTGGAGTTCAATTAAATGTGTTACGGGTTTCATTAAATATAAGATGCTTCACTTCGTCTTATTTGTGAAAATCTGCATTGGTGACCCCGATGCTCTTGGACGATTCCAGAGTTATTGAACATGTTGGCCAATGCAGCCACTTTGAAACAGCCAGAGCTTTGGGAGCAAAATGGCATTGCTTGGTTTGTACAAGCTGAGGCCCAGTTTGCTCGGCAAGAAATCACTGTGAAGACATCAAATATTACTACGTGGTGGCGTTGCTGGTGAGAGTGGTGAGTCTGCTTGAAGTCCTGCCTGAACATGATAAATACTGATAATTATTAGACCTTTGGATTATCAGAGTCTGAACATGGCACACAGTTGCTCTCCTTGCCTGGCCTTGGTAATGGTAAGTCTTCAGAGCTAATGGACCACATCCTGTCCATTCCCAGGAGAGGGAAATCATCATCCTTGTTTTATGTTTAAAGAACTCTACATGCGGTAAATGCCTGATCCAGCTCATGTAGCCCTCGCTAAACCACCCATTAAGGATTATAGGGAGCTTGCTAAAATGGCTGATAGTCTACACTTAGCTAGGCAACAGTGCATCTACCTCAGTAAGCCCAGTCAGCTAGGCCCCCAACATAAGGACACCCGCAGCTGTAAAACAGAGGATGCCGGCCTGTGTTCTTGCCACGCTCGCTTGATACAAGTGTTAGAAAGTGCCTTCCCACTTGCAGCTTCAACAGTGCCAGGGTATCAGGACATCAGAGATCTGTGAACGTCGTGGGATACAGCTGCCATGTCATCTACTGTTCAGGATGGCACTTCCTATGTGACCTGGGTGCTCAAGTGTGTTGCCAGCATCACCTATTGATAGGAAGGCAAAGAGTGACAAGACCTTGCTGGAGGCCACCAATAGCAGCAGGATCAAGACTGACAGAACACAATGAGTGACACTTCAGTGGGCAATGTTACAGATGGGACTTCGTGCTAGTTAAAGTGGCTAGACCTCCGCTCAGTGCAGATTTCCTGTGTGCCCAAGGACTGTTAGTTGATCTTAAGAACTGCCAGCTTGTGGATGTCAAGGACTTTGGGTTGTTCACCTGCTCCCCCAGTAAGTTTCCCATAACGACTCGTCAAGTGCATGCCTCATTGTATGTGAGTTTACTCGATGCTGGGAGAATTTCCAAACCTCACCAAGCTCACATTCACCACTACAGTCACAAAACTTGGGTCAAGCACCACATTCCCACAGCTAGTCCCCAGTCATAGAAACATAGAAACGTAGAAGATAGGTGCAGGAGTAGGCCATTCCGCCCTTCGAGCCTGCACCGCCATTCAGTATGATCATGGCTGATCATCCAACTCAGTCCATGCCTATACGTGCAGACTGGACCCAGGAAAGCTGGCAACCACGAAGACTGAAGATGCCAATATGGAAAGACTCAGAACTGTACACCAGTCGAATAGCCCCTGGGCTTCAGCTCTCCATTTGGTACCCAAGTCTGATAGTGGTTACCATCTATGTGGTGATTACCGATGCCTTAACGAGGCCACCACCCCTGATCATTACCCAGTCCCATGCATTCAAGTCTTTTCAACATTGGGTGCCAGTGTGCTTGCAGGACATTCCCAAAACAGTTGTGATAACACCATTTGGCCTTTCTGAGTTCCAGCGCATGCTGTTTGGACTGAAAAACACAGTGCAAACTCAAACTTTCCAATGGCTGATGGACTCTGTATTAAAAGACTTAGATTTTCTTTTTGTTTATCTGGATGACACATTGTTGCCAGTGCATCCAAATCCGAACACGTATCTCATCTCCGCACACTTTTCCAGCACTTAAGCCGACGCGGGTTGATTAATAACACTGCTAACTGCCAGTGTGAGTTGTCAACCATTGACTATCTCGGCCACCGCATCTCCACAGAAAGTGCAAAACCCCTCCCATCAAAAGTAGCTGCTACTATGGATTTCCCATCGCCCAGCACTGCTAAAATCTACATGAGTTTTTAAGCATGGTGAATTTCTATCACCACTTCATTCCACAAGCTGCTGAACTTATGCTCCCCCTGTATAGTGTGCTTAAAGGAAATTTCCCAAATCTGGTGCTTGACTGGTCAGTGAATTTGACCAGGGCATTTGATGGTGTCAAACAGGTTCTTTCTAACACAACCTTTCTAGCATACCCGCTCCCCAATGTGCACTTCGCCATTACTACTGACGCCTCAGACTATGCTGTGGTGTTGTGCACGAACAGTTATTTGGAGACATGTGGCAGTCGCTTGCCTTCTTCAGCTGGCAGCTCCGTCCCCCTGAAAGGAAGTACAGGACATTTGACTGTCTCTAGCTGGCTGTCTGCCATCTTTGTTTTCTTCCCGTGGGTTGCCATTTCACAGAGTTCATTGATGACAAACCCCTCATGCACAGGATGCCCAAAATATCAGACCCTTGGTCTGCAGGGTAGCAATGCTAGCCGGCCTACATATCTGAGTTCACAACTGATGTACAAAATATCAAGGGGAAAAATAACGCTGTGGCTGATTGCCTCTCACGGCCAGCATTGAGCCCGTACACATAGGAGTTCACTACACCAACATTGCAGCCAACCAAGTTACTGATCCAGAGTCTAGGCTTTCTGAAGAGCAATCACGGTCCTGTGATTGGATGACATTAAGATCGGAGAAGTGGGCATTTCTCTCCTATGTGATGTCTCAAGCGGTCGCTCTTGCCACATTGTGCCTGCAATCTGGAGACAGATTGTTTTTGACTCCATACATGGACTCTAGCATCCAGGCAAGAAGGCCTCGATGAAAATTGTTGCACTAAAGTTTGGGTGGCATGGC
The DNA here is from genome assembly GCF_963921235.1 of Mobula hypostoma. Classification (NCBI taxonomy): domain Eukaryota; kingdom Metazoa; phylum Chordata; class Chondrichthyes; order Myliobatiformes; family Myliobatidae; genus Mobula; species Mobula hypostoma. The sequence goes on along the minus strand of NC_086111.1, from coordinate 25,904,999 downwards.
CTCAGAAAGGACGTGCGTGATTGGACTGCAGCCCATATGGAGTGCCAGCGGGCAAAAATTAACCATCGTGGTCAGGCACCATTGGCACCTTTTGAGGTCCAGGAATGATGGTTTGAATGTGTCAATGTGGACCTTGTTGGTCCTCTTCCCCCCTCAGCGGTTTCACACATCTTCTTACCATGGTGGTCTGTACCACGAGGTGGCCAGAAGTTGTCCTTCTAGCATTAACAATGGCCACTGAATTTGCAGCCATCTGCAGTTTTTTTCAGATTCTGTGCAGTATACAACCCTGACCGTATACAATCTCTTCTCCACAGACAGACTAGGTGTTAATATAGTCAGTTTGTACTTCTTGGAGCAAGAGCTTTTCTTGACTGAAATAAAGCAGTCAATGAAGAACCAAGTTGTAAGGCATCATAAAACTAAAAGAAATCATACAACATTACAAAAGTTTTAACAGATCTTAGAAATTGGAAATCACAAAGACTTCCAGAGAGCAGTTGTCAGAGAACATGAGAAGGAACATACAAAAAATATCCACTAAACATTATTTTTCATGACTTCATTAGGAGAGAAGGAGATAAGGAGAAATGCAAGCCCCCAGAATTTGATAATGGTGAAATTGTAAAGGAAAATAATTAAATATAAGACACATTGTATAATTCTTAAGGCTATAATTTGCAACAGAAGACGCCATTGGTATTTCCAAAGAAAATTAAAATGAAATGAGGGAAAATGACTTGTCAAAATTAACAAAAGCAGAATAGCAGCAGTGAAAAGAACATTGGTGCTGAAACGCAATGAATTCTCAGAAATTGATAGCTTTGTAACATTAATAAGAACTTCTGATAATGAAATGCCTACATGTGGAAGATGGAAACTTCACAGTCAAGAGAAAATTTGTAGATGCTGGAAATCCAAGCAGCATACACAAAATGCTAGAGGATTCAGCAGGCCAGGCAGCATCTATGGAAAAGTGTACAGTCGACATTTTGGGCTGAGACCCTTCAGCAGGACTGGGGTAAAAAAGGCTGAGGAGTAGATTTAAAAGGTGGATGGAGAGAGAAGGACAAGGTGATTGGAGAAACCTGAAGGGAGAGGGATGAAGTAAAGAGCTGGGAAGTTGATTGGTGAAAGAGACAGAAGGCCACGGAAGAGCGAAAAGGGGGAGGAGCACCAGAAGGAGGTGATGGGCAGTCAAGCAGATCAAGTGAGAAAGAGAAAAGGGGATATGGAATGGCAAAGGATGGGGGGGAGATGTTATCGGAAATTCGAGAAATCGATGCTCATGCCATCAAGTTGGAGGCTATCCAATCAGACTATAAGGTGGTGTTCCTCCAACCTAAGTGTGGCCAAAGTTAGAGGAGGAGCCCATGGATGGACATATCAGAATGGGAATGAGAAATGGAATTAAGATGGGTGGCCACTGGGAGATCCCACTTTTTCTCACAGATGGAGCATAGGCGCTCAGCGAAGCGGTCTCCCAATCTGCGTCGGGTCTCAAGGATATACAGAAGGCCACACCGGAAGCATGGGACACAGTATTTGACCCCAAAAGACTCACAGGTGAAATGTCGCCTCACCTGTAAGGACTGTTTAGAGCCCCGAATGGTAGTGAGGGAGGAGGTGTAGGGACAGGTGTCGCACTTGTTCGGCTTGCAAGGGTAAGTTTCAGGAGGGAGATCAGTGGGGAGGGACGAATGGACAAAGGATTCACATAGGGAGCAATCCCTGTGGAAAGCAGAAAGTGAGAGGGGAGTGAAAGATGTGCTTGCTGGTGAGATCCCATTGAAGATAACAGAAGTTGCGGAGATTTATGTGCTGGACATGGAGTCTGGTGGGGTGGTAAGTGAGAACAAGAGGAACCCTATCCCTGGTAGGGTGGCGGGAGCATGGAGTGACAGCAGATGTGCATGAATTTCTAAAGATATAGTTGAAGGCAGCCTTGATGGAGGAAGGGAAACCCCTTTCTTTGAAGAAGGAGGACATCTCCTTCGTTCTGGAATGAAAAGCCTCATCCTGAAATCATTGAAAAGATCCAGAGTGTGTGAAGTGTCACGGATGTGGGTAGGAAGGGACTGAACTGGAGGGATAAAGCAGAGTTGAGGTGGGTTCACTGGGGCAAGACCAAGTTGAAACAATGGGTGCACCTGGACAAGGTATAAAGTAGAAATGGAAGGTGGGGGAGCGGAAACTATTAAGTTGGTGGCAGTAGATGGGAGATCCCCAAAGTCAATAAGGTTGGTGATGGTGTGGGAGACAATGGCCTGGTGCTCCTTCATGGAGTCCTGGTCAATGGGTAAGTAAGAGGAGGTGTCTGAGAGTTGATGTTGGGCCTCATCAAGGTAGAGGTCAGTATGCCAAACTACTACAGCACCTTCCTTATCTGCAGGAGAATGGTGAGGTTAGGGTTAATGCGGCAGGAATGGAGAGCAGAGTGTTCAGAAGGAGTGAGGATGCAATTGGAGAGAGGAGTGTTGATGTCCCATTGGGAATTGGCAATGAAATCTCCACAGTGTTCAACCTAGCTTTCCTGTGATCCTCATCGTTAGCTTCACTGTAGTTTGACTATAATCTTCAGTTGCAATAGTGTATGAGAGCATTCAATTTTTATTCGGAAAGCACGGAACTTTAGTCTTGTCAATGATCATTTGTGGTTCATGAACTTTATTTGTATGATTGACCAAGCTAATCACCCTCTAATTATATAGATAGTAAGCATATTTGTCCACCAAAGATTATTTTCTTATTATTAGACCTTGGGCAAGTAAATGATGTGACACTAATGGGTAACACACACAAAATGCTGTAGGGATTCATCAAGTCAGGCAGCATCTACGGAGGTGAATGAACAGTCCACATTTTGTGCCGAGAGAGAAGCACTCAGTGTGACCTGCAGAGTTCCTCCAGCATTGTGTGTGTATTATTCTGGAGTTCCAGTATCTGCAGAATTTCTTGTAGTTGTGACACTAATGGCGATTTGTTGACTGGAGATTTATTTTTCCCAACTTTTCTTTGAATAGGACCAAGGAGGTGAAAGGACTTTCTTTGCATGTGCTTCAGAGGTTCGTTTCCTTGCAAAAGCAGCTGCTCTGAGAAATTGCAAACACGAGGAAATCTGCAGATGCTGGAAATTCAAGCAACACACACAAAATGCTGCTGGAACATAGCAGGCCAGGCAGAATCTATACAAAGAAGTACAGTCAATGTTTCGGGCCAAGACCCTTCGTCAGGACTATCTGAAAGAAGAGATAGTAAGAGATTTGAAAGTGGGAGGGGGAGGGGGAGATCCAAAATGATAGGAGAAGACAAGAGGGGGAGGGATGGAGCCAAGAGCTGGAAGGTTGATTGGCAATAGGGATACAGAGCTGGGGAAGTGGGGGGGGGACATGGGACGGGAGGCCTAGGGAGAAAGAAAGGGGGAGGGGAGCCTAGAGGAAGATGGAGAGTAGGCAGGGAGCAATTGTGAGAGAGACAGAGAGGGAAAAGGGGGGGGGAGGGAAACAAACAAACAAATAAATAAATAAGGGATGGGGGTAAGAAGAAAGGAAAGTCCGCCAGAGAAAGCAGGATCTCCCAGTGACCAAACATTTTAATTCTGCGTCCCATTCCCATTCTGATATGTCAATCCATGGCCTCCTCTACCGTCAAGATGAAGCCACACTCAGGTTAGAGGCACAACACCTTATATTCCATCTGGGTAGCCTCCAACCTGATGGCATGAACATTGACTTCTCTAACTTCCGTTAATGCCCCTCCTCCCCTTCTTACCCCATCCCTTATTTATTTCCCCCCTTACTTTTTTCCTCTTCCTATAGATACTGCCTGGCCTGCTGCATTCCCCCAGCATTTTGAGTGTGTTACTCTGAGAAATTGTGTGACTTGTAGAATTCAATCAAGCCCCAGAGCTTATGTTCCTTGCAAAATAAAGATGTTACAGGAAGCTAAAGATGATCTGCTGAATGAAGTCAGTTGTTCAAGGAGCATCTGTGGGGTGGGGTGGAGGATTGTCAATGTTTTGAATGAGACACTGCATCAGGACTATTATACCATGACAAGAATCTGCAGAGTGATCTAATTTATCCCAAACTAGTTAGTGATTTTCACAGCCATAACTTGCTATTTTGGTATCTTGGCAGTTTAAGCAGTCAAACAAGGAAGAATTTTACTGCGTTTAGTCATGTGATTTTAAGTTTGGTCAAACTGCCTGCAGTTTCAGTCCTAGAGTTTTCATTCCAAAGTTTGAATGACACCATTTCAGAGAGAGAGAAAAAAATCTAAAATTCTCTTATCTTTTTGTCAGAGAAATCTACTATCACTGATTAGATTTTAACAAAGACAGATTTTAATTCAGTTTAATTATTTTATTACGTGACCACGGAAAGCCCACAAAGAGACTCTGCTAAAGTGAGCATGGTTTTTTATACATTAAAGTACATGCAGTTCAGCAGGTATGAGGGATCAAGAGCTCCTGCTTAGACCTTATCGACAAGGTTCAGGATGCTTTCATATCTGACACAAAATTGGACATCGGGTCCCCACATACGCAATCAGTTCGCCTTGAATGCCGAAGGAACATCTCCATTAATTATAAGAAAACAAGCCATTAGTCATGTCGCCTTGAGAAGTAAGGGTTCCTCCGTACACACAACATCCCTGCTTATCAGTTCTTCATTACTAACAAGTCTTATCACATCTGTGTGGTATCAGTTCTTTATTTGTAACAGGACTTATTGCTAATTAGTACGAGTACGGACAGACCTCATCTGTTTCTCACGCTGCCCGGCTATCCTCGTGATTTTGTTAACCCTTATTTCTCAGGCTTTATTTTCTTCCTCAGTCACCCACACTTCGATCGCCGGATCAACTTTATTCCTCCTCATCTTCCCGATAAGGGGCTTCATAATCTGGGGGCAGAAGCTGCATGTCTAAACTATCATACTCAGGGCTCCTTCCCCTTTGGAAACATCCCTCTGAGTTCATGTCGGGGCTGTGGTACCAAGGCACATGTAAATCTAAAGATCGCTACAACCACAACTATCAATACCGGTATCAATCCATAAAACACCACCATTGTCCACTGCCCTACTACGAGATTCTCCAAAGGCTACCACGCTCCGGGGGGGTTGTAGTTGTGGAATTTGTTTCACACTCTTCTGAATATGGTCTTCTATATGGGTTATATTCTCGGACTCATCAGCGCTACCATTCTAACGGCTACTGCCTCAGCAGTTAGTTCCTTAATCTGCTGCTGAGTTTCCTTCAGGGCCAAAGCGATATCATTGGCTATCTTTTCAACGGCTGGGGCCACTGGAGTCATCTCTTGAACTGCTCTGCCTGCCCCGTACATAAGAAACAAAATTATCCAAAACCTCACAGCCTCAGTGGTAGCTCACTTAATACGGAGGTTGGGATGCAAGTTTAAGGATTTTGTGTGTCACATAAAGGGAGCTACATAGGCCAAATAACAGGTCCCTACCCATTTTCAGGGCAGCCACGGACAGGGACGGGAGCCGCAGACAAATTAAATACCGTTATAGGGAATCATATTAAAATGACCTCTGAGTGCCATATTTGCAAAAATTTAGTGGCATTTCCAATTTGATTTTGATGGGCGGCATCTCCCTCGGGTGTACGATTTGCGGTCTTTCTCTTGAAGTCAAGGGTTTGTAGACAGTGGCTAATACCAACAGACCAAAGAGGTGGCTACTCTTTACACACGATTCTCCCCACAGGAGATCCGCTTACTGCTAGGAACGGGGGGGGGGTGGAAATGGGAAACGTTATAGTTAGACCCTTAAAGGTCTCCAAACTATATCCTTTCTGTGTCCATGTTTCCTCATGTTTGTCATAGCAATTTTATAACGCTGAACTTCCCAGTTGTTCCATTCCCTCTCGTAAGTGGCCCCGTTCAGCCACTTCACTCTCCTTGAGCGGAACAGGCCCGAAAGATAGATAGATACTTTATTGATCCCAAAGGAAATGACAGTATCATGGGAGCATTACAGGTGCACAGATATAAATATTAGACAAGAAGTAGAAAGAATAAAAAAATAAGTTACCACCAACAGTCTAACAGGAGGGGGCCACCACTTTCCCGGCTACAGAAAGGGATAGCCCCTGCTGTGGTGAGGAAGGTGAGTGCACATGCAACAAGCAGAAGCATTCAAGCGCACAGCAAATTTATAACTAAGAGGTAAAAGGGTATTATGCCCTGGGGTCTTATTTATTTATTTGGAGGCCTGTACCTGCAAGAGTCCAAGCAATAATATAACAACTTTCATTCTTCTTTGGGGTCACCGGGCTGTCCTTCCTTCACCGTGGGCGAGCTTGCACTGCGTCCCGTGAATCCAGTCGGGCTTTACTTCTACCTCCACTGCAGTCCTTGTCACCAGAATCACGTGATAAGGCCCTTTCCCCCTTGGAGAAAGTGTTTTCACGTATACATGGTTTAAAGCCTCCTGGTTATCTTTCCCCGGCCGAGGTAATGCAGCTGCCACCTGCCCCTGATTCAATCTTACGGCTTCACACAAAAAGTTAACTATTTCAATAGTTTTCTCGTCAGTCCAGATCAGAGAGGTTTGGACACTTATTATAGAAGGTCGGGATCGGGCCAGCGTTGGTCGTCCCATGCATACGTCAAATGTGGTTAATTTAGTTGCCTGATTTACTTGATTTCTTAGAGTTTATAAAGTCATAGGAAGGGCCTCTGGTCACTTCAATCCAGTTTCCTAAGACGATTTAGCCAATGTATCTTTTAATATGCCATTCATTACTTCCACTAATCCAGAGAGCTGAGACTGATGAGGAAGATAATACTCCCAGGTGAAGCCCAACGCTTAGCCCAATTCTTTGATTAGTTTATCTGTAAAATGAATCTCTAGGTCGATATTAAATTTGTGTGGCAGCCCAATTCTGGGAATATTCTCCTTCATCAATGTTTTAAGCCCCGTTTGAGTATCATCCTTCTAGTGGGAAAGGCCTCGACCCACTTGGAGAACATATCTACTATTATTATCAGATACGTATACCCTCACCGGCAGGCATGTGCACAAAGATTGGCAAATGGTGCCTCCGCGGGTAGCAAGCTATCAAATTTAGCAGGTGCTTTTTCTCTATTATTTCGTTGGCAGACTTCACAGCTTCGCACAGCCAGCCCAACTACTGTCAGCCCTGGTGCAAACCATTGTTGTATCAGATGTATAATCCCGCCCCTTTCCAATACACTAACCAAATGATGATACACAGGAGATTCCTGGGGCCCACCGGGCGATTGTCTGGATGTCTCCATACCCACTGAGAGTCCTTGAAGCATTGCTTGTCTTTCCGTGCCCCACTCTCCTTCTCTGGGGCCCCTTGAAATCCTGCAAAGTATGAGTAGAAGCGGTTGGAGTACATTGCTCTTGCATAAGCACCTGCATCATTTTTCGTCAGTGGCGGCCTTTTTAGCCACTGCATTTGCGGCCTCATTACCCTGTGCTCTGGAGTCTGGAGCAGTCCTGTGAGCATCGCACTTAATGACAGCAATTTGCTTTGGTAAAATTATTACTTTAACGATAAAAGATTATGACATGCTCCTGTGCAGAAGAATTTTGGAGTGTTGAGCATGAATTGCAAAAGGTTGGTTTGCAGGTGCAGCAGGCTATCGAGAAGGCAAATGAAATGCTGGCCTTCATTGCTAGAGGGATTGAATTTAAGAGCAGGGAGATTATGCTGCAGCTGTACTGGGTACTGCTAAGGCCGCATCTGGAGTATGGCGCGCAGTTCTGGTCTCCTGAGGAAGGATATACTGGCTTTGGAGACGGTGCAGAGGAGGTTCACCAGGTTGATTCCAGAGATGAGGGGGTTGGACTATGAGGAGAGATTGAGTTGCCTAGGACTGTACTCACTGGAATTCAAAAGGATGAGAGGAGATCCTATAGAAACATAAAAAATTATGAAAGGGGCAGATAAGATAGAGGCAGGAGAGTTGTTTTCACTGGTAGGTGGGACTAAAACAAGTGGATATAGCTTCAAGAGACGGGGGAGTAGATTTAGGACAGAGATGAGGAGGAACTGCTTTTCCCAAAGTGGTGAATCTGTGGAATTCTCTGCCCAATGAAGCAATGGAGGCTACCTCAGTAAATATACTTAAGACAAGGTTGGATAGATTTTTGGGTAGTTAGGGGAGTTAGGGGTTATGGAGAAAGGATAGGTAGGTGGAGATGAGTCTATGGTCAGATCAGCCATGATCTTATTGAATGGCGGAGCAGGCTCGACGGGCCAGATGGCCTACTCCTGCTCCTATTTCTTATGTTCTTATGTAACTGTACTACTTGCAATAAATTCCTAATAAGGTGCACGTGTTGTATATGCTTCCCCAATAACGTAATAAACACTCTATGTTGCCGGAATGGCCCAAAGTCATGCCCCACCCCAAAAGCATATCAGAGTCCGCATTATCCCTCTGGCAAAATATAGGGTTTTTGTCAGGGCAAAGAGTTCAGCTGCCTGAGTGGATGTTCCTTGGGGGAGGACCCCTGCCTCTAATATCTCAAAAGAAGTCATTACTGCATAATCTGCCAGTATTTTGTGGTCATTAGGCTTACAAGAAGAGCCATCCTTAAAGAGTATCAAGTCCGGGTTCTTGAGGGGCACAGTAGATAAGTCGGGCCGGGGTGATGTGACAGTTTCGAACACTTGTACACAGTCATGAAGTTTGGGGGGATTCAACTACGGGGAACAATGTAGCTGGGTTGAGGGCCGGTGGTCTTTTTTCAATTCGATTAAATTTGGTTAATTTGGATTTGCTGACCAGCATAACTTCATACCCCATTCGGCGGGCTGTGGTAAAGTGTGGTGTAGCTGCCGAGCTGAGAAGCAGCATCACACCCTGAGGAGTCAGCACAGTACAAGCGTGGTCTACTGTGAAGCACAGCCTCTTCAGCCATCACTGCTGTAGCTCACCCTGCCCTCAGACATCCTGGCATTCCTCCATTGAGGACAGAAGTGCGGAATAGTGGGATACAGGTCCTCTTCGCCCCCGCACCCCCCCCCACGTCCCTGGGCCAGTGCCGCACAGGCAAAGCCCTCCTCCTCGTCCACATACAGCTGGAAAAGGCCTACCATAGTCTGGCAGTCCCAGGGTGGGCGCCCGTATCAGGGCACCCTTCAATGCTTCATCAGCCTGCTCATCTCCTCTGTCCAAGATATGGTCTCTGGAGCTGCATGAGTTATGGCGATTCGCAGGGCAGCGCCATAGAGCTGATATTCAGGGATCCAACGTCTGCAACAGATCGTCGTGCCCAATAAGGCTTCTTGGTAGCTGGCCTGGGAACCTGTACAATAGCTGTCCTGTGCTCCGGCCCCAGTCGGCAGATCCCTTGTTGCAGCGCATATCCCAGGTATGTCATGTAGATTGGCAGAGCTGCCATTTTGATAGGGATACTTGGTGGCCTTTACCTGCTAAGTGATTTAATAAAGTCACGGAGTCCTTTCTACAGTTAGTCAACGTTTGCGAAGCCAACAGCAAGTTATTTGCATACAGCAATATCACGCTACCTCCGGGCGGTAATATGTCTGCCAGATCATCGCAGACAGCTGCTGCATATACTGCAGGGCTTTCCATATAGCCGCAAGGTAACTCACTCATATATACTGTCGTGCCTTGTAAGTAAATGCGAACAGGTACTGACTGTCTTCATGCAGGGGTATAGAAAAGAAGGCCGAACACAAATCGATTACAGTGTACCAGCAGCTATCTGACAGGATAGAGGCTAATATCACGTTGGTGTCTGGCACTACAGGTGAAACGGGCTGTACTGTCTGAATGATAGGCCTCAAGTCCTGTGCAAACCACCACTCATCCAGCTTTCCTGGTTTGGGAAAAGGTAATCTAATCACAAACACAAAATGTAGGAGGAACTCACAGTCTCGGCTCAAAAGGTGAACTGTTTACTCTTCCATGGCCTGCTGAGTTCCTCCAGCATTTTGTGTGTGTTGCTTGGGGAAATGTAATATCAGCATGTTGTGGGGGCTTTGTGTTAGTCATAGAACCCTTTGCTGCAAGATTTCAATAACCAGCTTAATCCCATTCATTACTTCTGGGGACTATCTGGGGATAAGCAAAGCCTGATGGAGAGTAGTCGGATGTTTCGTTTGACGGTGATCTGATGAGTGGCTCCACCTGACGAATATCATCAGGTTCACTCAACTGAGGTTCGGGGCGGAGTGGGGGGGGGGGGCGTGCTCTGTCTGTAAAACTCACATCCACTTTGTAACGGAGATAATATTATCACTCCGGTATCAGGTCCGTGATAAGTCGCCCCCTTTGGTGATCGCGGCTTCTGGTTCTCCAACACCCGCCTCACCAAAGGCCCAGGTCTTTTGATTTAAACGGAGGTTTAACTGCCAATGGTACATGGGGTAGCGAGTACCGGCCCCCCCAAGGGAAATTTCCCACTTCTACAGCTTTACCCTGTGATCTAAAGACTACCCTCCCCAATAGAGAAATTAGTCCTTCCTGTCCCTCATTGCAATTCGCACGATGTCAGTCGTCATCATCCGGGTCTGGATCTTAAAAAGCAGCAGTACAATGCAGGGCAGTTACTATTTCGCATGTGCCAATTAAATCATCCAAAATTACCACCCCCCCCCCCCGCCATCTTCTGGATATTGCCATAGCCCTAAATATTTCCAAATATCTTGCAAGATTTCCCAGCTATAAAGAGCTGCTCGGTCTGTTATGTAGCTTGTTTTTTTTTGGAGCAATATAGAGCGTAGCCCATGCGGTCTATTTTCAGAGGTCTCAAGAGACAAACTCTTGGGGGTGCAATGGAAAATGGCATTTAATTTTCAGAGGGCTCGGTGTCCAAGCAAATTAACAGACGAATTTATTATTACAAATATCTCATTAATCCAATTTCCCCCCACTTATATTTCAACTTGGACAGCGGCTCTATCATAGGAGCTCCAGCTATTCCTACCGTCTTAATACTTTTATTGTCTTTTGATAACGCCATGGAAGGGTGTACGAATGATACTGTAGCACCGGAATTGATCAGGGCCTGTATTCTCTGGTTACCTATCTATCTCTAACAGGGAGTCCTCTAGGGTATTTTTTCTGAGAGCCCGATCATTGCTACCTTATCGCCCACCTTCGTGGGACCCCTATGAGTCCCAGAGGAACTTCGCATAGAAAAATGTGCTGACACTCTGAAGGTCTCCCTATCCTTCATTCCAGGCCCCTCCTGCCTTAGCCCTTCATTCCTACTATGGCATTCCTAGTCCACCGTGCTTTTCTACCACATTTCCTACAGACATCCTATCCTCCATCCCGGTGCTTGGGTCGCGCACCGGTGTCCTAATCACCAGCCTTCTGTACATACTGCCCTTTCTCTCCCTAGTTCCTACATAGCCTCTTTGTATCCATGTTAGTCAGGAATGAAATGACTTCTTCCCATGATTTATTGTCATTCTAAATTCTTCAATTCAAAGGGGTGCGATCCCTTTGGCCAGAGACAGTTCAGGAAGTTCTTTACGGCCAGTGGGTCATTCTCTGCCAAGGTTATCCCTGCACTGGTCTCCATGTGTCTTTAAATCTTGCAATAAAATCAGTAATAATCCCCCCCCGCCTTTTCTGTTGACAGCTAGTGACTTCTCCAAAGTCACTGTGCTGTCTAGCTCCCGCAAGAATGGCATCCTTTGCATCTTTAGCTACTCATCTCTTTCCACAGTGGGATTTTCCACATCTGTATCCCCATTCACACCATCCACCTGCCGCAGGGCCCAATCCCCTCGTGGTCCTTTGTGCACCTCCAGAAACTTACTGCTCACCTTCTGCCATGAGGTCCCATACGCCGCCTCTAATAGTGTCTGAATGTCTCCCAGCATAAGGTTAACAATTTGACAGAACTGAACTAGCCAGTTGTGGAAAGCGTGTGGTTTCTGTATAGGGTTGGGGCTTCATTATCGTACTTCAGCTGGGGTCCAGGCTTTTAATTTAACCACATCTCCCTCCATAACATTTGGATGTTGAACCAACCCCTGATCAGTGGAGACAGCGGATCCTTTTTCCTCCTTTGTCTTGGATGGAGTTCTGCTGGTGGGACCATTTCCTGCCCCCGCTGAGGAATCTGGCTCCTCTCTGACTCTCCTGGAGTCATCAGGTTCGGACACTCGCACCTTTTCTGAGCTCCGTCCCCCTTGTGGCCTCATCTGTTGGCAGTCACGGTGCTGGGACATGCCCTCAGCCGTCTTTAATATTCCCCCGTCATCTGGGAGCTATTCGAGGGCACAGTCCAGTGCCTGATGAGGTCGGAATCAAGGGCCCAGATGGGGGTACCTCTACCTTCGGAGCGGTTGGGTTTTCTTCCTGTTTAGATTTCACCTTTAGTGGCTGATGCCAATTTCCTGCCTCTTCCCATTTATTAAAGGACAACATCATATATTCTAATTCCAGTTTGGATCCCCATTTCCAACTTCTGTTTTGTGTCTCCAGTACTGAATTCTCTTTAAGTCGAAAGACCCACCATAGGCCGAGCACCACAACACCACCCATACAAATCATTAGTTAATGTAACAGAGCACCTGCTGTCCCCTGCTTTCAACCAAATCCTGTCGGCGGGTGAACCCGGGGAATCCAACCGGTCACCTAGGAGTTGTTTCGGCTTCTTATAACTTTCGACCTTTCTTCAAATACTGTTATTCATCGGCACCGTGGTTGGTGGATCAGGCCGTGCCTGGATGGATGGTCCATCTTCAGAAGTCCCTCTTGGGTTTGCAGACCGAGACTTACCGTTTTGATTCCCCATCCTGTTACTTAAGGACTTAACTGTTAAAGTAATTTCTTACCTCTCTCTCAGGGACTGGTCACCAGGCAGTCCGAGACGGCTCTCTCCCCCAGTCCCGATCTTGATTCCTGCCTTTCAAGGAAGGCTCACGGGTCAGTTTCCCCTGTCCGAGGTTCCGATTTCTCTGTAGGAGTTCACTTGGATCCCATATCTGTAGGGATCCCATCCCCGTCGCCAGTTTGTCAGAGAAATTTACTATTGCCGATTACACTTAAAGACGCAGACCCCGGTATTCGGTTTAAATAAGAGACTCTGTTAAACTGAGCACAAGCATTGTCTTATATACCTTAAAGTACATGCAGTTCAGCATTTTTCAGGGATCAAGAGTTCCTGCTTAGACCTTATCAACAAAGGTCCCCACATACACAATCAGTTCCCTATTAATTATAAGAAACCAAGCCGTTAGTCATGTAGGTTTGAAGGCTAAATGTTTCTCCTTACACACAACATCTGTGTTTATCATGTCTTCATTACTTACGGACATATTACTTCTGTATGTTCATCAGTTCTTCATTTCCAACAGGACTTATTGCTAATTAGTACGAGTCGAGAGACAGACCCCATCTGCTTCTCACGCTGCCCAGCTATCCTCATGACTTTGCTAACCCTTAACTCTTAGGCTTAATTTTCTTCCACACCTTCATTCCTTTATCTTTCCTACCCACCTGGCTTAACCAATCACCTTCTAGCTATCCTCATTCACTGCCCCCCCCCAACATTTTATTCCAGCATCTTCACCCTTACTTTCCCGTCCTGAAGAACGGTCAACTGTCAACTGTAGATACATTTCCATAGGTGCTGCCTGACCTGTTGAGTTCCTCCAGCATTTTGTGTGTGTTGCCTAAAATTCCCTTGATTTGGAAACAATCGTTTTCGACACAACATTACAAATTACTCTGCTATGTAGGAACAACGGGTGTAGGAGGTCAGGCTTCCATGAGTCACACAGCTAGTCTGTTTGGGAAAGTAGACTCAATAATTAAGAATGGGGAGGATCAGCATTACGCCAACCGACAACTGATTAGCGACAGCCAAGATGAATCTGTAAAAGCTCGTTTTGCCTGATAAACCTTTATGAATTTCTTGGAACAGTAAACTAAAGCACTGGATAGAGCAGCAGCTATGTTGGTTCCTTAAAGGAAACTGAATTCTCATAAATTAAGCTTCCCAATTCCCTGATGACAACAAAGGGAATGGAGCAGGGTGTGGTACAGCCAAGTCATTTTCACGAGGATCTCTGCTGGGACTTTACCTATTCAATATTTTTAATTGGCTCTGAGGCTGCAATAGATGGGACAGCTTGCTGGTAATGCTATTACTGTGGTGCCAGTAACCAGGGTTCAATCCCCACTGCTGTCAAAGTTCAAATTAAGTTTATTTTCAAAGTATGAATACCATGTACAATCTTTCCCCTTTTATCTTTCTCCTGATCCTCCCTGTGACTGCATGGGCTTCCTCCGGATGCTTCTGTTTCCTCCCGAAACCTACAGTACAGGTTAGGATTAGGGAATTGTGGGCATGGAGATACTTGTGGGCTGCACTCAGCTCATCCTTGGTCTGTGCTTTCTGTCAACGCAAGCAATGTATTTCAATATGTGTTTTGATGTGGCAAATAAAACTAACATTTATTTATGCAATGCAAGTTTCTGACTAAATCCAAGTCGAGTGTATTATATCCTTTTAGAAGGATGTGTAAATATGAAATGTGAGCTCTTGGAAATTGATATTGGTGATATTGTAAAGGAAAATAAATATTAGCCCCAGCATAACATTCACATAGAAGGCAATGAGTCTGTGTAGAACTGCAGCTGAATCCTCTACTGAGGTATTAAGCACGATAGTCAAATGCTAACAGAACAAAACTTCAGGTGAAAACTTTGTAACTGGAACGTTCAGTTGTTGCTCATCCCTATTGCTTCACATTATCTTGCTGCATGTGATAATAATTTATCAATACCGGTACAAACCTTGGCTAGTCCTAACCTCAATATCTGTGAGCAGTTCTGGGCATAACCTTTCAGCCGGACTTACTGCTCTTGAAGAGAGTGCTGTTTTGATTCACCAGGCTGTTGCCCAGTCTCCAGGAGTTATCTTACAACAACGAAGAGTTATGAGAAACAGAATATTCATTTATTTTTTTTACTACAGAATTCCAGCATCTGCAGTTTTTTATTTGGTTTTCAATCACACAGAGTATTCTATTTAATTTAAAAGTATAAAGGTAGATTTGATTGAACCTTTCAAGTTATTAAGTAGAACTGACAGTGTAGATTTACACAGTTCATCAAGGTGTAGGATTTTGTGAATAAAATATGCGAGAGTTGTTTTATGTGCTTAAAGTGAATGCAACAACTCAATGCCCGTGTTAGTGAACTATAGAAAACATAGAAAACCTACAGCACAATACAGGCCTGTATGTAGAACAGTTTCTGTTATAAACAATGTGAGTCATCTATCATCCATTACATTACATTATCCTACATAGAACCCACCCCGCCCCACTAAGAATTCACAAAGATTGGCATTGAGAGTCTGCCTGGCTCAGGTCCTTTGTGCCTAGGTTGGAGTAACAGTGAGTGCTTCTGACTCATCCAGGAGTGTGCTGACATGCACATGGTCATGTTATGATGCAGGAGGTCTGGTAGTTGAAACATCCACATCTTGGCGGGACAGTTTAAGGTGATCTACAGAAATACATTCAGGATTACCCTTCCGATCTACAATAAAAGTCTTTTCACCCTGTTCCAAGATGCGGAACAGACCATTGTAAAGGGGGCTTAAGGGGGTGCTGTTGTGCAGCATGGTGGACAGAAATGATTGTGGTAGAGCACAAGTCAACTGGAATCCAAGAGGTCTGTGCACTATCATGGGAGGTAGGAATAGGTGTGAAAGAATTGCGTTTACTGAGGAGGGTGGACTGCTGCTGAGACACAGAACAGGCGGTCGTGGAGTCAGGAGTAAAATCTCGTGGTGCCTGTAGCAGCTACTCAAACACCAACTCAGCTGCAGAGGCCTGCAGGTCCTCTTTTGGAGCTGTTCTGAGCCCCAGTGGGATCCACGGGAGATGATTGTGCCTGTCAGGGAGGCCCTCAGAGCTGCCTTTAAGGAACTGAGAATCCACTTATACAGGTCTGTGGGTGATACGCTGTGGTGTGATGCAATTTTATGCCAATGGTCGGGACCATTATGGCCCAGAAGCCTGATGTGAATTGGGGACTGTGGTCAAAAGAAGTATCAGATGAGGTGCTAAACCGAGCGACTCCAGTGTTGATGAATGCCCAATGTAGATGATGTCAGAGGGACAATCCCTGGCCCTCTGGCCACCTGGTGGTCTGGTAAGGAGATGCTTGAAACCACGTGGGGTGGGAGGATGGTGGGGAAGACAAACCAAGTGCACTTCGATGTGGTCAAACCATCGTTCAGGGGCCTCGAAAGGTTCTGACGACGTCTGAACGTGGCAGTTAATTTTCAGCCGCTGACACCCAACACAGGCTGCGCTCCAGTCTCGCACATCCTTCCTAAGGCCGTGTCACACAGACTTTATAGCAACCAGTTTCTGTGAAGTCTTCCTGTCCGGATGCGAGAGGACATGAATGGAGTTAAAAACAGTGTGCCTCCAGCTTACTGGCACTTTGGGATGAGGGCAAGCACTTGAAACATTGCACAAGAGAGAAAACTCCTGTGCCCCGAACTTGACGTCAGCTGTCCTGTAAGCCCGGATATGTGGGTCAGCAGTCATGCTGGCATAGTCAGCCACGATATTATTGGCATCAACTGGGGTCTGTGAGGGGCATTCAGCCACAGCATTCCTTTTCCCTTTGAGGTGCTGTATGTCAGTCAACGTTATGTAATGGTAAGGTCAGTTAATGTAGTTTGACTCTTGTCAAGTACGGTGATGATGTCATCAGTCGGCGACAGAACAACACCTGATGTGAGGGAGCATGGAAGCGAGAGTGAGAAATGAAGACACGTTCAGAGCATGAAGCGTCAAGCAGTGTGTATGAACTATCCAATTAAGTACTGTACTAAGATAGTTTGCAAAATACACAGCACTGGTGACAAGGATACGGATTTTGAAAATAAGTTTAACGTTAGTTGATGGGAATAGAGAAACCCAGGATCCAACAATTCCAATGTTTTACAGAGCCAGAAGCACTAGGCCCGAGATGGACACGGTGGCTCAACTCATTTGAACCTCATGCTGACATTAAAGGACTGATAATGGATGATAATGCAACAGATAATATCAAAATAAAGACGGAGAGCACTACTTTTGCACCTTGCAGGACCAGATGTGCAAAATATATTCTCAACATTACAGACTAGTCACAGACTACACGGCAGCTTAGCGGAATGCTTACTTCCTTCCCCAGGTCAGCACTACGTTTGCCCGGCAGCATTTTCATCAGTTTGCCCAAAAACACGGTGAGACGGTTCAACAGTTCCCTAATCGCTTTCGGCAGGCAGCAAAAGACTAAGTTTCTAACAGACACAGGCAGCCAAATCAGGGAAAATGTGACTCCGTCTACATGCAGAGAAAGCTGAGAATGTGCATGGTTTAACGCTTGCCAGCACACTGGAAATAGCGGCATAGTGTGAAAAAGTAGAGGAACATTTGTCAGCCATGTCACTCCAAGGAATCCAGCCAGGGACTGTGCGCAGTGTTTCACACCATGAGGACACAACACATGGCAGAAAGACAGAGGGGAAAAGAAAGTCTACTAATACAAATGAAAGGAAAAGCTACAGGTGTGGAAACACAGATCACCTGGGTAGAGACCCCAAGTGCCCAGCTCATGGACAAACGTGCAGAAAATGCACTGGAAAAGACCACTTTGCCGGACAAAAAGATTAAAGACACAGCAAGTGAATAATGTTGAGGATGAACAGAAGGAATTTGCATTTCTTGTTAAATGAGACAGAGTCATCTGAACAAAAAACTTTTTGTGTAGGGATGTAAATCTGTGCATGTTAGTAGATTCAAGAGCCAGAAGTGATATGGTAGGGTGAAAATATGTGGGGAAAACCTAAGTTAGAGAAGATAAAGTGCCATTCATATATTCCTAAGCAGAAGAGAAAGCTGTACCCATATTCATCTAGCACGTCACTGGAGACTGAGGGGGTGTTTGAATGTGAAGTATTGGAAACAGAACTGACCAGGCCGAGTTCATTGTGATAAAAGGCAATGGTGAACCACTCCTCGGTAGAGAAACAGCTACAACATTGGGTGTGTTAAAGATTGGAGAAAATGTATCAGTAGTGACAGACATTTAAGGGACACTCAAGCTGCAGTATCTATAAGTGTTTGAAGGGTAGTAAAGCTGAACACTGAGCAGTTCAATCTGTATACTAATCCAAAGGTAAAGCCTGTGGCCCAATCACTCAGACGCATACTTTACAACCTAAGGGAGGCTGCTGAGGGAAAAATTGAACAGCTATTGAAAATGGACATTATTAAGAAAGTCGAAGGCCAAACTCCTTGGGTTAACCTGGTAATAATTTTACCAAAACCCAACAAGGACATCAGAATGTACCTAGACACAAGAAGGGCAAATAAAATAATTGTGAGGGAAAGATATTCCATTCCAACTGTAGATGAGATACTACAGGGTATGAATGGAGCTGCAGTGTTTAGCAAACTAGGTTTGAAATGGATCTACCACCAGCTAGAACTAACTCCAGAATCTAGAGAGATAACCACATTTGCTGAGCATAATGGGGTGTGTAGGTACAAGAGACTGATATCTGGTGTGTCATCAGCCAGTGAGCAGTACCAGCATGAGACAACAAATGCTTTAGCTAGAATTAAAGAAGTTGAGAACATCTCAGATGATATGATTGTACATGCACTTCACCAAAAACTGCATAATGAGAGACTGCACACTGTCTTAAAGAGCCTTGCAGAGTGTGGAGTGACACTGAACCCAGAGAAATATCAGTTCGTCATGGACAGACTAGTTTTCAAGGAAATTCTCTTGTCACGGAAACACATCGGACCAACCGAGGAGAAAGTGTGAACAGTGGTAGAGGCTCATGAACCACAAAATGCCATAGAAGTGAGGAGCTTCCTAGGTCTCGTTGGCTACAGCAGCAGATTCATACCACATTTTGCAACTTTGTCAGAACCACTGAGACGATTGACCAGGAAGGACACCCAGTTCAAGTTTAAAGAAGAACAGAAACAAGCATTCAAAGACCTAAAAGAGGAGCTAGCAAGAGCAGGTACATTGGCCTATTTTGATAAAGATGTGCCAACTAAAGTAATAGCAGATGCCAGCCCAGTCAGACTGGGGACAGTACCCATATAAAAACAAAATGAGAAAATGGTACCTATCTGTAGTCTCACAGACTGTGAATTAAAATGCTCACAGAGCAAGAGTTATTAGCACTAGTATGAGCCTGTGAAAGCACTAGTATCATTCTTATTTGTATGAGAGAAAATTTGACCTGATTACCGATCACAGGCCTTTAGAGATGGCGTACAGTCCAAGATCTAAACCATGCGCAAGCATAGAATGGTGGGTCTTGAGATTGCAACACTATGACTACAGGGTCAAACGCACGGCATACAGAACATTGCAGCCGCACGGTCGAGGCTACTGGGAGAAACTGCTCAAAAAGAGAGGCACAAGCATGGTTCACAGGAATATGTCTGGTTTATAGTTGTGAGTGCTACACCTAAAGCCCTGACAACACGAGAGGTGGAGAGAGTGTCAGCCACAGATCCAGAGCTGCAGGCAGTGTGTAAGGCTATCATGAATAGGCACTTTGAGAATAGTAAGGCATATGTACCCATTGCAAATGAGCTGTGTCTAGTGGGTCATCTTATCCTCAGCGGGACATGGATTGTGTTACCTAAAGCCTTGCACACACGCCCTGGCTCATGACAGACACTTGGGAATAGTTGGTACAAAAACAGCATCTCAGAACCAAGGTTTGGTGGCCCAATATGGATAAAGCAGCTTGTCATGGCTGTCAAACTGTATGTAAACCCAACCCTCCAGAGGCACTAAAACTGACACCGTTACCGGATGGTTCTTGGCAGGAGATAACTGTTGATTTGCTTGGACCATTACCAACAAACCATTCCATTTTAGCAGTCATTGATTACTACAGCCAATTTTATGAATATAATTTTCTGATCTCTATAATGACAGAGGGAGTTATTGACAGACTGGAGAACATTTTCAGTAGACATGTCATCTATCAAATCAGATAATGGACCTCAATTCAGATCTGAACAGTTCAATGAATATTGTGAGAGTACTGGAATCAAACATCTGGAAACAACGCCAAGGTGGGCTCAGGCAAATGGTGAAGTGGAGCGCCAAAATGCATCACTGATGGAAAGGATTGGGATTGCTTGAGCAGAAGGACTTGACTGGAAACATAAACTGAGAAAGTATATAACTATGTACAGATATGTGGAACATGGCACTACCAGGAAAAGTCCTTCCCACTTCTCTACAAACGCTAAATGAGGGGAAGTTACCAGACATCAAGGAGGTACCCACAGCAGGACTGGAAGTACGAGATCGGGACACGGAACAAAAAGGGAAGTACAAGCTGTGTGCAGACGATCACAGAGGAGCACAAGAGTCTACTTTATAAGTTGGGGACACTGTGCTTATCCAGCAAGAAAAAGTAGACAATTTCACCACACCATTCAACACAACACCACACAAGGTGGTGAGGAAAACAGGAAATCAAGTGGTAGTTGAATCTCCAACTGGAGTGCAGTATGCAAGGAACACCACAGATGTAAAAAAGTTCAACATAAGAGAGACTTTTGACGAAACGGAGGAAATTCAAGGCTTTGACAATGAGGGACCAGGTCAGGAAGACAATATGATGGACAGTTACAGACAAACTCAGGTTCACAGTGAGAAAAAGCTATTACCAGACATTGAAAGCAGAGAGAAACCTGTAGTGACCTCAAAGAGTTAAAAAACAACCTCTGAAGTTTAAAAATTTTGTATTGAAGTAAAGGTTTAAGTTGTGGGCTTTGAATCAATGAAAACTGTTGTAAGTTGAAAATGAAGTTTTCAGTTCCAGAGTTATCAGTAACTTGAAACAGAATATGTGTTGGTTATAGTCATGCATATCAGAGAATATGTGCTGAAATAAAATGGTTAAATCTGAGAGTTGAATTCATTCTAAAACATTGAAGTTCAATCCTCAGGAAAGGAGGGATGTCGTGTATTGAAATGGTAAGGACAGATAATGTAGTTTGACACTAGTGAAGTACAGTGATGATGTCATCAGTCGGGGACAGAACAACACCTGATGTGAGGGAGCATGGAAGCGAGAATGAGAAATGAAGACACATTCAGAGCATGAAGCATCGAACCATGATGTATGAACTATCCAATTAAGTACTAAGAGAGTTTGCAAAATACACAGCACTGGCGACGAGGATACTGATTTTGAAAGGAAGGTTGCAAAATACACAGTAGTCATGAATTTTGAAATGCAGGTGAGGCGGTGTTGCTGCCGTGAAGACCAAGGGTCTGATGCTTTGATCAACATGTGCACAAAGGGATTTGAGATCAATAAATGTTGCAAAATGCTGACCCACTAGTAGAAAACCAAAATGGTGGACGGCCAGATAGAGACTGAGAAGCCCGCGGTCAGATGTACTGTGCTACCTCTTTGGGAGAGAGTAGCTTCTAGTTGAAGAAGTCGATCAGCTGCCACACACCTCCAGCCAACTATTGGTGCACAACACCCACAGCATGGACTGAGGCATCCGTAGTGAAGGCTATAGGTGTGTTGGAGAGCAATAGGGTTGCATTCAAAAGAGCTCATTTGGTGTCGTCAAATGCACTGGTCATGTCCGCTGACCACTCAAGCATGCAATTAAGGGTACTGCCTTCAAGGGCACTATACAAGGGGAGCATAATTTCAGTCTGTCTGTCAGGTACCATATCCGATGCGGACTTTGGTGACCATGGTTTTCCATATAGCTCTATCCTTCATTTTTTGGATGACTTCCATTTCCTCGATGTGTAGCCACCTGGCTATGCTTTTGATGTACATAAGCCGAGGTCTTCCTCTAGGTTTGCTCCCCTCGATCTTTCCAGAGAGTGTGAGCTTTTCTATTTCATCTTTCCGCATGATGTGTCCTAGGAATCTGAGTTGTCTTTTTCTTTTTGTTGGTAGAAGTGATCGAACTGCTTGGGCTC
This sequence comes from Mobula hypostoma, assembly GCF_963921235.1. Classification (NCBI taxonomy): domain Eukaryota; kingdom Metazoa; phylum Chordata; class Chondrichthyes; order Myliobatiformes; family Myliobatidae; genus Mobula; species Mobula hypostoma. The sequence continues at coordinate 25,882,984 of NC_086111.1, read as the reverse complement.
TTCTGAGAACTTCTTCATTTGATATGTGTGTGGTCCATGATATTTTTAACATTCTCCTGTAGAACCATAATTCAGCTGCTTCTAGTCTCTTTTCCATTGCTGAAGAAATGGTCCAGCATTCACTTCCATAAGTCAGGATAGAGTAAATGCAGTATTCTGTTCTACCTATGTTTCATTGACTATACAAAAGCTTTTGACACTGTCAGACAGCAAAATCTTCTGGAAATGCTTCAAGATCTTGACATAGATAATTTCAGTAGCTCACAGAATAAAACTGTGATAGAAATTCAGCATACCTAAAATGCTTACAGTGCCTTGGTAGTGCACTGCAGAGGAATGTCCATAATAAGGACAACTTTTGATGGCAGGGGTATCGCATCTTCTGTGGAGATGCGGTAGCCAAGAAAATCAATAGTAGACAACGCAGACTAGTATTTAGTGAGGTTAGTAATCAGCCCACATTGGCTTGAGTGCTTCAAAAGTGTGCGGAGGTGAGATATGTTTTTTGGTTTTCAATGTGCTGGCAACAACTATGTCGTTCACACAAAATAATCTGCAGATGCTGGGGTCAAAACAACACTCACAACATGCTGGGGGAACTCAACAGGTCGGGCAGCATCCGTGGAAAAGATCGGTCGACGTTTTGGGCCTACCCCTAACCTTAACCCTAACCCTAATCCGGCCCGAAAGGTCGACCAATCTTTTCCACGGATGCTGCCCGACCTGCTGAGTTCCTCCAGCGTGTTGTGAGTGTAACTATGTCGTTCAAAGTTCAATGTAAAATTTATTATCAGAGTACATACATACATTCTTTTCCTGTAGGCATATTTAGCAAATCTATAGAACAGTAGCTGTAAACTGTGAACAAACTGTGCAAATGTAAATATAAATAAATAGCAATAAATAATGAGCATGAAATAACAATATAAATAAGTGTAGCTATCCCCTTTTGTTCAAGAACCTGATGGTTGAGGAATAGTAACTGTTCTTGAACCTGGTGGTGCAAGTCCTGAGGCACCTATACCTTCTACCTGATGGCAGCAGTGAGAAAAGAGCATGGCCTGGGTGGTGAGGATCTTTGATGATGGAGTCTTCTTTTCTAACGCGGTGTTTATATAGATGTGCTCAATGGTTGGGAGGGTTTTACCCATGATGTACTGGGCCTAATCCACTAACATTTGGAGGACTTTATCAGGCCTTTATGCAGCCAGTCAGTATACTTTCCACCACATATCTATAGAATTTTACCAAGGTTTTCGATGACGTGTTGCACCTCCACAGACTCCTGAGGAGGTAGAAACGCTGTCGTACTTTCTTCGCAATAACATTTATATGATAGGTCCAGGACAGGTCATCTACGATAGTCACATCCAAGAATTTAAGTTACTGACCCTCTCCACTTCTGATCCTCCAATGATTACTGGCTCATGGGTCTCTGGTTTCCCTCTCCTGAAGTCTACAATCAGTCCTTGATCTTATTGACATTGAGTGAGAGGTTGTTGTTATTACACCACTAAGCCAAGTTTTCAAACTCCCTCGTGTACGCTGATTTCTCACCACCCTTGATACGGCCCCCAACAGTGGTGTCATCAGCAAACTTATATATGGTGTTGGAGCTGTACTTAGCCACACAGTCATAGGTGTAAGGCAAGTAGAGCAGGGGGCTATGTACCCACCCTGCGGTGCTCCTGTGCTGATGAAGATTGTGGAGGAGATGTTTTTGCTAATTTGACCTGACTGGGGTCTATAAGTGAGGAAATCCAGAATGCAGTTGCACAAGGGAGCATCGAGGCCCAGGTCTTGGAGTTTACTGATTAGTTTTGAGTGGATAATGGTGTTAAAGACTGAGCTGTAATCAATAAAGAGCATTCTGATGTATGCATCTTTGCTGTCCAGATGTTCCAGGGCTGTGTGAGGAACCAACAAGATAGCATCTGCTGTGGACCTGTTGCTTCAGTAGGTGAATTGGAGCAGATCCATTCAGGCAGGAGTTGATTTGCTTCAATACCAGCCTCTTAAAACGCTTCATCACTGTGGATGTAAGTACCACTGGGTGATAGTCATTTAGACAGGTTACCATGCTCCTCTTGGGCACTGCGAGTGCTTGCTTATAACCGGCCGCTGGTAGTATGTAACCTGCAGTCAGGATCATGGCTTAGAATTCCTGAGGCATAGTCATAGTCATACTTTATTGATCCCGGGGGAAATTTGGTTTTCGTTACAGTTGCACCATAAATAATACATAGTAATAAAACCATAAATAGTTAAATAGTAATATGTAAATTATGCCAGTAAATTATGAAATAAGTCCAGGACCAGCTTATTGGCTCAGGGTGTCTGACCCTCCAGGGGAAGAGTTATAAAGTTTGATGGCCACAGGCAGGAATGACTTCCTATGACGCTGTGTTGCATCTCAGTGGAATGAGTCTCTGGCTGAATGTACTCTTGTGCCCAACCAGTCCATTATGTAGTGGATGGGAGACATTGTCCAAGATGGCATGCAACTTAGACAGCATCCTCTTTTCAGACACCACCGTCAGAGAGTCCAGTTCCATCCCCACAACATCACTGGCCTTACGAATGAGTTTGTTGATTCTGTTGGTGTCTGCTACCCTCAGCCTGCTGCCCCAGCACACAACAGCAAACATGATAGCACGGGCCACCACAGACTCGTAGAATATCCTCAGCATCGTCCGACAGATGTTAAAGGACCTCAGTCTCCTCAGGAAATAGAGATGGCTCTGACCCTTCTCGTAGACAGCCTCAGTGTTCTTTGACTAGTCCAGTTTATTGTCAATTCGTATCCCCAGGTATTTGTAATCCTCCACCATGTCCACACTGACCCCCTGGATGGAAACAGGGGTCACCGGTACCTTAGCTCTCCTCAGGTCTACCACCAGCTCCTTAGTCTGTTTCACGTTAAGCTGCAGATAATTCTGCTCACACCATGTGACAAAGTTTCCTACCGTAGCCCTGTACTCAGTCTTATCTCCCTTGCTGATGCATCCAACTATGGCAGAGTCATCAGAAAACTTCTGAAGATGACAAGACTCTGTGCAGTAGTTGAAGTCCGAGATGTAAATGGTGAAGAGAAAGGGAGACAAGACAGTCCCCTGTGGAGCCCCAGTGCTGCTGATCACTCTGTCGGACACACAGTGTTGCAAGCACACGTACTGTGGTCTGCCAGTCAGGTAATCAAGAATCCATGATACCAGGGAAGCATCCACCTGCATCGCTGTCAGCTTCTCCCCCAGCAGAGCAGGGCGGATAGTGTTGAACGCACTGGAGAAGTCAAAAAACATGACCCTCACAGTGCTCGATGGCTTGTCCAGGTGGGCATAGACACGGTTCAGCAAGTAGACGATGGCATCCTCAACTCCTAGTCAGGGCTGGTAGGCGAACTGGAGGGGATCCAAGTGTGGCCTGACCATAGGCCAGAGCAGCTCCAGAACAAGTCTTTCCAGGGTCTTTAGGCAATAGAATCGTCTACATTTAATCATTAATTGTTCTAAGTCAGGGGAATAAGAAGTCGATATAACTCCAACATCTGTGCACCAACGAGAATTGACTAAAAAGCATAAGCCGCCACCTTTTCCCTTACCAGAATTTGATATGCGATCCATTCTGAAAATCATAAAACCTTCTAGTCGGATAGCTGTGTCCGGCGTGTTTGTTGTTAGGCAAGTTTCAGTGCAACAAATATTGAGATCTGCCTCATCTGCCTCTGATACAGCAGCCTTGTCCTGAGATTGTCAGTCTTATTTTCAAGTGACTGTACATTCACTAACAAGATGGAAGGCAGAGGAGGCCTCAATCCCCAGCGCTTCAGCCTGGTTTGAATGTCACCTCTTTTGCCTTATTTTCAGCCATGACGTTGACCCTTATAGGCACCGTGTTTAAACTGCTCTGCATTTAACCATCCAATGTGAGAGCTGAAGATCATTGATGTAGTTTCGTAGTCCATTGTTAAGAGGAAGTTTACATGCTTCAGATTGCAGTGAAAGTTGTTCAAAAGAAGTATATTTAAAACTGGCACAATTTCCTGCAGCACACAGAGAACGCTGTTGTATGCCACAACCATCTTAAGATAGACAAAAAGAAAATCTAACTCATTTAGCACCAAGTTCATTAGTTGCTGCAAAGTCTGTGCTGCATTTTCTAACCCAAGCAGCATGCACAGAAACGCAAAAGGCCAATCGGAGTTATAACAGTCGTTTCAGAAACACCCTCAGAGCACATTGGCACCTGATGGTAGCCCCTGACTAAGTCCACTTCAGAAAAACATTTCTTTCTGGCTAAACGTGCTGAAAAGTTTTGAATATTTGGGACCAGGTTACGATTGGGAGTAGTGCCCTGGTTAAGGCTGCAGTAATCACCATGGAGACGGCAACCACCATCGGGCTTAAGGACCATGTGGAGGGGTGGAGCCCAAGTGCTATTTGACATGCACACAATGTCAAGCATTTCCAAGTTAGCAACTTCAACCTTCATGCTGGCCAGCATTCCTGAGTCCTTCTACTCGCTAGGACATGGACCGGCAAATCGGTTGTGGGAATGCGGTGCTCTGTGACTTTATGATTGTAGTGGAAAATATTGATTTGGTGAGGTTTGGGAATTCACCCAGCAAGCGAGTGAATTCATAGGTGGTGGTTCATGCACTAGACAGAGTCATCGTGGTAGCTGGCAGCTGGAAATCATGGTGTTCACAGACCTCCCATGTCCTAACGTAGGAGCACTGATTAAGCTACATAGCGATTGGCACTTCTTTGCATTCCTGCCACAGTGCACGTGGCAAAAACATAGACCCTGCATTGACTGACTCTGAGGTGCAAGTGTGAGCCAGCTGGAGTTTCTGCTGACAGGGTTTATTGAGACAGGGGAAGGAGGAGGAACGATGCATCTCTGCCTGGCTATTTTAGCAAGCTCCCTATAGTCCTTCTTGGGTTTATTCGTGAGGTCTGTGTGAACTTGATCAGACATCTGTTGCATAAAGAGTTCTTCAAGGATGGTGATTCCTTGGGAAAGACAGTATGTGGTCTAATGATAAGTGAAGGCCTGACATCAGCCAAGCCAGCAAGGAGAGCAACTGTTTAGTGCGATCAGACTCAGACTGTCCAAAAGTCTGTAATAAGTGAGTTGTCAGAGTGGCATAGTTATGGTTTTTCAATGGATTCACCACTCTGGCTGCAGTGGAACTACTTAGTGATGCTACGTTGCAGTAAAATTTGGCATTGTGGACAGTGATTTCTCTCTGCACCAACTGGGCTTCTGTCTGTGCAAACCATGCAGCAACTTCAAAGCAACTGCATTAGTCGACGCATCATTGAACAACTCAGGAATCATTTGAGAGCATCGGGGGTCACCTCTGGAACTTTGAAAATAAAACATGTGAGAGTCATTTCATGTCTTTAACAAAAGCTGCAGACCTTCCATTACAAACAAAAAAGCATTTGCCTTACAGTGACGCCATTACATCAAACACTGTCTCTGAAAGTGTACACAACAACTCAATGACAGTGTTTGTGAATTAGTAGAACAATTTCCATTCTGAACAATATGTTTCATCTGTCACCCATTACATTACTCTACTAAGGAGTATCTGCCCTTGAAATATTACCAGCAACTTTTAACAGCTGGAAGGGCATCTACCAGCCATAAAACCTGTGGGTTATTACTACTGTCTATATGCATCTGACATTCAGAGACAATGCAAAAAAATTAAAATGAAAAACTTTTAAATGAAGCACATAATAAAGATGTTTAAAGATGAGAACATTGATATAAACAAATTATTTAAATTGCAGATGCCTTTCAGGGTAAGGGATTAAATACCAGGGTTAGATCTTGTGCAGTGATGGGGTCAAGGGTCAGGGTATTTTAAGCTTTGCCCCAAGCTGAAGGACATAAAATCTTCATCCACTTTTGTGCAAGACCTGGTGCAGGAGTTAAAAAGAATATCTTTATATAATGAATCAGCACAACTCAACTTCCCCTCTGGACTCCACAGGATATAGGAAGAGGAGCAGAATGTGATATTGTTACTGTAGCTTTCTGTCAGCAGTTTCTGATTGCCTGACAAAAGTTAGTGTGATCTGCACATCATCCACACATATTAGATATGTAAGATGTCCCCTTTTAATTTGGTAGATACATGGTAAGTTAAACAGCTAATTAGGAGTAAAATGCCAAACTGACTGAAATAAACAAGAAGAGGATTAATGGTCCTGCAGAAGGTTCATGACCCAAAGCGTCAACTGCTTCTCTATTTCCAAGGACGCTGCCTGACCTGCATTTTGTGTATGTTGTTTTCGACTTCCAGCATCTACAGAATTTCTTGTGTAGAAGATTTATACTTTCACTCCAGGCCTTATCTCCAGACAAAGTGAATAGCTGTCTATACAATGTAGTAGTTGCATAAAGTTTGTTTTGCTCGCCCTGTAGGTCTGGTCAATAATATGTCACTGAGAAAAAGAACAAACTATGTCTATTGAATTGGTGTCAAGAAAATTCATGATTTATGTAATTCTGTTTCGTAATTAAGAACTAATTAGCCATCTCCCCATTAGTCAAAAAGCAATCTGCTTAACCCACAGTACAATGTTGCCCACAATGTTTATAGTAATACGGCATTAGCAACAATGAATATAGGAATGAGTCAGGGTTTTATAAACAAACAAACATTTATTAAACTCTGCGCAACAATAGCAAAAAGTATTCAAATGACTAACTTAACTGGAAGTTAACTGCTATATGGCAAATCTGGAACAGATCTTAAAAGGGTAAATTTGAAAACAAATCTTAAAGTGGTAAATTCAAACACAGTCTTAAAATGGTAAATTCGAAAGTCCAAGTGATTTACACAGTCAATAATGAGAGACTTCTCTGGAAACGGATATCTTTGAAGATGTGATGTTACTGCTGATTCTGCAAAGGATTCACAACGAAGGAAATAAAAAGGCATAAAGGAACTGATCTTTTTTTGGTGACTGAGCACTGCACAAACTTCTCTGCTCTTGCAGGAGTTATCTCAGATACAGGTCACCATATTCTGAAGAGATCCTCAATAAGGTCGATCCTTCATCAAACCGCCGAATGACTCCAACTTTATTCGATCCTTCAGGTTCCCGTCCCTTAGTAAGGTCTTCACTCTCCAATACTACTGTAAAGGTAAATCAAAGGTACACCAACAAAGCTGGCAGCGATTGGTGAAACTGCCGGCACAACGATTTTACGTTAGAATAGAAAGTAAAACTCCACTTTAAAATGAAACTGCGTCATGAGACGAATACGCAGCATAACGGAGTAACTAACGAAGCAAACAACAACTCAACTGAAACTTACTGTGTCACACCAGGGGTCCCCCTTTTATACCTGTTGTGAACATGCCATCATGTGACCTCACATTGGTGGGAAAATTACATCATGTGATGGCACACCGGTGGGAAAATTACATCACCCCACCATCACAAAACCATTACATCATGGTCATAAGACAGTCACAAGATGCCCACGGGGTATGTAACACCCCCCCCTCCAAAAAAGAGAAAATTTTGGTATTTTATGAGCAAAATTTTAACAACTATTTACAAAAAAAACAAATGTATAAAATCTACTACATACACAATATACACAGTATTATCATACAGCACCTTGCAAACTAATATGCAGTAGGAGTTTTACAAATGTTAAAATACCACTCCATCAAAAAAAAATTACATCATACATTCAACATCTAGATAGGCAGTCAGCAATTACATTATCTTTACCTTTAATATGAGTTATCAAGATATTATACTCCTGTAACATCAAACTCCAATTCAGTAGCCTTCTATTTTTGTTTTTCATCTTACTCAAAAACACTAATGGATCATGATCGGTGTAAATTCTGAGTTGTACCAACATACACATCAAAATGTTGTAAAGCCATTACAAGAGATAATAATTCCTTTCTTATGGTTGAATAATTTCTTCGATGAGAGTTAAATTTCTTAGAGAAGTAAGCTACCGGACAATCAACTTCATCACCCTCATCCCTTCGAACTAACACTGCTCCCCTTCTACAGGAACCTCCGGGCGACTGAAGAGGCTCTCCAGGACTAAGGACAACTTGGGCGGGTGGGTGGGAGGTTTCAGCACTAGGGAATCCTAGATGGCGAGAGTTCATCTCCAGTGTCTGTATCGCTGGGTCCAAGGGTGGCTAATTCGTTCTGTCACAATGGGGTGCTGAGAACGGACCCAAATGCAAGACACACACACTGAAGTACAAAGAACAGGACTTGACTAGAGTAAGGACGTGACAGGATTCAGGCAAGGAGCAGGGACAAGAACACAAAGTTGGGCTACGGAAAGCGGGACCAGGACTAGGAACCATGGACTAGGAGACAAGGCTTGGACTCCAAGCCCGAGACTGGACAAGGACCCAGAACCTGGGTCTTGCCTTGGGCTCAGACCCCAGAACCAGGCAAGGACATGACGTGGCTTGAGGCTGGGGTCTTGGGTCTTGAGCTTGGCTTGGGATCCTCGAGGCTTGGGGTCCTGGGTCTTGAACTTTGCTTGGAATCCTCGAGGCTTGGGTTCTTGGGTCTTGAGATTGGCTGCAGGATCCTCGAGGCTTGGGTTCTTGGGTCTCGAGCTTGGCTGTGGGATCGTCGAGGCTTGGGTTCTTGGAGCTTAGAGAGACTGGGAACTAAACATCACCATAGAGCCAGGACTTATCCTAAGACAAGCCGGGACTCAACTTCTCCACACTAAGGTGGGACAGGTCCATCTGTTGGGTAACGGCAGGACAGCCAGACTTACCCAACAGAGCCACAGACAAGACATATCCCCCCACAGGGCAACGGCAAGACACCCTAACTTACCCCACAGAGGCAAGGATAAGAAGAGACAAACACCAAAGAAAAACAGACAGTTCTATCTCTGCTCCAGGGTAGCTCCGAGTCTCAGTTCAGCCAGCAACCTCAGCTGGCTACGGAAACAGCCGGATCCCTACCTAGCTCGGAGTGGCTGGCAGCCACTCAGCTAGCCCAGGAAACTGCTGAATCCATACCACAAAGACTACTCCAACAAGTGGCAACAAGGCTCCATGAAGCAGTGGTCCTCCAACCAGGCCTAGAGATCACAAGTGGTTTCATCAGCAGGTTGCTTCAAGAGGGACTGACAAGACAAACCAGCAGCCCATACTCACTCCCAAGGCTACTTATATTGCAAGCCCAAAGATGGGAATCAGGTGCCTCTGATTTAGTCAAACAAAGGACAGCTGAAAGACCCGGAGTCCTGAGTCCATGGACCGGATCGTGAACTGGAATGCAGACTTCACGGACCAGACCATGACAGTTTCTGATAATATGGTTTTATCATATTTATATGACACAGCTGTGTTGGCTTTCTTCAATCTTGTATTTTTATAACATAATCCACATAATTAATTTTAGATTTAATCTCATAAAGACCATGAAATTTAGCTTGCAAAGGGTTCGTTTGCAACGGGAAAAGAACGAACACCTTACCTCCAGGCTTAAATGACTTCATTCTAGCTTCCTTATCATTTTCATTTTCTCCTGAGCCGATTTTAAATTTTCCTTGGCTAAACTACAAGCTTTATGTAATCTTTCCTTGAATTTTAAAACATAATCCAGCAAATTACTATGTACCTCCTTATTAATCCACTGTTCTTTCAACCAAGGCCAAAGCTCCTCAAACTCTATGCCCAAACACAAGTTCAAAAGGACTAAAACCTAATGACTCCTGCACTGGCTCCGTTACTGCAAAAAGAAGTAAATGTATGCCCTCATCCCAGTAATTTTCCTTTTCCACACAATACATCCTAATCATAGTTTTGAGGGTAGAATGGAACCTCTCCAAGGCTCCTTGTGATTCTGGATGATAAGAAGATGAGGTAATCTGTTTTGCTCCCAGTTTATAAACTATCTGCTGGAACATTCCAGACATAAAATTACTACCTGGATCAGATTGTATTTCCGTAGGCAACCCAAAATTAGTAAAGAATTTTATAAGAGCCTTTATTACAGTTTTAGCTTTTATATTCCAGAGTGGTATTGCCTCTGGAAACCTAGATGCTGTGCACATAATGGTCAGCAAATATTTATGTCCAGTTTTGGTTTTTGACAATGGACCCACACAATCTATAATAATTTTGGAAAACGGTTCACCAAATGTAGGAATAGGTTGCAGTGGGGCCACTGGAGTAATTTGATTAGGTTTATCCACAATTTGGCAAGTATGACACGTTCTGCAAAATGTCACCACATCTTTTCTTAAACTAGGCCAGTAAAAATGTTTAAAAACCTTGTTCATAGTTTTCTTTACGCCTTGCTGGCCACCCAAAGGCATACTATTAGCCATAGTTAAAATCTCATTTCGATAAACTTTAGGAACTACTACCTGGTGATTAACTTCCCATTCTTCACTTGCAAGAATTGTAGGTGATATCCACTTCCTCATTAATACTCCTTTTTCAAAATAATATCCTACTGGCACCTTCTCAATTTCACTATCTGAAAGTGCTTATTCCTTTAATTTGATAACCTCAGGGCCTCTACTTTGCTCTGCTATCACCTCCTTCTGAGATAGAGACAAATCTTTATGGTCAGACTTACTACAATAATCTTGATCAAATAATGAAGGTAAGAAAGTTTGTGACACATCCTCAAAATTTGAATCCCGAGTTGAACAGTCATGGGTAAAAGACCCATCCTGCACATCAATCTTTTTAACCATAGCTCGGGTTACAACACAGGAAGAATCCATCTTTGATTCCTCACAAATAGGCTTTACTGTCCAATGCACCTCAGGAAAAACTTGTCCATCTGCTAACTCATTCCCTAACAATACAGAAACATCATTCACAGGTAAAATGGGTTGTAGCCCTACTTTAACAAGCCCTGTAACTAATCCTGACCTTAAATTTACTCTATGCAAATATACCGGCATAAGGGCTCCCAACTCCTCGTATATAGTTTACCTCACCAATGTCAGACTCATCACTAAACTTTAGATCACTGTCTAATATAAGTAACTGAGAAGCTCCAGTATTCCTAAGTATTTTTATTGGCACCGGAGTGGATCCCTCTTGCAAGGATACAAATCCCTCTGTTATAAAATGTTCGTATCCCCTCGTAACTTGGTCAGACTCTGACAAAGCTTCATTTGTATTTATCGAACTCTGTGGATTTACAGGTGTTTCAATATGTTTCACACAAGCATTTGGGACTGCCTCTTTCTCCTTCTTCTTCAATCGGAAACAGTTAGCTATTACATGTCCAGGTTTCTTACAATAATTACAAATAGGATCAAAATGTCTTTCCTTCACATGTTTCCCTTCATCCTTACCTTTCTCACTAACTTCAGATTTAATTTCTGGTTTACCTTGACTCTCTGTGCTATTTTTCCTTTTAAAAGTTCTACCTGGAGAAAATTTACTCTGATGAATTAAAGCATCCATCAGCTAATTTAGCAGACTCCTGCAATGTAGCAGTGTCCCTCTCATTTAAGTATGTCCTTACTTCAACAGGAATGCTCCTTTTAAATTCCTCCAATAAAATCAACTCTTTTAAGTTATTATACTCCCTATTCACATTGTTAGAGGAAACCCATCTCTCAAAACACACAGATTTCTCGTAGGCAAATTCCACGTAAGTTTTTTCCATGGATTTCTTCAAATCTCTGAATCTTTCTCTATAAGCTTCTGGAACTAGTTCATACGCTTTCAGTATATGCGGCTTCACAATATCATAATCAAGTGCTTAGTCAGCAGTTAGAGCTGCATAAGCTTGTTGTGCCTTACCTCTAATTACACCTTGTAACATCACTGGCCATTTATCTTTCCGCCACCCTGAATTCGGAGCAACAATTGCAAAATATTGAAAACATTTGTCCACTTCTGTTTCATTAAACGGCGGAGCCAAAATAACTTCTTGACTAGCCACAAACTGTTTCCTAGAACCAGAGGACTTATTTTCCATCTTTAATTTTTCCATCTCTAGCTTAAATTTCCTAGGTTCTCTGCACCCCTTTCTTTAAATTCCCTTAAATTATTTGCCTCTCTCTCTTCAAATTCCCTTTGTTTGTTTGCCTGTCTTTTGGCCATTTCCACTTTAAATTGCTCAAACTTTATCTGTTCAATATGTAACTGCATTTCTAGCTTATTCACTGGAAACCTCCCTAACACCTCATCATCAAACTTTCCCGAACTTACATAATGTTCTGCTATTTTCCTCTGAATTACTGGTTTTTTTGTAACCTTCATAATCCCTTTAAGGTCCAACCTTCTACCAATCTCAGATACTTCACCCTTTTTCGCATTTGCTAATACCTCTGGGTCTGGCGAATCCATAAACTCATCAAAATTCATCGCTGCCGAATACCACCCACAGACCAATCAAACAAAAGAATTGGGTACTTCCCTTTTCCAAATCAGGTTGATAATTAAACAAACACTTCAGCTCAAAATTGGAACGATCCCACAAGCCCCCAATTTCTGTTACGGCATTAGCAACAATGAATACAGGTGTCCCCCACTTTTCAAACGTTTGCTTTACGAAACCTTACTGTTACGAAAGACTTACATTAGTTACCTGTTTTCACTAACAGAAGGTGTTTTCACTGTATGAAAAAAGGCAGCACGTGAAAAAAGCAACGCGCGGAGAAAAGCAGAGCGCGATAAAAGGCAGCGCGCACCTCGAGCAGCTCCTTCCCCGGAACTGCATTCTAGCCGGCATTGTTTAAACACGTGCCTGTGAGCAGCCGTTAGCAAGATGAGTTCTAATGTACAGTATTGAAAAGCCTAACAGAGCTCGTAAGGGTGTTACACTTAACGTAAAACCAGACATAATTAAGAGTTTTGATCGTGGTGAATGAAGCAAGGACAAAGTGAGTTTGCCTTGTGGAAGTTGATGAAGATGATGTTGAAGAGATTTCGACATCCCATGACCAAGAACTGATAGATGAAGAGCTGATGCAATTGAAAGAGGAAAGGATAAGCAAATGGACCGAAAGTGAAGTCGTCCAGGAACTAAACGTCAAGCATGAGATTTTTGCTGCAATGATTGCAGAAAAGTACGACTTTAATTTTGAAGGGGTACATAGATTTAGGGCATATTTGCAGGATGGTTTGAGTGCTTACAAAGAACTGTATGAGGCTAAGCAGTCAAGCAAGCCTTCCACATCAGCCACAGCAGATGACGAACCTCGACCTTCAACGTCGAGGCAGGCAGACATAGAAAAAGATGACTTGCCTGCCCTAATGGAAACAGACGACGATGAGATGACACCCCAGTGTCCCACCACCCCAACCTCCGGGCTGCGGACCAATACATTGCCACAATAGCCAGGACGCACCCAACACATCTTTAAGAAAAAAGCCGAAATAAACAAACTAACTAATTAGGTGCTGCCCAGCACGTAATTGTCGGCCCGAATCAGAGACGATTGATCGTAACTGATCTGGGCCAACATTTATGTGCCGGGCGGCACCTAATTAATTAGCTTGTTTATTTTGGCTTTTTTCTTAAAGATGTGCTGGGAGTGTCCCAGCTACCGCTGCATTCTCCGCGGATCAGTATCAGTTCACTGCCTGGAGGTTGGGGACCACTGCACCACCCCAACCTCTGACAACTCAGCCTAACACACCATCATCAGTGTGCTCGGTGCTGTCTTCCCAATTCCGGTAAGTGATACTACACTGTACATACATTATTTTTACTTTATACAGGCAATAGGCTGTGTATTTTTACGCATTATTTGGTATGATTTGGCAGCTTCATAGCTTAAAGGTTACTGGAGAGAGTGTTTCTGCCGAGAGCACTTGCATGAGATTTTCTCTACAGAGAACAGTGCGGCAATGATTATAGAGAAGTATTTCTACTTTATATAGGCTGTGTATTTATCATATCATGCTTTTACTATATGTTACTGTTATTTTAGGTTTTATGTGTTATTTGGCATGATTTGGTAGGTTATTTTTGGGTCTGCGAACGCTCACAAATTTTTCCCATATAAATAAATGGTAATTGCTTCTTCGCTTTACGACATTCCGGCTTACGAACTGTTTCATAGGAACGCTCTACCTTCGGATGGCGGGGGAAACCTGTATAGCAATGAGTCAGGGTTTTACAAACAAACATAAACATTTATTAAACTCTGCTCAACAATAGCGAAAAGTATTCAAACAACTAAATAAAACAGCTTAAAGGAACTGACCTTTTCCTGGCGAGTGAACACTGCACAAACTTCCCTGCTCTTGCAGGAGTTATCTCAGATACAGGTCACCATATTCCGAACAGATCCTCAATAAGGTCAATCCTTCATCAAACCGCCGAACGACTCCAACTTTATTCGATCCTTCAGGTTCCCATCCCTTAGTAAGGTCTTCACTCTCCAATACTACTGTAAAGGTAAATCAAAAGTACACCAACAAAGCTGGCAGCGATTGGCGAAACTGTCAGCACAATGATTTTACCTTACAATAGAAAGTAGAACTCCACTTTAAAATGAAACTGCATCATGAGACGAATACGCAGCATAACGGAGTAACTAATGAAGCAAACAACAACTCAACTGAAACTAACTGCGTCACACCAGGGGTCTGCTTTTTATACCTGTTGTGAACATGTCATCACATGACCTCACATCGGCGGGAAAATTACATCACATGACCGCACACTGGTGGGAAAATTACATCACCCCACCATCACAAAACCATTACATCATAGTCATAGGACAGTCACAAGATACCAACGGGGTATGTAACAACAGACCTTTGCCAATGGGATATAGAATTTCCCTAGTCAGCTTCTCAGATTTTTAAGCCCAATCTTATTTTCCCCTTCCTATTCTTTCTAATGATAAGTGAAGGTAGAAGTAGAATAATCCATTGAAAAATATGGAACAAAAGCATGCACTATCCATCCACTGGGATAAAATTAAACAGTTCAAGTTCAAGTTTATTGTTATTCAACTGTATAAATGTATACTGCCAAATGAAACAACAGTCCTCTGGACCAAGGTGCACAACACTACATATAACGCACATTTGATACGTTTAAGTGATATTACCACAAATAGATTAGGCAAATAATAAGATGCATTTATGACACAAGTTAAAAAGTAAAGAGTATAACCCTCGTGGTGTCGTGGCATCAGCACTAGACTTCAAGGCAGACGGTCCTGAGTTCAATCCCAGCCAGGTCCCAACCTGGGCAGCAGCAGTATCTGCGCTGAAAAAAGGCCCAGCAATCTACTTCCATATCTTGCCATGAAAACCCTATGGACCCTATGGTCCCTGAGCTCATGAAGAGTCGGACTGAACAACAACATCAACATAACCCTACGGCCACTTCATACATGATGAGACCTGAATGGTGGCAGGGAGTTCAGTAGTTTCACAGCTTGAGGAAAGAAGCTGTTTCCCATCCGAATATTTGTCTTCCTAACGCTATGGTACCTCCTGCATGATGATGGGGATTAAAGAGATGATTGGATTGGATCGATGGGAGGGATAATTGACAACGCTAATGGCCCTGTGTGCACTGAACTCCTGATAAATATCTCTAATGGGTGGAAGAGAGAGACCCTGATGATTCTCTCAGCAGTCCTCAAAATCCTTTGTAGGGACTTGTGGTCAGATTCTTTACAATGCCCATAACAGGCAGCTATACAGTTGATCAGGACACTTTCGATGATGCTCCATAGTTTGAATGGGAGGGGGAAGCCTCAATCACCTCACAGTCCTCAAGAAGTGGAAATGCACCTGAGGTTTCTTGATTAAAGAGGTGGTGTCAAGGGACCAGGTGAGATTGTCTATTATGAGTCTCCCATAAACCTTGTGACCTAACTCTCCATGGAAGAGAGGAGTGAGGAGTGGAGTGAGGAGTGGCCAGCCTGCATATTCTTAAAGTCCATAATCATCTCTTCAGTTTTGTTTATGTTGAGTCTCAAGTTGTTGTGTGCACACCATTCTACCATCTGCTCTCTTTACACTATCTCGTCATTGTTGTTGATGAGGCCAGCCACTGTTGTGTCGTTAGCAAACTTGATGATTCTGTTTGAACTGGATCTAGCAGTACAGTCTGCATCAGCACCGTGAATAGCAGCGGGTTAAGCTCAGTGTAATCGAGCTAGAGATGTTGCTGCCAACTGACTGTCAGACTACCTGTGGTCTTTCTGTCAAGAAGTCCAAGATTCAGTTACAGAGGGAGGTGTTTAGATCCAGAGAAGACAGGTTACCTACCAGCTTCTGAAAGATGATCACATTAGATGGTGGGCTAAAGTCACTATACAGTATCCTGGTGTATGAGGCATCATTTTCCAGGCGTGACAGGACAGAGTGGAGTGTTGAGGCTATGGCATCATCAGAGGACCAATTTGAGTGATAAGCAAACTGGAGCGGGTACAATGTAGCAGGAAGATGGGATGTAATGTAATCCAAAACTAGCCTCTAAAAGCACTTCATTATTTTGAGCTCAGTGCCACTGGAGATTAGTCATTAAAGCAAGTTACTGTTGCCCTCTTGGGCACCGGGATGATGGTGGTTGCCTTGAAACCTATGGGGATAGTGGACTGTTCTGAAGAGATAGTTGAAGATGTCTGTTTGAACTTCTGCTAACTGTGCTGCACAGTTTCTCAGTACCTGACCAGGGATGCTGTCAGGCCCTGCAGCTTTACACAGCCTGAACGTTGTTTTTGCTCGGATTGATCCAGAGTGCCAGCACCTCATGAGGAGAGGGACCTTCAATGCTGCAATGTCGTTCCATGGATCAAGCTGTGCAAAAACAACGTTCAGCCTATCAGGGAGAGAGGTGTCGCCTGTCATTGACGTTCAGAGTGAACTTGTTAGTCTGCATGCTCTGCCACATGCACTTTCTATCACTGGTGTCACAGAACTGGTGTATAATCCCTCTGAATAATCCACCACTTTGTCTTCCTGATGGTGTGGGAAAGTACAGCTCTTGCGGAGCTGAGAGCCATTTTATCCCTCGATCTGAAGGTAGCATCCCAATCTCTCAGCAGTGCCCAGACCTCTACTGTCAGCTATGGCTTCCGATTTGCATTCACATGGATACGTTTAATAATGATGGCATCATCAATGAACTTCTCTATATAGTCAGTCACACATCCCACATATTCAGCACTATTAATATGAACATCTTAGCTGTCCATTCCCTAAACATACTCCAGTCTGTGTTTTCAAAACAGCTCCACAATGCTGAGATTGCTGCTTCTGGCCAGGTCTTTATCTCTCCTGGAACTGGCTTGACTCATTTAATCAGTGGTCTGTATGGCGGAATTTTCATAAGAGGTAAGTGGTCAAAGTACCCGAGGTGGGAGCGGGGAACAGCTTTGCAAGCACCATGGGTGTTGTTATAAACCAGCTCAAAGGTGTTCTCTCCTCTGGTAGCAAGACTAACATGCTGATTAAATTTAGGCAAGACTGTTTTATGTTAGTGTGTTAGAAGTCGCCAACAACAATAAAGAAAATGTCAAGGTATGTGGTTTGCAGGTCACTGATGGTGCCATAGAGTTCACGCAACACTTCCCCGGCATTAGCACGGGGGGGGGTGGGGTGTACACAGCCACAATCACAATGGCAGAGAGCTCCCTCAGTAAGCAGCAGGGCCTGCACTTTACGGTTAAAAACTCTACCAGAGGCAAACAGAGGATCATCACTAATGTAGCATTCACACAGCAGTTCTTATTAATGTAGATACACAGATTTCCTCCACAGGACTTCCCAGAGGTCACAAGCCCACAAAGATTTGAAACCCTCTAATTGGATTGCCACTTCAGGGGTGGTATCCTGGATTCAGACTTCTGTCAGGATGTGCGTACTCTGTCCTTTGTCACATGCTGATTCAGTTGCTGATGCAGGTGAACACATTTATTTTCTAGTGATTGAACTTCCTTGTATTATGTTTGAATGTGTAAAACTACCATTGAACTCTTACAACAGGGAGTGCCAACTTCGACAAGATACTCGTCTACCATTTCCCTCCAAATAATTATCTATTTTCTGTGAAATTACTTCGCACTTTTTCGAAGTGCTCTTTGAAATATCCGGTCAAGATTTATTCTTTACACTAATGCTGTGTGTAAGGGAGGTAATATTTTGTGCCAAAAAATATCATGATGTCAGGTACTGTGTGATATTAAATTAAATACAGCTATTTGCATCCCACTGAGTTGTTATTTTGACTGATAGTCTGTTCTCAACTGTAATTTCACTCCTGACTTTCCTGTGTTCTGGATGACAACTTGGAATGCCAATGCTGCTTGATCACAGAACTGATTATATTACAAGTGTAAAGAAATTGCATTCATTGTGAAGAAACAAAGAGCTTCAACAACATCTAAGCTTTGATTGGTCTTTCAGTACAAGCATGATCTTTTTGCAGAAAGAGGGTGTGTCTGTACATGAACAAGAAATTGCTTGTAATTAAAGTAATTCCTGGATTTTTTCAGAAAAGAATGAAAATACTTTGGATGGTTCTTCAGGTGATTAAAATATCCAGCTCCATCATGGGCGCTAGCCTCCCCAGCATCGAGGACATCTTCAAAAGGCAATGCCTCAAAAGGACAGCACCTATCATTAAGGACCCCCTTCACCCAGATGGTATTCAGTGGGTTGAGAAGCTTCTGTGGCATATCACCTCCACTCTCAGTCCCAATGTAGGATTTGGACCTGAAACATTGGCATTCCCTTTCCTTGCACAGAATTCTTTTCAACAGATATTCTGTTGTTCATTTCCTTCTTGTCAAATTTAAGATGTAAGGAGGTATGAACAGAAGAACATAGATACAGGTTGTGTATTAATATTTTAGTAATATTGTAAGTATATTGTTTGATTAAACATTCTTTCTTGTTCATATAATGCATTGCAGGCTATATGTAAAAGTAAGTAAATGGTGTACATCATCACACCACCACGTGATATGTGCATGCCTTGCTTAAAGTAAAAAATGAAGTTAGACTCATATTTTGGACTCCCATATTTTTCTTGCAATTACTTGTATGTTTTGGAGTTACTAAACATGACAATACATAGGTAGGCTATTACGTTTCTCGGACCTGCACCTCCTTTCAATACAATTTTGATTGTTCATCGATTTCAAATAAATGTTTGATCCAGATTTCCATATATCCTGATTTTTTTTTTGATTCCAAAAATCTATCTATTTAAACCCTTGACCTCTCTGGGGCTTCTAAAGATTCAACACACTGAGTAAAGAAATTTCTCCTCATCCAATTTCCAAACTATATAATTGATTTCCTGAAACTCTGCTCTAAACTTCTGCACATGATAAGAATTTTCATGTTAGGCTCACGTTGCTCAGCATGAAAAATAACTTCTCAATATCTACCCATGTCAATCTCCCTTGAATCCTGTATTGTACCTTGAAGATTGGGATATGATGTTACACTCTCTGTATCGGCATGATGCTGGACATGAGTCATCCATTGTCTCTATGTTGGCACACGAATACAAGAAACCATGAGCAGAAATAGGCCATCAGACCTTCCAAGAATGATCACCATTCAATATGATCATGGCTAATCTATACTGGCTTCCTCTTCTGATTCATTTCTCCATATCCCTCTATTTCTTAACCTATCAAATATTTATTCACCTTCACTTTAAATATTTATAATACTATTTCCATTACCCATTGAGGTAGATATTTTTCTACAAAAATTGCTGGATAGAGTATACAATTACATAGCATGGAAACAGATCTTTCAGCCCAATGTGTCAATGCTATCCAAGATGTCTATCCAAGCTAGTCCCATTTGCCTGCATTTAACCCATATTCCATTAAACATTTTTCCATCCATGTATCTGTCCAAATATCTTTTAAACATTGTAATTTTATCCACCTCTACAGCTTCCTCTGGCAGCTCACTCCATATACCCTTAGTGTGTAGAAGTTGCCCCTCTGGCCCCTCTTAATTCATTCCCCCCTCACCGCCCATCTATCCCCGCTGCTGTCAGACTCTCCTACCTTGGGGAAAAGACTGGCCATCCACCTTATCCATGCCCTTCATGATTTTATGTACCTCTACAAGCTCACCCATTAACTTTTATCCATCAAGGTCTATTATTGTAGATACTCAGAGTGCAGGTTTTAAGTCTCAACATATAAATAAGTTAGCTGCCTGAAAAATAAACCATTGTCTCTTTGGATTTTTATTTGCTTGTCTAAATGCATTGACATTGAACATCTCAGTCATCATAATTCCAATGTGTACAGATCAACCCTGTTCAATCCTTCCTCACAGGACAACACTTTAACTTTAGAAAGGGTGCTGGAGAGAATAATTGGTATTATCCATGAGAAATTGCTTATTCTTAAATTTCCAGTAGAGAAACATTTGAAAATGGGTAGTATCTCATCTCTGGGACTCACCAGATAACACTTAAGCACTCATCATTACAATGTAATTACCCCTAGAACAGGAAGCTTCCTTTTTGTAATTACTGGTATCCATCAGAGAGCGAGCACACACCCTAACAGATCTCTTACCTTACAATTAGAGTTGCAGGCAAAGAGTATAATCAGGGCTTCATCCGGTCTGATACCAAATTGATGAGTGTGGATGGAGTGCAACATAGGGGAAGGTACATAAATTAATGAACATCCAAGGGGTCCTTTTTACCCCCAATGAATAGATGTGATCTGGAAGTGGAAGCATTAAGCAGCATCACATTTAAAAAAAATATTTGGATGATCTCTTAAAGACCCATTACATACAAGCCCAGGAACTGAGAGATGAGATGTGAGAAGAGTCCTCATAGTTCTCTATGTAGCATATAAGCCTTGAAAAGGGTTAGTCTCTAAGATGGACAGAATGGACTCAAAATCAAATTTATGACATCTGGTAAAACGGCGACATACTACTAGGAATCTGTACCATCAACTTTCGGGACATATTGCTCAGGGTCTTGGTAGATACATGTGTAATTTTTTTGCGTGACTTTTGTTTGCTCACTGTTTTGAATGTGCTGTGTACGTTTTTCACGGCCCCAGAGGAACTCTGTTTTGTTGATCTATATTCATGTATAGTTGAATGATAATTAAACTTGGAATTCATTTGATTTGATTTCATCGTGCAGAACTGGACCTGTGAAAGAAGAAAATGAATATTGACATAACAGCTTTGGTGAAAATTTTCTGGATATTTGGAATGAAATGACTAATAAAGCACAAATACAAGGAACTGGAGTTAGCTGCCCCTCTGTGGACATGTTCAGTTCTCCTTGAGGCAGATTCCATCACAAGTGACTAACACAGATTCAGATCTGTGGTGACAAACATCCAACAACACCTGTCTCAGAACAAAGAGCAGCTGTGAAACTTAGCTCAATGTGAGCCTCAAGGAGATGCTAGCATCAGAGAAAGTTTCAGATTTAATACCATAAGACCATGAGATATAATCACAGAATTAGACTATTTGGCCTATCCAATTTGCTCTGACATTTAAACAAGGGAATAAAAGAAATCTTAGCCATTAAAATGATTTCACCAAGTTATTTCTTTTGAATGGTGCCAAATTCAATCATATAGTGCATTTCTTTATTGAATAAATTTGCAACCAGCACAACTTCATATTGTTCTAAATTCTTGGGGTAGAGATGGTGCATTGGCGACCTTATGTGAGCTGCAGGAAATTGTACCTGTTTTCCTCTTAAATATACTCCTTTTGAAGTACTTTGCTGCAATCTGCAGCATGTACGTTTCCTCTTAACAACGGACTATGAAATTACATCAATGATTTTCAGACCTCACGCTCGACTGTTGAATACAGAGCAGTTTAGCACAGCACCTTTAAGGGTCAATGCCAAGGCAAAGCTGAATACGTAGTTGAAGAGTTGGGATTCAAACCAGGCTGAAGCAAAAGGGAATGAGATTTTCTTCTGCCTTCCTTCTTGTTAGCGAATGTACTGTCACTTGAAAATAAGACTGACAATCTCAAGGCAGGGCCACTGTATCAGAGGCAGATGAGGCAGATCTCAATTGTCTGTTGCATTGAGACTTATTAATAATGAACACACCAGATGCAGCTACCTGACCAGAAGGTTTTACAATTTTCAGAATGGATCAAACCTCAAATTATGGTAAAGAAACAGGTGGTAATGTATGCTTTTTAGTCAATTCTCACTGGTGCACAGACATTGGAGTTATATCAACCCTCTTGTTTCCCTGACTCAGAACAATTAGTAATTAAATGTAGACCATTCTATTTGCCGTGGGAGTTCTCATCCATGACCCTGACCGCAGTTTACATACCACCAGCGGCCGATTAAAAGCAAGCACTTGTGAAACTTCACAATGCTGTCTGTAAATAAGAAATGGCCCATCCCAATGCATTTCAAATTATAGCAACACACACAAAATGCTGGAGGAACTCAGCAGTCCAGGCAGCATCTAGGAAACAAGTACAGTCATCGTTTCAGACTGAAACCCTTGAAACATCAACTGTACTCTTTTCCTACATGTTGTCTGGCCCACTGAGTTCCTCCAGCATTTTATGTGTGTTGCTTGGATTTCCAGCAACTGCAAAGTTTCTCTTGTTTGCATTTCAAATTATAGTCGTCAACTTTAACCAGGCCTGTTTGAAGAAAATACTGCCCAGTTAGCACCAGCTCATAACCTGTTGCACCAGAGGTCCCAAAGCACTAATCCACTGGTACACTATGATAAGGAATGCCTACCGCTCTCTCCCAAGACCGCATTTTGGCAAGTTGGATCATTTGGCTGTACTCTTGCTTCCTGGCTACAGACAGAGTTTGAAGACCAACACAACTCAGAGGTGGTCGCGGGAGGCTGAGGAACAGTTACGGGATTGCCTTGAGTCAGTGGACTGGGCCATGTCCAAGAACTCTTGTGAGGATGTGAATAACTACACCAGGGTTGTTACAGACTTTATTAAAACGGCTGAAGGTGAGTGTATCTGCAGGAAATCATTCAAGCCCTTCCCCAATCAGAAGCCCTGGATGAACAATGAAATCTGGAATCTGCTGACAGCCAGATCAGAGGCATTCAAGTCTGGAGATCATGAATGCTACAAGAGGTGTAGGTATGGTCTCCAGAGAGCCATCTCTTGGGTGCATTGGAGATTCAAGACTAGACAGGATGCTAGACAGCTGTGACAGGGTTTTACTCCAATTAACCTCCTACAAAACTGAATCTTGCATCATATATACATCAGGATGCTCCTTATCGATTATAGCTTGACAATTAACATGACCATCCCCACAAAACTGATCAGTAAACTCCAAGGCCTGTGCCTCAATACTCCCTTGTGCAATTGGATCCTGCATTTCTCACTTTAGACACCAGTCAATTTGGATTGGTAAAATCATCTCTTCCACAATCTTCATCAGCACAGGAGAACCAGGGGAATGTGTACTTAGCCCCCTGCTCTAATTGCTTTATATCTATGGCTAAGTACAGCTCCAACACCATAAACAAGTTTGCTGATGACACCACTGTTGTGGGCTGTATCAGAGGGAGTGATGAATCAACACACAGGAGGGAGTTTGATAATTTGGCTGTGCTGTGTAATGACAACAACCTCTCCCACAATGTCAATAAGACCAAGGAACTGATTGTAGACTTCAGCAGAGGGAAACCAGAAATCCATGAGCCAGTAATCATCAGAAGATCGGAGGTGAAGAGAGTCAGTAACTTTAAATTCCTGGGTTTCACTACCTCAGAGGACCTGTCCTGGACCCATCATATAAAATTTATTGTGAAGAAAATATGACAACACTTCTACTTTCTTAGGAGTCTGTGGACATTCGGCAAGTCATCAAAAACCTTCGAAACTTCTACAGACGTGTGGCAGAAAGTGTGCTGAGTGGCTGCATTATGTCCTGGTATGGGAACACCAATGCCTTTGAATGGAAAATCCTGCAAAAAGTCATAGATTCGGCCCAGTACGTCATGGGTACAACCCTCACAACAACTGAGCACATCACCACCCAGGCTCTGCTCTTTTCTCACTGCTGCCGTCAGGTAGAGGTGCCTTAGGACTCACACCACCAGGTTCAAGAACAGTTACTACCCCTCAACCATTAGGCTCTTGAGCAAAAGGGAACAGCTATACTCATTTAATTGATATTTCATGCTCGTTATTTATTGCTATTTATTTGTATCTGCATTTGCACAGTTTGTTTACAGGTGATAGTTCCTGATAGTTACAGTATAGTTACTGTTCTATAGATTTGCTAAGTATGCCCGCAAAAAAAGAATCTCAGGATTATATGTAGTGACACATATGTACTATGATAATGAGTTTTAATTTGAACTTTGAACTTCATTCTAAATAGCAACAAGTGAACTATTATCCTTAATCACTGTAACAGCTCGAGAATAAAATATATCACAATGACCCTGAGTCAAACAAAACGAGCAATCTACCCAACATACACAAAATGCTGGAGGATCTCAGCAAGTAAGGCAGCATCTATGAAGAGGAATAAACAATCGAGACCCTTCATCGGTTCTGGAAGGGTAGGGGGAAGAAGCCAGTATAAGGAGGTGCATTGGGGAAAGATGACAAGCTGTCAGGTGAAAGGTAAAACCAGGTGAGAAGGAAGGTGAGCAGATGGGGGAGGGGGGGGATGAAGTGAGGAGCCAGGAGGTGATAGGAAGGGGTAAAGGACAGAAGGAGGAATCTGATTGGAGAGAAGAGTGGAACATGGAAGAATGGGAAGAAGAACCTGCACCAGATGGAGATGATGGGCAGATAAGCAGAAGAGAAATGGTGGAAGGATAACCAAAATGGGGAATGGAACAAGAAGCGAAGAGGGAGGTGGGAGAAATTATCAGGTGTTAGAGAGTACACTGGGAGTACTCAATACTCTCAAAGACTCGAATAGATTCACAGGTGAAGTGTCGCCTCACCTGGAAGAACTGTATGGGCCTCAGAATAGTGGTGAGGGAGGAGGTGTAGGGACTGATGTAGTACTTGTCCAGCTTGCAGGCACGTTTTCCAGGAGAGAGTTCAGTGGGGAGGGTCATATGCACAAGGGAGTCACATAGAGAGTGATCTTTATTGAGGGAAGGATGTGCTTAGTGCTTGGATCCCATTTCTGAATGTGGAAGTTATGAAGAATGATGTGCTAGAAATGGAGGCTTATGGGGTAAGTACAAGAGGAACAGATGTCTGGAAAATGGAAGAAATGTGGAAGATACACTTGGTCAGACCCATGGGATTTGCCACCTTAAAGGCTGCATTTACCTCCATCCTCGTAACATTTATAAGTTACAACATCTCACTATTTATTACCTTTATTTCCTTGACATCCATGATATTCTCCATAATAAACACTAAGGAGAAGTAGACATTACAAGTCTCAGCCATCTCATACAGCTCCTCATATAGGTGACCCTGATGGTCACTTAGAGGACCAGTTTCTCCCTAGTCACCTTTTTACTGTTAATGTAACTGAAGAATCTCTTAGGATTATCTTTAATCCTGCCTGTCAAATCCATCTCATACCCTCTTTCTGCCCTCCTGATTTTGCTTGAAAACCTGGTCCAATACTTTTTATATATGTCAAAATATTCATTTGTGCCCAGCTGCCTGACAGAAACGTACAAAGGAATCCTCAACCAATATCTCTTTTCCTGGCCAGAGGCTGAAAATCCATCATCAGCCAGGCTTTCCTGAACTTGGTATGTCTACTCTTCACTCTAATAGGAACCTGCTACCGTCAGACCCTCGATATGACCCCCTTAAAAGCCCTTCACTTGCCAAACGTTCCTTTGCCTTTTAATTAAATTGTGAGTCCACCGCAGCTAGATCCAAAAGAAGTTCAGTGTTGTTCCAACCTGAGTAGTTTCCTGTGTGAGGAAACTGTCTTGGATGTACGACACAAATGCTACCCATCCGGGCCCTTTGCATTCTGGATCGACCAGTTGATGCTGAAAGAATTGAAATCTCCCACGAATGCCACCCGACTATACTCACAACTATGTGTAATTTCTCAACACATTTGTTCTTCAAGTTCCTACTGACTATTGAGGGGTCTATTATATTGCCTTATCAAGGTAACCACCCTTCCTTATCTCTAAATTCTAACCAGATTGCCTTATTAGATTATCCTTTAGGAATATCTTCTCTAAGGAATACTGTTATGCCCTCCCTTAATTTAAAGGTAACACCCCTCTAGTCTTACCTGTTCCTCTGTCATGTATCAGTATTGGAACATAGAGCAGCCAGTCCTGCCCTTCTCTCAGCTACTTCCCTGTTATGGTCATAATATCTCAGTTCTTAGAGGCAATCCACAACCTCAGTTCATCCACCTTACCTGTCAAACTAGATGCATTGAAATTGATGAAATTTAAAGCAACCCAACCAAATGCATCCCAAACTAAATGGGAGGCCAGGAAAGACATGACAGAGATCCTCGTATTGTGTTGTATTTGCTTAAATGTATTTGCTTTGTGTTGACGTTTCAGCAGTTTGGAGGGTAGCTAATTGTTCCATTGTTGATAAAGGGTAGCAAGAACAGGCCCTTTATCTACGCCTTTACTGTAAACATGGCTAGCCTGATTGCTAGGTTTACATACTTTGGCTTCTGTATTTACCCTTCTTCTCCCCGACTTCATTCTATCAGGTCCCACCCCCTATGTCAATTTAGTTTAAACTCTCCCTCGTAGGAAAAACAAATTTGCCCAAGAGGATATTGAATTCCCCACCTCGCATTTCAAGTGCAACCCGTCCCTCTGAATAGGTTGCTTCTACCCCAATAATCCAAGAATCTGAACCCCTTCCCTCTGCTCCAGCTCATCTGCCACACATTCATTCCTGGACTCACTAGCGTGCTGCACTGGGAATAATCTGGGAGGTCCAACATTTTAATTCCTTGCCTAACTCTCCATACACATTCTTCAGAACCTCACTCCTTGTTCTACTTATGTCATTTGTACTAATGTGTCCAATGACCTCTGGCTGTTTTTCTCTCTGGTAGAAGGCACCATATGGTAGATAGCAAAGTTTGTCCACAAATTAATTTTCAAAGCCTGTGTACTGTTGGTTATTGATTTAAGCACCTGAATTATTAGTTTCAGTTCCTCCTAGTCATAGTCATAGTCATACTTTACTGATCCCGGGGGAAATTGGTTTTCATTATAGTTGCCATAAATAATTAAATAGTAATAAAACCATAAATAATTAAATAGTAATATGTAAATTATGCCAGGAAAAGTCCAGGACCAGCCTATTGGCTCAGGGTGTCTGACCCTCCAAGGGAGGAGTTGTAAAGTTTGATGGCCACAGGCAGGGCTGAATGTACTCCTGTGCCCAACCAGTACATTATATAGTGGATGGGAGACATTGTCCAAGATGGCACGCAACTTGGATTTGCCATCTTATCTCAATCAGAATGCCAAGAATGATTCATTATGTCTGGAGAGTAGGCAAATTCATGCAAACTAGACTAACAAGAAAGTGTTTCTGTACAGGAAAGGAAAAATACTCACTATTTAATGCTTTTCTCATACTTTCTTGCAAATACATGCATTTTCAATTTCTTAAACTGATCTCAACAAATGTTTAATGGAATTGAATTCAACTGTATGTTTAAGGGAAACGACTGAAAATGCAAAGATATCTGTTTCAAATTATGTTGTCAAATACATTAAAAAATGGAAAATAACATACTGCAGTAGTTTTGGGGCTTAAAATTGGCATAGCAAGGTACTTTATCTTAAGCCAAAGCTGACATTAGAGTTCACACTGTTATTTTATATTTGTGGCAAATGATTCGATTAGTTGCTAGGCATCCTTAAAGTGGGTAAGTCAGACAGTCGGATGAGGTGTAACCAAGTGATTGGCTTTATAATTCTCAGCAACCTTAGCTGCCGCACCTGGACCAGTTCGTTCATTCATTTCACATTCAGCCAGCTTTTCTGATATCTCTCCTTATCTAATTTCATCTCTTCCAGTATCACACCACTACCCTTGTTTGCTGTAAATCTGACAAGTTTTTTTGCTTCGTAAACATCAATGCAAATCACTGATTTTGCATCTAATTGTGTCCACTCCTCCTCAGAAAGCTTTTCAATAGTTCTGTATTTAGGAGACTCTTCAAGATGCCCAGGGTAAAACTAATCACTTTTTTAAACACTACCTATTTCTTCATTACATTTCATCAGTATCAACGTTGAGGGTGAAGAAGAGATTTACCAGGATGCTGCTTAGACTTAGAGAGCATATGATGATAGGTTGAGTAATCTAGTGCTTTTAGATTAGATTATGAAGACACGCAGTCCTCTTTTAGTGTCATTTAGTAATGCATGCATTAAGAAATAATACAATATTTCCTCAACACACATCAAAGTTGCTGGTGAACGCAGCAGGCCAGGCAGCATCTCTAGGAAGAGGTGCAGTCGACATTTCAGGACTACCTGACGAAGGGTCTCGGCCTGAAACATCGACTGCACCTCTTCCTAGAGATGCTGCCTGGCCTGCTGCGTTCACCAGCAACTTTGATGTGTGTTGCTTGAACTTCCAGCATCTGCAGAATTCCTGTTGTTTACAATATTTCCTCAGGTGTGATATCACAAAACACAGGACAGACCAAGACTGAAAAAAAAACACTAACAAAACCACATAATTATATCATATAGTCACAACAGTGCAACAATACCATAACTTGATGAAGAAGTCCATGAGCACGGTTAAAGTTCAAAGTCTCTCAAATGTCCCACATCTCACGCAGACGGGAGAAGGAAGAAAAACTCTCCCTGCCGTACTTGCTTTTCCCTGCTTTTCCCTTTGGAGTGAAGAAGGATGACGGGAGACTTGATAGAGGAGTACAGGATGAAAAGCGTCTTAGATCAAGTGGAGAGCTAAGAAGTTTTTTCTCCCCCCAGGGCAGAAATGGCTAATATATGAGAGCATAATCTTAAGGTGATTGAAGGGCAGTATAGGGGGTGGGTGTCAGAGGAAATTCTATTACACAGAGATTGGTGAATGTGTGGAACACCCTTCTGGGGTGGTGGTAGAGGCAGATACATTACAGTCACTTAAGGAACACTTAGGTAGATGTACAGATGATAGAAAACTGCAGGGCTATGTGGGAGGGAAAGCTTAGACTGATTGTTCAGTAGGTTAAAAGTTTGGCACAACACCAGGGTTAAAGGGCCTGTACTGTGCTCTAGTGCTCTATGTTCTATGTTCCATGTATCTTGAATTTGCAGGGAAAAGCTTCATTGATAATTTCACTTAAGTTAATTTGCTTTTGATAAGGACATAGAAAGAGAAGCAGGAGGAAGCAATTTGATTCTTTGTGACAGCTCCACCATTCAATACCTCTTATAATAATTTCCCACATCAAAATTGCTAAGATTGCTCTATTTTTTTTTCTTTGTATTTCCAGATTCAATGTACATGGGGGGAAAAATCAGCCAATCCTCTTCAGACATCAGTTGTTCCTTTTACCTCATATAACATTGACAAGTTGAGCTAAGTGGTTTATTTCTTTGCTGTGCAACCAGTGCAATCCCTTAATATCAGTTCTGGTATTTCACATCCCCCACCCCCACCACCAACTCACTACTGTCAGCCTAGCTAATAGACTGCCCTTGCAAAATAAAATTGAAGACCTCAGAGCTAGACTGCAATACCAGAGGAACATCAGGGATTGCTGTCTGCTTTGCACAGAGACATGGCTCACCCCCAACACTTAGGGCACAGTAATTCAGCCCAAGGGGTTCACCTTCCTTTGCATTGACCGGACTGCGGTGTCAGGTAAAGGCAGAGTTTGCTTCATGATAACTCACATTTTGTGCATATATGTGATGATGTGTCTCGGTTATGCTCCTTTGACCTGAACATCCAGCTATCAAGCAGCATCCATTCTATCCGTCAAGGGAGCTTTCCTCTGTCATCCTGGTTACAGTGTACATTCCACCCCTGGTCAACATCAGGCCTGCACTGGAGAAGCTGAGCTCCACGATCAGTGGTCTGCACACCATGATAGGGGCAGGATAAATGAGGTCCAATAAACCCCCCGTGTCAGGGCTGCACATGCAGGTTCCTACCAGTCTCTACCCAGCTAATCGGAGTCAGCTGTTACTCCAACACTAATGAAGTGTTCTCTTTCTTCAATGAAAGAGGGTTCCCTTCCTCCACCACCAATGCTGCCCTCACCCACATCTCTTCCGTTTCATGCATGCGTGCCCTCACCCCAACCTCCTGCCAACCCATTAGGGATAGGGTTCCTCTTGTCCTCACTTACCACCCACCAACTTTCGTGTCCAGCACATAAGTCTCCATAACTTCCACCATCTCCAACGGGATCCCACTATCAAGCACATCTTTCCCTCCCCAACCCACACTTTCTGCTTTCTATAGTGATCGCTCCCTACACAACTCCCTTGTATTTGTCCCTCCCCACTGATCTCCCTCCATGTACTTATCCTTGCAACAGAGTAAGTGCCATACCTACCCCTACACATCCTCTCTCACTACCATTCAGGGCCCCAAACAGTCCTTCCAGGTGAGGCAACACTTCACCTGTGAGTCTATTGGGGTCACCTACTGTATTCGGTGTTCCCAGTGTGGCCTACTGTATATCAATGAGACCCAATCTAGATTGGGAGACTGCTTCACCAACCACCTACGCTCCATCCGCCAAAAAAAGGAATATCTCCCAGTGGCCACCCACTTCAATTCTACTT
Source organism: Mobula hypostoma (assembly GCF_963921235.1). Classification (NCBI taxonomy): domain Eukaryota; kingdom Metazoa; phylum Chordata; class Chondrichthyes; order Myliobatiformes; family Myliobatidae; genus Mobula; species Mobula hypostoma. The sequence continues at coordinate 25,852,273 of NC_086111.1, read as the reverse complement.
CCCACTCCCATTCTAACACGGCAGTCCATGGCCTCCTCTACTTCCGTGAAGAGGCCACACCCAGGTTGGAGGAGCCACAACTTATATTCCATCTGGGTAGCCTCCAACCGTTGGCATTGATTTCTTGAACATCCGGTAATTGGGCATCCCCACCCCAGCCCACCCCACCCCACCCCACATTTACCATTAACCATTCCCATTTCCCTCTCTCACCTTATCTCCTTATCTGCCCATCACTTCACTCTGGTGCTCCTCCCTTTCCCTTTCTTCCATGCTTTTCTACCTGCTCCCATCAGATTCCCCCTTCTCCAGCCCTTTATCTCTTTCACCACTCAACTTCCCATCCCTTCACTTCACCTCTCCGACCCCACCCTCCTGGTTTCACCTATCACCTACCACTTTGTTCTTCTCCCTCCCCTCCCCTCACTATCTTGCTCTAACTTCTCATTTCCAGTTCTATTGAAGGGTTTCGGCCCAAAACATCGACTATTAACTTTTTTTTCCCATTGATGTTGCCTGGCCTGCTGAGTTCCATCAGCATTTTGTGTGTGTTGCTTGGATTTCTAGCGCCTGTAGATTTTCTCGTCTCAGTGAGTTGTTGATGGGTTCCAGTTTCAGAGTTCTATTTGGGCAGGATAAACGAGATCCAATAAGCCCTGTGTCAGGCCTGCACATGCAGGCTCCTCCCAGTCTCCACCCAACTAACGGGGGTTACCTGCCACTCATTTCCAACTCATCACCTGCAGCCTATTTAAACCTGGCTGATTCATTCATTGAATCAGCCAGCCTCAACAAGTTGCTCCAAGCCTTGAATTGTCTTGTTGTCTTGTTGTGTTAAGCATCTGTTCTCTCTTGTTTTGTGGCCCCTCGTGGCTTGCTATTTTGCAGTTTGTAATAAAAGTGATTGCTCATCGCTATATCGTCTCCACTGCTCTGCATTTTGAGTCAAGACTCTTCTATACTTCCTGACACCCTGGCTTTGCTTTCCACCACATGGATGGGAGAGAAGCATCAGGTAAAGGCAGACACAGTGGAGTATGCTTCATTATTAACTGATCGTTGCAATTCTGTCTCTGTCCTACTCCCATGACCTGGAACATCTGGTAGTCAAGTGTTGGTTATTCTACCTGCACAGCAAGTATTCCACTATCATTCTAGTTACAGCGTACATTCCACTCTTGGTCAATGGTAGTGTGGCGCTGTAGGAGCTGAAAAATGAGATATGCTTTGGAAACTAAGACAATATTTAAGGTATTGGTCGATATTGCGAGAAAGTAAATAAAATGTGCTCTTATGCGCTGGTCAAATGTGCAAGCAACAAGGCTCTGCTATTGAGGTGCACTAAAATGCACTCACAATGAGAGAAGCATGACATCCTTCAAGATGATGAACTATTGATGCAGGTCCAAGCACTGAAATCACGCATCAGACCTCTTTAATTGCCTCAAATTTTGCACCATTTTGAGATAGATGGAGGGAGACACTATGCCTCACCCTGGAATGACATCAAAAGGAGATTCCAGAATGAGTATTTTGCCACTTGGGTCAGAGTCCTTTTTGATCTGCCAATCAATACGTGAGATGTTTGTGTCTCAAAAAGCAAATGTATTCTGAGTTGTCTTCTACAAGCACTCTTCAGCACATTTGCTTGTACTGGATAAAGGCCTGTCAAATCTGCAGCTCCACATCTTGAGTTGCTCCTTCAACCACAACTACCTGCACCCTTTGGCTGCCTCATGCAGGCAACTCGAACTTAGTCCTACTAATCATAGTCAGTTTGCTCTGACACATGGCTGTTAGACTGCAAACTCCACATGATACTGACAGTTGTGAAATCTGCCTAATATTGCCCAGAGTTTCTCATTGTATTGATTGCATCAACACCTATTACCTCAGTCGATTGTCAAGGATGAGGTTACGGAGTACCTGGAGGCATATGACAAGATAGGCTGAACTCAGCATGGTTTCCTTAAAGGAAAATCCTGCCTGACAAACCTATTATAACTTTTTGAGGAAATTACAAGTAGGCTAGACAAGGGAGATGTAGCGGATGTTGTATATGTGGATCTTTAGAAGGCCTTTGACAAGGTGCCACGCATGAGGCTGCTTAACAAGATAAGAGCCCATGGAATTACGGGAAAGTTACATACATGGATAGAGTGTTGGCTGATTGGCAGGAAACAGAGACTGGGGATAAAGGGATCCTATTCTATTTGGCTGCCGGTTACCAATGGTATTCCACAGGGGTCCGTGTTGGGGCCGCTTCTTTTTACGTTGTACATCAACGATTTGGATTATGGAATAGATGGCTTTGTGGCCAAGTTTGCTGATGATACAAAGATAAGTGGAGGGGCCAGTAGTGCTGAGGAAACAGAAAGTCTGCAGAGAGACTTAGATAGATTGGAAGAATGGGTAATGAAATACAATGTTGGAAAGTGTATGGTTATGCACTTTGGCAGAAGAAATAAACGGGCAGACTATTATTTAAATGGTTAGAGAATTCAAAGTTCTGAGATGCAACGGGACTTGGGAGTCCTCGTACAGGATACCCTTAAGGTTAACCTCCAGGTTGAGTTGGTAGTGAAGAAGGCGAATGCAATGTTGGCGTTCATTTCTAGAGGAATAGAGTATAAGAGCAGGGATGTGATGTTGAGGCTCTATAAGGCGCTGGTAAGACATCACTTGGAGTATGGTGGGCAGTTTTGGTCTCCTTATATAAGAAAGGATGTGCTGACATTGGAGAGGGTACAGAGAAGATTCACTAGAATGATTCCGGGAATGAGAGGGTTAACATCTGAGGAACGTTTGTCCGCTCTTGAACTGTATTCCTTGGAGTTTAGAAGAATGAGGGGGGACCTCATAGAAACATTTCGAATGTTGGAAGGCATGGACAGAGTGGACGTGGCAAAGTTGTTTCCCATGATGGCGGAGTCTAGTAGAAGAGGGCATAACTTAAGGATTGAAAGGCGCCCATTCAGAACAGAGATGCAAAGAAATTTTTTTAGCCAGAGGGTGGTGAATCTATGTAATTTGTTGCCACGGGCGACAGTGGAGGCCCAGTCATTGGGTGTATTTAAAGCAGAGATTGATAGGTATCTGAGTAGCCAGGGCAACAAAGGTTATGGTGAGAAGGTGGGGGAGTGGAACTAAATGTGAGAATGGATTAGCTCATGATAAAATGGCGGAGCAGACTCGATGGGCCAAATGGCCGACTTCTGCTCCTTTGTCTTATGGTCTTATTAGTACACTCAGTGGCTTCTTTATTAGATGTATGCTGTACCTAATAAAGTGGCTACTGTGTATGTTCTTCTGCTGCTGTAGCCCATCCACTTCAAGGTTTGATGTGTTGTACATTCATAGATGCTCTTCTGCACAGTTCTTTTGTAGTCTATGGTTAGTTGAGTTACTGTTGCCTTCCTGCCAGCTTGAACTAGTCTGTCCATTCTCCTCTGACCTTTGTCATTAACAAGGCCTTTTTGCCCAGAGAACTGCAGCTCACTAGATGTTGTTTTTTTTCACGCCATTCTCTATAAACACCAGAGACTCCCGGGTGATCAGCATTTTCTGAGATACCCAAACCATTACTTTTAGTGCCACGGTGAAAGTCAATCAGATCATATTTATTCCCCATTCTGATGTTTGGTCTGAATAACAACTGAACCTCTTGACTATGCCTGCGTGCTTTTCTGCATCAAGTTGGATGATTGCCTGATTAGATATTTGAATTAATGAGAAGGTGTACCTAATAAAGTGGCCATGAAGTGTATGTGCCTGATTATTCCGCTAAGTCCACCATCCACATGATGTTAAGCATCAGATTGAAAATGCACAGGCATTTAAAATCTTTCCCTGCATCAAATTACATTTCCAAAACAAAACTAAGAAATGAATCTGCAGATAATTTATTGTAAATTATTGTCATTTTTATTAGATTCTCTCTTTCATATGTAAGATTTATTTATGTATATATTGGTGGCAAATAAATGAAGGAAATTTCATGCATTACTGGCAAAAACATTTTTATTATATGGAATAATAGAAATATATTTGCTCTAACATTAATAACTGACCCTATTATTGCCACTATGAGCAAAAGTTAAAACAAAACATTTGCTCTGAATAGCTAAAGCTGTTTTAGAGTGATTAATCCCTGCTGTCACACTATGTACATGTGCCATTTATCTTGATCATTTCAATACCAGTGTAGCTTTCTATCTGCATACTATTAAAAACAGCTAATATGAATGTTAGCAACTGGATGTCCCCAAGCAATATGACTGAGGTCCTGTATAATGCTCCTTGCCAGCAAGTATGACAGTTACGCTTGGCAGGAAGATATGACATAGTAATCCTTGTTAAGTATTATTCCCATACTGGAATTTTCCTGGTTAATATCCAAGGGACTTTGGGCAACATGTTCTAATAACACAAAAGATCCATGAAAATTGTATATTATTTTTTCTTTTTTTTCCCAGTTATTCATGAAAATACATTGGGATCTAATGTCTCTACTTACTTAAAATGCCTGAACCATGGTGACCCAGATCCCGGCCAATGTACTCAAAGCATAGATCATGACAACATTAAAAATGGGTGAAAAGCAATTTTTGTGTGTAGCTTACCCCAACCCAAAATGCCAGGCTTATTCTCAGATCTCTTAATTCTCCATCCCTACAGCTTCCCATCTCGTCTGTCATGAAATATCAATATGGTGTCTGCTTCAGTCATCCACTGTGACTCTGCGTCCCGTATTCATGTAAGTGAGCTTCTCCTGCTTTCCAGCCTCGATACACAGAAGTATTCCTTTTTCCCCAAGTTTGGCTTTATTTTTGTCGACTTTGTATTTCTGAAACTCTCAAGTGATGCATTAATAAAAAGGTGTAACCAATGATTGTTAATGAAGAGATCAATTGACTAAGAAAACTTGGAAGAAATTGTTATCTTGTGCTGTGCTATTTGACTCCAGGCACAGGAGTTCAGGAGAACTACCTGGAAATTTACCCGTGATTAATTGTATGAGGTATGCCAACAGTGTAAATCCACTTGGAAATATGGATTCTTTTATATCAGATGTTTGAACTGTTACTGAAATATATAATATTTATACCAACTGTTGCGTATAATATTTATACACTCAAAGCCGCTGCGCAGGTTGACTGTGTGGTTCAGAAGGCATATGGTGCATTGGCCTTCATCAACCATGGGATTGAGTTCAAGAGCCGAGAGGTAATGTTACAGCTATATAGGACCCTGGTCAGACCCCACTTGGAGTATTGTGCTTAATTCTGGTCGCCTCACTATAGGAAGGATGTGGAAAGTATAGAAAGGGTGCAGAGGAGATTTGCAAGGATGTTGCCTCGATTGGGGAGAGTGCCTGATGAGAATAGGTTGAGCGAACTCGGCTTTTCTCCTTGGAGTGGCGGAGAATGAGAAGTGATCTGATTGAGGTGTATAAGATGATGAGAGGCATTGATCGTGTGGATAGTCAGAGGCTTTTTCCCAGGGCTGAAATGGCTAACATGAGGGGGCACAGTTTTAAGGTGCATGGAAGTAGGTACAGAGGAGATTTTTTCTTTATGCAGAGAGTGGTGAGTGTGTGGAATGGGCTGCCGGCAACAGTGGTGAAAGCAGGTACGATAGGTTCTTTTAGAGGCTCTGGATAGGTACATGGAGCTTAGAAAAATAGAGTAATCCTAGGTAATTTCTAAAGTAAGTACATGTTCGGCACAGCATTGTGGGCTGAAAATGTCATAGTCCGGTCCGTGAAGTCCATATTTCAGTTCACGGTCCGGTCCATCGACCCTTGCTCCAGGTTTTCCTATCTACCCTGTTTCTGTCTTGTTGAGCTCTAATTGAGTCAGCTGATGCCTGTTGGGGCTGGCCGCATAAATACCTCCAGAGTCCTTACTCCTTGGATCCCTTCCTCTGCCTTCTGTTTCCTTGCCTGAAGCCCTGCCTTGTCTTGCCGGTAACTCTCGCCTCGCCTGAAGTTCTTGTCTTGCCTTGCTGTCTGGTTCTGGAGCCATCCTGTACCTAGCTCCCTTCCTGTCCCTTGCCTCCGCCCAGGTAAGCCAGGCCGTCTCGTCGTTACCTGGGGTTGGTTCTGTCCCTTCCCGTCCCTTGCTTCTGTCGGGTGGTGATCCGCGCCCTGCCCAGGTGATCCGCGCGCTGCCCAGGAGAAGCCCAGCCTCGCCTCAAGTCTAAAGTCTCCTGTCTCCTGCCTCCAGCCTCCAGCCTAGCCTCGCCTCAAGTCTCCTGCCTCCACCCTCCAGCCTCACCTCGCCTCAAGTTTCCTGCCTCCAGCCTCACCTCGCCTCAAGTCTCCTGCCTCCACCCTCCAGCCTCGCCTCGCCTCAAGACTCCTGCCTCCACCCTCCAGCCTCGCCTCGCCTCAAGTCTCCTGCCTCCACCCTCCAGCCTCACCTCGCCTCAAGCCTCCTGCCTCCAGCCTCACCTCGCCTCAAGCCTCCTGCCTCCAGCCTCACCTCGCCTCAAGTTTCCTGCCTCCAGCCTCGCCTCGCCTCAAGTCTCCTGCCTCCACCCTCCAGCCTCGCCTCGCCTCAAGCCTCCTGCCTCCAGCCTCGCCTCGCCTCAAGCCTCCTGCCTCCAGCCTCGCCTCGCCTCAAGCCTCCTGCCTCCAGCCTCGCCTCGCCTCAAGTCTCCTGCCTCCAGCCTCGCCTCGCCTCAAGTCTCCTGCCTCCAGCCTCGCCTCGCCTCAAGTCTCCTGCCTCCAGCCTCGCCTCGCCTCAAGTCTCCTGCCTCCAGCCTCGCCTCGCCTCAAGTCTCCTGCCTCCAGCCTCGCCTCGCCTCAAGTCTCCTGCCTCCAGCCTCGCCTCGCCTCAAGTCTCCTGCCTCAAGCCTCGCCTCGCCTCAAGTCTCCTGCCTCCAGCCTCGCCTCGCCTCAAGTCTCCTGCCTCCAGCCTCGCCTCAAGTCTAAAGTCTCCTGCCTCCAGCCTCGCCTGAAGTCTAAAGTCTCTTGCCTCCAGCCTCGCCTCGCCTCAAGTCTCCTGCCTCCAGCCTCGCCTCGCCTCAAGTCTCCTGCCTCCAGCCTCGCCTCGCCTCAAGTCTCCTGCCTCCAGCCTCGCCTCGCCTCAAGTCTCCTGCCTCCAGCCTCGCCTCGCCTCAAGTCTCCTGCCTCCACCCTCGCCTCAAGTCTAAAGTCTCCTGCCTCCAGCCTCGCCTCGCCTCAAGTCTCCTGCCTCCAGCCTCGCCTCGCCTCAAGTCTCCTGCCTCCAGCCTCGCCTCGCCTCAAGTCTCCTGCCTCCACCCTCCAGCCTCACCTCGCCTCAAGTCTCCTGCCTCCAGCCTCCAGCCTCACCTCAAGTCTCCTGCCTCCAGCCTCGCCTCGCCTCAAGTCTCCTGCCTCCAGCCTCGCCTCGCCTCAAGTCCCCTGCCTCCAGCCTCGCCTCGCCTCAAGTCCCCTGCCTCCAGCCTCGCCTCGCCTCAAGTCTCCTGCCTCCAGCCTCGCCTCGCCTCAAGTCTCCTGCCTCCAGCCTCGCCTCGCCTCAAGTCCCCTGCCTCCAGCCTCGCCTCGCCTCCCACTGCCTCCAGCCTCGCCTCGCCTCCCCCTGCCTCCAGCCTCGCCTCGCCTCCCCCTGCCTCCAGCCTCGCCTCGCCTCCCCCTGCCTCCAGCCTCGCCTCGCCTCCCCCTGCCTCCAGCCTCGCCTCGCCTCGCCTCCCCCTGCCTCCAGCCTCGCCTCGCCTCCCCCTGCCTCCAGCCTCGCCTCGTCTCACCTCCCCCTGCCTCCAGCCTCGCCTCGCCTCCCCCTGCCTCCAGCCTCGCCTCGCCTCGCCTCCCCCTGCCTCCAGCCTCGCCTCGCCTCCCCCTGCCTCCAGCCTCGCCTCGCCTCCCCTGCCTCCAGCCTCGCCTCGCCTCAAGTCCCCTGCCTCCAGCCTCGCCTCGCCTCAAGTCCCCTGCCTCCAGCCTCGCCTCGCCTCAAGTCCCCTGCCTCCAGCCTAGCCTCAAGTCGCCTGCCTCCAGCCTCGCCTCGCCTCAAGTCGCCTGCCTCCAGCCTCGCCTCGCCTCAAGTCGCCTGCCTCCAGCCTCGCCTCGCCTCAAGTCGCCTGCCTCCAGCCTCGCCTCGCCTCAAGTCTCCTGCCTCCAGCCTCGCCTCGCCTCAAGCCTCCTGCCTCCAGCCTCGCCTCGCCTCAAGTCTCCTGCCTCCAGCCTCGCCTCGCCTCAAGTCTCCTGCCTCCAGCCTCGCCTCGCCTCAAGTCTCCTGCCTCCAGCCTCGCCTCGCCTCAAGTCTCCTGCCTCCAGCCTCGCCTCGCCTCAAGTCTCCTGCCTCCAGCCTCGCCTCGCCTCAAGTCTCCTGCCTCCAGCCTCGCCTCGCCTCAAGTCTCCTGCCTCCAGCCTCGCCTCGCCTCAAGTCTCCTGCCTCCAGCCTCGCCTCAAGTCTAAAGTCTCCTGCCTCCAGCCTCGCCTCAAGTCTAAAGTCTCTTGCCTCCAGCCTCGCCTCGCCTCAAGTCTCCTGCCTCCAGCCTCGCCTCGCCTCAAGTCTCCTGCCTCCAGCCTCGCCTCGCCTCAAGTCTCCTGCCTCCAGCCTCGCCTCGCCTCAAGTCTCCTGCCTCCAGCCTCGCCTCGCCTCAAGTCTCCTGCCTCCACCCTCGCCTCAAGTCTAAAGTCTCCTGCCTCCAGCCTCGCCTCGCCTCAAGTCTCCTGCCTCCAGCCTCGCCTCGCCTCAAGTCTCCTGCCTCCAGCCTCGCCTCGCCTCAAGTCTCCTGCCTCCACCCTCCAGCCTCACCTCGCCTCAAGTCTCCTGCCTCCAGCCTCCAGCCTCACCTCAAGTCTCCTGCCTCCAGCCTCGCCTCGCCTCAAGTCTCCTGCCTCCAGCCTCGCCTCGCCTCAAGTCCCCTGCCTCCAGCCTCGCCTCGCCTCAAGTCCCCTGCCTCCAGCCTCGCCTCGCCTCAAGTCTCCTGCCTCCAGCCTCGCCTCGCCTCAAGTCTCCTGCCTCCAGCCTCGCCTCGCCTCAAGTCTCCTGCCTCCAGCCTCGCCTCGCCTCAAGTCCCCTGCCTCCAGCCTCGCCTCGCCTCCCCCTGCCTCCAGCCTCGCCTCGCCTCCCCCTGCCTCCAGCCTCGCCTCGCCTCCCCCTGCCTCCAGCCTCGCCTCGCCTCGCCTCCCCCTGCCTCCAGCCTCGCCTCGCCTCCCCCTGCCTCCAGCCTCGCCTCGTCTCACCTCCCCCTGCCTCCAGCCTCGCCTCGTCTCACCTCCCCCTGCCTCCAGCCTCGCCTCGCCTCCCCCTGCCTCCAGCCTCGCCTCGCCTCGCCTCCCCCTGCCTCCAGCCTCGCCTCGCCTCCCCCTGCCTCCAGCCTCGCCTCGCCTCCCCTGCCTCCAGCCTCGCCTCGCCTCAAGTCCCCTGCCTCCAGCCTCGCCTCGCCTCAAGTCCCCTGCCTCCAGCCTCGCCTCGCCTCAAGTCCCCTGCCTCCAGCCTAGCCTCAAGTCCCCTGCCTCCAGCCTCGCCTCGCCTCAAGTCGCCTGCCTCCAGCCTCGCCTCGCCTCAAGTCGCCTGCCTCCAGCCTCGCCTCGCCTCAAGTCGCCTGCCTCCAGCCTCGCCTCGCCTCAAGTCGCCTGCCTCCAGCCTCGCCTCGCCTCAAGTCGCCTGCCTCCAGCCTCGCCTCGCCTCAAGTCGCCTGCCTCCAGCCTCGCCTCGCCTCAAGTCGCCTGCCTCCAGCCTCGCCTCGCCTCAAGTCGCCTGCCTCCAGCCTCGCCTCGCCTCAAGTCGCCTGCCTCCAGCCTCGCCTCGCCTCAAGTCGCCTGCCTCCAGCCTCGCCTCGCCTCAAGTCGCCTGCCTCCAGCCTCGCCTCGCCTCAAGTCCCCTGCCTCCAGCCTCGCCTCGCCTCAAGTCGCCTGCCTCCAGCCTCGCCTCGCCTCAAGTCCCCTGCCTCCAGCCTCGCCTCAAGTCCCCTGCCTCCAGCCTAGCCTCAAGTCGCCTGCCTCCAGCCTCGCCTCGCCTCAAGTCGCCTGCCTCCAGCCTCGCCTCGCCTCAAGTCGCCTGCCTCCAGCCTCGCCTCGCCTCAAGTAGCCTGCCTCCAGCCTCGCCTCGCCTCAAGTCGCCTGCCTCCAGCCTCGCCTCGCCTCAAGTCTCCTGCCTCCAGCCTCGCCTCGCCTCAAGTCTCCTGCCTCCAGCCTCGCCTCGCCTCAAGTCTCCTGCCTCCAGCCTCGCCTCGCCTCAAGTCTCCTGCCTCCAGCCTCGCCTCGCCTGAAGTCTCCTGCCTCCAGCCTCGCCTCGCCTCAAGTCTCCTGCCTCCAGCCTCGCCTCGCCTCAAGTCTCCTGCCTCCAGCCTCGCCTCAAGTCTCCTGCCTCCAGCCTCGCCTCGCCTCAAGTCTCCTGCCTCCAGCCTCGCCTCGCCTCAAGTCTAAAGTCTCCTGCCTCCAGCCTCGCCTCGCCTCAAGTCTCCTGCCTCCAGCCTCGCCTCGCCTCAAGTCTCCTGCCTCCAGCCTCGCCTCGCCTCAAGTCTCCTGCCTCCAGCCTCGCCTCAAGTATAAAGTCTCCTGCCTCCAGCCTCGCCTCGCCTCAAGTCTCCTGCCTCCACCCTCCAGCCTCGCCTCGCCTCAAGTCTCCTGCCTCCACCCTCCAGCCTCACCTCGCCTCAAGTCTCCTGCCTCCAGCCTCCAGCCTCACCTCAAGTCTCCTGCCTCCAGCCTCGCCTCGCCTCAAGTCTCCTGCCTCCAGCCTCGCCTCGCCTCAAGTCTCCTGCCTCCAGCCTCGCCTCGCCTCAAGTCTCCTGCCTCCACCCTCCAGCCTCACCTCGCCTCAAGTCTCCTGCCTCCAGCCTCCAGCCTCACCTCAAGTCTCCTGCCTCCAGCCTCGCCTCGCCTCAAGTCCCCTGCCTCCAGCCTCGCCTCGCCTCAAGTCCCCTGCCTCCAGCCTCGCCTCGCCTCAAGTCCCCTGCCTCCAGCCTCGCCTCGCCCCTGCCTCCAGCCTCGCCTCGCCTCAAGTCCCCTGCCTCCAGCCTCGCCTCGCCTCAAGTCCCCTGCCTCCAGCCTCGCCTCGCCTCAAGTCCCCTGCCTCCAGCCTCGCCTCGCCTCAAGTCCCCTGCCTCCAGCCTCGCCTCGCCTCAAGTCCCCTGCCTCCAGCCTCGCCTCAAGTCCCCTGCCTCCAGCCTCGCCTCAAGTCCCCTGCCTCCAGCCTCGCCTCAAGTCCCCTGCCTCCAGCCTCGCCTCGCCTCAAGTCCCCTGCCTCCAGCCTCGCCTCGCCTCAAGTCCCCTGCCTCCAGCCTCGCCTCGCCTCAAGTCCCCTGCCTCCAGCCTCGCCTCGCCTCAAGTCCCCTGCCTCCAGCCTCGCCTCGCCTCAAGTCCCCTGCCTCCAGCCTCGCCTCGCCTCAAGTCCCCTGCCTCCAGCCTCGCCTCGCCTCAAGTCCCCTGCCTCCAGCCTCGCCTCGCCTCCCCCTGCCTCCAGCCTCGCCTCGCCTCAAGTCTCCTGCCTCCAGCCTCGCCTCGCCTCGCTAAGTCTCCTGCCTCCAGCCTCGCCTCGCCTCAAGTCTCCTGCCTCCAGCCTCGCCTCGCCTCCCCCTGCCTCCAGCCTCGCCTCGCCTCCCCCTGCCTCCAGCCTCGCCTCGCCTCGCCTCCCCCTGCCTCCAGCCTCGCCTCGCCTCGCCTCCCCCTGCCTCCAGCCTCGCCTCGCCTCGCCTCCCCCTGCCTCCAGCCTCGCCTCGCCTCGCCTCCCCCTGCCTCCAGCCTCGCCTCGCCTCGCCTCCCCCTGCCTCCAGCCTCGCCTCGCCTCGCCTCCCCCTGCCTCCAGCCTCGCCTCGCCTCCCCCTGCCTCCAGCCTCGCCTCGCCTCGCCTCCCCCTGCCTCCCGCCTCGCCTCGCCTCGCCTCCCCTGCCTCCCGCCTCGCCTCGCCTCGCCTCGCCTCCCCTGCCTCCCGCCTCGCCTCGCCTCGCCTCCCCTGCCTCCCGCCTCGCCTCGCCTCGCCTCCCCTGCCTCCAGCCTCGCCTCGCCTCAAGTCCCCTGCCTCCAGCCTCGCCTCGCCTCAAGTCCCCTGCCTCCAGCCTAGCCTCAAGTCCCCTGCCTCCAGCCTCGCCTCGCCTCAAGTCGCCTGCCTCCAGCCTCGCCTCGCCTCAAGTCGCCTGCCTCCAGCCTCGCCTCGCCTCAAGTCGCCTGCCTCCAGCCTCGCCTCGCCTCAAGTCGCCTGCCTCCAGCCTCGCCTCGCCTCAAGTCGCCTGCCTCCAGCCTCGCCTCGCCTCAAGTCGCCTGCCTCCAGCCTCGCCTCGCCTCAAGTCGCCTGCCTCCAGCCTCGCCTCGCCTCAAGTCGCCTGCCTCCAGCCTCGCCTCGCCTCAAGTCGCCTGCCTCCAGCCTCGCCTCGCCTCAAGTCGCCTGCCTCCAGCCTCGCCTCGCCTCAAGTCCCCTGCCTCCAGCCTCGCCTCAAGTCCCCTGCCTCCAGCCTAGCCTCGCCTCAAGTCCCCTGCCTCCAGCCTCGCCTCGCCTCAAGTCGCCTGCCTCCAGCCTCGCCTCGCCTCAAGTCGCCTGCCTCCAGCCTCGCCTCGCCTCAAGTCGCCTGCCTCCAGCCTCGCCTCGCCTCAAGTCTCCTGCCTCCAGCCTCGCCTCGCCTCAAGTCTCCTGCCTCCAGCCTCGCCTCGCCTCAAGTCTCCTGCCTCCAGCCTCGCCTCGCCTCAAGTCTCCTGCCTCCAGCCTCGCCTCGCCTCAAGTCTCCTGCCTCCAGCCTCGCCTCGCCTGAAGTCTCCTGCCTCCAGCCTCGCCTCGCCTCAAGTCTCCTGCCTCCAGCCTCGCCTCGCCTCAAGTCTCCTGCCTCCAGCCTCGCCTCAAGTCTCCTGCCTCCAGCCTCGCCTCGCCTCAAGTCTCCTGCCTCCAGCCTCGCCTCGCCTCAAGTCTAAAGTCTCCTGCCTCCAGCCTCGCCTCGCCTCAAGTCTCCTGCCTCCAGCCTCGCCTCGCCTCAAGTCTCCTGCCTCCAGCCTCGCCTCAAGTCTAAAGTCTCCTGCCTCCAGCCTCGCCTCGCCTCAAGTCTCCTGCCTCCAGCCTCCAGCCTCACCTCAAGTCTCCTGCCTCCAGCCTCGCCTCGCCTCAAGTCTCCTGCCTCCAGCCTCGCCTCGCCTCAAGTCGCCTGCCTCCAGCCTCGCCTCGCCTCAAGTCTCCTGCCTCCACCCTCCAGCCTCACCTCGCCTCAAGTCTCCTGCCTCCAGCCTCCAGCCTCACCTCAAGTCTCCTGCCTCCAGCCTCGCCTCGCCTCAAGTCTCCTGCCTCCAGCCTCGCCTCGCCTCAAGTCCCCTGCCTCCAGCCTCGCCTCGCCTCAAGTCCCCTGCCTCCAGCCTCGCCTCGCCTCAAGTCCCCTGCCTCCAGCCTCGCCTCGCCTCAAGTCCCCTGCCTCCAGCCTCGCCTCGCCTCAAGTCCCCTGCCTCCAGCCTCGCCTCGCCTCAAGTCCCCTGCCTCCAGCCTCGCCTCGCCTCAAGTCCCCTGCCTCCAGCCTCGCCTCGCCTCAAGTCCCCTGCCTCCAGCCTCGCCTCGCCTCAAGTCCCCTGCCTCCAGCCTCGCCTCAAGTCCCCTGCCTCCAGCCTCGCCTCGCCTCAAGTCCCCTGCCTCCAGCCTCGCCTCGCCTCAAGTCCCCAGCCTCCAGCCTCGCCTCGCCTCAAGTCCCCTGCCTCCAGCCTCGCCTCGCCTCAAGTCCCCTGCCTCCAGCCTCGCCTCGCCTCAAGTCCCCTGCCTCCAGCCTCGCCTCGCCTCAAGTCCCCTGCCTCCAGCCTCGCCTCGCCTCCCCCTGCCTCCAGCCTCGCCTCGCCTCAAGTCTCCTGCCTCCAGCCTCGCCTCGCCTCAAGTCTCCTGCCTCCAGCCTCGCCTCGCCTCAAGTCTCCTGCCTCCAGCCTCGCCTCGCCTCAAGTCCCCTGCCTCCAGCCTCGCCTCGCCTCCCCCTGCCTCCAGCCTCGCCTCGCCTCGCCTCCCCCTGCCTCCAGCCTCGCCTCGCCTCGCCTCCCCCTGCCTCCAGCCTCGCCTCGCCTCGCCTCCCCCTGCCTCCAGCCTCGCCTCGCCTCGCCTCCCCCTGCCTCCAGCCTCGCCTCGCCTCGCCTCCCCCTGCCTCCAGCCTCGCCTCGCCTCGCCTCCCCCTGCCTCCAGCCTCGCCTCGCCTCCCCCTGCCTCCAGCCTCGCCTCGCCTCGCCTCCCCCTGCCTCCCGCCTCGCCTCGCCTCGACTCCCCTGCCTCCCGCCTCGCCTCGCCTCGCCTCCTCTGCCTCCCGCCTCGCCTCGCCTCGCCTCCCCTGCCTCCAGCCTCGCCTCGCCTCGAGTCGCCTGCCTCCAGCCTCGCCTCGCCTCAAGTCGCCTGCCTCCAGCCTCGCCTCGCCTCAAGTCGCCTGCCTCCAGCCTCGCCTCGCCTCAAGTCGCCTGCCTCCAGCCTCGCCTCGCCTCAAGTCGCCTGCCTCCAGCCTCGCCTCGCCTCAAGTCGCCTGCCTCCAGCCTCGCCTCGCCTCAAGTCGCCTGCCTCCAGCCTCGCCTCGCCTCAAGTCGCCTGCCTCCAGCCTCGCCTCGCCTCAAGTCGCCTGCCTCCAGCCTCGCCTCGCCTCAAGTCGCCTGCCTCCAGCCTCGCCTCGCCTCAAGTCGCCTGCCTCCAGCCTCGCCTCGCCTCAAGTCCCCTGCCTCCAGCCTCGCCTCGCCTCAAGTCCCCTGCCTCCAGCCTCGCCTCGCCTCAAGTCCCCTGCCTCCAGCCTCGCCTCGCCTCCCCCTGCCTCCAGCCTCGCCTCGCCTCAAGTCTCCTGCCTCCAGCCTCGCCTCGCCTCAAGTCTCCTGCCTCCAGCCTCGCCTCGCCTCAAGTCTCCTGCCTCCAGCCTCGCCTCGCCTCAAGTCCCCTGCCTCCAGCCTCGCCTCGCCTCCCCCTGCTTCCAGCCTCGCCTCGCCTCCCCCTGCCTCCAGCCTCGCCTCGCCTCCCCCTGCCTCCAGCCTCGCCTTGCCTCGCCTCCCCCTGCCTCCAGCCTCGCCTCGTCTCGCCTCCCCCTGCCTCCAGCCTCGCCTCGTCTCGCCTCCCCCTGCCTCCAGCCTCGCCTCGCCTCGCATCCCCCTGCCTCCAGCCTCGCCTCGCCTCGCATCCCCCTGCCTCCAGCCTCGCCTCGCATCCCCCTGCCTCCAGCCTCGCCTCGCCTCCCCTGCCTCCAGCCTCGCCTCGCCTCCCCTGCCTCCAGCCTCCAGCCTCGCCTCGTCTCCTGCCTCCAGCCTCCAGCCTCGCCTCGTCTCCTGCCTCCAGCCTCGCCTCGTCTCCTGCCTCCAGCCTCCAGCCTCGCCTCGTCTCCTGCCTCCAGCCTCCAGCCTCACCTCGTCTCCAGCCTCCAGCGTCGCCTCAATTCTCCTGCCACCAGGCTCCAGCCTCGCCTCAAGTCTCCTGCCTCCAGCCTCGCCTCAAGTCTCCAGCCTCCAGCCTTGCCTCAAGTCACCAGCCTCCAGCCTCCAACCTCCAGCCTCTAGCCTCAAGTCTCCTGCCTCCAGCCTCCAGCCTCTAGCCTTAAGTCTCCATTCTCCATTCTCCATTCTCCATTCTCCAGCCTCCATCCTCCATCCTCCATCCTCCATCCTCCATCCTCCATCCTCCAGCCTCCAGCCTCCATCCTCCAGCCTCCATCCTCCAGCCTCCATCCTCCAGCCTCCATCCTCTAGCCTCTAGCCTCTAGCCTCAAGTCTCCTGCCTCCAGCCTCGCCTCAAGTCTCCTGCCTCCAGCCTCGCATCAAGTCTCCTGCCTCCAGCATCCAGCTCGCCTCAAGTCTCCTGCCTCCAGCCTCCAGCCTAGCCTCGTCTCCTGCCTCCAGCCTCCAGCCTCGCCTCGTCTCCTGCCTCCAGCCTCCAGCCTCGCCTCGTCTCCTGCCTCCAGCCTCGCCTCGTCTCCTGCCTCCAGCCTCCAGCCTCGCCTCGTCTCCAGCCTCCAGCCTCGCCTCAATTCTCCTGCCTCCAGGGTCCAGCCTCGCCTCAAGTCTCCTGCCTCCAGCCTTGCCTCAAGTCACCAGCCTCCAACCTCCAGCCTCTAGCCTCAAGTCTCCTGCCTCCAGCCTCCAGCCTCTAGTCTTAAGTCTCCATTCTCCAGCCTCCATCCTCCAGCCTCTAGCCTCCTGCCTCCAACCTCTAGCCTCGCCTCAAGTCTCCTGCCTCCAGCCTCGCATCAAGTCTCCAGCCTCCAGCCTCGCCTAAAGTCTCCTGCCTCCTGCCTCCAGCCTCGCCTCGTCTCCTGCCTCCAGCCTCCAGCTCGCCTCGTCTCCTGCCTCCAGCCTCGCCTCGTCTCCTGCCTCCAGCCTCCAGCCTCGCCTCGTCTCCCGCCTCCAGCCTCGCCTCAAGTCTCCTGCCTCCAGCCTCGCATCAAGTCTCCTGCCTCCAGCCTCGCATCAAGTCTCCAGCCTCCATCTTCGCCTAAAGTCTCCTGCCTCCTGCCTCCAGCCTCGCCTCGTCTCCTGCCTCCAGCCTCCAGCCTCGCCTCGTCTCCTGCCTCCAGCCTCCAGCCTCGCCTCGTCTCCTGCCTCCAGCCTCGCCTCGTCTCCTGCCTCCAGCCTCGCCTCGTCTCCAGCCTCCAGCCTCGCCTCAATTCTCCTGCCTCCAGGCTCCAGCCTCGCCTCAAGTCTCCTGCCTCCAGCCTTGCCTCAAGTCACCAGCCTCCAGCTTCCAACCTCCAGCCTCTAGCCTCAAGTCTCCTGCCTCCAGCCTCCAGCCTCCAGCCTCCATCCTCTAGCCTCGCATCAAGTCTCCTGCCTCCAGCCTCCAGCCTCGCCTCGTCTCCTGCCTCCAGCCTCCAGCCTCGCCTCGTTTCCTGCCTCCAGCCTCGCCTCATCTCCTGCCTCCAGCCTCGCCTCGTCTCCAGCCTCCAGCCTCGCCTCAATTCTCCTGCCTCCAGGCTCGCATCAAGTCTCCTCCCTCCAGCCTCCAGCCTCGCCTCAAGTCCCCTGCCTCCAGCCTCGCCTCGCCTCAAGTCCCCTGCCTCCAGCCTCGCCTCGCCTCAAGTCCCCTGCTCCAGCCTCGCCTCGCCTCAAGTCCCCTGCCTCCAGCCTCGCCTCGCCTCAAGTCCCCTGCCTCCAGCCTCGCCTCGCCTCAAGTGCCCTGCCTCCAGCCTCGCCTCGCCTCAAGTGCCCTGCCTCCAGCCTCGCCTCAAGTCCCCTGCCTCCAGCCTCGCCTCGCCTCAAGTCCCCTGCCTCCAGCCTCGCCTCGCCTCAAGTCCCCTGCCTCCAGCCTCGCCTCGCCTCAAGTCCCCTGCCTCCAGCCTCGCCTCGCCTCAAGTCCCCTGCCTCCAGCCTCGCCTCGCCTCAAGTCCCCTGCCTCCAGCCTCGCCTCGCCTCAAGTCGCCTGCCTCCAGCCTCGCCTCGCCTCAAGTCGCCTGCCTCCAGCCTCGCCTCGCCTCGCCTCAAGTCTCCTGCCTCCAGCCTCGCCTCGCCTCAAGTCTCCTGCCTCCAGCCTCGCCTCGCCTCAAGTCTCCTGCCTCCAGCCTCGCCTCGCCTGAAGTCTCCTGCCTCCAGCCTCGCCTCGCCTCAAGTCTCCTGCCTCCAGCCTCGCCTCGCCTCAAGTCTCCTGCCTCCAGCCTCGCCTCAAGTCTCCTGCCTCCAGCCTCGCCTCGCCTCAAGTCTCCTGCCTCCAGCCTCGCCTCGCCTCAAGTCTAAAGTCTCCTGCCTCCAGCCTCGCCTCGCCTCAAGTCTCCTGCCTCCAGCCTCGCCTCGCCTCAAGTCTCCTGCCTCCAGCCTCGCCTCAAGTCTAAAGTCTCCTGCCTCCAGCCTCGCCTCGCCTCAAGTCTCCTGCCTCCAGCCTCCAGCCTCACCTCAAGTCTCCTGCCTCCAGCCTCGCCTCGCCTCAAGTCTCCTGCCTCCAGCCTCGCCTCGCCTCAAGTCTCCTGCCTCCAGCCTCGCCTCGCCTCAAGTCTCCTGCCTCCACCCTCCAGCCTCACCTCGCCTCAAGTCTCCTGCCTCCAGCCTCCAGCCTCACCTCAAGTCTCCTGCCTCCAGCCTCGCCTCGCCTCAAGTCCCCTGCCTCCAGCCTCGCCTCGCCTCAAGTCCCCTGCCTCCAGCCTCGCCTCCCCTCGTCCCCTGCCTCCAGCCTCGCCTCCCCTCGTCCCCTGCCTCCAGCCTCGCCTCGCCTCGTCCCCTGCCTCCAGCCTCGCCTCGCCTCGTCCCCTGCCTCCAGCCTCACCTCGCCTCGTCCCCTGCCTCCAACCTCGCCTCGTCCCCTGCCTCCAGCCACGCCTCGCCTCGCCTCGTCCCCTGCCTCCAGCCTCGCCTCGCCTCAAGCCTCCTGCCTCCAGCCTCGCCTCGCCTCAAGCCTCCTGCCTCCAGCCTCGCCTCAAGCTTCCTGCCTCCAGCCTCGCCTCAAGCTTCCTGCCTCCAGCCTCGCCTCAAGCCTCCTGCCTCCAGCCTCGTCTCGCCTCGTCCCCTGCCTCCAGCCTCGTCTCGCCTCGTCCCCTGCCTCCAGCCTCGTCTCGCCTCGTCCCCTGCCTCCAGCCTCACCTCGCCTCGTCCCCTGCCTCCAACCTCGCCTCGTCCCCTGCCTCCAGCCACGCCTCGCCTCGCCTCGTCCCCTGCCTCCAGCCTCGCCTCGCCTCAAGCCTCCTGCCTCCAGCCTCGCCTCGCCTCAAGCCTCCTGCCTCCAGCCTCGCCTCAAGCTTCCTGCCTCCAGCCTCGCCTCAAGCTTCCTGCCTCCAGCCTCGCCTCAAGCCTCCTGCCTCCAGCCTCGCCTCGTCCCCTGCCTCCAGCCTCGTCTCGCCTCGTCCCCTGCCTCCAGCCTCACCTCGCCTCGTCCCCTGCCTCCAACCTCGCCTCGTCCCCTGCCTCCAGCCACGCCTCGCCTCGCCTCGTCCCCTGCCTCCAGCCTCGCCTCGCCTCAAGCCTCCTGCCTCCAGCCTCGCCTCGCCTCAAGCCTCCTGCCTCCAGCCTCGCCTCAAGCTTCCTGCCTCCAGCCTCGCCTCAAGCTTCCTGCCTCCAGCCTCGCCTCAAGCCTCCTGCCTCCAGCCTCGCCTCAAGCCTCCTGCCTCCAGCCTCGCCTCAAGTCTCCTGCCTCCAGCCTCGTCTCGCCTCAAGCCTCCTGCCTCCAGCCTCGTCTCGCCTCAAGCCTCCTGCCTCCAGCCTCGCTTCGCCTCAAGCCTCCTGCCTCCAGCCTCGCCTCGCCTCAAGCCTCCTGCCTCCAGCCTCGCCTCAAGTCTCCTGCCTCCAGCCTCGCCTCGCCTCAAACCTCCTGCCTCCAGCCTCGTCTCGCCTCAAGTCTCCTGCCTCCAGCCTCGTCTCGCCTCAAGCCTCCTGCCTCCAGCCTCTCCTCGCCTCAAGCCTCCTGCCTCCAGCCTCGCCTCAAGCCTCCTGCCTCCAGCCTCGCCTCGCCTCAAGCCTCCTGCCTCCAGCCTCGCCTCAAGCCTCCTGCCTCCAGCCTCGCCTCGCCTCAAGCCTCCTGCCTCCAGCCTCGCCTCAAGCCTCCAGCCTTGCCTCGCCTCAAGCCTCCTGCCTCCAGCCTCGCATCGCCTCAAGCCTCCTGCCTCCAGCCTCGCCTCAAGCTTCCTGCCTCCAGCCTCGCCTCAAGCCTCAAGTCTCCTGCCTCCAGCCTCGTCTCGCCTCAAGCCTCCTGCCTCCAGCCTCGCCTCGCCTCAAGCCTCCAGCCTTGCCTCGCCTCAAGCCTCCTGCCTCCAGCCTCGCCTCGCCTCAAGCCTCCAGCCTTGCCTCACCTCAAGCCTGCTGCCTCCAGCCTCGCCTCAAGCTTCCTGCCTCCAGCCTCGCCTCAAGCCTCCTGCCTCCAGCCTCGTCTGGCCTCAAGTCTCCTGCCTCCAGCCTCGTCTGGCCTCAAGTCTCCTGCCTCCAGCCTCGTCTCGCCTCAAGCCTCCTGCCTCCAGCCTCGCCTCGCCTCAAGCCTCCAGCCTTGCCTCGCCTCAAGCCTCCTGCCTCCAGCCTCGCCTCGCCTCAAGCCTCCTGCCTCCAGCCTCGCCTCAAGCTTCCTGCCTCCAGCCTCGCCTCAAGCTTCCTGCCTCCAGCCTCGCCTCAAGCCTCCTGCCTCCAGCCTCGTCTCGCCTCAAGTCTCCTGCCTCCAGCCTCGTCTCGCCTCAAGTCTCCTGCCTCCAGCCTCGTCTCGCCTCAAGTCTCCTGCCTCCAGCCTCGTCTCGCCTCAAGTCTCCTGCCTCCAGCCTCTCCTCGCCTCAAGTCTCCTGCCTCCTGCCTCTCCTCAAGTCTGAAGCCTCCAGCCTCCAGCCTCGCCTCGCTTCAAGTCTCAAGCCTCCAGCCTCCAGCCTCGCCTCGTCTCCTGCATAGCGTCTGGCCTGCGGACTCCAGCCTCCAGTCTCGCCTCGTCTCCTGCCTGGCCTCTGGTCTGAGGACTCCAGTCTCCTGCCTGGCCCCGGACCTGAAGACTCCAGCCTCTAGCCCCTAGCCTCAAGCTTCAAGCCTGTAGATTTCTGCCTCGTCCTGCCTGCCTGCCAAGCCTCATCCTTGCCTAGTTCTGGGGTCCGAGCCAGAGGCAAGACCCAGGTACTGGGTCCTCATCCAGTCTCTGGCTCGGAGTCCAAGCCCGGGCTCCTAGTTCTTTTGTCCAGTCCTGTTCCAGGTTCCTGGTTTTCCTGTCCATGTCGTTGCCATTGCCCTGTATCCTAGTCCTGTCCCTAGTACTTCAGTGTCTGTGTCTTGCACTTCGGTCCGTTCCCAGCCACCACCTTATGATGACAGAAAGGCCTGTATTGTACCATAGCTTTTCTATGTTACTGTGTTTCTAACTGCTTCTTGTGGGCCCAGTCTCCAAACCTGGATACATTCACTTCATGGAACATAATGAAACAATACATATGTGATACCATTATTTTGGGACATATTGTTTTGCAATTCTTTATGCCGTTTAACACACGAGGGGTGATTGATAAGTTTGGGGCCTAAGGTAGAAGGAGTCAATTTTAGAAAACCTAGCACATTTACTTTTCCTACATTTACACACTTAGTCCAGTGGTCATCGAGCATACGGATCCCTTCTTTGTAGAAGTCGGTGTCCTGGACCTCCAGAAAGTGGTCCACAGCAGGGTTGATTAATAAGTTTGTGGCCTAAGGTAGAAGGAGATGAGTTCTAAACTTCAAACTTTCTGCATAATCACTCAAAGAACTGAGCTGCACGTGCATGTAACGAGAGCTGTATCATCACCTTCTACTTTAGGTCATGAACTTATCAGTCACCATTGGACTACTTCTGGGGGTTCAAGATGCCGACTTCTACAAAGAAGGTATCCGTATGCTCTACGACCGCTGGACTAAGTGTGTAAATGTGGGAGGGGACTATGTTGAAAAATAAATGTGCTAGGTTTTCTAAAATTGACTCCATCTACCTCAGGCCACGAACTTATCATTCACACCTCGTATACACTCAACTGGATAAAACAAACAAGAAATTTCTTCCAACTCTCAAGGAGCAATAGAAACAAGCCTTCAGCCCATCTCATTCGAGCCAAACTATTAGACTGCCTCTTGCCATCAACCTGCACCCAGACCATGGCCCCCATACCTCTCCCATCCAAATTCTCTCAAACGCCGAAATCAAACCCACATCCACCACTTCCGCTGGCAGCTTGTTCCACACTCACAACACCAGAGTGAAGAAGTTCTCTTTCATGTTCCCCTTAAACATTTCACTTTTTGCCCTTAACCAATGACTTCTAGTTCTAGTCTCACCTAACCTCAATGGAAAAAGCCTGCTTGCATTTATCCTATCTATAACCAGCATAATTTGTGTACCTCTATCAAATTTCCCCTCATCCTCCTATGCTCCAGGGAATAAAGTCCAAACCTTTCAACCTTTCCTGTAACTCAGGTGCTCAGGTCTTGGCAACATCCTTGTAAATATTCTCTGCATTCTTTCAATCTTATTGATATCTTTCCTGTAGGTAGGTGACCAGATCTGCACACAATCATGTGTTAAATACTTCTTTAAACCATGGCAATATAAACTTGGACAACTTTAGCTCTATTAAATTCTAGGTTCTTATTTGTGTTGTGGAGCAAAAGAGAAAAAAAAAGACATCCATAGAGATTTAATCAGGGAGTCACCTGACAAAATAAATCCAATGGATCCATGATCAAGGTGAAGAATGCACTACAGTTTAATCATAGAATGGCAGTAGGAAAGAAGAACATTCAGCTCAAGGATCAAAGTTTAAATCAACTGGATATCTAGGAGCAATGATCAGCTTCTTTTACCATATACATCTACGTTGCTGTGGTCTGTTGGTGCAAGATGCAACAATAAACAACAACATATGACAATTATAAAGAATAAATAATTACATAAAAATGAAGTTAGAAGTGTGGCTATGGAAATATGTGCAAAATACATAAATACCAGCATATATTTACAATGAAAGCAGTATTATAAAAAGTGGTTTAAGGTGTTTACAATGACTGTACCAACCAAACATTGATCATTTGATGGTGTATCATTGGATTAGCAGAGCACCTTTTCATTTTGTTCTGAAAAAAAGCTCTTCAAGAGTCAAACCACTTACCTTAAAGTGATGTAATCTGGGTTGGCTTACTCCAGCAATGATTTTCATGAAATTAGTAATTGATTTATTCTTATAACATGTAGGAAGACGAAATGAAAAGCTTTGTTTAGCATGCCATCCACACAGATCATTTCAATACATGGGTGCAGTACCTAAGTTAATTGAGATAGTTCTCAGGAAAAACAACAACAGAATGCAGAATATAGAATTACTCATACAGAGAAAGTGCAGTACAGATAGATAATAAGGTGCAAGGGGCAGTGTGAGGCATGGTTGAGTGCTTAGCCATTCAGACCCCATTGAGACGCATATCGGTGCCCTCATGAAGGACGTGCATCAGACATCCTCGCAGGTGGCTGGATGCATAATGGATGCCAAATTCCTGTCACTTGGACCCTCCCACCATCACTTCAAACTCCAGATATAGAATAAAGTCACCAGATAGCATGTGACCTCCAGAATTGACTCTTTAAATGCAGCATGACTTGATTTTGCTTGGGGCGAAGAGGTGCGTGGATGGAAGAGTCTGGTGTTCCATGTCACTGATGTTGCAGAAGAGGGATTGGTACTCAGGTGCCACTGCCTGCTGATGCCTGCTGCATCACTTGGCTTGGCTGGGGGGATCTGGGGACCCACTAGTCACGTGGGATCTCCTGTGTTTGTTTCTCCTGATTTCCAGCATCTGCAGAATCTCTTGTGTTGTTAATGACATGCCTAGAAGTTTGTGGGGGCACAGACAAAGATAGTTGGGGATCAGACCCCGCCCTGCTCAAAGGTGACCTCCTCCATTGCTTTTGTGAGCCCCTCTTCTTCATTTAGCCTCCCACCTATTCCTCAAACTTAGACAAAATGGAAAGGGTAAAGGCCATTAAGCAACCATTGCTTCCTTGGAGGGCTCGATGGGCCAATATGTCACCAGTGTATTGACACCATAAGGGCTGATGTAAAGAAGTTTAAGATTCAAGTTTAATACCCATGAATACAGCCAAACGAAAGAGCATTGCTCTGGGGCCAAGGTGCAAAATATAGTACCAACAGTCATACACAGCACAAGGCACATATCACATATAGTTGCGATAGCAATAAACATACAGTCACATAAAAATATAATATTAATCCCTGAGTGTCGTATCCCGTAGACTGATGGTGCACGGGATGTTATTGTCAAGAACAAGCCCACAATGGTCCAATCATCATGCACTAGTGCAGCCCCAGATGAAAGCAATCCAACTTGCCTTTCATCGGGCAAACACTGGAGGGCAGCACCAAAGTTTTGGGCCAGCTCCCACCCCAACCTGCACACCCGTCATGCACAGCACCTCTGGTGTCTCCTTCCTGGGTGGCTGCAACAACTGAGGCCACGCAGCACCCCCCGCCCATCGGTCTCGCCAATGAACCAGTGGACCTGTCTTTGAGTATTCTACATCAACAACGTCCAACAGGATCTTGCGATCACAAGTAAATGTCCAAAACCAATACTATTCAAGAATTTCAGGTTGTATACATTCTCCAATATTAAATGGAACTATTGTTTCTTGGACCATGCCTCTGACATCTGCAAGCAGCAACACAGTCCATAACAAGTTCAATTCCACCGCTATCAAACAAATTGCTAGACAAGTAGACCCGCAATGCTTGAAGTTCTTAATATCCAGCAGTGAAATGAAATCATAAAGAAGTTGTAAAAGATGAACAAATACACCTTTGTACAGACACATAGAAGCCACTGTGACTGAGTGTGTCTGCCATCTTGCCACACATATATATGAACGTATGTAGGTATGTGTGGTAAACCATATATATGTTGTAACTGGGTTAACTGTCTGGACACGCCCCCTCTGTTGACTGCCCCTGTGGCTCCTCCCACAGTTCCTGTCTAAAGGTGTTTCACCTTGCCCCTCCCCCTCAGTCCGGGGGCAGACACTCACCATGGAGGTTGTATTGTACAGCGAATAAAAGCCTTTCGGTATTTTTTCCTAACCTCAGTCTTTTGGAGTTATTGAAGGTGCTTCAATTTTATTCGCTGTACATTTTAAAGCATGGAACATGCACTGAGACCTAACAAATTAGACCTCGATCCGTAAACACCTGAAGCTGGAAACGCTTTCGAACTCTGGCTGGCCTGCTTCGAAGCATACCTACAAGAGATTAAACCAATCAACCCCATAGCGAAGCGCAGAGTTCTACTCTCCAGGGTCAGTCCACGGGTCTATTTGCTGATCAGAGACCAGCCGACCTATGATGGCGCGATGAGCGCCCTCAAAAGACAATACCTGCGGCCAATAAACAGCATCTATGCTCGGCACCGCTTAGCGACACAGCAACAATGGCCTGGGGAATCAAGTGCTGAGTTCCTCCGAGCCCTACAGACACTCGTGCAGGCCTGCAATTGCCAGGAGCTGACGGCGGTGCAGCATGCAGAGCTCCTAGTGAGAGACGCCTTGGTCACGGGGACCAGGTCAGTGTACGTGCGCCAGCGGCTGTTGGAAAAAGTCGATCTTACCTTAAGTTCGGCGATCAGGCTGGCCGACATGCTGGAGGCTGCTCTGCATAACTCTAAGGCTCTCCAGGAACGCGATCCCCCGATGGCTTCGTGGGCGCCGCAGACCCCGCAACCTGCCGGCGAATCGACCTCGGCTGCCGCCAGTCGCAAGTCCCCGCAGCCCGCCGGCAAATTGACCTCAGCTGCCGCCAGTCGCGAGTTCGTGAAGTGCTACTTCTGCGGACTGGAGAAGAACCCCCAGAAATGCTGCCCGGCCTGAGAAGCTACCTGCTCCAGCTGTGGAAAGAAGGGCCACTTCACCAAGGTCTGTAAGTCCAAACCGCGAGCCGGATCGAGCAGAACCGCGTGCGAAACATGGGGGTCGCCATCTTCCCTGCACACTGCCACCACGTGCGAGACACGGGGGCGGCCATCTTGGTCGGTGCCATCTCCCACCGCCTACGACCAACGGGTGCTCACGGGGCACCCCACCGCGCCAGACAAGATAGCAACCCAACCCTGGCTTCCGTGACCCTCGACCAAAGCGCTCCCCACCAGTTCGCAAGGTCAATGATGGACATCCTGGTGGAGGGGCACAGGAGAAGCTGCCTGTTTGACACAGGCAGTACGGAGAGTTTTATCCACCCGGCCACGGTGCAGTATTGTGGACTCATGATACGGCCGGTAAGTCAGAGGGTCACCATGGCTTCCGGGTCGCATACAACAGACATCCGGGGGGGGGGTTGTGTAGCGACGCTAGTGTTGCAGGGCACAGAATATCGAGACTTTACGTTACTGGTCATGCCTCAACTGTGTGTCCCTGTGCTGTTGGGGCTCGACTTCCAGAGCCACCTGAAAAGCGTGACAATGAAGTATGATGGGCCCCTCCCGCCACTTACTGTCATAAATCCCCTGTTTTGTAGAGGTATGTCACGTACCCCGCTACTGACCACATACACACACCGACCCACACATCCCACCCAACACCATGCCAACTGCCGCACTACCGACGCCACTTGCGGCCTCTCCACCCTCAGGATCCCTCCCCCACCGCTGTTCGCCAACCTGACCCCGACTGTAAACCTGTGGCAACTAAAAGCAGGAGGTACAGCACGGGGGACAGAGCTTTCATTAAGTCGGAGGTGCAGCGGCTGCTCAGGGAGGGGGTCATTGAGGCAAGCACAAGTCCTTGGAGGGCGCAGGTGGTGGTTGTTCAGAACGGGGAGAAGAATAGGATGGTCGTGGACTATAGCCAGACCATCAATAGGTTCACGCAGCTCGACGTGTACCCTCTACCCCGCATCGCGGATATGGTCAATCAGATAGCACAGTACAAGGTGTACTCGACCATAGACCTAAAATCTGCTTACCATCAGCTCCCCATCCGCCGGGAGGACCGCCCTTACACCGCCTTCGAGGCGGACGGCAGGCTTTATCAATTCCTGCGCGTCCCCTTCGGTGTCACGAAGGGTGTATCTGTCTTCCAGAGGGCAATGGACCGGATGGTGGACCAGTGCCAACTGAAGGCCACGTTCCCCTATCTGGAAAACATCACCATCTGCGGTCACAACTGGCAGGATCACGACAACAACCTCCAAAAATTTCTCCAAGCGGCCAAAGCTTTCAATCTCACCTATAACAAGGACAAGTGTGTACTCGGGACCACCCGACTTGCTATCCTTGGGTGTGTCATGGAGAATGGAGTCATTGGCCCTGACCCCGACCGTATGCGTCCCCTGTTGGAACTCCCTCTTCCCAATACCCTCAGAGCCCTCAAAAGGTGCCTGGGTTTCTTTTCATATTATGCTCAATGGGTCTCTAACTACAGAGACAAGGCCCGCCCCCTGATCAAGTCCACCACATTGCCCCTCTCAGTCCATGTGTTATACTACAAGAAATAGAAACAGAATTAGGCCACTTGGCACAATGTCTGCCCTGCCATTTGACCATAGCTGATTTATTTTCCTTCTCAAGTCTATCTCCTGCCTTCTCCCCATAACCTTTTGTACCCTTGATAATTAAGTAGCAACCAATGATTTTGCCTCCACAGTCATCTGAGGCTTCACTCAGATTTGGGCATCACATCTCAGCAAGGATATAGTATTGAACTTGGGAGCAATGCAGAGTAGATTTATCAGAACTGTATTGTGCAAATTTGACTTGTATTCTAGATTAAGCAATGATCCTTCACTGATCTAATAGACCTACTTAAAATTAATTTTCACAGGATAGAAAATCTAATCCTTTAGTTAGGGAAATTAGAATTTCTCTCTGTGAGGATGTTGAGTCAATTGGAATTTTAAGATTTAAACACATACCACCAAAATCCAAAAATCAATTGCTCAGTGTCACTTTTAATGAGCAATTATCATGTGGAAATTGCTGACTCACTTCTCTTGATGCTTTGAATGGAATGTGTTAAACTGGGTGTCAGAAGCACTGCCAGTTCATTTAATTCAGCTGCAGTTTGACCCGCCTATCCACAGGAGTTAAAATCTAACTAATTAACTTTTTCACATCCACACAGCTAGACTTTGGGGATATCATGCAGATGATTTCAAAGATGCTTCATTGGAATTAATGGTAGCAAAGAATGATAACAAGCAATGTTGATTCTGCATTTCTGAACAGCTTATGAAAAACTGTAACAAATACATTTTGGGAATGAATCAGTTTAACATATCCCATTTCACTTTGAAAGGTAATTCTCTCATGAAGCTAAATTCATACCTCACTAAATTTTAATTGAATCATTGGAACAGTAAAGTCATCAAAGCTTGGTGATTTTATGTTTTATACACAGAGACCTCTCAGATAAATTCAATGCAGGCAGTAATTTGAACCCATATGTAAGCTATATAATAGCGTTTTCTGAAGAGTCAGCCTTCCTTGAATTGTAATGTTTTCTCATTATATTCATTACAGAAATCAGACCATGCAATGTCAGTTGTACTGTGTGAATGCAGTTCAATTGACCACACACCACTTGATAAGCTAAACTTTTAGTAAGATAGAAGTAGGATATGCAAAACTATTTATAGCCGCACAATATTCAGTAACTAAAGTTAGGGGCACATAGCCAAGTGGTTAAGGCGTTCATCTAGTGATCTGAAGGTCGGTAGTTCGATCCTCAACTGTGGCAGCGTGTTTGTGTCCTTGATCAAGGCACTTAACCACACATCGCTTGTGTCTGTGCGAAGAGTGGTGCCCCACACAGACTTTCAATCTGTGCCTTGTAAGGCATGAAAATGCCTGACGCAGGCTTCTCATTGTCTGAGTCGACATTCCCCTCCCAAAGTGTAGCTTGGTGTGAGATGGATAGATTCAATGGGTGGAATAGATTGTTTGAGCTGTCTCCAAAATTTAAATGAGAAATTATTGGAGGATTTCTACATTTGTGATTGTTGGAGGAGTTCAGTCAGTCTACATTGTGGGGTATGACGCCATCTATCGGCTACTTACAATGCAGACCTAACATCTTTACCCCCACATCTCCACAACAGTTCACACCTTCATTCATGCAAAGATAGGACTAATGACCCTCTGCATTATCTCTACAGCTCTTAATGGCCCTGGTATGATTGCTATACAGTACCTTTAAACAACTCACAGAGTTCATAAACCGGAAACTACCCACCATGGATTAGAACCAAAGAAACCTCTTGGATGAGTGATGAAATGGCTTCTTGACAACACAGCAAGCCAGTTGCCTTGATTTACTACTGCTTGGTATACAATGACCTGGATGACTGAAAACCTTCATAGACAAACCTATTAACCAATGATACAAAGACAGAAATAGAATGAATCAGAGGATCTTCTGTGATGTTGATTTTGGTAGTCTGAGGAAAGGAACTGAGGGTGTCCTACTTATCACTAATCTGCATTGACACTTTGATATTAATCTGTGAAGAATGTCAGCTGAATTGGTGCAGCTGTCCAAGATACAGCTGTTTTAAAATTACAGTTGTGAGTCAGCACAAAACAGACCGGATTGCATGCGTGAAGGTACAGGGGAAATTCAGGACGATTCTTCTGGGAATGGAACATTTCAGTTATGAGGAGAAACTGGATAAACTGGGTTTGTTTTTCTTGTATTGAAAGATGGACCAGACTGACTGAGTGGCACAGAGAGTAGACATAGGAAACCTTTACCCTTAACAGAGCCATGAATACCCAAAGGACATAGTTTTAGGATAATTGTGAGAGGTTAAAAGGGATTTGAAAAGATCTTTTTTTACACTCAGAGTGGTTTGAATCTGAAACACATTGCCTGAGTGAGTGGTGGAAGTAAACCCCTCTCACAACATTTATCTAGATGAGCACCTGAATAACCAAGTCAATGAAGGCTATGAGCCAAGTTTTGGTAAGTATGGTTAGTGTAGATGGGTAACTGATGGTCAGCCTCTATTTTCTGAGGAGGGTGAAGTGAGCTGCTTTATGCTCGTCAGTAAAACTACCTATCAATATGCAGTTGAGATCATGTTAACATGCTGTTTCACTGTGTGGTACAGAAACTGCCCTGCGGTAGACAGGAAGGCTCCACAATGGGGAGCTAGAACTGCCCAGTGCATCACCAACACCAGCCTACTCATCATCAGGTTCGTACTTGTATACAGAAAGGAGCTGGAAAAAACCTAGCAATATCATGAAGGACCCCACCCGTGCCCCCCACCCCCAGCCCACTCTTGCATCCCCATCAGGGATGAGACAATGCTGCATCCTCAGCTGGGCCACTAGACTCAATCGCAGTTACTTACTCTACCCATTAGCCCAACCCATCACCCCCACCCCCACATTGTCATTTTATACACATACAATCAATCTGTGGCATGTAAGCTAATCATTATGGCCACCCTCAGACATCGTGTTTCAGAGAATTGCTTTTGTATTTATATTTGTTGCGTCTTTCTGTATGTTCCTTAAGCTTATTGTGATTTTTGATGCTGCACTGGATCAAGAGTACAATCATTTCATTCTACTTTACAGCTGTGTACTGAAGAAAGACAATAAAATATCTAGAATCTTGAATGGGATGGGCTAAATGGCCTATTGCTGTATAATGCTTTAACAAAGACACAACAGGCAGTTTAGAGGGAAGCAGAATACTCAATTATATGTCTTTGATACAACTATAAAACAAGAGATAGCTTTACAGATAATAGACATTAAAGTCATCATAGTTACTCTTGCGATAAATGTTCTTGCGTTCATTATCTGTGACATAAATGCTTTAATCAATTGAACCCAAAAAAGCTAAAAGATCAAAGAGAAGGCAGTCTGGCTACACCCATCACCCCAACTGACATTGCCCACTCCTGCTCTCCCACAATCCCTGTCATCTTACCCCAGACACATGGTACTTGTCAGCTCTGGCAGTTTTAGCCCTTATATTTGTAAATATATTTGGGTTGGCAGGGAGGAGATACGTCTCATTCAAAGGAGGTGTAAGGCACTGCTTTCCTCTGCTAGCCTGCAGGCCACGCTTGGGCAAGGTGTAGTACCTGCTTAGCTCCCCCCCCCCCACCCTCCTCGGCGATCAGCGTCACGTGAACCCAATGTGGCAGGTGGTGGATGCTTGTATGAGCAGCCGGTGCATATCACAAGACCTGATCATGTGACCGCTGACATCAGTCAGACAATCCCTGAAGTGTATTGATAATGGCTGGGGTCACCTGTCTTGTAAAGACACTTCCTAGAAGAAAGCAATGGCAGACTACTACCGTAGAAAAATTTGCCAAGACCACATTCGCCTACGTCATACGACATGGTACATAATGATGATGATTTGTGAATATTTATACAGATGCACGACTGAGCATGATGATAATCTATTACTTTCTTTCTTGCCACCCAAAGACATCGGGCATTCTCAGAACGATAATGGTGCTCTTAAAGAGGAAATTTATGATGTTCTGAAATAGGAAATGCAATAATGCTTCTTAACAATAACAGCATAACAATGCAATTGTTCAAACGGTGAATCGTCAAAGCTTTGCAGAATACTCT
Source organism: Mobula hypostoma (assembly GCF_963921235.1). Classification (NCBI taxonomy): domain Eukaryota; kingdom Metazoa; phylum Chordata; class Chondrichthyes; order Myliobatiformes; family Myliobatidae; genus Mobula; species Mobula hypostoma. Next base: position 25,821,369 of record NC_086111.1, on the reverse strand, counting down.
TTTTAAGTTCCAATTCCCGTACAATAAAGGCCAGATGATTTACTATATCAGTAGAATCCATCACGTTATCGCACCACTTCCACTTTAGAAGATCAGAGCTTCCATTCCAGAGCCTTGTACATAATTTAACCTGCACTGCCGGAGGTGACATACTTTAGATAAGATGTTAAGCCATCACTTAGTCTGCCCTCTAAGACTGAAAAATCAGATCAGATGCAGCTAGTTCACGGGAGAGTGTGCAGTTTTCTGTGGTGTCTCAGCCAAAATTTATTCTTAAACTTTTATTCTTATATGTGGAGAAGTCGAAGAGCTGAAGAAGAAGTAATCTGATAGGAAAGCATCATGGACCATGGAAGAAAAGGATGGAGAAGGGAATCAGATGGAGGTGATGGCAGATGAGGAGAAAAAAAGGGGTGAGAGGATAACCAAAATGGTGAGTGGAAAAAGAAAGGAGTGAAATGGTATACATTACCACAAGTTGGAGAAATCAATGCTCATGCCATCAGTTTGTAGGCTACTCAGATGAAATATGAGCAGTTGGTCTTTCAACATGGGTTTGGCCCCATCATGACAGTAGAGGAGGCCAGTGACAGACATATTAGAATAGGAAAGAGAAGTCACAAATGGCAGGGGAGATGCCTGGCATAAGGCAGATCTTCCATTGGCTATGCATTTCAATTTGAAATCCCATACCTTCTTATTCTGGCTTCTGCCTCCTTCTTTTCCAGTCCTGATGAAGGTCTTGTCCCAAAAGATTGGCTGTTTATTGCATAGATGCTGGCTGACTTGCTGAGCTCCTCCAGAATTTTGTGTGTGTTGCTTAAATTGTTGATATTTCTAGTATATTGGAAATAATTCAGAAGATTTCGACTGGGCATCAGTGAGAATCATGGTGCAAGCGAACACATGGTATACAAGAGAATTCCTAGAAGCATCATTTTCCGTGAACAATTCTGTAAACAATCACATAGACCTCAATCACATTTATGAGCCAATGCGAGCAAAGTTCCAGACCACAATGTACGAAGTTCTCCACACAGCCAATCAGCGATGAGATTTCCTCCCCACATCACAATAGAGTTTCCGAAATGACTTTCAATCAGCTGATTGAAAAGTATATAAAGGCCAAGCGTTTGGAGGGCACACCACAATAAACAGTGCACTCCTTGCATGGTGATGAAATGCTTGGAAGTAAATTCAAAGTTCAAAATAAAATTTATTATCAGAGTACATACATGTCTCCACATACAACCCTGAGATTCTTTTTTCCGCAGGCATACTTAGCAAATCTATAAAACCATAACAAGCATGAACTAACAAGATAAAGAGTCCTTAAAGTGAGACCATTGGTTGCTAGGATTGGAGAACAATCATTTCCTGTATATCTTCACTCATTAAGACTGTAATTGTTTCTTTATCTAACAGGGCAACACAGTAACATAATGATTAGTTCAATGTGTTACAGCGCACCACCTTTACGACTGGGGTTCGATTCCTGCTGCTGCCAGTAAGGAGTTTGTACAATTTCCCTGTGACTGTACGGGTTTCCTCCCACATTCCAAAGACATACAGTTAGGGTTCATGCTATAATGGGCCTGGCAATGTGGCAACCCTTGTGGGCTGCCCAGTACAATTCTCACTGATTTGCTTTGATACAAATGATGCATTTCACTGTATGTTTCCATGTTTTGACTTACACATGACAGGTAAAGCTAATCATTTTTACTTTGTCTCTTCTTTTTGTGATCCCTATCTATCTAATGTGAAAATACTGTAAACACAAATGCCTGAAGCCATAACCACAGTGCTAGTTTCCCACTTGGTCAACTTTGCCCTCAGTTTATATCCAGCTTTCTCTGGACTTCCTACATTAAAGTTGCAACAATTAAGCTATAACTACACATACAACAGGAATTCTGCAGATGCTGGAAATTCAAGCAACACACATCAAAGTTGCTGGTGAACGCAGCAGGCCAAGCAGCATCTATAGAAAGAGGCGCAGTCGACGTTTCAGGCCGAGACCCTTCGTCCTGACGAAGGGTCTCGGCCTGAAACGTCGACTGCGCCTCTTCCTATAGATGCTGCTTGGCCTGCTGCGTTCACCAGCAACTTTAATGTGTATAACTACACATAAACTGTTTTTCTTTCCTTACCCATTTTAGGTTTCTTTTGCCTTCCAAATTCATTTCTCTACCCTCCAGACTCATTTCCCAAGCCCACTTGAGCCTATTGTTACCTGCATGAGTACAGCAAACTGCACTGCAAGGAAATACTTGCTTGCAGCAACATCACAGTTACGGACTGTGCCAAAGCAAGTGCTTAGCGCAAAAGTAAAACATAATTGAAGACAAATCCAAACCCTTACTTCTAACATTTAACTCTGCATCTCTCCCTTCCTTTCTTCCTGCCCGACTAATTGAAATCCTGCCCTGTGGCACTGTCAGTAGAGATCGTTAAGAGCACCAAATTTCTTGGCGTTCACCTGGCGGAGAATCTCACCTGGTCCCTCAACACCAGCTCCATAGCAAAGAAAGCCTAGAAGAGTCACTACTTTCTGTGAAGGCTGAGATAAGTCTATCTCCCACCCCCCCCCCCATCCTCACCACATTCTACAGAGGTTGTATTGAGAGCATCTGGAGCAGCTGCATCACTGCCTGGTTCGGGAATTGCACCATCTCGGATCGCAAGACCCTGCGGCGGATAGTGAGGTCAGCTGAGAAGATCTTCCCGCCATTACAGACACTTACACCGCACACTGCATCCACAAAGCAAACAGCATTATGAAGGACCCCACACACCCCTCATACAAACTCTTCTCTCTTCTGCCATCTAGCAAAAGGCACCGAAGCATTTGGACTCTCACGACCAGACTATGTAACAGTTTCTTCCCCCAAACCATCAGTTTCCTCGATACCCAGAGCCTGGACTAACACCAACCTACTGCCCTCTACTGTGCCTGTTGTCTTGTTTATTATTTATTGTAATGCCTGCACTGTTTTGTGCACTTTATGCAGTCCTGGGTAGGTCTGTAGTCTAGTGTAGTATTTGTATTGTTTCATGTAGCACCATGGTCCTGAAAAACATTGTCTCATTATTTCTGTGTACTATACCAGCAGTTATGGTCGAAATGACAATAAAAAGTGAGTTGACTTGACTTGACTTACTAGAATAAGGTGCCGGATTCTTTCATTTATAACAATACCGCATCCACCAGTGACCTTCACAGAACTGTTCAAAGATTACAGATCCTTCCTTCACAAGACTAACAGAGCACATAGCAGAGTTATGTGGAGATTCAGTTACTGAACTTGCAGTCTGAGATCGGAAACGTAGAACATGACACCGAGGTTCAAATCCCATAGTGGAAGTTGGGCAAATTCAAATCATGTCATAAATCTGTCATTTAGAATAAATTAGAGCTGGCAAGGGTAACTGGAAAATTTCTATCTTGTTCTTAAAATTTTATCTTCTTTACTAATGTATATCAGGGAAGCAAGTTTACCATTGATAACTGCATATGAATCCAGACGCATCAATGGGATTGATTGTTAACTGCCTTCCGGGACAGGAGTTCAACTGTCACCGTTGTAATCTGGCAAACACCAATGGACAAGAGAAACCGATGAACCAGGTGCTTTCATAGTAAAAATGGTAGTTCAGCGTTTTGGGGAAAGCAGGTGGATTTGCAGTGAAGAATGTGCAATCTACTGAAATAAACTAACAATCCAGTTATTCGGAGCTAAAGATAGTGCCAGAGGGTGACTTCTTCCAGCTCATCAGCAAAACAGTTAAATTCTTCCGATTCTAATGTCTCTATCTTCCTTTTCAGGGTCGCTGGAGTTCTTTCAGGATCTTTGATTCACAGCAGCACTTAAAGACAGCAGTTCAGCACGATGGCAGGTTGCCATTCTTGCAGCTTGCCAATCAGCTGCGTTTCGGCATTTCCAGGTTCGGGTTGAAGTCAGGCACCTCATGGCCTACGAGACTCTGTTGACAGGAATTTGCTCCAGTGTCACATACTGAACTGTCGTGGGTGCCGGAACGTTGAAGACAGAGAGAGTGGCTGTCAGAGGGCTCCGCACCCAGTAATCGATTTGCCAATTCTCGAGTCAGGGAACTCGAAATATAAAAAAACAATGTTTCAGACTGACTGTAACATCGAAATAGCAATTGTTGTCTCCCTTGTCACTGTGCAAGGAGTGATATCTGTATCTCTCTTGATAATGAGAGAGAGAGCCTGGGAGGTGTCAAAATATTGGAGAGAATGGTTAGTTTCTGATGAACTGTAGACTGTGGTCTCTCTTTGGGGGCTTTGTTTTTGCTTGCAAGCTGGGTGATGGGAATGCTGATGCTTTACGCTGGAATAATTGGTGGGATGGGAAGGGGAGAAGGTTTATGCAGCTTGTGCAAGGGGGGAGTGGGGAGCTTTGGGGTTCTTATGTTTTTCTGTCATTCATTCTCTGAAGCTTTCTCTTCTGTTTCAAGGATGTCTGTGGAGAATAAGAATTTCACCTATATTGAATCATTCTCTGATAGTAAATGGAACTATTGAACTATTGATTATTTCCTGATGAAAATCATATATGTATGTGTGTGTGCTATATATATATACACATATAGTTCCATAGTTCCATTAAATTAAATAAGTAGTGCAAAATAGAAACAAAAAGATGGCAAGGCAGTGTTCATGGTTTCAACGTCCTTCCAGAAATGGAATGGCAGAGGGTAAAAAGATGTCCTGAATCACTGAGTGTGTGCCTTCAGGCTTCTGTACCTCCTTTCTGATGACAGCACTGAGAACAAGGCATAACCCTGGTCATGGGGGTCCTTAATGCCCCCTTTTTGAGGCATCACTCCTTGAAGATGTCTTGAATACTATGGCGGCTGGTGCCCATGATGGAGCTGACAGTTTACAACGCTCTGCAGCTAATTTTGATCCTGTGCAGTAGCCCCCTCCCCGCAATACCAGATGGTGATGCAACCAGATAGAGATGCAGCTAGATAGAATGCTCTCCATGGTGCATCAGTAGAAATTCGCGAGTGTCTTTGATGACATGCTAAATCTCCTCAAACTCCTAATGAAATATAGCCGTTGTCCTGCCTTCTTTATAGCTACATTGATATGTTTGGTCCAGGATAGACCCTCAGAGATATTGACAGTCCAGGAACTCAAAATTGCTCACACTTTCCACTTCTGATCCCTCGATGAGAACATGCTGGTATTAATGTACTTATGCATAGTTTACTTAATCTCTAACTTTATTTTTAATAACTCTTTATTTTTTATAATTGTTGAATGTGGTTGTGTTTTGCTGCACGTCGCACCACTGCACACAACAAATTCCTAATACATATAAACGTATATGGTGAATAAAGTTGATCATTGATATCTAATTGATTCAAACTTTGTATAAGTCGATCCAGAAACTGCTTAGTTCTGGCGTAATTGTTGGCAAAAAAAAAAGTCCACAATCTGATCACTTTTTGACCTCTATCTTTTTTTCTGTCACTTCTGACAGCAGCTATCGCTGTCTTTAAACCTTGTTTTGACAGAAATGCTTTTGATGAAATCCAGAAGACAAAGGTGATTACAGGACATCCAGGTACATGAGTGTGTTTGAGTTTTTGTCTTCAAAATATAGCAAGCATGGGGAACTATGTCTCCGCTGTTAAATAATGACATCAAAATGATTCTGGATATCATCCAAAGTATTTGCAACAATACCATAATTATGCATTGCAATGACACCACAGATAGTAAGCAAATAAATCCTAATACAAGGATAATGTGTTATACCGCTGGAGCTACTTTAAGCAGATAATTCTTTTTGCAATGTCATTAAACAATTACTGAATGATGATCTAAAACCCACTTTTTATTTTGCATTTACTTAAATAATTATTCAGGAACATTAGGAGAAATTGATGGCTAAATGGCCTAGCATTAAAGTCATAACCTACAAACCCAGAGTTTATGGGGTGAATTCCCTGCAGATCTGGTTATGAAAGTTGGTCGTAGTCAGTTTGGTCATCCATCTTGGAGTTTCTCCTCCTATAGCTTGATTCCCTAGGACACTGGCCCCAATTTGATTCAAGTGGTTCATCTCAGTGTTCTCTTTCCATGCAGTAATCATTTGGTGATGGCTGGAAATCAAGGAAAATTGTAGCAAAAGAGATTACAGAAAATATTGTTCAAAGCAGCTGCTAGCAGAGAGAAAACAGCTAATAAATCGAATATAACCTTGATTAGATCGGTAAAGGATAGATCAAAAAACATATGGAATATGTCTACATTATCAAACAGGCACATTTTGATTGAGAAATCAGTTGTAAAAGTGGTGCAAATTTTGACAAACAAGAAAGGGTGCTGTTTCATGGAAACTCTTAAAAAAATGTCTTTTCTCTTCAAATGACAGAGGATGATGTACATTTACTGTGTAATATTAATAGTTTAAAGTGCTAATTGTAAATAATGTTCTGTGTTGCCCTTAAGGCATTTATTTGACTTTGTTGGGTCTATGCTTTTTTATTTTTTGGTAACTATTTTCTAGTTAATGTTAAAGGTTGATAACTGTTACAGTTTAGCAAAGGTAAATTCATTGTCTATGGTATATCGCGGCATGTGATGATGTCACCTACGGTTTCGCCACGTCTTATGTGTAACTTCCAGTTCAGAGAAGGTGTGAAGGTGGGTGCTATGCGTGCAGCATGATCGTGAAGAGCTCCATGTCTACCCACAAAGAAACATTATAGAAGCAATGCCGTAAGTTCCTATCAAAGTATTTGAAGTAAAAATATTAACGCGGTTTCTGTTAAAGGAAGCGGCGCGCGCGTCGGCGTTTCAATTTCAATCGCAGGTGGGCTCGGGCCCAGTGGTGGTTTGATGCAACCCCCTCGCTCCCTACTCGGGGTGGCCCAAGACACTCGCTAAAAGAAGAGAGCACGCGTGGTCTCCAGAATGAAACAGTCGCTGTATATGTTTGTATTTTTTTTATCAACAGTTTTCACCATATGATGTTAATGTGGAAGAGTGAACAGTAAATGGTTAACCTTACTACGACTCTGTCTTCATTGACTCCGGTTTAACTTGGTGTTTAGTCAGAGTTTCAACACACTGCACAAGAACACTACATGGTCACTTCCCTGGAAATTGGAGTTCAACCTCCTTTGGTGCACTGAACATACATAGACCCACCTTTCATTCTAATCTTCAGAAAAATATTAGTGAAATCTGGTAAGTATACTCTAAATATGGCGTTATCATGTCTCATGTGCCAAATCAATTCTAACTGTATGCAGAGATGCTACTGAGATCAACAGTGGCATAAGAAGAGACTACATGGTGAGGAAAGCATCAGGGAAGGCAGGTAAGATTGTAAACATAGAACATTACAGTACAGTGCAGGCTCTTTTGGCCCATGATGTTACGCCAATCTTTTAAACTATTCTAAGATTAATCTCTCCTGCATAACCCCCCCACCACTACCATTTTTCTGTCACCCATTTGCCTATCTATGAGTATCTTAAATGCCCCTAGTGAAAGAGTTCTCAATCTGAGTCCACAGACAAACTACAACTAAAATTGAAAAACGTAAACAAAACTCGGATCATAGAAACATAGAAACACAGAAAATAGGTGCAGGAGTAGGCCATTCGGCCCTTCGAGCCTGCACCGCCATTCAGTGCAATCATGGCTGATCATCCAACTCAGAACCCTGTACCTGCCTTCTCTCTATACCCCCGATCCCTTTAGCCACAAGGGCCATATCTAACTCCCTCCTAAATATAGCCAATGAATTGGCCTCAACTGTTTCCTGTGGCAGAGAATTCCACAGATTCATCACTCTCTGTGTGAAGAAGTTTCTCTTCATCCCAGTCCTAAAAGGCTTCCCTTTTATCCTCAAACTGTGACCCCTCATTCTGGACTTCCCCAACATCGGGAACAATCTTCCTGCATCTAGCCTGTCCAATCCCTTTAGAATCTTATACGTTTCAATCAGATACCCCCTCAATCTTCTAAATTCTAGAGATAACAAGCCTTTCGTATGATCCAATCTTTCATCATATGAAAGTCCTGCCATCCCAGAAATCAATTTGGTGAACCTTCTTTGTACTCCCTCTATGGCAAGAATGTCTTTCCTCAGATTAGTGGACCAAAACTGCACACAATACTCCAGGTGTGGTCTCACCAAGGCCTTGTACACCTGCAGTAGTATCTCCCTGCTCCTGGACTCGAATCCTCTTGCTATGAATGCCAGCATACCATTCGCCTTTTTCACTGCCTGCTGTACCTGCATGCCCACTTTCAATGACTGGTGTACAATGAAACCCAGGTCTCGTTGCACCTCCCCTTTTCCTAATCGGCCACCATTCAGATAATAATCTGTTTTCCTGTTCTTGCCACCAAAGTGGATAACCTCACATTTATCCACATTAAATAGCATCTGCCATGAATTTGCACACTCACCTAACCTATCCAAGTCACCCTGCATCCTCTTAGCATCCTCCTCACAGCTAACACTGCTGCCCAGCTCTGTCTCATCCGCAAACTTGGAGATGCTGCATTTAATTCCCTCGTCTAAGTCATTAATACATATTGTAAACAACTGGGGTCCCAGCACTGAGCCTTGCGGTACCCCACTAGTCACTGCCTGCCATTCTGAAAAGGTCCCATTTATTCCCACTCTTTGCTTCCTGTCTGCCAACCAATTCTCTATCCACATCAATACCATACCCCCAATACCGCGTGCTTTAAGTTTGCACACAAATCTCCTGTGTGGAACCTTGTCAAAAGCCTTTTGAAAATCCAAATATACCACATCCACTGGTTCTCCCCTATCCACTCTACTAGTTACATCCTCAAAAAATTCTGTGAGATTCGTCAGACATGATTTTCCTTTCACAAATCCATACTGACTTTGTCCGATTATTTCACCGCTTTCCAAATGTGCTGTTATCACATCTTTGATAACTGACTCTAGCATTTTCCCCACCACCAATGTCAGGCTTACCAGTCTATAATTCCCCGGTTTCTCTCTCCCTCCTTTTTTAAAAAACAGGGTTACATTAGCCACCCTCCAATTCTCCGGAACTAATCCAGAATCTAAAGAGTTTTGAAAAATTATCATTAATTCATCCACTATTTCTTGGGCCACTTAAGCACTCTGGGATGCAGACCATCTGGCCCTGGGGATTTATCTGCCTTTAATCCCTTCAATTTACCTAACACCACTTTCCTACTAACATGTATTTCCCTCAGTTCCTCCATCTCACTAGACCCTCAGTCCCCTACTATTTCCGGAAGATTATTTATGTCCTCCTTAGTGAAGACAGAACCAAAGTAATTATTCAATTGGTCTGCCATGTCCTTGTTCCCCATGATCAATTCACCTGTTTCTGTCTATAGGGGACCTACATTTGTCTTCACCAATCTTCTTCTTTTCATGTATCTATAAAAGCTTTTACAGTCAGTTATTATGTTCCCTGCCAGCTTTCTCTCATAATCATATTTCCCTTTCCTAATTAAGCCCTTTGTTCTCCTCTGCTGGACTCTGAATTTCTCCTAGTCCTCAGGTGTGCCACTTTTTCTGTCTAATTTATATGTTGCTTCTTTGAAATTGATACTATCCCTAATTTCCCTCGTCAGCCACGGGTGCATTACCTTCCCTGGTTTATTCTTTTGCCAAACTGGCATGAACAATTGTTGTAGTTCATCCATGCGATCTTTAAATGGTTGCCATTACATATCCACCATCAGCCCTTTAAGTATCATTTGCCGGTCTATCTTAGCTAATTCACGTCTCATACCTTCAAAGTTACCCTTCTTTAAGTTCAGAACCTTTGTTACTGAATTAACTATATCACTCTCCATCTTAATGAAGAATTCCACTATATTATGGTCACTCTTACCCAAGGGGCCTCGCACGACAAGATTGCTAACTAACCCTTCCTCATTGCTCAAAACCCAGTCTAGAATGGCCTGCTCTCTAGTTGGTTACTCAACATGTTGGTTCAAAAAACCATCCCTAATACATTCCAAGAAATCCTCTTCCTCAGCACCCTTACCAATTTGGTTCACCCAACCTATATGTGGATTGAAGTCACCCATTATAATTTCTGTTCCTTTATTGCACGCATTTCTAATTTCCTATTTAATGCCATTCCCAACCTCACTACTACTGTTAGGTGGCCTGTACACAACTCCCACCAGCGTTTTCTGCCCCATAGTGTTATGTAGCTCTACCCATATCGATTCCACATCCTCCCAGCTAATATCCTTCCTTTCTATTGCATTAATCTCCTCTCTAACCAACAATGCCACCCCACCTCCTTTTCTTTCATGTCTATCCCTCCTGAATATTGAATATCCCTGAATGTTGAGCTCCCATCCTTGGTCACCCTGGAGCCATGTCTCTGTGATCCCAACTATATCATATTCATTAATAACTATCTGCACCTTCAATTCATCCACCTTGTTACGAATGCTCCTTGCAATGACACACAAAGCCTTCAGGCTTGCTTTTACAGCACTCTTAGCCCTTATACAATTATGTTGAAAAGTGGCCCTTTTCGATTTTTGCCCTGGATTTGCCGGCCTGCCACTTTTACCTTTCACCTTCCTACTTTTTGCTTCTACCCTCATTTTACATCCCTCTGTCTCTCTGCACTTGTTCCCATCCCCCTGCCACATTAGTTTAAATCTTCCTGAACAACGGTAGCAAATGCTCCCCCTAGGACATTGGTTCCCGTCCAGCCCAGGTGCAGACCGTCCTGTTTGTACCGGTCCCACCTCCTCCAGAACTGGTTCCAATGCCCCAGAAATTTGAATCCCTCCCCCTTGCACCATTTTTCAAGCCACGTATTCATCCAAAATATCCTCCTATTTCTACTCTGACTGGCATGTGGCACTGGTAGTAATCCAGAGATTATTACCTTTGTGGTCCTACTTTTTAGTTTATCTCCTAACTCCTAAATTCACCTTGTAGGACCTCATCCTATTTTTTACCTATATTGTTGGTACCTATGTGCACCACGACCACTGGCTGTTCACCCTCCCACTCCAGAATGTCCTGCAGCCGTTCAGAGACATCCTTGACCCTTGCACCAGGGAGGCAACATATCCTCCTGGAGTCTCGTTTGCGGCTGCAGAAACGCCTATCTATTCCCCTTAAAATTGAATCCCCTATCACTATAGCTCTCCCACTCCTTTTCCTTCCCTCCTGTGCCGCAGAGCCACCCATGGTGCCATGAACTCGGCTGCTGCTGCCTTCCCCTGATGAGACATCTCCCCCAACAGTATCCAAAACAGTATATCTGTTTAGGAGGGAGATGACCTCAGGGGACTCCTGCACTACCTGCCTACTGCTACGCTGTCTAGTGGCCACCCATTCCCTTTCTGCCTGTGTAGCCTTTACCTGCGGTGTGGCCAACTCACTGAACGTGCTATTCATGACTTTCTCAGCATCGCGGATGCTCCAGTATGAATCCAGTCGCAGCTCCAGCCGCTCAATGCAGTCTGCCAGAAGACCAGCTGGACGCATTTCCTGCACACATAGTCGTCAGGGACACTGGAAGTATCCCTGATTTCCCACATGCTGCAGGAGGAACAAACCACGGGGCCGATCACAGCTGTCATGACCTACCCAATACGCTACAGCCTCGCCGCCTTCCTTGCTTCAAATAAAATACCGCTGCAGACCGTTCTCCTTTTAAAGGAACTTACCCGGCCTTACCTCACTTAGAGTGAAGCTCGTCCTCAGCCTCTGCTCGCCAAAGCCTCTCGAGACAAAACCTTCCTATTCTGTCTCCCTCTACTCAGTCGCCCGCTACAACGTTGCCCGCTCCATCAAACTGCTCTCTTTTAAATACTCCCGCTGCCTCACAGACTGACTTGCACGCGCTTGCGCAGTCCTATCCTGATCAACCGCCAAGATCCATGGCACCCATTACACCAGGGGTCCCCAACCTTTTTTACACCGCGAACCGATTGAATATTGACAATATTCTTGAGGACCAGCCGACTGGGGGGGGGGGGGCGGTGGTGTTCAAGTAGGGTTAAACTCACCTCAACGTGTCTTTTACAGTGAGGGTTGCCAACTTTCTCACTCCCAAATAAGGGACAAAAGCAACAGACAAATCCCAGGACACTTTGCCCCAGGAAAGACTACCATGACCATGAAGCCTTGCGCAGGCACCTTAGTGCGCATGTGAGATGCGCATGCGCGTACGTGCCGATTTTTTCCGTGCAAATCGGTTTTGCCTTCATCTTTCCGACTACACTGTACATACATTATTTCTACTTTATATAGGCTGTGCATTTATCATATCATTCCTGCTTTGACTATATGTTAGTATTATTTATTTATTTATTTATTTATTTATTTATTTTCAGTTTTAGGTGTTATTTGGTATGATTTGTTAGGTTATTTTTTGGGTCTGGGAACGCTCAAAAATTTTTCCCATATAAATTAATGGTAATTGTTTCTTCACCACGCCATTTCGGCACGAAAGGTTTTATAGGAATGCTCTACCTTAGTGAGAGAAATATGGGACAAACCAATTTAGCCCAATATATGGGATGTCCTGGCAAATACGGGACAGTTGGCAACCCTATGTTCAAGTTCAACAGTGCGTGACAGGGAATGAGGAAAGGTGCAGCTGACTCATATCGTTTCCTCACAGCCCGGTAGCACATGCTCTGTGGTCCAGTACCAGACCGCGGCCCGGTGGGTGGGGACCGCTGCACTATGCCATCATGTGCCAGTTTCCAACCGCCTAAAATCGGGGAAAAGCTTTGCTGCAGTGGAGGAACTACCCCACAGAACATTCCCCCAAACATACAGGATTGACCTCTGACAACAAACAGAAGCCAGAACCCCACCAAACAATACAGTGCAAGACCCCACGGAAATGTTACCAGACGGGGCACTGCTTGACAGACGGAAGTGGTGCACTCTCAACAGAGTGAGAGCGGGAGTTTGTAAGACGGGCGACAATATGCTGAAGTGGGGTTTAAAGACCAGCGAATCCTGTGAGTGTGGCGAAAGGGTGCAGAACATTGAACACGTTTTGCGCAACTGCCCACTCTCACCTGATTTAGCTGACACTGACCTGCTCAACATCAACCAAACAACACTAGAGTGGCTGGCTGTCTGGTGTGACAAGCTATGATGATGATGAATTGGTGATTTCCCTATGACCACTGGCCAGTGAAGCTGTTTAAGGCTTCAAGGTTTTTGAATATACAGACCAGAGAAGCCGGGAATGCAGCAGGGTTATTTTGTCAAAACAGAGGTATGATTTGATAACAAAAAGAGAGATGAGGGAAGGATTATTCTGATGATTCAGGACTTTATGATATGAAGAGAGAGCTGGGAATGTATTTGTTTCAATGAAAGAAAAGATTGAACAGGGACATCACCAATTTTGCTTTTGCTGAGTGGTGTGAAAACAGATAATGTTACCTGAGCCATGACTGAAGAACAGGATGGAATGGTATCAGCAATATTTCGCTATTCACTTGCTGGTTTGATACGTTATGGATATAGGTCACTTGCAATTCATATGACAAGACAACAAGACAAAGGAGCAGAAGTCGGCCATTTGGCCCATCAAGTCTGCTTCGCCACTCCACCATGAGCTGAACTATTCTCCCATCTAGTTCCAATTTCTGGCTTTTCCCCCATATCCATTGATGCCCTGACTAATTAGATACCTGTCAATATCCTCCTTAAACACCCTCAATGATCGGGCGTCCACAGCTGTATGTGGCAACGAATTATATAAATCCACGACCCTCTGGCTAAAAAAATTTCTCCTTATCTCTGTTTTAAATGGGTACCCTCTAATTCTAAGACTGTGGCCTCTTGTCCTGGACTCACCCACAAAGGGAAACAGCCTTTCCACATCTACTCTGTCCAACCCTTTCAACATTCGAAATGTTGCTATGAGATCCCCTCATTCTTCTATACTCTAATGAATACAGTCCAAGAGCCGACAAATGCTCCTCATATGTTAGCCCCTGCATTCCAGGAATCATCCTCGTAAATCTTCTCTCAACTCTCTCCAACATCAGAACATCCCTTCTAAGATAGGGGGCCCAAAACTGCACACAGTATTCCAAATTAGGTCTCACTAATACCCCATAGAGCCTCATCAACACCTCCTTACTCTTATACACTATTCCTCTTGAAATGAATGCCAACATAGCATTCGCTTTCCTTACTGCCAATCCAACCTGGTGGTTAACCTTTAGGGTAACCTGAATGAGGACCCCCAAGTCCCTTTGCACTTCTGATTTTTGAGTTTTCTCCACATCTAAATAATAATCTGCCTGATTATTTCTTCTTCCAAAATGTACAATCATATATTTCTCAACATTGTATCTCATCTGCCATTTCTTTGCCCACTCTCCTAAACTGACCAAGTCTCTCTGCAACTTTTCCATTTCTTCAACACTTCCTGCTCCTCCACCTATCTTGGTGTCATCTGCAAATTTAGTCCACAAGACCACTTAATCCATAATCTAAATCATCGATATACATTGTAAAAAGAAGCCGCCCCAACACCGACCCCTGTGGAACACCACTAGTAACTGGCAACCAATCAGAATATGATCCCTTTATTCCCACCCTTTGCTTTCTGCCTATCACCCAATACTCCATCCATTCCAATATCTTTCCTGTAATTCCATGGGCTCTCATCTTATTAAGCAGCCTCTTATGTGGCACCTTATCGAAGGCCTTTTGAAAATCTAAATACACAACATCCACAGCCTCTCCCTTGTCAATCTTATTTGAGATTACCTCAAAAAATTCCAATAGGTTGGTGAGGCAGGATCTTCCCATCATGAAACCATGCTGGCTTGGGCCTATTTTGTCATGCACCTCGAGGTATTTCATAACCTCGTCCTTGAGGATCGACTCTAAAAACTTTCTAGCTACCGAAGTCAGACTAATAGGTCTGTGATTTTCTTTTGCTGCCTCCCTACTTTCTTAACTAGCGGAACTACATTTGCGACCTTTCGGTCCTCCAGAACCATGCCAGAGTCTATAGATTCCTGGAAGAACTTTTCCAATGCCTCCACAATCTCCAAAGCCACCTCCTTCAGAACCCATTGGTGCACCTCATCCGGTCCGGGAGATTTATCTATTCTTAGTTCATTTAGTTTCCCAAGCACTTTCTCTCTGGTAATTTTGACTATCTAATTCTATTCCCTGAGACCTCCGGCTATCAGGTATGTTGCTAATGTCTTCCACTGCGAAGACTGATGCAAAATACTCATTTAGTTCCTCTGCCATCTCTTTGTCACCTATTATAATTTTTCCAGCAACATTTTCAATCGGTCCTCTATCTACCCTTGCAACTCTTTTACTCTTCATATATCAAAAAAAATTATGTTAATTGCCAACTTCCTTTCATAATTCATCTTTTCTTTCCTAATGACTTTCTTAGTTTCCTTCTGTAAGTTTTTAAAAATCGTCCAGTCCTCAGTTTTCCCACTAATTTTTGCTTCCTTGTACGCGTCTCTTTTGCTTTTATTTTAGCCTTAACCTCTCTCATTAGCCACATTTGTGCCATTTTTCCATTCATGATTTTCATTTTTCTTGGAATATACTTTTCCTGCACTTTCCTTATTTCTTGTAGGAATTTCATCCAAATCTGCTCTACCGTCCCTCCATCTAGCTTACTTTTCCAATCTACTTGGGCCAGTTCCTCTCTCATACCACTGTAATTTCCTTTGTTCCACTGAAATATCGATACACCTGATACCAGGTTCTCCTTTTCAAATTTGAAACTTTACTCAATCATATTATGATCACTACTTCCAAGGGGTTCTATTACCTCCAGCTCCCTAATCACCTTAGGTTCGTTACACAGCACCCAATCCAAAACAGCCGGTCCCCTGGTGGGCTTATGGACAAGCTGCTGCAAAAAGCCATCCCGTAGGCATTCTACAAACTCCCTCTCCTGAGATCCAGTACCTTTCTGACTTTCCCAATCCACTTTCATATTAAAATCCCCCATAATAATCTTGACATTTTCCTTCTGAGACGCTTTTTCTATTTCCAGCCGTAATTTGTAGTCCACATCCCGGTGTTGTTTGGAGGCCTGTATATAACTGCTATTAGTGTCTTTTTACCCTTGCCATTTCTTAACTCGACCCATAAGGATTCAACCTGTTCTGATCCTATGTCCCTTCTTTCTAGTGATTTGATATCGTTGCTAACCATCAGGGCCACGCCACCCCCTTTACCTACCTTCCTATCTTTCCTATCCACTATGTATCCTTGGACATTCAGCTCCCAATCACATCCATAATTTAGCCATGACTCCGTGATGGCCACAATGTCATATCTTTTAACCTGTAGCTGCACAACAAGGTCATCCATTTTATTTCTAGTGCTGCATGCATTTAAGTACAGTACATTTAGATCAGTATCTGTTACTGATTTTACTATATTTCTATCGCACAGCAAATTATCCTGTCTATTCACCTGCCTGTCCTTCCTGCCATCTTTGCTGCACAGTATCTTAGACTTATTTCTATTTTCCTCTTCCTCGACCCTAACACCCTGATTTTCTTCCCCCTGCCAACTTAATTTAAACCCTCCCTAACAGCTATATTAAACAATCCCGCCAGGATATCAGTATCCTTTGAGTTCAGGTGTAACCCATCTTTTTTGTATAGGTCGTACCTCCCCCAAAATAGATCCCAACGATCCAAGAATTTGAAGCCCTGCCTCCAGCACCAGTTAGTTAGCCACACATTCATCTGCTTAATTCTGCTATTCTTACCTTCACTAGCGTGTGGCTCGGGCAGTAATCCTGAGATTATTACTCTGGAGGTCCGGCTTTTCAATTTTCTTCCTAGCATCCGGTAATCTTCCTTCAGAACCTCCTCTCTTTTTCTGTCTATGTCATTGGTACCAACATGTACCAAGACTTCTGGCTGCTTGCCCTCTCTCCTCAGAATACCCTGGACCCGATCTGAGACATCCTGTACCCTGGCACCAGGGAGGCAACACACCATCCGGGTGTCCTTGTCCGGCTCGCAAAATCTCTTGTCTGTTCCCCTCACTATGGAATCCCCTATAACTACTGCATTTCTCCATACTCTCTTGATCACGGCACTGGGCAGAGTGCCAGAGTCCCGTTCGCTGTGGTCTTCCTCTGTCAGGCCAACCTCTCCAACAGTATCTAAAATGATATATCGATTTCTGAGGGGGACTGTCACAGAGGTGCTATCCACTATCTCTCTATAGGTATTATTAATCACCTCCTCACTTTCCCTAATTAGCTGAAGATCATCAAGTTGCAGCTCCAGATCCCTAACACGATCCTTAAGGAGCCTCATCTCAATGCACCTGGTACAGATATAATCCTTGGGGAGGCTGGGAGTCTCCCAGGGTCCCCACATCTGGCACTCCAAGCACAACACTAATCCTAGATACATACCTCTAATGCTATTGTTATTACTAAATAAATAAATCTGTAATTTACCCCTTTTACTATGAGACTCAATGGTCGCAGGAAGCCTCTTCCCGTTTCCGCCCAAGTCCGTTAAGCCAAAGCCCTATCACTCTGCACCCTCTCACTCTGCTGCCCGCTGGATATGGCAGTGTTCTTTTTAAGCCTTCCACGCTCTGAGGTCACACGCCTCCACAGAGCTGGCTTACCTCACTGGGAGCAAGCTCGTCTTCAGCCTCTGCTTGCCGAAGCCTCTCGAGCCAAAGCCTTCCTACTCTGTCTCCCGCTCCTACGACGCCCACTCTGTTAATCTGCTCACTCTTTAAACTCTTCCGCTGTCTCACAGGCTGACTTTCACGCGCTTGCGCAGTCGTGCCCCGTTCAAACTGCCAAAGAAATGACCGCCCCTTCTCAATCTGCTCGCATTTTAAACTCTCCCGCTGTCTCACAGGCTGACTTTCACGCGCTTGCGCAGTCGTGCCCCATTCAAACTGCCGAAGAAATGACCTATGATAAATAAAAATATATACTTTTTAAAGTAATCTACGTGAAAAGTGCACATTTAAAGAAAATATCAACAATCATGGAAAACAGCCAGTTGACAGCAGCTTTTGACTTTGCTGAGTTAAGAATTACAAGTGAGGCTTTTTTAGATATCTGTTCTACTCACTCATTATCTGGTGAGGGAAGCAAGCAGATTATCTCTCTCTCTCTCTCTCTCTCTCGGTAGTCACATAGTTATAGATAGCAACACACATCATCCAGGCTGAGGTTTCAATGCATATTTACGTGCATTTCAGAACTGCTTCATTTAGGTGGATACAAGTGTTTCCTGTAAATACCTGCACGAAAATGAATCTGAAAGCAGAATATGGTGACATGTATGTACTTTGATAATAAATTTACTTTGAATTTTGATCATATTATATATACAAACAATGGCATGTAATTCTTCAAATCTCCTAGTGAACAATGAATCCCTTCAACTCATGCTCGTCAGGTAAATTCATTGATCTTTTGTTATTTTAGATCCGTTGAACTTTTTATCTTACTGGATTATTTGGTTGGTATCTGCTACCATGACAACAGTGAGAACAGTGTTTGCAGAGTCTGCAGGGATGATAACAAAAGGGAAAGCATTTATAGTGAATATTAACATGTGGTATACCTACCTTTCACAAGTGTCTAGGACTTGGGATATGCTGCTGGTGGAGGTCAACAATTGCCTTCAGTTGTTGAAGGAGTGAAAATCATTAGCAGGGAAAAAGCCAGGGAAGGAGTCTGACCAGATTGCTCTTTGAAGGAGCTAACTAGATTTGAGGAGCTAGACTGTATAAGTCAATGATACATTGATACAGTGCTTGTTGAGATTGTATTAATAAATTTTGCAGTAGAATCATTATACAGTATATAAAACAAACATAGACAAGGCTCGGTGATCAGCTCTGCATTCGAAATGAGTGCAGCACTGAGGTAAACTTGCAGAACCAGAGGAATAGTCTTCCGGTTCAGATGGTAAACTAAGTTGGGTATCAGTGATCTCATAGCATAATTCTGAAAAAGAAGATTGGACTATATTTATGCCTCAATCAACCTAAGAGCTAATCTATTTTGATTTGGATGTTAACTAGAGTTGAAGGATCAAGAATCAAGGATTAGTTTTATTCACCACAAGCATTTACATGTGTTAGGAATTTGCTGTGCTGTGGTCAGGGCACAACATCTAACGATCTTGTAGTCAGGAATCCTCTTGGAAGAAATGATCATAGTATGATTGAATTTTGCATACAGATGGAAGATGAACTAGTTAGAGCTAAAACTAGTGTATTATGTTTGAACAAGGGAGACTACAACAGGATGAGGGAGGAGCTGGCTAATGTGGATTGGGGGCACAGGCTATTTGGTAGGACAGATGAGGAACAGTGGAATACTTTCAAAGAGATTTTCCACAGTGCTCAACAAAAGTATATTCCAGTCAAAAGTAAGGGCAGTAAGTGTGGGGAGAGCCAGCCTTGGATAACTAAGGAAATAAAAGGTAGTATCAAATTAAAAGCTCATGTGTACAAAGTCGCAAAGAGTAGTGGGAGACTGGAGGATTGGGAACACTTTAAAAAGCAACAAAGAACAACTAAACAAGAAATAAGGAAAGGGAAGATAGAGTATGAAAGTAAATTAGCACAAAATATAAAAACAAATAACAAAAGTTTTTATAAATATATAAAGCGGAAGAGGGTGGCTAAAGTCAACATAGGTCCCTTGGAAGATGAGAAGGGGAAATTGATATTGGGTGATAAAGAAATGGCTGAGGCATTGAAAGACTATTTTGTATCAGTCCTCACGGTGGAAGACACATCTAATATGCCAAAGAATGATGTTATAGACGAGAAGGGAGGTGAGGACCTCAATAAAATCACTGTCACTGAAGAGATTGTAATGAGCAAACTAGAGGGCTTGAGGGTAGATAAGTCCCCTGGTCCTGATAGGATGCATCCCAGGGTGCTGAGGGAATTGGCGGAGGTTATAGTAGATGCGTTGATAATCACTTACCAAAATTCTCTAGATTCTGGCCAGGTCCCGGCTGATTGGAAGTCAGCAAATGTCACGCCACTTTTTTAAAAGGATGTAGGCAAAAGACGGGCAACTATAGGCCCGTTAGCTTAAAATCTGTAGTTGAGAAAATGCTTGAAGCTGTCATTAAGGAAGAAATAGCGAAACATTTAGAAAGGAGTGGTTCCATTAGACAGACAAAGCATGAATTCAAAAAGAGCAGGTCCTGTTTGACAAACTTACTGCAGTTCTTTGAGGACATAATGAGTGCAGTGGATAGAGGGGAACAGGTGGATGTCGTATACTTGGATTTCCAGAAGGCGTTTGATAAGGTGCCACACAAGAGACCTATAAATAAGATATGGATGCATGTAGTCGAAGAAAGTGTATTGGCCTGGATAGTGGATTGGTTAAACAATAGAAGGCAGAGAGTTGGTATAAATGGGTGTTTCTCCGGTTGGCAGTCAGTGGTGAGTGGGGTGCCGCAGGGGTCGGTGCTGGGCCCGCAGCTGTTTACCATTTACTTTGATAATTTCGAAGAGGGGACTGAGTGTAATGTAGCAAAATTTGCTGATGACACTAAACTGAGTGTAAAAGCAAATTGTACAGAGGATGTGGAGAGTCAGCAGAGGGATATAGATAGGTTAAGTGAGTGGGCTAAGGTCTGGCAGATGGAATACAACGTTGGTAAATGCGAGATCATCCACTTTGGAAGGAATAATAGAAGAGCAGATTATTATTTAAATGGTGAAAGATTGCAGCATGCTGTTGTGCAGAGGGACTTGGGAGTGCTTGTTCATGAATCGCAAAAAGTTGACTTGCAGGTACAACAGGTTATTAAGAAGACAAACAGAATGTTGGTCTTCATTGCTAGAGGGACTGAATTCAAGAGCAGGGAGGTCACGCTGCAACTATACAAGGTACTGGTGAGGCCGCACCTGGAGTATTGTGTGCAGTTCTGGTCTCCATACTTGAGGAAGGATATACTGGCTTTGGAGGCAGTGCAGAGGAAGTTTACCAGGTTGATTCCAGAGATGAAAGGGTTAACCTATGAGGAGAGATTGAGTCACCCGGGACTATACTCTCTGGAATTCAGAAGAATGAGAGGGGATCTTATAGAAACATACAAAATTTTGAAAGGGATAGATAAGATAGAAGTAGGGAGGTTATTTCCATTGGTAGGTGAGACTAGAACTAGGGGACATTGCCTCAAGATTCAGGGAAGAAGATTTAGGACAGAGATGAGGAGAAACTGTTTTTCCCAGAGAGTGGTGAATCTGTGGAATTCTCTGCCCAGGGAAGCAGTTGAGGCTTCTTCACTAAACATATTTAAGATATAGTTAGATAGATTTTTACATAGTAAGGGAATTAAGGGTTATGGGGGAAAAGGCAGGCTGATGGAGCTGAGTTTACAGACAGATCAGCCATGATCTTATTGAATGGCAGGGCAGGCTTGATGGGCTGGATGGCCTACTCCTGCTCCTATTTCTTATGTTCTTAGATTAGATTAGATTAGATTATGAGGACATTTAGTTCTCGTTTATTGTCATTTAGAAATGCATGCATTAAAAAATGATACAATGTTCCTCCAGAAAGATATCACAGAAACACAGGACCAGCCAAGACTAAAACTGACAAAACCACATAATTATAACATATAGTTACAACAGTGCAAAGCAATACCATAACTTGATAAAGAGCAGACCATGGGCACGGTAAAAAAAATCTCAAGTCCCGATAGCCCCATCATTTCACGTAGACGGTAGAAGGGAGAATCTCTTTCTGCCATGAACTCCAAGCACCACAAACTTGCCGATGCATTGGAAGAACCCAACTGCAGCCGACTCTGAGTCCGTCCAAAAATTTCGAGCCTCCGACCAGCCCTCCGACACCAAGCACCATCTCTGCCGAGTGCTTCAACCCCGGCCCTGGCTGCCAAGCAACAGGCAAAGCCGAGGATTCAGGGCCTTCCGCTCTGGAAATTCTGGATCACACAGTAGTGACGGCAGCGAAACAGACATTTCAGAAGTTTCACCAGATGCTCCTTCGTGCTCTCACATCTGTCTCCATCAAATCAGAATTATGCACAGCACCCTACTTGACAGATAACAGATATCATCACCGGAGTGGCCGCTGCAAGTTGCGTCACACTGCCATCTTATCCTCCTGCCTTTTGTGTAACAAGCAACAAAAACAGCAACATTCAACAATAATAAAGAATAAAGAGTTATATAAAATATAAAGTTAGAGGTTAAAGTACAAACATGGAATAAAATGTCATAAGTAACATGTCAGAAACACATAAATATCAGCATGTATTTGTAAAAAGTGATTTAAAGTGTAGTGACTGAGGTAATAGATACAAGGGTTGGACGCGCCTAACTAGAATGGTTGATCAGATTAACTGCATGGGGAAAGAAATTTTTAAGATGGTGTAAAGCTTTTGTTTTAATAGTCCTATAGCACTTTCTGGAAGGGAAATTTGGGAAAAGGTAGTTTGGAGGGTGGGAATTGTTCGCAATAACTTTCTTCTACTTGCAACTTTGTCCTATAGTCATAGTCATTGTCATACTTTATTGATCCCGGGGGAAATAGGTTTTCGTTACAATTGCACCATAAATAATAAATAGTAATAACACCATAAATAGTTAAATAGTAATATGTAAATTATGCCAGGAAATAAGTCCAGGACCAGCCGATGCATCCAACTATGGCAGAGTCATCCGAAAACTTCTGAAGATGACAAGACTCTGTGCAGTAGTTGAAGTCTGAGGTATAAATGGTGAAGAGAAAGGGAGACAAGACAGTCCCCTGTGGAGCCCCCGTGCTGCTGATCACTCTGTCGGACACACTGTGTTGCAAGCACACATACTATAGTCTGCCAGTCAGGTAATCAAGAATCCATGACACCAGGAAAGCATCCACCTGCATCGCTGTCAGCTTCTCCCCCAGAAGAGCAGGGCAGATGGTGTTGATCGCACTGGAGAAGTAAAAAAACATGACCCTTACAGTGCTCGCTGGCTTGTCCAGGTGGGCGTAGACACGGTTCAGCAGGTAGACGATTGCATCCTCAACTCCTAGTCGGGGCTGGTAGGCAGACTGGAGAGGATCTAAGTGTGGCCTGACCATAGGCCGGAGCAGCTCCAGAACAAGTCTCTTCAGGGTCTTCATGATGTGGGAGGTCAATGCCACCGGTCTGTAGTCATTGAGGCCGCTGGGGCACTGCGTCTTCGGCACAGGGACGAGGCAGGACGTCTTCCACAGTACAGGAACCCTCCAGAGCCTCAGGCTCAGGTTGAAGACATGGCGAAGTACTCCACATAGCTGAGGGGCACAGGCTTTGAGCACCCTGGTACTGACACCATCCGGTCCTGCAGCCATGCTTGAGTTGAGACGTTTCAGCTGTCTTCTCACCTGTTCAGCTGTGAAACCCACCATGGTGGTTTCGTGTGGGGAAGAGGTATAGTCATGAGAGCAGGGTGGGTGACTGTGAGGAGGGGTAGGAGGGGAGAGTGGAATATGTGTTGGTTGGGGGCCACAACAGATGACTCATGTGGGGGATGGGCAGGGACCACAATGTCAAATCTGTTAAAGAACAGGTTAAGTTCATTGGCCCTGTCCACAGTGCCTTCAGCTCCTCTGTTGCTAGTTTGCCGGAACCCAGTGATGGTCCTCATCCCACTCCAGACCTCTCTCATGTTGTTCTGCTGGAGTTTCCACTCAAGCTTCCTCCTGTACCTGTCTTTAGCCTCCCTGATCCTGGCTTTCAGGTCCCTCTGTATTGCCCTCAGCTCCTCCCTATTTCCATCTCTAAACGCCCTCTTTTTAGCGTTCAGGATGTCCTTAATGTCCTTTGTTACCCATGGCTTGTTATTTGAATAACAAAGGACAGTTCTTGTCAGAACATTGCAGTCCTCACAGAAGTTGATGTAATCAGTGATGCACTCTGTGAGCCCATCGATATCCTCTCCATGTGGCTCACAGAGTGCCTGCCAGTCTGTCACCTCAAAACAACCCTGGAGCGCCTCATAAGCCTCCTCCGACCATTTTCTCACTGTCCTCGAGGTTGCAGGTTTACTCTTCACCAGAGGCATACTCTTCACCAGGGTTTTAGATGCACCAGGTTGTGATCTGACCTTCCCAGTGGGGGGAGGGGAGAGGAGCTGTATGCATCCTTAACGTTAGCGTACATCAAATCCAGAGTCCTCTCCCCTCTGGTTGTACAGCTCACATACTGCGTGAAGTTGGGCAGTGTTCTAGCCATGGTAACCTGGTTGAAGTCACCCGAGATGGTAACGAGGGCACTTGGGTGCTGGGTTTCTAATCTGGCTATGACGGTGTAGATGATGTTACACGCCGACATCGGGTTGGCAGAGGGAGGGATGTACACAACAACCACAATTGCATGCGAGGTTTCCCTTGGCAAATAATATGGCCGGAGTCCAACAGCAAAAAGTTCAATATCCAGGCTACAAACACGTTCCTTGATCGTAATATGCCCAGCATTGCACCATCTGTTGTTTACCAGAACCGCCAGCCCCCCTCCTTTACGCTTACTGCTCTCAGTGCAATTCCAGTCAGCTTGAACGGTCTGGAAGCCCTGTATGGAAACGCTTTGATCGGGTACGTCCTCGTGCAGCCACGTCTCAGTGAAGCACATGACACTGCTCTCCCGAAGTGTTCTCTGACTCCAGACAAGCGCCGTCAATTCATCCATTTTATTCCCCATGATGAGAGAGGGGAGACACAGCTTATAACTTCTCTTCTCCATAAGCCTCTGTTGTCTTGACCCGGTCCTCTTCCCTCACCTTTTTGATCCCCCCCTGCATCCTCTGTGTGTTTTCCTCCAGGTTTCAGCCGGGATGTCCGCTGCTCTGTTCGCTAAACCGGCGGGCATGAGTGCAATCAGCTGGTCCCTGGAATAAACAATGCGACCATACTGCTGCCACGCTAATGAGATGTGTCCGAATGTAACTACTTCCAGCGCTAAAAAAAATAAAACTCTCTCCACCAGCATGTTAGAGAGGATGCAGCTTCAACATGTTACTGTGAGAAAAAAATACAACAAATAACCTAAGTTAAAAAGTTTAAAAAGTAAGAAACTAAACGGAGCAACTGTAACAGGTTGCATGCACGACCGGCGCATGTGCACTATACAAGTCCTGGACACATACAAGACCTGCTGTGATGGCAGACTGCAGCCAATGACCTTCTTTGCTGATCTGAAAGTTCACTGTACTTTTTGTATATTGTGAGAAGATGCTGCATGAAAATAGACAATAATGTTGATGTAAAAGTGGAACTCCCAGTGGCCAAGATTTTAATTCCAATTCCTATTCCAAGAAGAGACCACCCTCAGGGTGGTAGCGCAATACCTTACATTCCTTCTAGGGAGCCTCCAACCTGGAGGCCTGAATATCAATTTCTCCTTCTGGTAAAACAAATTCTCTCCCCCTCCCCTCACTCTTCTCACCTGCCTATCACCTCCCTATGGTCCTCTCCTCCTTCCTTTTTTTTCCTGTGGTCCACTCTCCTCTCCTGTCAGATTCCTTCCTCTCTAGCCCATTATCTTTCCTACCCACCTGGCTTCACCTATCATTCTTCCCCTCCTCCCACCTTTTTATTCTGGCATCTTCCCCTTCCTTTCCAGTCCTGAAGAAGGGTATTGACTGCTTATGGATTTCCATTGATCCTGCCTGACCTGCTGAGTTGCTCCAGTGTTTTGTGTGTGTTGCTTGGGATTTCCAGCATATGTAGAATTCCTCGCGTTGTGACATGATGAGGTGATATTGTCAAATAAGGTCATTCACATCGATCTGAAAAAGAGCAAACAAGATGTTGGTTGAACCCAACAGTGATGTACTCCCTCTGGATGTCACTGAATTATGTGTTTAGGTTTAAGTCTTTAGGCTTCTGATCTAAAGACAACAGTGCAGCTAACTCAGCCATGATGAACACGTCTCATTGGCCATACTATTCAGCACTGTTCCATGGAAGAATAGATTTTTAAGAGGCTTTTCTAGATGGTGTAGATTCAGGAAGAAGGTTTCAGAATTTAATTAGCAAAAGTGAGTGGAAAATTGGATGATTGGGAAGCTTTTAAAATCCAACAAAAGCCAACTAAACGGTTATAAGAAGGGAAAAAATGAAATATGAAGGTAAACTAGCCAATAATATAAAGCAGGATACCAATTTTTTTTCAGTTATATAATGAATAAAAGGGAGTTGAGAGTTGGTATTGGACCATCGGAAAATGATGCTGGTGAGATAGTAATGGGGGATAAAGACCTCACTATAGTACCTCACTATAGGAAGGATGTGGAAGCATTGGAAAGGGTACAAAGGAGATTTACCAGGATGCTGCCTGGTTTAGACAGTATGCATTATGATCAGAGGTTAAGGGAGCTAGGGCTTTACTCTTTGGAGAGGAGGAGGATGAGAGGAGACATGATAGAGGCGTACAAGATAATAAGAGGAATAGATAGAGAGGATAGCCAGCGCCTCTTCCCCGGGGCACCACTGCTCAAATACAAGAGGACATGGCGATAAGGTAAGGGGTGGGAAGTTCAAGGGGGATATTAGAGGAAGGTTTTTTACTCAGAGAGTGGTTTGTGTGTGGAATGCACTGCCTGAGTCAGTGGTGGAGGCAGATACACTAGTGAAGTTTAAGAGACTACTAGACAGGTATATGGAGGAATTTAAGGTGGGGACTGATATGGGAGGCAGGGTTTGAGGGTCGGCACAACATTGTGGGCCGAAGGGCCTGTACTGTGCTGTACTATTCTATGTTCTATATTCGGTCTTTACTGTGGAAGACACTAGCTGTGTGCCAGAGGTTAGTAAGCGTCCGGGAGCAAGAGTGAGTGCCATTGCTATTACAAAGGAAAATGTGGGAGGCAAACTCAAAGGTATTAAGGTGGATAAATCACCTGGATTAGACTACATCCCAGAGTCCTGAGAGAGGTTGCTGAAGAAATAATGGATGCATTGGTCATGATCTTTCAAGAATCACTTGATTCTGGCATGGTCCTGGAGGACTAGAAAATTGTAAAGGTCACTCCACTCTTTAAGAAGAGAGGAAATTATAGGCCAGTTAGCCTAAATCCAGTGGTTGGGAAAGTGTTGGAGTTCATTATTAAGGACGAGGTTTTGGGATAGTTGGGGTCTAGTGATAAACTAAGTCAAAGTCAGCATGGTTTCTGTGAAGGGAAATCTTGCCTGACAGATCTGTTAAAGTTCTTTGAGGAAGTAATGAACAGGGTGGACAAAGGAGAGGCAGGGCATGTCATTTACTTTGATTTTCGGAATGCATTTGAGAAGGAACCTCACATGAGGCTGCTTAACAAGATAAAATCCTATGTTGTTACAGGAAATATACTGACATAGATAGAAGAATGGCCTACTGGCAAGAGGCAATGAGTAAGAATAAAGGGGGCCTTTGTTGGTTGGCTGTCAGTGACTATTGGTGATCCTCAAGGGTCAGTATTGGATCTGCTACTTTTCACATTGTTTGTCAATGATTTAGATAATGGAGTTGATAGCTTTGTGGCAACGTTTGCAGATTATATGATAGGTAAAGGGGTAGGTAGTGCTGAGGAAGCAATGCAATTGCAGCAGGACTTAAACAAATTGGAAGAACATGAAAAAAATGGCAGATGGACTACAGCGTTGTGATGATGCTGGAGCAGGGATCCAATTGCAGACCCAGTACTGTGCACACAGTGATATTAATTGAGTAACATCCCGTGGTGCAAACAAAGTTGGCGTCAAAGTTCAGGCAAAGATCAAAACATCCAGAGAAATCCAAAAACCAGAATTGGGAAACAGTTAGAGTCGACATTCAGACGGACAGAATTCAGATACGAATGCTGAAAAGGCTCAGGAAAACTCACTGGCACAATTTGGCAACAAATAGGTGAAAACACAGGACTGAAATACACTGACAATAAACAGAGAGGGAGATGATAGCTGGAGCACAATGAGACACAGGTGGCAGCAATACAGGTAATAATGTGAAACAGATGAGAGACGGAATACTCAGTAATACAGGGGCCGGAGCAGAGCAAGAATGGGGACAGGAGCACATGGCAATACAAAACCACACACTGACAGCTAGGGGGAAACACACAAAAAGACAGAGTTCAACTAGAGGTACTGACAAGTGTTTGGAAATGTATAATAATGCATTTTTTGTAAAAGGAACAATAGAGCAAACTATTATCTAAATGGTGAGAAAATTCAAATATTAGAGGTGCATAGGGCCTTGGGAGTCCTCGTGCAAGACTCCTAGAAAGTTAATTCACAGGTTGAGTCTGTGGTAAAGAAGGAAAGTGCAATGTTGTCATTTATTTCAAGGGGAATAGAATATAAAAGCAAGGAGATAATGCTGAGCATTTGCAAGACACTAATCTGGCCATAGTTGGAGTATTGTTAACAGTTTTGGGCCCCATATCTCAGAAAGGATGTATTGTCGTTGGAGATAGTCCAGAGGAGGTTCACAAGGATGATTCCAGGAATGAAGGAGTTAACATATGAGGAATATTTGGCAGCTTTGGGCCTGTACTCACTGGAATTTAGAAAATTGCACAGGGATCTCATTGAAACCCACCAAATGTTGAAAGGACTAGATACAGTGGATGTGGAGAGGATGTTTCCTCTGGTGGGGTTATCCAGAACTAGAGGGCACAGCCTTAAAATTGAGGGGTGACCTTTTAGAACAGAAGTAAGGAGACATTTTTTTTTAGCTAAAGAATGGTGAATCTGTGGAATGTTTTGCAATAGACTGCAGTGGAGCACAAGTCCGTGGGTATATTCAAAGCAGAAGTAGATTAGTCAGGGCATCAAGGGATATGGTGAGAAGGCAAGTATATGGGATTGAATGGGATTGAAGATCAGCCATGATGAAATGGCGGAGCGGATTCAATGGGCTGAATGGCCTAATTCTGCTACGATGCCTAGTGCTCTTATGGTCTAGAGACAAAAGAATGTTCCAGTAGAGTAGGAAGATGGTCGAACTGCAAAGCAGGAGTAAGCAAGGTGCCATGGTGGGGTTTGTAGATAAGCACATCAGAGGGGCAGAGGTATTTAAATAAAGGCAACAGCTACAGTATTTGGATGGAGGTCTCAACAGAAAAAGCTGTGTTAAACACAGCTGAGCTGGAAGAGTATAATAAAATGGTATCAGCTGACATAAAGAGAATAACATGCAAAGGACATCTGGAAAATTAGTAAATGTCAGCCCATGGTATTTCATTCATTGGGATGAGTTTTCAAATGATTGGCTAAATATACGGTATATCTGTACATTATATTATATATGAAAAGAACCATTTTGTTCCAAATGCTGAAAAGCAGAGTAATGGGTGGACTCTTTGACAGCACAGCACAGAAATGCTGATTTAAAGATTAAAATGTCACATGTACAATATATCAAAGTATACTATGAAATGTGTCATTTGTGTCAAATCAAGTCAGGGAGGATTGTGCTGTCAGCCTGTAAGGGTGGATATTTCCCTTTACATCCTTTAACAGCAATGTGGTGGAATGGCTTGTTTGCACTCTTATAAAATTTACCTTGTTTTTCATCTCAAAGTTCAAAATTCAAAGTAAATTTATTATCAAAGTATATATATGTCACCATATGCAACCCTGAGATTTGTTTTCTTGCAGGGATTCACAGTAAATCCAAGAAATAGAATAAAATCAATGAAAATCCACATTCAATAGGATGGACAAACAATCAATGTGCAAAGGACAACAACTGTGCAAATATAAAAGATAAATAATTAGATAAATAAACAAACAAACAAATAACAAGAGGTCCTTGAAAGAGAATCCATAGGTTGTGGGAACAGTTTAGTAATGGGTAAGTGATGTTGAGTGAGATAATTCTCTGGTTTAAGAGCCTACTTGTCAAGGGTAATAACTGTTCCTGAACCTGGTGATGTGGGTCCTGAGGCTCCTGTATGTTCTTCCTGAAGGCAGGAGCTAGATGAGAGCATGGCGTGGGTGTTGACAACCTTGAAATCTGATGTTAAAAGTTAAAACGTAGTCCTTCTTTGGTGCATAGAGGCAGTGACCTGTTCTGTAATGGAGTCCTGGACTGGCACAGTTGCTGCTAGAATCAGGTAGAAGAGAGCCCTTGGAAGAAATCAGCCAGTCTGTGTTGCTTGGCAGAATTCTCCGGTTTACTGATCATCTGCAAACCAGTAACACAATTGACAGGATGACTTTATTTTTTCCACTTGGGTAGATAGAAGATGTTTAAAATAAACCCAATGAATAAAGTTCTGATGCTACAAATTTGGTCATCCTTACAGAATCATTTAATGCTCAGCACAGTGCACTGCCTGGTAATACCAAACTGAATCTACAGAATGAAAAGGTTAAATCTAAAAGGAGTGTTTGATGGTTCTGGGCCCATTCTCGCTGGAGTTCAGAAGAAAGAGAAAGAATATCATTGAAAACCACTGGATATTGAAAGGCCTAGATAGAATGGTAGATGGAGCTCGTCAGCCTGGGAAGGCAGTCCACCTAAGAGAGGGAAAACTCTGATTTCAAACCTCCGCTGCTTTGCAGCCTTACCCACTCATGGGAAGGCTTCAAGAGTAAACCCTGAGGACAAATCGAGAGCTGGAGTCCCTAAGGCAGTCCGACATTGCCTTCAACCTCGTTCTGGCAACTCCTGCTACGACACCGGTGCCAAGCTGTATCAGCCCTTGCCCTTCCCTTGGACAGCATCAGTGTCGTGGAGAGGGGAGACTTGCAGCATGGGCAACTGCCGGTCTTCCATACAACCTTGCCCAGGCCTACGCCCTGGAGAGGACACTCCAGCGTCGCCTCACCGCGACAGACTGAAGCAAGACTTTCCAGGTGCAGATCCATGGTCTCGCGAGACTAACGGATGCCACCACCAGATAGAATGAATGTGGAGAGGATGTTTCCTGTAGTGGGGAAGTCGAGGACCAGAGGGCACAGCCTTGGAATAAAAGTACGTACATTTAGAACAGAGATGAGGAGGAATTTCTACAGCCAGAGGGTGGTGAATCTGTGGAACTGATCACCATAGATGGCCATGGAAGCTAAATCATTAGGTATAATTAAAACAGAGGTTGATATGTTCTTAATTAATGAGGGTGTCAAAGGTTATGGATAGAAGGCAAGAGAATGGGCTGGCTGAGAGGGATTAAAAAAAAGTCAGCAATGATGTATTGGCAGAGCAGACTCGATGGGCTGAATGCTTTACAGCAATGTCTTATTGCCTTTATGGTCTTATGGACAATGCTGAAACAGTGACTAAACAATGGATTTCAAGAGAGACACAAAAGAACATTAATAGAGGAAGTGGAGCCAGCCAATTAAATAAGAATTACAAATCAAAGTCTTCACACTAGTTGTTATTTGCCAGTCTTTCTGAGAAATTATTCCTTGTCTTCAATATTGAATGTTTAGTAAATAATCACTGTCCTGCATTTCCCATTTCAGGGGCTCTAGGTAACACACCGATCTTTATTGTTTCAGTAAGGGTGTGCTTTTATTTGCCACATTAATCCTTTTGCTTTCTTCATTATTAAATATCGACCTACATGAACTGATGCTTGCCGATCCTGTGCCAGTCAATGAATGTAATAAATGAATGCACTCATTCCCCTTTCCCCACCGGCTATGTACACCCCCGCAAAGCAACCTGAACTCTACACTAATGATTACAGCCATGTCAGACAACTCTGGATAACCACGTATCTAATGAGATGTGGCTGAGATTCAAGCACAGAGGTAAAAGATTGATTTCTACTGAACTTCATCTGCATGCGCCTGTTCTGAGGACCTGAGTTGTGGGGAAAGATTGAATAGGTTAGAACTTCATTCCCTGGAGCTTCAGAAAATGTCAGGAGATTTAATAGAGGTATACAAAATTATAAGGGGCATAGGTAGGTTTAATGGGAGCAGGCTTTTTCATCTGAGGTTGGGTGAGACTAGAACTAGAGCTCATGGGTTAGATTATGAGGACACTCAGTCCTCATTTATTGTCATTTAGAAATGCATGCATTAAAAAATGATACAACGTTCCTCCAGAATGATATCACAAGAAAACACAGGACAAACCAAGCCTTAAACTGACAAAACCACATAATTATAACATATAGTTACGTCAGTGCAAAACAATACCATAATTTGATAAAGAGCAGAACATGGGCACGGTAAAAAACAGTCTGAAAGTCCTGATAGACTCATTATCCCACAAAGGCGGCAGAAGGGAGAAACTCTATCTGCCATGAACCTCCAAGTGCCGCCAACTCGCCAATGCAGCACCATTGGAGGCACCCGACCGCAGCGGACTCTGAGTCCGTCCGAAAACTTCAAGCCTCCGACCAGCCCCTCCAACACAGCCTCTCCGAGCACCATCCTCTGCCATGCGCTTTGACCCCTCCCCGGCCACTGAGCAACAAGTAAAGCCGAGGACTCGGGGCCTTCTCCTCCTAGATTCTGGACCACACAGTAGCAGCAGCAGTGAAGCAGGCATTTCGGAAGTTTCACCAGACGTTCCTCCATGCTCTCACGTCCATCTCCATCAAATCAGGATTGTGCACGGCACCCTACTTGACAAATAACAGACATCACCACCGGAGTGGCCGCTGCGAGCTGCGTCGCGCCGCCATCTTCACGATTTTCGGTGAAAGGTGAAGTGTTTAAGGGGACAATGAGGAGGAAATTCACTCAGAGGGTGGTGAAAGTGTTGAATAAGCTGCCTGCAGAAGTGATGGATGTGGGTTGGATTTCAATATTTAAGGGAAGTTGGATCAATACATGACTGGGAGGGGTAGGGAGAGCTGTGGTCTGGGTGCACTTCGATTGAACTAGGTGGAACAATATTTCAGCTTGGACTAGATGGGCTGAAGGGCCAGTATGCTGTCATACTCTATGACCCACTCTGACATTAAGGTGTCCCAGACAAGTATCTGTATGGTGCTAATCATTTAAATTAGTCTATAGCACTTTGTTAAATTCGTCACGCCTCTCTAGTTTTTATTTCCCCAATATCTGAATGAAAGGATGAAGAAAACAGGGGATTTTAAGAAATGCACCATAGAAAACTTCCTATCTGGATGCATCAGTTTAGTTTGATAACGATTCAAAGTATATTTATTATCAGAATATGTGTATATGTGCAGGAGGAGAAGATCGTGGCGGTGACACAGCGCAAGTGGCCTCTCCGGTGATGATATCTGTTATCTGTCAAGTACGATGCTGTGCACAATTCTGATTTGATGGAGGCAGATGTGAGAGCATGGAGGAACATCTGGTGAAACTTCTGAAATGCCTGTTTCGCTGCCTTTGCTACTGTGTGATCCGAAATCTCCGGAGGGGAAGGCTCCGAATCCTCGGCTTTGCCTGTTGCTTGGCAGCCAGGACCGGGGTCGAAGTGCTTGGCAGAGATAGTGCTCGGTGCTCAGTGTCGGACAGCTGGTCGGAGGCTCGAAGTTTTCGGACGGACTCAGAGTCGGACTGTGGTCGGGTGCTTCCAGGGTGCTGCATCGGCAAGTTTACGGCGCTGGAGCTTCATGGCAGGGAGGGTTTTCTTCCTTCTACTGTCTGCGTGAGATGATGCGGCTATCGGGACTTTGAGACTTTTTTTACCGTACCCATGGTCTGCTCTTATCAAATTATGGTATTTCTTTGCTCTGTTGTAACTATATATTATAATTATGTGGTTTTTGTTAGTTTTTGTCTTGGTCTGTCTCGTGTTTCTGTGATATCATACTGGAGGAACATTGTATCATTTTTTTAATGCATGCATTTCGAAATGACAATAAACGAGAACTGTGTCCTCATAATCTAATCTAATCTAATCTATTATATGACCTTCAGCTTTGTCTCCTCACAGTCAGCCACAAGACAAGGAAACTCCAAAGACTGTCAAACACCCATAGTGCAGAGAGAAATAACAAATTGTGCAAACATAAAAAGTAAGCAATTAACATTGAGAACAGAAGTGAGTCCACAGACACAAAGAAGACCACAAGAAGTTACAGAGTTATGAGAGCAGCCCAGTCCATCACACAAACCAACTTCTACTCCATTGACGTCATCGGTGTCTCGGGAAAGCAGCTATCATAATCAAGGACCCCTCCCCATCCCAGTCATTCTATCTTCTCCCCTTTCCTGTCAAGCAGAACACGCTAGAGCCTGAGACATGTACCACCAGATTCAGGTTCATCTTCCATCTCACTATTATTAAACTCGGGAATGGATCTTGTGTGCTAAGAACACTGATCTCTCATCTTATTTGTCTACCTGCACTTCACTTTCTCTGTAACAGTAACATTATATTCTGCAACACCATATTCTGTATTGCATGATCTGTATGGACGGCCTGCAAACCACTTTTCTTCACTGTATCTTGGGTATATGTGACAGCAATAAACTGATACCAAAACTAACCAAAGGAAGAAATTCATTCAACACAAGTCCAAAAACCAATGCAAGGTGAAAATTGGGTTAACTTGCATGAGTAGAGGACTTTTCTGGGAGTCTTTAACATCCATCAGAAAATTCATTACTGAATTTTTAGCTAGTATTTTGCTTTCACTAATACTCTTTTCCTAGCATAAAATGTGCAAAAGTAATATCAACTGCAGTGCAACAAAGAAAGTTAGCTTGCAGTGAGGTTTTCAGTCACACTGGTGTGAACAGTTCTTATCTACGGTACTCGCATAATATCCAATCTAACCCATTTCTCTTGACACTATGCAAATAAAGTACTACAGTCTAACCACATTCTTTTTCCTTATTGAAATCTGAAGCGTCCTACAGCCTCAGATATGATCCCCCACTTGCTCCTGGGACTGCCATGCCCAAGGGCAAGGTCATGACCAAATCAGCCTTGAATGCTTCTGCTGCTTTCTGCCACAGTTCACAGCTGGCTGCTCACTGATGCATGAGGGTTGTAATTCTTGCTCTGCACTCATGGAGAAAACACTCAATTCACCTTTTCTGCAGCAGGAAAAGGAAGATTGGAAGGGAAGTCACCTGTTTTGCAGACTTTCCAAAAATTCAGAGATGTCCTTCCAGAAACTTCCTGTCCAGCTGTAGCCCTGGAGGGCCTCTGTTAGTATTTGCAAAGAAAATGCTATCCTGAGAACATGGAGCTTCACCGGCCTGTCTCTGACCTCCTGTGACCACTTCTCACTCTCTCTACTTTAATTGCTGTGTCCATTCATTCAGTAGCCAGACATATTTCAGTTTAGTATATTGTCATGTCCATCAGGTTGAAATGACAATCTCCGCTCACATAAAGCCCACAGAGTGAGCACGATAGATGGAAATAATGAATAAAGCAATAAACAGAATGGTGCGTGCAAAACATTAGAGTTCAAAACTGAAGCGCAAAAGCAAATGCTACAGTGACAACTTTAAAGGGTCCCATATCTAAGAAAGGATGTGCTGGCACTGAAGGGGGTCTAAAGGACGTTTACACGAATGATCCCAGAAAGGAAATGGTTAACATATCTAGCTTTGCCATCAGGAAGGCAAAGTGAGAGTACCCACAGAAAATTCACAGACACCTATGTGAGACCAAAGACACACGAGACAGAGGACGAGGTATTCAAATCATAACACGTTACAAGTGCACCCTATGCATCATCGACAGCAATGCCTCCCTTCCTGATAGGCTGAATGCTTTCTATGTATGATCTGACACATTCAGTGATGTGACATCAAGGAAAGCCCCCTCTCCCATGAGAAACAGGCAGTCTATCTGGCCGCAGCTGAGTTGAGGAGGATCCTAGCCAGGGTAAACCCACAAAAAGCTGCGGGGCCAGGCAACATACTCGATCGGGTGCTGAAGGATTGTATGGCCCAGCTAACAGAAATCTTAATGGACATCTTTAATATCTCTTTGGATCAGTCCACTGTCCCCTGCAGGCTTCAAAGTAGCCACCATCATTCCAATGCAAGGGAGCAATGGTAACGGCATAAATGATTACTGCCCAGTGGCACTGACCTCAACAATCATGAAGTGCTTTAAGCAGCAGATAATGGATCATATAAAATCCCAGCTTCCAGCTATATTGACCCCTTTCCCATTTGCCTACTGTTCAAACCAATCCACTGATGATGCCACAGCCTTTGCCCTCAACCCCATCTTGTCCCACCTAGAAAACAATGCCTCATACGCCAGCACGAGGAATTCTGCAGATGCTGGAAACACATCAAAGTTGCTGGTGAACACAGCAGGCCAGGCAGCATCTCTAGGAAGAGGTACAGTCGAAATTTTGGGCCGAGACCCTTCGTCAGGACTAACTGAAGGAAGAGCTAGTAAGAAAACAAAGGGTCTCGGCCCGAAACGTCAACTGTACCTCTTCCTAGAGATGCTGCCTGGCCTGCTGTGTTCACCAGCAACTTTGATGTGTGTTCCTCATACGCCAGGTTGTTTTTCATCAACTTCAGCTTGATGTTTAACACTATCATCCATCAGAGGCCAGTGGGCAAACTGTCCTTGTTGGAACTCAACACCTCTCTCTGTAACTGGATCTTGGACTTCTTGATGGAAAGACCCCACTCAGTCCAAGTTGGCAGCAACATCTCAAGCTCCATCACACTGATCACTGGTGCCCCAGGCTATATGGTCATCCTGCTATCGTTTACGCTGCTGACTCATGACTGCACTGTCTAATCAAGTTCAAACTGCATCTTCAAGTTCGCTGATGTTATATCAGTAGCTAGCCTCATCAGCATCAATGATGATTCGGCATACAGAGGGGAGGTCGGGAGGCTTGTCGAATGGTGTGAGAACAACAACATGAATCTCAACATAGAGAAGACAAAAGAAATGTTTGAGCACTTCAGGAAGGTGCAGGTCAACCACGTTCCATTGCGCATCAACAATTCTGCTGTGGAGAGAATGAATAGCACAAATTCCTTGGTGTGCATGTAATGGACGAACTAACCTGGATCTGGAACACTTCTTCATTAGTCAAGAAGGCAGAGCGGTGTCTGCTCTCTGAGAAGATCGAGGCGTGCAAGGCTTCCCGCCCCCCCCCTTTCTCACAACGTTCTACAAGAACACCTTTGCGAGTGTCCTGTCTGGCTGTGTAATTGTGTTGTACAGAAGCTGCAAGGTTGTATGATTATGACTCCATGATTCTAGGTTTAAATGTAGCCATTCCACTCAAAATTTGGTGAATTATTTGTTTAAATCCCAGACAAATTGGAAGACAAATGTAATGAAATGTGGAGCTGTGGGGAGAAGAAATAATTCTGTAATGTTATTTTCCAACTCTCAAATTTGTTCAAATATAAACCTGAGGAGACAACAAAAATCATTAAGTACGTTCATCAACAGTCTGGTCAAATTTAATGGCTCTGTGCCTGTTCTTGCTGGTTCAGAAGAATGAGGGAGAGATCTCATTGAAACTTATCAAATAGTGAAAGGCCTAAATAGAACGGATGTTGAGATGATGTTTCCAATAAAGAGGGAGTCTAGGACCAGAGAGCACAGCCTCAGAATACAAGAGCAGCCCTTTAGAACAGAGATGAGGAGGAATTTCTTTAACTAGAGTTTATTGAATGTGTGGAATTCTTTGTCACAGACGGCTGTGGAGGGTAAGCCAATTAAAGTGGAGGTTGATAGTTTCTTGTTTTGTAAGGCTGTCAAAGGTTATGGGAAGAAGGTAGAAGTATGGGGTTGAGAGGTTTTATAAATCAGCCACAATGGAATGATGAAGTAGACTCGATAGGCTAAATGGCCTAAACCTGCTTATGCTCTAAGCTGTGTGCATCGGTTGCAACACAATACTTAACTCTTTCAAAATTTTACAATATGTTGTCAGCTATTGCACAAGACTATAATCTATTTCAGAGGTTATTAATTCCATGGAAAAATAGAAAGAATTTCTAACATTAGTCTAGGTACTGTGATTACGCAGCTTGTATGCATTTCCCAAGCTTGCCTAATATATCCACATGTAAATAAAGTAATTCTTTAAATGTATAAGTACTTCATTGAAATATTTCTGTGCTTATTTATTAAGCAGAAGGAGATCCATCTCCCTGAACCTAATGTAACAACTAAGACTTGTCGGTTAGGTCTGAGGTAGTGGTTTTCTCTGAAATTCTTGAGGGAGTCTGAACTTAACATAACATTGCAGATGGAATATAACCAAGTTTTTATTCACTTTATATTGTCCTGCTATACCTTTTAGCTGCATCTGCAAATCTGCTGGGGTTTTCTATTGAATCCAATGCTCCCCGTGCGGCCTCATCTACATTGGTGAGAAACATTGTAAATTGGGGAACCGTTTCATTGAGCACCTCGACTCCATTTGCCAAAAGTGGAACTTCCCGCTGCCCAAACATTTCAATTCCAATTCCCGTTCCTGTTCTGACCTGTCGGCTCACGGCCTCCTCTTGTGCCAAAATGAGGCCACCCTCAGGCTGAAGGAGCAACACGTATTGCATCTGGGTAGCCTCTAACCTGATGGTATGACTATAAATTTCTCCTACCGTTAAAAAGTTCTTCCCTTCCCCTCCCCTCTTCTTCTATTCTCCACTCTAGCCTCTTACCTCTTCTCACCTACCGATCTCTTCCCCTTGTGTCCCCTCCTCCTCCCTTTTCTCCTAAGGCTCACTCTCCTCTTCTATCAGATTCCTTCCTCTCCAGCCCATGACTTTCCCACTCCCCTGGCTTCACCTATCATATTCCAGCTAGCTTCCTCCCCCTTCCTCTCCCGCCTCACCTTTTTATTCTGGCATCTTCCCCCTTCTATTTCAGTCGTAAAGAAGGGTCCCAACCTGAAACAGTGACATTCATTTCCATAGATGCTGTCTGACCTGCTGAGTTCCTCCAGCATTTTGTGTGTATACCTTTTAGTATTTTGCTTGCATTTACTGTTGTGTTACAGTACAACTGAGAGAAATTTAGAGATCTTTACAATTATATGCTCAGGACTCTTCCTGTTTCAATAGATTTTAATTCAAAGATCAGCAGATGCATGACATAACTATGCAACATGCTGTGTTCATCAGCTTTAAGTGTCACCTGTCAGGAGCAGGCCCATTACCTCACTGTAATCCTTCTTCTCCTCATAGGTGCTGACACTAGGACTGTTCTTCAAGCCTTCATTGCCAAACATACATGCAGACTTCATCAAGATTACTGATGTAGATGCAAGAATAATATTGCTAACATTAATCCCTTTTTTGCATCAATAACCTACGCAGAGACACTATCAGTAGGGACTACAGTCTGTTTTGTCTTTGTTTTCAATCAAGGAAGAAGAAATTACGTCCATCTTTAGAAACATAGAAAACCTACAGCACAATACAGGCCCTTCGGCCCACAAAGCTGTGCCGAACGTCCTTACCTTAGAACTACCTAGGCTTACCCACAGCCCTCTATTTTTCTAAGCTCCATGTACCTATCTAGGAGTCTCTTAAAAGACCCTATCGTTTCCACCTCCACCACCACCGTCGGTAGCCCATTCCACACACTCACCACTCTGAATAAAAAAACTTACCCCTGTCATCTCCTCTGTACCTACTCCCCAGCACCTTAAAACTATGCCTTCTCATGCTAGCCATTTCAGCCCTGGGAAAAAGCCTCTGTCTAGCCACACGATCAATGCCTCTCATTATATTGTACATCTCTATCAGGTCACCTCTCATCCTTCGTCGCTCCAAGGAGAAAAGGCCGAGTTCATTCAACCTATTCAAATAAACCATGCTCCCCAATCCAGGCAATATCCTTGTAAATCTCCTCTGCACCCTCTCTATGGTTTCCACATCCTTCCTGTAGTGAGGTGGCCAGAATTGAGTACAATACTCCAAGTGGGATCTGACCAGGGTCCTATATAGCTGCAACATTACCTCTTAGCTCTTAAACTCAATCCCACGATTGATGAAAGCCAATGCACCGTATACCATTTTAACCACAGAGTCAACCTGCATAGCAGCTTTGAGTGTCCTATGGAATCAGACTCCAAGATCCCTCTGATCCTCCACACTCCCTAGAATCTTGCCATTAATGCTATATTCTGCCATCATATTTGACCTACCAAAATGAACCACCTCACACTTACCTGGGTTGAACTCCTCTTCTCAGCCCAGTTTTGCATCCTATCAATATCCCGCTGTAACTTCTGACAGCCCTTCACACTATCCACAACACCCCCAACCTTTGCGTCATCAGCCAATTTACTAACCCATCCTTCCACTTCCTCATCCAGGTCACTTATAAACATCACAAAGAATAGGGGTTCCAGAACAGATCCCTGATGCAAACCACTGGTCACTGGCTACAACCAGTCTTTGCCTTCTGTGGGCAAGCTAGTTCTGGATCCACAAAGCAATGTCCCCTTGGATGCCATGCTTCCTTACTTTCTCCATAAATCTTGCATGGGGTACCTTATCTTATGTCTTGCTAAAATCCATATACACTACATCTACGGCTCTACCTTCATCAATGTGTTTAGACACATCTTCAAAAAATTCCATCAGGCTCATATGCACGACCTGTCTTTCACGAAGCCATGCTGACTGTTCCTAATCATATTATGCCTCTCGAAATGTTCATAAATCCTGCCACTCAGAATCTTCTCCATCGACTTATCGACCACTAAAGTAAGATTTACTGGTCTATAATTTCCTGGGCTATCCCTACCCCCTGTCTTGAATAAGGGAACACCATCCACAACTCTCCAATCCTCCAGAACCTCTCCAGTCCTCATTGGTGATGCAAAGATGATCGTCAGAGGCACAGCAATCTCCTTCCTCGCTTCCCACAGTAGCCTAGGGTACATTCCCTCCGGTCCCGGTGACTTATCCAACTTGATGCTTTCCAAAAGCTCCAGCACATCCTCTTCCATAATATCTACATGCTCAAGCTTTTCAGTCCACTGCAAGTCATCCCTACAATCGCCAAGATCCTTTTCCATAGTGAATACTGAAGCAAAGTATTCATTAAGAACCTCTGCCATCCCTCTGGTTCCATACACGCTTTTCCACTGTCACCCTTGATTGGTCCTATTCTCTCACATCTTATCCTCTTGCTCTTCACATACTTGTAGAATGCCTTGGGGTTTTCCTTAATCCTGCCCGCCAAGGCCTTCTCATAGCCCCTTCTGTCTTTCCTAATTTCATTCTTAAGCTCCTTCCTGCTAACCTTTAATCTTCTAGATCTCTATCATTACCTATCATTTTTGAACCTTCCGTAAGCTTTTCTTTTCTCCTTGTGTAGATTTACAACAGCCTTTGTACCCCACGGTTCCTGTACAATACCATCCTTTCCCTGTCTCATTGGAATGTATCTACACAGAACCCCACGCAAATATCTCCTGAACAATTGCCACATATCTTCCGCACGTTTCCCTGAGAATATCTGTTTCCAATTTATACTTCCAAGTTCCTGCCTGATAGCCTCATATTTCCCCTTACTCCAATTAAACATTTCCTTAACTTGTCTGTTCCTATCCCTCTCCAGTGCTATGGTAAAGGAGATAGAATTGTGATCACTATCTCCAAAATGCTCTCCCACTGAGAGACCTGACAACTGACCAGGTTCATTTCCCAATACCAGATCAAGTACAGCCTCTCCTTTTACAGGCTTATCTACATATTGTGTCAAGAAACCTTCTTGAACAAACCTAACAAACTTCACCCCATCTAAACCCCTCACTTTAGGGAAATGCCAATCAATATTTGGGAAATTAAAATCTCCTACCACAACAACCCTGCTATTATTACTCCTTTCCAGAATCTGTCTCCCCATCTGCTCCTCGATGTCCCTGTTACTATTGGGTGATCTATAAAAAAACACCCAGTAGAGTTATTGATTCCTTCCTATTCCTAACTTCCACCCACAGACACTCCGTAGACAACCCCTCCTTTAACTCAGAGTATGACATCTTGAGGGCAAGCCAAAACCATTGTATAACTTAATCAATCACTTTTTGATGCCCCAACACATTACTTTTAGAAGTGTGTCTGTTGCTGATTTCTGGGCAAACATAACAGACAGTCCCCACAAACTTAAAGTAATATAGTTCTACATATATTAATTTTCAATGGATGTAAGGGGAATGTCAGAATGAGATCAACACACACAAAATGCTGGCGGAACTTAGCAGACCAGGCAGCATCTATGAAAAAGAGTACAATCGACGTTTCGGGCAGAAGTTTTGGCAGGACCCAGTCTTTTCACTGATGCTGCCTGGCCTGCCGAGTTCCTCCAGCACTTTGTGTGTGTGGCTTGGATTTACAGTAACTAGAGATTTTCTCTTGTTTATGTCAGAATCAGGTTTAATATCAGCAGCACATGTTGTGAAATAAATTATTAACTTCACGGCAGCAGTACAATGAAATACATGACAAATAAATAGAGAGAGGAAATTGAATTAAAATAAGTTTATTTGTCTGTTAAACAGTTAAATCAAAATAAGTACCGCAAAAGATACGTAGTGAGGTGGATTTCACGGGTTCAACGTCCATTTAGAAATCGGACGGCAGAGGGGAAGAAGCTGTTCCTGAGTATGCCTTCAACCTTCTGTATCTCCTTCCCAACAGTAACAATGAGAAGAGGGCATGGTCTGGGTGGTAGGGGTCCTTAATGATGGATCTGCCTCCCTAAGGCACTTCTCCTTGAGATGTCTTCGATACTACGGAGCATGGTACCCATGATGGAGCTGACTAACCTTAAACACGTTTCTGCAACTTACTTCAATCAAGTGCAGTAGCACCCACCCCCTCCTCAATACCAGATAGTGATAGTGCTCTCTACAGTACATTTGTAGAAGCTTGAGTGTTTTAGTTGTCCATCCAAATCTTTTCAAACTCCTAAAGAAATACAGCTGATGTCTTACTTTGCTTTTAGCTACATCAATATGTCGTATATGTCGCCTGAAGGCTTTGTGTGTCAATGCAAGGAGCATTCGTAATAAGGTGGATGAATTGAAAGTGCAGATTGTTATTAATGATTATGATATAGTTGGGATCACAGAGACATGGCTCCAGGGTGACCAGGGATGGGAGCTCAACGTTCAGGGATATTCAATATTCAGGAGGGATAGACATGAAGGAAGGGGAGGTGGGGTGGCGTTGCTGGTTAAAGAAGAGATTAACGCAATAGAAAGGAAGGACATAAGCCGGCAAGATGTGGAATCGATATGGGTAGAGCTGCGTAACACTAAGGGGCAGAAGACGCTGGTGGGAGTTGTGTACAGGCCACCTAACAGTAGTAGTGAGGTCGGAGATGGTATTAAACAGGAAATTAGAAATGTGTGCAATAAAGGAACAGCAGTTATAATGGGTGACTTCAATCTACATGTAGACTGGGTGAACCAAATTGGTAAAGGTGCTGAGGAAGAGGATTTCTTGGAATGTATGCGGGATGGTTTTTTGAACCAACATGTCGAGGAACCGACTAGAGAGCAGGCTATTCTGGACTGGGTTTTGAGCAATGAGGAAGGGTTAATTAGCGATCTTGTCGTGAGAGGCCCCTTGGGTAAGAGTGACCATAATATGGTGGAATTCTTCATTAATATGGAGAGTGACATAGTTAATTCAGAAACAAAGGTTCTGAACTTAAAGGGGGGTAACTTTGAAGGTATGAGACGTGAATTAGCTAAGATAGACTGGCAAATGACACTTAAAGGATTGACGGTGGATATGCAATGGCAAGCATTTAAAGGTTGCATGGATGAACTACAACAATTGTTCATCCCAGTTTGGCAAAAGAATAAATCAAGGAAGGTAGTGCACCCGTGGCTGACAAGAGAAATTAGGGATAGTATCAATTCCAAAGAAGTAGCATACAAATTAGCCAGAGAAAGTGGCTCACCTGAGGACTGGGAGAAATTCAGAGTTCAGCAGAGGAGGACAAAGGGCTTAATTAGGAAGGGGAAAAAAGATTATGAGAGAAAACTGGCAGGGAACATAAAAACGGACTGTAAAAGCTTTTATAGATATGTAAAAAGGAAAAGACTGGTAAAGACAAATGTAGGTCCCCTGCAGACAGAAACAGGTGAATTGATTATGGGGAGCAAGGACATGGCAGACCAATT
Organism: Mobula hypostoma; assembly: GCF_963921235.1. NCBI lineage: Eukaryota > Metazoa > Chordata > Chondrichthyes > Myliobatiformes > Myliobatidae > Mobula > Mobula hypostoma. Next base: position 25,777,294 of record NC_086111.1, on the reverse strand, counting down.
GAATAATTACTTTGGTTCTGTCTTCACTAAGGAGGACATAAATAATCTTCCAGAAATAGTAAGGGACAGAGGGTCCAGTGAGATGGAGGAACTGAGTGAAATACATGTTAGTAGGAAAGTGGTGTTAGGTAAATTGAAGGGATTGAAGGCAGATAAATCCCCAGGGCCAGATGGTCTGCATCCCAGAGTGCTTAAGGAAGTAGCCAAGAAATAGTGGATGCATTAGTGATAATTTTTCAAAACTCGTTAGATTCTGGACTAGTTCCTGAGGATTGGAGGGTGGCTAATGTAACCCCACTTTTTAAAAAAGGAGGGAGAGAGAAACCGGGGAATTATAGACCGGTTAGCCTAACGTCGGTGGTGGGGAAACTGCTGGAGTCAGTTATCAAGGATGTGATAACAGCACATTTGGAAAGCGGTGAAATGATCGGACAAAGTCAGCATGGATTTGTGAAAGGAAAATCATGTCTGACGAATCTCATAGAATTTTTTGAGGATGTAACTAGTAGAGTGGATAGGGGAGAACCAGTGGATGTGGTATATTTGGATTTTCAAAAGGCTTTTGACAAGGTCCCACACAGGAGATTAGTGTGCAAACTTAAAGCACACGGTATTGGGGGTAAGGTATTGGTGTGGGTGGAGAGTTGGTTAGCAGACAGGAAGCAAAGAGTGGGAATAAACGGGACCTTTTCAGAATGGCAGGCGGTGACTAGTGGGGTACCGCAAGGCTCAGTGCTGGGATCCCAGTTGTTTACAATATATATTAATGACTTGGATGAGGGAATTAAATGCAGCATCTCCAAGTTTGCGGATGACACGAAGCTGGGTGGCAGTGTTAGCAGTGAGGAGGATGCTAAGAGGATGCAGGGTGACTTGGATAGGTTGGGTGAGTGGGCAAACTCATGGCAGATGCAATTTAATGTGGATAAATGTGAAGTTATCCACTTTGGTGACAAAAATAGGAAAACAGATTATTATCTGAATGGTGGCCGATTAGGAAAAGGGGAGGTGCAACGAGACCTGGGTGTCATTATACACCAGTCATTGAAAGTGGGCATGCAGGTACAGCAGGCGGTGAAAAAGGTGAATGGTATGCTGGCATTTATAGCGAGAGGATTCGAGTACAGGAGCAGGGAGGTACTACTGCAGTTGTACAAGGCCTTGGTGAGACCACACCTGGAGTATTGTGTGCAGTTTTGGTCCCCTAACCTGAGGAAAGACATCTTTGCCATAGAGGGAGTACAAAGAAGGTTCACCAGATTGATTCCTGGGATGGCAGGACTTTCATATGAAGAAAGACTGGATGAACTGGGCTTGTACTCGTTGGAATTTAGAAGATTGAGGGGGGATCTGATTGAAACGTATAAGATCCTAAAGGGATTGGACAGGCTAGATGCAGGAAGATTGTTCCCGATGTTGGGGAAGTCCAGAACGAGGGGTCACAATTTGAGGATAAAGGGGAAGCCTTTTAGGACCGAGATTAGGAAAAACTTCTTCACACAGAGAGTGGTGAATCTGTGGAATTCTCTGCCACAGGAAACTGTTGAGGCCAGTTCATTGGCTATGTTTAAGAGGGAGTTAGATATGGCCCTTGTGGCTACAGGGGTCAGGGGGTATGGAGGGAAGGCTGGGGCGGGGTTCTGAGTTGGATGATCAGCCATGATCATAATAAATGGCGGTGCAGGCTCGAAGGGCCGAATGGCCTACTCCTGCACCTATTTTCTATGTTTCTATGTTTCTATGTATCCAGTTAGGCCCTTAGAGATATTGACACCCAGGAATATGAAATTGCTCATTCTCTTAACTTCTGATCTCTCTATGAGGATTGGTTTGTGTTCCCTCATCCTACGCTTTCTGAAGTCCACAAATAGCTCTTTGGTCTTACCGACGTTGAGTGCAAAGTTGTTGATGCATCACCACTCAACTAGCTGATATACCTCACTCCTGTATGCCCTTTCATCACCATCTGAGATTCAGCCAACAATGGTTGTCCAGATTACCCAGCTCCTTGTACATTTTAATAGTAATGCAAGGGATCTATGACAGCCCTCCAATTTAGCACATAATTTATAAAAAGCAGAGCCTCCAACCATGCAAAACTCTACTGAATCTATACAGAATGCATGCACCAACCTGAAAAGAGGCTTCAATCCACACACAACTCCACCCTACCCCAACCCCTCCACTTTGATTAAGAACTTTGTCCAACTATGTGTACCAAGACCAGAGAACATTTTAGTAAACAATGAGAACAGATACTGTGCTTTATTTTTTCCCCCAGCATCTTTGCCCTTGCATTGTTTGGCTCCTAAAGTGGTTGAGCATTTAAAAAAAAGGTATGAAAGCCCATCAACATACGCCATTGCTTGATTCAGGCACCACTTTGTTCAGCTTAATGAAGTAAGCTTCTCGAGTAGCAGAAGAAGAACAGACAGACTGTTCCTATGGGAAAGCCTGGGCAATTCTTTGCAGCATTAAACAGAGCCCCAGGAGAAAATGTTTTTCAATGACATACCATGAAGAAGACTTTGAACTAACCTTACATATAATCACATAAGCACCCTGCTTCCATGCACCAAAATCTGCTTTAGAAACATAGGAAACCTACAGCACAATACAGGCCCTTCAGCCCAAAATGCTGTGCTGAACATGTACTTACTTTAGAAATTACCTAGGGTTACCCATAGCCCTCTATTTTTCTAAGCTCCATGTACCTATCCTAGAGTCTCTTAAAAGACCCTATTGTATCCGCCTCCACCACTGTCGCTGGCAGCCCATTCCACGCACTCACCACTCTCTGCGAAAAAAACTTACCCCTGACATCTCCTCTGTACCTACTTCCAAGCATCTTAAAACTGTGCCCTCTCGTGTTAGCCCTGGGAAAAGCCCCTAATCCCACATTTTTCACTCAATGTCACCTATTTATACCAATTGAACTTATTTGCGGTTATTTTAGCAAAAGCCTTAATAAGTTACTGTGCATCCCTTTGATTTAACACCAAGATCATTTTCAAAGAATAATAAGCATCAATGTGAATACAAAGCATGGATCTTTTAACAATTAAAAAAATCCTGTTCATTCTCACTATTAAATTTTATAAGATTTGAATATCAATTGGATAGAACTAAACAAGAATGGATTACTGATTTGATAAAAATCTCAAGCAATGACAGTCTTGAAAATAAGTGTAGAATTCAGCAAAACTAATTCTATGTCTTCAAGCCAAGCATGCTGTAGTCTTCAAAATGATATATATTTTAATTACTGTGCCAGTTCTACCATTTTCAATTTTTTTTCCTTTTGTTCTGCAAGAAAACAAGTAATAAGCTCTACTATCAAGGGCAGTAATGCAGGGATACAATAGTTTATTCAACATGTTCCAAATTCATCAACAGCAAAGGCCGGGCTTTTTTGGCAGTCATTGTAATGTTAATGTTCAATCAGAAAAGATGAAAACCTGTTGTCTGCTGTTTCTTATTGTTGACAGTCCCATAACAACAACACTTACTGCATGTCAGATGTTGAGCGCAAAGAGCCACGTATGGAAATACAGTTTAAGTATCCCTGATCTGAAATTCCAAAATCCAAAATTCCTTCAAAATCCAAAATTTTTTTGAGCACGGACATGAGGTCAATAATAGAAAATTCCACAAGGTGCTGGGAAGGTTCTCAGGTGAAGTGCAGGTCTCTGCTCACCACGGACATTTCTGAGAAATGACCTCACACACGTAATGAACAGAAGTTAATGAAAGGTAGAAAAACACTGCGTAAGGTGAAAAATGAAGATCTCAGTCATGTATTGGAATAATGTAATCATCGGCGTTGGAGTGAATATATGCCACTTAATGGTGTGCTGTACGCAAAATGAGCAACAATCTATCACAGTAAACCAGAAATTGAAGGTAGTGCTGAATATTTAGCAGGCTGTTTGCAGAAATTTAAGAAAAGGCATAGCACTAAATTCTTATGGATTCAAAGAATTTTAAAGATAAAATAATCAGTTTGCAAATATTGTCACTGATGAAAATCTAACACCAAAACAAGTTCACAATACTGATTGTTTTTATACCTACATAAACCTAAAAAGGAACCTAAAATAAAAATAGTGAGTTGTAATCTATGAATCAAAACATGGCAGTGTAGACTGAAAGCCTGTTGTTGTTCAACATCTGATTTGGGTATTCTCCTGATGCTGCTGTGTTGCCTTGTTTGCCCTACACACATTATATTTTCATTAGTGAGTGGTATGAAACAACTTTTACTGTTAAGTATTTACGCTTGACGAACAAGTGTAAAGCAAACATTGCTCACTAGTAGCACAGAAATTCAGAGTTAGAGCTGATAGCGAACCCAAGCTATCTCATTATATACTGCCAAATCCAAAATAAAAAATCTGAAATCTGAAATAGCTTCAGCCCCAACCATTTCAGACAAGAGGTCTCAAGATTCATAATATAAACTTGTCTAAAGAGATGAGACACTAGTAATATTGTCAAGGAAATTAGTAAATTTGTTTTATTATCATCTCATGCACTGAGGTATATTGTAAAATTATGTTTTGCCCACCATGCATACAGATCATTTCATTACAACATTGAAAACACAAACAGAAGGAGAAAGTATAATGCAGGCAGACAGTAAGGTACAAGGTCATAATGAAGTAGAATGCAAGTTAAGGGCTCATCTTATTGTACTAAGGAACTACGCCTGTGAAGCACCTTCAATAACTCCAGAAGACTGAAGTTGGGTAAAATACTGAAAGGCTTTTATTCGCTGTACAATACGACCTCCACGGTGAGTGTCTGCCCCCGGACTGAGGGGGAGGGGCAAGGCGAAACACCTTTATACAGGACTCTGTGGGAGGAGCCACAGGGGCAGTCAGCAGAGGGGCGTGTCCAGACAGTTAACCCAGTTACAACATATATATATGGTTTACCACATTCACCCCTCCATTTTTTTAAAAAAGAGTCCCGCGGGGTGAAGTGACTGATAATATTTACAACAAGTATATTTACAGGTTAAGTCTATCAGGCGGTCCAGTCCATCGCTGTGATCTACGTAGCACCGGTGGTGATTGCACCGGCGACGGCTGTTGTGCTGGCTCCGGCCTGACTTGAGGTGCCAGCACGTTAGGCATTGTTAATCCCTCATGCGTGTGCGTCACAGCCGGTATGGGAGTGTCGTGTGGTGCCTCGTGGGTACATACATCGGTGGGTACGGGGTCAATAGTCGCCACGGAGTTTTCAGGGTAGGGGCCCGGTGCTCACGGTGTTGTAACTGGAGGATAAAAGCTGTCTTTGAGTCTGGCACTGCATACTTTTAGGCTTCTTGTATCTCCAGTCTGATCTGATGGGGAGAAGAGAAACTGTGTGGCATCTTTGATTATCCTGAATCTTTCAGTGAGGCAGTGAGAAGTGTAGAGAGTTCATGGTGGGGAGGCTGGTTTCCATGATGTGCTGAACTGTATCCAGCACCTGATCAGTGGCAAGTTTCTTGTGATCATGAGTAGGACATTTGCCATGATACATCTAGATAGGATGCTTTCTGTGGTGCATCGATAAAAATTGGTGAGGACTAAATGGACTTGCCAAATTTCTTTACATTTCTGAGGAGTAGAGATGCTGGTGAGATTTCCCGACCGTAGTGTCCGCGTGTTTGGACCAGGACAGGCTATTGGTGATGTATACTCCTAGGTATTCGAAGCTCTGAATCATCTGGACCTCAGCACTGATGATGTAAACTGGAGTGTGTTCATCACACTCGCTCCCTTCCTTAAATCAATGACTAACTCTTTCATGTGTCGCTGACATTTGAGGGAAAGATTGTTGCCACAACACCACGCCACTTGGACTTCCTTGTACTTTGACTTGTCATCATTTGAGATACAGCACACTAGGGTGGTATCATCTGTAAACTTGTAGCTGGAGTTAAAACAGAATCTGGCCATGTACTGGGAGTAGAATAGGGTGGCTATGGGTGCAGCCTTTGTGGAGATTATAAATATTTGAAAACATGCAAGAGCTATTAAGTGCAAAGTAAAACCAGAGCAAGTTAAAATTAAGACATTTAGCCCATTAATTAAAGGAATGTAAATGACTTAATTTTTAGCCTTATCCGTATCAGGTCTTCCTCTCCGTAGAAATAGAATGCCTTTTGCTTCCTACACTGATTTAATCTAGAGCCGAGGATGCAAGTGCTTGTGACTTGCTATTAGTTTGTGCTGATGAGCAAACTGGTGCTGGTTACAGCCAGGATATCTCCAAACTTGTATTTTATGATATGGGATATGGGAATACTGAATTTGGTAACTCTTTGCCTGGGTTATACTAGCAGTTTGATGTGGAACTTCCTGGCAGGTTCTATCCCATTAGTATTTTTTGTTTCTCTGCAGCCATGCATTTAATATTCTTTCACTATAAATACTCACTGCCTACCTGTTACTTTCAATTCCAATGCAGTATCTTCATCCAACATCAACACAGATAATGGAGGATGAGGGACAATCCACAGCTGATTTTTTCCCCCTCATTTCACCATGTGAAATTGTGATAATTATAGCACAGCGATTTCCACTCTGACAGCAGTTAATCAGTTCCCTATAGATTCAAATGTGGACCTGTCCTGCTTCATATGGCTCAAACTCATAATACACAACTGAGCCATTAATAATCATAATTGAAATCACTTGCTCTCTGTTTATGGAAAACATTTTGCAAATTCCATTGCATCTGTGTGCATTATGCATCCAGGGTTCTGCTGTGCCTCAGATAGTGATCCAATGAAGCTTATCAACATGATATTATTGAGATGAGCATTAAGCCATCTTGATTGGTAGAGGATTAAGGACATACATTGAAACGTTATTGCCACTAATGCTTTCATTCACAAGGTACATTGCAAGATAAATTCATTGTCTATGATTCTCATTTCAAGAATCATTTACCTTTCTTTTAGTTTGAGTACTGTCTTCATCTGGTGATGCTAACTGGCAAACTGCTCATTCCAGACCAAAATGTAATGAGCAATTTTTAAGTGGTTTAGGTATGACTTATATTCAGAGAGATTGAAATATTCAGGATGATTAATTGCCACTGTCTGTGCTAACAAACTCATTACTATTTCCAATTCTATCAAACCTGGAAGCAAATAAACTCATTTCTGCAGCAGCCGATAACATCAGTAAGGATGAGCATGGTTGAGTTTGCCTCTGTTACTGGTTTACCACACCATTGCACAATTTTATACACTTGATTAAGTAATTCTTAAAATTGTATTTCAGTCAAAGCCTCTGAATGGTATTAACAGAGAGTCAAGAGTTTAATTTCTGCATATCACTTCAGACTAGAAAATACTGGGTAAAACTGATCACAGCCACACTGGGGAAAAACGTGACTCACTATTAAGCTTTACATTCTGTGGGCACTTTATTAGGTACTGCCTGTGACCAGTGAGTATACATTTGTTGTCTTTGCTACTGTAGCCCATCCACTTCAAGGTTCGATATGTTATACACGCATAGATGCTCTTCTGAACACCACTGTTGTAATGTGTGGTTACTTGAATTACTGTCACTTTCATGTCAGCTTGAAATCAGTTTGGCCATTCCCCTCTGACCTCTCTCATTAATAAAGGGTTTTCACCCACAGAACTGCTGCTCACTGAATGTTTTTTGTTTTTGGCACCATTTTTTTATAAACTTTAGAGACTGTTGTGTGTGAAAATCCCAGGAGATCAGCAGTTTCTGAGATATTCAAACCACCTCATCTGGTATGAACAATCATTCCATGGCCAAAGTCACTTGGATCACATTTTTTCCCTATTCTGATGTTCGATCTGAACTGAACCTCTTTACCATGTCTGCATGCTTTCATGCATAGAGTTAGATGACAGGTTTGATTAGATATTTGATTTAACAAACAGGTGTACAGTTGTATATTAAAAAAAAAGTGGCTTCAGAGTGTATATTTATTTGAATTTGATGAAAGTCACATATTCTCAACTTAATCCAGTTAGATCCAATGGAAGCACATTCTTCACATCAGATCGGTTGGATCTCGCTGGCTTCTAAAACGGTGACAGTAGAAATCTGTGTTATTGACATTTCCCCAGGCCATGTAAAACTCTGCTGGTTGTAGGCCTACACACCATCTCTATATCATCCTTTGCTATCTGACCACCATTGTCTCTCCAGTCTAGCATAAATTGTACTTTAATTTTTGTAATATTTTGCAGCCCTGCATGAGGTTTGTGCTTTAATTCTACTATCATGACATCCCTGCTTCCTACACCTCACCACAGGCATCGATGTCTCCAAAAGACTCTCTAAATCTAAGAATTTTACCCTACTCCTAGACTTGGGACTCAACATTTCACTTTGCAATGAAGTTCTTGACTTCCTGACTAACCGACCGTAATCAGTAGGGACAGGCTACAACACCTCAGCCACAGATGCACCACGAATGCTCCAGATGAATGTATCCTCAGTCCCCTACTCTACTCCCTGCACACTCATGACTGTGTAGACAGACACTTTTCTAACTCCATCTTCAAGTTTGTGGATGACACCACTATAGTGGGCTGAATGTCATATCGCAATGGATCAGAGATCAGGAAGGAAATAGAGAACTTAGTGGTATGGTGCCATGACAACAAACTTCTCCTCAGTGTCGGCTAAATAAATGTCATTGACTTCAGGAATGGGAAGGAAGAAGTCCACGTGCTCCAGTTTACATCAACTGTACTCGAGTTGATGCTCAGCTTGCTAGGTGAGCCACAGCTTGCTCTCTATATCATGCCACCTGGGCTTGCGTGTCTAGACAGCTAGGTTGCAATCTCCGAGGTCAACTCTGACCAATGGAGGCCTCACATGCTCAGGTTGAGACGGATGAAAGACTCAAGTTTCGATGAGTGAACAACACCCATCATGTGTCTAGTCTCGACACTCTGATATCAGGACCACTACTTCCTCAGAAGGCTAATGAAAATTAGGCTGTGCCCTTTGACGCTCAACAATCTTAATCAATGCTCCATAGAAAGCAAATCTATTCAAATGCATCTTGGCTTGGTAAGGCAACTGCTCTGCCTAAGATCCATTGGAACTGCAGAGTGTTGTGGACACAGCTCAGCACATCACAGAACTAACCTCTCCACCATGGAATTTGTCTATACTTCTTGCTCCCTCAATAAGGTTGCCAACATAATCAAACATCCCACCCACCCTGGACATTCTCTAATGGCATAAGGTACAAAATCCTGAAAGCAAGTACCACCAGGCTGTGGTAAACCATATAACTATCTGGACAAGCCCCTCTGCTGACTGCCCCCGTGGCTCCTCCCACAGATTCTTGTATAAAGGTGTTTCGCCTTGCCCCTCCCCCTCAGTCCGGGGGCAGACACTCAACATGGAGGTCGTATTATACAGCGAATAATAGCCTTTCAGTATTTTGGAGTTCAGTCTTCAACTTCAGTCTTTTGGAGTTATTGAAGGTGCTTCAATTTTATTCACTGTACAATACGAACTCCATGTTGAGTGTCTGCCCCCGGACTGAGGGGGAGGGGCAAGGCGGAATCACCTTTATACAGGAATCTGTGGGAGGAGCCACGGGGCGTGTCCAGGCAGTTAACCCAGTTACAACATATATATGGATTCTTGACTTCACAATATACCTCATTATGATTTTTCACCTTACTGTCTACCTGTATTGCACTTTCTCTGTAGCTGTTGCACTTTATTCTGCATTCTGTTATTGGTTTAGCTTGCGCTAACTTAATGCACTGTTGCAAAGTATTAACCTGTATGAACAATATACAAGAAAAGTTTTTTTTTAACCAACTTACCACTGAGAAATATACAATACATTTTACAGGTTTAACAGTCAACTAAGCCAGGCAGAATTGTTAACCAGCTGTCAAAGTTTAATCAGCTGTTTTGTGGGCAGACTTGTTCTTCTCCATCTTTCTATTACATTGTGATAAATTATGTTATCTGACTAGGATAAAAATGGTCCTTAGCAGCGTGAGAACAGTGGAATAAAACAAAATAGGAATAGAAATAGACCACTTGGTCCCTAAGCCTGCCCTTCCGTCCAATATGATCATTCCTGATCTGCCCAAGGCCTCATCTTTTTTGGGCTAGCTACCGAAATTCTTGATTCCCCAACCCTTCAAAAAAAAACACTATCTGCATTTGTAAATACCCCATGATCTAGCCTGCTGCTAGATTTCTTTTTTTTTAAATCTTTTTTTAAAATTAGTACACTAAAAGTAAACCATGTAGACACTAATACACTGTTACAATATAAATTTGCAAGAGATATTAATACACAAAAAAAAGTTAGTACAAACAGTGCAGTTTAGATATAAAATAACAAGGTAATATAATAGTATATTAATTTTCCATATATATCAGTAAAGAGAAGAAAAAACCTAAAAAAAAAAACCCCAAAAAAACCTACTGTGCAACTAATCTAAAAAGCAAAGCAAAGCAATGGGCTAACTAGGTAACAAGTAGACTTAAACAACTTAAAACAATCACGTCCTCAAACCCGACCTCCATTAAAAACAGTTTAAAAAAGCAAGAAGGGAATGTAAATATGGGTAAAGAGAAAAAAAATTACATTAAATGAAAATGTTGAATAAGAGGTCTCCAGGTCTGTTCAAATTTAACTGAAGTATCATAAAGATTACTTCTATTCTCCAAATTTAAACATAGTATTGTCTGAGAAAACCAAAAGAACGTAGTTGGGGCATTAATCTCCTCCCAATGTTGTAAAATACATCTTTTCGCCATTAAAGTAAGAAATGCAATCATTTTACAGGCTGGAAGGGAAAGATTACAGGAAATTTTAGGTAATCCAAAGATAGCGGTAATAGAATGGGGAGAAATATCTATATTCAATACCTTTGAAATAATATTAAAAATGTCTTTCCAAAAAGTTTCCGAAGTGGGACAGGACCAAAACATATGAGTTAAGGAGGCTATCTCCCCATGACATCAGTCACAAAGAGGGTTAATATGAGAATAAAAATGAGCCAATTTATCTTTAGACATATGTGCTCTATGAACAACTTTAAATTGAATTAGGGAATGTTTGGAACAGATAGAGGAAGTATTGACTAGTTGTAAAATATGCGCCCAGTCATCCGCTGAAATAATAAAGCCCAATTCCTTTTCCCAATCTGACCTAATCTTATCGAATGGAGCTTTCCTAAGTTTCATGATAATATTATAAATAATAGCCATTACACTAGATTTCAACATTAACCCTGCCATCTCTCTTAGGATCTTCTATATTTTAATAAGATTTCTCTTGATTCTTCTAAACTTCAAAATCAAGCAGATCAGATTTCTTTAACCACTCATGAAAGGACAACATTCTGATCGCAGAAATTAGTCCAGTGAATTTCTTTTGGACACTCTCCATTGCAGGTATAGCCTTTGTTAAGTAAAGAGAGCAAACTGCACACAGTATCCATGTACCAGCTACATCTCGGCCTAAGTTCGTCTCAGCCGATGACAATGAATGCTACTCCTTGTTCTCCCAGTGACCTTAGTTCTGCTGGTGTTTTGACTACCCACATGCTCTAACCAGGTCCTCAGTCAAAGGCTAAGTAACACCATTGAAATAATAAATTTAAGTTCTAACATATCAACCTCCAAAGCAGATATGTTTTCCTTTCATTCTATCAACTGATGGGGAACTGCCAATAACCTGTTGGTGAATCTAACAGCCATCTCTGCATGTTGCAAGGTGAAAGTCAGGGGTCAACAGTTCTGCTGCTGACTCACCAATGAATGTAGGGGGAGAGCACAAACATCTTGAGCCAAAGGGCCAGACAAACTGGCCTCTGGTTTTTCAGTCTTATGCAAATGAGAGATGCTGATAACATTGGTTGAAAAGGTAAGTGCAGGTCTTGCTTCTTTACTAGATTAAGATTGAGATTAATAATAACTTTATTTGTCACTTGTACATCAAAACATACAGTGAAATACGATGTGTGCCTCAACAACCTACACAGTTTGCAGCTGTCACCATGCTTCAAGCACCAGCATAGCATGCTCACAACTCACTGTCCATCTTTGGAATGTGGGAGGAAACCGGAGCATCTGGAAAAAAACCCACAGGGTCATGGGAAGAATGTACAAACTCCTTACAGACAGTAGTGTGCAACAAACTCCAATAGATTTTACTGCTGGCACTGTAAAGCATTGTGTTAACCACTTAGCTATGCTGGCTTCTGATGTTTTAATCCAAAGTTCATTCAGAATTCAGGAACCAGGCAAAAGATCATGTTATTAAGCATTAATAGAACAAAGGGGAAGTGAAACAAACAGTGATAAAGGGAGAGATAGAAAACTAAGCTAGTGCTGTCTTGAGGTCTGCTATTTTTATACCCATAGATACGAAAAATTTCATTCAAATTTGTAGATATGAGTCAGCCAGTTTGAAAGCCCTTATTCAAATAATTATCAAAAGGCCATCAGGACAGCTTCGGAAATAGACAGTAGAATCCATTGCTGGGAATTAATGGCCAGCTGTGGAGCTTTCAACCTTGGTGGAACAGCATCTTGAGCACCACAATGAATGGAATCACTGGGCCTCAAAACGTATAGACACAGGCACCACATGTTGTTCAAACTTGGGAAGCTGGTTGGAATAACAATGGTGCACCTAAAAATGTGGGTGAAGTTAGTCAATGCTTATTTGCTGCATTTACTTCTCACTTGGCTAGTTGCCACTGTCTTCATGTCTGTTTTCACTGGCAAGTTCTCAAAGCCTTGAGGTAATTGTGAAGTCAAATTTAAGCTCCAAAACCCAGGTTGTCACTGTAACTGATTTCTTAATATGATGAGAGGAACAACCAAAAGGACTGTACGCTCAACTGAAATCAATCAAATACAGAATTAGGATGACACATAGCGCAACAGTTAGCATAATGCCATTACAGCGCCAGTGGCCCAGGTTCAGTTTCTGCCGCTGTCTGTAAGGAGTTTCTATGATTTTCCTGTGACCTTGTGGGTTTCCATGAGGTGTTCAGGACTTACCCCATAATCCAAAGACATATGGGTGAGTAAGTAATTAGTCACATGCTGTAATTGGACAGCATGGGCTCATTGGGCTGGAAAGGCCTGATACCACCCAGCATCTCCAAATTTAAAAAAATGGAAGTCAGCATTTGAAGTAGACATTCTTACAGACACACACCTGTGAATTTCAATCCCACATGCACTCTAGGCTATGTACACACATATGAGTTAAGATACATGGGTTAAATTATTCTTTTTAATACAGCTTCTGTTTTATATTTCACTCAATTTGTATAACTGAACAGAGGTTTGGATATGTAACTTGGTCTTCATGAGTGTTTAATTTCAAAATCCAGTGACTTCAGCATAATAAAGCTTTACTGCTTCCCCATTGATCGTTCAGATACCAAGATAGCTAATGTTTAAATGAACGTAGCTTTTATCTGTGTCCCATATGTGCAGCTCAAAGTAGATTTTGAGCAAACACTTCATCATTACATAACTTTCTCAATAGTTTGGAGAGCTATGGACATTAACAAAATCCTGTTAAAAAGAGCAAGATGTGGATTTGATGGAATTTGTTTCATTAATTGGATTATTGCAGGTGAATATATCAGCTATAACGTAGCTTATCTGAATGTCAATACTTGTGTGTGAGACAGAATGCATCCAAACTTGGGCAGATTAAACATTGAGTGTTAATATATTCCACAATAATAACTGAGCAATACCAGGGTGACTTATTACTATTGATTAATTGGTTGACTGTCAGATCCGCTGAAGACAGTTAGAAACTTCTGTGGGAGAGTTTTTAAAGTAGAAAAATTCCACTCTCTTGACCTCAGAAGTCCAGGTCTAGAGGTATGAGTAGTTGTCTTCCTTGGTTGCAGTGAATGACCATGACATCTTCAGGAGCAGTAACATCTCTGGTGAAAGGGCTTGTCTTGTCCTTTCTGGGGTAGCTCACATTTATTCACTCTTCCCCCAGACACTCAGCTCTCATCTGAGGTTCCAATTAGCTATTTGCATGTGGCAGCACCCACATTCTAGAGCACTTCTTCAACTGGCAGGTTAAACCAGATGAGTGTAGCTGGCAGGACACAACACCCAGTGAGATAGGGACATGCCTATTCATGCACATGAAGTCAGCTCCAGCAAACTGGAGAGATGAAATCCAGTGGCCATGAAGGTAGTTCTGGAATGCTTTGTGGAGAGCAGAGGGCATGACAAGCACAGATCGTTATTATTGATTATTGTTAGTACGTTTCTGTGTCAATTTAATGGAATGATCAGACGATGAACGTAATGTCTCCTGAGATGTCTTTACAATGAGATTAACTCCTGCACTAGTTGATGAGTCTGTCTTCCAAAATATTCATATTTTTGGACCAATTATAATTATGTTCTTAGGACATGAAATACTGTGATTTAGCTGCAAAGTTAACATGTATAGTATTTCACAATGCCTTCCATGTTACTCTTCCATTTCTGCCCATGTAAACCTGTTTAAGCTTTCCTCTTTGCACAAAAGTTCTGGCCAGCATTTTTTGTGACTTTATGTCAAATCTATTTGCTAATGCTCAATATAGTGCTCCTACTTCGGGAGTTCCCAACCTGTCCACCGATCTCCTGTTTAGTGGTATTGGTTCATGGCATAAAAAATGATTGGGAACCCCTGTCTTGGACAATGCACTGTCAAAAACACAATTTGGCTGCTGATGTCTCTCAATAATGACTCAGAAGTTAAATTTTCACTGTCATTCTTGCTGCTGTAATCACTGCCTGATCATTGGCCAAAAAATTCTCAATTTATTGTCTTGACGTTGAATATGGATGAAGACTGGAACTGCAGTCCTCAGATCCTCATTCAGCACAACAAGCCAACACAGGGGAGAAATTGGAAGAACCTCCTTGGAGAATCTCCCTAAATGAAAGAGAAATTAGCTTCATTTGTCACATGTTTATCAAAACATACAGTGAAATGAAAATCAAATCAGCAAAAATTGCGCTGGGCAAGTGATGTCAAGCTGTGACTAGATACAGAAGATTTCACTGCAAGGGAATGAAAGGACACGTGATTAGTGCAGGAAAGTGGTGCTGAGGCAAGAGATTAGCCATGATCTTAGTGAATGATGAAGTTAACACTGGGGACTAAATGGTATATTTCTTCTCTTTCTTAAAAGATATCAGAGTAGAATTTGGCCATTTGGCCCATCAAGTCTGTTCTGCCATTTCATCATGTGTGATCCATTTTCCCTCTCAGTCCAAATCTCCAGCTTTCTGCACATATCCCTTCATGCCCTGACAAATCAAGAATCTATAAACCTCTGCCTTAAATATACATAATGACTTGGCCTCCATAACCACCTGTGGCAATGAACATACCACTATCTGGCATTCATAGCAAGAGGATTCGAGTACAGGAGCAGGGAGGTACTACTGAAGTTGTACAAGGCCTTGGTGAGACCACACCTGGAGTATTGTGTGCAGTTTTGGTCCCATAATCTGAGGAAAGTCATTCTTGACATAGAGGGTGTACAAAGAAGGTTCACTAGATTGATTCCTGGGATGGCAGAACTTTCATATGATGAAAGACGGGATCGACTAGGCTTATACTCTCTGGAATTTAGAAGATTGAGGGGGAATCTTATTGAAACGTATAAAATTCTAAAGGGATTGGACAGGCTAGATGCAGGAAGATTGTTCCCGATGTTGGGGAAGTCCAGAATGAGGGGTCACAGTTTGAGGATAAAGGGGAAGCCTTTTAGGACCGTGATGAGGAAGAACTTCTTCACACAGGGAGTGGTGAATCTGTGGAATTCTCTGCCACAGGAAACAGTTGAGGCTAGTTCATTGACTATATTTAAAAGGGAGTTAGATATGGCCCTTGTGGCTAAAGGGATCGGGGGTATGGAGAGAAGGCAGGTACAGGTTCTGAGTTGGATGATCAGCCATGATCATACTGAATGGTGGTGCAGGCTCGAAGGGCCAAATGGCCTACTCCTGCACCTATTTTCTATGTTTCTATCTGGCTAAAGGAAATTCCTCCTCATCTCCATTCTAAAAAGATGTTCCTCTATTCTGAGGCTGTGCCCTCTGGTCCTAGGCTCCCCCACCATAGGAAGCATCCTCTCCACATCCACTCTGTTGAAACCTTTCAACTTTATTAGGTTTCAATGAGGTCACCCTTCATTCTTCTGAATTCCAATGAGTAGAGGCCCAGAGCCATCAAATGCTCTTCATATGACAAGTCTTTCAACCCTGGAATCATTTTTGTGAACCTCTTTTGAACCCTTTCCAGTGTCAGCACATCCTTTCTTAAAAAAGGGGTCCTAAACATCTCACAATACTCCAAGTGAAACCTCACCAGTGCTTTATAAAGCCTCAACATTACATCCCAACTTGTATACTCTAGTCCTCTTAAAATGAATGCTAACACCGCATTTACCTTCCTCACCACTAACTAAAAATAGTATAAAGAATAAAAATGTAAATTAACCATTAGGAAATCCTGCACAATTTACTCACAATTCCCTTTGCATTTCAGATTTTTTGTATTTTCTCTCCATTTAGAAAATTGTCTACTTTTTTATTTCTTCTAACAAAATGCATCACCATACACTTCCTGACACTGTATTCCATTTACCCCTTCTCCTAACCTATCCAAGTCCTTCTGTAGCCTTTCTACTTCCTCAATGGTATCTGCCCATCTGCCCATCTTCATATTGTCTGCAAACTTGGCCAGAAAACCGTAAATTCCATCAACCAAATCATTGACATATAATGTAAAAAGCAGTCCCAACACAAACCATCAGTCACCAGCAGCCAACCAGAAAAGGCTCCCTTTATTCCCACTCTTTGCCACCTGCCAATCAGTCAATGCTCTACCCATGCTGGTGTCTTTCCAGTAACACCATGGGCTCTTAATTTGTTAAGCAGCTTCATGTGTAGCACCTTGTCAAATGTCCTCTGAAAGTCCAAATACACAACTTCCACCAATTCTTATTTATTTATCTTGCTTATTATTTCTTCAAAGTCCGAACAGATTTGTCAGGCAAAATTTTCCCTGAAGGAAACTATGCTGACTAGATCTATTTTATCATGTGACTCCAATTACCCTGAGATTACATCCTTAATAATTGATTCTAACATCTTCCTAACCACTGAAGTCAGACTAACAGGCCTATAATTTCCTTTCTTGGGCCTCTCGCACTTCTTGAAGAGTGAAGTGACATTTGCAATTTTCCATTCTTCTGGAACCATTCCAGAATCTAGTAATTCTTGAAAAATTACTAATATCTCCACAATCACTTCAGCCACCTCTTTCAGAACCCTGGGGTGTATACAATCTGGTCCAGATGACGCATCTACCTTCAGAACTTTCAGTTTCCCAAGAACCTCTCCCTAACAATTTCACAGACTTCTGCCCGCTCACACTCTCAAACTTCTATCATACCACTAATATCATCCACAGTGAAGAGTGTTACAAAATATTTATTCAGTCCATCCACCATTTCCTTGCCCCCCCCCCACCATTACTACCTCTCCAGCATCATTTCCCAGCGGATCAATATGTACTCTTCCCTCTCTTTTACACTTTATATAGCTGAAGAAACTTTTGGCATCCTCTTTAATATTATTGCTAGCTTACCTGCTTTTCGTTCTTTATGACATTTCAGTTGCCTTCATTAGTTTTTAAAAAGCTTTTAACTTCCCACCAGT
The DNA here is from genome assembly GCF_963921235.1 of Mobula hypostoma. Taxonomy (NCBI): domain Eukaryota; kingdom Metazoa; phylum Chordata; class Chondrichthyes; order Myliobatiformes; family Myliobatidae; genus Mobula; species Mobula hypostoma. The sequence goes on along the minus strand of NC_086111.1, from coordinate 25,759,544 downwards.
TTTTGTTCTATTATAGGCCCTCCCTTTGTCTTTTATTTTGGATTTGACTTCTTGTCAGTCACGGTTATGTCATCCTGCCTTTAGAATACTACTTCCTCTTTGGGATGCATAAATCCTGCAGCTTACAAGTTGCTTCCAAAAATTCCAGCCATTGCTGCTCTGTCATCATTCCTGCCCATGTCCCTTTCCTATCAATTTTGGCCAGCTCTTCACTCATGCCTCTGTAATTCTCCTTATTTCACTGCAATAACGGTACATCTGATTTTACCTTCTCAAATTGCAGAGGTAATTCTATCATATTATGATCACTGGCTGCTAAGGGTTCCTTTACCTCCAGCTCTCTAATCAATCCTGGTTCATTGTACAACACCCAATGTAGACTAGTTGATCCCCTAGCGGCTCAATCACAAGTTGCTCTAAAAACCATCTCATAGTCATTTTAGAATTTTCCCCTTTTGGGATCCAGCACCAAGCTGATTTTTCCAATTACCTGCATATTGAAATCCCCATGACCATCGTAATATTGCCCTTTTGGCATGCATTTTCTACCTCCCATTGTAATTTATAGACCCATTGTAATTTCTACTACTGTGTGGGGGTCTGCTTATAAATTCAATCAGTGTTTTTTTTTACCCTTACAGTTCCTTAGCTCTACCACAATGACCCTAACACCTTCTGATCATATGTCACCTCTTTCTAATGATTTAATTTCATTTTTTTAAACCAGCAGAGCCACCCCAGCCGCCGTCTTCCTGCCTGTCGTTTCAATACAATGGGTCTCCTTGGACATTAAGCTTCTAGCTATAGTCTTCTTTCAGCTGGGATTCAGTGATGCCCATATCATACTTGCCAATCTGTAACTCTGTTACAAGTTCACCTACCCTATTCTGTATATTCTGCATGCATTCAAATATAACACTTTCAGTCCTGTACTCACCCTTTTGTTTTCATCTGCCTTTTGCATTGCAACTCATCCTATTGACTGCAATTTTCCCTTTCATCAGCCTTCTCTTGCCAGCAATCTCACTACCCACTACCTCTGTTTGTAATCCAACTACTTCATCCTCAGCACCATCCCTTCGATCTCCACCCCCTTGCCAAGTTAGTTTAAATCCACCCAAACAGCTCTAGCAAACCTGTCTGCAAGGATATTGGCTCCCTTTGGTTTCCGGTGTAACCGTCCCTTTTTTTTTTAAAACAGGTCATATCCTCCCCACAAGAGACCCCAATGATCCACAAGTCTGAACTCCTGCACCCTGAACCAGTTCTTCAGCCATGCATTCATCGAACAAATCACCTTATTCTTACCTTCAATGGCACTTGGCACAGGCAGCAATCCGAAGATTTTGGCCCTGGAAGTCCTATTTTTCAGATTTCTCCTTAGCTCCTTAAATTCTCCTTTCAGGATCTCCTCAACTTTTCTACCCAAGTTATTGGTGCCAATATGTACGAAGACTTCTGGCTGCTCATCCTACCCCTTTAGAAAGCTGTGGACCCAATATGAGACATCCTTGAACCTGAAACCTAGGAAGTAACTCACTATCCAGTTGTCTCTATCACACCCATGTACTCTCCTCTGTTTCTGACTATGGTATCTCCTATCACTAGTCTTCATCACCTCTCTTCTCTTCTGAGCCACAGCACCAGACTCAGTGCCAGATACTTGGTCACCACAGCTCCGCCCGTTAGGTTTCCCCCTCAACATTATCCGAAGTGCTATATTTATTATCAAGAGGAACAGTCACAGGGGTACTCTGCATGGGTTGCCTAGTTCCTTTCATTCTGCCTTCAGTCACCCAGTTACCTACCTCCTGCAACCTAGGGATGACTACCGCCCTGTAGCTCCGATCTATCACCTCTTCATTCTCCTATATGAGTTAAAGGTCAACGAGTTGCAGCTCCAGTTCCTTAATACGGTGTCTGAGGAGCTGCAGCTCGGTGCAGCTGATGCAGATGTGGTTATCCTGGAGGCTGGAGGTCTTCCAGAATTCCCTCATCTCACATACAGAGCAGCCATTCTCACTGCCCTAACTGTGCCCCAACAGATAAGGAATGAAAAATAAACAAGAAAATAAAGAAACTTACCAGATATTTACCTCACCCAAGCCTGATGAGCCAAAGCCTCTCCAGCACTGCCTCACTCACAACTAGGCAAGAAAGCAAGTTTATTTGTATAGCAAACAACAGGAATTCTGCAGATGCTGGAAATTCAAGCAACATACATCAAAGTTGCTGGTGAACGCAGCAGGCCAGGCAGCATCTATAGGAAGAGGTGCAGTCGACGTTTCAGGCCGAGACCCTTCGTCAGGACTAACTGAAAGAAGAGTGAGTGCTCCTTCACTCTTCCTTCAGTTAGTCCTGACGAAGGGTCTCGGCCTGAAACGTCGACTGCGCCTCTTCCTATAGATGCTGCCTGGCCTGCTGCGTTCACCAGCAACTTTGATGTATGTTGCTTTATTTGTATAGCACTTTTCAAGCACTAGGCAGTTCAAAGTGCTTTACATAAAACAAGGTATAAAAATCAAACATCAAATTTCAGACAATATACAGAATAAAATCACATGAAAAATAGATATGATAAATAGAAGTTACAGTGCAGGAGATGCGAATTAGATGTTACAGTGAATAGAAAAGCTTTCGGCCTCAATTTAAAAGGGCTTAAAGTTAGGAAAGATTTCAGATCCTCAGATCCCCTGGAAGGTTACTCCACACATGTTGAGCAGCATAACTAAAAGCTGCTTCACCATGTTTAGTTTTCACTTTGGGGATGGTAAGCAGACCCACCCCAGATGACCTGAGAGTTTGGAAAAGTTCATAGTGCAACAGGAGATCGGGGATGTACTTTGGCCCTAGACTATTCAGTGCTTTATAAACCAGTAGTAACGTTTTAAAGTCAATCCTCTGACTAGTGTAGCTATCTGAGAACTGGAGTGATATGTTCTACTTTCTTAGTCTTGGTGAGGACTCCAGCAGCAGCATTCTGAATGAGCTGCAGCTGTCTCAGGGATTTTTTTTCCCCCCAGAGACCTGTGAAAATACCATTACAGTAGTCAAGCCTACTAAAAATAAATGTGTGGATGAGTTTTTCCTATATCTTGCTGAGATACAAGTCCTTTAACTTTTGCTATATTTTTAAGATGATATTAGGATGACACTGCCCCACTCACAAGAGATGCTCTGCTTCCATCTGCTTTATGTTTATCTGCCCTTTCTAATGAATTCCAGTGACTGGTTGCAGTCCAACTCTGAAAAATAAACTGCTGCGTAGAGCTGCCATTTTAATCATGAGTGCAAACTCAAGTGAAAAGGTAGCTCTCTTCTTTTGCTCCCACTCAGTGATTGAGCGTTGTCCAATGTTGTTCTGTGTACATCTGACATAAGCAAGAGCACATGGTAGTAACAGGAAGCACTTCTCAGTTGTGTGTAGATGCTGGAGTTTTTTTTAAACTCTAAAGGTAAGACTCTTCTTCAGAGAATAGTAACACACAAAATACTGGAGGAACTCAGCAGGCCAGGTAGCATCTACAGAAAAGATTACAGTCGATGTTTTTGGGTGAAATCCTTCATGTTGTGTGTGTTGCTTGGATTTCCAGCATCTGCAGATTTTCTCTTGTCAAAGAATAGTAAGCTTCTTTTCAAATTAAGGTTAACAACATTTGCATTTTAATCACATCTTTGGTGAGCTATGGCAACTTAGCATCATTTTTGTTTCAAACACTGCTCATTGCACTTTAGGCAGCAAGCAAAGATGTCTTGACAATTAAAATGCTGTGTACTCCAAGGTGCTATACAAATCTGTAAAGATAGCAATAGGCTGTGCAAAATAAATCTGTGGTTGCTAAACAAATTTCAAAAAGTTTGAAGGAAAACTAAAACTTATTATCAAAATACATATATTTTACCTTATACTGCTTTCAGATTAATTTTCTTGCAGGTACTTTTACAGGGAAAAATGAAATATAACATAGTTGCTACTCGTTAATTGGGCCATTAGTAATCAAGGCAGTCACTTATTTAGGACAACTCAAAGAACAAAAACTAATCAAGAAAATAATTGGGATTCTCTTGTTTATTCAGGACACTATGATGTTTTATTAGGACAGGAGACTGTTGCTGAAGTTTCTAACCAGCATCAGTCGCAGACACTTGCATGGCTGTTGGACACTACACCCTGCTTGGAGAGAACAGTTTTTAAAATGGTGTCAGTTGCACGTGCTTGTATTCAGAATGCAGTGATTTTTGTCATGGATAGTAGGCAGAAAAACAGCAAAAATACAATTCAGAACTGCTTTGCTCACCACAGTTTAAAGCACTGAAGTTTGGAGATGCCAAAAACAGCCAAGAGTGAACATGAAACGATTTCACTACTTCTACAAGTAGGACCTATGAAGGATTTGAAGGCATTGACAACCATCTTTGAGTATTATAATAAAAATGAAGATTTATGTGATGCAATTGTCAAACTCACTATATGAAGGCAGTCTTTTATCTGCATTTTGTGTCTGCACTAATGTTGTTCATTTACAATCACGCAAAAGAAAATGGCAGCATACACTGGATGAATTCCTGTTGATAACTATTAGGAACTAAAACACAGTCTAATAGTACTGTAAGTAGCATTGGAAAGGTTCTGATGTTCTATATTTCATTTAAATATATAGTTTGTTATTCAGTTAAATGGTAGTTTGTCATTTGATAGCTTTTTAAGTATCTTCTATTAAACCAGCTAATTGAGGCAGCTACTTAAATTGGCCAAAATGTACTGGTGCCAATGTGTACCAATTGACCAGAATCCACTGTAATACTATAATTTTACAACATGCAATACAAAAACAAAGACTGACAAACATCAACATGCAAGAAAACAAACTGTGCAAATAAACTAATACTGACAACGCAAGTTGTAAAGGTAATTGAAAGTGATTCTGCAAATCACAAAATCAGTTCACAGTAGTGGTGAACACAGTTATCCATGCCAGATAGCAGCCTGATGGTTGTAAAGTAATAATTGTTCTTCAGCCTGGTGGTGTGAGACCAAAGGCTTCTGACCTCCTGCCCAATAGACTGTGTGTGAACTGAAATTGAGGTTGCAAATCAGACTCTGACCTTCTAAAAATACACTTGCGTAGACACTCAAGTCTGTGTCAGTTGTGCTAAGTGCACAATATTATTATGATAGGTTGCTGGGTTCTTTCTTCAAAACTCATTCTGTTGAAGCCAATGGAATTAATTTCGAAGCAAAGTGCATTGTGCAGACAGAACAATACAGCATGAATAATCCCACTGGCTAGTGATGGTGTTGAAAGCAACATTAAAGTAAGGAGCTTCCAACTGCCTGTCACTTCAACTCTTCTCTGACCAGTCTTGCTCTAGTCTCTAACACCGCTTCGATATAACCCAATGGAGCAGCACCTCATCTTTTATCTTGGCATATGGCCATTGTTGGAATGCAATATTAAAATCTGCACGTTGAGGTAAGCAGCCTATTTAGCCTATGCCGGCATTTGTCAATTCATTCCTATACTGCCTGATCTGTTAAGCATTTCCAGAATTCTTCTCATCTCCTCTGTTCCAGAATTCTCCTCTGCTGCATTTTTTTTTACACCTCATCATTCAGAAATAACACAACATTGTATGTTCTTCCATTATGTTTCATGGAGTCGTAGAATCTTAGAGCATTGCAGCACAGAAATAGCTGTTATTGATATCCTTCTTGCAGGTAGGTGATCAGAGCTGCACACCATACTCCAGATTTTGCCTTACCAATGTCTTCTACAACTTCAACATAACATCCCAACTCCTATACTCAGTACTTTGATTATGAAGGCCAGTGTGCCAAAAGATTTCTTTATGACTCTATCTACTTGTGATACCACTTTCAAGACACTATTAATATACATTCCCAGAATAATCCAGAACTAAGCAAGTATGCAGGTGCATCCTGCTCATGGCCTGTAAAGCGTTTCTATTTTTATATCCAATTCCCCTTGTAATAAAGATCAACATTCCAGAGCCATCCCAATTATTACTTTTACCTGATGTTTTGCATTTCCTAACATTGATGTTTTGCCTGACGCCGGCCCCCTAGGCCTGAGTCGATGTAGTAGTAGTAGTTCCATTTCCTAAAATTGCATACTGCCCATTATGCCTGCTGGCATTTAGAGCAGCAATTAAGGTCCTTCAGCTCTGTCTGCCGTTAGCCATTTGGTCTTGATGTTTGTCCAGGGTTTCCTTCATCATGTCAGTAGCTATTTCTCAGATTTCATGGCTGTCAGCCATGAAAGTCCCAAGTAGACGTTCAGGAATACTGTCGCACACAGAAGTACTGTAGAAGGATTCTTCATTGCTGTTTCCATGACAGTTTTGTTTGACCAGTCAGGGTTGTTGGCCCTGAGCTGAACTCTTAAACCTGGAGGACTAGTGGAGCACTCTTAGTCTGGTCTTTACCCTTTAACCAGTTTGGCATGGGGGACCTTACCAAAAGCCAAAGCATAAAGCCCTGACTCCAATCAGCCTAACTCTCCAGGTCACTGAGGCATGCAAGCCTCCAAACCTAAAACACCAAATTAATTTGTGTTGCACATTTCCCACCAACTTCTCACATTCATCCCGTTAGGGATTATTCTGGAGTTGTAACATTATGGACAGCATAATTATGGATTAACTAAAATAAGAACCAATCTTCAGGAAATAAAACTTGTACACAATTTAACTTCAAGTTGATACTTTTGTGGCCAGTGAAACCAATCATTAGGTTTCAGACATTATCCCATTGGACCTACAAAGGGAAAGACAATAGATAAATCGTTTAGATATTAGCACATTGTTAAAGATGTATCTCTGCCACTTAATATCTAGTTCAGGACGGACCTGTTTTATCACTCAGTTGTATATTCATGGAGCCATCCTCAAAACTAACCAATGGGCTATATTTTGGGTGCCTGGTTTTTGGAACAGATACCAGCATTGAATATTCAAAGACGTTCTGATAAGTTGGGATGTGCTGCCATTATATATATTTAATTCGATCGGCAGCTGAAGTTCCACAATCATATCGCAGCCACCATCCTGCGACCAGACATTGTCCTTGCGTCTGAGTCGACTAAGCAAGTGGTGCTGCTGGAGCTGACAGTCTCATGGGAAGATAGCTTGAAAGAGGCCTTTGAAAGGAGACTCTCCAAGTACGCAGGACTGGTCAGCAACTGTCAGCAGGCTGGATGAAGAGCGAGGTGTCTCCCAGTGGAGGTTGGTTGTAGGGGATCCTCAGCCCATTCCTTAGCCACAGTCTTCAGCAATTTGGGCATCAAGGGAGAGAGGAAGAGGAGAGCCATCCGCAGTACCACCGATGCGGCAGAGAGGGCCTCAAGATGGCTGTGGCTCAAAAGAGGGGAGCCATGGAGTCATAAGTAGCTAGCCATCTGGACACAAGCTGGGGTTTGATCAGCCCCGGCTGGGTCACCTGGAGGAGGTTGTATGATGTTGAAAGACCCGAAACACCCGATGATTCCAGGAACATCACTGAAGATGTGTCCAGAAGCATCAGCATTGTAAAGCCACACAACTATATTCCAAATGTTAAAGTTAAGAGGGTGATTGTAACAATCAAAGTCGTAAAAACTCCATTATTGCGATCTTTGTGTTGAAGTAGTATCAAGCATTGAGTCAGGAGTGTGAGAGATTTCTTTGGTTCGTCCTGCCCTGGACTCCCTCTCTCCTGGAGGCTGGCTGTGTATATAAAGAATTTTATGTATCCTAGTTACAGCTTCTATGTAGCTCGGTTTGTCAGTCATATTAGCACCAAAGCATTGTGTCATGTAGCCAGTCTTAGCCTCCACCATATCACAGACATTGTTTCCTTCTCCACCCCCTTCCCCTCTCCCCATAGCTTAAAGTGTACTTGTGTTCTCATTTTCCCAACACTAAGGGTAAGTGACATGAAACATTAACTCTGTTTCTCTCTCCAAAGATGCTACCCAACCTGCTGAGTAATTCTAATGTTTCCAGTTAATCATGATGACTCCTTTCACTTATAACATAGCTATGACAAAGATCTGCGTTCCTACAGCACCTCTGTTGTAAAATATCTATCAAGGTTCTTCACAGAATGCACAAGGCATAGAAAGAGAAAGGGATATTTGGAGGGAGAGTTGGAAGATTTGGCTAAAGAGGTTGGAAAAATGAAAGTTTTAGAGAGAGGAAAGAGATATACCAGATTGCATCATGATGCTCAAGAACATAGAGCTTAGAAAGGTATAGATGTCACTGGCAATAAAGGGCAAAAAGAGGGAGAACAACCCGGAGATAAAGGAATGGAGAGTTGTTTGGCCGGTGAGTTCAAAGTAAATTTATTATCAAAGTATGTATATGTTTCCATATACTACCCTGAGATTTATTTTCTTGCAGGCATCTACAGTAGAACAATGAAATACAACAGAGTCAATGACAAAGTACAATGAAATTACCTCAGATATAGTAGATTGGCCAATAGGAAATGAGACACTACCTGGAAATTCAGAGGCGGTAACACTTGCTCAGTTGTAGGAAAAGGTGTTACAACTTAACAAAGCCTCTTTCAAGGCTGTACATCTTTTAGGTTTGTTCATCTTTGGGAATGAGCCAACTATGCTGTGATCATAAATCCTTTTTGTTTTCTGACATGAATTATTATACCACGCACAACATGATAATAATATCCTCTAATTATTGCAAGCAGGCCAAGGATAATTTGATTTTTTTTGTTGATAGTACAAAGTGATGAGAGTAATCTCTTTTGTGACTCTGTTATTGATACACAAGAAAGAAAATGGAACATAAAGCATTGTTAAAGAGAAAAGGAAGTGCAATATCACTTAATTCATATTTCAAGACATCTAATTTATAATTATGTATCAGGTTTTGTCAGACTCTTTCCTAAATTTCATGATTTCACATTTTTTTATTACATCTGATTGATTTTTTATGTCCACATTACTCCAGGAAAAATTACAATAGTGTTGGCCTTTGTATGAGAAAATGCACAGCTTAAAGGAATCCAGTTGTGAAACTTTACTATTTAGATAACTCACTCCACATTTTATTTATCTCATGAATTTTCCTCGCACTGCTGTTGCTGGAATAGCCAATAATAATTTCTTATGTTAATTGTACTGTATGTCTTCTATACTCAGAAAATAACATAGTATGTCCTTTCTCAACAGTAGTGTTATGTCTGTGCACAACTACATATCAATTAAATAAAAGGACGGAAGCAGGAGACGGCTTTACCAGGTGCATTCCCATTTCTGCGAGAGAGAAAACAATGCGTCTGCGTAAACAACAGCGAATATACAGACAACAGATCAATACATAGTGCCAAGGGTGGGGCGTCATTGATCTCAAAGAAATAGATTCATATATTACAATTCCTCCCCCTTTAGATTAATACAACATAAAACTATATGCACAAAACATTCAATTTCCCTTTCATAAACCCATATACCAAATAAACACGCTTTCACAATGTCTCTGACCTGCCTTGTCTAAGCAGACTCAGAACCAGAGAACTGCCGCTGTGACTTTCCCCTGTAGGTCACCACCCCCTCCCTCCCCCAACAGTATGCAAAGCAGTATACCTTTTGTTTGGGGGGGTGGCCACAGAGGCACCCTGCTCTGGCTCCTTAATCCTTTTCCCTTTCCTGACTGTCACCCAGTTTCCTGTGTCACATGTTAAACTGTATTTAGAGTTTGTCTTTCCTTATTCCCTTTAAACATGCCAAAAGGCAAGCAAATTAATTGCGCTTTCAGTCAGCTCCCTTACATTTGAGTGCAATGTCTAAAATACAATGAAATGCATTTAATAATCCAATTTGTCCATTAGTTACTAAACAGGCCCAACATCTGCTGTTTACAAAATTGTAACAGCAAAATGAACAGGTGGCCTTTTCAATTCTTAATTTAATAAGTCATTCCAAAAGCTTATTAAACTCATCGTATTGTAACTTTACTGGACCATTGAAAGTGCTATACAAAGCTACAAACATTTGCAGTTCCTCTCTTCTCTTGTTCCATGTCTGTATGGTTTTGCTGCTGACTGTAATTCAATCTCTTTTTTGAAAGTTACATTTGAATCTGCTTCCACCATTCATCCCGCTAAACACAACCCAGATAATTGCAACTTAGCACAGAATGATACATCTCCCCAGGTCTTCTTAATGAATTTTCAAATGAGCTTAAATCTGGAGTTTCTCATACATCTGACAAAGAATGCTTTAGCCAGAGGATGATGAATCTGTGGAATTCAGTGGCACAGATGGCTGTGGAGGCCATGTCATTGGAGACTGGTGGTTGAAAGGTTCTTGATTAATAAGGGTGTCAAAAGGTAATAAGGAGAAAGGAGAATAGGGTTGAAAGGGATAATAAAATCAGCCATGATGGAGCATCAGAGCAGATTTGATGGGCCAAATAGCCTAATGGTACTCCTACAGTTCTGTACAATAGCTTTAGGCTCATATACGGCTAGGGTACCCATGATTTTTGCACAGTACTGTATCTGTCAATGTGGAGCAGACTGCGAGTTCATAAATCTGATGCGTGCAAAGGATGCTGGGAATGGTGAGGGTGGAGCACCTCGGGGGGGGGGGGGTTTGGAGAGGTGGCAGAGAAGGAGTGCCGGGGGGGGCAGGGGGCTGTTGCGGGTGCAGACCTTGCCCGGTGTCTTAGGGCTGGGCTGTCTGCCACCGCAACACCACTGGCCCCCACTTCCAAGACACCAGACAAGGTCATTTGATTCCAAATAATTAGTTTATTGATCATTACCGAACATCTCTCTGGTGCTTCCCGCTCTGCTCCCTTCCCATTTTCCCCATCCACAATTCCCCTCTTGCTGCCCACCCCCTTCCCACTCTGTCCATAAGAGACCCATATGAGAATCAGGTTCATCATTACTCATACATCATAAAGTTTGCAATGCATAAAATTACTACAGTACTGTGGAGAAGTCTCAGGCACACTAACTTTATACAGTCTATGTGCCCAAGACTTTTTCCACAGTGCTGCATATCTTACGGAATTATGGTCTAAATCTTGCAGCAATGCATTTTTAAATCTGGTTCCAGCATGCTTATTGTGAAAACTTGTCAAATGGATTAGGGCAGGAAAATCTTTCTCAAAATGTCTGAGTTGATAACACCCAGGTATAACTGCATACTTTCCAGCCACACTGAGACAAATTATTTGCCTTTGCTGAGTCAGTTCGTTTCAAAAGAAGAATTGCTGGTCTGAACAGAGCTCTGTAACCTTGCAGAAATGAGGAGGAAATCAACCAATTCTTGTTCCTGAACAATGACCAGTGACCTTTACTGCAAAGTCTGCTTGTACTGGATACAACTGACAAGTTAGATTAGGCTCGATTTCCTTCTCGATTCAGTCTAATAGCTAAAGGCCAATTGTATCGAGGTGCTGGAGGCTTGATTGAAAGCTAATGCACATCAAGTAATTGAATAGTGGGATCAACTCTCTATCCATCAGTTAGACAATAACATTGCTCCTCTATTCCACTTTACATTTAGCCAGCAGGTGAGTGGTGTTTCCTCTGGCCAAGGGTGTAGAATTAGGGGTCACAATTTAAGGAGTTAGTCATTCAGGACTGTAACGATGAAAAATTTCTTCACCTAAATGATGGTTAATCTTTGAAATTCTCCACTCAAGCTGACCATATAGGGTCTTCAAGACAGAGGCAATTTCTTATATCTTAAGGGAACCAAGGAATATTGAGATTGAGCAGGAAAATAGCACTGAGGGAAAAGATCAACAGAGATCTCATCATACATGGCCAAGTAGCCAACTAGTGTTTCCATCTGGAAACAGTAGGGACTGCAGGTGTTGGAACTTCAAAAAAAAATACACAATTTACATCGTCACAATTCCCCTTGACCCATTGAGCTCTTCTAGCAGATTATTTGTTGCTCATGTTTCTGTTTATGTGCATGTATTATTATGTTGATGCACTGAGAACCTATGCTCTTATGTTCTTAATACATCATTAGGAAAAGTTTAACCCTTAGATGTTTGCCCTCTTGCAGAATAGGTGTCCTTTTTGGCCAGGTTTTAAAGAGAAATTGGACTGGAGACAGATAGAACAGAATCAATGCATGAAGAATTTCTTCACTTCTCTATTCCAGCAACATATATAACAAGGCCTCCTTTGGCTAGTACGTACTTTTACAGTTAAATTGACAGTTTGTATCTTGCTAATTTTATGATCCATTAATGGTGACTGCTGGTGAGCAGTTCCTACATTGCAGCACATCATTTGGCTTTTGATTGTCTTAAATATTCGCGCATTTATCAGAGAATTATCTAAGTTCTTCCTAAAATGGTGGCTGTGTTATAATTTTAGTCAGACTCAATGGTGCAGAATTCCGTATCCATTAATAATTGAGAGTCTTGAATTCTGTTCACCCGAGTTCAAAATGCTCAGATGAACAGTACCTGCATTGAATGTCAGCAAGGTTAGTTACCATGGATCCTGTCATGATAGTCTTTTTGACAACCATTTACCATTTTGATAGTTTTTATCAAAATGCAATAACACTGCGAATGCAAATCCAGGGCTCTCCACAGGAAACAGATTTTGTAAAAGGTATTTCTGGGTGTTGGAGGCCAGTCATCTCAACCCCAGTAACAACAGCAGGAGTACCACAGAGGAGGTTTTATCTTGAACCAATCTGTTGGTGATACTTGTCCTTTCATCATGTTGAAGCAGAGATGTTCACTGATTACTTCATAGTGTTCAACTCCATTCACAACTCCTCACATGTAGAAACCATCCGCATTCACCTGGATATAACACCTTGGTATATCCAGGCTTGAGCTAATAAGCGTCAGGTAACATTTAGTCTTACCTTTATTGGACAATGATAAAGAGAGTCTGTAGCATTCACTGAAACACCTTCGCAGACAACATCCTAGGGGTCACCATGGTAAACAGACCAGACCATGAGAGGAGGTCAGAGTTTATAACAAGTTCATGTATTCCGCATTGTTTCCCACACTTGATTTGAGAAAATTTTTCTACAGGCTACACTACCTGCCTGCTTGAGTGCACCTCCACTAAAACTCAAGTTGAATACCACCCAGGACAAAGCAGTCTGTAGGATTAGCATCTGATTCAAAATGTAAATACTCATTATTTTTGGCAGCTCCAGATGCTTCATTCCTAGATCATTTCAGGGACCCTGCAGTTTGATGCTTAATACTCTGTGCACTATCCACTCACTTTTGCCACTTGTGCAATTTGTTCTTTTTAAATGCATGTTGGGGGTTTGATCACAAGCAAGAGAAAATCTACAAATGAAGGAAATTTGAATGCCACACACAAAATGCTGGAGGAACTCAGCAGGCCAGGCAGCATCTATGGAAAAAATTACAGCTGATGTTTCACAGCAAAACCCTTTGGCAGGACTGCCCGAACCTCAACTCTACCTTTTTTTCCCCATGGATGCTGCTGGGCCTTCTGAGTTCCTCCAACATTTTGTGCATGTTGTTGGGTGTTGGATGTTTTCATTGAACATGTTCCACGGTGTTTCTTTGGTTCAAGACTAACTGCGGAAAGATGAATTTCAGCGTTGTATACTGCATATGCATTTTGTTAATAAACATACTGTACAGTGAATCTTTTTCCAAGGACAAAATGTACTATGGCATAGTGGTAATATTAGATAAAGCCCAAATATTGCAAAGCAATCTGATAAGGTGTTCAAATCTGACCATGACAACTAGAAATATAAATTCTAGAATAAAAATCTTAGCTTTACTAATGGGAAGTATAATATAGCAAATGGTTACCTGCCTTGCATTTGAAAATTGAATTTAAAAAGACCTTGCACAACAACCTAACCCCAAAAATATCATATCAACAATACTTTATTGGTTTGAAATTCAGCCTAAGTGGGTTTAAGCCCAGCTTGGCATCATAAGACATAATACTATCACCATGAGTAAACTAGCTGGCTCCATGATTGGTATATGGACAAGGGAAGATGATTGGCTGTAACTCCATGCCCAACAACATTGCAAGTGTACTTTCGTCACAGAGTGCAGCAACTTAGGAAATCAGCTTATTGCTACCAACTCACAACCAGTTGGAATGGGCATTCAATTCTGGCCATGTGGTTGACAGCCTCATCTCAAAAAAAAAAGAAAAAATATGGTAAATGCTGCTCAAGAATAGGGAAGCATCCCAGTGTTTTGACCAAGGTTTTATTCTCACCCAACACTGAACAGATTATCTGTGATTATCTTGTTGCATTACCAGATTGATTGCAGAGTGTCATTTATTACAAAATGACTGCAATTTCAGAACATATTATGGCCTGCAGAAGATTGAGGTTATGATACTGTTTTACACATGTAAATTCATTCTTTTTCCTTGCTTGTTACAGAACACTATTCCGATTATTTTGCATTCACATCACAAAATAAATGTATTTGTATCATTATTCTCAAACTAGAAAGGTTGGTTCATCGAGCAGTTATCAACTGAAGTGTGAATATTCTGCCTCAGAGATTCTGAATAACATGTTTGGTTTAATTCATTACAGATACACATTTCTATCAGCACTATTAGATGGTCCTATTTCAGAGGTTATTCAAGATTTCAACTGAGTTCTTCAAATAATAAAACAGAAGAGCTTTGTTTTTTATCATTCAGGTTTTAAAGAATTTTTATTTATTTTGCATTATATATATGAAAAGTTAGTATCATCCTTGGCTCAGTTAGTAGTGAATACTCCCCTCCAACTTAGAAGGCTGTGATTTCTTGGTTCAATCCCAGAGAGCGGAGCATGATCGATAGTGAGGGCTGAAGAGTGCTGTGCTCATTTAAAACTTTCAGATACAGTAATGGCTTGTCAGTGCACCTCTTCCCACTGCTAAAACTTCTATATATAAAAATCTGTACGGCACCACTATTTCGCATTTCCTCAGTTATGTGACTAAAACTGCCTATGAATAGGTCTACAAATAGCGACCAACGCTTCAGCATTGCTGCTCTAGTCAATGTTATTTTAGTTTTATTGTACCAGGGATAGGTATTGTACTATATGGGCTTTACATTTCAGATTTATTTAACACATCTACAGTGCCTCAAAACATACAGTGAAGTGCATCATTTGCGTTAACAAGCAACACATACAAGGATGTGCTGGGGCAGCCTGAAAGTGATGTCACACATTTCAGAGCCAGCATGGTATGCCCACAATGCTCAGCAGAACACAGAACACAGAACACAGCAAGCAACCAAACATCGACAGTCAAACAAGCCCCTTCCCTCTCTCCCACCCAACATGCCTTCTATCCTCCAGCTCCAGGGCAGATCTCTGGGGCTCCAGGCTTCGGCTATGAGACCATGATTTTCGGATCTCCAATTGACCTTCAGCTTCCATCTGCAGTATTGACCCTTGGAGTAGCCATTGACGGGACCACGTGTCTTGAACTCACTGATATGCCCTTGTGTCTCCTTATGCCTCCTGCTCGCACAAATGTACACTGACCTGGGACAGTCTGGCAATCAATTGTACTTCAACCCCATGTTCACGCCACTCACCTTCAAGGGCGAAGTGGAGGTCTGGACTCTGGGTGTCCTTTGCCCCATGTCCACATCACTAACCTTTCAGAAAAGTGCTCATCCTCAAACAGCTGTTCCATTCCAAACAGCGCACAAGTCAGTTCCTCACAAGAACATCAAGGTTGCAGTGGGGTACCTGCAGTAGAAAGCTAAGTCTTGCATCAACGATCTATTAGTCCTTTGTTGGACTGGTTCCTTCACTCAGTGCATTGTGCAAATCTAACATAACTACAGGTTCAGACTCAACGTGCTCTTTGAACGTGGCAAAACTGTTCTACATTCATCTTGGATTCACCAGCATCTTGCATTCTGTTAAACATCTGGCTCACAAAGGGAGTATTTTCTCTGATTTGATGAAATTTCCTCATCACAGACTACTTATTTTTCTCTGTCTTCGGCCTGTTCTGTCAGAATGTGATGAAACCAAAATTCTTCTATTCCTATTACTCAACTGTTTCCAGCTCCATAACAGTGGCTTAATTCTAGCAAGCAAATTTGAATATGACCCACTTTTCTGCAACACTGCCATTATGTATCAGTAGCTCATTATGCTGGTGGCGCACTTTCTGAAGCCAACAGTTAAGTTGTCAAGAAACTTACAAGCAACAAACTTCATCAAATTATTTACTCCATGTGGCTAGAAACTGCTTGACTGGCTGCCACTATGCATCGATTCCTCTTTAACAGCAAGCACCATGAAGCTCTGTTGCAAAGAGAAATCAAATTTTACATAAAGTCAAACAATGCAATTACATACTTCGGATACAGGTGCAGTTTTACACAAACTGTTGTATTTTACTGCTTTCTCAAATGTACTTAGAGTTTAGAGTTATAGCAATAGTAGAACATGGAAGCAAGCCCTACTATGGTAAAGTTACTGCTCAGAGAAAATAGTCCTTTCTGTTTGGTTAACCTGCAGCCCTCTAAACCTCTCTAATCTGGATGGCTTTTAAATGTTTTTAATCTGCTTGCCTTAACTAGAAGTTGCTGCTTCCAAATATGGACCACCACAACAAACTTTCTTTGTGGAAGGGTGTAGTTCATCAGGACATGAAGGAAACCACACCTGCAAACAGACTAGCTTCAGCAAATGATAAATGCCAGGTGAAATCCTTGTGGCAGGTAATGACAAGTAAGAGGCTAACCATCTGTATTTAACATTCCTTCACAGAAGTATTGGGTGTGTCTCTCCCATGAGCTATGAAGATGGCAAGTCAGCAGTTATATTTCATTAGATTTGGTTTGTCACCAAAGACTGTAGCAAATTTCTACAGATATACCGTGAAGCAGACTCTGAATCACCATCTGTTATAGAGGGCCACCGCACAGGATTATAAAAAGGTGAGGAGCGTTATAACCTCAGCCAGCTCCATCATGGGTACTAGCCTTCCCATCAGATGACATCTTAATCATCGTATAAGATCCTAAAGGGATTGGACAGGCTAGATGCAGGAAGATTGTTCCCGATGTTGGGGAAGTCCAGAACGAGGGGTCACAGTTTGAGGATAGAGGGGAAACCTTTTAGGACTGAGATTAGGAAAAACTTCTTCACACAGAGAGTGGTGAATCTGTGGAATTCTCTGCCACAGCAAACTGTTGAGGCCAGTTCATTGGCTATGTTTAAGAGGGAGTTAGATATAGCCCTTGTGGCTACAGGGGTCAGGGGGTATGGAGGGAAGGCTGGGGCGGGGTTCTGAGTTGGATGATCAGCCATGATCATAATAAATGGCGGTGCAGGCTCAAAGGGCCGAATGGCCTACTCCTGCACCTATTTTCTATGTTTCTATCTTTAAAAGGTGATGCCTCATAAAGGTGGCATCCATCATTAAGGACCCCATCACCCAGGATATGCCCTCTTCTCATTATTACCATCAGGGAGGAGGTATAAGAGTCTGAAGCCACACACTCAACATTTTAGGAACAGTTTCATCCCCTTCAACATCAGATTTCTGAATAGACAATTAATCCACAAACACTCTTACTATTTTTGCTATATATCTTTATATTTTGTTTTTAATTGTAATTTGCATGAGGTTGGAGCACCAAGCCAATTAGGTGAGATCGAGAACAGCCTCAGGCTGTGTGGCCAGGGCTCAGATCCTGGGCAAAGCAGTACTCAGTACTTGGGCAATTCAAACACTGGCTCAGGTAGACTGGATAGCCTGAGTGTGCAGGCAAGCATCAGGCTGATTTCATTCACTCCTTCATGACGTTCATTCCTCTCTAGTGGCTGTCATCGAGGCAAGTTTTGCAGCATTTTTGCCCCACCAATATGACCTTGATATCAAGGCATGGACCTACTAAACTGACTGATCCAGGGACTCAATCTTGTTTGGAACGTTGTCATCTGCATCCATTGTTTGCATCGTGTTTTTTTTTAATTAAAAGCTTTCCACGTAGTGGTTATGGCCTCTCTTAAAACTGGCTTTTTTCAGGTTTCTTGTTTTGTGGCTGTCTGTAAGCAAACAAATTTCAAGGTGTACAATTTATGCATTCGTTGATAATGAGTGCACTTTGATTTTAGGTCCTCTACTGTACCGCTGCCACAAAACAAATTTCACATCATATGCCAGTGATAATAAACCTGCTAATGACCATTTCTGACAAAACAAAAAGTCAGCCATCTGTAACACAAAGGTGATGGAGGAATTCAGTGAGTCAGGCAGCATCTGAACAGGAAAGAAGGAGATAGCCACTATAGAACAGTGGAGGAAAGGGGTAGAGCAAGATATCTATAAAAATTAAGTATACTGCTTAAGAGGGAAATCAAGAGGGCAAAGGAAGGGTGTGTGAGATGGATCTGGCAAGTAAGGTTAACGAAAATATCAAGAGTGCAATAACTATATTAAGAATAGAAGGGAGACTAGGGAGAGAGTAGGTCCTCAGAGATCAGCAGGGCCACTTATATTTTGATCTGCAGAGACAGGTGGCATTGCAATGGAACAAAGGGACCAAAGAGGACTAGTTTATTGCAAGCAGTGTCACAGGTAAACAGAAATGTGAAATATGGTGAAATATGTTTACTACACACTGGTCTTCAACAGTCAGGGTGCTGAGTATATGAGTTGAGTCATTATTGCACTTGTGTAATAAATTGGTAAGATTGCACTGAGAGTAGAGTAAACGGTTTGGGTCACCCCATTGTAGAAAAGACAAGGAAAAGATTTCAGAAAAGATTTACAAGGATGTTGTCAGGAATAGAGGGCCTGAATTATTGTGTTAGGTTGGCTAGGTCAGAAAATCATAAAGGACAAAGGTGGATGGTAGCAGTCTTTCACTGAGATTCATTTTCTTGCAGGCGTATTCAATAAATCTATTATAGAATAAGCATAATATCAATGAAAAACTGCACCAACTTGGGCATTCAGCCAGTGTGCAGAAGGCAACAAACTGTGCAAATACTAAGTGAAATAATATTAATAATAAATATCAAGAACATGAGATGAAGAGTCCCTGGGTTGTAGGAACATTTCAGTGATGGGCCAGGGGAAGTTATCCCATTTGGTTCCTGAGCCTATGGATGAGGAGTAGTAACTGTCCCCAAACCTGGTGGTGTGAATCCTGAGGCACCTCTATCTTATCCTGATGGCATAAGAATGTGATTCAGAGTCATTTATTATATGTACATTAAAACAACACATTTAATACACAACAACCAATACACCCAAGGATGTGCTGGGGGGCCACCCACAAGCATGGCTATACATTCAACACCACCAGATCATAATCACAACACTCAACACAGAATGCAACAAAAAGTACCTACCAGACAAATCAATAGCAAAACAAGCTCTGCTGCTCCCTCCCAGATATACAGTCCCCTAACACAAGGACAGGCCATCTCCAGCTTCAGTCAACTCATGGATTTTCATGCAGACATATAGGCTCAGGGCCATCACATCTCCTCTGAAATTCTGCTCTTTACTCCATCCTTAGATCAAGATGTGATTTAGAGCCAAAATACTCAAGTGAAATTTAAACTGCACATCAGTGTCATAGTGCTCTCACATGGACTGAGGTGCAGAGGAACAACAGAATTCCCAGGAAGAGACAGATGTTAAACATCAGATTCAGAGCCTCAGAGAAACAACTGTATAACACCACATGGTAATTCATCCTCTCTAACACAATGACCTCCTCCCCCACCACAACCACTGAATGGGAGACATCTAAATAGCCATAGAAACCAGAAAACATGTGCCAGCTACAAATAATTTGACAAGATTGAAAACACAAGGGTTTAACAATTCTAGTTAAGATGCTGATTAGTAAATACAGGTGCTCAAAAACACCAGCAGCTCAAGACTCTACAGTAAGCCACAGAGCTCATGAATCAGAATCAGGTTTATTATCATCAGCATATGTTGTGAGATTTGTTAACTTAGCAGCAGGAGTTCAATGCTATACATAATATAGGGAAAAGATAATAAATAAGTAAATTACTGTATATGTATGTTGAATAGGTTAAAAAATATCACAAACAGAAATAATATGTATTTAAAAAGTGAGATAGTGTTCAAGGTTTCAATGTCCATTTAGGAATCGGATGGCAGAGGGGAAGAAGCTGTTCCTGAATCGCTGAGTGTGTGCCTTCAGGCTTCTGTACCTCCTACCTGATGGCAACAGTGAGAAAAGGGCATGCCCTGGGTGCTGGAGGTCCTTAATAATGGACACTGTCTTTCCGAGACACCACTCCTTAAAGATGCCCTGGGTACTTTGTAGGCTAGTCCCCAAGATAGAGCTGTCTAAATTTACTACCCTCTGCAGCATCTTCTCCACCCCCCCACCCCCCCACAAAGGCCAGCACCAGACAGCCCATGGAGCTCTCAAAGCAGGGCTGGAAAAACACAGGGTAGACCTGAAGCTCAAGGCAGCATTGGAGAATCTGGAACAGATCTGGTGCTCTTAAAGTAGGTCTGAAAAAAAAGCACAAGATTGGAGCTAGAGACAAAGTATCTTTCCCAGAAACAAAGCATAACATGGGAGACCTTAGAAACCTTGCTGACCCAGAGAACCTTGGAAAATAATCTTAAACATAGACTGGAGAAGCTCAGAAACTCCACTAGGGTCCATATGAGTGGGATGGGTATTATTCCATTATGGTGCACTCACAAAGGACTGGACCCAGGTGCAGAAGAACAACAGGGTCACCAGGAAAAGACAGAAACAAGAGGTTAGACATTGGAATCAGAGAGAGCAACACTAGAAGGTGCCTAATCTCCTCCAGCACAAAGGAGCTTCTTCTTCTTCTTCTTGTGTTGTTTTATGGCGGTTGGCAAACCAGCTTTAAGGAGCATTACAGCCGCCTGCTAGACTGGAGTGTGGATCGTTTGATAAACAGGAGGAGGGAAAGGAATTGCATTCTCCAAATTCTATATAATAAACCAGAGTCTTTCAGATACTTCATGATATAAGTCTGTATTTCTCTTGAAATCCCACTAAAATGTCTTCTATACCCACAGAAGTTTTTTTGTTTATCTTAAGCGCTCCTATTATCTTCACTCTTTTTCTTTGGTACTTCTTACATTTTATCAGTACGTGTTCAACTGTTTCTGGCTGATCACAGTATTCACACAACCCAGTTGGATGTTTCCCTATTTTATGTAATGTGTAATTAAGACTTGTGTGTCCAATTCTTAAACAACTGATGATCACTTCTATATTTCTATGTCCACTTGATATTCTTTTGTATCTGACTTGCCTCTGTATTTTGTACAGTTGTCTCCCTGTTTCACTCTCATCCAAGTTCTTCTGCCATGTCTCCTCAATATGCGTTTTTATAATGCTTTTGACTTCCACTTTGCTTAGAGGAATCTGGACCTCTATCATAGACGATTTGAATGATTGTTTAGTTATACTGTCCACTTTTTCATTACCCTCCACACAACAATGAGCAGGAACCCAAAGAAAGCTTACTTCTACCCCATTTTTGGTCAGTGTATATAACTTGCATAGAATCTCCAATAAAATATCCTGCCTACTTTCTAATTTTCTTGATTTGATAGAGGTTAATGCAGACAAACTGCCTGAACAGGTTCCAGCCTTTTTGATATTATTTTCTTCTATCCAAGATAATGCCCACTAAAGTATTGCTTCTTCTCCATCTTGTTTTACAACGGTTGGCACCCAGCTTGATGGTGCATTACTGCCACCTTCTGCTCCGGAGTGTGCAATAGATTTAAATTCCAAGTCCCTTTTTTTATATATCCACACCCACAAAGGAGCTGAATGGGAGACCTCTTTAGATACCTGTAGAATCCAGGAAATATGTGCCACCGACAATTAACTTGACAAGATTAAACCAAAAACATAAGGGTTTAATAACTCTAGTTAAGATGCTGATTTTTTTCAACATTCTATGGCAAGCCACAGGGCTCATGACAATCAGTGAGTGGGATGTAAGTGAGTATGAGCTGTTTGGGAGCACTGTCAGCAATAATCTCCATTGCCCACTGATAACTGAGTTGACTGACTGGACAGTAGTTTGCCAGGAAGGGTTTGCCCTGCTTTTTGTGAATAGGACATATCTGAGTTATTTTCAGATTGCTAGAAGTAGAAATGAAACATCTGCTCTATACTTCCAGATGGCCTTATTTGCAAATGCTACATTCATGTACATATTCTAAGTTCCACTAAAACTGAGGAGGAGGATTTTTTCCCAGAGCACATGTGCATAACAGCATTACTGAGGGCTTCTGCTGCATCTTATGATATAAATAGTTTGTTATTAAAATAGTTTGTGTGGAGAAGTACACTATTGTAAATACTGTTTGTGCTGACTGTGAAGACTTAGCCTAATCTAAATTATCTATCTTGGGCCCAATCTATTGATGCAATTACGAAGAGCGCATGCCAGCAGAAGATAGTTAATTAAAGATTTGAGGATATATGCTAAGTCACCAAAAACTCAAGCAAATTTCTACCATGAAGAGCAGTCTAACTGGTTGGATCCATATCTGGTATGGAGGGGCCAGTGCACAGGATTAGAAAAAGCTGCAAAGGGTTGTAAACACAGCTAGCTCCATCATGGGTAACAACCTCCCCAGCGACAAGGACATGTTCAAGCATATTTGATTTTAATAACGAAGTGTATGTTTTCGTGTTACAATGTACAGCATGTGTGATAAATAGAGCTAAAATTTATTTTTATATTTTAGTGTGTTACACTTAAATTAGAGCCAGGCCAATTAAGTACTGGAACTCATACATGAAACTCCAATTAGATTAGATTATGAGGACGCTCAGTCCTCGTTTATTGTCATTTAGAAATGCATGCATTAAAAAATGATACAACGTTCCTCCAGAATGATATCAGAAGAAAACACAGGACAAGCCAAGACTAAAACTGACAAAACCACATAATTATAACATATAGTTACAACAGTGGAAAGCAATACCATAATTTGATAAACAGCAGACCATGGGCACTGTAAAAAAAGTCTCAAAGTCCCAATAGACTCATCATTTCACGCAGGCGCTATGAACCTCCAAGTGCCGCCAACTTGCCGATGCAGCACCATTGGAAGCACCTGACTGCAGCGGACTCTGAGTCCGTCCAAAAACTTCGAGCCTCCGACCAGCTCCTCCGACACAGCCTCTCCGAGCACCATCCTTTGCCGAGCGCTTCGACCCTGCCCCGGCCGCTAAGCAACAAACAAAGCCGAGGACTCGGGGCCTTCTCCTCCAGAGATTCCGGACCACACAGTAGCAGCAGCAGCGAAGCAGGCATTTCAGAAGTTTCACCAGATGTTCCTCCGTGCTCTCATGTTGGCCTCCATCAAATTAGGATTGTGCACAGTACCCTACTTGACAAATAACAGACATCACCACTGGAGTGGCCACTGCGAGCTGCGTCACGCTACCATCTTCTCCTCCACAATTAATGTGATATAAACTTTTTGTATGAGAAACCAACTGAAAATATTGTTTGCAACAACAGAATCCGGTGAAGCTTCCTCTGCATTTGTAAGATATGATACAGATCGTGGGACTGCTTCGTCTCTGCCCAACACAACATGTGTGATTTCCTGGTGGCCACCCAGTGAAATTCTATTTCCATTCCCATTCCAACATGTTGATCCATGGCCTCCTCTACTGCCGTCATATTTCATCTGGGTAGCCTCCACCTGACAGCATGAACGTTAATTTCTCTAACTGCAAGTCATTTTTCTCCCTCCTCCCTCTGTCTTTTTCCATTCCACTTTCTGGCTCCCCTTTTTGTCTTCTCTTCTCATTTCATCCCCCTCCCTCACCCACCCACCTTTCACCTCACCTAGCTTCATCTATCACCTGCTAGCTTGTATTCCTTCCCACACACCCCCCCCCATCTTATTTTGGCTTCTTCTCCCTCCTTTTTAGTCCTGATAAAGGATCTCATCCTGAAATTATGTCTGTTTATTTGCCCTCCATAGATGTTGCCTGACCTGCTGAGTTCCTCCAGCATTTTGGATGTTGCTCCAGATTTCCAGCATCTGCAGAATCTCTTTGTTTACAGTGAAAAGCTTGTCTAGCATACTCTTCATACGGATCAAATCATCGCACTGTGCGTTGAGGTAAAAAAATGCAGAATAAAGTATAGAAGCTTCAGAGAAAGTGCATTGTTTTCTGTTTATCTATCTTCTGCCTAATTATGGAGAGGAGATAAGGGAGAGTATCCAGGGTGGGTTGGGTTTTTGATTTGGAAAAGGTTTGACTTCTCTGAACATACAACTCAAACCTTGACGTGTATTGGCCACAGCAGCAGAAAAGGCCACTCACTGGCCACTTTATTCAATGGTACCTTATAAAGTGGCCACTTAGTGTATGTGAACATATATAAAGAACAAAATTCTGGTGATACCCTGAGGAGAAAACACGTTAGTCACAGTACTTGAAGCGTAGGAATGTGCAGAATATGGTGGTTCCAAGAAGATATGTTTTACAAACTGAAAATTCATCTTCATAAGAATCCAATTATTTAATCACTGACATATATGACCTGAAACATGTTGTTCTTCGGCAGCAGTGTAGAGCAGAAAAACATGAAATTACTATATATTACAAGAATCAATAAGTGGTGCAAATAAAAGGGATAATAAGGTAGCATTCATGGACCGTTCAGAAATCTGATGCTGGAGAGGAAACGGCAGCACCTGAATCACTCAGTGTGGGTCTTCAGGCTCCTGTATATCCTCCCTGATGTTAGCAAAAAGAAGACACCAAGTAATGGTGTTAGCTGATTTATGGCGATGAACCAACTGCCTGTGGAACAATGACTTGAGACAAAAAGCCGTTCTAAATTTCAAATCCCTACTGGTTCTATGACTGTCCACAATCTCCAAAGTAAAATATAACTAAAACAACAACTAAGGCGGTAGTAATGGATTCCAAGAGTAAAGTATCCATTACTGTGGGAGTGGAAGACAATATCAGCCAGCAGTGTAATTGAAGCATTACGTCCTTTAATGGTGCCTGCCATAGTTACAACTTTGTTTCTGATGGGTAATAAACAACCATATGTTTGGAAAAGCTGTAAAGAGATGCATGAACTCACTAAGTAAATACAGTTGCAGTGATCAGTGAAGTCACATGATAATTTTCCAGAGAATTCATTAGTGTCTTTATGAGAGCAGCAATCTGTGAAATGCTTATCTACCTTTATTTATTAGTTCCTTTATTTCACTTTATAATAAAATCAATTTTTCATTGTAACTATCTGGGCAGGTATAATGAAAGAGAAACTGATATTATTGCTAACAAAATGTATTTTTTTAAGTCTCAAGATGCTAGAAGGCAGAAGAATGTGGAGAGAGACCCACCGACTGAGGGGTTTCATTCACTCTACTGTGAAGTCAGACTGGAGCTTCAAGCCACGTTCACACTCCAAGCTCAGCTTCAGTGCAAACCGTCTACAGTTTTGGGTCACGTGTAAACCTTCACAGCCTCCTGCTGGTGCTATCAAAGCGATTTCTAATTTAGAGCTTTAATCAGTCATTGCACGCACATTAAAGATTAATTGGTACAGGTGTGCTTACTTGTGAGCAATCAGATTTGGAAGTCCTCACCTTTATCTTCACAGTTTTGTTTGCCAAAAGCCTTGAAACAGCTGTGACCCATGTTTCAAAACGGAACAAAGTATCCACATTCCTGTGGCGCTCCACTTAATCGTTTGGCAAGATTGGAAAACAAGTTATAAATTCAGCAAGATAAGAACAAGGACTAATAGAATCAAAGAGCTGTCGGGCACTGGAACAGGATACCATGTTCATGCCAACTTTCCTGCCCCTCATCTCTAATCCATTTGCCCTCATTAGGCCTGTATTCTTCTACACCTTGTCAAGGTCGCTTACACGCAGTAATTACCTCTTCCGTTAGCACGTTCCAGTCATCAGCCACTCTCAGTGTAAACATTAACTTATCACCAGCATCACACACAAAATGCTGGGGGGACTCAGCACGGCAGGTCAGGCAGCATCCGTGGAAATGAACAAACAGTCGATGTTTCGGACTGAGACCCTTCTTTAGCGCGGGAAAGGAAAGGGGAAGATGCCAGGATGAAAAGGCGAGGGGAGGGGAAGTAGGGTAGCCAGAGGGTGATAGCTGAAGACAGGTGGGTCGGAAAGGTAAAGGGCTGGAGCAGAAGGAATCTGATAGGGAAGGAGAGTGGACCATAGGAGAAAGGGAAGTAAGAAGGGACTGGGGGAAGTGGGGTGGGGGGAAATAGGTGAGAAGAGGTAGGAGGCTGGAGTGGAGAATAGAAGAAGAGGAGAGGGAGAAAGATCTTTTTGTTTACCAGAAGGAGAAATTGATATTCATGCCATCAGGCGCGAGGCTACCCAGACGGACCTCACCGTGGCTCAAGAGAAAGTCATGGGCCGTCGAGTCGGAACAGAAATGGAGATGAGAATTAAAACGTTTGGCCACCAGGAAGCTACACTATTCGTAGATGGAGCGGAGAAGCTCAATGCAGCTGTCCCCTATTTACAACAGGTCTCACCAATGTAGAGGAGGCCGCATCAGGAGCACTGGACACAATAGACGACCCCAGCAGATCCGGAGGTGAAGTGTTGCTTCACTGGGAAGGACCATGTGGGGCCCTGAATGGGAGGTG
Organism: Mobula hypostoma; assembly: GCF_963921235.1. NCBI lineage: Eukaryota > Metazoa > Chordata > Chondrichthyes > Myliobatiformes > Myliobatidae > Mobula > Mobula hypostoma. Next base: position 25,732,851 of record NC_086111.1, on the reverse strand, counting down.
AGGAAGGAGGTGAACGGGCAGGCGTAGCACTTTGGCCGCTTGCAGGGATAAGTGCCAGGAGGGAAATTAGTATGCAGAGACAAGTGGCCAAGGGAATTACAGAGGGTGCGATCCTGGCAGAAAACAAAGAATTGGGGGTGAGATAAAGATGTTTTTCGTGGCAGAACCCCTTTGGAGATGGCAGACGTTGCAGAGAATGATGCATCGGATGTGGAGGCTCACGGGGTGGTAGGTGAGGACAAGAGGATGAAGATGACGAGCTCAGTGTGGGGGCATGAAGCAGCACCAATGCAGTCAACAATGCAGCAGGGGAAGAGTTGGGGACCATCACTGGGGAAGGCTTGGACGTGGACGATTCTACGTAGCCAACGAAAAGGCAGGCATAGCTGGGCCCCTTCAGTCTGGAGAAAGTGGGAGGGGCCTTTTGCGTGACTGCATTTCACTAATATCTCATATATGCTTGCTATCTTGTAGGTGCTAAATGTGTTTTGTGCAGTGTGTGACCATTGGTACTGTGTTTTGCACCTTGGTCCCAGAGAAACACAGTTTTGTTTGGTTGGATCCATGTATGGTTGAATGACAATTAAGCTGGAACTTGAATTTCAAGAATTTATCCCCCACCCCATGTTCCCCTTAAGCAGTTCATTTTTCACCCTTAACCCATGACCTCTAGTTCTATTCTCACCCAACCTCAGTGTGCTACCTGCTTGCATTTACCCTATCTATACCCCTCATAATTTCTTGCAACAGTCTGCAATCACTCGACAAATTTGTTGTTCTAAATCCCACTGACTATTGGGTGTTCTATAACATAATTCCATTAACGTAGTCATCCGCTTCTTATTCCTCAGTTCCACTCTTCTAGCCTCAGTAGATGAGCTCTCCAGTCTGTCTTGTCTGAGCACTGCGGTGACACTTTCCCTGACCAACAATGCCACCCCTCCTCCTTTCATCCCTCCCACTTTATTGTGTCTAAAACAATGAAATCCTAGAACATTGAGCAGGCAGCCCTGCCCCTCCTACAACTAAGTCTAACTGTTGGCGACAATGTCGTAATTCCACGTGCTGACCCATGCCCTAATCTCTTCTACCTTTCCTACAATACTCCTTACACTGAAATACACACAACTCAGACATTGGTCCCACCATGCTTAACTTTTCAATTCCCGACTTTGTGTGTAGGCTTAACAACAACTTTATCCACAGCCGCTCCACTCTCTGCTCTGGTTCCCATCTCCCTGCTGCAACTCAAGTTTAAACACCCCCTTCTCCATGCAACACTGGCAAGCATTCTCCTTAGGATATAAGACCCATCATTCAGTTCAGGTGCAAACTGTCCCACCTGTACAGTCCCACTTTCCCTGGAAGAGAGCCCAATGATCAACAATCTGTCTCTCTATGTGCATTCCGGTGTCTCCTAGTGATGGGTGGCCCGCAAAGTATCCCGACTGCTCCCGTTTGCTTCTTTTGAAATCTCTCTCTTGCTACGCACACTCCAATGTCTCCTAGTGATGAATGGCACACAGAATCCAGTCTATCTATTTTTCTCATATACTTACGTATTCTATCAGCTTCCTTTGCTTCAGGAAATAAAAGCCTAGCCTAAATATTTTTTCTGCATAACTAAAGATCTTCATTCCAGGCAGTAGGATGGTGAATTTCCTTTGCATTCTCTCCAGAGAAATCATATCCTTCCAATAGAACTTCACAAAACACTACATATGGTCTAACTAGTATGTTGAAAAATTTAAACATGAAGTCTCAACTCTTGCTTTGACCTATAAAACCAGCATGCTATATGCCTTCAGCAGCATCCTGACCACCAGTGTGCTGTTGTCAGGGTACCTGGACCTCTAATCTCCCTATTTCTCAACATTCTTTATTGTCCTTCCATTTTCAGTGCATGCCCTACCCCATTTGACTTCCCAAAGTTCATCACCTGCACTTATTGGACAAAATTCCATCTGCGATCAGTCTGTGAAAATTTCCAATTGATCTATATTCTGCTGTAGCCTTAGACAAACTTCCTTGCTATCTCCACTATTGATTTCCAATCAAATATCTTTCCACCACCACAATTTGCCCCCATCACCAAGCTATTTTAGAATCTAATTTGCTGACTTTCCTTGAATCCCACGTGTCTTAAGCATCTGAATCAGCACAACATGCAGGTCCATATCAAATGGTCACATGGACAACATCTACCAACCTGCCTTCATCAGCCTTCCTAGTTGGCTCTTCAAAAAACTCAATAAAATTAGAGAGATAAGACTTCCTTCTCACAAAGCAGCGTTGAATATCTATAATCAGACTCTCCCCTTCCAAATGTACATAAAGTCCTTTAGAATTTTCTGTAATAATTTCCCCACCATTAGTGTAAGGTTCACCAGCCTGTAGATACCTAGCTTATACCTGCAGCTCCTCATAAATAAAGGAACAATATTAAATGTCCTCAGTCTTCTAGTACCTAGCCTGTGGCCAACAAAAATTTCCAGATGAGCTCCAGCAATCTCTTCCCTTGCATCCCATAGCATTCTGGACTAGATCTCATCCAACACTGCGGATCCTTATGTGTTCCACAATATCTAACACCTTCAGCTTTTTAATAGCTACATAGTCTAGATAATCAATTTTCCTCCCTGAACTCATTATTCTCCATATCATTCTCATTGTTGAGTACAGATAAGTTATTCATTTAGGATGAGGCCAAGATCCCTTGGGTCCATATATAGATTAGCCCTTTGGTCTCTAAGAGGGCACACACTTTCCATGGCCACACTTCTACTTCTAATATACTTATAGAATGACAAGGGATTCACTTCAATCTTACTTAATAAGGATTTTCAAGACCTTATTCTGTCCTTCAAATTTATTTTACTAAATACTATTCTATATAATTTATATTCTTCAAGGGACTTATTTGGTTGTAATTGCCTTTATCAGTTATATGCTTCCTTTTTCATTCCTGATCAAATCTCAACAACATTTGTCATTTGAGGTTCCCTATTTTTATCATCTTTTCCTTTGATCCTTACTGGAAAATGCTGCCCTGAACTTTTGCTGTCTCTCTTTTAAAGATATTGTCAGATGTAGATTCTCATGCAAACATCTGTTTCCAATATATTTTTGTAAAGTCCTCTCTTATGCCATTGAAATCAGTCTACCCCCAAGATAGAAGCTTTACTTGAACACCAACCTTATCCTTTCCCACAACTATGTTGAGAGTGGTCACTGTTCTCAAAGTATCACAAACAAATTACCCTGTACCATTTCTGAAAGTGAAGTTACGCAGGGTCCTTTCACTGGTAGGACTATATACATATTGTCTGAAAAAATTACCTTGGACATACTTGACAAGTTCAGCCCCTTTAAGCCCTTTACCCTAAGGAGATCGCTGACAATATTAGGAAAACTGTACTAAAAGCCAGAACAAATAGACTGAGGAACAGCTTCTGTCCCAGAGCTGTGGTCTCCATCACACCACTCCCACAGAGCAATGACTGAAACTGTGAGCACACACACGCATACACAAGGACTCAAATACTTGCACTAACAGCACTTTGTGCATTACTGTGATATTCTGGTGCTGCTGCAACTTATTTTCTGCTACTTATCTATTTAATACTGTTTTTCTATTAGTCTTGTTTTTACCTACCACTTTATACAATTGCCTGAGAGGAAGCCAAACAGAGTGTCATTGTGCCTATGTATAATGACAATAAAGATCATTCAATTCAATCAATCAATTCAATTCAATTCAATAATATAACTGTATTGGTCCTACACTTTCCTGTGACTTGCTTTGCTTACAAAACAATTTCAAAGCTCAAAGTAAATGTATTATCAAAATAAGTATATATCACCATAAACTACCCTGAGAATCAATTTTTTGCAGGCATTCACAGTAGAACAGCAAAATACAATAGAATCAATGAGAAAGTACACACAAAGACTGGCATCTATCCAATGTGCAAAAGAAGGCAAACTGTGTAAATACTGAACGAACAAATACACAGAAACAAAATAAATAAATAATACTGAGAACAAGAGTGGCAGAATCCTTGAATGTGAGTCCATTGCTTGTGGAAGCAGTTGAGTATTGAGGTGAGTCGAGTTATCCAAACTGGTTCAGGAGCCTAATGGTTGAAGGGTGTTAACCATTGGCTGAACCTGATGGTGTGGAACATAAAGCTCCTGTATCTCCTTCCTGATAGCAGCAACGAGAAGGTAACATGGACTAGATGGCAGGGCTCCTTGATGATGGATGCTGCTTTCTTGTGGAACTATTCCTTGTAGAGATGGGCGTTCTTGTGGAAATGCTCAAGGTAAGGGAGGCTTTTGTCTAATTCCTGTTAACCACAGCCAGTATAAACATTGCAAAGTGACTACCCTTCTCTTATTCCTAAATTCTATCCATTTGGTGTTGTTACATACTGCTGTGATTCTCTTCCTAATTGGTAGGGTGGCTCCTTCCCATCTTTTGCATTCCCTGCTGTCACGGCTGAAACTCCTAAAACTTGAAACCATAAGCTATCAGTTCTACCCTCATTCAACAATGTTTCTGTGACTGCAATATTGTAATTTCAGGCCTAGTTCATGAGCTAGGCCCATCTGATTTATCCTTGAGACTCCTTGCATCAAAGAAAAGGCTATCTGCCAAGCCTTCCATGCTCCTGAACCTGCCTCTGTCTGCCCTGTCCAGTGGACTTGCTTGATTTACCCTTTGCATTTAGGTCTGTCTCTCCAACTGTCATACCATTACTGAATTCCTCCCTCAATTCCCTTGTCAAATCAGTTTAGGACCTCCAGAGTAGCATCATCAAACCTCCCTCTAATAAACTCTAGCAATAGTTTCCATCTCCAAAAGCAAGACTATCTATTTTCCACACTCTCTGCAACAGATTCATTTTGCAAAGTCTTAATTTGATCATTTGACTGAAAATGTGATCCTTACTGAAGAGTCAAGCACTAAGTGCAAATGATTAAAATGGTAATGCCCTCCATTAATAACTCCCCTAATGGAGAATGGCATCCTACAGATGCACATTACACCAATTATTTTTAATATTTTATTTCAAGATGCTTTGAAAACCATTCTCAATGCAGCTTAAAATAACATTGCCTTGAAGCTGTTCTTAATCTCACATCATGACTTCAGCAAAAAGCTGCACTTTATTTGCCTGTCTTTAAGCACAGCGCTACATTCTGCAACACACAGATTTCCAGCATCTGCAAATTTTCTCTTGTTTGTGATTGGATTACTATATTCTGCATTCTGTTTGCGTTTTAGTCCATAATACCGTTAGGATATAGGAGCAGAATTCAACCATTTATCCCATTGAGTCTGCTCTAGCATTCAATCATGGCTGATATTTTTCCAACCTCGCCACACCCCCCATTTCCCTGCTTTCTTCTTGTAGCCCTTAACCCTCTTGACGTTCAAGACCTTTCAATCGTTGCCTTGAATAACTTAAATTACCCAATGACTTAGCTTCCTTAGCCCTGTGTGGCAACAAATTCCACAGATCCTCCAACCTCTCCGCCCAGTTTCAAATTTAAAGTGATCCCTCTTTATCCTCAGGCTGTGCCTTCAGTTTTTTGACCATCCTACTGATAGAAACATCTTTTCCACATCTGTTTTATCCAACCCTTTCATTATCTGGTAGATTTCAATTAAATCCCTCCTCACCCAACCTTCTGATCTCCATCAAGTACAGACCAGAGACATCAGACGTTCTTTTTCATCTCCTCAATGTACTTATATATGGCATGATCTATCCGGATGACATGCAAAACGAAAGCTTTTCACTTTCGTTGTGACACGATCGTAACTTAATAAGTTGGTCATCATAAAATCATAGAGTGATGAAGTATTTATGAAACAGCATGAGGCCTTTCAGCCCATCATGACTGTTCTAATGAAAAACAAGCTATCACACCTAGTACTAGTATCTAGCATTTGCTCCACAGCCCTGCAAGTAACAGCCTGTCAAATAGCTTCTAATGTGAGAGGTTTTGTCTCAACCATACTTTTGTTCAGTTTGTCCCAAATCCCTACCATAGACTGGGTGAAACAAAAATCCACATCTCCCTTCCAAATCTTCCTCCAACTACATTGAGTCTAAACCTTTGTATATATGACTATATGAATTCTGTAACAATTTCAGGACAAGCTTTTAAAATCTGACAATGCTTAGGAACACGGAGCACGTAACCACATTGACTTGTAAACATGTGGAAGAAAAAGTAATGATAACCTGAGGATTAGAGTATAAAAGCAAGGATGGAGATCTGAGGCTTTTTAAGCATTGATTATGCAAAATCTGCAGTATTGTGAGCAGTTGTATCTTGTTTTATTTTTATTGAGAGAAGAAGTGTAGTAACATGCCCTTCTAGCCGAGTAAACCCAGTTACACAATTACACCCACATGATCAAATAACCCACTAACCCGTAAGTGTTTGGAGTGTGGGAGGAATCCACAGCACTCAGAGGAAACCCATGTGGCAGCAAAGGGGACAATACACAAATTCATTACAAACAACTATGGAATGAACTCGATCTGGCACTGTAATAGTGTCGTGCCATCTGCTATGCTGTAATGCTGGCATTGGAGAGGGTCAACAAGTTTACGAGAATGATCCTGGGAATGAAAACGTTCATGTACAAGCAGCTTTCGATGGTTCTTGGCCTGTACTTGCTGGAGCTCCGAGAATGAAGGAGGATATTGCAAGACCTAGATACAGTGAACGTGGAGAGGAAGTTTCAAACAGTGGGTCAGACTATAATGTGAGTTTGCAGTCTCAGAATACAAAAAAAATCCCTTTTAGAACGGAGGGTGGTGAATCAGTGGAAATCATTGTCACAGACAGTTGTAGAGGCCATGTTGACTAGAATCCATGTCACAGGCTGCACACCTTTTGTGAAAAGCCAGACTACCATGCTCTCCCTTTACTTACTTCTTTTTCAATTTAGACATACCACCCCACTCAAGTCTACCTATATTCATTTCCTCAAGCACACTTTACAGTCTTATTATGAGTGGTGGGGCTTTTACCAACTGAGATGTAAGCTGTTCCTTCCCTCCGATAGTCTGCAGGTCACCCTTGGGCAAAGTGTAGCACCTGCTTAGCCCCCACCCCCCCCCCGCCCCGATCACTGTCACGTCAAGCCATGGATCAGGTGCTGGATGATCATATGAGCTACTGGTGCACATCGCTAGTCCTGGTTATGTGATGTGACCACTGACAACAGGCAGACAATCTCTGAAGAGAATTGGTAATGTCTAGAGTCACCTGTCTTATAAAAACACTGCCCAGAAGCCGGCAATGGCAAACCATTTCTGTGGAAACATTTGCCAAGAACAATCATGGTCGTGAGACCATGATGGTCCATGTCATACATCATGGCATGTAATGAGTATCTTCAAGAGCCATAACTGCCTGATCAGGTTCTCCTTAGAGCTAAGTCAAATGGAAAATGCATCAAATTTTAAAGCAGCCTCATTAAAGTATTGGAATTATGTAAGTGTCCTTCTGAAAGTGGCTTGGTCAGCTCTGCTTTTGTTCCCTAGCATGCTCTTCCACAGATAGGAGATGCAAATCTTAACAGTTTTTACTTGTTAGCAAAATATGAATAGCATTGCAATGCTGGCATTTATTGTCTCATTCTAATTCCCCAGATTTGATGAAGCTGTTAAAATTAACTACATTGGTCTGTCTAAAATGACGTATAGGTCAGATTGAGTAAGGGTTTGGTGGTAGTTGCTGGAGTTACCACTGAAACCTACTGAATTAGGGCATCAAGAGTGGTGGTCCCTGGCTGCTGACCCGGCAGCAGACCGAAGGGCACTGTTGGAGGTGAGGCAGGCAGCAACACCAGGCAGGAAACAACATCATCCTGTAAATCTCATTGAACGGCCTAGATACAGTGAATGTGGAGAAGATGGTCAAATATCCTCCACTGAAATTCATCACCGAGCAAAATGGATTTCAATGGTTCCTCTTGTAGGTTCTGTTTTTAGAGAAAATCCAGATGTATTTAATTACTTAAATGTAAATTCCTCAACTGTTATAATGTGATTAGAGCTCCAATTTCTGAATTGTTAATTCAGCCCCTGAATTAATAGTCTAGTAATTTATCTCCGATATCACAATTATACCCTTGATGAACCAACAGTCCCAATGAAGTATTGCATGATCTTTGCACTGCTGTACTTTTAGAATAGATGGTTTGTGGATTACTGACACTTTTCAGCTTTTGATAACATCCAGCTTAATGAGAATGGTCAGTGATCCCTTCTAAATCTTTCTTGATTTTTACTAGATTTAGCTATTTCTCACTCCTAATACTCAATTTTTCACCAATTCCAGCTGAACACATGGCAGTATAAATGTTTTTATTGAATTTTTTTTTTGCCGGTGGCGCTTCCTTAATTTACTCAAATCCATTTGGAATTCACACATTTCAAAACTGATTCAGTCACATAAAGTTTAAGGAAGGTTTCATTTTCCTTGTTTTGTGTTCTGTTGGGCAAGAACTCTGCTAATGCGGTCTCATTGTTTTGCTAGTGAATTTTTCTTGTGATCTGTTTGCCTTTTGTATCATAAGACCATAAGATACAGGAGCAGAAGGAGGCCATTCAGCCCATTGAATCTACTCCAGCATTCAATCATGGGTTGATCCAATTCTTCCAGTCATCCCCACTCCCCTGCCTCTCCCCATTGCCTTTGATACCCTGGCTATATCCTCGCAAGTCCGTTTGCATATTCTTTTCAGGTTCCTTGCATGCATGGGACCACTAGAAATGCATAGTGACATCAAAATAGTATACATGTTCACTTTGACATCATGTGCAAAATAAGTCATAGTCCTATTGCACTTAAAAAAGGCTCTTTGGCTCATTGTGTCCATGGTTCTAAGCATGCCCAGAATCCAATATGTGACAATAAAGAAGGTAGCCATTTTTTATACCCTACCCAGTACTGAGTCTGTACAACTGATACCAGATACAAAGACCAAGCCATAAAATATCAAACTTTATAAAGACGGGCAAGAATGCTCAGTTATTACAATACTTGAGGTTTCAAGGGTAAGGCAAATGAACTTAGCGTGTGGATTGGCTTTGAGAACTGGGAATGTTCTAGTCATAACAGAACCATGGCTGACAGAAGAGCAGGAGTGGTGCTAAATATTTCAGGATACAGATGCTCTGGGTGTGACAGATGTACAGTAAATGAGAAGTGGATGTTGCCTTTTTGATTAGGAGGGCAAAACAACAATACTTAGAGATGACATCCTTGGGGGACTGTCCCAGTGAGGCCAGAGGAGTAGAACTTAGAAACAAGAAGGGGAGGGTCAGTTCAGTGGGGGTATAATATAGACACCCCAGTAGTCAGTGGGAAATTGCTCATTGTTATAAAATATGTAAGGGTTTTATCAGTGTGAGTGTCTGATATTCCCCATATTTAATGGACTACCCAGTGTGTTAGAAGCATGGATGTGGCGGAATTTGTGAAATCTGTCTGAAAAGTGTCCAGGGTCAATATATAGAAAACCCTACTTGGGAGGGTGCAATACTAGAACTCCTGTTAGGGAAAATTGTGGGACAAGTATCTAAAATGGTAGTCAGGGATCACTTTGGCTCTAGTAAACACAATTCAATTAGTTTTAAGATAGTGATTGAAAACGAGAGGGCAGTTCCACAATTTAGGGCCCCAAGCTGAACCTTTATTAAGGGAAAAGAATGAACAACATTGAAACATAGATAACCTACAGCACAATACAGGCCCTTAGGCCCACAAAGCTGTGCCGAACATGTCCTTACCTTAGAACTACCTAGGGTTACCCATAGCCCTCTATTTTTCTAAGCTCCATGTATTCATCCAGGAGTCTCTTAAAAGACCCTATTGTTTCCGCCTCCACCATGGCTGCTGGCAGCCCATTCCATGCACTCACCACTCTCTGAGTAAAAAACTTATCCCTGACATCCCTTCTGTACCTGCTTCCAAGAGCCTTAAAACAATGCCCTCTCTTGCTAGCCATTTCAACCCTGGGTAAGAGCCTCTGACTATCCACAAGATCAATGCCTCTCATTATCTTGTACACCTCTATCAGGTCACCTCTCATCCTCCATTGCTCCAAGGAGAAAAGGCCGAGTGGGAGTTTCTGAAGAGTGTGGTATCAAGAATCCAGGAGCAGCATGTTCCTGTTAGGGTGAAGGGTACACCTGGCAAGTTTAGGGAACCTTTGTGATGAGAGATATTGAAGCTTTGGTCAAGAAACGGAAGGAAGCATACTTAGGGTTTAGGTGGTTGGGGGTGAGTGAATCCCTTGGGTACTATAAATGATTATGAATACTCTTAAGAAGGAAATCAGGAGGGCAAAGAGAGGGTAAATGACGAATCTGCCAGGTAAGTTCAAGGAAAATACCAAGGGGTTCACTCACTATACTTGGTGTAACTGGTTGACTAGGAGGAAAGTAGATCTGCTTGAGATTGGCAGAGCTACCTATACCATGAGCTGCAAGAAATGTGGCGGCGGGGGGGGTTAATGAATATTTCTCCTTGGCGTTGCACTGAGAAAATCATGGTTTCTAGAACAAGGCTGATTCAAATTTGGCTCAAAGATAAGAAGCAGGAAATAATTTTGAAGGTTGTATCTCAGAATGGAGGTCTGAGACTTGTGGTGTGCCTCAGGGGTCGTTGTTATGACCCTTATTATTCCTTATTTTCATAGATGATTTGGATGTGAATGCATGATGCTTGCTCAGACAATTCGGAGGTGTTGTGGGCATGACACAAAATTAGGAAGTGTTGTGGGCATGCAACAGTCTGAAAAGAGTCCTTGATGAGGATAGTTTGGACCCAAATGCTGGAGTATCTGAAGCAGGGTCAAGACATAGTTTCAGACTGGATCTGAGCTCAGAACAAACACTAGGAGATATCACTAGTAGGCTTACAATTGAGCACCAAAGTGCAGTTCGGGTGTTCCTGAAATACTCAATTCTAGACACCCAAAACATGATTACCAATGAGCAGGACTGTACTGAACCCTGGCCATGCCAGCTATCCGTACTCCGGGGACTGAGAGATTCTAAATCCTGGAAGCTGGTATGGTAGGGAGCATATCATTACAGGACCCCTTTCCCTATGGCCGACTCCTGACAGCCCTGGCTACTCGGAGAGGCAGTGATGGTAATCGTGGATGAGAGCCAGATCCAAGATGTCTCTTTCAGGCACCCAACAATCTGTCCTCAGGTCCGAATCCTTCCCAGTCCTTGAGAAATTGCTGAATTCCTCGAATTGTAAGGGAGTCCAAATGTCTTCTCACCATGAAGACCTGTTTCCCCTCAATAAACCTGGGTGGTGGCGGGGCTGATGGTGATGGGGCGAAGGGGCTGGTGCAGACAGGGTTGAATTGAGAGATTTTGAAGGTGGGATTGATCTTCAGAGTCTTGGGGAGTTGTGAGGAGTAAGGCACCAGGTTTACTTTCCTCAGGATTTTGAAGGGTCCAGTGGACTTGGGTGCTAACTTTCTAGATTCCACTCCGAGAGGCATATCATGAATGGACAACCAGACCTGTTCCTCCAGGCTGCAAAGCGGGTCCCTGTCTTCTCTTTCAGTTCACCTTGGTCTCTGCTTTCTGGGTAGAGTCCAGCAAAATTCCTCTTGCCCTAATGCATTCCTGCTTGCAGCGTTGGATGAGGTCTGCGGCCACAGGGACTCCAACCTCAGCCTCTTGTTCTGGAAAGAGAGGCAGTGGACAACTAAACTGGCATTTGAATGGTGACATCCTGAGCACTAAATACTGTAAATAGGTGACCTCTGCCCACGTCAAATGGTCACACCACTCCTCAGGTTTTTCTGAGGCCGGGTGTCTTAGGGTACATTCTAAATCTTGGTTGGCTCAGTCCATCTGGCTGTTGGACTGTGGGTGAAACCCAGAGGAAAGGCTTGCTGTTACCCCTATCAGTTTACAGAATACCCTCCAGAAATGTGATGCTATTGTGGACCACGATCCGAGACAATGTCCACCAGGAATCCATGGATCCTGAAGACCTGGTCCAGGACAATTTTGGCCATCTCCACTACAGACAGTAGGTTCTCCAAGGCACAGAGCTAGCAGGCTTTCGAAAACCTATCGACAATTACTAGGATGACCGGCTTCCCTTTGGATGGTGGGGGACCTGTGACATTGTCTGTGGAGGTGTGTGCCCAAGGTCTTTCTGGAACAGTTGGGGGGTGGAGGAACCCTGGAGATCAGGTACGGGGCTCCTTGTTCCTGGCACACACCTCACATACCTGCACATAGAGCCAAACCTCTTTCATCATTCTGGGTCACTAATATCTTCTCTTGATAAACATGAGGGTCCTGGCAATCCCTGGGTGAGTGGTCATTCTCGACGAATGACCCCACTGGAGTACCTGGGACCAGACAGAACTTGGGATGAACAGCTGACCCAGATGACTGTTCTTAGTAATTTCCCCTTGCGCTCAGCCCTTGTGAACAAGTGTGCTGATTCCCTAATGAGTTGGCACTACCTCCTTGGCTTGGAGAAAAATGGTGCTAGGCTGCTCCTCTCACTTTGGTTTGTCAAACTGACAGGGCAGGGCATCTGGCTTCTGGTCCGTTGACCCCGGTCGATAGGTTAGGGTGAATTCAAAGCTGTTAAAGAACAAAACCCGCCTAGCCTGGCTGGAATTCAGCCCTTGGCCTCCTGAATATAAGCCAGGATTTTGTGGTCAGTCCAAATAATAAAAGGGCTCTTGACCTCCTCTAGCTAGTGACACCATCCCTCCAACGCTAACCTAACCACAAGAAGTCCCTGATTTCCTTTGTCATAGCTCCTTTCTACCTAGGATAACCACCTAGAAAAGACAGCACACAGGTGCACTTTACTGTCTGAAATTGGTTATTAAAAGAACGTAGCACCATTCCAGTGTCAGAGGCATCCACCTCCATTATGAAGGGAAGGTCCGGTTAGGAGAAACCAAGATAGGAGCTGTTGTGAACCGTTGTTTAAACACTGTAAAAGCAGCCTCTGCTTCAGTTGTCCAGACAAAAGGGCCCATGGTTTTCTTCACAAACAAGAGAAAATCTGCAGATGATGTAAATCCAACCAGCACACATAAAATGCTGGAAGAACTCTTCAGGCAGCATCTATAGAAAAGTGTAAACAGTCAATGTTTCATCCCGAGACCTTTCACCCAATTCCAGTAGAAGATTGCAAACCTCAGGAGTCGCTGGACTTGTCCGTTATTGCATGGTGGTGGCCAGTCTCTGACTGCCTGGGTCTTGGTAGGGTCCATCATGAGATTGCTGTTGGAGATGACGAAACCCAAAAAGGAAATTGTCATCATGTGCAATTCGGACTTCTCCAACTTGACATAAATTCCACGGTTTAGATGCCTCTTTTAAATGTCCCTGTCATGAGTGATATGCTCCTCCATGGACTTTGAGAAGATTAGGATATCATCCAAGTAGACAAAGGCATACTTATGGAGAGTATCCAAGAGCACACTGTTTATAAAGGCCTGGAAAATGGCTGGAGTGTAAAGGCATAACTTAGTACAGGTAGTGCCCTGTGGGTGTATTGAATGTAGTCTTCCACTCATAGCCTTAACTAATACAGACCAGATTGTATGCAATCCTTCAGTCTAGCTTTGTGAATATCGTTGCTCCTTGGAACATCTCGAAAGCCATATTCATGAGTGGAACGAGGTAGCAATTCTTGGCTGATATGCAGTTTAATCCCTTATAACCAATGTACGGCCCCAGGTTCCCATCTTTCTTTAGCATGAAGAAGAAGCCCGTGCTGGCGGGTGAGGTAGAGGGCAAAATGAATCCCGTGGCAAGAGCCTCCTTTATATACTCCTGCACTGCGTTTCTCTCTGGACCTGAGAGCGCATACAATCAACCCAGCAGGGGTCAAGTACAGTCGTATGGTCGGTGTGTTGGAAGACTCAAGGCCTTCTGTTTGCTGAAGACCTCCTCTAAGTCCTTGTAGATGGAAGGGATTTCGATCAGTTTAGGTGTTGCTATCTCCTCCAGATCTTCCCTCAAGGATGACTTCTGAGGCTTCTTAGGTGACAGGGTTGATCCGACAGACCTCAGTGCCCTCTCCCCAAGCTCACAAAGTTCATTCATAGAAACAGTGGCCAAAGCAAAGTCCAATTCCCCATCTGTTTCCTCAGGCAATGGCAGCAAGGCGCTACAGAGGGTTATTGCCCACCTGAGAATAGGCTTCAAGGATTGGCGTAAAAGAGTCTGTCCCTTCCTTGAGATCTGGTGGCTGGATTCCTTAAGCTTAGCAGCAGATTACCAGACTGCTTGGGCATCTCCTTGGGCATCTCCTTGGGCCTCTCCTGAACTAGAGAATCCCTCTTTCTAGTTCCTGTGAGTTCCTGACTAGACAGTGTTGGGACTCAGCCTTTCCACTCTTGAAGGCAAGACTACATCTCCAGAAGGTCTCACACTGAAGGATGCCCCCGTGCTGGTTGTTGGCCATGGGAGAGTCTGGGTGTCAGAGCACCCATGCGGCAAACAAACCCTTTTACAATGACTGTACCAAACAATGATTCTCCCCTCCCTCCATGGGTTATGCCAGGATAGCCAAGGATGTCCAAGCATCAGGGTAGTATGGTGTAGAAACTAATATCTTCCTCATGATCTTCTATCTTCATTTGTAAAACCACAGTCTTGCTGGATCTGCTCGGAACCTAGTGGGCGGCCGTCCAAGACAGTTGCGGTCATGATCTGGCTCAGCTCTCACAGTGGATGTCAAACCAACAAGCAGTTCCTAAATCCAGAAAGTTATCTGCTAACCCAGAGTCCACAAAAGCTTTTACCTGCCTCAAGTTGTTACCCCAGGTGAACTCCATCTTCAGCATGAAACCAGAAAGCATGGGATTGGCAGTAGTGGCTGCTACCATCTCAGTCCTCATGACACCGGGCAGTTAGCAGTTTTACAGGTGACTACAGCTTCAGATATTTGGCCCACAGTTGACTGCTTCTCAGCAGTAAAAGCAGTGCCCTTGACTCTAATACCAAGACCTCTCATTGGCCGACAGTCTGGTGCCAATGACCTGCATGGATTCAACTGGATCTTGGACTGGTTATGGTCTGAGGATGGGGAATGGAACTGCAGTGCGTAGGCACCAGGCTCAGACCAGCTCTGCTTGACCTCCTGAAGTGGTCCCACTTTCGCTCTGCCAGACAATTATCAAGATGGATGGACTGGTCGATCAGAACCTCTAAGTTCTCTGCTGGCAAGAGCATCCTTCAGTTTATCTCAGAGTCTGTTGCAGTAGAGCATGTCCAAGGCCTTCCCATTCCAACCACTCTACTGGGCCAAGGTCTGAAATTTGATTGTGTAGTTCGCGACTGACCATCCTCCCTGTCGAATTTTCATCAGGCAGTCCAAGGCTTGTCTGGCTCTAGTGGGGTGATGAAACACCTTCCTTATGGCAGCCATGAATTCTTCTGAATCTGAGCAAATTGCTGACCTACATTCCCAATGTGCAGTGGCCTAGGTCAGGACTCTTCCAGTCAGAAGAGAGATAATGAAGTCCACCTTACTATGCTTCAAAGAGAGCTGGGACTGCTGGAGTTCAAATACTAATGAGCATTTGATGAGAAAACCATGGCAAGAGCCCGGGTCACTGTCAAATCTCGCTAATGGTGGACTGGTTTCACAGAGAGACTGACAGCCTTACCCAAGCGAATTTGGCTACCTCCCTGCAGAAGTTGGCACGGAGGGGCCCATGTAGCTCCAGGATCTGTCTTGAAGCTTTTTTGCTGTGGCTGGCCACAGCCGATGAAAGGCTCCAATACCCTGTTGGTTCTATGTTGGCGCAATCATACTGTGATGAGAGTTCTTGACAAGGATGGTCTGGAGCTTCGTGCTGGGGTATCTGAAGCAAGGTTCAAGACACAGTATCAAACTGGATCTGAACACAAAGCAAGTGCTTGACAATATCACTAGTAGGCTTATGACTGAGCACTGAACCACAGTTCAGTTGTTCCTTAAATACTCGATTCTTGGCACCCAAAACATGGTTACCAATTAGTGGGACCATCCTGAACCCTTAAAGGGGCTGTGCCAGCTATCCATATTCCGGGGAGTTAGAGTGTTCTAAATCCTGGAAGCTGGCATGGCTGGGAACGTCTTGTAACAAACAGTATCTAATGAAGTTTTATCCGTGCACTATTGTCCTATGACTCTATGACTCTGTTGCAGTTTATACTGGCAATTAGGAGAGAATAGTCTGGTAACTGCAGATTTTGTCAGTTTAAACAGCTTGCGTGAGGTAACTACCCAAAAAATAAATTTATTTTGTTGACTTTTGTTCCATTGTAAAGGATTCATTGGAGTTGTGTCTAACTAAACCAAGTTAATGGTTACTCTTGTAGTCTCTAAAGAACAATACACTAATTAATTTCAAGCTTTGCAATGTCCAATACCTGAAATAAATGTGCCTGTACTGCGTTTAAATGTGTTATGTTTAGTCTTCTTTGATCCATGGGGAAAAGTGGCTCTCATATTTGTTGGAGAAGTGACAAGATTTGAAATCACAAATGATGCAAGTAAAATGACACTTCTGTTGTGAAGAATTGCAGGGTAGTTCTAAAAATTATCACCTGTCACTAATAACAAAGGAAAAATTGCACTAAGTGCATATTTTATTCCACAACAGACTATGCGGTGATGTCAGTTCTGTTCCATTGCACGTGGCTAGAATCAAAGGATAAATGGTCCACGGGTCTGAGGCAACTTGCTGCAGAGTTGGAAAAACAGATCGTTGAGGGATTTATATCAAAACAATATTGATCAAAATTTCTTGAAAAGCCTATAAAACTCTCTGTACTACTTGAATTAATGAAATCCATATCACTTATACAAAACTACAGTGAATTAAGATGGTAATGTAAGACCACAAGATGCTACAGTGAATATAATCAAAGTGAGAATTAAACACCAAGGTCAAACACTTCATATCTAAACTGACAATAGTGAACAATTGCCTGCATCAGTGTGATAGGCAGTTATCCCTATAAAGCAAAATGCTCTGCTGAAGCGAAACCATGTAAGTTATGAGTGGAACTAAGAGATTTTGCGAAAGCTGGGAGTTCAGCAAACCCTGTCCATCAGAAGTCATGGAAGATTATGCCTGGCGCTGAAGACAACTCAGAGATCAACAACCCCAATTATCATAAGTGCCTATTTGCTATTCACCACACTGACCACAGCACTTCACCATGTGCAGATGTGAACATCTAAAACTCACAAATCAATGCACTGAATGATACAATTGCATCTGTCAAAGTGATGACTAAATAAATCCTTAATAATCTTCACTCTTTCTGTTGCAAACTTGACGAGGAATATTGGGATACTTCTGGAAGCTCACAGATGATTAAAATGCCATCCCACACAGTCATAGACCAACAACTTGCTTTAACGTTTATTTCTACTAGCTCCACAATAGTGGAATTGACAAAGGAAAAATTTTTTGCACAAAGTGTTAACATGCCTTTCCAAACAAGTATGATTTCTACCCCATTGACTCACCTAACATATAGAGCACAGAAATAAACCATATAAATCAACAGAGTTGATATATATGCCTATGGCAACTGATATCCTGTCCAATTTGATCCAATCCTGCTAGCAAATCTTATTCCTTTCTGCAACTAGCTTTTCCTTAATTCACACTATTCATCTCAGCCATTGCAAGTGTTTGCATGCTCTACAATCTAATCTCTACATGGAAAAGGGTGTTCTTTCATGATTTTCTTACTGGATTTGCAAGTGACTAATTTATATGGATGTCCACCAGTTTTAGCCTCCCCACATGCGGAAAATTCTTTCCTACATTTACCCTGACAATTCCTGTCATAATCTTTCATAATACCTCTAAGAGGTCATTCTTTATTCTTTGTGTTTTAATGGGTTTTGTTTAGTCAGTCCTGTTGGTTCTGCCTTTGCAGCTTTGCTTTCATTCTTTAAAATCTATTTTCAACCATCACTAAAAAATATTTCACATAAAGAAGTGATTAACTCCAGCTCCACTGATACACTCAGTGGGCACTTTATTAGGAGCACCAGTGCACCTGCTCATAATGCAAATATCTAAACAGCCAATCAAGGGGAGGCAATTCAATGCATAAAAGAATGCAGGCATGGTCAAGAGATTCAGCTGTTGTTAGATCAAACATCAAAATGGGGAAGAAATGTGATCTAAGTGGTTTTGACCATGCAATGATTGTTGGTGCCAGATGGGGCGGCTTGCGTATCTCAGAAACTGCTGATCTCCTGGAATTTTCGTGCACAACAGTCTCTAGCGCTTACAGAGAATGGTGTAAAAAATAAACAAAAAAAATCCAGTGAGTGGCAGATCTGTGGATGAAATGCCTTGTTAACGACAGAGGTCAGAGGAGAATGGTCAGATTGCTTCAAGCTGACAGGAAGGCGACAGTAATTCAAATAACCATGCAAACACACAGCGCATTGAACATTGAAGTAGGCTACAGCAGCAGAAGACCATGAACGTACACTCAGTGGTCAAATTATTAGGTAAAGAAACACTTAATAAAGTAAACACTGAGTGTAAATTGAAGGCATCATATGTAAATCTCGCAAACATGAGGAAATCCGCAGATGCTGGGAATTCAAGCAACACACAAAAAATGCTGGTGAACGCAGCAGGCCAAGCAGCATCTATTGGAAGAGGTACAGTCGACGTTTCAGGCCGAGACCCTTCATCAGGACTAACTGAAGGAAGAGATAGTAAGAGATTTGAAAGTGGGAGGGGGAGGGCGAGATCCGAAATGACAGGGAGAAGACAGGAGGGGGAGGGATGGAGCTAAGAGCTGGAAAGTTGATTGGCAAAAGGGATACGAGGCTGGAGAAGGGAGAGGATCATGGGACGGGTGGCCTAGAGAGAAAGAAAGGGGGAGGGGGGGACATTGACTTCTCTAACTTCCGTTAATGCCCCACCTCCCCTTCGTACCCCATCCCTTATTTATTTATTTATTTGTTTGTTTGTTTGTTTTCCCCCTTTTTCTCTCTCTTCTTTCTCCCTCTGTCCCTCTCACTATAACTCCTTGCCCATCCTCTGGGCTTTCCCACCCGCCCTTTCTCCAGGGAGAACGAAGAGCAGAATCAAATATTGCTGTGATGATTGTACGCTCTAGTATCAATAGTTTGGCGATAATAAAGTATAAAGTAACATCAGAGCCTATCTGTTGTTTAATATTCTGCTGCTGCTATTTCACCTTCCCATTGTCATGATGCTGGGAGATGCTCTGGAGATGATTTTTCGCGCAGTATGCAGATGTAAGCACATATGGTCAACAAGCTGATCAGCTCAAAGGCAAAGCTGATGTAGACAGATGGGATATTTGGCCGCTATGCGAGTCAAGTTAGTTCCAATGAGCAATTGAGTGATGGAGAACAGCCAGCATTTCTACAATCGGATTTCCAATGGACTAATAAAGGAAACTTATTCTACCCTGTTCTATATAATATCAACCTAGATCAGTTACTAAGAAATGGAATGATCTGATAAAATATTGGCATTGTAAGCCAGCCAATTATTACTCTCCATTCAAGTCAGTGGCTATGAATACGAGACGGTCTGCAGCTGCTGGAAATTCAAAGCAACACACACAAAATGCTGGAGGAACTCAGTGATTTAGGCAACACCTATTGAAATGAATAAACAGTTGATATTTCAGGTCGAGGCACTCTTCAGGACTGAGCATAACTGGGATTGGTCATGAATATTAGGAAGGTTATTAAACTGGTATTTCACTTGATTCATTAAGCTAAAGTGACAGCCTACGTTTAACATGGAATTTTTTTTCTTGATTCCAATATACCATTATGCACAAAAGAAATGCTTGAATCAAGAAAATAGAAATAATAATATAAATCATCATCAGAGTAATACTACTGGACAAATACTCCAGGGTTCCAGCATCAGATCTGGGTGAAACAAATATAAATGAGTCCTGCAAAATATTCGTCACAAACATATGGGGATGTACCTGGATTCGAAGTGCTACCCAATGGACTGGCCAGGCTTGATTTTGGCATATTCAGAGAACCACATCATGCAGACAGTGTGTCAGTCTCCACCATTATTGCTGAGTATCTCCTGTCAGACTCAGGGACGCAAAACACCATTCATACCATTTGGAAGGAGATGGCATATGGATTGTAAATCTGAATAACATGAATTCTCCTAGAATCCTCAAACATGGGCAAGGAAATTTCCACTTGATTGCAATTTACTTCCCTCCAGAAACATAGAAAACCTACAGCACAATACAGGCCCTTCGGCCCACAAAGCTGTGCTGAACATGTCCGTACCTGAGAACAACCTAGGCTTACCCATAGCCCTCTATTTTTCTAAGCTCCATGTATCTATCCTGGAGTCTCTTAAAAGACCCTATTGTTTCTGCCTCCACCACCGCCGTCGGCAGCCCATTCCACGCACTCACCACTCTATGCGTAAAAAACTTTCCCCTGACATCTACTCTGTACCTACTACCAAACATCTTAAAATTATGCCTTTTTGTGCTAGCAATTTCAGCCCTGGGAAAAAGCCTCTGACTATCCACACGATCAATGCCTCTCATTATCTTGTACACCTCTATCAGGTCACCTCTCATCCTCCGTCACTTCAAGAAGAAAAGGCTGAGTTCACTCAACCTATACTCATAAGGCATGCTCCCCAATCCGGGCAACATCCTTGTAAAACTCCTCTGCACCCTTTCTATGGTTTCCACGTCCCTCCTGTAGTGAGGCGACCAGAATTGAGCACGGTACTCCAAGTGGGGTATGACCAGGGTCCTATATAGCTGCTTTCAGCTGGTACTTCACCAAAGTTTATGTAGAGAAGCATTTGGAGTAGCAAAAATATCACCTAGACTGGGAACTCTTAGAATCCGTTTTTATTATATACCTTCATTAAGTATTCTCTCCTTTGAATCACCTCCTCCAATTAATTTTTTTTTATATCCAAAGACCTCACCAAATGAGGGTAGGTCTGAATGTCAATGTGTACTGTCAGAATGATGAAGTAAGAGATCATATGAATGTGAGTCTCAAAAGCACTATTATTCAAGGGCTGGATTGTCAGACAGAAATATTACCTTTCACTATACAAATATGAGCGTCAGGGGGATTAAACAATATCAAAAGTTGAGGTTATGGTCTCTGTCATGAGAAGGATAAGTAGGGAAAACAGGCTAACCGTTGGCAGTCTTCAGCAGAGCAGGTCAAAGAGCATTTAGAAGTTATACAACCATAGAAGACAAACCTGATCACCTGGGATCTGCAAGAAAACAGACCGCTTGATCTTGCAGTCTAATTCTGTGGTTTCTGCATTTTGTTGTCTAACATATAAACTTGCTTCCAGAGAATACACTCGGACCTAAAGCACAAGGAAGTGAATGAAATTTCTATGAGCAATCAAGCTCAAAGGTGCCATTGCTAATCAAACTTCCTGTGTCCCAAAGGAAATAGCTGAAAACTGAGTCCGCCACCGATGGTGAAAGAATCAACAGGAGGGACCTTGTCTTATCCCTGCCTTCTACAGTCTACATAGAGCTCATGGTGAAAAGCTCCGTTTCACATTGAGGACAGTTTCTTTCATGTTGTGTGGAAATGCTGTTGTGCTATTCTACTGGTGTACCTGTACACCAGCTTATTAATGCAAGCATCTAATCAGCCAATCATGTGACAGCAACTCATGCATAAAAGTAAGCATTCATGGTCAAGAGGTTCAGCTGATGTTCAAACTAAACATCAGAATGGGGAAGAAATGTGATCAAAGTGCCTTTGACCGTGGAATGACTGTTGGTGCAAGATGGTGGTTTGAGTATCTCAGAAACTGTTGATCTTCTAGGAATTGTCACACACAGCAATCTTTAGAGTTTACAGAGAATTGTATGAAAAACAAAAAAAAAATTCCAGTGAGTGGCAGTCAATGCTTTGTTAATGAAAGTGGTCAGAGGAGAATGGCCAGATGGGCACAAGCTGACAGGAAGATGCCTGTAACTCAAATAGCCACACGTTACAACAGTGGTGTGCAGAAGGTCATCTCTGAATGCACAACAAATCAAACCTTGAAGTGGATGGGCTACAGCAGCAGAAGACCGCATCTGTTTCAACTCTTGAGGCCACTTTATTAGCTGCTCTCCTATACGTAAGAGCAAAATATTCTGCAGATGCTGGGGTCAAAGCAACATGCACAAAAAGCTGGAGGAACTCAGCAGGTCGGGCAGCATCCGTGGAAACGAACAGTCAACCTTTCGGGCCGAGACTCTGCTTCCCCTCCCCGACCCCTTGATCTTTCCTCTTAATGGTTTTTCACCTGGCACCTACCAGCCTTCTCCTTCCCACCCTCCCCTCACCTTCTTTATCGGGCCTCTGCCCCTTCCCTCTTCAGTCCTGACGAAGGGTCTCGCCCGAAATGTTGACTGCTCATTTCCACGGATGCTGCCCAACTTGCTGTGTTCCTCCAGCGTGTTGTGCGTGTCGCTGTACCTAAGAAAATGGCCACTGACTGTATATTGCTCATAAATTATGTGGGATATTTATACAGAACTAGACTTTTAGAACAATTGTGAGCCCTGCTTCGATGTAGATTTCCAGATGCCTGGCTGAGCAGATACACAGTGCAACAAAGTTCATTTCAGTTGTCTTTTTAAGGTAGAAAATTAAAGATTTGCATGAATGAGTAGGTGTACAGGTATACCTAATAAAGTGGCCTGTGAGTGCAATTCATAAACAATGTGGTTGGATCACAGTCACAAAAGTGTGTTCCTAAGCAGAGAGGAACCAGAATTTATAAATCCCTGACTTCCTTTTATTTCTAAATATTGTCATGTAATATGCATAAATACTGCAGTTTTACTAAACCAAGAAGATTCCCTAGGAACTATGAGTTTAATAACAAGTTGATCAGCTTTAATAATGTTGATTGAGAAATAATTATTCTCCAAGAGGCTTGGAAATCCTCTTCTCTTGTTCAGCCTGTGCCAATAGAACCTTCACAGTCACCTGAGCAATTTAATGCCTCATTTGAAAGCTCATAATTTCTAGTGGGGCACTGAAGCAATAATCTTGATTATGTTCTCAACTCTCTGATGTGGCGATTGGATCCACATCTTCTGACTTGGAGGCATGAATGTCACAGCCGAATTAATGCTTGAATAAATACAAATAAATTAACAAAATGTAATTATTTTCCCAATATTTATCACCACTTCTTCAGGCAGTTTTTGTCTATAAGTAATCTTAGCATTTTTTCAAATAAATTCAGTTATTTTCAAATATTAAGTTCAAGAATGTAAAATGCTTATATCAAATTAATTTCTACATAATTTTCATGAGAAAGATTTAAGGAGAAATGTAGAGATACAGGCATATTTCTTGGAAAATGAAACCAAGCTGTTATTGGCATTTAGAAGCATTTCAAGCGGCTGTGTTTCTGTTGGTATCTTTGTATTACTATGGGCAGAAGCAATTAAACAGAACGTATTTTTTGGAAGGCAGCATTTCTCAGCAATGTATTAAAGTCATATCACATGACACTCACTTCTTAAAGGTTCACACTCTCACATGCATTCTTAACAATGAAGGTGTAATCCCATACAAATAATCAACTGCTTTGATTATATAATCAGTTAACTATTTACATGACAGTTCTGAGTTCAATGAGCTATAGGTTCATTAAATATTGTTGTCTCTGCCCTGCAAGCTGACATTGACATCTTTGCTGTATTTGGCTGATTTATTATCCCTCTCAACTCAATTCTCTTGCCTTCTCCCAGTAACCTTGAATGACTTTACTTTTCAAAATCCTATTAACTTCCACTTTAAACATACCCAATTAATTGGCCTCCACACCCGCCACCAGATTCACCATCCTCTGGCTAAAAAAATTCTCCTCATCTCTGTTCCTTGTTTTCTGAGGCTGTGTCTTCTGGTTCTAGACTCTCCCACAACAGGAAACATTACAATTAACAGTACAAGTTTATGATCTGGATGCTTATCTTATGGTCTTTTTAAGGCAGAGGTTGATTGGTTTTTGTTAGTCAGGGCATGACTGGTTATGGGGAGAAAGCAGGAGATTGGGGCTAAGAGGAAAACGGATCAGCCATGATGAAGTGGTGGAACAAACTGGCTCCAAATGGCCTAATACTGTTCCAATATCTTATGGTTTTATGCTGAGCCTTGACTGTGCATAATAGGCCATTGAGCCTCATTCTCCATTAATTCTCACCCACTGTACACTGATAATGTGCTCTGAATGTACACAAGCATAACCAGCCAAAGTTGTCCATTTGTATATAGTTTATAATTAGGTCTAACTCACTTTGATAACTAATTGGCCACTAATGTAACACTCAGCTATATTGGCTCGCATTTATCGAGGGGAAACCCAGTCCGCTGTCCACCTTGTCTCTCAGTGATGTCAGTTGCTGTACAACTGCCACCTAATTCAGCTTCAAACGTCAATCATCAGCCAGCACACAATGTACATTTTACCAATTATACTTTATAGATATTACTAGGTCTATGAGATTAATAGAAGTTCAATACAAAAAAAGGAATGGAAATGGTGCCAGACTTATCAAAGTTCAATTTCTTCGTGCACACGTTGGAGCTCAGGGACCTCTTCGGGACCACTCTGACCCCTTCGACTCACAGCTCAGGACCACCCGGAGTGATCAAGCTGAGCATTCCCACATGTCCGCCATCCCCACGGTCTCTCCTCCAACTTGTACACCCTTTTCAACTCTCTCCTCATATCCGACACATACTTCAGTTAAGGCTTCGAAGGTAATTCACCTGCTTCAGTCCCAAAACACAGGTCAATGGGCAACCTCCATAGTCCCTGCATCCTTCAACTGCCGCACATCTTCCACATCTGCTGGGGCCAACCCAAGCAAAGTGCTAGCTAGAGATGTTCTCAGCATTTAACATAACAGAGAAGCCATTTTAATTCACATACGCAGTAACATAAAAGATTAACATGACAAGTTTGTTAAAGGCTTTCTTGGAACTTGTTCTTTGGAATAATAAGGCAGAAGGTCCCCTTTGTGCTGATGTGCTGCAATAAATTTCCCAGGTGTGCAGAAATTTCTTGCTTTCCCATTATCCATGGAAACAGTGCTTAATGCACTGACCATGGTAAATCATATGCTGGAAATACAAAATGTTCAACTTGTGCACCTGTGTGATTAAGTGCAAGCCTCAGGTGTATTTGGAAACAATGTGCTACTTTCAAAATATTATACTGGTGAAGGTAGAGAAGGGCAGAGCCAAAGAATGGTAAAATTCCAATCATAAATAGCCACGCCACAACAGGCAACTCAATATCAGGCAATGGCATCAGCAGGCCTGAGCAGGGTGTCATAATTCTTACTTCTTCCTATATCTGTCGGTGAAAGGCAATTGGAACCTGCCTCATGGCCAGCAGTAACAAGAAATAACTGAAAAATAAGAGCAAAATGAAAAAGGAAGCAGGGTTACAAAATGTTTACCCATGACAAAAAGGTCTACTGAAGAAATTCAGTGGGTCGAGCAGCATCTGTTGGGGGGTGGGGGTGGGGGTGGTTGCTGAGGAAGGAATTGTCGACACTTTGGACTGAAACCCTGGATCAAGTCTGACAGTGGAGAGGGGAGATGGCCAGTATATAAAGAAGGAGAGTGGTGAGAGAGTGGCCTGTTGTGATTGGTGGAATGAAGACAGGTAAGGGATGATGGGTATGTCAAGCTAGGTAGAGGAAATACCACCTGCAACCCAATGGCATGAATGTTGAGTTTTACAATTGTAGGTAATCCTCCCCTATGATGTGTTTATCCCTTTCTCCTGCATGTCTCCTCCTGATCCAACACTTACAACACGCTGGAGGAACTCAGCAGGTCAGGCAGCATCTGTGGAAACGATCAGTCAACCTTTCAGGCCGGAACCCTTCGTCAGGACTGTAGAGGGAAGGGCAGAGGCCCTATAAAGAAGGTGGGGGGAGGATAGGAAGGAGAAGGCTGATAGGTGTAAGGGGAAAGATAAAGGGGTGGGGGAGGGGAAGCAGGGAGGTGATAGGCAGGAAAGGTGAAGAAGGAATAGGGGAAAACACAATGGGTAGTAGAAGGAGGCGGAACCATGAGGGAGGTGATAGGCAGCTGGGGGAGGGGGCAGAGTGAAATAGAGATAGGGGAAGGGAGGTGGGGGGGAATTACCGGAAGTTGGAGAATTCAATGTTCATACCAAGGGGCTGGAGACTACCTAGACGGTATATGAGGTTTTGCTCCTCCAGCCTGAGTTTAGCCTCATCATGGCAGTAGAGGAGGCCATGTATGGACATATCTGTATGGGAATGGGAAGCAGAGTTGAAGTGGGTGGCAACCGGGAGATCCTGTCTATTGTAAGGCCCGAAACGTTGACTGATTGTTTCCACGGATGCTGCCCGACCTGCTGAGTTCCTCCAGCGTGTTGTGAGTGTTGCTTTGACCCCCAGCATCTGCAGAGTATTTTGTGTTCTCCTTCTGATCCTCCTGCAGTCCTCCTATTTCAGTCACTTTCCTGCTGTCCATCCCCTGCCCCTATCGCTCACCATATCCCTCTCTCTCCTACGCACACAGTTCACCCACAGCTGCCACCACCACAGCTGGTTCTGGCTTTCAATTACACTATACTGTATCTGTATTTAACAGAAGCAGCCCCTCACACTTTAAGCCTGCAGTCTTTCATTTATTTTACCACAAAGATCAAATCTAGTTTGAGATATTTGTATGTGTACAAGTAGCTTAAAGTGTTAGCTTTGTATGTAGGATGTTGATACTGTAATTACTAATAAAGCAGTTCTGGTTCTAGCTGCCATTCACCTCTCCCCTAATGGATTGCATTATCATCTCCCTTATGTGTCAGATTCCAGAACTGGTGGTCATCGTCTTCTTCTCCACTTAACCTTCCTTTAACCCAACATCTTTCCATCTGCCCATCCTATTTTATAGTCAGCCTTTATCTGTCATCCACCTGCCAATGTCTCCCATATTTTACACCTCCCTCCACAACCTAGCTCAGCCTGCTCCTCAGGCTCCTGTCTCACCACGTCCTTCCACGTCTTTTTTTAACTGGCCATCTTCTTTCTCCCCTGTCAGGCCAGATTGAGTGTTTTGATCTTTCCCCACAGATGCTGCTTGACCTGCTGAGCTCCTCCAGCAGGTTGCTCATTACTTCAAATTCCAGCATCTGCAGAATCTTCTGTCTCCGAAAATATGTTTTACCTGTTTTTGTTTATTTTTTCTACTGACTTGCTTGATCAAGGAGAGGATAGTTCATTAAATGTAGAAGAGAACAACAAAGGAACAGGCCCCTCAGCCCACAATGTGTCTGACAACTATAATGCTAAATTAAACTGCACATGCTGTATATCTCCTCCATTCTCTGTTTGTTCATGTGCCTAAGTGTGATCCATCATACGGCATGTACTAAGTAAAATATACAAATAAAACTTTTATCATCTGATAATGGACTTAACAATCCTCAGCATTGACATCACTCACAGATGGAAGAGTGTTAAGTCTACTGGGTTACTATGAGATGCAGAAAAATTGGAGTGTTGCCTTTATAGTTAGCAGAATCATGTTTAGTATCACTGGCATGTGTCGTAAAATTAAGTTAAATACCTTTACTATTCTGCTTTAAATTATAAAATGTCCATTTGCTTATCTGAGATTCTATACAATTTTCCAGTTCAGTGCACATAATACATTCATTGTTAGATCAAATAATAAAGCTTACAAGGCATTTGGTAACAGGGTATTTGGAAAAGCAAACCCTACACCTCAGTAAACCACGATCAGTATTTTCTCAACCTGAAATCAGCATCAAACTGAACCCACTTAAGGTTTAATAGAGTCCCAAGATACTTCTTCACAGATATCGGAAAAAAAAAGCCCAGTGTTATGAAGGTGTAAAACGGCTTAACCAATTTAGGTTGAATCCCTGGGTGCCTTAGCATCATCTAGAAATTCAATTCCCAATTTTACACTGGAAAGTTTGAATAATCTAGCACATTTTTCACCAAGGGAAAGTTCCCTAGTTAAGGTGAGTGGTATTGCAACTTTGAAGAATTTGTCTCCATTGAAGCTTTGTCATCACTATAAAATGATAGGTATTATTTACAGAGCATGAGCACTTAGTCTGGTTTTCCTAAAACTGTGCTACAGAATGAGTCAACATTCAAAGCTTAAAGTTTAAAGTAAATTTATTATCGAAGTACATATATGTCACCATATACAACCCTGAGATTCACTTCCTTGTGGGAATCCTCAATAACTCTGTAGAATAATAACCATAACAGGACTTACACCCTTCAGTTCAAGAGCCAGGTGGCTGAGGGGTAGTACTTGTTCCTACACCTGGAGGTGTGAGTTCTGAGGCTCCTGTACCTTCTTCCTGATGGCAGCAGTGAGAAGAGAGCGTGTCCTGGGCAGTGGGGTTCCCTGATGATGGATGGCTCTTCCTTGCAACAGTGTTTTATGTAGATATGCTCAATGGTGGGGATGGTTTACCCATGATTGACTGGGCTGTATCTACCACATTTTGTAAGATTTTCCATTCAACGGCATTGGTGCTTCCAGCCAGTTAATATACAGTCCACCACATATCTATTGACATTTTTCGAAGTTTTAAATGTCGTGCTGAGTATCCGCAAACTCCAAAGAACATTGAGTAAGAGGCTGTTGTCATGTCACCACTCAGCCAGATTTTCAATCTCGCTCTCATATGCTGATTCATCGTCACTTTTGATATAGCCTATGACAGTGGTGTCATCAGCAAACTTGAATATGTCATTGGAGCTTTGCCACCCAGTCATAAGTGTAAAGCAAGTAGAGCAGAGCCTAAGCACACAGCCTTGTGTTGTAACTGCGCTGATGGAGATCGTGGAAGAGATGTTGTTTTCAACCCCGAACTAACTGGTGTGGTGCCTGCAAGTGAGGAATCAAGGATCTAATTGCACAAGGAGGTATTGAGGCTGAAGATTTGGAGCTTATTGATTCGTTTTGAGGGTATGATGGTATTGAATGCTGAGCTATCGTCGATAAGGATCATCCTGATGCATCCTTACTGTCCAAATGTTCCAGGATTGAGTGAAGAGCCTAAGAGATGGCATCTGCTGTGGAATTGTTGCTCCGGTAGCAAATTGCAGTGGATCTAAGTCACATCTCAGACAGGAGTTGACATGTTTCATCAGCAACCTCTCAACACACTTCATCACTGTGGAGGTAAGTGCTACTGGGCGATAGTCATTGAGGCAGATTACACTCTTCATGGGCACCGGTGTATGAAGTCTGCATGAAGCTGGTGAGTACCACACACTGCTGAAGCAAGAGGTTAAAGGGCTCAGTGAGCACTCCAGCCAGCTGATCAGCACAGGCCTTTAGTAATTGGCCCGGTACCCCGTCTGGGCCAGATGTTTTTCATGATTTCACCCTCCTGAAAGCAGCTCGCATATCAGCCTCAAAGACTGAAATCATAGGAGCAGCGGGAGATGTGGGAGTTTGTGATGGGTTCTCCATGTTTGGATGGTCAAAGCGAGCATAGAAAGCACTGAACTCGTCTGGAAACGAAGCCCTACTGTTTCCCATATCGCCTGATTTATCTCTTTAAGAGGTATAGTATTCAAGCCCTATCACAACCATCGAGGATCCTTCATTGATTCAAGATTAGACCAGAATTACCATTTCACTGATGAGATGGCTTCTTTCCACGGATCGTACCTGGGCCTCATGTAACTTTCTTGGTCACCAGACTTGAATGCCTCCAATCTGGCTCTCAGCAGATTGAGTGATGGCAATGGTAAAAGTTATAAGTCTTATCAGAGGGGAAGATGATGTTTATTTGTAACTTTTATTTTGCACATTTCACATTTGGGTTTTCACTTTGTCTTGGTTCACTTTATAATAATAAAGCAAAACCAATTCTTTCTCTGAAATTCTCTATAATGCACCAGGATGGTACGGTTTCATTACAAAACCCAGCATTAACAATCCAGTGTCGTATTCAGAAGCCAAAATAAACCAGGTTGTCAATACTATGGTCATTAAGAAGATTGAAGTGAATTCAGTTAGAACAAGGAAACACAAAAAAACATCACCAATAGATTTTTAAGAGGGAATCTTGCAGGTTTTTAAAATTCTCAACATTCATTGATTTAGCTTCATTGCTGAGGATTTTCCAGCTAATAAAAATGAAATAAAAGACTCACAAAGCATTTTCTTGTCATATTAGTTGTAATTCTTATTGCTGTAGATCAATTACCCCATGGAATATGGGTGCATAGTCAAGAATAACACCTCGTTGTAGGAGATAAACAGTTTTACTCTGTTGGAGGTGGCTCCTTGTGCCTGATATAGTTTCCTAATACTCAGTCTATCTTCTACAGATAACCTTGAGGCCAGAAAGAGCTAAGGAACTTTCAGATTGTTTGGATCAATATTTACCCTCAATGAACTTTGTTAAAACAAAGCCATGAAGTCATAGACACAACACCGAACCAGGATCTTTGGCCTACAATGTCTAAGTCAACCATTGCACTTATTGTCTATTGTTTATTGCATTGTAATTTTATTTAGCCCTCAATTTCAAGTACTTGTCTAGATAATTGTTTTTTAATTATTGCCTCTACCATCCACTCAGGAAGTAATTCCTGATTCCAATTATGATGTGAAAAAAATTCGCCCTCCGGTCCCCTCTAAACCTTTCACTTTATACCTATGACTTTTTTGCTGTAAACGTCCCTAATACTGGAAAATACCTGTCCCATTTACCCTATCTATCCACTCATAATTGTAAATACCTTTATCAGATCACTCCTCAGATCTTGCCTCTTACATCAAGTATTTGCTTGTGAGATCTTGCTGTGTGCAAATTGGTTGCTGTGAATTTTACATTAAAGACTGATTACACTGAAAAAAAGTAGTTTATTTATTAGCCCTGGTGTTGTTTGGAACAAGCCGATTTAATGAAAATATAAATGTAACTAATTTACTAGTAATTTACATTGGTGGATCTAATGTGGACAAATAGGATTAGTGCAAATGGGCAGAAAGGGTTTGCATGGACATGATAGATCAAATGACCTATTTCTACACTGTACTTTACAGTTCCTTAAGATACAGCTAGCCACCATATAATTGAATGATTCTGCAGTTGCTGGCTCTTTCTTGGCTTACAATAAATAAGTAAAGTCAAGATAATCCATCTGAATACTAAATAGGACATCCTGACATACTGAGCTTGAAGCTTCATCAAAGCTTCACTCAGTGACACCAGATTCAAAAGGGTTTTCTTGAACCAAGGAAGCTTTGAGGTCAACTGGTTATCCTTTCCTTCTCCCTGATCACTCAGTAATTTTGACCTTGTCCACTGAACTACAAAGTCTTTCTGGGCACGAATTTGTGCTGTCCTTTCCAGAATAATAATAGAAACATACAATCGAAGAGGCAAGTTTATTAACACAGGAAGGAAAGATGTTTTGAGGGTTTAAATTCTCCAAAGAACTATCAGTAGATGAAAGAGCCTTTGCCTTCCTCACTTTATTTACCTGTAGTTGATTTATTTTATTTTGAAAAGATTGTTCAAAAGACAGTATTAAATCCTTTGGCAATGACACAGTTTGGATTAGCACTATGACATAAAGCTCTGCAGAATGCAGCAAAAAGATAGTTGCAACCGAATAACAGTAGAACTTTGAAAAACTATCACTAAACTTTCTGACCATCAGAGTAGACAATTGTAACTTGTTTCATTCCGTGTCTACTCTATAAGATGCTAGAAGGTGCATGATGGTTGGGGATGATGTGGAGTATAGCAGTTAAGAATCCTGACTATAAATCTATTGACTAAGAATACAGACAATTAAGTTCAAAACCCATCAGAGGAGCTGTGACATTCAACTTTAATTTATAATATGGCACTAAAATAAACTGCAGCTCATGAGGACTGCAAAGTCATTGGATCGTTGTGTAAACCTATCTCAAGATGCAACTTTATTTGTCATATATACATCAAAACATACAGTGAACTATGTTGGTTGCATTAACAACCAACACACCTGAGGTGTGCTGGGGGCAGCCCGAAGTATTACCACAAATTCCGGAGCCAACATAACGTAGTCACCATTGGCCTTCATCAACCATGGGTTTGAGTTCAAGAGCCAAGAGGTAATGTTACAGCTATACAGGACTGGTCAGACCACACTTGGAGTACTGTGCTCAGTTCTGGTCACCACACTACAGGAGGGATGTGGAAACTATAGAAAGGGTGCAGAGTAGGTTTACAAGGATGTTGCCTGGATTGGGGAGCGTGCCTTATGAGAATAGATTGAGTGAACTCAGCCATGTGGATCCTAAGTAACTGCAAGTTCTGGGCTGTTAGTGGGCATGGAATTCTCAGCTGCCTAGTGCACACAATCTATGGGCATGATGAAGGATATCTGCAACTGACAGGTTTGCAGCTGCTGCCCAGTAGCTAGTGAGGTGGATTAACAAGCCATTTCATTTAGTTGACAGTGAATGTGCCAAAAACCTTTAGCACTAGCCAAAATGTTGATGTGTTGATGATTTTTTTTTTCATTGATGTAGGAATATTGTTCTGAATGGCAAATTCTGTGTTGTGTCTGTCTATCACTTGTCATCAAATCATAAATGAGTTTTTTCGAATCTTTTTTACGATTTTTTTTCAGACACTAGATGAATATTTCATACAATAGTTAACCATTTTCAAGGTTGTAAACACAATTCCAATGATGCCTTGTGTAACATATAGCTTCCTGTATGTAGTACATTACCTATCTGTGATACTCTTAAATAGCCAAGGCTTATGTGGCAGCACACTCTCAAATCAGAAGAGTGAGATCATGTCCAGAAGTCAGAGTAAATCAGCCAGGGTCTGTCGAGCAGGAGATAAAGGAATGAGTTGGAGACAGTTCCTTGTGGTCTTTACACGCCAGATTTAAAAAGCGACCAGGGCCTTTCAGGACATATCTGTGGAGTGGGAGATTGCTTGGTTTATTAATAACTTAGTAAGGGCCAATTAAAGGAAGTGATGTATAAGCAGAGCGGCCTTTATATGAGTGGCAATTAATGGAGTGAGATAATGTTAGAGCTCAACATGCTTAGGTGAGAAGAAGCAGATGCTAAGGATGCTGAGCCATTTGGAATCATTTTGTAGAATGAAGAACTCAAGCTTAAGAAGTTAGAACCAAATGTATAGCAAGCGCAGACAGGGTGGTAGTTAAAGCAGTGGAATGCCCCTCCTGTTGCAGGGTACCTAACAATCTCCTGATGACTACATCTGCAGGAAGTGCAGCCAACCTCAGCTCCTGACTGACGAGGTCAAGGAATTGGAGCTGCTGCTGGATGTACTAGGCTGAAAACATTGTAGATGAGACTTTTACTGAGGTGGTCACATCCAGAGTGCAGGGTTCAGATAGCAGATGGGTGACCACCAGCAGAAGTAAGAGGAGTAAGCAGTTAGTGCAGGGTTCTCCTAAGGTCATTTCTGTCAGCAACAAGAATACCCACTAGCTAGGCCAGGAACACTATGTCCAACTCTGAGGCTCAGCAGGGAACGGTAAAGGTAGGCAGCAAGAAAGTCATAGGAGATCAGTAGTTCGGGGGGGGGGGGTGGATAGGAGATTCTGTGCCCACAAAAGAGACGCCAGGATGGTGTGTTGCCTCCCAGATGCTAGGGTCAAGGACGTCTCAGAGCAGCTGTAGAATATTCTCAAGAGGGAGGGTGAGCAGCCAGATGTCACGATGCACATTGGCATCAAGGACATAAATAAAAATAGGGAAGAGGTCCTGCACAGTGAGGATAGGGAGTTAGGGAAGAGGCTGAGGAGCAAGATCTCCAAGGTAGTAAACTTTAGATTACTCCCTGTGCCATTTGCTAGTCAGGGAAGGAATAGAATGACAGCAAAAATGATAGATAGTATTGCTGAGGAAGTGTTGTTTGGGGCAGGGTTTCAGATTTCTGGATCATTGGGATCCTCTGGGAAAGGTACTGTATGACCTGTACATAAAGGACTGATTGCACTTGATCCTGAGGAGAACTAATATCCTTGAGGGCAGGTTTGTTAAAACCTGCTGGGAAGGTTTCAAACAAATTTGGCAAGGGAATGGGAACCAGAGTGATAAGGCTGAAGATGGCTCTGTTGTTATGCAAATAGATGCAATGTTCAGTGTGACTGAGAGGATGGACAGGCAGATGACAGGACAAAATTGCAGCCAGTTGGATGAGTTGAAATGGAACATGGGGAAAAATTGAAAAGGGTGATGAATGCAGGACTGAAGGTATTATATTTGAATGCACACAGCATAAAGGTTAAGGTAGATGATTTTGTAGTGCTGCTAGAGATTGACAGGTATGAAGTTTTGGGCATCACTGAGTCGTGGCTGAAAGAAGATCATAGTTGGAAGCTTAATATCCAAGGATATATATTGTATTGAAAAGACAGGCAAATCAGCAGAGAGAATGGGATGGCTCCATTGGTAAAAAAATTATATCAAATTCTTAGAAGGAGGTGACATAGGATTGGACAATCCTTGTGGTAGAGTTTAAAAAAACCCTGATGGAAGTTATTTAGAGTCCTCTGAATAGTAGCCAGGATGTGGGACACAAATCACACTGGGAAATAGAAAGAGAATGTAAAAAGGACAATGTTACGATAATCATGGGGGATTTCAATATGCAGGTTGACTGGGAAAATCAGGTTGGTGCTGGTTCCCAAGATATGGAATTTGT
The DNA here is from genome assembly GCF_963921235.1 of Mobula hypostoma. Classification (NCBI taxonomy): domain Eukaryota; kingdom Metazoa; phylum Chordata; class Chondrichthyes; order Myliobatiformes; family Myliobatidae; genus Mobula; species Mobula hypostoma. The sequence continues at coordinate 25,698,017 of NC_086111.1, read as the reverse complement.
AGACTGCCTATGAGATAGCTTTTTAGAGCAGCTTCTGGATGAGGCCATTAGGGGAAAGGCAATTCTGGACTGGGTGTTGTTTAATTACAAGATTTGATTAGGGAGCTTAAGGTAAAAGAACCCTTAGGAAGCAGTGATCATATGATCGAATTCACCCAGCAGTTTAAGAGGGAGAAGATAAAGTCAGATGTATCAGTATCACAGTGAAGTAAATGGCACTATCAGGGGTGACAGCAGAAGCTAGAGTTTCTGGAGAAAATTCGGCAGGTGGAGCATAGATACATCCCAAAGATGAAGAAGTATTCTTTTTTTTTTAATTTTATTTTTATTTGGATAAGGAATTCACAATTATCATGTACTTTTTTCACACATATAACCTTTTCCATTTTTTATATGTATAAAACTACAATTATTTATACATTCTTAAGTACACATTGAGATGATATAAAAGCAAAATAAACATTTAAATAGATAATTATGTACTGTGGTAAATCTAACCTATTAGGCTAAGTAATGAAATTAGTTGTTAAGAAAAATGGTAATAATAGTTTCCATACAACCCTTCTGGACCATGAAGAAGTATTCTAAAGGGAGCATGAGACAACTATGGCTGACAAGGGAAGTCAAAGACAGCATAATTACAAAAAGCAAAAGAGAGAGCATGAAATATAGCAAAATAATAATGACAGTTAGAAAATTGGAAAGATTTTAAAAGCCAACAGGAAGCAACAAAAAGGATGGAAAATGATCATTCTTCACTGTAGAAGACAATAGCAGGAAATTTGAGAGTCCTGGGGGTAGAAGTGAGTGCAATTGCTATTACTAAGGATCGAGTACTTAGCAATATGAAAGTGAGATAAGTCACTTGGACTAGATAGACTATTCTGAAGGGTTCTGAAAGATGTAGCTGAAGAGATTGTGGAAGCATTAGTAATAATCTTTCAACAATCACTAGGTTCAGGTAAGGTTCCAGACGATGGGAAAATTGCAAATATCACTCCACTCTTTAAGACAGGAGGCAGGCAGAACAAAGGAAATTTTAGGCCAGTTAGCCTGACTTCACTGTTTGGGAGGTGTTGGGTCTATTATTACAGACAAGGTTTTGGGGTACTTGGTAAAATAGGCCAAAGTCAGCATGGTTTCCCTCAGGAGAAAGTTTGCCTGACAAATCTTTTGGAATTCTTTGAGGAAATAGTAAACAGGGTAGACAAAGAAGGGTCAGTAGATATTGTTTACTTGGATTTTCAAAAGGCCTTTGACAAGGTGCTGCTCATGAGGCTGCCTAACATGACAAGAGACCATGGTATTACAGGAAAGATACTAGCATGGATAGAAGATTGCTGACTGGCAGGAAGGCAAGGAGAGGGAATAAAAGGGCCTTTGCAGGTTGGCTGCTGGTGATTATTGTTCCACAGGGGTCACTGTTGGGAATGCTTCTTTTCACATTGTATGTCAATGATTTGGATGACAGAAATGATGACTTCTGTGGCCAAATTTACAGACGATATGAAGAATAGTGGGAGGACAGGTAGTATGGAGGAAGCAGAAGAACTTAAAGGGATTGGGAGAATGGGCAAAGAAGTGGCAAATGGAATATAGTGTAGGGAAGTGTATGGTTATACACTTTGGTAGAAGGAATAAAGGCATAGGTTATTTTCTTATTTAGTTACCTACTGCTCGTTATACTTGCTGGTGTTTATGGCAGTAATGAAGGTCATCCATCTCTGTCTGTCCTTGACCATTTGGTCTTAGTAGTTTTCATGACTTCCTTCAACATGCCAGTAGCTTCTTCTCAGTTTTCACTACTTCCAACCATGCAAATCCTGGATGGATACTCAGGAATACCATAACGCAGATGTAGAAGTATTCTTCATTGCTGCCTCCATCACAGTTTTGTTTGACCAGTCAGGACTGTTAGTCTTAAACTAAACCCCTGAACCTGGAGGACCAGTGGACCATTCTTAGTCTGACCTTTACCCTTTGACCTATTTGGCATGAGTTACCCCAACAGGAGTCAAAGCATAAAGCCCTGACTCCAGCCAACATAGCTCTCAGGGTCATTGAGACACATAAGCCTCCAAGCCATGAGAAGATTATATTCTTCTTGGAGGAGAATATTTTCTAAACAGAGAGAATTTCAAAAATCAGAGATGCAAAGGGACTTGTGCAGGATTCCCTAAAAGTTAACTTGCAAGTTCAGTTGGTGGTAAGTAAGAAAGGCAAATGCAATGTTATCATTCATCTTGAGAGGAACAGAATATAAGAGCAAAGATGTTTTGTTGAACCTTTATTAGGCATTCATCAGACTGCACTTGAAAAATTGAAAGCAAGTTTGGACCCTTATCTAAGGAACGATATGTTGGCATTGGGGAGGCTCCCGAGGAGGCTCACGAGAATGATTCCAGGAACGAAAGAGAATGAGGAGGGTTTGTTGGCTCATGGCCTGTACTCGCTGGAGTTGAGAAGAATGAAGGGGGATCTCTCATTGAAACTTAGCGAATACTGAAAGATGGAGTGGATGTGGAGAGAATATTTCCTATAATAATAGGGGAGTCGAAGACCAGAGGCACAGCATCAGATTAGGAGGATATTCATTTAGACCAGAGATGAGGAGAAATTTCTTTATCCAGAGGGTGATGAATCTTTGGAATTCATAGTCACAGCCAGCTGTGGAAGCCAAGTCATTGAGTATATTTAAAACAGAAGTTGATAGGTTCTTGATTAGTCAGGGCATCAAAGGTAATGGTGAGAAGGTAAGGGAATGGGGTTGAGAGGGATCATAAATCAGCCATGATGGAATGTGGAGCAGACTCAATGGGCTAAATGGTCTAACTGCTCCTATGTCTTATGGTTTTATGGTCTCATGGCATGACTGCATTGTAAGATCAAGTGTTAACCCTATTCTTGCAGGTGGGTATTAAAGATACAAGGACAAAATTCTAAAAAGGAGCTGGTTATCCTCAGCTTCACTAAAGATTGATTATTTTGGTCACTACCTCACTGCAAACAAATTGGCTGCTGCAATTCTCAGATTACATTCATCTTATTTAAAATTCTGGACAGGAACTAATTTACTTTTTGGCACATACACTGTCAATTAAACAACACAGCTTTTAACCCACTCCTTGTGGAACAGTTGTTTTATTTAAGACAATTCTTTCTATTCCTCCATTGCTGAGAATGGGACTCTCACATGGGGATGACAAGTTTCCTGAGGTGAGAGATTATTTTGGATCCTCGTGGAGAAAGGAGGTATTGAACATACAGTGCTATTGATCACAGGCAAAGACGTTCAGGAAACCTTTCACAGTCATAAGAACAGAAGAACAGAAGAAATAGGAGCAGGTGTAGGCTATCTGGCCCGTCGAGCCTGCTCCACCATTCAATAAGATCATGGCTGATCTGACCATGGACTCATCTCCACCTACCTGCCTTTTCCCCATAACCCTTAATTCCCCTACTTTGCAAAAATCTATCCAACCTTGTCTTAAATATATTTATTGAAACTGTGTCATTACAACTGTGTCTACAAATCTTTCCTTCATTCAAAGGTATTCTAATCATTTGGTTGCAAGGTTGCAAAGGATGAACTGATGCAGTCAGCGGGAAAGATCTGTTGCTTTGTTCTTAGACTGCAGTCATCTCCACTGTAGAGACCTGAAGCTCTTTTTCCAATGGGAGAGGATGTGTTTGATTACAGAATACATAATGAAAACTCATATTTAAATCTCCTCCACACTACATTGCCACACAATAGAAACATGTGAAATACCATTTCCAGAGTTAATATTCCATCTACAAAAGCAGAAAAACTAACAAACGACTGAACGTGCTCTTAGTGGCCACTTTATTAGGTACACTTGTACAACAGCTTATTAATGCAAACATCTAATCAGCCAATCACATGGCAACAACTCAATGCATAAAAGCATGCAGACATGGTCAAGAGGTTCAGTTATTGTTCAGACCGGACATCAGAATGGGGAAGAAATATGATCTACATAAATATCTTTGACCTTTGAATGACTGATGGTGCCAGATGGAGTGGCCTGAGTATCTCAGAAACTCCTGATCTCCTGGGATTTTCATGCACAACAGTCTCTCAAGTGAATGGTGCCAAAAGCAAGAACTAGCGACCTTCAGATCACTAGACGAATGCCTTAACCACTTGGCCACGTGCCCAACAGCAACAAAAAAACAATGAATATTTAATTGTTTCTGAGTAAGCAAATGACAGACATAGGCAAAGCAACCCTCTATTTAAATTGCCTATTCAAATAAAGAAGAAGTGCATTTTGTGGCCTTGCATGGTACAAGGCTCAACATGCACTATGTAAGAAGTACTGACTAATCTGATGCCCTCCATATTGATTGGAGGGGAGAATAAGATAAACTGATAATTGTCGGAGATAAGGTAGTTATGCCCTGTACAAATTTATAAGTATCTTCCTCAGAGAAATTAGAAAAACTAACAGGATAAAACTTGTAGAGTAATAATAACAAAACCTGGTCTTTTGTTTCAAGTAAATGGTTCTTTGTAAAACCAGAGATAACCATATCAAACATGCTGTGGTGATTACCATCTTTCACTAGCGGCTATCTATCCACTGACTGGTCATATGTTAACTGCTGTAAACAGATCTCAGCAATATGAATCAAATTCATGCAACCTTATCAAACAATCTTAATTGATAAAACAGAAGCATATCTCTGCCCTTCAGGTATTACTTGCTGTGTTTCTTCGGAATATCCGGCAGGTTTGAAACAGGCATAAATGTAAACTTGGAGGGAAATTGATTGCCAACATTTTAGCTGAGCTGAAACATCAACTGTCTGCAGTATTTCCTTCACAGATGTAGTATAAAACCCAAAAACATAGAAACAGAATTAGGCCATTCTGCTCTGCCATTCCATCATGGCTGATTTATTATTCCTCTCAACCCCATTCTCCTGCCTTCTCTATGTCTCTATTGATACCATTAATAATCAAAAGCCTATCAAGCTTCACTTTAACATACACAACAACTTGGATTTCACAGATTCACCACCCTCTGGCTAAAGAAATTCCTTCAAACCTCTGTTCTAAAAAGTCGTCCTCGTACTCTGAGGCTGCGTTCCCTGGTCCTAAAATTCCCCACTATTGGAGGCATCCTCTCCACGTCCACCCTATCTAGGCCTTTCAATATTTGGTATGACCGGCTGAGTTCCTCTAACATTTTGTGTTTTTCTCCAGATTCCAGTATCTGTAGTCCCTTGTGTCTCCATAAATACAATCTTAGTAATGATAGGATGGTGAGCTCCAACCAATGGCCAGGACAATGGAGAGGCAAGTAGAGTTGTGTTAGATATAGCCATCACTGACAATTTGTCACAAAATACTAGTAACATATCCAAGGAATCCTCAACCAGCCATCCCAAGGTTAAAAATATTTGGTAAAATTCAACAAAATTATCATAATATGCTCAAATTTTTTGCTCTATAAGGACTGATGATGAAGGATAGTTGTTCTACTTTAAGCTATGTTGCTTGCAGACATGTTTGATTCAAATTGCTTTAGCCAGTTTTAATTTTCTTGCAATCATGTGTGGAAAAAATGGATCACTTCTGCAGCCAGTGTAGGTCTGAAATTGGACTGATCAGCAACCCAGTCCTTTGAGCACCTTCACTCCATTCACAACCAAAAGGCAAGCTTTCCTGTTGGCCAACTGCTTTAATTCCACTTACTTTTCCTATTCTGACATGTCCTCCTCTACTGCCATGAATGAAGCAGGAGCAACACCTGATATTCTACCTGGGTGTCCTCCAATCTTATATCATGAGCATCAATTTCTCTAATTTCCAGTAACTTATTTCTCTTTTCTGTTCTCTATTTTTCTATTCCTTATTCTGGTTACCCTCTTACCTCTTCTCTTCTCACCCGTCCATCACCTCCCTCTGGTGCGACTCCTCCATTCCTTTCACCCGTAGTCACTCTCCTCTTCTTTCTGCCATTTACCTCTTCCACCTATTACCTCTCAACTTCTCACTTCATCTCCCTCCTCTACCCACCTACCATCCCTCTCGTATGGTTTCACCTGCCAGCTTGTTCTCCTTCCCACTCCCCCCCACCATCTTCTTATTTTATATTCTACCCCTTTCCTTTCCAGTTCTGAAATTCTTCTTCTCTCTTGGCCCCTTAGCTCCTAGTGGAGCATAGCCCATTGATGACAGCCCATCTCCATCGTCCTGAGTCTATGGTATGGTTGCAGTTCATCAGTATTTCTGTCATGTATCCACCATACAGGGGATTGACCTACACATCTTCGCCAGAGCCCTGTTGGCCAGCCTTACCCATTTCCACCTCTCATGTTGGGGACACAAGGTTGGACTTTGAGAGGCATTCCCATTTCTGAAACGTCAACCCGTTATATCTCTCCATAAATGCTGCCTAACCTGCTGAGTTCTTCCAGCATTTTGTATGTATTGTTTTGGATTTCCAGCATCTGCATAATCTCTTGTGTCTATGGACTGATCAACAGTTATTTTTTGAGGTGCTAAGCAAACACAGATGGATTTTGCTCAGAGCAAATTTCACCAGTGACTGTCATAAAATTGGACCGAATTCTTCCAGCAGGTTGGTGGTGCAATGGCAGTTTGAAGAGCTGCTGACTACCATTGGCAGCAACCCAGGTCCAATCCTGACATCCAACGCTGTCTGTGCACATTTCTACTTTGGCCACATGGGTTTCCCTTTGGTGGTCAATTTGCTCCTACTTCACAAAGATTGTGTGGGCTTGGATGTCTGTTGCCCTGGTGTGAAGTTGAGTGGCGGAATCTGGAGAGCACGGTGTGATTCACTAAAACTAAGCTGCATGGATGCAGTAACTGGGAAATATTTTAAAAAGTCTTTATTCACAACAATCATTCATGAGAGAGCGTACAGAAAAATCCAAGAGAATCTTACTCCCCTGACCACTAGGTATTGGCATTCTGAGGCAGGTTAATGTTCATTATCTCTTCCATGAACAATGGATAAACAGTCATAGCAGACAATTCCATATAATGCAGAGACTTGGTCGGTCTATATACAGAATCACTTTTCAAATAGAATTTGAACTCATACACTAAGATTTGATGTATTTCTTGTAATACTTGGCATTGTTATTTATTTAGGTGTATTATTGTCACATGTATTGAGATACGATAAAAAGCTTTTTGTTTTGTGCACCATCCATATGGATCATGCTATATGTAATTACATCAAAGTAGTAGAAAGAAATGACAATGCTGAATATAGTGTTATAGAGACACAACAGTGCAAGTAGACAAATAAAGAGAGCATGTTATGACAAGGGAGATCAAGAGTTCCACAGTCCATCCTTTCACGAGAGAGATCCGTCCAAGAATCTATCAGCAGTGAGATAGAAGCTTTCCCTGGGTCCGATGGTTCATGTTCTCAGGCTTTCTGCCTATGAGAGAGGGGAAGAAAAGAGAGTGACCTGGGTGGGAGTGGTTCTCAGTTCTGTTAGCTACGGAGGCAACGGAGGGAAGGCTAGTTTGTGTGATAGACAGGGCCACATACACAGTTCTCCACAGTTTCTTGAGGCCTTAAGCAGAGCAGAGCACTTCTGACTGGTAGTGTATTTTGATCAGATTACTCTTACGTATATTCCGAACCAGTGTGCATTTTGTTACTGCAAATATATGTTAGGTTTGACTGAATTGTTACTAAAACTGCTTGAGAGTTAAGAGAAAATGTAACATTCAATGGAATTAAAATAAATTGCTATTTGTTTTAAGAATTTAAAGCACTTGGCAATTTCAGGCAGATTACTGTAGCCTTTTCTCCCATGGAGATGCGAGAAAGAGACTCACTATTCTAACGAGAGAAGAATAAGATTAATTGAATAACTTCTTAAGATGTAAAATCAGTCAAGAGAGCCTCTTCTGCGCTGTAAAGTCAAACAGTCCCATTGCGTTGTAGGATATGCAATACCCCAGTGTGGAATTGTTGATATAATGAAATAACTGAGATTTGGCTTTAGCTGCAATAAAGGACACATAACAGGATGCTTCAGCTGAATGCACTGAGGGATTCTGCTGCTAGCTGGTTGAGACAATGGGGTTGCTAGAGTAGCATAAGTGAGTAAGTGCAGTGCTTTCTGCAGACGTACATTTTGTTGCCACCATATTGTGGTGAAATAAACGTGCAGTGTGGTGAACAGGACAGCCAATTAACCGAGCTGCTTTGTCCTAAAAAGTTTTGAGTTTCTTCAGCACTGTTGGAGTTGTGCTCATCGAGGCAATTGAGAAGTATTCCCTCAGACTGCTGAGTGATGGTGCAAAGGTCCTGTGATGTCAGAAGGTGAGTCACTCAGTGCAGCATACCAATCTTCTGACGAGCTATTCTCGCAACTGCCTGGCCAAGTGCGCTGCTAGTCAATAGAACCAGATGAAGATAATCTTCAGGCTAAATAAAAGGAAACTGCACTCGGTGAAGTAATACGTGCTGATGCACTATGTTGTGTCACATTCTTCAGACATTCCTCAGTGCTACCTCTGCCTCTGTGCCCACTGATCCCATATCCCAACAATCGAATCATCTCAGATAACTGCCCTTCCACTCAGCAAAAAGGCTTGACACCCAAACTCTGACTGTTGAGTCTCCTGAAGCTGATTCTCCCTTACTCTCATACTCTGGCAGCATCCTGTTTCCCCAGTCTTTGAACTACCCCAGTTCTGTTGACATCCTGACCTTCAGATCTTCAAAGGATGATCTTCATCATCTTCTTCCTCCTCAACTTCACACCCCATCCACCTTCCTACCCAGGACACTGATCTCAGAAATACTGTTTTACATTTCACAGTAGAGCATGCTACATCATTTTAGTGTTTTTTTTTTCATGTTGTGGCAGACCTTTCTGATAGTGCAGGTTAGGTATCTAGGGCGTAGAGTACAGAGCAGCACACAACTCCCTTCGGCCTGCGATGCTGTACCGACCTTTTAATCTACTCTAACAACAATCTAACCCTTCCCTCCCACATAACCCTCCATTCTTCTATCCTCCATATGCATGTCTACGTCTGTTGAATGTCAGTACTGTATCTCACTATACCACCACCCCTGACAGTATATTCCACACACCCACCACACTGTGTAAAACAAGACTGCTTCAGATACCCTCTCAGGATTTTAAAATTATGTCTCCTTATCTTAGCCACTTCCACTCTGGGAAGAGGTCTCTGACTGTGGTGTTTACATTTTAGCAATATTATATGCACACCAGTTGCACAGAATTCACACAGAGAGCACAGAGAGGCTGATATTGTGTTGCTCCAGTTCACTTGTAAGCTCCATTGAAGAGATGTGTTTTTTTCAGTTCTCTGAGATTCAAGCTATCAGAAAATATCCTCAAACGTCAATTTTCAGTGCTCAGTAAAGAAAATTTCTCTTTCAGTGCACAGAGTCATATTTATTGCATATTGTCTCAGCCTGGGATCCTGACATTCATGTGAAGGGTGCTTCGGGCTGCAAATTCAAGATGCCCTTGCCCGTAGTAAACACAGTGGTTCAACATCACTGACTGCCAGCTAGCCTTCACTTCCCCCAGTAGTTTGCTTTGTCGGTAGTTAAGAAAAGTAAGCAATTCAAAATCTCAAGAATAATAGTTTTAAGTACACTAGCTGATTTTGTATTTCTCAATCACCCCCTTATTGAGAATTGTTCTCTGTTCTACTGGGAAAATAAATATTTTTCTGGGGTGTCTCAAATTGCTTTGCAGTTCCTTCAATAAGTGATGGAACGTGGAACATAACAGCACAGTACAGGTCCTTTGGCCCATGATGTTGTGGCGAACTTCCAACCCTTCCTTTTACATAGCTCTTCATTTTTCTATTATTCATGTGCTCATCTACGAGTTTCTTAAATGTCCCTGATGTTTCTGTCTCTATCACCACCTTTGACAGTGCGTTCCATGCACCCACCACTCTCTGAGTAAAAAAAAACTTATCTCTGACATCCCCCCAATGAATTCCTCAAATCACCTTAAAATAGGAATTTCCACCTTCCACTCAAAGGAACCACACATAATGGGTGTTGTGTTAATGTGGGTGCTCTGATGAGATAGACTCTCTTGTCTGGCTGAGGTAGCAGAATTTTGTTGCAGACATATATTAGAGCACCATATGCTCTGACAGGAATTCCGATGGGGGCTAGAAGGATGAGATTAGGTGAAGATGATGTAGGGAGACCAATGCGAAGTATTACCATTGGAAAAGATTGAGCCTGCCCTCTTCTTGAGGTAGAAATTTTGTTAGTAATTTATGACAGACATCTTAAAAGTTTTTTATTTCTTGCCAATTAATAAGGAAACCAGCATTTCAATTGAAGTTTTGTTACAAAAGATCTCTGCATGTTTTGGGGCTGCTGCAGAACATTTCCTGCTTTGACTTTATCAAAAACATGAGAAAACCTGCAGATGCTGGAAATCCAAGCAACACACACAAAATGCTGGAGGGACTCAGCAGGCCAGGCAGCATCTATGGGAAAGAGTAAACATTCAAAGTTTCGGGCCAAGACCAATCATCAGGACTGCATGAGAGATCTCTGCCCAAAACATCAACTGTTTACTCTTTTCTATAGTGCTGCCTGGCCTGCTGAGTTCCTCCAGTATTTCGTGTCTGTCTCTTGATTTTATCAAATACATTTCCTGAGTAGAACAGATAGTCATTTGGGCTCTCATTCCTCAGATAAAGTGAGTGCTTTACTTAAGAGAAAGAAGTCTAGTTATTTAATGATATGCTTAACAAAGAAATGAGAAAGCCCAGTTATTAACCTTCCGACCTACAGGGATTAGAAAGAAAATTGGGTACTGTGACTTGCCTGTAGAGAGTAGGAAACTGGGCAAATCTGAGGGGGAGTTGATGTGAATGTGCGGAAAATAAAAAATGAGATTAATGTCGGGTTAGTGTGGTTAATGGTCAGCACAGACATTGTAAGCTGAGGGATCTATGTATTTTAGAACTGTATCTCTGTATGACTCAATGATTCTATCTGATTTTGTGGCAAACACTGAAAGAAGCACACAATAAGTCTGTGACACTTGTGCAGGTTTCTGATGTCGGGTGGCACTGTCATTCCCACCTTTTTGAAATGTCATTTTTGTTTTTCCACACCCCGGGTCTTCCCCACTTAACTGGCAGATGATGTCATGTAGCCATTGTTGAAATAACAAAGAAGGACCAAGGCTAATGAATGAAAGAAAATCACATTGAAACCCACAAGATACTAACAACACGGTACAGATTTAAAGTAGAAAGGATGCTCTTGAGAGGCGAGAATCTAAGATCAGCAGTAACTCTTATGTTTTGTAACTCCAAAACATGAAACTAAACAAAATAAAAACAAGCTGGACTGGAATGCATGTATGTTAGTTTTGTTTTTACTTTAGCAAGAGCACATATGTATGATGTGGCAGCATGATGACATATGCCATTCTTGTACTTTTACATATAACACATATTGAATTATTTAAATGAACAAGAATCAAACAACATCTATAAAATAGTACTCAAATATTACTGAAATAATAATATCTAAACACTAGTAATAGAAACATAGAAACATAGAAAATAGGTGCAGGAGTAGGCCATTCGGCCCTTCGAGCCTGCACCGCCATTTATTATGATCATGGCTGATCATCCAACTCAGAACCCAGCCTTCCCTCCATACCCCCTGACCCCTGTAGCCACAAGGGCCATATCTAACTTCCTTTTAAACATAGCTAATGAACTGGCCTCAACAGTTTGCTGTGGCAGAGAATTCCACAGATTCACCACTCTCTGTGTGAAGAAGTTTTTCCTAATCTCGGTCCTAAAAGGCTTCCCCTCTATCCTCAAACTGTGACCCCTCGTTCTGGACCTCCCCAACATCGGGAACAATCTTCCCGCATCTAGCCTGTCCAATCCCTTTAGGATCTTATACGTTTCAATCAGATCCCCCCTCAATCTTCTAAATTCCAACGAGTACAAGCCCAGTTCATCCAGTCTTTCTTCATATGAAAGACCTGCCATCCCAGGAATCAATCTGGTGAACCTTCTTTGTACTCCCTCTATGGCAAAGATGTCTTTCCTCAGATTAGGGGACCAAAACTGCACACAATACACAACATTCCTCCCTGCTTAGCTATAAACTCCACCTCAAAATAGAATGCATCTCAAATTATTTACATTTATACAGTGCCTAAAACATATTCACCCCATATGGAAAATGTTCATGTTTTATTGTTTTACAACATTGAATTGCAGTGGATTTAATTTAATGTTTTTTGACACTGATAATCAAAAAGAGACTTGTTCATGTCAAAGTGAAAACAAGTCTCTATAAATTGATCTAAGTTAACTACGAATGTAAATCAGAAAAATAATTGATTACAAAAGTATTCACCACCCCCCCCCCCTTTAATATGACAAATCAAATCTTCACTGGTACAGTCAATTGGTTTTAGAAGTCACATATTTAGTTAAATGGAGATCTGTTTTTGGAGACCTGTGTACGCTCAAGGTATTTCAATTGACTGTAGTAAAAATACACCTGTATCTGGGAGATCCAACTGCTGGTGAGTTAGTATCCTGGCAAAAAACTACACCACAAAGACAAAAGAACATTCCAATCAACTCCGTGAAAAGGCTATTGAAAAGCACAAGTCAGGAGACGGATACAAGAAAATTTCCAAGTCATTGAAAGTCCCTTAGAGTACAGTAATTCAATCATCAAGAAATGGAAAGCATCTGTGGAATTCTCTGCCACAGCAAACTGTTGAGGCCAGTTCATTAGCTATGTTTAAAAGGAAGTTAGATATGGCCCTTGTGGCTACAGGGGTCAGGGGGTATGGAGGGAAGGCTGGGTTCTGAGTTGGATGATCAGCCATGATCATAATAAATGGCGGTGCAGGCTCGAAGGGCCGAATGGCCTACTCCTGCACCTATTTTCTATGTTTCTATGTTTCTATATGGCACAGCTGTAAATCTGCCTAGAGAAGGCCATCCTCAAAAACTGAGTGACCATGCAAGGAGGGGACTAGTGAGGGAAGCTACCAAGTAGCTTATAATAACGTTGGAGGAGTTACAAGTTTCAGTAGCTGAGATGCATAAACTGTGCGTACAACAACTGTTGCCCAGGTGATTTGCCAGTTGCAGCTTTATGGGAGAGTGGCAAAATGAAAGCCACTGTTGAAAAAAACTCACATGAAATCTTGGCCAGAGTTTGCCAGAAGGCATATGGGAGACTCTGAAGTCAGCTGGAAGAAGGTTCTATGGTCAAATTGAGCTTTTTGGCCATCAGACTAAATGCTACACTTGGTGTAAGCCAAACATTGCATATCATCAGAAGCACGCCATCCCTACAGTGAGGCATGGTGGTGACTGCATCATGCTGTGAGGGTGCTTCACTGCAATAGATCCCTGAAGGCTTGTGAAGGTAGAGGGTAAAATTAAAGCAGCAATATACAGGGAAATCCTCCAGGAAAACCTCCTGATGCAGTCTACAACTTGGGAGAAGATTTGTTTTCCTGCAAGATAATGACACCAAAACTAAAGCCAAAGCTACACAGGAATGGGCTTAAAAACAACAATGTTAATGTCCTGGAGTGGTCAAGTCAGAATCCAGACTTCAATCCAATTGAGAATTTGTGGCTGGACATGCAAAAAGCTGTTCACTTACAATCCCCTTTCAATCTGACAGAGCTTAAGCAGTTTTGTAAAGAAGAATGAGGAAAAATTGCAGTGTCCAGATGTACAAAGCTGATAGAGACCTATCTACCACAGACTCAAGGCTGTAATTGCTGCCAAAGGTGTATCTACTAAACACTGACTTGAAGGGGGTGAGAAATTAAACAAACAATTATTTTGTGTTTTATTTTTGTAATTAGTTTAAATCATCTTGTAGATATCTGTTTTCACTTTGACACGAAAGAGTCTTTTCCTATTGATCAGAGTCAAAAAAAAGCCGGATTACATCCATTGTGATTCAATGTTGTAAAACAATAAAACATGAAAACTTCCAAGGGGGGTCAAATACTTTTTATAGGCACTGCATACATTATATTATATAATACAACTACTATATAGACATCCACAGTATAGCAAATTTTACATTGTTCCATTCAGGCCTAAAGATTTAATCGCTGTGGAGGATTTCTTACGCTTGTGCAAGAAAGAAATCGTCCACAGGATTTCCTGGCGATGAGGGGGTCACTCTGCTTGGCAGGAAAGACTCCGGTTCTGGGGCCACCTCCATAATGGTTGTAGCATTTGACTCTAGGACTGCAGGAAATGGTATTGACAGCTCTGATGACATCTCTTCTGGACGTGTTCACATCCCTAAACATGCATGGCAAGATTTACTGGATAGTGTGGATCATAATGTGTGAGTATAGTGTCTGATCTCATAATTTCCTTTACTTTTTGGAAAGCCACCTCACAGCTCTTCGCATTGTCATTTCTTACCGATCCGTAGCAATGAATTCAAGGGGTGAAGAACCATAGCCAGGTTTGGCAGGAATCTGTGATAGTAATTGACAAATTCTAAGAAGGACCACAAATGTGATATGTCTCTTGGCCTTAGGGCATCCACCACTGCTTGAATTTTCTTAACACACTTGTGTAATACTTGTGCATCAATGGTGTGACCACAGTAACTGATGCCTGATTTAAGGAAATCACACTTGTGGTATTGTGCTTTGAGCCCGTAATCTTCTAATCTTTTTAGTCTGTCTTGAAGTTTTGGAGATGTTCCTTGCCATCCTTATTGGTAACAATGATGTCACTGAGTGCCTGGGGCAGCCCTACCACACCTGATCCATTGCTTTCTCCCAGTGTGCAGGTGCAGATGCTACTCCAGAAATAAGCCTATTATAGTGATAAAGTACTTTGTGAGTGTTAATGGTGAGGAACATTTTGGACTCCTCTCCCATTTCCATCTGCAGGTAGGCCTCAGCTAAGCCAACTCTGCTAAAGTATTTTCTTTTAGAAAGGTTTGCAAAGATATCCTCTATCCTGGGCAGAAGTTATTGATCTATTTTCAGCACTGGGTTGATGGTGACATTAAAATTACCACAGATCCTGTCAAATCCATTCTTCTTGGCCATTAGGACCACTGGAGTTGCCCATGGGCTCCTCTCAACCTTGGAAAGAATTCCTTCAGCCTCCATACAATCCAGCTCACTGGCTTCTTTATCATAGATAGTATAAGGAACCACATGGACTTTGTAAAACGTTATTGTGTTATTTTCCTTTATCACTATTTTATCCTTGATAAATCTGAGTTTTCTAATACCATCATTGAACATTTCTGTGACAACCAGTACCTTTCTTAATTCTCTTTCAGTTGACTCTCTTACAGGAGAAGTGGCTTGCAAATGGTGGAAAATCTTCAATCATATTCTAGTTGTCTCAGCCAATCATGACCCCACAATGCTGGACTTTCTGCTTTTATGTCATACAAGCCCTATGTAGCTTGTTGTATTTCACAGTGATGAACGTCATTCCCACAGGAGTTACCTTCTTTCCAGTATCAGTTCTTAGTTGGATATCAGCAGGCTTCAGTTCAGTATCTTTAAAATGCCCTTCAAACTCATTTTATGTAATGACCAAAACAGCCAAGCCAGTGTTCAATTCCATTTTAATTAATTAGCCATTCATTTCTGGCTTAAGCCATATTATTTGTCTATTGTTAGTTTTCGTATTTTAAATCCTAAGGCTGCACAGTCCTGTGTCATTCTCATCATCAGATTTTTCATCAATAGCATGCAGATTTGTGCTCTTGTTGAAACTGCAACTTGACATTTTATTTTTTTCTCTTCTCTGTGCAGTCTGTTTACTTTTGTCTACTCAAAATGCTCTTTGTATGTGTCCTAACTTTTTACATTTTCTGCAAGTTTAAATCTGCATTTGTCTGGTGTATGTGAACCCCTGCCACAATGGTAACACAAATTGTTTGGCCAGACAGGCCTCGATATTGCAATTTTGTTTATACTCTTTCATTCCTGACTGCAACTTAATTGCACCTCTGTCTGTTGTTTCCATTGACACAGTAATTTCAACTGCACTTTTAAATGTAAGTTGTGCTTCAGTTTAGGAGCATCCTTGAATGCTATCTTGTAAAATCCCACAAGCTAATTAATCTTTTGGCATCATTAAGCCCATTACCAAACTGACATTGCCCAACTTTCTCAGTTCAGTCACTTATGTTGAAATGGACTCCCGTTCACTTTGATTCCATTTATGAAACCTAAAGCATTCTGCAATCAACAATGTTTTTGATTCTAAATGTTCCTGCATGTTCAGGGATATTCAATATTCAGGAGGGATAGACATGAAGGAAGGGGAGGTGGGGTGGCGTTGCTGGTTAAAGAAGAGATTAACGCAATAGAAAGGAAGGACATAAGCCGGCAAGATGTGGAATCGATATGGGTAGAGCTGCGTAACACTAAGGGGCAGAAGACGCTGGTGGGAGTTGTGTACAGGCCACCTAACAGTAGTAGTGAGGTCGGAGATGGTATTAAACAGGAAATTAGAAATGTGTGCAATAAAGGAACAGCAGTTATAATGGGTGACTTCAATCTACATGTAGACTGGGTGAACCAAATTGGTAAAGGTGCTGAGGAAGAGGATTTCTTGGAATGTATGCGGGATGGATTTTTGAACCAACATGTCGAGGAACCAACTAGAGAGCAGGCTATTCTGGACTGGGTTTTGAGCAATGAGGAAGGGTTAATTATCGATCTTGTCGTGAGAGGCCCCTTGGGTAAGAGTGACCATAATATGGTGGAATTCTTCATTAAGATGGAGAGTGACACAGTTAATTCAGAAACAAAGTTTCTGAACTTAAAGAGGGGTAACTTTGAAGGTATGAGACGTGAATTAGCTAAGATAGACTGGCAAATGACACTTAAAGGATTGACGGTGGATATGCAATGGCAAGCATTTAAAGGTTGCATGGATGAACTACAACAATTGTTCATCCCAGTTTGGCAAAAGAATAAATCAAGGAACGTAGTGCACCCGTGGCTGACAAGAGAAATTAGGGATAGTATCAATTCCAAAGAAGAAGCATACAAATTAGCCAGAGAAAGTGGCTCACCTGAGGACTGGGAGAAATTCAGTGTTCAGCAGAGGAGGACAAAGGGCTTAATTAGGAAGGGGAAAAAAGATTATGAGAGAAAACTGGCAGGGAACATAAAAACGGACTGTAAAAGCTTTTATAGATATGTAAAAAGGAAAAGACTGGTAAAGACAAATGTAGGTCCCCTGCAAACAGAAACAGGTGAATTGATTATGGGGAGCAAGGATATGGCAGACCAATTGAATAATTACTTTGGTTCTGTCTTCATTAAGGAGGACATAAATAATCTTCCAGAAATAGTAAGGGACAGAGGATCCAGTGAGATGGAGGAACTGAGTGAAATACATGTTAGTAGGGAAGTGGTGTTAGGTAAATTGAAGGGATTGAAGGCAGATAAATCCCCAGGGCCAGATGGTCTGCATCCTAGAGTGCTTAAAGAAGTAGCCAAAGAAATAGTGGATGCATTAGTGATAATTTTTCAAAACTCGTTAGATTCTGGACTAGTTCCTGAGGATTGGAGGGTGGCTAATGTAACCCCACTTTTTAAAAAAGGAGGGAGAGAGACACCGGGTAATTATAGACCGGTTAGCCTAATGTCGGTGGTGGGGAAACTGCTGGAGTCAGTTATCAAGGATGTGATAACAGCACATTTGGAAAGCGGTGAAATGATCAGACAAAGTCAGCATGGATTTGTGAAAGGAAAATCATGTCTGACGAATCTCATAGAATTTTTTGAGGATGTAACTAGTAGAGTGGATAGAGGAGAACCAGTGGATGTGGTATATTTGGATTTTCAAAAGGCTTTTGACAAGGTGGCATGCAGGTACAGCAGGCGGTGAAAAAGGCGAATGGTATGCTGGCATTTATAGCGAGAGGATTCGAGTACAGGAGCAGGGAGGTACTACTGCAGTTGTACAAGGCCTTGGTGAGACCACACCTGGAGTATTGTGTGCAGTTTTGGTCCCCTAATCTGAGGAAAGACATCTTTGCCATAGAGGGAGTACAAAGAAGGTTCACCAGAATAATTCCTGGGATGGCAGGACTTTCATATGAAGAAAGACTGGATGAACTGGGCTTGTACTCATTGGAATTTAGAAGATTGAGGGGGGATCTGATTGAAACGTATAAGATCCTAAAGGGATTGGACAGGCTAGATGCAGGAAGATTGTTCCCGATGTTGGGGAAGTCCAGAACAAGGGGCCACAGTTTGAGGATAGAGGGGAAGCCTTTTAGGACCGAGATTAGGAAAAACTTCTTCACACAGAGAGTGGTGAAGCTGTGGAATTCTCTGCCACAGGAAACTGTTGAGGCCAGTTCATTGACTATATTTAAGAGGGAGTTAGATATGACCCTTGTGGCTACAAGGGTCATGGGTATGGAGGGAAGGCTGGGACGGGGTTCTGAGTTGGATGATCAGCCATGATCATAATAAATGGCAGTGCAGGCTCGAAGGGCCGAATGGCCTACTCCTGCACCTATTTTCTATGTTTCTATGTTTCTATTATCTTCACAATATTGTAAAAATTTCTGGCTGTTTTGGTTGGAACAGTAAACTTCTAAGCAATCAGTACGCCTTTAAATCAGTTGCACTCAGCAAAATTGGCAATCGCCTTGCATTGGCTGTTTAATTTGCTTCAAAATACTGGTCAATTCTCTCAGTATACAATATCCACTTATTTCCGATGCAATCAAACTTTGAGATGTAACCAGGTATTTGCGCTCTTGTTTTTATTTAGGATTATTGTCACCCGATACTCACTATTTATGAACCTATGATTTTGCCCATTTTCTACCTTTTTTTTCATTTTCCAAAGAACCCATGTGCTGCACAGCTTTTTTTTTAATCTTAAATGTCTTGTTGCACTTCATTCATTTAAAACTTCCTCATCTCCACTTCTATGTTTTGTAACTCCAAAACCTGAAACTAATTGAATTAAAAATAAAAGAGTCCAGAATGCATGCATGGTTGTCATGGTCTGGTCTGTGAAGTCCTGATTCCGGTTCACGGTCCGGTCCATTGTCCTTATTCCAGGTTTTCTGGTTTTCCCTTTTCCTGTTGGGTGCTCTAATTCAGGGGTCCCCAACCTTTTTCGCATCGCGGACCGGTTTAATACTGACAATATTCTTGTGGACCAGTCGACGGGGGGGGGGGGGGGGCGCTGGTGGTGTTAATCACGCTCCGAATAATATAGATGATAAGTAAACTATAAATCACTTATCAGTGGCTAATACACTCAATTTTGCTTCTCAAAGGGTTTATCTAACAAATTTAATATTAAACAAATAGAGCATATTTTCCTCACATAAATGTATAGTGACAAGTCAATTGTAAGTCATAAGGGGGTCATTTATGTCCAGTCTATTCCGCAATTTAGTTTTCGTTGTATTCATTGCAGAAAACTCCGCTTCACAGAGCTATGATGTTGGAAATGGAAGCAAAGTTTTCAGTGCTTTCGTGGCTATCTCAGGATATTCAGCCTTGATTTTGATCCAGAATACCAGCAGAGATGTTATGTCAAACAGACTTTTCAGCCCACTGTCATTTGTAAACTCAAGGAGTTGATCTTCTTCCCGCGCTAACATGGATGATTCACTGGGGACGTTCACAAATGGGTCACGGACCCATTCCTTTGCACATCTTGGGTCATTTGCAGTTGGGAAGTAACGCTTGAATTCCATCGACAGCGAAGACAGGTGATCGCGCACCAGTTGTGAGCCTCAGTCTCTCCCAAATTCCCAGCTAATGTTGGGAACATGTCAAATATGCCCCTGTCCACTCGCCAGCCTCACAGTTCTAGTTTGGCTGTGAAAGTAGTCACTTTATCTGCCAACTTGAAGACAGTTATCATTCTCACCTGAATGACAAATTGAGTTCATTGAGCAGGTTGAAGATGTCACACAGATAAGCGAGTTTTGCTGTCCACTCCTCGTCACTGAAGTGTGCTGCCAGTGGTGACTTTCTTCCTGAAAGAAATCTCTGTAGCTGCTCCCTTAACTCAAAAACCCTGGCCAGGGCTCTCCCCCTTGATAGCCACCTGACTTCAGTGTGTAGGAGAAAGCGTTTGTGCTCTGTATCCATTTCCTCACAAAGCTGCTCAAACAGGCGTGAGTTAAGGGCTTTTGCTTTGATGTGATTGATAATTTCAACAACGTCACTCAATACGCTGTTAAGATCAGGTGACATTTTTCGACTAGCCAGCATTTCCCTGTGTGTGACACAGTGTGTAGACTGGCATTCAGGAACAACCTCTTTGACTCGGGTAGTGAAACCAGACTCGTTAAGCCGTTCCAACAGCTGTGCTTCGATGTCCTCCACTATGTCATCGATTCTCCTTAAAACTGTGGTAGCTGAAAGAGAAACCTGTGCCATCTTGTTAGCCGCAGCTTCTCTCAACAGTTCACGGCACATGTCCTTGGCAGCGGGCAGAATCAATTCTTCACCAACAGTGAAAGGCTTCTTAGCCTTTGCGATACAGCTAGCCACTAAGTACGATGCTCTCAGAGCAGCAGCATTTGTGGAGGTGGTGGTTCTCAGCACTTGCTTCCGTCCCGCTTGCTCATGTTTTTTGTGCTCAAAAAACTTAACGGGTTTGTCTTTAAGTGCAGGGTGCTTGGACTCAAGGTTCCAAAGCAGTTTTGAGGGCTTCATTGCCTCATTAGACAGCTTGTCCCCACATATCACACGGGGCTTGGAGCATGCGAGTCACCGGTCGCAATAAAGCCATATTTTATGTAGGACTTGTCATATTTTCTATTGAAGGAAGCTTTCTTTTCTTTTGCAGTCTCAGCCTCAGCTGTCGCTGCGTTATCATCATCGATAGGCCTTTTATATCCCCTACCATCTCTTCCAAAGAAACTCTCAAGCAACATTTTTTTTTACTCATCGGGTATTTGTAGGTTGATGACCGACTGATGACCTCACGTGCGTTCAAGTTCAACAGTGCGTGACAGGGAATGAGGAAAGGTGCAGTTAACTCATATCGTTTCCTCGCGGCCCGCTAGCACATGCTTTGTGGCCCAGTACCGGTCCACGGCCCAGTGGGGGGGGACCGCTGCTCTAATTGAGGCAGCTGATTCATGTTTTGGGCTGGCAACATAAATAGCTCCTTGGTTCTGCTTCAGTAGCTGGATTGTTCCTGTCCAAACCCCCTGTCTGAATCTCTTCTCTGTCCTTTCCTCCTGAAGCCTTGCCCTGCAACCAGTGTCTGAAACCTTACCTCGCCTGGAGCCTTGCCTCGCCTGTAAACTTCACCTGCACGGCTGTCCAGTTCAATTGCCAGAGCAGGATAGAAACTGTCTGTCGTTGTTTGGAACTGTCTCTCTGTGTCCATGCCTTCGCAAGATAGGTCCAGCTGTTTGCTGCTACCTAGTGTTAGGAACCATCTCGTCATGTTTAGCATTCTGTGTATAAGTCGCAGCACTACTTCTTGTTTCCAAGGAGGGGTCCTGGCTCTATATTCTGTGTATGAATCCCAGCCCTATGTCCTGTTCCCAAGGAGGGGTCCCGGCTCTGTGTTCCATGCTCCTGTCTCCCAAGATTTCCAAAGCTCTGTTCTGCGTTCCTGTCTCTCCCTCGACCAAGGTTCTGTGTTCCTGTCTCTCCCTCGACCAAGGTTCTGTGTTCCTGTCTCCGAAGACCAAGACTGTGTGTTCTGCGTTCCTGTCTCTCCCTCGACCAAGGCTCTGTGTTCCTGTCTCCTTCTACCAAGGCTCTGGTTTGCTGTCTCCCTCGACCAAGTCAAGGCTTTGTGTTCTTGTCCTGTCCATGTGCGTTGTTCTGTGCTGGAGCTCCCTCGTCTTGCCCAGGAGTCCCTCGTTCTGTCCTGTAGCGTTGCCTAGTCCTGTCTCCCAAGACCACATCATGTCTTCACCTAGTTCCGTAGTCCGAGCCCGAGTCAAGACCCAGGTTTTGGGTCCTTGTCCAGTCTCTGGCTCAGAGTCTGAACCCAAACCTCATCATGTCCTCGTCTCAAGGAACCCAAGCCTCGTCATGTCCTCGCCTCCAGGAACCCAAGCCTCGTCATGTCCTCACCTCAAGGAACCCAACCTATGTTAAGTCCTGTAGCCACATTATGTCCTCGCCTAGTTCCAGGGTCCGAGCCCGTGTCAAGACCCAGGTTCTGAATCCTTGTCCAGTCTCTGGCTCGGAGTCCAAGCCCAGGCTCCTAGTTCCCAGTTCCTAGTCCTGGTCCCGCTTGCCTAGCCAATGTCCTAGCCCAAGTCTGTGTTCTTGTCCCCAGCTCCTAGTCTGCATCCAGTCACATCCCTAAGTCTAGTCCTGTTCTGTTCCTAGTACTTCAGTGTCTGTGTCTTGCATTTGGGTCCACTCCCAGCTGCCCCCTTATGACAGTGGTAGTTTTAATTTTTACTTTAGCAAGATGCACACAAAATGCATATGACGTACTTTCACATATAACCCGTAATGAATTATTTAAACGAAAAAGAATGCTTAATCAAACAATACATTTACAATATTACTCAAATATCACTAAAATATTAAATACACAACAGTAACAGTCTAAAGAAAGTGGTGTGGGTGGGGACAGGGGATGGTGTCACAGTCTAACCGTAAGTGGTCAGCTAAGTGGTGAGCCATTTAAGATAGAAATGAGGAGAAATTTCTTCTCTGAGAGAGGAGTGAGCCACAAAATAAAAACAGTTGAAGCTAAATTAGTAAACATATTCAATGAAGTGTCAGATATTTTTCTGAGGGCTCGAGGAATATGGGAAGGAAGCTAAAACAGGGTATTGAACTTGGATGATTAGCCTTGGTCATATTGCATGGGGGAGCAGGTCAAATGGCCTCATTCTGCTTCTGTTTTCTATATTACTGTGGGAAATTTATCAAATGAAATTCTAGGGGGTTCCTAAATGAACTTCACTGGAGCACTCCAGTGATGAGAGTAGGAACTGCAGCGGTTGGAAATCTAAAAGAAAATCTGAAAATGCTGGAAAAAAAATACCCAGTTGTTCAGGCAGCACTTGTAGAGAGAGAAAGAGACAATGGTTCAGACCAGTAAGCCATTGTCAGACTCAGAACGTAAGCTGAGAATTCAGACTGAAGCAGAGACTCAGAACATCTCTAAGATCGGTAGCAAAATCACCCCAATCACATGTGAATTTGCCACAGAGATTTTTAAAATGTGATCAGAGATACTCTTTCATTTACCTACAAGGTGGGGGCCTAACTATTGGGATAAATATATTAAGCATGTTCTAGGGAATAAAATGATGGAACTACAATGGAGCCTAAGATTTGCAATGTCTTAACCCTCAGAGGAACTAGAGAACCAAATCCCACATTTTTACAGTCATGGTGATCTGGTGGACTAAGTTTTCAGATAAATGTTGCATTGAGGAAGCCTGTAGTGTTGATTCTCATTTGATTACCTTTGGTCAATTTCTGGTACAGCAGGGACACCTATTGACTGAATTGTTAATAACAAGTTATTCTGTGCAGTATCAGTCAGAGTTCAAAGTTCAAAGTAAATTAATTATTAAAGTACGTACATATTACTATATACTATCTTGAAATTCATTTTCTTGCAGCTACTTACAGAAAAAAGAAAATACAATGGCTTTTATGAAAATCTACACATACAGACTGAGACATGCAAACAAATAATATGCAAAAGAAGAAAACTGCAAATAAAAAATAATATTGAGAATAAGAGTTATAAGATTCCTTGAAAGTGAGTGTGTAGGTCAACAAATCAGTTCAGAATAGTGATGATTGAAATTATCCATGCCAGTTTAGGAACCTAGTGGGTGTAGGATAATAACTGTTCCTGAACCAGGTCGTGTGGGACCGAAGGCTTCTACACCTCCTTGCCTGATGGTAATAGGGAAAAAAGCGCATAGCCTGATGCTGCATAATTTACAGTAACATCTCAGAATCTGAATCAGCTTCATTATCGCTGACTTATATGACATAATATTTGTTGTTTTGCAGTAGCAGTGCAGTGCAAAAACATCAAATTACTATAAATTACAAAACAAATAGATGGTGACAGAAGTGGAATAATGAGGACTTGTTTATGGATACGCTGACTGTTCAAAATTCTGAAGATG
Source organism: Mobula hypostoma (assembly GCF_963921235.1). Classification (NCBI taxonomy): domain Eukaryota; kingdom Metazoa; phylum Chordata; class Chondrichthyes; order Myliobatiformes; family Myliobatidae; genus Mobula; species Mobula hypostoma. The sequence goes on along the minus strand of NC_086111.1, from coordinate 25,673,844 downwards.
GAGGGAAAGGAGTTGTTCCTGTATTGTTGAGCTTGGGTACTCAGGCTCCTGTACCTCCATCCTGCCAGAAGTAAGAAGACAGGGCATATTCCAGATGGTAAGTCATCAATGATGGATGCCACACACAGAAAAGTTGCTGGTGAACACAGCAGGCCAGGCAGCCTCTCTAGGAAGAGGTACGGTCGATGTTTCGGGCCGAGACCCTTCGTCAGGACTAACTGAAGGAAGAGCTAGTAAGAGATTTGAAAGTGGGAAGGGGAGGGGGAGATCCAAAATAATAGGAGAAGACTGGAGGGGGAGGGATGGAGCCAAGAGCTGGACAGTTGATTGGCAAAAGGGATATGAGAGGATCATGGGACAGGAGGCCTAGGGAGAAAGAAAGTGGGGGGGGGAGCCCAGAGGATGTGCAAGCGGTACCGTGAGGGGGACAGAGGGAGAAAAAGGAGAGAGAGAAAAAGAATGTGCATATATAAATAAATAACGGATGGGGTACGAGGGGGAGGTGGGGCATTAGCGGAAGTTTGAGAAGTCAATGTTCATGCCATCAAGTTGGAGGCTACTCAGACGGAATATAAGGTGTTGTTCCTCCAACCTGAGTGTGGCTTCATCTTTACAGTAGAGGAGGCCGTGGATAGACATGTCAGAATGGGAATGGGATGTGGAATTAAAATGTGTGGCCTCTGGGAGATCCTGACTTTCCCTGGCGGACAGAGTGTAGGTGTTCAGTGAAACGATTTCCCAGTTTGCGACGGGTCTCACCAATATATAGAAGGCCACATCGGGAGCACCGGACGCAGTATATCACCCCAGCCGACTCACAGGTGAAGTGTCGCCTCACCTGGAAGGACAGTCTGGGGCCCTGAATGGTAGTGAGGGAGGAAGTGTAAGGGCATGTGTAGCACTTGTTCCGCTTACAAGGATATGTGCCAGGAGGGAGATCAGTGGGGAGGGATGGGGGGAACAAATGGACAAGGGAGTCACGTAGGGAGCGATCCCTGCGGAAAGCAGAAAGAGGGGTGGAGGGAAAGATGTGCTTAGTGGTGGGATCCCGTTGGAGGTGGCGGAAGTTACGGAGAATTATATGTTGGACCCGGAGGCTGGTTGGGTGGTAGGTGAGGACAAGGGGAACCCTATTCCTAATGATGGATGCCACTTTCTTGAGGAGCCACCTCTTGAAGTTACTCTTAATGGTGGAGATCCTTGTGCCTCTGATGAAGTTGGTTGAGTTTATTACTATCCGCAGCTTTTTCTGATCCAGTATATTGGGAGATCCATACCAGGCTGTTGTGGAACCAGTCAGAATGTTCTCCACCATACAGCTATAGAAATTTGTCGAATTCTTCAGTGACATACTAAATCTCACATGTGATGACAAAATACTTTCCGCTTCCACAAGGAAGTACTGCTCCCACATTGCAGGGTTCAGCTCTACCTTGACTGTGTACTCCCAGTCCTTGGTGCATACCCTGGTTCCACTGTACCATAAACCCAGCACAGTCATGAAATCTGAACTGAAGCTGAAAAAAATCAACAGATCGTTTAGGGCCAGTTGTCAAGTAACAGGGCATCACTTTTGCTGCAGTTAGTACTGGGCCCCAAGCTAATGGCGTCTGCTCATTATTCTGTGATCTTGTTGCACTGAAATATGTCACCTGTTGCTTGCTGGGCAATTTCAGGAAGCATTAATAATTAATCTCGTTGCCATGACAATGAGGTCAAAAATAATCTACAATAAGTAAGAATTTTAACTTTCCTTCCAAAGAAAGGAAACAATTGGAAGTTTATGACAAATCTGGTCTTATTATTTTTTTAATTTTCAGAATATGAAAAAAATGAATGTTTGTATGATGAAGAAAACATATGTTTCAAGACTTGGGTTTAGTGTTGATCTCTAGTTATGGTTACCCGGAGTATGCATGTTTTGCCTGCAGCCACATGGGTTTCTTCTGGATTTCATGGTCATGGAGTCGCATATCACACCATGTCCATGATGACTTTTTTACCTATTTACACTAATCCCATCTGCCATTTGCTTGTATTAGGACCATATCCTATGCCTTAGCTATTCAAATGCCTGTCTGAGTGTCTCGTAAACATATCTGATTTCATCAATTCCCCTGGCAGCACATTCCAGATATTAACTATTCACTGTTTTAAAAAAAACAATCCCCTCAATTCCCCTTTAAAATTCCCTCCTACCACCTCTAATGCCTTTTATTTTTTATATCATACTATGGGCAAAATATTCTGACTATCAATACTATCTCTCCCTCTTATAAATTTATAAAGCTCACTCTGGTCCCTCTTCGGCTTTCTTCACTCTGTAAACTGGAATAGGGCTGAACTGGCCTCCTTTTATATTCTAAGTAATTCTGGAAGAGAGAATGAAAGGGTGCTTTTCATTCACCATTTGAGATGGAAAGCTGTTATGCCTTTTCCCGCATTAAATGTCACCACAAAACAGACTCAGATGAATATTCTCCTGAGTTAGAGTGAAGCCTATAAAAATGTGACCATGTCATGTGTATGAACGGTCAGCAATGACAAAATCTGATTTAAAATTGTATGTGCTTGCAGCTCATGAACTTCTGAATGTATTCACATGGGACTCCAAGGACAGTGGGTTTATCCACCCCAAAATAAGTCATGACACTTAAATATGATTTTAAGTTCCCTGGCCTCCAAAGCTTTGTTTTCACCATGGATGTCCAGTCCCTATATACTTTCATCCCCCACCAGGAAGGTCTCAAAGCTCTCTGCTTCATTTGGATTCCAGACCTAACCAGTTCCCCTCTACCACCACTCTTCTCCGTCTAGTGGAATTAGTCCTTACGCTTAATAATTTCTCCTTTGGCTCCTCCCACTTCCTCCAAACTAAAGGTGTAGCCATGGGCACCCGTATGGGTCCCAGCCATGCCTGCCTTATTGTTGGCTTTGTGGAACAATCCATGTTCCAAGCCTATACTGGTATCTGTCCCCCACTTTTCCTTCACTACATCGACGACTGCATTGGCGCTGTTTCCTGCATGCATGCTGAGCTCGTTGACTTCATTAACTTTGCCTCCAACTTTCACCCTGCCCTCAAGTTTACCTGGTCCATTTCCGACACCCCCTTCCCCTTTCTTGATCTTTCTGTCTCAATCTCTGGAGACAGTTTATCTACAGATGTCTACTATAAGCCTACAGACTCTCATAGCTACCTTGACTATTCCTCTTCACACCCTGTCTCTTCCAAAAATGCTATCCCCTTCTCACAATTCCTCCACCTCCGCCGCATCTGCTCTCAGGATGAGGCTTTTCATTCCAGAACAAAGGAGATGTCCTTTTTTAAAGAAAGGGGCTTCCCTTCCTCCACCATCAACTCTGCTCTCAAACGCATCTCTCCCATTTGACATACATCTACTCTCACTCCATCCTCCCGCCACCCCACTAGGAATAGGGTTCCCCTGGTCCTCGCCTACCATCCCACCAGCCTCCGGGTCCAACATATTATTCTCCGTAACTTCTGCCACCTCCAACAGGATCCCACCATTAAGCACATCTTTCCCTCCCCACCCCCGCTTTCCGCAGGGATCGCTCCCTAGGCGACTCCCTTGTCCATTCGTCCCCCCCCATCCCTCCCCACTGATCTCCCTCCCAGCACTTATCTTTGTAAGCGGAACAAGTGCTACACATGCACTTACACTTCCTCCCTCACTACCATTCAGGGCCCCATATAGTCCTCCCAGGTGAGGCGACACTTCACCTGTGAGTCGGCTGGTGTGATATACTGCATCTGATGCTCCCGATGTGGCCTTCTATATATTGGCGAGCCCCGACGCAGGCTGGGAGACCGCTTTGCTGAACACCTAAGCTCTGTCCGCCAGAGAAAGCAGGATCTCCCAGTGGCCACACATTTTAATTCCACATCCCATTCCCATTCTGACATGTCTATCCACGGCCTCCTCTACTGTCAAGGTGAAGCCACACTCAGGTTGGAGGAACAACACCTTATATTCCGTTTGGGTAGCCTCCAACCTGATGGCATGATCATTGACTTTTCTAACTTTCATTAATGCCCCATCTCCCCTTCGTACCCCATCCGTTATTTATTTATTTATTATCAATATTAATTTTTTTCCTCGCTCTCCTTTTGCTCCCTCTGTCCCTCTCACTGTACTCCTTACCCATCCTCTGGGCTTCCCCCCTCCCCCTTTCTTTCTCCCTGGGCCTCCTGTCCCATGATCCTCTCATATCCCCTTTCCCAATCACCTGTCCAGCTCTTGGCTCCATCCCTCCCCCTCCTGTCTTCTCCTATCATTTCAGATCTCCCCCTCCTCCTCCCACTTTCAAATCTCTTACTAACTCTTCCTTCAGTTAGTCCTGACGAAGGGTCTCGGCCCGAAACGTCGACCGTACCTCTTCCTATAGATGCTGCCTGGCCTGCCGTGTTCACCAGTAATTTTTATGTGTGTTACAGGTTTGAATATTACTTTCCAATAACTCTTTTGTCTAGGTATGCCAATGATTACAGGAAGAAACCAAATCAAAACAGGAGGTTTCCTCCCCTGCTGACTGTCTTTAACTGTCAGTTGGCAACACAACATTTGAAAACATAGTGGTGCAAACCCAAACTAACGCCGTGAACGAGTTGTTCAAGCTGGCCTAGAGATCGAGTTCTTTCTTTATATTTTCCAGTTCTTTGTTTCAGTAGCTACCAATAGCACACCAGAGAACCATCAGCATCCGTACTGATTGCATGTCCCTGAGCCCCACGAACTAATAACCAGGCGCACTAAAGACAGACTGAGGAATGTGCTAGTGTGATAAGACCCTAAGACATATGCTGGCTGCTGGCTGAAGAACGTTGATACAGTTTTCAAGTGACAATATTTTCCCTTTTACAATGTATGAATCTCTACAGTCACCGCCCTGCTCCTCAACTATAATCTATTTTGGTGACATCCACTGAGAATCAGATTGATTTATTTCTGGAAGCAATGCCTAATTTATTAAATTTAGTAAATTAAATGACGTGACACCTGAAGGTCCTGCCATTGCATATATTCATTGAATATCTTTTAAAAATGTCAATTGGCTCATCATTCCATCTATTAGTAGCCATGGAAATACCACAGCTTTTGTCATTAAGTCCTTTTTTGAAAACCTTTACTTAAATCAGACTGCTCACAGTAAGCATTACTCCACAGATATTTTATTCTTCAAGAGAAAATTATTATAATTAATAACTCTTATTCTATGCGCAGGAGAAAACGGAAATTTTTGTTCATTCATTGAAATTTAACAATGATATGTTAGTCAAAGCTTGATTAAAGTGCACAAGAGGAAAACTATTTATTTTCAAGAAACCTTTCTTCTTAGTGAATTGCCAGTTAATCCAATGAGCACAAAGTGCTTTTGTACACTTCTGTGTGGGCATACTTAAACAAAGGTTAAATTTGGAGTGAATAGTCCTGCATGGCAACTATCTTCTGGGGTTAAGATATATACCATACAGCTGTCTTTTAAAAACTTTTAAAAGTTTTGCACCAAGGGCACCAAGGCATGGAAAACAAATGCTGCCTTTGCCAATGATACCCATATCCTATAAAGGAATAAACAAAGACAAGCTCTGTTTATGTTCTGAAGTTACAATGCTAGGGTGTAAAATCACGTCCCTATCTTATCTGTCTCAGTCAGGTGACCATTAACTAGCCCTTGATGCTGGAAAAGTACCTTGTGTGTATTTGGCTCCTGTTCCAACATCATTACATGCCAATGTGCTTTACAAACTCTGAAGAACTTAATGAAGATATGTATTTTATTATTGGAAACCCAGCACCTAATTTTCACACAATGTGACCCACACCGAGCAGTGAGAGAACTGGTAATAAAAAATGCAAGAAATCTGAAGAAAATGTAGAGAATTCTGGAAATAACAGCTCATCTTGGTGACTACTCAGGAGAATGAGAAGAAGGACAAAATAATTGGATCTATTAATGTAATGGGTCACTCTTCTAATTTTTCCCATTTCCAGCAGTTAATTCAACTGCACATAGATATCTGTATGATGATTTTGAAAGCAACCAATTAATGAAACTGGCATGTCTTTGGGAAATGGAAAGAAACTGAGGCATCTGGGTGACTCACACGGCCACAATGGGAACACGTAGACTGGTTCCAAATTCAGGATCGAACCTGAGCTGGTGGATCTGTGAGGCAGCAGCGATAATCATTGCATTGATGTTTAAATTGAATGATGGTAACTATACCCATCCCTAAATACCCTTGAGAAGATGATTTAAGCTACTAAAAATTCCCCGATTTTTCTCTAACATCTCAAACAAAAAGGCATGTAAAAAAGGTCAGTTGCAAGACTGCGGGACTGGATGGCATCTCAGGGCGGGTACTCAGGATGTGCGCGGCACAACTGGCAGGTGTATTTACAGACTTTTTATTCTCTCCCTCTCCTAGTGTAGAGTGTCCTCCTGCTTCAAAACATCCACCATTGTCCCTGTACCCAAAAAGACCAAGGTAACGTGTCTGAACGACTGATATCCTGTCGCACTCACCTCAATAATAAGCAAATGCTTTGAGAGGCTGGTCAAGGACTACATCTGCAACATACAATCACGCACACTGGACTGTCTACAATTCACCTACCGACACAACCAATCAATAGACGACTCAATAACCACAGCCCTACACACCATCCTTACATACCTGGAGAAGAAGGATGTTCATGTGAGAATGCTGTTCTTGGACTACAGTTCAGCATTCAACACCATAGTTCCTTCCAGGCTTGACAAGAAGCTCAGAGACCTTGGCCTTCACCCTGCCTTGTGCAGCTGGATCCTGGACGTCCTGTTAGATTGCCTGCAGGTGGTAAGAGTGGTAAGAGACACAGTGGTGTCAAGAAAACAAAGGAGCTGGTTGTGGACTACAGGAAGAATGGAGACAGGCTAACCCCTATTGACATCAATGAATCCGGGTTGAGAGGGTGAACAGCTTTAAGTTCCTTGGCATACACATCACTGGGGATTTCGCATGATCTGTACATACTGACTGCATGGTAAATAAAGCAAAACAGCGCCTCTTTCACCTCAGACGGTTGAAAAAGTTTGGCATGAGTCCCCAAATCCTCAGGACATTCTATAGGGGCACAATTGAGGGCATCCTGACTGGTTGCATCACTGCCTGGTATGGGAATTATATTTCCCTCAATCGCAGGACTCGGCATAGAATGGTGTGGACTGCCCAGGCATTTGTAGGTGTGAACTTCTCACTATTCAGGATATTTACAGAGACAGGTGTGTAAAAAGAGCCTGAAGGATCACTGGGGACCCAAGTCACCCCAACCACAAACTGCTCCAGCTGCTACCATCTGGGAAACAGTACCGCAGCATTAAAGCCAGGATCAACAGGCTCCGGGGCCAGCTTCTTCCACCAGGCCATCAGACTGATTAATTCACATTGATACAATTGTATTTCTATGCTACATTGACTGTCCTGTTGTACATACTATTTATTACAAATGACTGTAAATTGCACATTGCACATTCATCTGGAGATGTAACATAAAGATTTTTACTCCTCATGTATGTAAAGGATGTAAGGAATAAACTCAATTCAAATCAATGCTCATAGGAGAATTCAATATGCAGAGAGATTGAGAAATTCAGGTTGGTGCTGGATCCCAAGAGAAGAATTTGCATAATGCATAACAGATGGCTTTTTAGAGCAGCTTGTGATCAAGCCCAGTAGGGAAAAGACAGTTCTGAATTGGGAGCTATGTGATGAACCAGGTTTAATTAGGGAGCTTAATGTAAAGGAACGCTGCTATATTTTGTAATTTCAAAGCACTAAACTAATTCAAAGAAAAACAAGAGAGTCGGAAGATAAGTACTTTGTATTTTACTTGATGCAAGGCATGCACATATCATGTCATGATGTATGCAATTCACGTATTTTTAGATACAACTCATAATGAATTATTTAAGCAAACAAGAATGCTTAATCAAACAATATATTTCTCAAATACTACTGAAGTATTAAATATACAACAAACCCTTAAGAGGCAGTGATCATAATTTGATAGAATTCACCTTGCTATTTTAGAAGCTAAAAGTAGGTGTATCAGTATTAGAATGGAATAACAGAGGCAGGTGATAGGAGCTGGAAAAAGTTGATTGAAAGGGGATACTAGCAGGGATGATGGCAGAGCAGCAATGACTGGAATTTTTGGAAGTAATTTGAAAGGCATTAGATCAGTTCATTCTAGGAAGAGGCAACCTTGGCTGACAAGGGAAGTCAAAGACAGCTTAACAGCAAAAAAGAATGCATACAATACAGCAAAAAATAATGGAAAGCTAGAGGATTGGTCAGTTTAAAAATCAGAAGGTAACTGAAAAAAACAGTAAGGAGAAAAAAGATGAAATATGCAGGTAAGCCGGCCGATAGCATAAAATAGGATCCCAAAAGATGTTTCAAATATTTAGAATTAAAGAGAGACAAGAGTGAACATTGATCCACTGGAAATAATACCAGAGAGGTAGTAACCAGGGACAAAGAAAAAATAGACTGACTGAACAAGCATTTTGCATCAGTCTTCACTGTGGAAGACACCAGCAGAATGCCAGAAATTCAGGAGTGTCAGAGGGCAGGATTGAATGTAGTCACTATTACTAAGGAGAAGATGTTTGGAAGCTGAAAGGTCTAAAAGTAGGTAAGTCAGTTGGATGAGATGGACAAAACCACAGGGTTCTGACAGAGTTTCTGTAGAAATAGAGACATTAGTAGTGATCTTTCAAGAATCACTAAATTTTGGAATGGTTCCGAAAGACTGGCAAATAGAGTACGGAGGAACATTTGGAAAACTTCTGAAATGGCCACTTTGCTGCCGCTGCTACTGTGTGGTAACCGGAATCTCCAGAGCAGAAGGCCCGGAATCCTCGGCTTTGCTTGTTTCAGCGGCCGGGGCGAGGTCGAAGGCACTCAGCAGAGGATGGCGCTCGGGAGGCTGTATCAGAAGGGCTGGTCGGTGGCTCGAAGTTTTCTGACGGACGCACTCAGTGTCGACTGTGGTCGACTGCTTCCAAGGCATTGGCACGTTGACGGTGCCTGGAGGTTTATGGCAGGAAGTTTCTCCCTTTTGCCGCCTGCTGTTGGGGACTCGTGAGTCGATCAACTCGGGGACTTCGAGACTTTTTTTACCGTGCCCATGGTTTGTTGTTCATCAAATTATGATATTGCTTTGCACTGCTGTAACTATATATTATAATTATGAGGTTCTGTCAGTTTCTGTCAGTGTTAGTCTTTGGTTTGTCCTGTTTTCTATGATATCACTCCGGAGAAACATTGTATTATTTCTTAATGCATGTATGCATTTCTAAATGACAATAAAAGGGGACTGAGTGTTCTCATAATCTAAAAAAAAATCACAAATTTCACTCCACTCTTTAGGAAGGGAAGGAGGTAAAAGGTGGGAAATTATAGACCAGCTAGCCTGAATTCAAAGGCTATCAAGATGTTAGAATCCATTAGTAAGGATAAAGTTTTGAGATACTTGGAGGCACATGATAAAATAGGCTGAAGTCAGTATGGTGAATTCCCTAAGGAAATAACAGACAGGATAGACAAAGGAAAGCAAGCAAATGTTTTTTACTTAGATTTTCAGAAGGCCTTTGACAAGTTGCACATGAGACTACTAAACAAGATAAGAGCCCGTGGTATGGCAGGATAGATACTTAGAAGATTGGCTGACTGGCAGGAGGAAAAGAATAGGAATACAGGGGTCCTTTTCTGGTTGACTGCTGGGGTGACTAGTGGGGTACGATAGGAGTCAATGCTGGGACTGCTTCTTTTCACATTATATGTCAATGAGTTAGAGGACAGAATTGATGGCCAAATTTGTAGATGATTCAAAGGTAGGTGGAGGGTCAGTTAGTGATTAAAAATGAGGGAGCCTGCAGAAGAATTTGGACAGATTAGGAGAATGGGAAATGAAGTGGCAGATGGGCTACAGTATAAGTTAATGCACAGTTATGCACTTTCATAGAAGGAATAAATCCATAGACTATTTTCTAAATGGGGGGTGAATTCAGAAATTGGAGGTGCAAGAGGACTTGGGAATCCTCATGTAGGATTCCCTAAAGATTAACTTGCAGGTTGAGTTGATGGTAAGGTATGCAAATGCAATGTTAGCATTTGTTTCAAAAAGATTAGAATATAAAAGCAAAATGTAATGCTGAGGGTTTATAAGGCATTGGTCAGACTGAGCTTAGAAAATTGTGAGCCATTTTGGACTCCTTATCTAAAATAGGATGTGCTGGCATTGGACAGAGTCCGGAGGAGGTTCTTGAGAATGACCCCAGCAATGCAATGGTTAACGTATGAGAAGTGTTTGATGGCTCTGACTCTCACGGGAGTTTAAAAAAATGAGGATGGGAAGAATCTCATTGAAGCCTATCAAATATTGAAAGGCCTAAATAGAGTGGAAATAGATAGGATATTTCCTATAGTGGGGGAGTCTATGACCAGAGGGCACAGCTTCAGAATTCAAGAGCGTCTCTTTAGAACAGAGATGAGAAGGAATTACTTTAGCAAGACATGGTGAATGTGTGCAATTCATTGCCACAGATGGCTGTGGATACTAAGTCATTGGGTACATTTAAGGCAGAGGTTGATAGGTTCTTAAGTCAGGGCCTCAGAGGTTACGGAAAGAAGGCAGGAGAATGAGGTTGAGAGGGATAATAAATCAGCTATGATTGACTGTCAGAGCAGACTCAGTGGGCCAAATGGCCTAATTCCACTCCTATGTCTCATGGTTAAAGGTTAATTTATTATCGAAGTTTACAACTCTGAAATTCTTCTTCTCCAGATAGCCATGAAACAAAGAAAGGAAAGAAAAGAAAAGCACAGCAGCACGATCATCAACCCCTAATCCCTCCTCCCCACACAAAAAACTAACAAAAATGGAACAGGCATATTGACCCCCCAAGACCCCCCTCCCCCGCACAGAAAAATGAGAACGATCAGGTGAAAAGCACAGAATATAAAAAATTCTAAGTCTGAAAAACAGTCTATAGTTCAAGTCCATATAAAAAAACACTGAAAACATGGGTAACATTCTCTGGGCCCAGTGGCAGGCTTTTGCATCTTCATAGGAGAGCGATCCCATTAATGGTCAAAAGACAGTCTTCCCCCCTCCATAGCATAGCAATCCCACCTGTGATCGAAAGGCAGGCAACCAACGTTCACCCTCCACATATGCCTTGATGTTTCAATCTCTCTCATCACTTTAATCGGCGAATAAAGGAAGCTTTAATTGGTGAAATGGAGTTGGCTCGCACCCATACCACAGCCTTCTCACCACGAGGTTTTCTCAAGCTTCCTCTGCCTCCTGGAATACTCTTGGACACTGCAGAGCATTGGAACACCCAGATCTCCAGTCTGCAAATCACAGGCTCCAGAATCATATTCAAGATGAAAAACAAACATAAAATACATAAAAGAAGTCAAATATGTGGTTTCATGATCTATCCAGAAGATGTCAACTGAAGGAGCATTGTACGTAGGCAACATCTTGACTGGGAGTCTCTGGTCATATTGTATTGGAAGTTGGCCATATAATCTTATGGCCTAACAATTATAGCTCTGACATGTCTCACTCAGTTATTGCCATGTTAGAGTGAAGTTCTGTTATTCAAGGCCTTACAAAGGGGAGATTAAGTCTCAAGAATGAAAGCAATAGAAATAGTAGTGTAGTGGTTGGTGTGACATTAGCAACCATTGATCCAGAGATGCAAGTTGGGATCTCGTCGTGGCATTTGAAGGAATTCAAGTAAATGAAAAAAATCTGTGATTATGAAGAAAGCTGATGTCAATACTGGTGACACTATAAGATTGTCATAAAAAAACTCATTTTGTTCTCAAATGTAACCCAGAGAAGAAATCTAGCATCTTTACGTGGACTTTATGTGTGTTGTTATGTTTATTTTGGTTTATTTTGTCATGCCAGTCGTGTATAATTTATGTTACTTTATATCTATGTTAAGTCATATTGCATATTGCATAGAGGAGAAGATGGCGACGTGACGGCAGCGCGCGTGGCCTCTCCGGTGATGAATATCTGTTATCTGTCAAGTAGGGGATCGTGCACAATTCTGATTTGATGGAGACAGACGTGAGAGTACAGAGGAACATCTGGAAAACTTCTGAATTTCCCGCTTCGCTGCTGCTGCTACTGTGTGGTAACCGGAATCTCCGGAGCAGAAGGCCCCAAAATCCTCGGCTTTGATTGTTTCAGCGGCCGGGGCGAGGTTGAAAGCGCTCGGCAGAGGATGGCGCTCGGGAGGCTGTATCGGAGGGGCTGGTTGGAGGCTCAAAGTTTTCGGACAGATGGACTCAGTGTCAGCTGTGGTCGGCTGCTTCCAAGGCATCGGCAGTTGTTGGTGCCTGGAGGTTTATGGCAGGGAGTTTCTCCCTTTTGCCGCCTGCTATCGGGGACTCGGGAGTCGATCGACTTGGAGACTTTTGAGACTTTTTTTTACCGTGCCCATGGTTTGTTCTTCATCAATTTACAGTATTGCTTTGCACTGCTGTAACTATATGTTATAATTATGCGGTTCTGTCAGTGTTAGTTTTTGGTTTGTTCCGTTTTTGGTGTTATCACTCCGGAAAAACATTGTATCATTTCTTAATGCATGTATGCATTTCTAAATGACAATAAAAGAGGACTGAGCATTCTGATAATCTAATGTTTGTAATGTACAGTGCTACTGCTGTGAAAAGCTAACTTTTATGGCATTTTTACCATGGGTATATATACCAATGACAATAAACTTACATTGATGTGATTCTGGACTGCTACATATGGCTGACTTCTTACTGACTCCTCAATGCAGGGATAAATGAGGGGTGGACAGTAAATGTCTTTGTTGTCAGTGATGTGTATGTGCAGGCAATGAATGTTTAAATAAAAGGCATCTGACACACTGAGGCTAGCAAAATGTCTAAGTTGGTGAATGTGCAACATTAAAAAACCTGGCCCCCAACTGGATCCCGTAAATAACAATAATTATAGCACTCAAAGAGCTGCTGCCAAGCATAAAGGGCTGTGAAATGACTTTAGTGGTGTGATGATGGATTGTATCCCAGCAAAGGCACTACATAAAAGCAAAGTAAAATAGTAAAATATCACAGAGCATTTCGGTTGAGTACAGGCAGATAGATTTTTGATACTGAGCCACGTAAAGCTTGGTCAGAAAGCTGGATTTTACAGAGATCCTAGTGGAGAAAATGGAAAGGGGTCTAGTGGGCAAACTCCAGGCTCTGTGGGTGAAATATGTGGTACTATGACAACCACTGGAGCGGGAACCCTGACCCCACACCATTTCATATTTCATTCATTCCAGCCATTCTTCTTCCACCTTCCCTGCAAAGTAAACCTCTTCTCTCTTTCCAAGTTCTTCAATCTGAATCACCCACCAGCTCCCTTTAGAGTGGGTTTGCACAATAGTCTTTATGTGAGGTCTACAATACTTGCAGGTGATGGCTAATGGACATACAATCAAGATGCTTAGCTATCTGCACTTCCTTTGGTATCTAGAATACAGGAGTCTGGCTTTGGCTTTGGGTAGGAGCCTTGTGCTTATTTTCTCAGCATGGAAGCAGCAGCCAGCTTAAAATGAATCTAACTATGGTACATCCTCTAGGATCAGTTTCAGCTTCCATTGCACTACAGTCAGAAGCAGTTCATTTATTACATTGCCATTAGCATTATAATGATGATATTACCATCAGGGAGGAGAAGATGGCGGCGCGACGCAGCACGTGCAGCCGCTCCGGAATGATATCGGTATTTGTTAGGTAGATACCGTGCACAATCCTGATTTGATGGAGACAGATGTGAGAAGCACGGAGAAACATCTGGAGAAACTTCTGAAATGCCCGCTTCGCTGCCACTGCTACTGTGTGGTCCGGAATCTCCAGAGGGGAAGGCCCCAAATCCTTAGCTTTGCCTATTGCCTGTTGCCGGGGCCGGGGTCGAAGCGCTCAGCAGAGATGGTGCTCGGTGCTTGGAGTCGGAGGGCTGGTCGGAGGCTCGAAGTTTTCGGACGGACTCAAGAGTCGGCTGTGGTCGGGTGCTTCCAGGGTGCTGCATCAGCAAGTTTGCGGCGCTGGAGGTTCATGGCAGGGAGAGTTTTCTTCCTTCTACCGTCTGTGTTGAGATAATGGGACTTTCGAGAGACTTTGAGACTTTTTTTACCGTGCCCATGGTCTGTTCTTTATCAAATTACGGTATTGCTTTGCACTGTTGTAACTATATGTTATAATTATGTGGTTTCTGTCAATTTTTTAGTCTTGGTTTGTCTTGTGTTTCTATGATATCATACTGGAGGAACATCGTATCATTTCTTAATGCATGCATTACTAAATGACAATAAAAGAGGACTGCAAGTCCTCATAATCTTATCTAATCTAATTATGTTGTTTTCCATTGCAGTTTCTCTAATTGAATTGAAGGATCAAATGAAGAGATAGAATTTCTTTGCTCCTTACTTGGGTATATTAGCTCCCTCATGTGCAGCAAGAGAGAAAGAACAAAATTCACCCTTCTGTGAAACTTCCCATATCTTCCTGCATTTGCAGTACTCAGAAGATCATCGGGAGGAACATCTGGAGCCTTCATCATAAAGCCCAATGGTTTAATAATGTCCTTCACAGGTCTGGCCTGTACAAAAACATGTTGTTGACACTTTACTTCCCTCTGAGAAAGCCATATTTGAAACAAATTGCTGCATTGGTCGGTGGTGGCGCAGTGAGATCGGCGCCAGGCTCGAGAACGGAGGTTCCCAAGTTCGATCCAGTGACGAACCGCTCCCAAGCGCGCTCTCCATCCGTGCCGGGTTGACATGAAGCTCGCAACTTGACCTCGTAAAAAAAACACTGCCACCTCCAGTTTAAATTCCCATGCGGAATATTGTGGAGGATCAAATACCCAAACCCAGAGCGGAGATGCCTCATGACTGCTGAAGAGCAAAGCCCACCATCAGCTTCTCAGACTTTGGGGCAACCCTTTCACGCCAAGAATTAATTCATCAAAACATCTGCAGCTTCTCCATCGAGACATAAATGCAGCTATTTTATATCTATGCTGAGGTAATATAAACGTTCTTAGAGAAAAGTCCATTTCAAACCTGAGTGAATTTTATTTTCATTTTAATATATTTCTTTGAGCATGTCCTGATGGTTGATCCTATATGTAAGATTTCATTATATAGTCTTCAACCAAAGCCATGTTATGTCTATCAAATTTCCTCTCAAAGCACTCTACTTATGTTATCTTTGATGGTTTATCATTTAATTCTTTTGCCTATTAGCTCAAGGATCCTCCAAAGCTCTGTTCTAGTTATCATTCCCCCTGGTCCCTATCAATATTTCTCTTTTGGATAAGGCAAGTGCAGTCAAGTAGTGTGCCCCTGACTGCACAAATCTAAGACTGTGTGAATTGCCACTGGGTGCTCTAATTTCCTCCCATGTGTCAAAGATGTATAGGTTGGTAAGTTAATTGGACACTGTAAATTGTCCCTAATGTGCAGATAGGAGGCAGAGTACCCACCTTTCCATGAACTCTGACGATACTTCACACCACCTCAGTAAAGTAGCCAGGGTAATCAACGACCCCACCCATACCAGACATTCTCTCTTCTCCCCTCTCCCATCAGACAAGTGATAGCAAACCCTGAAAGCACGCACCACCAGGCTGAAAGACAACTTCTAGCCCACTGTTATCAGACTCTTGTATCTACCTCTTGTAGGATGATAAGTACTCTTGGCCTCACAATCTAACTCGTTATGATCTTGCACTTTACTTTTTACTTGCTCAGTAGCATCTACACTTTGATCTGCATTGGTATTGTTTTACCTTATTCTAGCTTAATAACTGTGTAATGATTTTACCTATGTTAATAACATGCAAAACAAGCTCTTCACTCTATCTTGGTACATGTGACAATAAACCAGTTCTAATACAAATCCCAGAGGAGGTAGAGTTGATAAAAATCTGTGAAGAATATTTTTTTTAATGGGATGAATATAGGTTTATTGCAAATAGGTGGTTGATGATTCACATGAAGCCAAAGGGCCTGTTTCTATCTGGCATCTGTCTATGACTGTATCTCTATAGTGTTATTTTCTTTATCTTTCATGAGCTGGGCATCACTGGCAAGATGAGCATTCATAGAAACATAGAAATATAACCATACAGGCCCTTTGGCCCACGATGCCGTGCCGAACATGTGCTTATTATAGAAATTTTCTGGGGTTGCCCATAGCTCTCTATTTTTCTAAGCTCCATATACCTATCCAGGAGTCTCTTAAAACAGCCATATCCGCATCCACCACCATCGCTGGCAGCCCATTCCATGCACTCACCACTCTGTGTAAAAAACTTGCCCCTGACATCTGCTCTGTACCTACTTCCAAGCACCTTAAAACTGTGCCCTCTCATGCTAGCCATTTCAGCCCTGGGAAAAAGCCTCTGACTATCCGTATGGTCAATGCCTCCCATCATCTTATACACCTCTATCAGCTCACCTCTCATGCTCCGTCAATCCAAGGAGAAAAGGCCAAGTTCACTCAACATAGGGTAAGCTCCCCAATCCAGGAAACATCCTTGTAAATCTTCTTTGCACCTTTTCTAGAGTTTTTACATCCTTCCTGTAGTGAGGCGACCAGATCCAAGCACGGTACTCCAAGTGGGGTCTGACTAGGGCCCTATATAGCTGCAACATTACCTCTCAGCTCCTAAATTCACTTCTATAGTTGTTGAAGGCCAATACACCATATGCTTTCTTAGCCACAGAGTCAGCCTGCGCAGTTGCTTTGAGCGTCCTACGGACTCGGACCCCAAGATTCCTTTGATCCTCCACACTGCCAAGAGTTTTACTATTCTATATTCTGCCATCATATTTGACTTAGCAAAATGAACCACCTCACACTTATCTGGGTTGAACTCTATCTGCTACTTCTCAGCCCAGTTTTGCATCCTATTGATGTCCTGCTGTAACCTCTGGCAGCCCTCCACACTATCCACAACACCTCCAACCTTTGTGTCATCAGCAACTTTACTAACCCATCCCTCCACTTCCTCATCCAGGTCATTTATACAAATCATGATGAGTAGGGGTCCCAGAACAGATCTCTGAGGCACACCACTGGTCACCGACCTCCATGCAGAATATGACCTGTCTACAACCACTCTTTGCCTTTTGTGGGCAAACCAGTTCTGGATCCACAAAGCAAGGTCCCCTTGGATCCCATGCCTCCTTACTTTCTCAATAAGCCTTGGATGGAGTACCTTATCAAATGCCTTGCTGAAATACATATGCACTACATCTACTGCTCTACCTTCATCAATGTGTTTAGTCACATCCTCGAAGAATTCAATCAGGCTCTTAAGGCACAACCTGCCTTTGACAAATCCATGCTGACTATTCCTAATCATATTATGCCTCTCCAAATGTTTATAAATCCTACCTCTCAGGATCTTCTCCAGTAACTTTCTAACCACTGAAGTAGGAGTCACTGGTCTATAATTTCCTGGGCTATCTCTACTCTCCTTCTTGAGTAATGGAACAACATCCGCAAAGCTCCAATCCTCCGCAACCTCTCCCGTCCCCCTTGATGATGCAAAGATCATTGCCAGAGGCACAGCAATCTCCTCCCTCACCTCCCACAGTAGCCTGGGGTATATCTTGTCCAGTCCTGGTGACTTATCCAACTTGATGCTTTCCAAAAGCTCCTGCACATCCTGTTTCTTAATATCTACATGCTCAAGCTTTTCAGTCCACTGGAAGTCATCCCTACAATCACCAAGGTCCTTTTCCATAGTAAACACTGAAGCAAAGTATTCATTAACCTCCGCTATCTCCTCCGGTTCCATACACACTTTTCCACTGTCACACTTGATTGGTCCTATTCTCTCACATCTTATCCTCTTGCTCTTCACATACTTGTAGAATGCCTTGGGGTTTTTCTTAATCCTGCTCACTAAGGACTTCTCATGGCCCCTTCTGGCTCTCCTAATTTCATTCTTAAACTCCTTCCTGCTAGCCTTATAATTTTCTAGATCTCTATCATTACCTAGTGTTTTGAACCTTTCATAAGCTTTTCTTCTCTTCTTCACTAAATTTTCAACAGACCTTGAACACCATGGTTCCTGTACCCTACCATCCTTTCCCTGTTTCATTGGAATGTACCTATGCAGAATGTCACGTAAATATCCCCTGAACGTTTGCCACATTTCTGCTGTACATTTCCTTGAGAACATCTGTTCCCAATTTACACTTCAAAGTTCCTGCCTGATAGCTTCATATTTCCCCTTACTCCAATTAAACACTTTCCTTACTTGTCTGTTCCTATCCCTCTCCAATGCTATGGTAAAGGAGATAGAAATATGATCACTATCTCCAAAATGCTCTCCCACTGAGAGACCTGACACCTGACCAGGTTCATTTCCCAATACCAGATCAAGTACAGCCTCTCCTCTTGTAGGCTTATCTACCTATTGTGTCAGGAAACTTTTCTGAACACACCTAACAAACTCCATGCCATCTAAACCCCTTGTTCTAGGAAGACACCAATCAGTAGTTGGGAAATTAAAATCTCCCACCACAACGACCCTGTTATTATTACACCTTTCCAGAATCTGTCTCCCTATCTGCTCCTCTACATCCCTGTTACTATTAGAAGGTCTATAAAAACACCCAGTAGGGTTATTGACCCCTTCCTGGTCCTAACTTCTACCCACGGAGGCTCAGTAGACCATCTCTCCATGACTTCCTCCTTTTCTGCAGCCGTGACACTATCTCTGATCAACAGTGCCATGCCCACCTCCTCCTTTGTTCCTTCCCTGTCCTTTCTGAAATATCTAAAGCCTGGCACACAAAGTAACTATTCCTGCCCTTCAGCCATTGAAGTCTCTGTAATGGCCACAACATCATAGATCCAAGTACTGTTCCATACTCTAAGCTCATCCACTTTGTTCATGATACTTCTTGCATTATAATAGACACATCTGAAACCATCAGTGTGAGCGTATCCCTTCTCTATCACCTGCCTTTCCTCCCTCTCACATTGTCTACAAACTTTCTCAATTTGTAAGCCAACCGCGTCTTCCTCTGTCTCTTCAGTTTGGTTCCCACCCCCCCCCCCCCCCAGCAATTCTTAGCCTTAGCAAACCTCCCTGCCAGGATGTTGGCCGCCCTCGGATTCAAGTGCAACACATCATTTTTGCACAGGTCACACCTGCCCCAAAATAGATCCCAATGATACAGAAATCTGAATCCTTGCCCCCTGCTCCAATCCCTCAGCCACACATTTATCCTCCACCTCACTCTATTCCTATACTCACTGTTGTGTGGCACGTGCAGTAATCCCAAGATTACTACCTTTGAAGTCCTGCTTCTCAACTTCCTTCCTAACTCCCTGTAGTCTGCTTTCAGGATCTCCTCCCTTTTCCTACCTATGTCATTGGTACCAATGTGTACCACCACCTCTGGCTGTTCATCTTCCCACTTCAGGATATCGTGGACATGATCAGAAACATCCCGGTCCCTGGCACCTGGGAGGCAAACTACCATTTGCGTTTCTTTCCTGTGTCCACAGAATCACCTGACTGACCCCCTAACTATAGAGTCCCCTATCACTGCTGCCATCCCCTTCCCTTCCCTACCCTTCTGAGCCACAGGGCCAGACTCTGTGCTAGAGCTGCGACCACTGTTGCTTCCCCCAGGTAGGTTTACCCCCCAACAGTACTCAAACAGGAGTACTTATTGTCGAGGGGCACAGCCACAGGGGTACTCTCTAGCATCTGACTCTTGCCCTTCCCTCTCCTGACTGTTACCCACTTATCTGTCTCCCGAGGCCCCAGTGAGACTACCTGCCTATAGCTCCTCTCTATCACCTCCTCACTATCCCTGACCAGATGAAGGTCATCGAGCTGCATCTCCAGTTCTCCTAACCCGGTCCCTAAGGAGCTGCAGCTCGGCGCACCTGATGCAGATGCAGCCCTCTGGGAGGTTGGGAGTCTCCCGGACATCCCACATCGGACACCCAGTACAGAACACTGGCCTCACAGACATACTTCCTATTCCTCACCAGTAGCTTACCTCGCCCCGAACCGTTATCGCCAAAGCCCCGTTGAACCAAAGCCCTCCTACTCTGTCTCCCTCTACTCCTAGCACCCACTCTATAAAGCTGTCTTCTTTTCAAATTCACCCCACCGGCCTAACACGCTGACGTCCATGCACTTGCGCAGTCGCACCTCGATCAAACCGCTAAGGAAAAAAACTGTCTTCTTTCAAATCCTTCCCGCCGGTCTAACTCATTGTCTATTCCTAACTGCTCATGAGAAAATGATGGTGATCTACCTTTGGGATCTGCTGGTGGACATATTCACCCAGTGCTATCAGGTAGGTTTTAGATTCAACAACAACGATGTGCTGCACACCTTGGAGGGAAACCTTTACATGTTAGTGCTTCCATGCAGCTAAAGTCTTGCTGTCCTTTTTGACATAAGTGCCAGAATTGGGAAGAACTGGAACTGACTTATTATCATCACATACGCTGAGATACAGTGAAAAACTTAGTTTTTTAAGCCATCCATACAGATCATTTCAAATCATTTCATAAGTGATTCAGGTAGTACAAGGGAAAAGAAATAACAGAGTGTAGACCATAGTGTTACAGCTCCAGAGAAAGTACAGTGTAGGCAAACAATAGGGTGCTAGGGCCATAATGTGATAGAATATGAGGTCAAGAGTTCATCTTAATGTACAAAGGATCCACCAAAAGCCTTATAGCAACAATATAGAAGCTGTCCTTGAATCTGGTAGTACATGCTCTTAAGGTTTTGTAACTACTGCCCAAATGAATGGGAGGGGTTGGAGGATAGACAATGTCTGGGGTGAGGGGGGTCTTTGATTATGTTGACTGCTATCCCATGGTAGCGAGAAGAGTAGACAGGGCCCATTTCACCAACAATCCCCCACTTTTTTGTTATTAAGTACCTGGAATGCCGCCGTGCTAGATGTAAATACGCATTAATTTATATCAGTGCAAATATCAGTCTGCTGGGATGGTGTGCTGTGAATGCCTAGTTTCGTTATCTATGTCTCTAAATATGGAAAGTTGCCAGGATCGATGGCAGATGGCTCTGAATAAAACAGATTTAAATGTGCTGAATCCCTCTACTGAAATTGGTGTCAGTAATAAAAAGAAACAGACTTAACAAATGATGAGGTCCCTCTAGAATTGACACAAAGCACATTAGAAAAAGAGAGCTATTGCTTGAATTCACAATGTTATTTTTCTTCTTTTTCTTTGTGTATTTCAATCTATTTACAAACATGATCACAATAGTTTTCCACATTTAATTTATTCTTTGAACAAAATATCCAAACCTCTGTCATTTGTCGTCAGAGAGGGTGAAAGGCAGATGGTGTTATATGAGGAGGATGTAAAGGTGTAATTGTATTATTTAATGGTTCGAGCAATACGCTGGCTGGATGTGATTGATCAACAGCCCATTTATAGAAATAAATGGGCAGTTGGTCAATGTGCTTCCACATTGCAACCCATGGTTGTTTGTTAGTTTCCAAACAGATCTCCCAGATGAGGACAAAGGGGTTTATTTCCTGACTTCAAAATTTCTTTCCATTTGACAATGCAAATCTACATTCTCAAAATTGCTCCACTGTCTCCTCATATTTCAAAATAAACATTGAATGAAACGTGGCAAAACTTGTGCAGTGGGCAATGAGCCTCCATTTTGCACTCAATATTGTAACCACTGGGGCTGGCTGGTGGTGTAGTGCCATCAGCACTGGACTTCCAGGTGGATGTTCCTGAGTTCAAATTGGCCGGGTCCGAACCTGGGAAGCAGCAGGATCTGCGTGGAAGGAAAGCCTGGCAATCTGCTTCCATATTCTGGCATGAAAATCCTATGGACAACCACACTATCCATTTGGTCGCCATGAGTCAATGATGACTTGACACCACTCAACAACTACAACATTGTAACCTTAAAAGAAAAGTCATAAAGATAGCAAATACACTAATCTCCAGGTTCTCATTCTTTTTATGAACTTTAAGCAGCTGGCTCAATGTTGAATCATTTTAAACATTGTAATGAGTGACATCTGAAGTCTGGTCCCATATTGAGCTTATGCGGAGCAAAGGTCAAAAAAGAATAAAGAAGTAGTGACCAAAATAACTCTACAATAGTAGAGGGATAAATTGTGGTGAGAATTCAGCCACTATTTCTCATATTGAACCAAGGAATTTAAAAAGTGAAGAAATAATCAGATTAACACCTTATGTGACCTCCTACATAAAGTACGGAAACAATCCCTTCTGCCCAACTCATCACAAAGGTGCTTTCCTGAGCTTGTCCCATTTGCTACATCATTAACTACATCTCTCGAAACCATTCGTGATCACGTCCAAATATTTTTTAAATGTTGTATTTCTGCTCACCTTGGCCCCTTTCTCTGACAGCTCACCACATACTCTCATCATCTGTGGGAAAAATGCCCCCCTCAGGTTCTGTTTAAATATTTTCCCTCTCACTTTAAACCTATGCCCATTAGTTTTACATAGAAACATAGAAAATAGGTGCAGGAGTAGGCCATTCGGCCCTTCGAGCCTGCACCGCCATTTATTATGATCATGGCTGATCATCCAACTCAGAACCCAGCCTTCCCTCCATACCCCCTGACCCCTGTAGCCACAAGGGCCATATCTAACTTCCTTTTAAACATAGCTAATGAACTGGCCTCAACAGTTTGCTGTGGCAGAGAATTCCACAGATTCACCACTCTCTGTGTGAAGAAGTTTTTCCTAATCTCGGTCCTAAAAGGCTTCCCCTCTATCCTCAAACTGTGACCCCTCGTTCTGGACCTCCCCAACATCGGGAACAATGTTCCCGCATCTAGCCTGTCCAATCCCTTTAGGATCTTATACGTTTCAATCAGATCCCCCCTCAATCTTCTAAATTCCAACGAGTACAAGCCCAGTTCATCCAGTCTTTCTTCATATGAAAGACCTGCCATCCCAGGAATCAATCTGGTGAACCTTCTTTGTACTCCCTCTATGGCAAAGATGTCTTTCCTCAGATTAGGGGACCAAAACTGCACACAATACTCCAGGTGTGGTCTCACCAAGGCCTTGTACAACTGCAGTAGTACCTCCCTGCTCCTGTACTCGAATCCTCTCGCTATAAATGCCAGCATACCATTCGCCTTTTTCACCGCCTGCTGTACCTGCATGCCCACTTTCAATGACTGGTGTATAATGACACCCAGGTCTCGTTGCACCTCCCCTTTTCCTAATCGGCCACCATTCAGATAATAATCTGTTTTCCTATTTTTGCCACCAAAGTGGATAACTTCACATTTATCCACATTAAATTGCATCTGCCATGAGTTTGCCCACTCACCCAACCTATCCAAGTCACCCTGCATCCTCTTAGCATCCTCCTCACTGCTAACACTGCCACCCAGCTTTGTGTCATCCGCAAACTTGGAGATGCTGCATTTAATTCCCTCATCCAAGTCATTAATATATATTGTAAACAACTGGGGTCCCAGCACTGAGCCTTGCGGTACCCCACTAGTCACCGCCTGCCATTCTGAAAAGGTCCCGTTTATTCCCACTCTTTGCTTCCTGTCTGCTAACCAATTCTCCACCCACACCAATACCTTACCCCCAATACCGTGTGCTTTAAGTTTGCACACTAATCTCCTGTGTGGGACCTTGTCAAAAGCCTTTTGAAAATCCAAATATACCACATCCACTGGTTCTCCCCTATCCACTCTACTAGTTACATCCTCAAAAAATTCTATGAGATTCGTCAGACATGATTTTCCTTTCACAAATCCATGCTGACTTTGTCCAATCATTTCACCGCTTTCCAAATGTGCTGTTATCACATCCTTGATAACTGACTCCAGCAGTTTCCCCACCACCGACGTTAGGCTAACCGGCCTATAATTCCCCGGTTTCTCTCTCCCTCCTTTTTTAAAAAGTGGGGTTACATTAGCCACCCTCCAATCCTCAGGAACTAGTCCAGAATCTAACGAGTTTTGAAAAATTATCACTAATGCATCCACTATTTCTTGGGCTACTTCCTTAAGCACTCTGGGATGCAGACCATCTGGCCCTGGGGATTTATCTGCCTTCAATCCCTTCAATTTACCTAACACCACTTCCCTACTAACATGTATTTCGCTCAGTTCCTCCATCTCACTGGACCCTCTGTCCCTTACTATTGCTGGAAGATTATTTATGTCCTCCTTAGTGAAGACAGAACCAAAGTAATTATTCAATTGGTCTGCCATATCCTTGCTCCCCATAATCAATTCACCTGTTTCTGTTTGCAGGGGACCTACATTTGTCTTTATCAGTCTTTTCCTTTTTACATATCTATAAAAGCTTTTACAGTCCGTTTTTATGTTCTCTGCCAGTTTTCTCTCATAATCTTTTTTCCCCTTCCTAATTAAGCCCTTTGTCCTCCTCTGCTGAACTCTGAATTTCTCCCAGTCCTCAGGTGAGCCACTTTCTCTGGCTAATTTGTATGCTACTTCTTTGGAATTGATACTATCCCTAATTTCTCTTGTCAGCCACGGGTGCACTACCTTCCTTGATTTATTCTTTTGCCAAACTGGGATGAACAATTGTTGTAGTTCATCCATGCAACCTTTAAATGCCTGCCATTGCATATCCACCGTCAATCCTTTAAGTGTCATTTGCCAGTCTATCTTAGCTAATTCACGACTCATACCTTCAAAGTTACCCCTCTTTAAGTTCAGAACCTTTGTTTCTGAATTAACTACGTCACTCTCCATGTTAATGAAGAATTCCACCATATTATGGTCACTCTTACCCAAGGGGCCTCTCACGACAAGATCGATAATTAACCCTTCCTCATTGCTCAAAACCCAGTCCAGAATAGCCCGCTCTCTAGTCGGTTCCTCGACATGTTGGTTCAAAAAACCATCCCGCATACATTCCAAGAAATCCTCTTCCTCAGCACCTTTACCAATTTGGTTCACCCAGTCTACATGTAGATTGAAGTCACCCATTATAACTGCTGTTCCTTTATTGCACACATTTCTAATTTCCTGTTTAATACCATCTCCGACCTCACTACTACTGTTAGGTGGCCTGTACACAACTCCCACCAGCGTCTTCTGCCCCTTAGTGTTACGCAGCTCTACCCATATCGATTCCACATCTTCCCGGCTTATGTCCTTCCTTTCTATTGCGTTAATCTCTTTTTTAACCAGCAACGCCACCCCACCTCCCCTTCCTTCATGTCTATCCCTCCTGAATATTGAATATCCCTGAACGTTGAGCTCCCATCCCTGGTCACCCTGGAGCCATGTCTCTGTGATCCCAACTATATCATAATCATTAATAACAATCTGCACTTTCAATTCATCCACCTTATTACGAATGCTCCTTGCATTGACACATAAAGCCTTCAGGCGCTCTTTTACAACTTCTTAGCCCTTATACAATTATGTTGAAAAGTGGCCCTTTTTAATGCTTGCCCTGGATTTGTCGGCCTGCCACTTTTACTTTTCCCCTTTGTACTTTTTGCTTCTATGCTCACTTTACACCCCTCTGTCTCTCTGCACTGGTTCCCATCCCTCTGTTGTGAACTAACCTCCTCACACCTAGCCTCTTTAATTTGATTCCCACCCCCCAACCATTCTAGTTTAAAGTCACCTCAGTAGCCCCCGCTAATCTCCCTGCCAGGATATTGGTCCCCCTAGGATTTAAGTGTAACCCGTCCTTTTTGTACAGGTCACACCTGCGCCAAAAGAGGTCCCAATGATCCAAAAACTTGAATTCCTGCCCCCTGCTCCAATCCCTCAGCCACGCATTTATCCTCCACCTCATCGCATTCCTACTCTCACTGTCGCGTGGCACAGGCAGTAATCCCGAGATTACTACCTTTGCGGTCCTTTTTCTCAACTCCCTTCCTAGCTCCCTATATTCTTCTTTCAGGACCTCATCCCTTTTCCTACCTATGTCATTGGTACCTATATGTACCAGGACCTCTGGCTCTTCACCCTCCCACTTCAGGATATCTTGGACACGATCAGAAATATCCCGGACCCTGGCACCAGGGAGGCAAACTACCATCCGAGACTCTGGACTGCGTCCACAGAATCGCCTATCTGACCCCCTTACTATCGAGTCCCCTATCACAACTGCCCTCCTCTTCCTTGCCCTACCCTTCTGAGCTACAGGGCCAGACTCTGTGCCGGAGGCAGGGCCACTGTCGCTTCCCCCGGGTAAGCTGTCCCCTCCAACAGTACTCAAACAGGAGTACCTGTTGTTAAGGGGCACAGCCGCCGGGGTACTCCCCATCACCTGCCTTTTCCCCTTCCCCCTCCTAACCGTGACCCACTTGTCTGCCTCCCGTGGCCCCGGCGTGACCACCTGCCTTCCACTCCTCTCTATCACCTCCTCGCTCTCCCTGACCAGACGAAGGTCATCGAGCTGCAGCTCCAGTTCCGTAACGCGGTCCCTTAGGAGCTGCATCTCGATGCACTTGGCGCAGATGTAGACGTCCGGGAGGCTTGGAGACTCCAGGGCCTCCCACATCCGACACCGAGAACAGCAAACTGCCCTCATAGTCATAATGCCCCTCTCCTCAAATAGCAACAGAAAATGAATGTCAAACCTTCCTCGCCTCGCCCGCTTCCGCCTAAGCCCGTTGAGCCGAAGCCCTTAAGTCTTCGCTCTGCTCCCGGCTCACTCCGCCGCCCGCAAACTACGCTGCCCGCTCTCTGAGGCTCTGTTCCTTTTAAATCTGCTGCGCTGCACTGCCCGACGTCACACGCCTGCGCAGTCCCGCCTCTCAGAAAGCCGTTGGAGAAAAAAAATAACGAAAATTTCAAAAATCTCTTTCTCGGCACTCCCACTCAGACTCTCAGACTCCTTCTTCGAATCAAATCCGAAGCAGGATGTCTGCCCTTTTAAATCTGCCGCGCTGCACTGCCCGACGTCACACGCCTGCGCAGTCCCGCAGGTTTAGATTCTCTTACTTTGGGAAAAAGATTTATGACCATCGACCTTATATGTGCCCCTTTATAAACCTCTATAAGGCTCAGTGTCAGTCTCCTTCACTCCAGAGAAAAGGATCACAGCCTATCTATTCTCTCCTCCAATCCCAGCAACGTTCTTGTAAATATGCTCTGCACCTCTCTAGCCTTATCACTTCCTTTCTATAAAATCATGACCAGAAATGCACACAATACTCCAAGTGCTGAAAACAAAGTCCACAACATGACATCCCAACTCTTGTATTCAATGCCTGACCAATAGAGACAAGCAAATCGTTGCATCCATGACCTAGTCTACCCCTGTCTTTACCTTGAGGAAACTAGGAACTAGCACTCCCAGGACTCTCTGTTCTACAATGCTCCAAGGAGCCTTGTAAGTTTCTGTGTAAATTCTGTCCTGGTTTATCCTCCCAAAATGCATCACCTCACACTTCTATGAGTTAAATTCTATCCTCCATTTCTTTGCCCACTTTCCCATCTAGATCCTATTGTAACCTTAGACAGGCTTCTTCACTGTCCTCAACACCACCAATTTTGAAATCACCCACAACTTAATCAAAAGCCACAATCTTTCTTATCTGGAGATAAGAGTATTTTTGTACTTGGTTCATGCCCTCAGGTCAGATTTAGCCATTTCATGTTAGTACAGCCCTCCCAATGCCAGAATTACTCTACCTCTGGATGGTCTCTAGTACTGGAATATCCTTTCTTATATAAGGGGACCACAACTGTACAAAGGACACTAGGGTGGCTTCAACAACTCCTTGTACAACTGTATAATTGTTTCTCAATACTAACCACACCCCACCCCCACACCACGGTAATAAAGATCGATATGCCATTTGCTTTTTGAACTGCTTGCTGCACCTGCACAATAACTTCTTGTGTTTCAACACAGGATCACTAAGGTCCCCCTATACGTACTCCACTCATTTACAATCTTGTACAATTCAGGTAGCATATACTTAACTATTTTGTCACTGTTTGTTCAATATTACTTTTTAGTTTTGTTTTATTAAAAGTTTACTCCCACCTTATTAGCTCTCTATTCTCTTGTTGCTGGTTCATGAAAAATTTCATGCCTTCTGTCATCCAGTAGATTTTTCCCTTTACGTACATTATTTTTGATTTAAAAGTTTCCTTGACCTCCTTTGTTAACTGCAGATGGTTCATCTTCTGCATTAGTTCCTTTTAGACCACAAAATCCCAAGCATGCTTGGGTATTTTTCTTTTAGGACCATGCCTGATTTGACTGCAATCTCAACCTCCTGTTTCCATTACCCATGGTAATTTTTTATCCTTAGCCTATAAAAATCAATCTATCACTGCTTTAAAAATGCCCAAATAGCTTCATTCCACTGTGTTTGAGACAGATTAATCAAAAATCCACTGTCAAAATAAATAGAGCTCATCTCTCCCTTAAATAGGCCACCAATCATTTTTAAAAGCCATAACCCTTGTTCTATATTCCTCCCTAAGAAAGCACCCTCCTACATCCATCCTATCAAGACTTTGCAGGATCTAATATGCCGTAGTCTTCTAATCCCAGCAGTTACATCCTAGTCTGTCCAAACTGTCTACGCATTCCGGGTATTAGTCTAGAAAACTTCCTCTGCACTATTTCAAAAGCATGAACATATTTCCTTGAATAAGTAGGCCCACACTGTACACTGTACTCCAGATGTGGTCTTTCTTGCCAGTGCCCTATAAAACTGAACTAAAATTGCCGTATTTTTGCATTCAGCTTCTCCAGCAACAGTCAGCTATTAATTGCACTGCCTTTGCTGAGACACTCAAATCCCCCAGTATCTTCTAGGTCCATAATATTTTATAAATTAGTTTTTATTTTGTTTTTCCTGTTAGACAAATTCACATTTTAAACACAGAGATTCTGCTGATACAGAAAATCCAGAATAACATATACAAAATGCTGAGAAGCACAACAGGTCAGACAGCATTTATGGAGCAGAATAAAGAGGGGTGTTTTGGAAACATTTAATTCACATTTGCCCTGATTAGTTAATTGTTAATTAGTTTAATATTGTAACAAATACATTGAAAAGCTTTGTTTTACAAACCATCCAGACAGATAATTCCAAACCTAAGTACATCAAGGTAGCACAAAGAGAAAAAAATGCTAACAAAATACAAAATACAGTGTTACCGTAACAGAGAAAGTGTCATACAGGTAGTCACTGATAGTGTAGTTCAGGTTGTCACAGACAGTGCAGTACAGGGAGTCACAGATTGTGTAAGGGCTATGATGAGGTAAATTGAGTGTTTAAGAATTCATGTTTCTCACAGAAGATGCTATTTGCCAAATCCCTGCCTATTCATATCTTACTTATATCCCTTTGCAGCCTCCGTGAAGCTCAACTTCATTGTTATCTGACTGTACATGTATACAAGCAAATAAACCAATGTTCCTCCAGACTAAAAGTCATATATCACAAACAGCACATAAAACAAAGTATTACCATAAATTATTTGATAAAATACAATCCAAAATGAACATAGTGCAGCACAATTAATCATGAAACAGTAAACTATACAGTTAACAGTAACCAGCTTGCTCTGCTAGTGATCATCTCTTTTGTCCATGTTGAGACTCATGCTGTTGTTCTCACACCATTTGACAAGCCTCTCTACCTCCTCTCTGTATGCCAACTCATAATTGCTGCTAATGAGGCCAACCACTCTGGTATTATCGGCAAACCTGAGGATGAGGGTTGAGCTGGGTCAAGTAGTTCAAGATCCAGTTACAGAGAGGGGTGTCGAGTCCCAACGAGGACAGTTTACTCACCAGCACTGAGGGATAATTGTGAGAAACACAAAGTTGGAATCGATGAACAACATCCTGGCATATGAGGCTTCATTTTCTAAGTGGGACAGGACAGAGTGGGGGGGGGGGGGCGCAAGGCTTTGGCATCATTCGTGTAATGCTTTGAGTGATAAATTTTGGATCCAAGTTAACATCTGGATACAGAAAACGTACACTTCGGTATTGTGAATTTGAGTGTGGATTTGGGATCTTAAATTTCAGGCCAGCTCTTTGATTCAGGGATGAAACATTCAAAAGCCCATGGACCTCAGTGAGATATTGTTAATTTCTGGGCGAATTGCTGCTTACGTACAAGGATTCCAGATGTCAGCACTGAAGTTCGCTTTTGCATCCAATGTCAGTTGGACAGATTGGTGCCCTGTTCTCCATGAAAAATACAAAAATCTACCAAAGCTCAGAAGATCTAATTAGCACCTATTGCAGAGGTGTGAGTTTCCAGATATATGGAGAAACCTCAAGTATCTGAGCTTCTGTTCTCTATTCAAGCCTCACAAATAAGTTTACCTCCAACACACTGATAGGCAATCTCCTCTGACGCCAATATTTTATACATGTAATGTTGGTACAGATCGTGATTAAAAGGAAGCCAAGTTAGAAATCAAGGAGCCTTACTTTCACCTGATAAAATATACATCAACTTGGCATTATGTAAAACAGACAAACTCTGCTTGTTAATATGTAGGCCCATCTCTTCAAAATCCTGTAACGTATCATATGCAGAGTTTAAATAAACTCTATTCCAGCCTCCTGCGGCTACAAAACCAATTAAATCCTTTTTGAAACTAAATAATACTCCTACCAAGTTATATTAATTAGTAATGTTTACAAAACACCAAAATGCAATGAGTGTAACACTATAACTGCAGCAATTAGATAAACCTAGCACTAAATCAGAGGCATGAACAGTTTGATTTAATGGCCTAAATTTATACAGTATTATTCACATTGGTATTTCCCATACTAATATGAGATGAATTGGACAGTGGTTGCTAGCAGAATCTGCCACTAAAACTAGCATATTTACAAAGGCACAGGACAATTTACTGACAAATTAGCCCGTAGCAGAATATTCAGTCATGTTTTTCGTATTACATTATACAGTCTTTTGTTGCCACTAATTAAAGTTCACTTTATTTATTTCCTATGTACCAATTGTCAGCATATGTTTCCTCAAGTGACTGGAGCATGTTTTAATTGTCACAAGTTGCACTATTTCAGAGCAGTTCTAAAGTACTTCATCATCTTCACAACATCTTGAAGTTGTGAAACAGGTTATATAAATGCAAGTTTTCTATTACCGTGGATAAACTCTGACTGATGTCCACACTGCTAGTTTGTGTGTCTATTTTGCACATTGCTGTGGAATTTGCTAATTTCTGTGTCACCTGTGGTTATCCTGTTGGTCACAAGCGTACTGCATAGCCATAGAATTGACAGAAAATGTATCTCAATAGTGGTACAGGCACTACTTGTCATGGTCCGTGAAGTCCGCGTTCCGGTTCACGGTCCGGTCCATGGACTCCGGACTCCAGGTCTTCCGGCTGTCCTTTGTTTCATTTGGGCCTAATCATAGGCACCTGATGCTCGTCTTGGGGCTGGGAATATAAGTGGTCCTGGGTTCGAGTATGGTTGCTGGTTTGATTTGTCAGTATCCTGTCTTTGCCTCTGTGGGGTAAGTCAGGCTGTCTTTGCTGTTACCCTGCAGTTGGATCTGTCCCTTCCTGTCCTTGACTCTGTTGGGTAAGCCAGGCCATCTTTGCTGTTACCCTGAGGCTGGACTATTCCCTTCCCTTCCCTTTGGAAGCCTTGCCTGAAGCCTTGTCAGGTTCAACCACTGGAGCGAGACTGGAGCCTTGCTGTGTCAAGATGAAGAACTGACTATTGTTGAGTTGGAACTGTCTCTGTGTCCTTGCCTTTGCTAGGTAGGTCTGGCTGTTTGCTGCTACCTAGTGTTGGGAACCATCTCTGTGTCTGCACCTTCGCTAGGTAGGTCTGACCATTTGCTGCTATCTACTGTTGGGAACTGTCTCTGTGGTAGGTCCGGCTGTTTGCCTCTACCTAATGTTGGGAACTGTCTTGTCGTGTTCAGCATTCTGTGTATGAGTCCCAGCCCTATGCCCTGTTCCCAAGGAGGGGTCCTGGCTCTGTGTTCCATGTTCCTGTCTCTCAAGTCCAAGGCTCTGTGTTCCCATGCTCTAGACCAATGCTCTGTTCCTGTCCTCTCCAAGACCAAATCAAGGCTTCTGGCTTTGTGTTCTGAGGTTCCTCTCTCCCAAGACCATATCATGTCTTTGCCTAGTTCTGGAGTCTGAGCCCAAGTCAAGACCCCAAGCCTCAGTGTCATGTCCTTGCCTCAAAGACCCCAAGCCTCAGTGTCATGTCCTTGCCTCGAAGACCCAAGCCTCAGTGTCATGTCCTCGCCTAGTTCTGAGGTCCAAGCCCAAGCAAGACCCAGGTTCTGGGTCCTTGTCCAGTCTCTGGCTCGGAGTCCAAGCACAGGCTCCTAGTTCCCAGTTCCTTGTCCTGGTCCTGCTTGCCTAGCCAAAGTCCTAGCCCAAGTCTGTGTTCTTGTCCCAGCTCTCTATTCAAGTCCTGTTCCTAGTACTTCAGTGTCTGTATCTTGCATTTGGGTCTGCCACCAGCACCCTCTCTATGACACTACTCCTTTGAAAACAATACTAACTCCATACACTTGTCATGATACCAGGTATCAACAGCTGTCATTAGCATGGCAACTTTATTACCCTGCCCCTAGAGGCCTTTGTCCTTAACTGTCATCACAAGCAATTTCACCAGCTGAATCTGTAATGAATTCTTTTGATTAACCATCTATTGCAACACTGTCATCTGATAACCAAAAGTTAGATACATCATGCAAATTGATCTCAAAACAACATTATTCAAACCTACACAATACTTTTAAAAATCAGAAATATGGCCTCAATTATGCAACACCAGTATATACTATGGAATTTCAGTTAGTTTACATACTTTGCTTCAGTTTTCCGTACTTAGTAAGTATTGCACTTTGACAGTATCAGTTTTCTGTTGCTGGGTATGGCAGGCATTAGGAAAGGACAGATTTCCCATCCTTGCAATCTCTTACTGTGTCTCCTTAAAGATTTGCTGAAAGATGATTCAAGTTTTGTAACTTGCAGTTCCAAAACTGTACATCTCTCTGGTCTTTATTGTAAACTTTCAACCTGTTCATTGGGAGTATCTTCTTACTTGTCAGCATTGAAATCATAACATTCAGTATCTTATCACATCCTTTGAGATGATCAAAACCAGAATGAGAATCACATTTATTGTCACTGTTATTAATCATGAAATTTGTTGTGTTGTGGCAGGAGTACAATGCAGGGATAACAAATTACTATAAGCAAGTAAATAGATAAATAAAATAGGCAAATGAATAGATAGATATGTAGATAAACTAATATATAAATAGTTCAAAAGAGGAATAGTGTAGTAGTGCTCATGGACTGCTCATAAATCTGACAGCGGAGGGGAAGAAGCTGTTCCTAAGTCATTGAGCAACACACACAGAATGCTGGAGGAACTCAGCAGGCCAGGCATCATCTTTGGAAAAGAGTACAGTCGATGTTTCGGGCCAAATGTCGACTGTACTCTTTTCCGTAGATGCTGTCTGGCCTGCTGAGTTCCTCTAGCGTGTGTGTGTGTGTGTGTGTGTTGCTTGGATTTCCAGCATCTGCTGATTTTCTCGTTTGTCCTAAGCCATTGAGGCTGGGTCTTCAGGCTCCTGTACATCCTCCCCATTGGTGGTAATAAGAAAAGAACTGTCCCAGATGGTGAAGGCCCATAATGTTGGGTTCCACCTTGAGGTATCAATTTTTGAAGACGTCCTCAGTGGTTGTGCCCGTGATAGATCTGGCTGAGTCTAGAACCTTCTGAAGCCTCTTATGATCCTGTGCATTGGCACCTCCATACCAGACAGAAATACAACCTATCAGAATGCTCTCCATTGTACTTCTGTCGGAATAGGCTGGAGTCTTTGAAACATACCAAATCCCCTCAAACTCTGGCATGCCTTTGTGATGATTGTCTCAATATGGTGGATCCAGGATAGACCGTCTGATATGTTGATGCGCTGGAATGTGAAACTGGTGACCCTTTCCACCACTGACACCTCAGGAAGGTTTGGTGTTAGCTCTCCTAACTTCCCCTTCCTGAAGTTCACACTTAGTTCCTTGGTCTTGCTGACAAGGTTGTTGTTGTGACACCACTCAATCAGCTGATTGATTTAGCTTCTGTTTGCCTCCTCGTCGCCTTCTGAGATTCTGTCAACACCCAATGGTATCATGGGTAAATTTATAGATGGCATTTGAATTGTGCCAAGCCACAACGACATGAGCACCGAATGATAAAAAGGTGGATGTAAGATGATGGTGAGTTCTTGCAGGGGGGAAGTGTTACTCCCTGTCTGCAAATAGCCACACAACCTACCCACTCCAATTTCAGGCATATGGCTCAACCAGTATAGATGACATAATTTGGTGGGGCTTCCATAAGCCATGATAAAAGATAAATGTAAATCTATTAATTTATCAATTGAGTCTATCTAAAATAATTCATAGTAGTCTGCCAGGTTATTTACTGTGTACCAATATAAAATAAATGCACTCCACAAGATTGCCTGTCAGTCCACATATACCCTGATAATATCTCTCATTCTACAAATTAGATTTGTGCTTTGAAGCAATGACTCGGTAACTCATAACCTGCTACATAATTAGCGAAGTTTCAGTGTAAGAAATGGGAAATTGCTGAATAGTCCTGACTTGGAAATCCCCAGAACCGGGATAAAACAGAGGTGTTTTTTCTCCCATGTGAATTAGGAGAATAGATAAATTATGTAAATTTATGTTGACTAGGAGAATGCGCTGCATACTTGCCCGATGGCAGCTAATTTTTCTGCAGAAGGTGTAAATAGAGAGAACAGAAATATTTTAACAGTTTGAAACAAAAGACTGAATTAATTAAAAATGAAAATTAGCTTTAAATAAAGATTTCTATTTAATTTCATTAAAGACTGACTAAAACATTATAATAAATCGAAGGAAGTCACTTAGTTGGAGTATGTTGTACCATGGATTTGATGACTCCTTTCATCTGAATAAGCAAATGGGCAAATTGCATGCACTATCAGCCCTGACATAAATCTGTAGGCTTAATGATAAGTTCACCAGGGTGCAAGGTTCCAATCAAGAATCATTGAAATGAAGAACTGATGTTCTTCTCTCTACATGTGCCACCTGACAACATGTCTTCAGCATTCCCTGCTTTTGTTCCAGACACCCAGCAATTGCACTCAGAAGTCGGCAAGGGAAAAGGATGGAGAATTAAATTAACAAGCAACATAAGGGTCAATATCACCACTGTGGACTGAACAGAAATGTTCTGCAAAGTGCTCACCCAAGCTAAGTTTAGTCTCTCCAACATTAATTAGACCATATTCACTAGTTTGGAAGAAGTACATTTGAATGGCTTCTTCACCAGGAAGGGAAAATTGGATTCTTCATGGGGAGGAAAAAAATTAAAATGTAAGGTTCTTCAACGGGTAATTTTGAAGCAACACACATCAAAGTTGCTGGTGAACGCAGCAGGTCAGGCAGCATCTCTAGGAAGAGGTGCAGTCGACGTTTCAGGCTGAGACCCTTTGTCAGGACTAACTGAAGGAAGAGTTAGTAAGAGATTTGAGAGGGGGAGGGGGTGATCCAAAATGATAGGAGAAGACGGGAGGGGGAGGGATGGAGCCAAGAGCTGGGCAGGTGATTAGCAAAAGGATTATGAGAGGATCATGGGACAGGAGGCCCAGGGAAAAAGACAGATGGGGGGGGGAGAACCCAGAGGATGGGCAAGGGGTATAGTCAGAGGGACAGAGGGAGAAAAAGGAGTGAGAGAAAGAATGTGTGTATAAAAAATAATTTTGAATGTGCTGCAGGAAGGGGAGTGGGAGGTGAAGAGCACCAAGTTCTTGATGTGCAGTAATGGACGATCTAACCTGGACCCACAATACCACAAGTCACAACAGCGTCTACACTTCCTGAGGAGATTGAGGCAAACAAGAGTCACTGGCCCCATCCTAACCACTTTCGACAAGACCATCACTGAGAGTGTCTTGTCTGGCTGCATCATTGTGTGGTGCAAGAAGCTGCAAGGCATCGGACCGCATGACCGAACAGAAAACAGTAAAAAACACCGAGAGGATCATTGCAGTCTCCCTCCACATTCCTCCCCCCTGCCATTTGTGCCATTTACAGGGAGCATTGCAGATTCTGGCAAGATGGCGGTGCAACTGGTCACAGCAGCTTCTACGGGGTAATGAAGGAGCTGCGCATCGTGCTGCTGCCTGAGTCGATGGATGCCTACAGTCAAATAGCGAGTGGCCATCCTGGCACTTTTCTTGTGATCGCAAGATCCCTTTGGATATTGTTAATCTGGTACGCCACAAGTTCAATTCATTAATTTAGTGGATGCGGGCAGGGGCGGATGAAGGGGTCTGCGTCCTCAGTTGTAGCGTGGACTAGGCCTGAAACCATGGTGTCGCCTGTTTGCAGCTGCCCGGAATGATGGGACGAAGCTGTTCACTTCACTGGGAGTGGTGGCCACGGTGTCCAGAACAGAGTCTGAGCTGCCCTCCCAGAGTTTTGCTCGGTAGAAGACGAGCTGTATTATGGTTCGTACCTCAAGTTGTGGGGTCGCTTGCTTTTCAACCAACAGAAGTGAGGGGCCAGTCGACAGACGATATCAATGGGAATGGGCTGGGGTCTGGGGATGGGGTATCATATCCGTTAAACAGGGGCCGTGGACAATTCTGACTTAATGGAGAATGGACGTGAAACCACAGAGGAACATCCGGAGAAATTTCTGAAATACTCGTTCGCTGCTGTCGTTACTGTGTGGTCAGGAATCTTTCGGAGGGTAGGCCTCAAAATCCCCGGCCTTGCCTGCTTTTGGCGACCGAGAAAGAGGTCGAATCGCTCAGACAGAGATGGCGCTCAGTACTCGGTGTCGGAGAGCTGATCAGAGCTCGAAGTTTTCGGATGACTCAGAGTCGGATTGTGGTCGGCATGGCAGGGACAGTTTTTCTTCCCTCTCCCATCTGCATGAGATGTGGGACATTTGAGAAACTTTGAACTTTACTGTGCTCAAGGACTTTCTTCAAGTTATGGTATTGTGACTATATGTATAATTATGTGGTTTTGTCGGTTTTGGTTTGTCCTGTGTTTTGTGATATCACACCGGAGGAAATAATGTATTATTTCTTAATGCATGCATTACTAAATGACAATAAAAGGGAACTACGTGTCTTCATAATCTAATTTTACTGATATTCTATGTGGTTTGTTGACTTCTATGCAGTGTCGCTGAGGTGCGGGGGGGGGAAGTGCTCGAGAATTGTATTACATGATTGTGATCTTGTGTCTGCTTACTTTGTGTGACTGTTAGTAATGTGTCTTTGCACCTTGACCCTGTAGTAATGCTGTCTCATTTGCCTCTGTTCATGAGTATTCATATTTGATTAAATGACAATTAAACTTGAATTGAATTGAGATGAAGGGCCCAAAGCATTGTCAAAATCCCTACCACCCATCCCACAATCTCTTTGATCCCACAACCATCAGGAAGGAGGTACAGAAGAATCAGGACTCTGACAGCAAGACTGGGTAACAGCTTCTTCCCTCAGTCTGTGAGACGAATGAATACCCTATCACCGCCAAGGTCTTGTCACAAGGACAGCAGTTTGTTTGCTGTTTACTGTTTACCTGTGCACTACATGCATTTGAATCATATTTTATTAACTTATTTATGGTAATATTTTGATTATATGCTGTATGTGATATGTTTTGTGGGTGTACTGGGGTCTGGAGGAAAATTGTTTCATTTGATTGTATACATGTACAATCAGATGACAATAAACATTAACCTCAACTTGAACTTAGAAGAGCAAGCCTGAAGCCATGAAGGGAATGGTGTCCTTTGTAATATGGAAAGGAGAGGCATGGAGAAGATGCAACCAAAACTAGAGGATGATCCAATTGAATAGGGATGAATAGGGATCCAATTGAATAAGGACAGTAAAAATTGAGGAATCATTACCCCAAACCTATTGTTCCATATCCAATATTCCTTTCTTCTCTAGGGCCTTTGGATGAGCCATCTCTTGACTCTGTGCTCAGCATTAGCATAGATATCTTCCCATCCCACTGATTAGGTTTCCATCCTGTTAGAGTATTAAAACAGCATTTACAAATGTTCAAAAATGGCATCGGTTGTGCCTGTGATGGATTACCTCTCTTGGGTCTTTTCAATTTATTTTCAATCTCTAGCACCATTCTTCATGTTGTACACCTCCAGCACCATTCTATCATTGTCCACCTGGATGGGATTAGTCAACAGCTTCCATTGTTGTCTCCACCAGAAAATCTCCTGTCGTGGACTATTTCCATTTATACATCATCAGCTTTTGGTGTATTCAAACTATTTATCTCAGGCTTCCCCTGATGCATGTCAGCAACATAATCAAAAAGTATATTGGAGCTTGCACGTACATTGGTCGCAGTCGTCTCTTTATCACAGCTCTTCATCTGTCCTCTGTTTAACTTATCATATTGATTGCCCACATTCAAAAAAGCCTGAGGGGGGGAAAAAGTCCCCAAATAAATGTCGCAAAAGCTGAAGGTAATGACATCACTTTGCACTATACACTCTAATGCGCAAACATCAACCATATCCCAGAAAATGATC
The DNA here is from genome assembly GCF_963921235.1 of Mobula hypostoma. Classification (NCBI taxonomy): domain Eukaryota; kingdom Metazoa; phylum Chordata; class Chondrichthyes; order Myliobatiformes; family Myliobatidae; genus Mobula; species Mobula hypostoma. The sequence goes on along the minus strand of NC_086111.1, from coordinate 25,635,107 downwards.
TACCAGGCTATCTACAAGCAAAATGTTCTATTGATCTTGAGATGTGTTTCAACCCCATTATTGCCATCACTAAGACCAACTCCCACCCCGAAAGCATTGGCCATCTCTCCTTAGTCCTCCAGCCCACCTACACCTCCTGTTCATCCATCCATTGTAAGCTATGGGTTTAAGTATCCTAACATATTCCTGTTTGGTTTCTCATAAACACATCCAAAGCTTTATTGCAATTGACTAGACTCGCACAAGTTGTACGATCACCTTTACCCCACTGACCTGGATTATCTCCCAGCTAAACAACTACTCAGATTTAACATGTTCACTCACGTTATCAGACCTTTCTGTGGCTTCAGTTCTTGTTCCTCCAGTGCAACAAGACTTCAAAATATCTGTTGTGACTGATACTGGAGCCACCATCAATATGCTGGAGAAATTCAGCAGGTCCATTCTGATGAAGAGTTTCAACCCAGAACATTGATAATTCCTTCCATCCCCAATCCCGTCAACCAGTGCTGTGGTATGTTGCTCATTGTTCAACATATCCATGTTGCTCCAATCTTCCCTCTTAAACATCCCCCATTTTACTTGCTTCTACACAATAACTGTGCCTTAAAATGCCAAAGGACAAATATTGAAATTTCCTCCCTAAACATCTCTCCTTCTTTCTCCATAAGGAAATAGCTAAAATCAGGCTTTTGGAATGGAAATATTTTGGCCATCAACAAACAGGTAAAATTAAGGCCACAAAGACTGTCCTAGAGAGATGTATTTTACTCAAGGGCTCATACTTCAAATTACCACTTCTCCCTTCCCAGTAGCTATCCAAAGCACAGCAATTTCAACAGATTTTTTGTCTCATGTTTTGGATTTCAGGAAACTTGTTCATAATCACCCACATCTGCAGATATATCTGGTTACGTGCTGATCACCTCTCTGTGTTTGACAAAGTTACTGTTCTTTTCATGAGACTAGGACAAGATTTTTATCGACTTTTCTAATAGCTTGTTTTTGAGTGGATATCAAATTTTGTTTTTTAACTCTCCCGTCAAACATCTTATAATGCTTACTTGGTTAGGGTAGTGGATAATGTTTCTTATGATTAATTATTTTCAACTTTGTTTCTTTTCTGACAACATAAAATCCCATGAAAATCAATGAAAGTAATTCAAATCAGACTCAGCTGAAATGAAGATACACAGCAGAACAACTGAAGTGCTTGTTGGGAAAGTGAATTGATGAATAAATCACCCTTCATTTGGCTCAATATCTCAAATTGTATCTTTGTCTGCAAGGGTACAGATTAGGCAGCCTGGTGACAGATCATAGTTTATCACAGTGATGCATCATTTCTTTGGGTATGGCTCCTTGAGCCACAGGAAGCACAGCTGAAAAATCTGAATCAATAGTTTTTTTTTACTACACCTAATAATGAGCATTATTTAAATTGATTTGAAATTATGTAATCCAAAATTATGCCTGCACAGAGGCAAATAAAGTTTTTTTTTTAATTCCCTAAATTAATATACCCTTACTTTATTTAAATATCATTGATTAAACCTATTTAGAAGAGTCCTGGAGTAGTAAAGGACTAGAATGTGAGTAAGACTTCATTTGCAAATCCTGGGAAAATTTGCTTAATATGCATCTTGTTATATATTAAGCACAGTGAAAATAAGAAGTATTCCACACAGTTTCTTGAAGTTTGTCACTTACCTTAAATGGCAAAGTATTTTCACAAAAAGACAGGTATGATTTATGTAACAGTTTTTTTTCCCTGAATAGCACAGGGTGCTCGTGGCATTTAAGCACATTTTTAACAGAGCTGTATTAGAAGATTTCTGTGTAGGTGTGTAACAGTATACATGTTCTTCAAATAAATTGTGCCAAAATTGTTACACTAACTCAATCTTTCTTAGGGAGATCTATCTGTTGAAATATAATTTACGTGATACAACAGACAAATTAGATGCAATTCCAGTTAGGTCCAACTCCCTTATTACAGGGTTATTAACAAGGAGTTCTGTCACCTGTACTGAAGATTCATTTTTCTATGGAATTAAAAACCATAAACCTCCCACACTCCATGTATGAATTTTTAAATGAGAGATCATTCATGAAAAACATTGATGCATCTTTCAAAGAATTATGGAACACACCAGGTACTGAAGTGAAGGAGATAAACTGATGTAAGTATATAAGATTATGGAAGGATTAGAAAGTGTAGATCGCTTCTTTCTCTCCCCATTGGTAGGTGTATCAAAAACAAGAGGGTATAAGTTTAAGGTGAGGGCAAGGAATTTTAAGAGATCTGAGAGGTAAGTCTTTTCATACAGGGAGTGTTTGATAGCTGGAACATGCTGTCAGAAGAGATAATGGAATAAGGTGCAATTACTACATTGAAGAGGCATCTAGACAGTCGCCTAAATAGACAAGGCACAGAAGGATACAGTCTTAATGTGGCCAAAAAGGATTAGTGTAATTGGGAAAAACAATCAGCATTGCCAGAGGGAGCAAAGTTCCATTCGTGCTGTATGGCTCTGTGACTTTTATCAGTATATGTCATCTCACTCACCTGTGTATGTTATCAACTTGTCATTCAGACTGACTAGATTTGAGCTCATGAAGTACTCTTATTTATCAATATGACACCAGAGGATGGAAGGTAAATTAATCTAAGAAAGTGTTTCATTAAATGAAAGAAAGAAAAAGAGCTGAAGAGAAAGAGGGAGAGAGATCATTCTTCACTGTATGCTGGATCTCGGAATGGTCATCCAGATCCCACACTAACAATGTCATAATATAGGCAAAGAAAGAGCATTATAGAATTATTAAAAAGATTCATATACGTTATAAGTCAACCTTTTAGCTTTTTATTTCCCTTCATTAATCTGCTCTTTTACCAATATCACTGAACATTTAATGTCCACAGGCAATGCCTACATTGAAGCAAGCAGCTGAGAATATGTTGGGTTATTAACCATTATACATGTTCAAGCCATAGTTCTGATAAGTTATAAAACAACTGAAAATTTTCAACTAAAATAGCATGTGGCAACACAGTTCCCATGGAAACCATACAAAAGCAAAAAATCTTCATGTTCTTCACACTCGAGCAAAATCCTAATGATTGCCCTTGTTCTCTCCTAAATAGTAGGTTCTAAACATTTGAAACTTTCTTCTTCAATCAGCAATCATGCCGCATACAGTGTATATCCTATCAAGAACCAGTTAACAACCAAGTTATTGTGTTACATTTCACAATATCAGTCCTCCACACACAGCTTACAATGACCTCCCTCCAAGTGTCTGTGACTGCATTGCAATCCAATGAGATATGAAGGTAACAACCACCTCACTACTTAGAGGGAAATTACAGAAGTCAATTTCACTGTGAGCAAGACTGTTATGAGGATAAGCAAACTTCTTTAGTCAGAGCCTCTGTTGAAATTTCTCCACTACCACTCTCAGTTTCCCAAGCCATATAATCAGTTTGCCCTCATGCAATAGCTTCGCCACTAGGTTCAACTGCCTGATTAAATCAGGCTGTGGTACTTGAATTCTGGAGCAATGTGCCTGACATTATCTGGGCCTGAAAGGACCCAAGAACTCAGAACTCCACTCAGAACTCTCCCAAATCAATAGTTTATGCCTCACACCTCTGGAATAATGAGCAAGAGAATGAGGAAATGGAGAAAAAAAAAGGCAGGAGATAAGAGGGAGAGACAGTTGGAGAAAGAGAGAGAGGGAATGAAAATCAGAAGTTAATAAAACAAAACAGAGCTAATGGTCAGCATGGACACGCTCGATGGAAAGGGGTGCTTCTGCTCCGTGTGACTGTATCACTCGATAGCCCTTTGAAATCCCATAATACCTTACAGTCAGACAGAAGTACTCTTGGTGCTGCCATTTAAAATGAAGAATTTCTTCTGGCTTTTTGTTGGTTCAGTCCATCATGTACAACTTTCTCTTCTTGTCAATTCCAGGCTCCACTATAGCAACCCCCAAAGCCCAGTGACGTCAAAGTCTGCTATTAATAAGTATTCCCATCTCTGAACAATGAAGTGCCTTCCCTTTTATGTTTGCCAAGCCAACTTAGCAACAACTTATGCTTTCTGCTGGAGGAATTTATCCAGTGTTAATTGGCAATTTAAAGCAATAAAACAAGTAATATTATTTGAATGCATAAACTGCTTAAATCTTATTTCAAAAATGAATTTACACAGGAACAGGCCTCCCACAGTGAAGGCACACCCACCTGCCATTTCAACACACATTAAATTAAAATGAAGAAATAGGGTGATTAACCATTTATTCACCAGGAGATGGTTAGTATTCTTCCCAAAGAAAACTACTGTCTCTTGTCAGAGAAAATCCACAGGTGGACCAACTGCAGGTATTTGTACTGGCCAGTGGCATTTAATCTGTAAGGTACAGAGTTAGATTAGATTAGAGTTATACAAATGTATCTAATATGATGCAAACAAATCCTTGTCTTCATCACGACTTGGTACGAAAACTATTGAATACCTCATTGATAACACTTTATTAATAACGATCAACACTAACAGTGGAGAGGCGAGTGGTGGTGGTAGTGCAGGCGAGGTATGGCCGAGGAAAGTGGAAGCAGAGGAGCAGGCGAGGCATGGTCGAGGCAAGTGGAGGCAGAAGCGTGGTCAAAGCAGAGTCAAGGCAGTGCTGTGGCATCCCTGAGAGTGAGGGAAGTCCCAATATCTGATCGATTTAAGCACCAGGCTGAATTGGAAAGGTCGGGTACAGGCCGAGTTATGGTGATAAGGTTCAGGCCTCAGAGCCGTCCGACAGGGAGTTATAACCCAAAGTCTGGATGATTTAAGTGCTGGGCTGGATTGAAAAGGCCAGACTGTCAGGACCAGAGGTGAGGTGAAGGCCAGTTCTGCCTGGTACTGCTCACTGCTCCATGATGTTTACTCAAATCTGTGCTGAGCTAAGGCTTCAGCCTCCTCCGGCTGCAGTGATGGCTGGCTTCGTGCCTTTTGTAAAACTTCAGTTCTGAAGCTATTTCTTACTTTCAGTATTTACACAATTTGTATTTTTTTCTCTCTCTCTGCACATTGGGTGTTTGACAGTTTTTTTTTTAATGGGTTCTTCAGAAGTTTCTTTGTTTTGTGGCTGCCTGTAAAGAGACCAATCTCAAGGTTATACTTTGATCAGAAATATACTTTGAACTTTGAAAAGTAAATCAATGTGTTTGGAAACTAAATAAGAAGTAGTTCTATAGAGAATAAAGGCCAAATCAATATTAGTGCCATAAGGGGGGCGTTGATGGCAGACCCAAATGCAAGACACAGACACTGAAGTACTAGGAACAGGACTAGGTGTGTCAAGCAAGCAAGGGAAGTGGGGAAGAAACGACGCTGGACAAGACACAGGCCCTGGACGAGACTAGGATACAGGGCCTGGACTAGGGATAGACTAGGAAAGTGGAACCAGGACAAGGAACTAGGAACTTGGAACCTGGACAAGGACTCTGAGCCAGAGACTGGACAGGGACCCGGAACCTGGGTCTTGACTCGGGCTCAGACCCCGGATCTAGGCGAGGACAAGACATGGCTACAGGATGAGGAGTGACAACAGGACTGGATGTGAGACTCCTGGACAGGACGAGGGAACCGCAGCACAGGACGAGAGAACCCCAGCATCGGGCTAGGTGAGGTACATAAACAGGATGAGAACACAAAGCTGAGACTTGGACTTGGGAGACAGGAACGCAGAACACAGAGCCTTAGTGGTCGAGGGAGAACAGGAATGCAGAGCTTTGGTTGAGGGAGAACAGGAATGCAGAGCTTTGGTCGAGGGAGAACAGGAACGCAGAGCTTTGGTCGAGGGAGAACAGGAACGCAGAACCTTGGTTGTGAGAGAACAGGAACATGGAACACAGAGCTGGGACCCCTCCTTGGGAATGGGACATAGGGCCGGGACTCATACACAGAACACAGAGACAGATCTGCACCCAAGGTAGCGGCAAATGGCCGGACCTACCCAGCGGAGGGTAGGGTACAAAGAGACGGTTCCCAACACAAGGTAGCGGCAAATGGCCAGACCTACTTAGCGAAGGCATGGATACAGAGACGGTTCCCAACACACAGTAGCAGCAAACGGCTGGACCTACCTAGCAAAGGCGTGGCCACAGACGGTTCCCAACTCAAAGTAACGGCAAACAGCCGGACCTACCAAGCGAAGGTGAGGACACAAAGAGACAGTTCCTAACAATGAAAGACAGTTCCTTATCTAGACACAGCAGGGCCCCGATCTTGCCCTGGTGGTTGAACCTGACGGCGTTACAAGTGAGGGTTCAGGCGCAGGTAGTGGGTGAGGTTTCAGAAAGAAGGGGAAGGAGAGGGAACAGTCTAGCAACTGAAGCTGAACCCAGGAGCTGTTTACGTAGCCAGCCCAAAATGAGAACCATGTGCCTCAACTAAGGCAAACAACAGGACAAGAGAAAACCGGAAAACCTGGAATAAGGATCAATGGACCGGATCTGTGAACCGGAATGCAGACTTCAGAGACTGGACCATGACAATTGGCCCTACAGGCAGTTGTTGGGGTGGAGACTGGGGGATTTGTGGTAAGAGATCTATAACTGTGACATCTCTATGGGGGACATGTTCATCTTTGGTTACTGCACTGAACCCATGCAAAGTTATTGCTCTTAACTTAGTCACTTCTATCCATTTAATTCCATTGATGTCATCAGCACCATCAATTCAGGAAGTTGGTGCAATACGTATATAGCTTTAGTCGCCATAGATTTAGCGTGAGTAACCAAATTTTACTTCTTCCTCCACATCTTTGTTTTAAAACTGTTGAGTGGGAGTGCAAGATGGAGGCATTGAAACTTGTGTGGGCTTGTTTGAAATATCTGAATTGCTTACTGCCAAAGAATGTCTTCACATAGATAGATACAAATAAAGGGAGGGAAGGTGTAAAGGATACCTAGCACAGGCAGAGGATGGCTAGAATTATCTTATTTCCTGTCAGTTACTGCTCTCAGTGTTAACATACTGGATGACCAGTCCTGGGCCCAGCCCACAGATGCAATTACAAAGAAGGCAACCCAGCATCTTTTACTTTCTTAGAATGTGAAGAAAGTTCGGTGCATCATCGAACACTCAAACAATCCTCTACATTTTCACTGTTGAAAGTATCCTGACTGGTGCATGGTGGTCTAGGACGGCAGCTCGAATGCTCAGGAAAATCAGCAGCCACAGAGGGTAGTGGACTCTGTCCAATAGATCAGAAGCACATCCCTCCCCAGCATCGGTAGTGTTTATGGGAGGTTCTGCCTCAAGAAGGCAACATCCATTATCAAAAATCTCCATCGTCCAGGCTATGCCATTTTTTTGCAGCTACCATCAGACAGGAGGTACAGAACCTTGAAGTTCTACACCATCACGCTCAAGAACAGTTACTTCCCTTCCAGTTCTTGAAACAATCAAATCAATCCTGGTCACTACCTTGATCAACCGCTTTACATTAAAATTGTTTTAATCATGATTATTCTTTTAAAAATGGTGCATAATTTATGTTTAATTTGCTTTTGTCATGAATGCTGCTTATATGGTGCTATGTGCGTGGGTGTGGATCTGATAATAAACTCCATTTTGACTCTGGGTTGACGTTATAGGTATTGAGGCCCAGGTTACATGAAGGAAACAGACACCAGAAGCAAACATCCTCTTCCAGATTTGGCCATGGAGGACAAAGAGAAACATTCAAGGACCAGCTCAAAGCCTACTCGAAGAAATGTAACATCCCCACTGGGTCCTAGCAAAATCTAGCCCAGGAAAATTTGGGATGGTATTGGAAATCTGCTGCTCCTACATCAAGAGAACACAGGGAACCTTTTAAATGGAAGAAGGAGTTCGCCACCTCACAAACCACACACCATTAGCAACCATCTGCCCCATATCTGGAATGGCTGTTGTTTTTAGATTAATGTCATCAACCATTTCAGAACGTATTTTGACATGATAGAAGTGTAAACGATGATAAGTAATGGGGGACAATGAAATGGCGAATGAACTGAGTAAGTATTTTGCACCATACTTCACTATGGAAGGCACTAGCAGTATGGTGGAAGTTCCGGATGTCAGGAGTTACAAAGTGTGTGAAGTTACTGTAACTAGAGAGAAGGTTCTTGGGAATTCATTTTGCTGAGTCATTGATAATTAAGGCTGTAAGAAGTATATAATACAGGGTTTGGATGTAATGGGTCTTGGTACAGCATGATTCAGTGCGGTGCGGGCTGCCTAACACTTGCTTTGAGTGAATGAAATGGTAAACCAGTGACCAAGACAGGAAAGAATGAGAGAGATGTTCAAAGTGCAAAATCAGATTCAGAGAACGCATTCTCAGAACACAGAACGTGAACAAAAGCAATAACACAATACCTATCAGAAGCGAAGGATGGAAGATGAACTTAACAGCAAGATGTGCAGAGCCTCAGTAACATGGCAATTGGAGCATTAAATAAAAAAAGTGAGAATACAGATGACAGGATTGATAGCTTTGCATAGTAGTTATGTTAATACAATGCAAAATAATGGCAGCAGCAAGAAATAGCAACAGCTACTAAGAGATGGAATCAGAATGTATGTTGTTCCAAATAGAAAAGAGAATACTACAGGACACTGACCAAATATTGGCACAGAGAACCAAATATAATGGATGATTCAGATAAAGAAGTACCTTAACCATGGAAAATCAACTCTAAATAATTTGGAAGGCTGTTCTCTTCACACTCCTAATTGGCTTTTGTCAAGCCACTCCTCCACCTCGAGGCCGCATCAGTGGACTGTGGCAATTGGAAAAGTTGGCTTGATTCAGGATGAAGTGTGGCCTGGGAGGGGCACACGTGAATCTGTCCGTTCGGGAGCTGGCCTTGGATCAATCTTTGTCTGGTCCTATCTTCTATCTTGTCCACAGCCGTTCCAACATGGGCAACCTTGAGTTGACATCACCTAATGGAGTCTTTGAAGCTCGCAAGTCTCCACATGACATCACAGTGTTGATCCAGGTCATGGAGGATTTGGAAGGTAAAGGGAGGAAAAGGGACAAGATGGTGATTTTTGTTTACAATACTCAAAATGGTTGACAAAAGAGAGACTGTTGCAAATCCTAGTAAAGGGTGATAAGTTGGGCCCAACAATGGAATTAAATGTGGAAGAGCTTCCAGGTAGAACAATTAGAATTTAACTGGGTTTAAAATAATGACTGAGAGGAATATGGCTGGTGAAAAGCAATCAACAATGGAAAGAGAAAAACATTAAACAAAATTATCACAGAATGAAATAAAAAACATTCTGTCAGCTCATATTACAGAAAAAGATAATGAATTGCTCTGCACTTTAGGAATAAGTGGGTTATGGAGATGATACTGCAATGGCAAGGAAAGTGGGTAGATATTTTGCCTCCATTTTCAATGAGTAATATTTACAATACTAAAAGCCAATGGGGTTGTTATAATGGATTCATATCAGAAAGAGAGGAGACATTAGACAAAGATGAAACTTAAGAACAACAGCATCCCATTTTCAGACAGCAAACTTCCATTAATTCAAAAAAAACAAGGGTAACAGTTCCAGAAGCACTTGTATCAATATATAATCAGCAGGAAATGGATTATTGCCTGAAGACAGCAAATATCATTCATGTTTTTTGAAAGGGGAATAGAATAACTCAGTGAACTACAGAGCAGTTACATTAATGTTAATGGTAGAAATATGTCTCAATCTTTACTGAATGATCAGATATCAAACTATGCAGATATAGGAGAAATAATAATGAAAACTAGTCATGTAGATTTCTGAAAGGTCATGTTTACCCTGCATATGGAGTTCTTTGAGGAAATAATAGAAAGAGTAGAAATGAGAAAGGTGATGGATGTTGTTACATCAGGTATACAGATGACCTTCAGTTAGCTGACATGTAGAGTCAGGTGTCAGGCAGAGAATTACTGGAAAAATGGCAAGAAAACAAAAGCTAGTTAAAGAAGGCTTCTCCAACAACCAAATAGCAGGAATTATATATATATATACAAATTTTAGACTCCTAAAATGGCATATGGTGTAAAAAGAACACACCACTGATAAGAAATTAAAGGCTATAGACACTTACAGTAAGAGGAGGCTGCACCAAACTTTAAGTGGCTTGCATGTGGATTGATAAAATCTAAACTAAATTTAATATAGTGAAATGGTAAATGGTTTATTTTGATTTATGAAGTAGGCCACTTTTGTCTTGAATGTAATAAAATGAATATTAAAAATTTGTTGTTAGTTGCTTTCACTGAATGAAAAGACTAACCACCCATTGTATCGAATTTCCACCCCAAATATTTAGCTCCAGTCAATAAGTTGGGTAAGAAAAACTGTGCAGGTTGTAGCTGCGGAATAGTTACACCCAACTCACTCTATAATGAAGCCAATATCTGTCCATGATATCTGTGAAGGCTGCAGTGTTATTGTCCTCATAAAAGTCACAAATATAATAACTTGTGCAAATAGTTTAATTACTACTGTTATATGTAGCAATGTTTCCAATTATATTGTTATTTAACTGAGGACTGAAGATAATCTGAGTTTAAATTCTGTTTTACAATTCTTTGCTAAAATTCCATTTTAAAACATTCCACTATTTATCTGTTTGTCTTTCTGTCTCTTTATATCTACAATTCTCTGCCTACCTGCATCTTCTTTTATTCTTCATTTGCAATGAACATTTTAATGACCTTGGTTTTTGGCTCCTCTCACTCTTCCACACATACAGTACCTGTTCATTGAATAATATTTTAATTCAAGCATAAAGTGAGCTATCAGAATTTTTAAAATGTCAAACCAGAGTAAAGTGCTCATGTACACTCTTTATGGAGCCATGGCTGACGAGGCAGACCACTATAATGTCATAATGAGGTTGGATGCTTCCACATTTCTTCTGCATTCCGAAGTACTCTGGTTGGGCTGACTTTCTAAATCATGGAAAGTGAGGTAACTCAGAGGAGATGGCTTTGCTTCACATTAAAGCACTGAGGAGCAAGAGTGGTATCTTGGTTTGCAGACCTAACTCTAGATCTCCCTGGATTGTTGATTCCCCCACCTTCATAATAGCCATAGAGTCATAGGGTAACACAGTATAGACAAAGGCCCTTTGGTCCAACTTATCCATGTACTGAAATTAAATTAATCATATTTGCCTGCATTTAGTTCAGGTCCTTCTAAACTTTCCCTGTCCATCTACCCATCCAAATAACTTTGAAATCTTGTCTTTGTACCTGTGTGAACTACTTCTCTGGCAACTCATTCCATATATGCACCACTCTCTATGCAAAGAACTTGCCATGAAGGACCGGTTTAAAAATTGCTTCTCTTATCTCAAACCCTATACCCTTTAGGTTTTGCCTCCATCTCTCTGAGAAAAAGGCAGTGTGCATTCACCCTATCTGTGGCCCTCACAATTTTATGCACCTCTATAAGATCACTCTTCAATCTCCTACATTCCAAGGAATTAAGTCCTAGACTGACCAACCTCTCCTTATAATTCAAGCCTTCAAGGCTTGGCTACATTCTTGTAAAAATTATCATATATGAAATGCTATGCATAATAGAATTGCCAATAGCTCCATCTATCCCAGACCTAAATCAAACCAGTGGTCCTTGAGGGTACTCTACCTGGGCACAAAACGCTCTGAGACAAAATTAAAGTCAAATTTATTATCGAAGTACACACATGTCATAATATACTTACTACTTTGAGGTTCATTATCTTGCAGGTATTTACAGGAAAATAAGGAAATAGAAGAGAATTCACGAAAAAAACAATATGTAAACATAGAATCACAGCAACCAATGTACAAAAGAAGAGAAATTGTGCAATTAAAAATAAATACTGTAAACACGAGTTTTAAGTTCCTTGAAAGTGAGCCTGTAGGTTGTGGAGTCAGTTTGGAGTTGTGGTGAGTTACGTTATCCATGCTGGTTCAGAAGCCTGATGGTTGTAGGGTAAGAAGCTGATGGTGTGGGAGCTAAGGCTCCTGTACTCCTGCCCAGTGATAGTAAGGAAAAGCAAGCATAGCCTGGATGGTGGCAGTCTTTGATGACGGACGCTGCTTTCTTAGGGCAGCACTCCTCGTAAACGTGCTTAATGGCTGGGAGTCTTTTGCTGTAAATCGACGACCTTCCGTAGACTTTTCCATTCCCGGGCATTTGTGCTTCGATACCAGGCAGTGACCCAACCAGTTACGATAATCTCCACGGTACATTTATAGAAGTTGATCAACGTTTTTGGTGACATGCTGACTCTACACTAACTTCTAAGAAAGTAGAGGTGCTGTCATGCCTTGTTTGTGATGGCGCTTACATGTTGGTCCTAGGACAGATGCTTATATATGATAATGGCAAGAAATTTAAAGATACTAACGCTATCCTCTTCCAGTTCCTTAATGAGGACTGGCTCATGGCCCTTCAGCTTCTTTCTCCTGTAGTCAATAATCAGTTCTTTGGTTTTGTTGACCTTGAGTGACAGACTGTTGCCGTGGCTTCACTCAACCAGATCTTCAATCTCCTTCTGATATGGTGACTATCCCACCACTCCCATTGCTCCTGGGCTGTTACTCAGACCCCATCAGAATGATTTCTGCAAAGCAGGAAATCAATCCCATCAATCAGGTTGGCTTCTAGATTGGAATGCGCTATGAAAGTAGCTACGTGACATGGGCTGAGACCAATGAAACCTTCAATCCATATCATAGTTTAAACTCCAGACCAGGAAGTCCACCCATTCAAGATTGTGCCCCCAAATCCCTTCACCTTTTGAATCCCGTTCTTCAAATTCATCCCTATAACTTACCACTTTGATCAAGCCTTTGGCCATGTGACCTCAAACACGAGGAAATCTGCAGGTGCTGAAATTTCAAGCAACACACATAAAAGTTGCCGGTGAACGCAGCAGGCCAGGCAGCATCTATGGGAAGAGGCACAGTCGACGTTTCGGGCCGAGGCCCTTCGTCAGGACACGTGACCTGTTGTGCCTTTTGTGTCCACATCAAATTTATTGTGATAATAATCCTGTCAAGTACATGGCAATGTTTGATTTAATTAAAAATCAATGGACAAGTATGTGTTTTTTCGTTGTCACTGTTAAATTGCATAATGGCAGAGAACTCACTCTTCTCACACCTAATTTACCCACTCACCCTGTCAATGTAGATCAATGGGATAATTTACCAGATTTGCATATGTGCAATAAAAGTTAAAGAAGTTTTACGCAAATTTCCCACTGAAGAGTACTTAATCCTTAAGATGATGCCTGCTCTGCCTTTTTGATCTAAACATTGGTACACCAATTAAATATAATTACATTTAGTTTTATTGCACAATATTTTTAAGAGGAATTTCAATGGCCTATATCTTGTGGGCATGATTTATTGCAGTACATGAAATTAGGACATTTAAATTGTCTTTCAATTATATAAATTTAAAATAAATGTGTGCTGCTGTGCTTGAATTGTGAGCTGATAAAAGTATGATGGGATAATGAGGTATCTGCTGAAGAGTTAAAGCAACAATTTGGGGGGGTGGGGTAGTGATTTTGTTTGTTTTATGTCCCAGACATAAGGGAGAGTATACTTTGCATGCTGTCCTACTTTCTTCACGCTCCATTCCATTGGAATGATCACCATAAATTTCTCCCTTTAAACAATGGAATTTGAGAAAGAAACTGAAAAATAAAGAGAGGAATTAGAATCGAAACAGGAATAGAAAGAGAAATAAGGAAAAGAAGACTATGTAAGTAATTAAAACAAATAAAAAAGTCAAATTGACATTTTTGAAATATCTAACAATTAACTACCAGTGGAGGTGTTTGAGCTATTTAAATTGTTGTAATTGAAAACTAGGGTGAAGTATTTTCTTTTTCATGTGCCACAGATGCCGACTAACCTGCTGGCTATTTCTCTCACCATAGATACCAACTGACCTACTGGCATTTTTCGGAGTTCGAATACAATACTTGTTAGAATGATTATGGAAACAGAATTTACAATGACATAATGCGCTACTGGAATCCTTCTTTTGTGCTGGTTCAAGCAGTTATGGGCATTGCACAGAAGGAAAAACAACACAACACAATAGAGACTCCAGGTTGGTATACTTAACTATGAAACACTTTCAATATTTCATTAGTTTAATACTGACACTATAACTACAGAGGCCAAAAAATGCAGGTTTCTGTGAAGGCAGATTGAAATATACACCTCATTAAAAGCAATAAAAATGATGTTTTTTTCTCTGATGGCCGAAATATGCTAGATTCTTATAGTCCAATTTTGAAATGGAGCTTGTGTAGAAAATTTACATATTTAACTTTTAATCTGGGCCTTGAAATTTTATTTTGAACTAGAAGTCATTTGGAGACAGAGGTTGGTGGTTTAAAGGGAAGGATTTAAGTCCCATAGGGATTCCAATGATCTTATATGAGAGGAATTTGCTCTATGCATTGATTAAGTGCACCCCAGGACCCAAATGCACAAGCAATTTCACCACCCAATATGCATCTCAACCTCAGTTGGACTAAATTTGTTTATAATCAGTAATACTACATCTCAACAGTGCCTACTATACTATAAACCACTTTGGTCCAAGTAAAATTCTGGCTGCGCATATACCACATAACTTTGCCTTGGCTTAATTTATAATTGACAGACTACCATCCATCCCCTTTGCACCTCATTTTTGTATTGTGAAATTACGACAAGTACAGAAATATACTCTCAGGTCCGCTTATTAGGTACACCTGTACACCTACACATTAATACAAATATCTAATCAGCAAATCAAGTGGCAGAAACTCAATGCATAAAAGCATGTGGACATGGTCAAAAGGCCTATTTGTCGTTCAGAACAAACATCAGAATGGGGAACAAATGTGATCTCATTGATTTTGACCATGAAATGATTGTTGGTGCCAGGTGGGGTGGTTTGAGTATCTCAGAAACTGCTGATCTTCTGGGATTTTTATGTACAATAGTCTCTGGAGTTCACAGAGAATGGTGCAAAAAAATTTTTTAAAAAACATCCAGTGAGTGTCAGTTCTATGGGCAAAAATACCTTATTAATGAGGAGAATAGTCAGACTGGTTCAAGCTAACAAGAAAGCATCAATAACTCAAATCGCCATTCGTTACAACAGTGGTGTGCAAAAGACTATATTTGAATGCACAACATATTGAATCTTGAAGTGGATGGGCAAGAGCATCAGAAAATCATGAACATACATTCAGTGGCCAATGTATTAGATACATTAGGTCTGTAATAAAGTGGCCACTGAGCGTTATTTTTGTGGAGGAAAAAAAAGACCATCATGCTTTAAGCAATTATGGTTGCCTTAAAATAGGTAGACATTCAAAGAAACATCACCTCATAATATACAGAACAGTCTCTCCCTTTCATAAAAGCCAGTTAAACAAGGTTTTGTCTTTAAGAAGTGTCAATTGCCGCAGTGAATATCTTCAAAAATACTTGAAATAAAAGCCTGGTACACATGAACTAAATATTTTGGCATATTTATACATCAATATTTGAAACGCATTTAGTTCCAAAGATCAATTGTAGTGACTGAAGCAACCAGGACATAATCTTCTGCTGTGAAAATTCAATGGAACAAACTTTACTTTTATGATCTGCCCAAGGAATATTAAATATCAAATATTTATGATCAAATATCAAGGAGAATCAAGTAAATGAGATGTCATTTTGCTGCCAATACCTTACTTATGTTTTAGTTTATTTAAGGAATACAAGGAAGACAGCAAAGCCAGTATTAGTTGTTCTTAAAAAGGCCATTTTATGACATCTTCATGAACTGCCAAAGTCCACATACTCCAAAGAAGTGTTTGGAAGAGCATTCCATAATCTTGATCCTGCAGTGACAAAGGGTCTTATATGTTCGGGTTGCCATGTGACTTGGAAGAGAATTTGGAAGTGCTGGCATTCACTTGCACATACGGGCATTACCTTTATGTTGAGGAAGCCTGTAGGCGGGAAATAGTGAAATGGTTCTGTAGTACTGTAGTAGAGAACGGGGGAATGATCAGGTAGCTAAGAGATAAAGGATAACTCTGCAGGTTTGGTACCAGGCAGAAAAAGTTTGGAACCAGTTCAAACTGACCCAAATCCGAAACTGCAGGCTAAAATAAATCATGCTTAATTCATGCCTAGTTACCAGTCTAACAATTCCATAAACTCCAAGTCAGAAACCGCCCATTGTAAATATAAGGTGAAGGCAGAAATGCACACAGCTTATGTCACTCATGAGGAGCTCAATTTTAATGGTTCATGTAGCACATAGACACCAAAGCTTAACACTGCAGAAGACTTACACCACTTTATATATACACAGTGCAGGCGAGGTAGAGATAGTTAGGAGAAAAGTAGCTTAGAAATGTTATAATGATAGAAACTTTAGATTGTAGGACAAGTGATTCTCCTGTTTACATCATCTTGTAATAAAAGAGAAAATTTGTTCTGAATGTAAATCCTGGACTCAATCTTTTTTCTGTCTATAAAGACATAAATCTGAGAACAGTTGGTATGTATCATGTTGTTGTTACGCTCTCCAGTCATTGTGTACCAACAGTGGAGAGATGACGTAATATTGCAGCTATAGTGCTTGGGAAGGTTATTGACAATACAGACTAAAAACAATGCAGGCTTAATAATTTAGAAAATCAAGAAAGAAAAATTTGAGAAATGGAATGTGACAGAGGAAATAGTTTCCATATTGATGACTAAAATAATGGCTGCATACACATTCCCAGTCAATGCAGGTTTCTTCCTGGAGCCTACTCTGATAATGCACTGAATGTAACATAGTACTTGTTGTCAGGATATGTCTGTACATCCTCAAAATCTGATATGAATCAACAATTAGAAACAGCTTCTTCCTCACCACCATCATATTGCTGAATTGTCCATGAACACTACCTCATTATTGCTTCCATTTTGCACTATTTATATATCTTTTGTAATTTATAGTAATTTTATATCTTTGTGTTGTATTGCTGCCACACAGTAACAAGTTTCATGTTATCCAGGTCAGTGATAATAAATAATTCTGATTTTATTCTTTTTATATGAGCATAGGCCAGCATAGCAACACTATACTAAATTCATTCGTTACTCCCAGTTCGAGAATTTCAATTTCTACTCATTTAAACATCCGGAACATGCACAATGGAAAACCTTTCAGTTTTTAATGAGGCATACACTAATGTCACAAAGATCCAATTGGAGAAACAAAAAAACACTGACCAGACTCATGATAAGCATTCTGATTAAATGTCAAGAGAGAGATTTTGTCTTCCGCCGCATATGAAAATGTGTAGGTTTCTCAGGGAGACTTATTATATAGACAGAGATAGTTCAAGAATACAATTTGATGGCTGGCTGGAAAGTACTGAATACATGGACATATAACATCCTAAGTGCCTTACTTTTTAAATTGGTTTGAACTGGATTACAGAATCTCCAAATGTAATGTCTGCTTGAGTTCAAGTCAAAGAGTAGCTCTGTACTACAGCTGTGAAGAAATAACTCACTCACCAGGCTGACCTGCAAACATATTGCCATTCTTTCACTATCATTGAGTTAAATTCTTAGACAATAGTGGTTGAAGAATCTTCAACTCCAGAACTGTCAGTATTTAAGAAGCTTGTTCACAATTACTTTTTCAAGCAAAAACACAAATAGGAAATAAACAGAACTATGGCAATAGCACCTTCTTCATGAAAATCAATTTCTCAAATTAAAAATTAGAGTTTAACATCAGTGCTAGGAAATTGAATCCAATTGAAGAAAGTAACATAAGAATTTAATTGGAAGGACTGAAATCAATTTATGTTTTAGAATGAATATTATAGCAAACAGTTCTGCACATAGACAGCTTAAAATGGATATTAACTTCTAGTAGACATCATTGCATTTTTAACCAACATTAAGTTAATGTGTTTGTGGTAAACCGTGTATATATGTTGTAACTCGGTTACCTGTCTGGACACACCCCTCTGCTGACTGCCCCTGTGGCTCCTCCCACAGAGTCCTGTATAAAGGTGTTCGCCTTGCCCCTCCCCCCTCAGTCCGGGGGCAGACACTCACTGTGGAGGTCGTATTGTACAGCGAATAAAAGCCTTTCAGTATTTTACCAAACCTCAGTCTTTTGGAGTAATTGAAGGTGTTTCAGTGTTTCAATGACGATTTACCAGAATTGAAGAGCATTAGAGTACACAGTGAACAGATTGCTTGTTGTAGAATTGATGCTGTAGCTAAATAGAAAATAATTGTCTTACTAAAGTTTGCGCAGCTTATATAATATAATTTCTGAACTGCATATTGTGATAGGCTACAGTTCATTTCTT
This sequence comes from Mobula hypostoma, assembly GCF_963921235.1. Lineage (NCBI taxonomy): Eukaryota > Metazoa > Chordata > Chondrichthyes > Myliobatiformes > Myliobatidae > Mobula > Mobula hypostoma. The sequence continues at coordinate 25,616,666 of NC_086111.1, read as the reverse complement.
TTACCAGGAATTCTAATAACCAGAATACTTTTGTGAATCATATGATATAATTCAAATGCGAAAATGAACCATCATAGGACATTAGGACTTCCTACAAGGTTCGCTAAGTCCGTATTTTTTCTCCCATTCGCAGGCACCTGTATGCAAATGCACAGAGAACTCCAAATGTGGCATCCTCAAGCTTCCAGTGTTATATCTTGACACCACATCTGCAACTTCTGATCGCAAAAGTGTACGTAAGTCCCTAGCCATGGGATCCAGTGTTGGGAACCTCCCTCAGCTAACTTGCTAAACACTTTATTCCCAATCTAACCTTTCTATCATTGGCTAACTTTCCAATTGCTGATTATTTTCTTCAATTTGATTCAATTTCTTAGCACTGATTTTAAATTCTAATTTTTAATCCTCTTAGTACTCGTGCTCTGTCTTTAGTTTCCTACACTGTTCCAAAATAATCCTGTTGAAAAGCACATCATCCTCCAACTAAGCGATCACCTTCCCCCAGATGGGGAAGACAATTTCAGTGTCATTATAGCTGAATGGTAGGAATGACAGTTTGTTTTTTTTTGGAATACCTATAGTTTCATGACTGACCAAGTTTTAGTGTAGTACATCCCTATTAGTCCCACTCAATAATTTATGAATCTTTAGAATGTTCTAAATCTCTCATTTACTTATTACAACACAGTAGCTCACAGAATCCATGCTGGCTCCCAACTGAACAAATAGTCCCACTCATCCCTCCTTATTCCACGTATCATTGCAACTAACACAAGCTCCACTTTTTGATTCTTTTTTGCTTACGTGCTATCAGATAATTTAGAGTAGCCAGTCAACTTACCATAACAGTTTTGGGATGTGGAAAGAAACCAGACCACAGGTCAGAACCCCACACTGTCACCGGGGAAACATGAACAGTCCACAGAGAGGACTCTTTAAGTCTGAGATCAGGATTAAATCAATATCACTGATGTGTGAGGCAATAGCTCTGCTGGATCTGCCATTGTCTTAGGTTCTTTCTCCAAGCAGAGTTTTTGAATATTTTTAAGACAAATGCAGCTAGATTCTTGATAAATGAAGATAATGAATGAACAATTTCCTGGGGTAACTGTAGGTATAGAGTTTGATCAGTCACACTTGATTTGAATCAGCCACAATCATGTCATACGGACGTATGTTTATCGTACAATCAAGAGGATACTGCCTATTGATAATAGAAGCTAGAGGATAATTGTAAATAACAAACTCTGGTCTTTTATCTTAAAACTAATATGGCAAGCAAGGGGTGAAGATACACATGAAATTATTACCATAAAATGAATTTAATGTCGATCTTCTATTTCTCAAAGGTGATTCATCTGAAGCCAGATTATCATCCTGTAGAGAGCTTCTCATTTACAATGGTTGCTCTATTTTACACTCAAAAATCAAGGTGAAAATGTAAATAAGCCTCTGTCAATGGCCATAGAACATGAACTGCTGTGCCAGTCTGAAACTAAGCATTCATGTCAGGAAACCAATAGTAAGAGTGTCTGAGGGCTAAAGAGGGAAATCATGCTCGTTTACACAAAATTGAAACTGAAGATATTGGAGACACTGGTCACACAGCATCTTCAAAAATGAGACAGCTAATGTTTCAGGACTGGGATCCTTCATCAGAACTGAGAAAGCAGATAGCAGAGAAAGTTAGGGAGTGTGATCAGACACCAGGAATTTCTCTGAGAGAGTGAAATAACGCGGCCATTCAGGGGCAGAGGAATACTTTTGTCTGTTTAATATATTGCTAATATTGTAAATTACATATAATGTTCTATACTCTAGCCCACTGGGACATGACCAGCAAACCATACTATACAAAGGAAAGGCAGGTAAAATTGGCTATGATGTTTCCAGACAAAAATTAAGGTTTGTTCTTCTACCCATCTGAAAGTATGTACAATGAATTTACCAGATCAAAAATTCATTGTACATACTTTCAGATGGGTAGAAGAACAAACCTCAAGGTAACCTTAAAGTAATGAAATTAATTATTTTATATTTCCAAATTTGCTTTTACCTACCTTTTCCTTAATCCATATGCAAACACTTATTTTTATTTTCCTTGTAAACTACTTCACAATGTCTAGTTAAAATTTCTGTTATATGAGAATTCTGCAGCCTGATTGGTTGCTCAGTCTGCCTGGTGACATCACTATTGCTGGATGTCACTGAATCTTATAGTTGAAGTCTGTGTTCTAATGACATCATGAAAGCGGAAAATCTTTGTTCTATCTATCTTTGAATTCAGAATTGTGGTCACCACTGACTGCAATATCCATGTCATTAAAGATCCTTACTTAAGATTTGAGCTCACTGCCCTTGTAATTCCATCTTGTTTTAACTGGGGCTTCAATGTGATAGAAGCGTAGAAAGAACAAAACAAGTTCTCCAAGAATAAAATCAATTCATGGAGCAAATGTTTCCAATGTCCAAATGATTTCATATTTAATTTAGACGGGTGCAAGCAAATCTACAGAATTTCTGAAAGACAATATTTTAATCACAGTACAATTCAACCATTGGCATTTCTTAGTCAATGACAGAATTAATAAGTACTCCTTTCTAATCACAAGAACAGTTCAAAACAAATAACTGGGGATTATAATTCATTCACAATTACACTTGTCCCTCAGTAAAGACAATTAATCTTGGTTATTTGCATTATGTAGTGGTTCAGAGCCATGCAATAACAAAGGTTATCATTGTAAAAAAAATATACTGACTGTGTAACTGAGAAATATGGTCCTGTCCTGTAAGAAAGACTTGCATATATATGATGTCTTATTTCATTCCTTTTCCTCTCACAAGGTACATCATGCTACCTTTTCTATGTATTTGGTAGGTCACCGAAGACTCCTATAAATTTCTCCATCCATACAATGAGAGCATGCAGCCTGCTAGCATCATTGTCTGGTATGGTGGTTCCAATGCAAGTGATTGAAAAAGGATTCTAAACTTGGCCATCTCCATCACGGACACAACCCTCCCCACCACTGAGAGCATCTTCAGGAGGCAGGATAAACAAAGGACAGTCAGTAGATGTTGTTTACTTGGATTTTGGAAGAACTTTGACAAGGTGCTACACATGAGACTGCTAAACAAGGTAAGTATTACAGGAAAGACGCTAGCTGATTGGCAGAAGGCAAAGAGTAGGAATAAAGGAGGCCTCTTCTGTTTGGCTGCTGGTGACTAATGATGTTCCACAAGGGTCAGGGTTAGAACTGCTTCTTTTCACATTATTTGTCAAGGATTTGGATGACAGAATTGATGTCTTTGTGGCTAAGTTAACAAGTGATACAAAGGTAGGTGGAGAGGCAGGTAGTGTTGAGGAAGCAGGGAGTCTACAGAAGGATTTGGACAGATTAGGAGAATAGGCCAAGAAGTGACAAAACGGAATGCAGTGGTAGGGAAATATATGGTCATGCACTATGGTAGAAGGAATAAAGGAATAGACTATTTTTTAAACTGGGAGTGAGCTCAGAAACCAGAGGTGCAAAAAGACTTGGGAGTCCTAATGCAGGATTTCCTAAAAGTTAATTTGCTCCTGATCATGTCTATCCCTAACAATCTCATAGAGTCATAGAGCACTACAACACAGAAACAGGCTATTTGGCTCATCTGCTCAATGCTGTACTGTATGGCTCATCTGCACTGATATTCTGGATTTAGCCCTCCCCATGATCTCTGGTCCCTACTTTTCCCACTGCTGCCACCATACATATACTGGCCCTCTACTTGTTAGTAAATTTTCCAATGTCCACCACCAACATCAAAACCAACTTAATGAACCTATCTTAGGATCAGATCCAAATCCCAGGATCAACCTTTCATATGTCGATGTCAATGATTCCTCATGTTAAGAATTTGCCAGACAGCCACCAGTATTGCTCACTCCAAGATTCAAAGACTGAATCTTGCTGAGTTACTCAAGCATTTTGAGTGTGTTGCCCAAGATTTCCAGCATCTCTTATATATGTATATTCAAATTAATTCCATTCCCAACACTTGGTCTATATCCCTAGAAACTCCTGACATCCTCATACCTGTCCACATACTTCTTACATGGATTTAATGCACCTGCCTTAACTACTTCCTCTGGAAACTGGTTTCATATATTTTCTTCCTGCTGTTTAAAGAAAAGGAGCCACTCAAGTTCTTATTAAAACTTTCACTTCTAAGCTTAAAACTATGTCCTCAAATTTTCAGTAACCCAACTCTGGAAAAAAAGAACAGTCACTCTATTTATGCTCTGAATCTACTCGGGTTAGGAGGAACAACACCTTATATTCTTTCTGGATGTCCTCCAACCGAATGGCATGAACATCAGTTTCTCGAACGTCTAGTTATGACCCCACTTCACCATTCCCCATTCCCATTTCCCGCTTTCACCTTATCTCCTTACAAGCCCATCACCTCCTTCCGGTGCTCCTCTCCTTTTTCCTTCTTCCATGGCTCTCTGTCCTCTCCTATCAGTTTCCCCCTTATCCAGCCCTGTTATTTTTCCACCAATCAACTTCCCAGCTCTTCACTTCACCTCACCCCTCGGTTTCACCTATCACTTTGTGTTTCTTCCTCTCCTCTCCCCACCTTCTTACTCTAACACCTCATATTTTTTCTCCAGTCCTGATGAAGAGTCTCAGCCCGAAACATCGACTGTACTCTTTTCTATAGATGCTGCCTGGCCTGCTGAGTCCCTCCAGCATTGCTTGTATGTGTCACTCTGTCTATGCCCCTCATTAATATGTATGTGATCTACTGACACGTCCAATCATATTCCTTCCTTGGCCTTTTATCTCTTCCCCCTATCATCTCCTGTCTTCTTATTTCATTCACCCTGAACCACTCAATCACCTACCCCTTCACCTATCACCTAATCCCAATTATCTCCTGTTCTCCTGCTCCAGAGTCGTTTGTTATCAGTATCACTGTTCTCCTACCATTCTACCATATTCTAAGGCAGTGGTGTCATTCCCTGTTATTCCTTAGGGATACCAATTTCTACCATCTCCTTTTCTTTCTTCAATAACCTCACAATAACCACCCCCACTGCTTTATTCATTCACTCTCTCCATTTCAATTTCCATTGAACCCGTCCACCGCTCCAAATCTATTTTCTATTGGCTTGAAGTTTCAATTTCCTTCAAAGTTTAAGAAAAGTGAATTCAGGCAGTTTTCTCCTTTCAAGTTACTTGCTAAATAGGAGTAGCTATTGAAACGATCGTCGTGGAATAAAGTACAGAGGGGCAAGTTTTTTACTCAGAGAACCGGGTGCCTGGGATGCACTGCCTGGGGTGTGGTAGAGGCAGATACATTAGGAACTTCTAAGAGAGGTTTAGATAGGCACATGAATAGGAGGAAAATGGAGGGATATGTACATTGTGTAGGCCGAAGAGATTAGATTGGTTGGTCATTTGATTACTAATTTAATTGATTTGGTACATCTTTGTGGGCCAAGGGGCCAGTTCCTGTGCTGTACAAATAAGAGAAAAAAATAAATTATTCCTTTAATGTAAATCTGTTACTATACTGCAGTTCCTTCCAAGGATATTTAATTATAAGTTGTTAGAACTTAATTTAACTCTGCTAACCCACTGGGGAGAAATTTTGAATATTGTGCATCACTTTGACAGTACAAAAGGGCTTTGGAGTGTTTCAATGAACAGTGAGACGTATTGATATGAGTTTAAAGATGATTTCAGGGGAGTTAGGATCGCAAAGTTAGAAAGAAAATTTTAAAAAGTCAAAATAGTTTCAAAGAAGTGAATTTTGATTCCTTGACATGATGATAGACATGATATGTATGTGGAAAAAGTTAAATAATTTAAACATTATCTCTTTTATTACAGATGTTGTCCCGTTTCCCCACCTTGGACTCTGTCGACAATTCTCTTTGCTTTGGTAAAACATTCAGAATAATCAGTGGCCTTTCCCACTTGGGATATTGTCTCTTCACCTCTCTCCCATCAGGCAGCCTGAAAGTATAAACCACCACTAGGCTGAATGATAGCTTCTGTCCCCATTATAAGATTATTGAATGGACATCTTGTACAATAAGATGAACTCTGGACCTAACATTTCACTTCATCATGGTCTTGAACCTTATTTTTTGTCTGCACTACATTTTCTACTCTGTATCTATATTCTATGTTTTGCTTTTCCTTTTCCCTTCAGAGGTACTGATGTGATGAAATTATATGTATGGATGACATGCAAGACAGAGTTCTTCACCATACCTCAGTATAGATGTCAATTACAAACCAATTTAGTCCATAAGGCAATAAGACACAGGAGCAGAATCGGGCTGTTCAGCCCATTGAGTCTGCTCTGTTACTCTATCACAGCTGATTTATTATCCCTCTCATTCTCTTGCCTTCTCCCCATAACCATTGATACCCTTACTAATCAAGAACGTGTCACCCCCCCCCCCACTTTAAATATACCCAATGACTTGGCCTCCACAGCCATATGTGGCAATGAATTCCACAAATTCCCCAACCTCTGGGTAAAGATATTACTCCTTATCTCTGTTCTAAAAGGACGTCCTTCTACTCTGAGGTTGTACTCTCTGTTCCTAGACTGCCTCACTATAATAAACATCCTTTCTACTTTCTCTCTATCTCAGCTTTTCCATATTGGATTCCATTTACCACTTACTTTTAAGTGTTTATTACCAATATTAAACCTTCATTGACTAAGAAATCACTGACTGTGAAATCTAGAATTGAACCTACAATTCTTCAACTAAAGGTCACAAGGGCTTACTTAAGGTGTTCTAATGAAGACATGATATTTGAAACTGTGTCATTCATATGTTAATGTTGGTGGACGTTTGTATGCTCATATAATGCCAATGTGGCCTTGATATTCTATTCAATAGTTCAATCATCCTACTGATAATAGGAAGAATTTTAATTCTGTCTAGGTTTCCTCATTCTCTTACAACTCAACTTCTCTCACCACAGAATGCATTGTATATTGAAAACAAATAACATCTGTGAAACAGCAAAGTTTTTTTGAAAAATAGTATAGCTCATTCCACAGTCCATTCAATTTTCGTGAACAATGATAAAAATAAAGAAAACAATCTACTCATTTCTATAAGCACTCTCTTGACCTTCATTGCTTAGTGTGAATACAATACTGAAAAGAATGCTTTTTAATGATGCTTGAATGCAGTGTTGTACAGATAGTAAAAATACAAGAAAAGCTGCAAGTGCTGAAAATTCCGCCAGCATTTTTGTATTTTGTTGTCATCGCTCAGTCCGTGAAATCCGCATTCCGGTTCATGGTCCAGTTCACCTATCCTCATTCTGGGTTTTCTTGTTTTCCCTTATTCCATTGGGTGCCTTAATTGAGGCACCTGATTCTTGTTTTGGGCTTGCACATGAAAACCTCTGCAAACCAAGGATTCCCTGATGGACTGTTCCCTTCCCCTCTCCATTCGAATCCCCGACAATTACCTCAGTAGTTTACCTCGGCAAGTATCCTCGGCAGTCATCCCAGCCCAGCATCCTAGAAAGCATTCCGGCCCTGCATCCAAGAAAGCATCCCAGCACTGCGTCCCAGAAAGGGTCCCAGCCCTGCATCCTAGAAAGGGTCCCGGCCCTGCATCCTAGGAGGGTCCCGGCCCTGAGTCCTAGGACGGTCCCAGCTCTGAACTCCAAGCAGGAGTCCCGGCTCCGTACCCAAGGGCCTAACCAAGCCGAGTCCAAGAGCCGAGCCTAGCCTAGTCCAAGAGCCAAGTCCTGCTCTGGAGTTCCACGTCCAGCCCAGGAGTACCTTGCCCAGCCCAGTGCTGGAGATCTCTCGTCCTGTGCTGGAGTTCCCTCGTTCTGTGCTGGAGTTCCATCGCCCAGCCCAGGAGTCCCTCATCCAGCCCAGTGCTGGAGTTCCCTCATCCTGTGCTGGAGTTCCACATCCAGTACAAGCCACGTCCAAGTACCTCGTCCAGTCCAAGCCATGTCTTAGAACTTCATCCTGTCCAAGTCAAGGCTTTGTTTTCTCATCCTGTCCGTGTGCCTAGTCCTGTGCAGGAGTTCCACGTCCAGTCCTGTAGCCATGTCTTGTCCTCGCCTAGATCCGAGGTCCGAGCTCAAAACACGACCCTGGTTCTGGGTCCCTGTCCAGTCTCTGGCTTGGAGTCCTAGCCGAGGCTCCTAGTTCCAAGTTCCTTGTACTGGTCCTAGGTGCTTTCCTAGTCTTAGTCCTAGCCCGGGCCCAGTGTCCTTGTCTCGTCCAGGGCCTGTGTCCATGTCCAGTGTCGTTTCTTCCTGACTCCTCTTGCTTTCTTGATAAACCTTGTCTTGTTCCTAGTACTTCAGTGTCTGTGTCTTGCATTTGGGTCCGCTTCCAGCACCGCCCCCCCCCCACCCTTACGAGAGTTGTCAGAAAAGCAATTACTTTTTTGCCAATTTACACATCTAAATGTCATCTCTTCACATTCACAGATTGGGATGATTCACAGAATGAAATAGTTTTAAACAATTTCCCTTAGGGAGCTTAGGGTAAAGGAACCTTTATGAGTAGATGATCATAATATGATAGAATTCACCCTGTATTTTTAGAAGGAGAATGTAAAGCTAGATGTTAATATTACAGTGGAATAGAAGGATCTACAGGGAAGATGACCAAGTTTATTAGAAGGGGATACTTGTGGGGATGATGGTGGAGCAGCAATGGCTGGAGTGTCTGGGAGTAATTCAGAGACCTAGGGTTGGTTCATCCCCAAGATGAAGAAGCATACTAAAGGGAGGATAAGGCATCCATAGATGACAAGGGAAGTCAAAGAAGCATAAAAGAAAAAGAGGGAGCATACAATAAAGCAAAAATTAGTGGTAAGCTAGAGGATTCAGAGGCTTTCAAAATCAACAGAAGGCAACAAAAAATAAGCAGTCAGGAATGAAAAGATGAAATATGAAGACAAACTAGCCAACAATATAATTGAGGATTCCAAAAGTTCTTTTTCAGATATATAGTAAGTAACAGAGAGGCAAGAATGGACATTGGGCGCTGGAAAATGAAGCTGGAGAAATAGCAATAAGGATCAAAAAAGTGGCAGAAGAACTGAATAAGTATTTTGCATCACCAGTACCAATCCAGAAATTCAAGAATATCAGGGGGCAGAAGTGAATGTAATTGCTATCACTAAGAAGAAGGTGCTTGAGAAGCTGTAATGTCTGTAACAACTCAGATGGACTACAACACAGGGTTCTGAAAGAGGTCGCAGAGCAGACTGTGGAAGAATTCGTAGTGATCTTTCAATAATCTCTAGGCTCTGGAATGGTTTTGAAGTACTGAAAATTGTAAATGTCAGTCCACTCCCTAAGAAGGGAGCGAAGCAAAATATAGGAAATTATAGGCCTGTTAGCATGACTTCAGTGTGTTTATCTATCATCAAATGGTCTAGGTTAGGCAATTCACCTTGTTGTTGTTGTTCAATCGTTAAGTCACTACACATGTATTAATTAAAGAAAGCTCGCACTTTATTGTCTCTCCACAAACACCCAAGTAACTACGCTGACACCAAGCCAACAACTTAAAACATGAATTCTACCATTCTTTCTACATCAAAACTCACTCAGACCTCTTCTCCAATTTATAACATTGAAATAGAGGATTTCCTGTTGGCCAAATGATCGATCCTTCTCCCAGCCCTTGGCATTGGGGTCTTCCTTGCGATGGTTAGTCTCCAGAGTTCTCGCCGCTTTGCATTTGAAGCCCTTCATTCTTATTCTCTTTCCTTATCAGTTCAAATGTTGCATTTTGATCTTGTTGACTCGAGGTAATCTGACTGACCTGTGTCAGATTCACCTTGGATATAGCCAAGGGCTACACAACTTCTTACCTTTGGTGACTTCTTCTGTTCTATTCAAACCAATCTTACAGAGTCACTGGGCTGAGACAAAGAAATTACTTCTGCAAACCTGCCATTGTACACAATAAACAGTTTATCTGGGAACAGTGTCAGGTTTAACAGATCATAGGCAGAAACTCCTTTTGTCCAAGTTCAATTGTTCTGATTAAGTTATCCAAGCACAAGAATCAGTTCATCAAACAGTTCACAAAATGGAGGTTACAGAGCAGCTTCACAAAATGGCAGCCTGCATTCTTTCAAACACAGGGCAAGAACAAAAACATCCTGTTTGTCTACTTCCACTGTTCTTGACCTATTCGAGTTTGAAGTTCTTTTTCATATTTTAATTTCTTTGTGACCAACATCTCCTGTCTATTGATCCATAGAAAATTAGGGGCAGCACTGTAGTATAGTGGTTAGCACAACACTCTACAGTACATTTGACCCAGGTTCAATTGCCACCACTACCTGCAAGGAGTTTGGATGTTCTCCCTGTTACCATGAGCTTTCTTCTGGGTACTCCAGTTTCCTCCCACAGTCCAAAGACATACCAGTTGATAGGTTAATTGGCCATTGTAAATTGGCCTACAATTAGTTAGGGTTTACAGGGGGATTGCTGGGAGGCATAGGTCGAAGTGTCAGAAGGGGCTTCTCCACACTGTATAAATATTTTAAAAATTCTGGGGATCCCCCTGTTTATATGTCTGAGTGAATACAGTGCAAAAGGAACACCAGCATTCATGACTACATCAAATAATGCTGATAAAGATACTAACAAAATATCATAACCTGTAAAACATAGACAAAAGCAATATCAAAACTCTGACATATTTGAAATATTATCAGTACAAAAGCATATCAAAGAAACATGATAAAATATATTGGATTTCATACCATATATCAAGGCTTTTGACAGCAGTCACTAAAATACAGTGAGGTAGAGGTACATCAAAGACTACATCATGGTATAAAGTCAGTCAAAATCATCAAGAAGAGATATGAAATGGTATTTAGCATGCAAGTACTTGTTTAAGTTGCCATTGCAAAACACTTAGGAAAATACATTGGATAATCATTAGAACAGAAGGCAGAACAATAATAACATGAGAAATAATATGAATCCAAGGACACACATTAACATTCAGACCCCAGTTCCAAACTTAACTCCAAAGGGTTGGATTCTGTAAAACATCATTAGCTAAATGTGCAAGATCTTTAATAGTTTTGGATATTTCATCCTATTGTCTAATAATAGCTTCATTATGCTTAATAGCTCTGTCCTGCTGTGCAGTAAAATGAGAAATACATGGAAAAGCAGTAGGTACATACCCAAGTAAACCCTCAACAGTATCAATAATATATACAGTCAGTTGAATAGGCGCTTTTACAACTGGTTTGGATAATACTTGCCCAGCTAAAATTAAATCCCTTAAAACATTGAAAACCATAACATCAAACTACAAATTGAAGATGCCTTCTTGTAAGGTACTCTTGAAGTAGCAAAGTAATAGTATCATTCACCAAAGCAAGTTTCAAGAATGACATGTTATTACAGGCAAAATAGATAGAGAACAATTATCATAAGAAACAAATGCATAATCTGTTAACCCAATCTTAACTAAATCCTCTGCACAACCCCAATATTCTCCTTTTTGATGACAGGAAGTCCAGTTTACTCCCTTTGTAGATCCTTGCCAGGTAATTGCATGAGTAGGTGGATTAGTAAGTAAAAACCAGACTCCTTTATATTTCCCAACATTATACACTTTGTACACCGTGTATTTTCAGTTGTCACTGTGGTAAGGAATATAAAGAACAGCTCCAACTTAGGGTGGTCCAGACCCATTCTTACAATTTCCAAGGAGGTGATTTGTCAAGTTGCATTCCCTAATGTGATACCCTGGGGTGTTAGTACCAACCCATTCCTTTAACTATTCAGACCATTTCTCCAATTTATAACACTGAAATAAGGGATCTCCCATTGGCCAGATGACAGTTCCTTCTTCTCCCAGCCCCTGACATAGGAGTTATCCTCCAGAGTTCTCGACACTTCGCATTTGAAACCCCTCCTTCTTATAAAGTCCCTTGTCAGTTCAAATGTTGCATTTTGCTCTCATTGACTCAAGGTAATCTGATTGGTGGTTTCTTTTAGTTCTATTCAATTCTTGTTCAAACTAGTCAAAGCAGGTCACTCAGCTATGCCCTGAGATAATAGGAATACTTCTGTAAACCTGCCATTGTACACAATAAACAGTTTATCTAAGAATGGTCTCAGGTTTAGCAGATCATTAGCAGAAAATCTTCATGTCCATGTTCAATTACTCTGATTAAGTTATCCCAGAGCAAGAATTAGTTCAACAAACAATTCACAAAATGGAGGTTGCAGAGCTGCTTCACAAAATGGCAGCCTCAGTTTCTTCAAGAACAGGGTTAAAGCATAGACATCCGGTTTGTCTATTTCCACTGTCCTTGACTCATTCGAGTTCGATGCTTTCTTCCATTTTTAATTCCTTCATGGCCAGCAAGTACTTGGCAAATTGTTTGCATGATGAATCGGTTATTAAGGATGAAGTTTTGGAGACACATGATAAAATAGGCTGCAGTTAGCATGGTTTTCTTAAGGGGAAATCTTACCTGACAAATCTGTTGGAATTCTTTGAAGATATAATAGGCAGGATAGACAAAGGAGAGTCTGTGGGTGTCATTTACTAGGACTTTCAGAAGACCTTTGACAAGATGCTGCATATGAGGTTGCTAAGAAAGATAAGAGTACATGGTATTACAGGAAAGATACAAGCATAGATTAAAGATTGGCTGACTGGCAGAAGGCAAAAAGTGGGAATAAAGGAAGACTTTTCTGTTGGCTAGCCAGTCACTTTGTTTTGCAAGGGTTGATGTTGGGACCACTTCTTTTTATTTTATATGTTAATCATCTGGATGACAGAATTGATGGATTTATTTCCAGGGTTGCAAGTGACAGAAGGATAGATGGAGGGGCAGGTAGTCTTTGGGAAGCAAGGAGTCTGCAGAAAGACATGGACCGATGAAGAGCCTGGGCAAAGATATGGCTAATGGAGCACAGTGTAGGGAAGTATATGGTTATGCACTTTGGTAGAAGGAATAAAGGCATAGACTATTTTCTAAACACGGAATGAATTAAGAAATCAGAAGTGCAAAGCGTCTTGAGAATCCTAACTTGCAGGTTGAATCAGTTATAAGGAAGCCAAAGGCAATATTAGCATTCATTTTAAAAGCAAGGATGTAGTGTTAAGTCTTTATAAGGCTTTGATCAGACAACACTTAGAATATTGTGAGCCGTTTGAGACCCTTTATCTAACAAAGGATGTGTTACCATTGGAAGCATTCCAGAGCTGATTCACAAAAATTATCCCAAGAATAAAAGGTATAATGTATCAGAAGGTGCTTGATGGCATTGAGTCTATATGCAAGGGATCTTGGAAGAACGGGTGCAGGGGGTTTCTCATTGTAACCTATCAAATATTTCCTATAGTGGAAGAGTCTATGACAAGAGGTCATAGCTTTTAGTAGAAGGACAACTCTTTTGAAGAGATAATAAGGCAATTCTTTAGTCGGAGAGTGGAGAATTTGTAGAATTCATTATACAAGTTGTTAGGTATAGGTAAAGTGAGGTTGACAGGTTCTTGATGAATAAGGGCATCAAAGGTAATGGGGAAAAGGCAGGAGAATGCAATTGAGAGAAAAAAATCAATCAGCCATGATAGAATCATGGAGCAGACTTGATAGGCTGAATGGCTCTTCAGCTCCTATGTCTTATGGTCATGTGGACAATTCTGATTTGATGGGGAATGGATGTGAAAGTACAGAGGAACATCTGGAGAAATTTCTGAAACGCTCGTCCACTGCTGTTGTTACTGCGTGGTCGGGAATCTTTCGGAGGGTAGGTTTCAAAATCCCCGGCCTTGCCTGCTTTTGGCGACCAAGAAGGAGGTCGAATCGTTCGGACAGAGATGTCGCTCAGTACTCGGTGCCGGAGAGTTGATCAGAGCTCGAAGTTTTCGGATGACTCAGAGTCAGATTGTGGTTGGCATGGCAGGGAGAGTTTTCTTCCTTCTCCCATCTGCATGAGATGTTGGACATTTGAGAGACCTTGAACTTTACTGTGCTCACGGACTTCTTAATCAAGATATGGTATTGTTGCACTGTTGTAACTATATGTTATAATTTTGTGGTTTTGTCAGTTTTTTCAGTCTTGGTCTGTCCTGTGTTTTGTGACATCACACTGGAGGAAATATTGTATCATTTCTTAATGCATGCATTACTAAATGACAATAAAAGAGGACTACGTGTCTTCATAATCTAATGGTTTTATGGAAAAGTTATCAAGATGTATGTTATCAAATGGAAACACCCAGTTCTCTGTTGGATAGGTCATGAACCTGTCTTTGACGTAATTTTAAGAATTTTCCCTTTAAGTGGAGTCAAGGAAATTTAATCATTGGGAAACAAATCACTGTATGCATGGTACAAACCTTTAATTCCTATTTAGATTTCTTTGATGTCAGTGAGATTTTTTTGGCAACATCAGTTTAACAGTTGCTGATGTAAAGAATATGAAATTGAAAAAGCTGTAAATATTCAGCAGACCAGGTAACTCCTGAGAGCTTGACAAGCTGAAATATTAACCTTGTTTATTTCTCCACAGATACTGCCAGACCTGCTGAGACTTTTGCATGTTTTCTGTTTGTGTTCCATATTTCCAACAATTTTACTTCTGAATGTAAAGAAGTGAAAGCAGAACTTGGTCAATACACAAATTCTGCATGGCAATAGGAATGGGAGCTTAGAGTTTCTAATAAATGCATTATTCCTCCTTCTACTCTACCTAATATCTCCTGGAAAATCTCATTTCCTGTCAATAGAAATTCAGAAATTCTATTACAGGCATTTTACTACCCTTGCAACCTCTTGCATTTTATACCCATCTATAAAATGAAATGATCCAGAATGAAGCACACTCCATAAAGCTCCATGCCTTCTTCCAGCTTTTCATATCCACCTTGAGCTGAATATTAAGCTGATTTGATCATTGCCTTTCCAAATGGAAGGAAGTGTAGGATGGGATGTATGTAACATCAGTTGGTGCCACTTTAAAAAATGTATCAGGGGACCAAAGCTAAAAGGAAGTGCATACAGACTAGTATTGCCATTGGTAAGAGAGCAGTCAATGCAATAGGTACCAAGTGTTAAATCAACAACTCTTACCAGTATGAAATTTCGGTTACGTTCCTGACTTCACAACTCTACTCTATTTTGTTTGGAGTGAAGACAGAATGTCTGCCCATTACTGAAGAGAAAGCCACAATAAAGATACTATCCTAACCCTGTAATCTTACATTTTTTACAATAAACAGCTGCATTGTTATTTTGAATTGCTGAGTATTTTCAAATAGAGAGATCTATTGACAAGAAGATTCTTCACCTTTTCACCATTTTCATGAATAGGTATTACCTATTACTCACAGGAAATGTCACACCCCTGAGTCAGTACATGTGTTTAAATCCCAGTTCAGAGTGTAATGTAGTAATCATAGTCATACTTTATTGATCCTGGGGGGAATTGTTTTTCATTACAGTTGCACCATAAATAATTAAATAGTAATAAAACCATAAATAGTTCAACAGTAATATGTAAATTATGCCAGGAAATAAGTCCATGTCTAGCCTATTGGCTCAGGGTGTCTGACCCTCCAAGGGAGGAGTTGTAAAGTTTGATGGCCACAGGCAGGAATGACTTCCTATGACGCTCTGTGTTGCATCTCGGTGGAATGAGTCTCTGGCTGAATGTACTCCTGTGCCCACCCAGTACATTATGTAGTGGATGGGAGACATTGACCAAGATGGCATGCAACTTGGACAGCATCCTCTTTTCAGTCACCACCGTCAGAGAGTCCAGTTCCATCCCCACAACATCACTGGCCTTACGAATGAGTTTGTTGATTCTGTTGGTGTTTGCTACCCTCAGCCTGCTGCCCCAGCACACAACAGCAAACATGATCGCACTGGCCACCACAGACTCGTAGAACATTCTCAGCATCGTCCAGCAGATATTAAAGGACCTCAGTCTCCTCAGGATATAGAGATGGCTCTGACCCTTCTTGTAGACAGCCTCAGTGTTCTTTGACCAGTCCAGTTTATTGCCAATTCGTATCCCCAAGTATCTGTAATCCTCCACCATGTCCACACTGACCCCCTGGATGGAAACAGGGGTCACCGGTACCTTAGCTCTCCTCAGGTCTACCACCAGCTCCTTAGTCTTTTTCACATTAAGCTGCAGATAATTCTGCTCACACCATGTGACAAAGTTTCCTACTGTAGCCCTGTACTCAGCCTCATTTCCCTTGCTGATGCATCCAACTATGGCACAGTCATCAGAAAACTTCTGAAGATGACAAGACTCTGTGCAGTAGTTGAAGTCCGAGGTGTAGAGGGTGAAGAGAAAGGGAGACAAGACAGTCCCCTGTGGAGCCCCCGTGCTGCTGATCACTCTGTCGGACACACTGTGTTGCAAGCACACGTACTGTAGTCTGCCAGTCAGGTAATCAAGAATCCATGACACCAGGAAAGCATCCACCTGCATCGCTGTCAGCTTCTCCCCCAGCAGAGCAGGGCGGATGGTGTTGAACGCACTGGAGAAGTCAAAGAACATGACCCTCACAGTGCTCGCTGGCTTGTCCAGGTGGATGTAGACACGGTTCAGCAGGTAGACGATGGCATCCTCAACTCCTAGTCGGGGCTGGTAGGCGAACTGGAGGGGATCTAAGTGTGGCCTGACCATAAGCCGGAGCAGCTCCAGAACAAGTCTCTTCAGGGTCTTCATGATGTGGGAGGTCAATGCCACCGGTCTGTAGTCATTGAGACCGCTGGGGCGCGGCATCTTCGGCACAGGGACGAGGCAGGACGTCTTGCACAGCACAGGAACCCTCCGGAGCCTCAGGCTCAGGTTGAAGACATGGCGAAGTACTCAACATAGCTGAGGGGCACAGGCTTTGAGCACCCTGGTACTGACATCATCTGATCCTGCAGCCTTGCTTGAGTTGAGACGTTTCAGCTGTCTTCTCACCTGTTCAGCTGTGAAACCCACCGTGGTGGTTTCGTGTGGGGAAGGGGTATAGTCATGAGAGCAGGGTGGGTGACTGTGAGGAGAGGTAGGAGGGGAGAGTGGAATATGTGTTGGTTGGGGGCTGACAACTGACGGCTCATGTGGGGGATGGGCAGGGGCCACAATGTCAAATCTGTTAAAGAACAGGTTAAGTTCGTTGGCCCTATCCACAGTGCCTTCAGCTCCTCTGTTGCTAGTTTGCCGGAACCCAGTGATGGTCCTCATCCCACTCCAGACCTCTCTCATGTTGTTTTGCTGGAGTTTCCACTCAAGCTTCCTCCTGTACCTGTCTTTAGCCTCCCTGACTGACAATAGCAAAAGAATGTTAGAATGTTAGAATGTGGAAGATAGCACTTCAAGTGGGTGATGTAAAGTGAGACTTGCATCTTCCATCTCAGGTGGGTGAAAAGTAAGTTCTTCCTTTGGCCTTAATATTAATCTCTCCAAAAACTAAAATTAATACACATTTAATAATTCATTTTTGTGGAGCCAGTCAGTGTACAAAAAGCTGCCACATTTCGAAACATAGTTGCTTTAATTATATTTCAAAAAGTACTTCATTGCCTGTAAAATGGTGCTATATGAATGCAAGTCCTTCTATCAGGCTGTGGTCTTGAATCAAGTCATAGCCAAGTCACAATAGAGAAACATCATTATGCTTTTTGATTCAACAGAAAATGCAGTGAGGCAGCCTTGATTAATCTCAACCTATCCATTTAATCTTAATTACTGAATTCCCTTTGTGGCTTTTTGTATTGTAGAAAATCTACAGAGCTGAACATTGTGAAGATGAAATAAAGAAGTGAGCTGTGCTATGAAGCTTTTCTGGGTTTCAATCATCTTCTGAATGAAGTATAAAATTGCACTTTTGAATGGAAATTAATTACAGAGAACGTGATTACTCACGCTGGAAGAGTAAAGTGCTTCCCGTTCTAGCTGACTGCAATCACTGTATCTACCAACGAGGGATTATTAGAGTACAACAATTTGTATTTAAAGGGCACATATGCCAATATCAATTAATCAACAAGAACTTTCCTACTCTATTCTGAAAGTTGAAATTTTGTTTTAGTAAGAAAATATTGTGATTGAAATCAAGCAGTAGTAAATCAATGCAACTGGAGTTGCTGTGTTGTCTAGAAGACGTTTCACTGCTCATCCTAAAGGCTTCTTCAGTTCTCATCCATGGTACAGGTAGTAGTTTTCCAGTTTGCAAACTCTGTGAGTTGTTTAAAAGTATTGCAATCACATGAAGGTCATTAAGAGTCATAGAGATAATGAGAAGGTCATTAGTCTTACCTTTGCATAAATGGAGGTGTGAACTATTGTGGAGATGTTAGGACTGCATTGTAAGTAGCGGATAAGTGGTGTCATACCCCACACCCTCTGTTTCTTTTTAACCTGGAAGAGTACCCACCATGGATTAGAACTGAAGAAGCCTCTCAGATGAGTGGAGAAATGTCTTCTCAACAACATAGCAAGTCCAGTTGCCTTGATTTACTAGTGCTTGATATACAATGGCCTGGATGGCTGAGAACCTTCATGGACATATTATGTTTGAAAGCTGATTCATGCTGTCATCCTATCCAAAAAGGTGATAACTCTTCTTCCTCAATGACAGTTCCCGCCAGGCAATATTCCAAACTTTCCTTATTTTCTGGTTGAGTAAATTATTTTGCTTTAAACTCAACAATAACTACACAATTATTTGTTACCTTGAAGCAATCTGAAAAATTGCTGGGAGGTGAGATAAGATTTTGAAAAACACATGATGTTTCTTTCCTCCTTTCTAGTTAAGTGAAGCAAGGAAGGATAATATTGTAGAAAGTAGTAAGTAATAACTCCAAGAAAGTACAAACAAAGTTTAATATTCCAGACACAACAAAATCTGCAGAAGCTGGAAATCCAAATCAACACACACAAAAGAACTGGGAAGTTGGTTGGTGAAAGAGATATGGGGATGGAGAAGGGGGAATCTGGTAGGAGAGGATAAAAGACCATGGAAGGAAGAGAGGGGGGAGTAACACCAGAGGAAGGTCATGGGCAGGTAAGGAGATAAAATGAGAGAGGGAAACAGGAATGGGGAATGCTTCAGGAGAGGAGGGGAGCAATTGTGGAACATCAATTTCTCGAACTTCCGGTAACCTCTCAAGCTTTCGGTAATTGCACCACCTCTTCTTCACAATTCTCACATTCCTGTTTCTCTCTGTCACCTTACCTTCTTACCTGCTCATCGCCTCCCTCTGGTGCTCCTCCTCCTTCCCTTTCTTCCTTGGTCTTCTATCTTCTCCTATCAGATTCTCCCTTCTCCAGATCTTTATCTCTTTCACCAATCAATTTCCCAGCTCTTTATTTCACCATCCCCCTCTCCCGGTCTCACCTATCACCTACCACCTTGTACTACTTCCTCCCTTCTCCCCACCTTCTTACTCTGACCTCTCCTCTTTCCTTCCAGACCTGATGAAGGGTCTCAGCCTGAAACGTTGACTGTTCACTCTTTTTCTGTAGATTCTGCCTAATCTGCTAAGTTCCTCCATTTTTTTGTGTTTTGTATTCCAGTGCTGAAGTCCCAAGATGCATTATGGGAATAGGACTGATATCATAGCTGCTGGTTAGAAGAACAAGTACATAATAATGAAAATAAGACTTCATGCCAATTAATTGGAATAGTAAAAGATAACACTTGGAAATGAGAGCCTAGGGGAAAACAGTATTTAAAAAGGTGAATTAGATACGTATGAAGTACTTGTCAATTTTAACTCTGTGATAAATTTATAGTTAGGAAGGAATATGCTTCTCTGAATATTCATCGAAAGCCTTGGGGGTAAAGTTGTAGTTTTGCTCCAGAACAATTTTTAATCCTTCCTCGTGTATTTTTGTGCTGTGTGTTGTTAGTGTTACATTTTTTCTTCCATGGGAGTGTGGATTGATAGGTTTTGGGTTTTTGGCACTGTTCCATCTTGTCAATCTTTTGCTAATGAGCTTTCTAAATTCATGATTTCTGTCATAGGAGTAGCTGTATATCCCAAGTAGTAAGATCATATTGTAGTTTCATAGGAATAAGAGGACGTCATTTAGCCAGTTATGTTTGCTGTGTATTTGGTTTTAATTCAATTTGATTCTCTAACTCAGATTCTCTTAACTTGGTTAAATAAGAAGCAATGAATTTCCATTTTAAAATGCAGTGTCCAAAATTATTTGGAGGTGAATATTCCAAATTTCTTCAATATCACATGTGATGGAAGTCTTTGCTGATATAACCCTTGGCTTTAAGTTGAGAGTTGTGTCCTCTTTCTCACCCTAAACAAGGAGCAAACTTTTAATTGCTCCCATCTTAAATTAAAGATTAGCTGAAATGTGTAATTTGTGTCAAATCAAATCAGTGAGGAACATGCTGGGGCAGCCCACAAGTGCTGCAATGCTACCTGTACCAACGTAGCCTGCTCACAACTCACTAACCCTAACCGTATGTCCTTAGAATGTGGAAGGAAACTAAAGAACCCAGGGCAAACTCATGCAGTCATGGAGAGATTGTACGAATGCCTTACAGACAGTGGTAGGAATCAAACCCTGATCTCACTGTTGGCATGCTGTAAAGCATTGCACTAACTGCCATGATATGGCAAATACCCACCCATCATCTTCTATACGCATGCAATTAAAAAACTTAACTAATGTGACCAAACTTACTCATGGGAAGAACTTCTCCAAGCTGTTCAAAGGTTAACTTATTATCAAAGCACGTATCCATACACAACTCTGAAATTTGTCTTCTCCAGATAGCCACGAAACAAAGAAAGAACATGAAAGTCGTTCAGAGAAGCATCAAACCCACCCCACGCCCACACCCAAAAAAGAAAGGTATCCTGATTATCCACCCCTAAACCTCTCCTATCCCACACAAAATGGAACAAGAACATTGACCCCCAAGAAACAATCCCTCCCCCGACAAAAAACTAACAGAACATTAACCCCCGAATACTCTCCCCTTGCACAACGAAACAGAAAAAGAATGGCCAGTAAAAAACACAAAATATTCTAGACTTGACAGGTTAGAGATAGAGCTGATGTTTCCATTGGCTGAGTTAATGGAACCAAGAAAGTCACAGTTCTCAAAATAAGGAGACAGTGTTTGGATCAGAGATTAGAAGAAACTTCTTTGGAATTTAAAAGCCAAAATGCTTTTGGCTGAAGCTCAGTCACTAAATATATTCAAGACAGAGGTAAATAGATATTTGGATTATAAAGAATCAATGATATGCCATTAGTGCAGAAGGTGTTACAGAATTAAAAGATAATAACAAGGCAAGTTTGATGGGGCTGAATGTACTACTCTTGCCTCTTTATTTTTATGCTGTTATGTTTCTTGACTGCCAAAGTGATGATGCCATACCTTTTATGAAAGTGAAACATGAAAAGAGAGAAGAGTTAAATTGAGTAATTTGAAAGATGTACTGATAATTCCTAATTAATGACCTTCCTCTTTGTAAACTTGACTGCAACTAACTTGGGAAGAAATGAGACTGAACATTTCAAGATGTCTCTACCCAACAGAAGTCTGATGGTACTTGAAGCAAATAACAAGTGAAGACAATAGGATTACAATGTTTGTGAATGAGACCAATGAAGGGATCTTTATTTTAATTGATATTGATGGATGAATGAACAGAAAGTGAGGTCCCAAAAGATAAACACTTTTGTCATACACTATCATAACATTAGCCCAAAGCGCTTGCCGCAGATAAAACACAAAGATGTGGAATTGTTTATGCAGGGGGAACACCACTTCAAGGAATTGTTGGCGTTTGAAAAAGTATTGTACTAGCCTTGGAGAAGATGGTACAAAATGCATTACATTTCAGCCGGCTATCAGCACTCCATGATATACACACCAGAGTTATCTGCAGGCATCATGGATAGTACCCAAGTAAATAGTGGGCCCTCACAAATGGGACTTGAAATGCTGATGCAATAGTACAGAGAGGGGTTGAGAATAACTTCTGATTAATATCACATACAGTTCTTCAAGAGACACTTCTATTGTTTACTCTCAGCCCGAAGGATCTCAGACACTTTGGGCTGAGACCCTTTGTCAGGACTGGAAAGAAAGGGGGAAGAAATCAAAATAAGAAACTGGTGAAAGGGAAGGAGAAGGACTACAAGCTGGTAGGTGATAGATGAAACCAGGTGAGGGAGAAGGTGAGTGAGCGGGAGACGGGGTGAGGTGAGAAGCTGGGAAGTAATAGCTGGAAAAGGTAAAGGGCTAAAGAAGAAGGGATCTGATAGGACAGGAGAGTGGAACATAGGAGAAAGGGAAGGAGGAGGGGAATCAGAGGGAGGTAATGGGAAGGTGAGAAGAGGTAAGAGGAAAGCCAGAGTAGAGAATGAAAAGGGAGAATAGAGAGGGTGGAAGCAATTACCAGAATTGAAGAAATAGTTGTTTATCATCAGGTTGGAGGCTGCCTAGATGGAATATGAGGTGTTGCTCTTCCAATGTGAGAGTGACCTCAATGTGACCACAGAGGAGGCTTGGGCCATCATGTCTGAATGGTAATAGGAAGTAGAATTGAAATTGGTGGCCTCCAGGACATCTTTCCTTTTGTGACGGGTGGAATGAAGAGGTCCCCCAATGTGCATTGGGTCTCATTCTGAAGCATGTTTTCTCAATTATTGAAAACAGGATAAAAGTATTCCAGATATATTTCATGGTTGTACTATGATGCAGCTAATGAATACGGCTGGAAAATATTCTATTGCCAAATAATTAACATTTTAAACCGGTGTTTCATCTATTATTCAAATGTTAAATCACATAATCACTAATTTAATTTTAAGTGACAAGAAATTACTTTAAAAAGTGTAAGTATAGCAATATGCACTAAATTTTTAGCAATTATAATCTTTTTAAACTTGCCTTCTGGAGATCCCCGACCTTCAAAAGTAAGTACATTTTGGACAATCTAGAAGCCCTGCAAACAAGTGCAATCAGTTGAAAAAGCTGATTGGCCATTGTGGCTGGTTTTGTGAGAAGGGTTCATTCCATACAGAGTTTTCAAAACTACAGCAAAGCATCAATAAAACTTGAGTTGCATTGGACTCCTTGGTTGCACCTGAAACTTCGAAATGGTTTGTGCTTGCTTAGCTGACATTAGGTGACTTGTGTTGTATAAACAAGGAAAACAGCAGAAGAAATTTCTTGTCTTGAGGAAAATCAGAGTGGATAAATCCCCAGGACTTGACAATGTGTTATCTTGGACCTTGTGGGAGGCAAGTGCAGAAATTGCAAGGGCCCTAGCAGAGATACTTAAATCATCCTTAGCAACGGTTGAGGTACTGGAGGATTGGCTAATATTATTCTTTTGTTTAAGAAAAGCTGTAAGAATAAGCCATGAAATTATAGGCCAGTGAGCCTGACATTAGTAGAGAGTAAGTTACAAGAAGGTATTCTAAGGGACTAGATATTAAGTATTTGGATAGACAGGAGCTGATTAGGGATAGTTAACATGGTTTTGTGCATGGTAGGTTGTGTATAACCAATCTTATAGTTTTTCAGGGAAGTTACCATGGAAGTTGATGAAGGCAAGGCAGTGGATGCTGTCTATGTGGACCTTAGCAAGTCCTTTGACAAGTGCCCACATGAGAGATTGTTCAAGAAAGTTGAGTTGCTTGGAATTCAAGATAAGGTAGGAAAGTAGATTAGACATTGACTTTGTGAGAGAAACCAGAGAGTGATTGTAGATGGTTGCCTCTCTGATTGGAGACCTGTAACTAGTGGTGTGCTGCAGCAGTCCGTGCTGGGTCCTTAGTTATTTGTCATGTATATTAGTGATGCAGATGATAATGTGGTAAACCGGATCAGCAAATCTGTGGATGACACCAAGACTGGGGGTGTATTGGACAGCGAGGAAGACTATAAAGGCTTGAAGCAGAATCTGGACCAGCTCCCACCAGGAATATCAATAAGACTGAAAGTGCATAGGGAAAATTTACAAGGATGTTGCCAGGACTTGAGGACCTGAGTTATAGGGAAAGCTTGTATAGGTTAGGATTTTATTCCCTGGAGTGTAGAAGAATGACAGGAGATTTGACAGAGATACACAAAATTATGAGGGCTATTGAGAGAGTAAATGCAAATAGGCTTTTTCTTCTGAGGTTGAGTGAGACAAGAAAGAGATTTCTTTAAGGATAAAAATTAAGATATTTAAGGTAAACATGAGGGGAAATTTCTTCACTCAGAGGGTGTTGAGAGTGTGGAATGAGCTGTCAGTAGAAGTGGCAGATGGATGTGTGTTCGATTTCAACATTTAAGGAAAATTTGGAACAGTACATGGATGGGAAGGGTCCGGAGGGCTATGGTCCAGGTGCAGGTCAATGGGATGAGGCAGATTAATAATTCAGTACAGACTAGATGGGCAGAAGGGTACTTTTCAGTGCTGTAGAGTTCAATGACTCTAAATGCCAGGCCAGTAAGTTTATGGAAGATGTTGTCAACACAAGGGAATAAACATTCATTTCATGAATGTTAAAAGGCCTGAACAGATTAGATATGGCAAAGTAATTTCCCATGGTAGGGGATTCTAGGAAAAGAGGGCACGACTTCAGGATTGAAGGATATCCATTTAGAACTGAGATGCTGAAAAATTACTTTAGTCAGAGGAAATCTGTGGAATTTGTTGCCATGAGCAGCTGTGGAGGCCAAGTCATTGGGTGTATTGAAGGCAGAGATAGATATGTTTTGATTACCCAGAGCATCAAAGGGTATGGGTTGAAAGCAGGGGAGTGGGGATGACTGGAAGAATTGGATCAACCCATGATTGAATGGTGGAGAAGATTCGATGGGCTGAATGGCCAATTTCTACTCTTATACTTCATGGTCTTATGGTCTAAATTTAAAAGTTTATTATTTCCCGTTGGTATAAAATCACACCCCTAAAGTAAAAATCAACAAGATGCAGATGCTGGAAAACTGAAATAAAAGTAGGAAATGCTGGAAACACTCAACACGTCAGGCCCAATCTGAGGAAGGAGATAAAAGCATTTCCATTTCAATCAGAGGGTGGTGAGAGTGTGAACGAGCTGTCTGTCGAAGTGGTGAAAGGGGGTTCAATTTCAGCACAGCACATAAGAGAGGTTTAAAAAAGTGCAAGGATGAGAGGGATATGGAAAGCTATGGTTCAGTTGCAAGTCAATGGCACTGGGCTGAATAATAGTTCTGCATGTACTAGATGGGCTGAAGGGCCTGGTTCTGTACTATTGTTCTCCATGACTCTGACTCTAATCTAAAATATAAACACTGCTTCCCATTTCAAAGTCTAACCTGTCGGGTGTTTCCAAAATTATAATCAGGAAAATGGGGATGTTGATGCAGCATTTAAAAGCATTTATCTAACTGCTTAAATTAGATCACCGCAAACAAATTGTTCAAGAAAATCCTGGTGAATGCCTTGACTACTCTGGGGTTGCATCTGAATCAAAAATCATAGGTCGGAGAATGAAATAGTCAGTGGTATATCTGTTTACCAGACACTATTAAATAATTCATACTCTAATCTCAGTGAAAAATAGATGTTCTACACTTTGTGTTGTACCTCATCTTCAAAAGTCACTGGGCGAGATCTTTCCTTTTCGCACAAGGATCATTAAAATCTAAGTGAGGCTGACTTTCCCTCGCAATATAAAGTTGTTTTATGTTGAAGAACTGTAAAAGTAAATTAAATGCAGTATGGTTGCCTGACATTTTATTCTGGGTTGAGAATTATAATTAGATCCTGAGGTTGTTTGGAAAGTAATTATCTTCCTCAGGTGGCTCTGCTGCATTTTGTGATGTTCATTAAGAACAAAGGGGTGTATTTTGTTGAACGGGTCAGAGCAGACCCTAAGTGGCTGATAAGACAGACCCGCTTGAAAGTTTTGTTTTATCACACACAGTTTTGAGCTGATTACTATCATTTGAACTTGCTCTAGTTGCTAAATCATACATACGCAGGACTGCAATTCAGGTGCTGCTTGGATGCCATTATTGTAGGACAACTTTCACTGGTTCCACTTAACCACTTACACTGAAAGTTCAGGAGGTCTGACCGATGACCTGGAACCTCAATACCTGAAGGACATTTCAGGATGATTCCCCTCTGCCATCAGATTTCTGAATGGTCAATAAACCCTTGCACACTAGCTCACTAATTTTTGTCTGTTTTCTCTCTTTTTAAACTGTTTATTTTATAAAGATCACATATGTAGTGTATATCTATGTATTTGTCTATATATAGATATAGTTATAATTATGTGTTACAATGTACTGCTGCTGCTAACAACTAAATCCTTGATATGTGCCAGTGATATTAAACCTGATTTTGATTCTGATACTGGCCCAGAGGATGAACAGATTCTAGTGCGGAATTGGGAGAAGTCCTGAAATGACAGACTTTGTAATGTATGGGTCCATTTCTTTTAGAGCAATGACCCCCACCCCAGTACCACATATTGATCTGTTGTCTGCACATGCGCTGTTGTTTAGGCCACGCACATTGTCCTCTCTCTCTCTCTCACTGCAATGGGAATACGCCAGTAAAAGCCATATCCAGCATGCATGTTTTTATATAATCGATATGTAATTGTGCACAGATGCAACAAATTGGCGACAAGTATGAACCTGACTATCAGAGAATATCACGAACTACGCCGACAGTTACCGAACTATACAGCACGAGAAAGCTATCACAGATGCTAACAAAGGAACACATGAGTAACAGTGAAAGACACACTGAATTTAAAGTGAAAATAACATGGTGATGGCTTCATTCGGGAAAGTTGACAAATTTAATAGTGCTAATGAAGGCTGGGAGTCATATAGCAAGAGGGTGGAACTGTATTGCAACATGAACAATGTGGAGGAGCAAAAGAGAGCCCCTATGCTTCTTAGCTTAATGGGCCCAAGAATGTATGGTCTCTTACACAATTTAGTAACTCCTTGCAAAGCCAGAAAGCAAGATGTTCAACGAAATTGTTATAATTTTACAAAATCACTTGAGCCCTGAACCGCTGGTAATAGCCGAGAGGTTTAGATTTTACAAAAGGAACCAGTCAAAAGATGAAAGCCTTTCTGAATACATCGTAGAAGTGTGCAAACTGTCCCAGAACTGTGACTTTTAAGATGGACTTTATGATGCATTAAGAGATGTGCACAATCAAAGCACTCAAACAAGGCTACTGTCCGAAAGAAACCTAACGTTAGAACAAGCATTGACCATTGCCATGTCGTTAAAGACTGCAGCAAAAGATGCAGCAGAACTACAGAAAAGGTTAGAATGTGAAATGCACAAAATGTCCCTGAATGGTGCAAAAAGCCAAAAATGTTATCGATGTGGGAAATCCTTCCATGATGCAAATGACAGTCAGTTCAAGGAAAAAGTGTTCAGGAAGTGTCACAGACAAGGTCACATAGAGCATGTGTGCAAGGTGGATAAAAAGCACAACTGAGTGAAAAGCCTCAAACACAAAACTAAGCAAGTGCATAAAGTTACCAAATGTAAAACAGAATTAGACAACATTGAGTCTGTCAAGGTGAACTATCATGCCCAGAACTGCATACTATAACTGAAATAGTTCAAAAAAGATCTCGATTACATTAGGTGGGTCTGATGTAAAACTGAAAATGGAGCTGGAAACAGGGTCAGCTTTGTCCATAACTCCAGAAGCGGACAGCAGACTGTTTTCTAGATACTACTAGAGAAGACCTCAGTGATATTAAAGACCTAGACAGGCAAAAAAGTGTGTCCCAAAGGCAAACTAAAGGTAAATGTGATGTATAGAGGCCAAACACAACAGTTAGAGCTTTACGTATTGAAAAGTGGAGGGCCAGCACTTTTCAGATGCGAATGGTTGAGAAAAATCCAACTAGACTGGCACTCAATCAAAGCTCTCAGTGTGGCATCAACAGGCAACTGCAGCCCAAATGAGAGCACTATCCAAAGGCTGTCACAGCTGTTTAACGGTAATCAAAAGGTGTTTGAGAAAGGAATAGATAAACAAATCAAAGATTTGTCCAAAAGCTGTTCGGGATGCCAAAATGTTCAAAATGCAACCCCACAGGCAGTGTTACACCCATGGGAGTGGCTATCTTCACCATGGCAAAGAATACATACTGATTCCATTCATGGATTCCATGTTCCTAATTGCTGTGGATGCTCGTTCGAAGTGGCCGGAAGTTATACTCATTAAGTCAACCACCCAGCAATGAATGGGTCAGCTGAAAGGTTTACGCAAACCTTCAAGAAGCCCATTAAAGTGATGGACCAGGAGGGCATTTCTCTACAGCACAAAGTAGACAACTTCCTATTTTTGTATCGGAGCTCTGTTCGCGTGACGACAAATCAAACACCTGCAGTGCTGTTCGTGTGCAGGAATCTGAGGTCTCGCATAGATCTCCTGAAACCAGACCTTCGGAGGGAAGTAGAGAATAAACAGTTCGGACAGTTGCCAAGCAAAGCAGCAAGGAGCTTTGAGATTGGACAGGAAGTCCAAGCGTGTGAGGACAGTAGGATAGCTACAAGAACTGGACCACTGATGTACACAGTGGATGTTGGAGATCAGAGATGGAGATGACATCTGGACCAGATAGTGGATGCTCAGCCGAAGGACACACCTGAGTCAACTGCATCCAACAAGACGGACACATTACAGACACCAGACTTACCTCTCAGTGATGATCATGTTACTGACAGCAACATGACACTGGAAACTGAGAACACTATCTTAGACAAGACACCTGCCAAACCTGATGCCACTCCACGTGCTGAGAGACACTATCCTGAAAGAAAAAGAGTGCCACCCAAAAGACTGAACCTTTCGAACTGTGAAGTTATGGACTGTTATTGTGAAAGCATGTTATGAAAAGAAAATTGAATGTTTTGTACATATGCAGTTTTATGGTCACATTAAACTGAAGGAGGAGGAAGTGTAATGTATGGATCTATTTCTTTTACTGCAATGATCCCCCCCCCTTAGCACTACATATTGATCTGTGGTCTATGCATGCACATTGTTTTCTCTCTCTCTCTTGCTGCAATGTGAATACACCAGTTAAAGCCATCTCCTGCATGGATGCTTTTATTTATTCGAGATGTAGTTTTGCGCAGACACAACTGAATGAGGAAAGGAATCTATCTCACTCACTTACAATGTCTGGCACTGTTCTACCTGGCTCTCCGATTTTCTACAATCCATGTGCCTGAGAGTTTCTTAAATGCCACTAATGTACCCGCCTCTACCATCACCTCTTCCATGCACCCAGTGTTCTCTGTGTAAAAAGCCTACCTCTGACATCTCCCTATACTTTCCTTCAAACGCTTTAAAATTATGGCTGCTGGTATTACTCATTTCTGCCCTGGGGAAAAGTACTTGGCTATATCAATCTATACCTCTTATCATCTTGTACACCTTGATAAGCTCGCCTCTCATCTCTCTTCAGTCCAAAGAGAAAAGCCTGAGCTCACTCAAACTATCCTCATAAGACATGATCCAGGCAGCATCCTAGTAAATCTGTTCTGCACATTTCTAAATCTTCTACATCCTTCCTATGATGAGATGACCAGAATTGAATACAATATTACAAGTATGGTCTAACCAGTTTTATGAGCTGCATCGTTACTTTGTGACTCTTGGAACATCGAGGACACCTTCAAAAGATGATGGTGCCTCAGAAAGGTGGCACTCATCATTAAGGACCTCCATCACTCGGGACATGCCCTCTTCTCACTGCTACCATCAAGGTGGAGGTACAGGAGCTGATTCTGTTTCTGAATTCGTTCTCCAACTAATGAAAGCCAGTGCACCATATGCCTCCTTAACGACCCTTTGCACTGCAAACATAAGGGATCTATCAACATGTACCCTAACGCCCTTCTGTTCCTCCACCCTGCTAAAAATCCTACCGTTAACCCTGTGTTAGCCTCCAATAGGTTTAGCATTCACTCCCACAGATAATTTGCAGAACCAACAGTGATACTATCCTCAAAAAAGCTTCCAATGTGTTTTACAGATTGTTTTCAAACTGTTAGCTGTAAGCAAATCATAGGCTGGATATCCTATAGTGGGTGACTCATGTCCTGATTCCCCAGCTCCAGGTATGACAGAAGCGTGAAGGAAAGCTTTCTACTTGCCGAGATGAGTTCAGCTCCTACAATGTAAGATGGCAACACAGCTAGTGGAGTTGCTCCCTCATGGCTCCAGCTCACCGCCATTAGACTATTGAATAGGCCTCCTGTTTATTAAAGATGAATTCTCAATCTCTCAGTCTACCTTATCACAACCCTTGTGCCTTATTTATTTCCCTGTAATGCTCTTTCTCTGTAACCTTATCACTATATTTCTGCATAACTCGATATACTTATGTTCTGTATTTTATTTTAAGTTTGGAATGACCTGTCTGGATGAAATGCATAACCACACTTTTTACTGCATTCAACGTTCAAGATTCTGGATGTCATGGTAGTGTAGCGGTGAGCACGATGCTCTTACAGCTTGAGGTGTCAGAGTTCAATTCCGACTTCTCCCTCTGGAATGCATGGGTTTCCTTCCGCAGTCCAATGATGTACCGGTTAGTCGGTTAATTGTCCCGAGATTAGGCCTGTGTTAAATTGAGGGTTACTGGGCAGTGCGGCTCGAGAGGCCTGTTCTGCGCTGCATCCCTAAATAAAAATAAACAAAATAAAACATACAGTGAAATGCAGCATTTGTGCTAGAACCAAAACACTCAAAGAGCCAGCCCACATATGGTGCCAAACAACCCAGCAAAAACATAGCAACCCACGATGCTCAGCAGAACAACAAAGTAACAGGAGAAAATCTGCAGATGCTGGAAATCTGAGCAACACACACAAAATGCTGGAGGAACCCATCAGGTCAGGCAGCATCTTGGAAAAAAGCACAGTCAACGTTGTGGGCCAAAACCCTTCAGCAGGACTGGAAAAAAAGAGCTGAGGAGTAGATTTAAAAGGCGGGGTGAAGCCACTCTTAGGTTTAGAGGAACAACACCTTACATTCCGTCTGGGTAGCCTCCAACCTGAAGGCATGAACATCGATTTTTGAAACTTCTGGTAATGCCCCCCATCCCCTCTCCTTCAGCATTTTCCATCCCCTTTTCCCTCGCCCGCTCATTGCCTCCCTCTGGTGCTGCTTTTCCCTTTACTTTCTCCCATGGCTTTCTGTCTCTTTCTCCAATCAACTTCCCAGCTCATTATTTCATCCTTCCCCCTCCAGGTTTCACCCATCACCTTGTGCTTCTCTCTCCCCCACCCCACCCTCCACCTTTTAAATCTACTCTTCAGCTCTTTTTTCTGGTCCTGCCGAAGGGTTTCCGCCTGAAACGTCAACTGTACTCTTTTCCAAGATGCTGCCTGGCCTCCTGAGTTCCTCCAGCATTTGTGTGCATTGCTAGAACAACAATATACATTTACAATAATTAATAATGACCAACTGAGACCTTCCATGCTGTCTGCGTAGAGCATGTAAATTCTCCCTGTAACTTTGTGGGTTTCTTCCAACAACCCAAAGACATTAGATCTGGTAGGTTAATTGGCCATTATAGATTGTTCGATTGTATAGAATCTGAGCGAGTTAAAAAGAATGCGGGGGGAGGATTAAAACGGATTTATGCAAAAATGGGTGATTGATGTTTGGCATTGAGTCAATGGACAGAAGGGCCAGTTTCCTTGTAATAAAAATAAATAAAATAAAACATACAGTGAAACGCACCATTTGTGCTAGCGACCAAAACACTCAAGGAGGCAGCCCGCATGTGCTGCCAAATATCCCAGTGACAACATGATGCTCAGCTGTACAACAATGTAACAAGAGAAAATCTGCAGATGCTGGAGATCTGAGCAACACACACAAAATGCTGGAGGAACTCAGCAGGCCAGGCAGGGTCTAGGAAAACATTACAGTCGACGTACAAGTACAGTCTAAATATGAATAGAGTAGGAAGTGAAGAATGAGTCTCAGAAGGGAACATCCCAGGAGTAACAATTTATCAGCTGTATGTACAAAACAAAACAAAAACCAAAGGAAATGATAAAAAATAAAGTGAGAGGAAAAATAGGAAACAAGAGCAGACACAGACATAAGTGGAATTGGTTCTGCAACTGACTAATAATAGAGAAAAATGTTTCTGATGTGAACTGATCTTTTGTTTTTTCATTCTTAGGTTTAATCTCTCTGTCATTTATCACCGGCTAAGATGATCTAACTGAAAGTTTTGAAACGTAAGAATTTTTTAAAGAGGTATGAATACATTGTCAGCATGTAACTGAGATTAGAATTGTACTTGCTGTTTGAGCCTATTAGGTACTTATGATGTTCCAAATAACAGGTTAGCTTGCTTTAGGACACTCGCCCATCACTTCTAAGTCACAGAATCAGAGAACACCACAGCACAGAAACACTCTTTGGCCCAGCTAGTCCATGTTGAACTGTTATATCAACCTGCTCCTGGACCATCGACCTCCACAGACCTCACATCTATGAACTTTTCCAAACTTAAAAGCTGGGATTGAACCTGCATCCACCCCTTTCTCTAGTAGCTCATCCCACAGCTGCACTACCCTCTGAGTGAAGTTCCACACTTTTGTTCCCCTTAAACATTTCACCTTTCACCCTTAACCTATGACCTCTAATTCTAGTTTCACCCAAATGTGAACACTAAATCCTGAAAAACTATCTTTGTGACATTGTGGGTGGTTTCACGTTTCATTCTCAGCATCAAAGACCCAAAAGATGCTGAAACTCTGAAACAAAAAGTAAGTGTGAAAGCCTCTCATGAAAGGACTTCGACCAATATTTTATCCTTTAATTTCTTCAGAATGACCTACGAAAAGCAGAAAATAAAATGGTGATATTTTTTTAAAAGAATATATCGCCATATATCACTCAGTGTGTATCGGAAGAAATATTGCAGACAATGAAGCGCTTTTTACCTTGAGGTACAACAATTATGGTGACTAATCCATATAAAATGAATCTACAGATAACAATGAAGTGAAGATCAGATCTTCTATTTTTAGATGTTAATTGAGAGATAATTACTGATAATGACACAGAGAGATTCCCATATTCCCTTACAACATAAAAGGAGGCCAGTTAGCAACACTGATTCTCTATTGGCTCATATAGACCCACAAACTTTCTCTGTAATCTACACTTCATGGCAACTTGATTAGGCATCTCCTGTATCTTGGTCTTCTGCTGCTGTAGCCATCCACTTCAAGGCTGTGCATTCAGTGATGCTCTTCCATACACCACTATTGTAACTCGCGGTTATTTCAATAACTGTTGCCTTCAGCTGCAACCAATCTGGCCATTTTCTTCTGACCTCTCTCAATAACAAGGCAATTTGGCCCACAGGACTGATGCTCATTGGATGTTTGCTGTGATTGCAGCATTTTATGCAAACTCTATAGACTGTTGTGCATGAAAATCACAGGAGACCAGCAGGTTCTGAGATCTTCAAACCTCCCCATCTGGCACCAACAATCATTTCATGATCAAAGTCATTTAGATCACATTCCTTCCCCCTTTCTGATATTTGGTCTCAACAACAACTAAACCTTTTGACCATGTCTGCATACTTTTTTGCATTGAGTTGCTGCCACTTGATTGGCTGATTAGATATTTGCATTAATGAGTAAGTGTACAGATGTACATAATAAAGTGGCCATTGAGTGCATTTCCATAAATTCCCTGCATATTCTTCCACCTCTCTACACTAAGAGCAATTTCCAGTGGCCAATTATCCTACCAACCCACAAGCCTTTGAGAGGAAACAGGTGCACCTGGAGTAAAAACAGATGGTTACAGGCAGAGCATGCAAACTCCACGCAGAAAGCACCAGAGGTCACGCTTGAAGTCAGATTGCAGGAGATGCGAGCTGGCAGCGTTAATATGTGTGTCACCATTTTGCCTTCTATTCCCATAGAACGAACAATGCTAAATAATATTTTGTACAGATCTACGAGTGTAATTGGGATATTAAATTCTCATTTAATACACACTAGTATTATAGTTTCAGTGGACCCTTATTACTTCAGTGTTTCACCCTAGATGCTTAGCTCAAAAAGTCTGAGTTGAACCAGAGAGATTGTACATGTGCAGATTTGACTAATGAGTTGGCAAAGTTATAAGATTGAAAAAATAAATTACTTCTTATACCAGAGATAAACCTATTCTGCTGTCCTCACTCTAATTGAAACCAACAAAGCCAAAGAAGCAATGTTTTATAAAAACGTGGATAAAAATTGAGCTCTTCTGAAGGTTATTATACATTTTATTCATATGCTGAGATTTGATCTAATGTTAGATATTAGTCACCATGAAAAAGCACATATATAAAATTCGTGACAAATCTAAAGGCCAGCTCAAGTCATATGGTTAATTTATCATGTTATGTAACAACTGGTTTTTCATCATCTGAAAGGATGAGTGAGAAATTATCCAGAGTTTATTGTTTTTTTTTAATAATTTGCCTTTTCTAGGAACTTAATTGGGCAGAGAAGAAGGCGTGCAGTGACATTCCCGGTGTCCAAGAGGGAGCAGACTTGGTGGAGCAAGTGTGGCCTTAGTGTAGCTTTCATTCTTGTAAATGCTTATGCTGATAATGCCTATCAGAGTATCCCAAAAGGTGAACTCAGGTATAAACTAATTTCTATGCTGAGTCCTA
Organism: Mobula hypostoma; assembly: GCF_963921235.1. Lineage (NCBI taxonomy): Eukaryota > Metazoa > Chordata > Chondrichthyes > Myliobatiformes > Myliobatidae > Mobula > Mobula hypostoma. Next base: position 25,581,920 of record NC_086111.1, on the reverse strand, counting down.
TCTGTAACCTTCCTCTGCAATTTTCAATGCTAAATCTTTGTGCCTAAACAAAATTCCCCGCACTGTTTGTATGTGGTGTTGTAACATTCAGAGGAACAATGAAAACTCAGGTCATGTCTTCCCACTACCATATTCGATTTACTTTAAAAATAAGCAAGATTATGTTTCTAGACATGATACTTCTTACTGGCCAGAGATGTGCAAAACTAATGAAAACTAAGGAGGCAAATCTAAATCACTGTGCATTAGGAAAAGTAGATACTCCAAGTATTTATTTTAATATCTCAAGTTTTTTTCGAATATCTTTTGCTACATGGGTGGACAGGCAAGCAAGAAGCATCAGAATAAAACTTTGTTCAGTAAGGGAGATGATCCAGATTAATTCCATTTTTTATTCTAACTCTCTTCATATTTTATTTGATTAAAAAGTACTCTGAATAGATAAAATAACACCTCTTTAGAGTTGAATTATAAAAATCCCATCCAACTGCACCTGCCTCTTATTGGCTGGTATAACCTGCCATTAGAGACTAATGACTTCAATTCTCAGGGCCTTGGGAGCACATTTTCAATCAGAAAGTACACTTTCATTTATTGATTCTGATTAAATGATGCACTTTGATGAAGTGTTTCCCTGTTCACAGTGGACTTTGAGCTATCTATGTGCAGATAGTATAGTGAGCAAAATATATTAACTCTTTTGGCTAAGTATACCATAATAAAAATATCTTCATATTCCACTTCTCTCTCCAGTATCTGCCCCTGCATATGAGGAGAATAAAAGCCCAGCAGCAAGTAAATGACAGATGATGAGGCTTTATGATCAACATCATGCTAGGCTCCAAAGAGTCACAACATAGGGATATATTCTGATAGGTTCTCGATTAGAAAGGGTGTCAAAGATTAAGGGGAGAAGTCACAAGAATGGGGCAGAGATGGAAATTTAATCAACCATGGTGGAGCGGACTCAGAGGGTCAAAAGATCTAATTCTACTCCTTTGTCTTATGGTCTTATTATGATTGGCAATGAAGAATATTAGACCGAGGCTTAGAAGCAGATTCTCACAGATACTGGATATCTATTGAGAGTACAAGGAAATGAAATAGAAATGGTGCCATGATGCAACTCATAGAGCAGCTTCTGGCAGCAACAGGGACCTGGGTTTAATCCTGTCCTTGAATGCTCTCGGTGTGGAGTTTGCAGGTTTTCTTTGTGACCATACAACAGGAAATAGAAAAGGCTTGTCAGAAGAGCTGTGTTATGATAATTGTGGGAGATTTTAACATGTGAGTTTTTGGGAAAATTGGGAAAATCAGGTTGGCACTGGATCTCAAGAGAGAGAATTTGTAGAATGTCTGCGGGATGGCTTTTTAGAACAGCTTGTTGTTGAGCCCACTAGAGGATCGGCTGTACTGGATTGGGTATTGTGTAATGAACCGGAGGTGATTAGAGAGATTGAGGTGAAGGAACTCTTAGGAGGCAGTGATCATAACATGACTGAGTTCACCATGAAATTTGAAAAAGAGAAGCAGAAATCTGATGTATGGGTATTTCAGTGGAGTAAAGGAAATTATAGCAGCATGAGAGAGGAACTGGCCAAAGTTGACTGGAAAGGGACACCGGCGGGAAGGATGTAGAGCAGCAGTGGCTGGAATTTATGTGAAAAGTGAGGAAGGTGCAAGACAGGTATATTCCAAAAAAGGAAGAAATTTTCAAATGGAAAAAGGATGCAACCGTGGCTGACAAGAGAAGTCAAAGCCAAAGTTAAAGCAAAGGAGAGGGCATACAAGGAAGCAAAAATTAGTGGGAAGACAGAGGATTGGGAAGTTTTTAAAAGCTTACAAAAGGAAACTAAGAAGGTCATTATGAGGGAAAAGATGAACTATGAAAGGAAGCTAGCAAATAATATCAAAGAGGATACTAAAAGCTTTTTCAAGTATATAAAGAGTAAAAGACAGATGACAGTAGATATAGGACCGATAGAAAATGATGCTGGAGAAATTGTAATGGGAGATGAAGAGATGGCAGAGGAACTGAATGAGTACTTTGAATCAGTCTTCACTGAGGAAGACATCAGCAGTATACCAGACACTCAAGGGTGGCAGGGAAGAGAAGTGTGCGCAGTCACAATTACAACCGAGTAAGTACTCAGGAAGCTGAATAGCCTAAAGGTAGATAAATCTCCCGGACCAGATGGAATGCACCTACATGTTCTGAAGGAAGTAGCTGTGGAGATTGCAGAGGCATTAGCGATGATCTTTCAAAAGTCGATAGATTCTGGCATGGTTCCGGAGGACTGGAAGATTGCAAATGTCACTCCGCTATTTAAGAAGGGGGCAAGGAAGCAAAAAGGAAATTATAGACCTCTTAGCTTGACATCAGTGGTTGGGAAGTTGTTGGAGTCGATTGTCAAGGATGAGGTTACAGAGTATTTGGAGACATATGACAAGATAGGCAGAACTCAGTATGGATTCCTTAAAGGAAAATCCTGCCTGACAAACCTATTACAATTTTTTGAGGAAATTACCAGTAGGCTAGACAAGGGAGATGCTGTGGATGTTATATATTTGGATTTTCAGAAGGCCTTTGACAAGGTGCCACACATGAGGCTACTTAACAAGATAAGATCCCATGGAATTACGGGAAAGTTACATACGTGGATAGAGCTTTGGCTGATTGGCAGGAAGTGGAGAGTGGGAATAAAGGGATCCTACTCTGGTTGGCTGCTGGTAACCAGTGGTGTTCCACAGGGCTCCGTGTTGGGGCCGCTTCTTTTTACATTGTACATCAACGATTTGGATTATGGAATAGATGGCTTTGTGGCTAAGTTTGCTGATGATACGAAGATAGGTGGAGGAGCCGGTAGTGCTGAGGAAACAGAGAGTCTGCAGAGAGACTTGGATAGATTGGAAGAATGGGCAGAGAAGTGGCAAATGAAGTACAATGTTGGAAACTGTATGGTTATGCACTTTGGCAGAAGAAATAAACAGGCAGACTATTATTTAAATGGGGAAAGAATTCAAAGCCCTGTGATACAGCGGGACTTGGTAGTCCTCGTGCAGGATACCTTTAAGTTTAACCTCCAGGTTGAGTCGGTGGTGAAGAAGGCAAATGCAATGTTGGTATTCATTTCTAGAGGAATAGAGTATAGGAGCAAGGATGTGATGTTGAGGCTCTATAAGGCGCTGGTGAGACCTCACTTGGAGTACTGTGGGCAGTTTTGGTCTCCTTATTTAAGAAAGGATGTGCTGACGTTGGAGAGGGTACAGAGAAGATTCACTAGAATGATTCCAGAAATGAGAGGGTTAACATATGAGGAACGTTTGTCCGCTCTTGGACTGTATTCCTTGGAGTTTAGAAGAATGAGGGGAGACCTCATAGAAAAATTTTGAATGTTGAAAGGCATGGACAGAGTGGATGTGGCAAAGTTGTTTCCCATGATAGGGGAGTCTAGTACGAGAGGGCATGACTTAATGATTGAGGGATGCCCATTCAGAACAGAGATGCAAAGGAATTTTTTTAGCCAGAGGGTGGTGAATCTATGGAATTTGTTGCCACGGGCGGCAGTGGAGGCCAAGTCATTGGGTGTATTTAAGGGAGAGATTGATAGGTATCTGAGTAGCCAGGGCATCAAAGGTTATGGTGAGAAGGCGGGGGAGTGGGACTAAATGGGAGAACGGATCAGCTCATGATAAAATGGTGGAGCAGACCCGATGGGCTGAATGGCCGACTTCTGCTGGTTTGTCTTATGGTCTTATGGTCTTATGTGGGTTTCCTCTGAGTCTCCAGCTTCCTCCCACACCCTAAAAACTGCAGAACTGTGGGTTAGTTAGCCAAAGCAAGTTGTCCCTAGTCTGCAGAAGCTGAGGAGATCTGATGAAAATATGGGAAGAATAAAAATAGGAACTAATGTGGGATTGTATAAAAGAGTAGTTGGTGTTCAGCGTGTTAATACCCCAACACTCTGCATCTCTTTACAATGCTGGTATTCTGTCAGCATTTTAATTTTTTTTATTCTAACTCAGAACAATGATCCCCCAGAGCTGACACAGTAGGAACATGGCATCCATGTATCATCCAAGTATAAAACCATTCCTATAACCACCCTCTGGTTACATGCATTTTACATTGGTTACTAGGATTATTATTGTCCAAGCTAGATATTCACAGCTAAATGTCTGCTGCAAACTTATTTAACCACATTTGTTTCTCAATATGTTTTACTGATCATAATTTCTGGTCCTAAGTAATAGGAATCTATTTTCTACAGACTTTTTTCAGTTTATGGGTTTAGTGGCACAGCAGTGGAAACTGCAAGCACTTTCAAACTCCTGGGAATGCACATCTCACAATCTCTCATGGTCCTAGAAAATATCCCACCAATGCTTCTACTTTCTAAGGAGGCTGAAGAGAGCTGGATATACACATCAGTACTCACATCCTTCTACAAGTGTGCAGGAGAGAGCCCCCTCACATGCTGCATCATTGCATGTATGGAAACTGCACTGTAGCAGACATGAAGGCTCTACAATGGGTAGTCAAAACTGTCCAATGCATCATTGGCACCTGCTGAACCACCATTAGGACAGAAATACAGCAAGGTGCCGATAAGGGCTAGTAACAACATGAAGGATCCCACCCACCCTGCTGATGGACTGTTTACCCCACTCTATTAGGGAAAAGGATGGGTAGCACCTATGCCAGGACCACCAGGCTCAAAAACAGTTAATTTCCCAAAGCAGTAAGGCTGATCAACACCTCCACTCACTAAACCACCCTTCGATGCCCCCAACCACCCCCGTTTTATCATTTCTTGTCAGTCACCTTATATACAGACACTGCTGCACCTGACAACACTTTATGGACATGTAATCAATCCAAGTATATAAGTTATTGTATGTATTTATATTTATAGTGTTTATTATTATTGCTATTTATCTTATGTGATTTTTTTGGGCTGCATCAGATCTGGAGTAACAATTGTTTTGTTCTTCTTTACACTTGTGTACTGGAAATGACATTAAACAACCTTGAATCTTGAATCAACAGGACCAGGACTAACAGGCTCCGGGACAGCTTCTTCCACCAGGCCATCAGACTGCTTAATTCATACTGATGCAACTGTATTCCTATGTTATATTGACTATCCTGTTGTACATAATATTTATTACAAATTACTATAAATTGCACATTTGGACAGAGATGTAACATAAAAAAATTACTCCTCATGTATATGAGGGATGTAAGTAATAAAGTTGATTAGATTCAGTCTTTAGTGACTGATAGAAGATATTGACTGTGAAATACAGTCAAAATTTCTTTGTGGCTTTGTCAGTTCAGAACTGATATCTTGACTCTGAAAGGTGTCATTATTTACTTGTTCCCACTTTCTTCAACAAGCTGCAGGCAAAACAGCATGATTGGTCTTGTCTGAATTTGACCCATATTTATGTTGTGATGAAAGTCAAGGTCGATTACAAATGAGCTCTGTGTTGTCATATTGTTCAGTCAGCTCTTACTGTACATTCACAGATGACACTGATTAAGGGAAGGCCATTTGTTGAATGAATAACAGGTTTCTGATGTTATTCATGAACTAGACTTTGAAGAGACTTACTTAGAAGTGATCAAAAATTCTTTGAGCATCTTGATTGTAAATTAAATAAAATATCATTGATTTCTTGCCATTCACTCTACACAAGCAATAAAGAAGGCTTCAAACAAGGAATCCTTTTCAATTCCCCTCTCTTGTTTTCTTTGTTCTGTATTAATGTAAGAATTTTTTAATGATTAAATCCCACCTGCTTCCTTCATGCCAGTGACTTTCTCCCACCTGACACATATACTTTTAAGTAATCGTGAATGATCTTCAGATTTGAACACACTGCAGCTTGAAGATATTGTAGAGAAAGGCAAAGCCACCAATGAACAGCAAAGAAAATGGAGGTAAACAGGATGGTAGGTTTGGAGCAGGGAAGGAGATGATAATAGGGAAAGGGAGTAGATGGTCTTCCTATTCCAACTGGCGGTTAGTGTTCTCAATTCATGCCACAGGTCAACATGAGACATGGGCAGCTAGTACTAACTATTAGAAACCCACTTGCTAGCAGCGTTACAGATTTCTGGCATGAAGTCATAACAAGATTAGGATGTTGCCATGGCCACCGTGAACATCTGTCATGTTCCACTCTCTGGCCATGAATGTTCAACATGTAGAAGAGACCTCCATGTTGGCAATGAAAACCTGAAGTTAATGCATCAGCAGCACACAGAAGCTCAGCGTAAGACAGTAAAAAATAGTGATCAACTTACCTCACAAGCTGTCTAACAGCCAGCATTGTCAAACGTATCCTGAAGCAGAACCTGTGGGTCCCATGTTAGTCACCATGATCATCGGACAGGACTTGGAAGTGAAAACAAGTCTTCCTTGATCCCAAGAGACAGCCTAGAAAGAAGAGAATGAGAATTTAAAACTCAATAGTAAACTTCAGAAACCAAGTCATAACAAAATTGCCTGGAACTAATTTCCTTTAATATAGGAGGTCAAACAATTTGTCAGAAAACCTTTCGGCAACACAAGGAAATTGTAATACCTATTTAAAATGTTAGAGCTTTGAACTGAGCTGTGGCAGGCTTGTTGTTTAATGTGATGTTCTCAGAACTAAGCTTTGGATATTGTTTGATTTGTGTTTTTTCTGAGCGTTCTAATGTTTAGCAGTGTAATTCTGTTGGCACGTTACAAAATCCACTGGACTCAGTAAATACTGACATCAAATGTGAATGCTTTTTTCTGCATTTATATCATTATATCCTGTGTTGGTCAGTTCATCAAGGAGATGGCCTGATTCCAGCAGAAGGGGAGATTGAAGGGAAATTAACCTCAAAGGAAATTCACCTTGTGTTAACGTTGGTAAAGTTCCAGAAGATGCAACTCTACCAAAAGAAATATAACCAAACTACAGAATAAAATAAACAAGCAGACACTTGGGCTAATTTAAATAATTCTATTTAATGAAAGTACAGCTACTTCAATTTCTTCTGTTAAATATATCAGGCATTTTCTTTTTGTCATTTGAAGCACTATATCATATTTTTCTACAGTCTTCAAACACAAAGCAGGCTGGATGAAATTTTGCAAATTCATTTCTGCCGAGTGATGAAAATAAAGGGTTAAGGATGGCAGGAATTAACCATGTTTCTCTTTACCAGTTAATTTCAGTCACATTCATTTTCTGCTTCAGTCATTCTGATGCTACAGTTCTGTCATGCTGGGAATACCATGAAACTCAAATATTCCTCCAGTCTCTTCACTGGCATTTCAATGTTCCTTATTCACTTTCTCACAAGAGGTCCATATGGCATACAGAAGAACATAACTTAGAGATTGAACTGAATCCCCTTCCGGCCATTACTTCCTTACCTTCCTTAACCAAATGATTTTTTCTTTAAAATGGGAGGTTTCAAGGGTTGGTGGGGGAGGGGAGGGGTGGAAATCAAATACCAGGTCTGTCATACAACTATAGTTAAATGCAGTAGTTAAATCCAGCTGTAGTGAAAGCCATCTGGCTTATACCCTTGCTCTCCTGCATGCAATGGAATGGTAGATGCCACAATGTAAATGTTGTGTATTGTGTCAGTCACCGTTTGGTTGTATCAAGACAATGTGTTGAGTCTTATTGAAGCAGCTGAGAGTTCAAGCTACCTGCTGTGCCCATACAGTTTCCAAAGGAATTCTCTGAGAAGTCCCCAGGATATTTCTGCAAATAACTTAGACAGCAAGCCATTGGAAAGAACGTTTATTTCATAGGACCATAAGACAGAGGAGCAGAATTAGGCCACTCAATCCTGGCTGACACAATTTCCTTCAACAGCTTCTGCTGATTAATTACATAAGGATTGGCAATAAAATACTGTTTAACTGATAGTTAGTGATTGACTGAGTATGGAATGGCATAGTAAAAATGTCTAACATCAGGATTAATGCATCGTGGTTGTGCTGTTTGCAGGACTCAGGCACCACAGGAGTATAGAAGGAGTTGAAAAATAATATGCTTTTTTTTTTAGATTAGTCCTCGTTTATTGTCATTTAGAAATGCATGCATACATTAAGAAATGATACAATGTTCCTCCAGAGTGATAACACAGAAAAACAGGACAAACCAAAGACTAACACTGACAGAACCACATAATTATAACATATAGTTACAGCAGTTCAAAGCAATACCATAATTTGATAAAGAACAGATCATGGGCACGGTAAAAAAAGTCTCAAAGTCCCAAGTCGATTGACTCCCGAGTCCCCGATAGCAGGCGGCAAAAGGGAGAAGCTCCCTGCCATAAACCTCCAGGCACCGACAACTGCCGATGCATTGGAAGCAGCCGACCACAGCCAACACTGAGTCCATCCGCCCAAAAACTTCGATCCTCCGACCAGCCCCTCCGATACAGCCTCCCGAGCGCCATCCTCTGCCGAGCGCCTTTGACCTCGTCCCGGCAGCCGAAACAAGCAAAGCTGAGGACTCCGGGCCTTCCCGCCCCCCCCCGAGAGATTCCAGTTCCCACACAGTAACAGCGGCAGCGAAGCGGGCATTTCAGAAGTTTCTCCAGATGTTCCTCCGTACTCTCACGTCTGTCTCCGTCAAATCAGAATTGTGTACGATCCCCTACTTGACAAATAACAGACATCACCACTGAAGTGGCCGCGTGTGTTGCGTCGCGCCGCCATCTTCTCCTCCTTCTTGAACTTGTTATCATCATACTATTCTCTATTTTTTTTCTATATGTTGTGGATATAGCATTTGGAAGCCATCTCGCAAGTAGAGTTAATATGAAGCAATATAGGTGCTGTGGATGAAGGTGTGATTTTGCTCTTTCAGTAATAATATGTGCATTATCTATCCCTGCAGAATTTATGCTTTGCCTCACTGTGAAGGAACAATGAGAAGTGAAATCCTGGAAATCCTCAGCATGTCAGGGAGCATCTGTTGGAAAAAGAAACAGAGACAACATCCTTTGCTAAAGATACTTCACCAGATTCTTCATAATCTGACGAAGGGTCTTCAAACTGTGCTTCATATGAAAGTAAACACTGAATAAACATTCAGATAGAACTTGGGACATAGAACGGTACAGAACAGGAACAGGTCCTTTGGCTCACGATGCAGTGAACTAATTAAACTAGTAATTAAATGACTAATAAACTAATCCCTTCTGTCCCCACAATGTCTGTATCCCTCCACTCTCCACATATTCACGTGCCTAAGAGCTTCTTAAAAACCTCAATGATATTTCCCAGGCACGCACTATGCTCTGTGTAAAAAAATCTTACTTTGCAAATCTTTGAATTTAACTCCTCTCACCTTAAACGTATGCTCTCTAGTATATCTAACCTGTGAGAAAGATATCAGCTCTCTACTCTATCTCCTATGTGTCTCATAATATTATAAAATTCTATCTTGTCTCCCTTCAACCTCGCATGTTCCGGAAAAAGTTTGTCCAATCTCTCGTCGTAGCACATGATATCTCATCCAGGGAGCATATGATTACACCTCTTCTACACCCTTTCCACAGCCTCCACATCCTTCCTATAATACAGTGACCAGAATTGAATGCAGTGTTGTAACTCCCAAAAACATTTACCTGAATGCATAACAAAACTTCACATTTTGATCTGATCATCACCTTGTTACATCCCTACTGTTACAATGTGAATCCAAGTCTGGTCTGGCTCTTCATTACCTTTAATCCTAAACTAACCCATTTATTCTTATTTGTAGATGCACTTTAATGTTTTGTTCATGTGTATATGTTTGGGGGTGGTTGTGAGATTAAAATGTTCCTGCTACATAATTAAATCAAAAATGTTGTCCTCTGCAAAAATCGACAATGACAACTCATACATATGAAACAGTAAGATGGCAGAAGGTTCTTCCAAACATGTACATATTGTATGCAAAATTATGGGAGCTATGGTAAATTTAAACAGGTCTTTTTTCACTGAGGTTGGGTGAAACTAGAACTGGAATCCATGGATTAAGTATGAAAGGTGGAATATTTAAGGGGAACATGAAGGGAACTTTCTTCACCCAGAGGGTAGTGAGTGTGTGGAACGAGCTGCCGACAGAAGTGATGAATACGGGTTTGGTTTAACATTTAAGAGAGATTTGGATAAGTAAGTGGATGGGATGGGATTGGGGGTATGGTCCAGGTACAGGTCAATGAGAATAAGCAGTCTAATAGTATGGCACGGACTAGTGGGCCAAAGTGCCTTTTCTGTCCTGCACTGCTCTGTGACTCTGTAACTCTACTAACTAAAAAATATTGTTTTGTTATTTGTCTAAGGAGTTAAACAATATAAAATTATCTTAATTAAACTAAACGAAAAAGATTTGAAAAGAGAGCAAACAATGGAATTAGATCCAAAATAAAAAAAAACATCGGAAACCATTGCCATGTATAAATACATGGAAGAGGGTGTATGTTCAAAGTATGAAAATCCTTTACCTTCTACACCTGGTATAAGGACAAAATGAATTAATTCAGATCTTGGATAAGCCAACCAACAGTCGAAACAACTCTTTTATTTCTTTATTGCTGGAGTAGAAATAGTAACATTTTAATAATATGTAACTGCCACCAGCAGTGTGGAATATTACGCATAATTGTATGCTGTTGTCAATGTCAGCACGGACTGCCTTCTCCACCTTGGAGAAGGTGACAGTGAGCGTGGCACGTGGACAAGTGGTTAAGGCGTTGGACTAGTGAGCTGAACGTTGCAAGTTCAAGCCTCAGCTGAGAGAGCGTAGAGAACGTGTGGTGTCCTTGAGCAAGGCACTTAAGCACGTTTGTAGACAGGACAGGACAGGGCAAGACAGGACCTCAAGGGAAGCGGGGTGTTAGTGCTCCCCTATAGGTGCTGTCCTTGGCCTTGTATTGGTTAAGGTCATGGATTTAGGAATTGATATCAAAGAAGCCTTGGGACAGAGGAGCTTGGGAAGAGTGCACACTTCAGCAAGGCTGCACTGTGGTGGACATAAGGAGGTGGATGGGATGCCAATCAAGTGGGCTGCTTCAACCTGGACAGGACTGACTTTAATGTATCTGCTTCACATGATGGTGTAATGTCCTCATACTCCAGGAAGTACTGGCGATGAAAGAAAGGCTTTGGGATAGGGAGGTCATGAGGATATCCAGTCCTTGGTCATCGTATTTAGACCATAAGATATACGTAGGAGCAGAAGTGGGCCATTTAGCCCATCGAGCCTGCTCCGCCATTCAATCATGGGCTGATCTGTTTCATCCGGTCAACCGCACTCCCCTGCTTTCATCCCATACCCTTTGATGCCCTGGCTAATCAAGAACCTATCTATCTCTGCCTTCAATGCACCCAATGACTTGGCCTCCACAGCCGCTCGTGGCAACAAATTCCACAGATTTACCAACCTCTGACTAAAGTAATTTCTCCGCATCTCAGTTCTAAAAGGATGCCCTTCGGTCCTGAAATCATACCCTCTTGTCCTAGAATCCCCTACCATGGGAAGTTACTTTGCCATATCTAATCTGTTCAGGCCTTTTAATATTTGGAATGTTTCTATGAGATCCTCCCTCATTCTCCAGATCTCCAGGGAATACAGCCCAAGAGCTGCCATACATTCCTCATATGGTAACTTTCTCATTCCTCTCCAATGTCACTATATCCTTTCTAAAATAAGGAGCCCAAAACTGCACACAATACTCCAAGTGTGGTCTCACGAGAGCCTTATAGAGCCTCAACATCACATCCTGGCACTTATATTCTATACCTCTAGAAATGAAAGCCAACATTGCATTCATCTTCTTCACCACTGACTCAACCTGCAGGTTAACTTTTAGGGTATCTTGCACAAGGACTCCCAAGTCCCTTTGCATCTCTGCATTTTGAATTCTCTCCCCATCTAAATAATAGTCTGCCCATTTATTTCTTCCACCAAAGTGATGACCATACACTTTCCAACATTGTATTTCATTTGCCACTTCCTTGCCCATTCTCCTAAACTATCTAAGTCTCTCTGCAGGCTCTCTGTGTCCTCAACACTACCCGCTCCTCCACCTATCTTTGTATCATCGGCAAATTTAGCCACACATCCCTTAATACCATAGTCCAAATCATTGACACACATCGTAAAAAGTAACGGTCCCAACACCGACCCCTGTGGAATTCCACTGGTAACCGGCAGCCAGCCAGAATAGGATCCCTTTATTCCCACTCTCTGTTTTCTGCTAATCAGCCAATGCTTCACCCATGCTAGTAACTTCCCTGTAATTCCATGGACGCTTATCTTGCTAAGCAGACTAACGTGCGGCACCTTGTCAAAGGCCTTCTGAAAATCCAAGTACACCATATCTACTGCATCTCCCTTGTCTACCCTGCTTGTAATTTCCTCAAAGAATTGCAGTAGGTTTGTCAGGCAAGATCTTCCTTCTGGGAAACCATGCTGGCTTTGGCCTATCCTGTCATGTGCTTCCAGGTACGCTGTAATCTCATCCCTAACAATCGATTCCAACAGCTTCCCAATCACTGATGTACGGTTAATAGGTCTATAGTTTCCTTTCTGCTGCCTCCCACCCTTCTTAAATAGTGGAGTAACATTTGCAATTTTCCAGCCATCTGGTGTAAGCCAGAATCTATCGAATCTTGGACGGTCATCGTTAACACCTCTGCAATCTCTCCAGCTACTTATTTCAGAACCCGAGGGTGCATTCCATCAGGTCCAGGAGATTTATCCACCCTCAGACTATTAAGCTTCCTGAGCATCTTCTCAGTCAAAATTTTCACTGCACAAACCTCATTTCCCTGGCACTCTTGAATGTCCTGTATACTGCAAATGTCTTCCACTGTGAAGACTGATGCAAAATACACATTCAGTTCCTCTGCCATCTCTGCATCTCTCATTATAGTATCTCCAGCGTCATTTTGTATTGGTCCTATATCTACCCTCGACTCTATTTTACTCTTTATATACTTAAAAAAAGCTTTTAGTATCTTCTTTGATATTAGTCGCCAGCTTCCTCTCATAATTCTTCTTTTCCTTCTAAATGATCTTCTTAGTTTCCTTCTGCAAGTTCTTAAAAGCTCCCCAATCCTCTATCTTCCTATTACCTCTGGCTTCCTTGTATGCCCTCTCTTTTGCTTTTGCTTCGGCTCTAACAACTTGTCAGCCACGATAGTGTCCTTCTTCCCTTTGAAAATTTCTTCTTATCTGAAATACAGTATATCTGTCTTGCACTTCTCTTATTTTTTGCAGAAACTCCAGCCATTGCTGCTCTGCTGTCCTTCCTGCAAATGTTCCTTTCCAGTCAACTTTGGCCAGTTCCCCTCTCATGCCATTGTAACTTCCTTTATTCCACTGAAATACTGACACGTTAGATCTTACTTTTTCCCTCTCAAATTTCAAAGTGAACTCGATATATTATGATCACTGTTCGGTAAGGGTTCCTTAACCTTAAGCCCTCTTATCACCTCCGGATCATTTATGTGTCTTAATCAGTTCTGTCCATGTCATCAGTAATCCAAACTTACCGTTCTAACCCCTTCAGCTTCATCAGCTAGGATGCTGATGCTGGCAATTCAGCAATTGAATGGGAAAGGGAATCAGGTAGACTTAATTGCCCAATTTTAATTTTCGCCATACAACTGCCATTCACTGGATGTTTCTTTTTGTTTGATTTTCACAACATTCTCTGTAAACTCGAGACTGTTGTGCGTGAAAACCCTATGACAACCTATTACCTTTCCAGTGCCCCTCTCCATGCTGATCGCCACTGGGAAAAAACAATGGCCAGTAACAAAGACTGTGTTAGTAATTAGGCGTGGTTTATTCTAACTTATGAAGCTGGATAACCTAACCTAACAGGACCTAACTGTGTGTTTAAAGTTCGAAGTTCAAAATTCAAAGTACATTTATTCTTAAAATATGTATACATTACACAATCTGGAGACTCGTCTCCTTACAGCCAGCCGCAAAACAAGAAACCAAAAAGAACCCATTAAAAAGGCTGAAAAACACCAGAAGTGCACGGAGAGAGAAAAAAAAAACAAATTGTGCAAACAATGAAAATAAGCAAATAGCACTTAGAATGAAAGTGAGTCCTCAGACACGAAATCCGGAGCTGCCAGGGCAGGCCAGAGCTACAGCCTCAGTGGAACAAACAGCAGAGTAAATGTCATAGATTTCTTGCCATTAAAAAAAAATTACACATTGTTTAACCAAGTTATGTCCCAAATCCTCCACTTCCTCGGTGCATAAATAGCCGCTGGATTTATACTTCTAAAATGATTTGTTATCTCAGCAGTCTATGGAGAAATACATCCTCCTCAAAATGCATGCCCTGAATTGTGAAATAAATTACTTTCATTTTATACTGAATGAAAAAAAGATAGAATACTTCTGAAAGGAACCATCACTTAGGTGCTGTGTTTACATACGCAAGCGTACAATCTTCACATCTCTTAACAATGAGAAGCTCTGGCGCAGATAAGTATAGAGATTTGAAAGTGGAAAGGAGCATTGGATCGGTTTCTCAATGGCTGTCAGAACTCTCAAAGCAAACACATAGTGTTTATTCACAGAAGCTGACTAGCTATTTTCAAACAAAGGCACTTGGATTCAGATATTGTGACCGAGAAGACAAAGGGATAGCCGAGAGAAGACAGGGGTCTGTGTTCTCGAGTTGACATATTGTGAAATGATCTCTTTGGGACTCAGCTACACTGTCAGACACGGACGGTTATTCAAAGGGCTCCTCCGGACCGACGCTAGAAGCTACTACCCCCACCGGACGCTGTACCATGAGAGCCAGTAGCCTTAAAGCAGCAATTAGAGGAAGAGAACTTCATATTGGGTGACACAGCAGTGGAGCAGATGGTGCCACGCTGTTCCAGCCCGGGATGTCAGAATTCAGAGTTCAGTTCAGCGCTCTCTGTATGGAGTCTGTACATCCTTCCCATGGAATGCGTGGGTTTTCTCCAGTCCCCCAGTTTCCTTCCACACCCCAAAGGCGTACCAGGTAGGGTAATTGGTCATTGTAAATTGTCCCATTGTCCCGTTATTAGGTTGGGCAGCGTGTCTCGAAGGGCCGGGAGGACTTATTCCATGTGATATCTCTAAATAAAATAAATAAATAAATGAAATATTCTGCCTGGGCCAATGGCATGAACACTAAATTCTCCAATTTCAGGTGACCATCTCCTCCTCTGATGCAATTCCTCCTACACATACCACGTGTGGGCACGTGGCCAAGTGGTTAAGGCGTTCGACTAGCGATCTGAAGGTCGTGAGTTCGAGACCCAGCCGAGGCAGTGTGTTGTGTCTTTGAGCAAGGCACTTAATCACACACTGCTCTGCAATGACACTGGTGCCAAGCTGTATGGGTCCTAATGCCCTTCCCTTGGACAACATCAGTGTCGTGGAGAGGGGAGACTTGCAGCATGGGCAACTGCCGGTCTTCCATACAACCTTGCCCAGGCCTGTGCCCTGGAGAGTGAAGACTTTCCAGGCGCAGATCCATGGTCTCGCAAAGCTAACGGATGTCTTTACTTTTACACACACCTCACCAGCCCCCATCTGAATGCTGCAGTTAATCAACAATAGCTTAGTACAAATTGATAATTCCACAGCACAAGTTGTAAAAGCAGATCAATACAGGTATAGTTAAGCTTTCTGAAAAGGAGGTCCGTCAATGCTAACCAGCAGCATGACAGTGCTCACTACCTACTGGTAAAAATGTGAGCTAAACTGAGACAGACCAACATAACAGCAGATGCACAGCAGATGGAAATGACACTGCAATGCAGCAAGAGGTTATATTGTTAGGTGAGGACTAACACTGATTCTTCCAGTAACAGCCCTGTGAACTGCACATTAAACCTGCAAAATGGGTGAGGCATGACTGGCAGAGGGAGGAAATGGATGTCTAAGCCATCTGATTCACAGTCAGTAAAAGGACCAAAGGACTCCGTGTGGGCTACTTTCAGCAAATTATTTCACAAGTAGGGTGTACATGAATCTTGGTCTCTATGTAGCTGTGGAGGAAAAGATGTCAAACTTTAGCACTGAGAAGGAAGCTGAAGGCTTCAGGCAAAGGCTGAGTCTGCCTGATTGTGTGGACGTTCAGCTTAAAGCAGTAAGTCACTAGACAGCAAACACTGGAAAGAATCTGCCAGAGCAGCACAGGTACTAGAGTGTCATGCTGAGCACTCCATTGTCCACACAGTTCCTGGTATGTCTATAGCCGTCATATGCTGCACAAGTCAGTGGACGGACAGGACAGGGGCCTCAGAAAGAAAGGTTAACCACTGTTGGAGCAGGGACGTATCAGGAGCCAAAGAAAGAGTAACTCTTCTCTTCAAAAGCCAGCCCCATGACAGCGAGTTTGTTGAAAAGCAGAATAAAAGAGTCTCTGGAAGCAAGGTTTGGTCACATATTTGAGATTGATAGGTCATGTGTAAAGATGAAGCTCTGAATTCTAATGGAGAGACCTACAAGTCCAGTTTATCAGTCCTTGAGTCTCCAGGAAGCCAGCCAACAGATAGACCTGTTGACAGTTCTTCCTGAAGGGATACAGCCTCTTTTTCCCTCTTGCATTGAGAACTTCCATGTGGGATTGAGGACATTGATAAACCGCTGGAATAATCTGGACATATAAATGGACATTTTTCTTGGTCTCTCTTGCAGAGAGGTGAAGTCATGGGTGTTTGGCCTGCAGAAGGTTACCAATCACGACCATCACTGAACTTTGAAAATATCTCATCCAGATTCCCCTGCTCCTTGTAGAGTTGGAGATGGCTCCTTGCCCTCCCTAGATTGACTGAGACTACAGACATGAGTTCTTCATCCTCTCTTCCCTTGGAGTCCAAATATCTACTGTCTATGATGCCTATTGCGTAGTTCTAATGTGTGCTAAAGACCCAAAGGATCTCCACTTAGCATCAATGGCAACAAATTAATAAATGGTTTTAGTTGTCTCCAAAGTCCATTTCAGCTCAATGCTAAGGTGGCTGAGTTGTGCTTTAAACAGTGGAGTTCCTGCAGACCTATCCTACAATCAGTCATCAAGAGAGTCAACACAAAATGTCCAAGGTAGGAAAGCACAGCCTGTTCTCATTGCTTCAAGTGTACATTAAGTGATGAGAAATGCCATTCAGTTTTTGTTGCACATTTCAAACTTCATACTAACATTAGTGCAAACTTACTGACCACTTGAATCATTCAGAAAGATTGTGTGTCTCCAATCAATACGTTAAACTACTAAAATCCAAATGGAGCACAGGAGTCACATGATTCTGTCCCTACAAAAACATGGGCTTATATTCCAGTACAGTGCTGGGGAACTGCACTGTCGGAGTTGTCACTAGTTGGACAGGACAATAAACTGTAGTGCTGTTGACCCTTCATTAGGATGTAGATTCTCCAATAGGGAGCACAGTGTCGCAGCAATTAGAACTGCTTCCTCACACATCCTACCATCTGTATTTCATCCTAACCTGGATTTTCTGATCAAAGACTTTTTTGGAATGGACATGAGTATAAAGTATTCAAAGAGGATCTGCTGATTGGGATATGCCACCAGTGTAGGTATTTAAATCTGCAAAGTTACTTTACTATATTCAAAATGTTAGAGCTGAGTCGGTGATTATAGCCATTGAATGTTGTGAAAAACAAACAAAAAACACATCCAGCGAGTGGTAGTTCTATGGGCAAAAATTAAAAATTGTGCAAACAATAAAAGTGAGCAAATAATGTTTAGAACGACAGT
Organism: Mobula hypostoma; assembly: GCF_963921235.1. Lineage (NCBI taxonomy): Eukaryota > Metazoa > Chordata > Chondrichthyes > Myliobatiformes > Myliobatidae > Mobula > Mobula hypostoma. The sequence goes on along the minus strand of NC_086111.1, from coordinate 25,564,126 downwards.
GAGACCTCAGAGATGAAACCTTGAGCTGCTGATGTAGGCCACAGCTTCAGCCTCAGTGAAGCAAAGAGCAGAGTAGATGTCGTGGAGTTCTCATCATTAAAAAAAACTGTACATTGCTTAACCAGTTCCTGAGGGCCTATGCACCTCCAATTGCTTCATCAATGACCTTCCTTCCATCAAAGACCATGCACAATTCTCCAAGTAATGAAACAACCCCTTCTTTGCATGCAGTAAGAACGGGGTGTAAGGGGTGTCAGAGAGGGATAGCACCTCTGGTGGGGGAACATGTCATGTCCTTTTCAAGGTGGTTAGTCCACCTTTGGTCCCCACCTGGCACTCAGCTCTCACCTGTGGCTCCCCGTAGCTGTTTGCATGAGACAGCGGTCACACCCCGGGCAACGGCTTCAACAAGCCAGCTAAAGGCTGATTTATATTTCTGCATCAAATAGAGCCGTAACCGACGCAAGTGGCCTACGCGCGTTGTGAGCGTTTATACTTGTGCGTTGGTGTGTCTGCATCACTCTGCAATTCGGGCATGTCACGCATGCGCACACACCTACTCACGCAAGGCTTCATGGTAGTCTTTCACGGGGTAAACAAGTTTAAAGCGAGCGTCTTTTCTCGTAAAAGCGAAATGTGTCCTCTATAATTTCGGAGGTCTGTAAAGCTTTATGGAAAGCCAAAGTTCCTTCCCTGCCCTTCAGTCGGCCAATGGGAAGATATTGCTGCGTAGGAGGAAATGCAATGCTACCAGGTGGACCAATCACAGTTGTTGCTGTCTGCGTTGCTGCGACGCGTAGTTACATTTTGGGAGAGGTGCACGTCAGGCTATGGCGTAGGGATCCACGTAGGCTCTGTGTAGGGTTCGCGGTGACACCATACCTACGGCATCAAGCTGACGCACAAGTATAAATCAGCCTTAAACCAGGTGAGGGTAGCCGACGGGTCTCAAACCCTCGGGGAGATGGGGAGTTGTCTATCCTAGCATGTGAAGACAGACTCCAGCAGATTGAGCAGACGAGACCAATGGAAGCTGCAACAGTCAAGAAGGTGGTCTCTGCAAGCATCGTGGAACGTGTAGAGCAGGACAAGACACAGAAGGCGTCCTGGTCATCCACTGCGCCTAGTCCCATGTCCAGACATCTTGACTCTGTCTTGCCACTGAATCCAGATGGGAATTGGGAAGAGAGAGTGAGGGAGACACTGCGCAACTCTCCCTCACTTAATCCCAAATCACGCGCTAGTCTCTACACCATTATAATGGTGTTGAGGTCCTCATCGACGACAATGGACGAACACAATAAAAAAGAATGAATGACATTCTGGCTTCAGTTAACATGTGGAATACACACTCAGTGACTCAAAGTTTTAAGTGAATTTATTATCAACATATAAATATGTCACCATATACTACATTGAGATTCATTTTCTCCTGGGAATTCACAGTAGAACAGAGAAATACAATAGAATCAGTGACGAGCTACACACAAAGACGAACAAGCAACCAATGTGCAAAAGAAGACAAACTGTGCAAATACAAAAAAGAATCAAATAATAAATAAATAATTTGGTGAACATGAATTGTAGAATCCTTTGAAAGCGAGTTGATAGGTTGTGTTCAGTGATCAGTCCAGTGTTGACGTGAGTGATGGTATCTGTTATACTTTGTAATTCCAACACATAAAACTAATTGAAAGAAAAACAAGGGAACCCAAGGGATGCATGTAAATTTCATTCTTTACTTCAGCGAGACATGTACTTATCATATGGTGGCATAATGAAGTAACCCATTCTTATACTTCTACAAATAACTCATAATGAATTATTTGAACAAACAAAGAATGTGTAATCAAATGACATATTTACAATATTACTGAAACATTAAATACACAAGAGCATCTACCCTGCTGCAGGAGTCTGATTGTTGAAGGATAACTATTATTCCTAAACCTGATGGTGTGGGACCTAAGGCTCCTGTACCTCCCAGCCAATAGCAGCAGTGAGAAGAGAGAAGGATCTGGATGGTAGGGGTCCTTGCTGATGGATGCCGCTTTCTTGTGGCAGTGCTTCTAAATATGCTCAAGGCTGGAGAGAGCTTTTCCTGTGATAGACTGGACTGTATCCATCACTTTTTGTAAGCTTTTCCATTCTTGGGCATCGTTCTCTTCATAGCACACAAATGAGCACAGAAAAGCTCTTTCCACCCATTAGTTATATTGTGCCAAAGATAGATGATAACATGTCTGCCTAAAGATGCAGTGGCTCAAAGCTGACAAAATCAATCATCTCCTCTAAAATAAAGAAACGGTGAAATATTTTGTAATCTGCACGGTTTGAAACTTTGATTACAAGCAGAATCAGCTTCAGCTGAAGTATTGCTGAATAAAACAAACCTTTGGCATTTCCTGCACCGATCTTTGCTTAGCAACAACCCAAGGAGCAGATGTAAAATTGTACCTGCCACATGTGAGTCAGTGCTTCTGTCTGGAAAATAATCCACAGCTTTCAAGGTCTGCAAGAATTTCTTCAAAGTGCCTCAAAGCTCAAGGTTTAAGGTCCGTCTTTTGATGAGGGAAGAATATAGTTATTTGAACAGATCTAAAAGTTTTAGCAAAATACAGTGATTCAAAGAGCTGAAAAATAATCTGGATTTGGGCAAGGTAGATAGGATTGCGACCGACATTTGGCTGGTGATATTATTTGCATAATAATTAATGATATGCCACTAGAATGCCAGCACACTAATGAGGTACTTGTGTTCTAGGGGAGGCTGACTATATGCAAAGATTTCTCACGTTGCTCAAATGTGATACTGTTGTGTTTTGCAGGTTGAAAAGGTTAGGTTTAATTAGTTTCTGTCTTCATCTGTCCCTGCGTTCTTTGCGATTTAAAAAAAAGAACAGAATTCTGAATTCCTGCCTGCTGGCATTTCATTCTGCAATTTTTGATAACTTATTGAGCAAAATAATAGTTGCAAACATCTTTTTAATGTGTTTTGGTTTAATAGGATTGCTGAATTCTAACAGCTTTTTATTACCATGTTGCAGAAGCCCAGAAAGATTTGCATGTATAATTTGCAAGATCAAAGTAAAGACTTGTTTTGGCATTAGTCCTTCAACAAAGGGATAGGTTGTATAAATTAGGAAGTTTGCTCTTCTTAAGTACTGTGGGTAAATGGGTGAGATTTTAACTGTTAAAATAAAAGGACAAATTTCTCTATATTATTTATGACTGAATATATAAAATCTAAGCTAGAATTGTACAATCCAAACAGAGATTTGCATTCAGCATATGAATGATTAAAACAATTCCTTTTTAAGAGAAAATTGCATTGGTAACATCTTCTCCTTCAAACACAAATTAGAACACTGTTGACTAAACCGAGAGGAATAGCTTTCTTTGTAGATCTGACTGCTTTCCTCAGTATGCCTGTCATCATTATGAGCCAAAATGTCATTCTGTATTAGATAAAGGAAAGTGATCAAATTTAGAATGAGTATCACCTTAAAATCCTGTGAATATTTTAAACAGGCAAGAATTTGAAACACAAATTCTATGTGTAAATAGACAGACAAGGCTAGGTAAGTTTTTTGTACAGAACATACGATCTAAAGGTGCCTCGACATGCCGAATTAGATCACCAATCTACTGGACCTTTTCATCGCCAACTACCAGCAGGACATCAACCGTCTTGACTTACAGTCATAGTCATAGTCATAGTCAAACTTTATTGATCCTGAGGGAAATTGGTTTTCGTTACAGATGCACCATAAATAATTAAATAGTAATAAAACCATAAATAATTAAGTAGTAATATGTAAATTATGCCAGGAAATAAGTCCAGGACCAGCCTATTGGCTCAGGGTGTCTGACCCTCCAAGGGAGGAGTTGTAAAGTTTGATGGCCACAGGCAGGAATGATTTCCTATGATGCTCTGTGTTGCATCTCAGTGGGATGAGTCTCTGGCTGAATGTACTCCTATGCCCAACCAGTCCATTATGTTGTGGATGGGAGACATTATCCAAGATGGCATGCAACTTGGACGGCATCCTCTTTCCAGACACCACCGTCAGAGAGTCCAGTTCCATCCCCACAACATCACTGACCTTACGAATGAGTTTGTTGATTCTGTTGGTGTCTGCCACCCTCAGCCTGCTGCCCCAGCACACAACAGCAAACATGATAGCACTGGCCACCACAGACTTGTAGAACATCCTCAGCATCATCCGACAGATGTTAAAGGACCTCAGTCTCCTCAGGAAACAGAGACGGCTCTGACCCTTCTTGTAGACAGCCTCAGTGTTCTTTGACCAGTCCAGTTTATTGTCAATTCGTATCCCCAGGTATTTGTAATCCTCCACCATGTCCACACTGACCCCCTGGGTGGAAACAGGGGTCACCGGTGCCTTAGCCCTCCTCAGGTCTACCACCAGCTCTTTAGTCTTTTTAACCTTAAGCTGCAGATAATTCTGCTCACACCATGTGACAAAGTTTCCTACCGTAGCCCTGTACTCAGCCTCATCTCTCTTGTCGATGCATCCAACTATGGCAGAGTCATCAGAAAACTTCTGAAGATGATAAGACTCTGTGCAGTAGTTAAACACTGCTCTCTCCAGTTCCAACCTCCCTCTTTCTGAATGCTCTGTTCTCAACTCCCCTTGCACCAATCCTGACCTCACCATCAAACCCGAAGATAAGGGGGTGCTGTAGTGGTCTGGTGTACTGACCTCTTGTCAGTACCTCCAGTTGAACTTTGTCTCTTTGTGTGTTTTCCCCCAGCCATCAGTCTGTGGTTTTGTATTGCCCTATGCTCTTGTTTGTTTTCATGCCCCATGTGCTCCTGTCCCCGCTCCTGCTCTACTCCGGCCCCTGTGTTTCTGAGTACTCCACCTCTCGCCTGTTTCTCACATTTTAATTCCACATCCCATTCCCATTCTGACATGTCTATCCACGGCCTCCTCTACTGTAAAGATGAAGCCACACTCAGGTTGGAGGAACAACACTTTATATTCCATCTGGGTAGCCTCCAACCTGATGGCATGAACATTGACTTCTCTAACTTCCACTAATGCCCCACTTCCCCCTCGTACCCCATCTGTTACTTATTTTTATACACACATTCTTTCTCTCACTCTCCTTTTTCTCCCTCTGTCCCTCTGAATATAGCCCTTGCCCATCCTCTGGGTACCCCCCCCCCGTCTTTCTTCCCGGACCTCCTGTCCCATGATCCTCTCGTATCCCTTTTGCCTATCACTGGTCCAACTCTTGGCTCCATCCCTCCCCCTCCTGTCTTCTCCTATCATTTTGGATCTCCCCCTCCCCCTCCCACTTTCAAATCCCTTACTCACTCTTCCTTCAGTTAGTCCTGACGAAGGGTCTCGGCCTGAAACGTTGACTGCACCTCTTCCTAGAGATGCTGCCTGGCCTGCTGCGTTCATCAGCAACTTTTATGTGTGTTGCTTGAATTTCCAGCATCTGCAGAATTCCTGTTGTTTCTCATTATTATTTGTTTTGCTGCCACTTCTGTCTCCACCTATCATCTGCCTCTCTGTTTATTGTCAGTGTATTTCAGTCCTGTATTTTCACCTGTTTGTTACCAGACTGTGCCAGTGAGTTTTCCTGAGCCTTTCCAGCATTTGTATCTGAACTCTGTCATTTTCACGATTTTCTGCAGCTTCTTTCAGTCTTGGACAGGACAACTTCCATGCCAGGTTGTGATGCACCCTAGAAGAATGCTTTCTGCAGTGCATTAGTAAGGGTTTTAGGGCACAGGCCAAATTTCTTTAGTTTTCTCAGGAAGTAAAGGTGCTGGTGGGCCTTCTTGGCAGTGAACTCCGCTTGGTTGGACCAAGTCAGGTCATTTGTGATATTGACCCTGAGGAACTTAAAGCTTTTGTCCTGTTCCACTTGCACACCACCGATGTAATTTGGGTCCTGCAGTCCGCTACTCCTTCTGAAGTCAACAACCAATTCCTTCGTCTTGCTGACGTTGAGGGATAGGTTATTGTCTTTGCACCATGCCACTAGGTTCTTAATTTCCTCTCTGTACCCAAACTCATCATTACCCGAGATAAGGCCTACAATTGTTGTGTCATCAGCAAACTTATATATTGAGTTTGATGGAAACTTGGCTACACAATCATGGGTGTACAGTGAGTACAGCAGGGGGCTGCGTACACAGCCTTGTGGGGCAACCGGTGCTCAGAGTGATTGTAGAGGAGAGCTTGTCCCTATTTTTACAGCCTGGGTCCTGTCTGTGAGGAAGTTGAAGATCCAGCTGCAGATCTGAGTGCTAAGGCCCAGGTTCCGGAGCTTAGGAATCAGTTTATTTGGAATGATGGTATTAAATATGGTTGCCAAATCTCAATGAACATAGTGTATCCATTCCTAAGGGTATAAGTAATCTTCTCAAGGGTATACAACTTTGCATTTCTTCATTCCAACGATCAATATGTACAAGGGAATCAGATTTCCATGTTACCGCTATGCATTTCCTGGCCACTGACAACACAATTTTCATAAATTTGGATTTATTCCTGAGGGGGTTAACTTTCAAAACTGCTAAATTCCCCAGGAGAAACAATTCTGGGTCTAGAGGGAAATCCATCCCCAGAATCTTCCCCAGTGCCTCCCCCAGATCTATCCAAAAAGATCTCAGTTTCATGCACAGCCAGGTGGAATGCAAAAAGGTACCAACATCTATGCCACACCTGAAACACTTGTCAGAAATTTCTGGTTTATTTTAATGGGTTTTTTCAGGTGTGAGATACAACTGATGTAAAAAATTAAAATGTATCATTCCGTATCTAGAGATGATAAGAGTGGTAACACTATCCAAGCATCGATGTGACCAACATTGATGATCAATTACAATGCCCAAATCCGACTCCCATCTCTCCCTTGATCTGTGTATACCAAGCTTTGGGCATTGGTCCCGGAATAAAGAATACATATTAGAAATAAATTTAGCTGTATTCCCCTTTCGAATTAGAATCTCCATATCTGAGCACCTTGGTAGGGCCAGTGATGGACCCAAACAGTCCCTCAAAAAAGATCGTAATTGGAGATAACAGAAGAATGTGTTATTAGATAAATTATATTTATTATTAAGTCCCTCAAAAGACATAAATTGCTTCTGCTGATTATAACATCTTCAACGCACCTGATAATGTGTTGATACCAGGTGACTAGAAATTTATTACCCAGAGTCATGGGTATTAATCTGTTCTGAGATAGAGGCGTCTTTGAGGATGTTCCTTTTTTAGACCCATAAATTGTTTAATTTTTTCCCAGATATAAATTAAGTGTCTCAGCAGAGGATTATTTGTTTTCTTTTTAAATAATTTAGAGTCCTATTTATATATAAATTCTTCTACCTTCTCTTCTCCTACCATATGTAAGCCAATTGTAACTCAGGAAGGAATAGTTGTCTCAACAAAAAAAGAAGCAATAAAACGTGCTTGTGCAGCTAAATAGTACTTTTTAAAATCTGGTAATTCTAACCCTCCCAATTTATAGTCCCAGGTCAATTTTTCCATGGAGATTCCAGAGATTTTACCCGACCGTAAAAATAAACGAATATGTCCATTGAGAATCTTAAAAAAAATTATTGGGTAATGGGATAGGTAAAGACTGAAAAAAATACTGAAGTCTTGGCATTATCTTCATTTTTATACAGTTTACCCTGCCCGTCAGTGTGATGGGAAGGTTTATCCACCTACATAGGTCCTCCTCGACATTCCGCAGCAAGGGGAGATAATTAAGTTTATAAAGATCATCCAGATTACGAATAAACTTAATCCCCAGATATTTCATGTTGAATTTAACCCATCTAAACTGAGTGCCGTATTGATATTGGGCATAGTCTCCTTTACCTAAAGGTAAAATTTCACCTTTATTCCAATTTATTTTATATCCCGAGACTATACCGTAATTGTCCAGCAAGGCCGTAAGTCTTACCAAAGAGCTGGCCGGGTCAGCCAAATATACTAAAATGTCATCAGCAAATAAATTAATTTTATATTCTTCCTGGGCCACTCTAAACCCCTTTATGTCTGGATCCCGTCTAACAGTCTCAGCCAATGGCTCTATTGCCAGAACAAATGGAGCTGGAGATAGTGGCAACCTTGTCTACTAGATCTATGTAGAGAGAAAACTGGTGAAATCTGCCCGTTCATAATTATTTTGGCCTTAGACTGATGGTAAAGTGCTTTTATCCAATTTATGAATATTTGGCCTGGACCAAATTTTTCCATTGTTTTAAATAAAAAATTCCCATTCCAGTCTATCGAAGGCCTTTTCAGCATCTGAAGCCACTGTTACAGTCGGGTCCACCTTCGTTCTAGCTAAATGTAATATAGTCAATAGTCTGCCAATATTATCAGATAATTGTCTATTTTTAATAAATCCTGTTTGATCGGATTTTATCAATTTTGGCAGATATCCAGTTAGTCTATTAGCCAATGCCCTTGCTGTAATTTTATAGTCCGCATTTAAAAGTGAGATAGGCCTATAAGATCCTGGTCAGGCCTGAAACGTCGACTTTACCTCTTCCTAGAGATGCTGCCTGGCCTGCTGCGTTCACTAGCAACTTTGAGGTGTGTTGCTTGAATTTCCAGCATCTGCAGAATTCCTGTTGTAGGCCAATAAGATGCTGGTTTTAGCAGATCCTTATCCTCCTTCAGAATTAGCGTAATAATTGCCGTTGAAAAGGATTCCGGTAGAGTATGGGTCTCCTCAGCCTGAGTCACAACCCTCATAAAAAGGAGCATTAATTGATCCTTAAATTCTCTATAAAATTCAGGGGGAAACCCATCATCTCCAGACCATCAAGACTAGGGCTCTTTCAATTTCATCCCTGGAAAAAGGGGCATTAAATTCTTCCTGATCTGTTTGACTCAATTTGGGAAGCTGTAGATTAGACAAGAAATCATCGATTTTCAGTGAGTCACCCACTGATTCTGATTTTTATAGTTCCAAATAGAACTGCTTAAAAGTATCATTTATTTCTTTTGGCTTATATGAAATCTTACCTTCCCGTTTGAATCGCATTTATTGTTCTGGAGGTTTCTTCCACCCTCAATTGCCAAGATAGTACTTTATGGGTTCTCTCTCCTAATTCATAATATTGTTGTTTTGATTTTAGTATCATTTTTTCTATTCTATAGATTCGTTTTGTGTTATACTCTAATTTTTTATTTATTAATTTTTTATAATTTTCCTCTGTTAAGTTCTGACAATCTTTTTCTAATTGTGTTATTTCTTTCTCCAATTCATTTAATTATGTTACATATTTATTTTTTATACCCTTAACATATCCGTCCTCTTAAGTATGCTTTTAATGTATCCATAATAAGAAATTATTGGCAGTAGAGGGTGAGTTTGTCTCACAGAACAATTCTATTTGAGCTCTAATAAAACTGCAAATCTCTGGTCTTTTCAACAGCAAAGGATTAAAACACCATCTATATAATGTTTTTTGTTTATCAAGCATTTCAATTGATAAAATTAAAGGTGAATGGTCCGATAGTAGTCCAGCAGCATATTCTGTTTGAATGATCCTACTTTCTAATTTAGCTGATATTAGAAATATGTCAATTCCAGAGTAGGAATCATATTGTTTTGAATAGAAAGAGTAGATTCTTCCTTGGATGCTGCCATCTCCAAGCATCTATTATATTCAAGTCCTTCATGAAGGCCAGGGTGGTTTTTGCTGCCCTGACCTTCACGACTTTTTTAACTGATTGGATCCAGACAAAAATTTAAATCCCCTCCAGTTAAGACATTTTCATATCCTTGAGCAACTTTCAAAAAAATATTTTGGATAAATTTCTCGTCGTCCTAATTGGGGGCATATAAATTCAAAAGTGTCCAGAGTTCTGAATATATTTGACCATTGACCATAACAAATCTCCCGACCGGATCTATGACAGTACCCTCTACCCTCACTGACAAATTCTTCCCTATCAATACTGCCACTCCTCTGGCTTTAGAATTAAAGGAGGATGCTATTACTTGACCAACCCATCCTCTCTTTAATTTGTTATGTTCTGTCACTCTAAGATGAGTTTCTTGAAGAAAGGTAATATCAATGTGATTTTTTTTTAAGATATGCCAGGACCTTTTTCCTTTTTATCGGTCCATTTATCCCATTAACATTAAGATTTAAAAATTTAATTGCCGTATTCATAGTTATCAGATTTTATTAGTTGATAAATCCTGCCCATAAAAAAAGTATAAATTAATCCCACTTCTTTGAGTGACTCTGAGATATTTGGTGCTATTCTCAATAGGAAAGAGGAACCAAAGAGGAAAGAAAATAAAAGAAAAAGGAGGGGAGAGAAACCCCCCCAACTGGCGCTCCAAGTCCACAGCGCCTTAACCCCTCTTACTGTGGGGTCCGATAAACATCGCACTAAAGATGGACATCCTTTAACATATAACATAATTAATCTTTTTTTAAAAAAAGAGATGAAAAGAATTATCCACTCCCCCAATAACTCCTTAATCAAACATCTGTAAAGATAAATTATATTCCACACCCATTATTACTAAATATCTAACATAATCTATAATATTGAAAGTAAATATCATTAATATAGCTATATCCAAATAAAGAATAGAATTCAAAGGAACTTACTAAATATAACCCTAAATACTGTAACTTAATACATATCCAGCATACCAAAAATTAAACATATCAGAAGATGACATCTATATAATCAAAACTCTTCATACTAGTTATAACAAAATTAGATGAACTATATAGTTCTGAAGTAGTATAATTCAAAAAGACCATCCATAATCAATATTTTAAATCATAACAGTCTTCATCCATAATCATATAGATGCAAAGTTCAAGATTATAAAATGTTGTTATAATTAATCTATATTAATAAAGAAAATCAAATAATTTTCTTCATATATTTTGTCCAAGATACATCTTTCTAGGCCTCTTGTTCCAGAAAAATATTCTGAATCACGATGTGTCAAATATTTTTTGAATTAAGTTTATTGCCTCCTGGGGGTTAGTAAAAAATTTCCTCGTTCCATCCGACAGAGTAATTCCCAGCTTTGCTGGATATAATAAAGAATATTGAAGACCTTTTGTTCTTTAATAACCTCCTTGTTCAGTCAAAGTCTTTCCTTTTTTGTATCAAGGCCACACTAATATCTGGAATGAAGAATAACTTCCCACCTTCAAAATCTAGTAGCCCATTCCTCTCTCTGGTCTCTATTGCAGCAGCTCGTAATACTTTTTGCTTATCTTGATACTTCAAAAAGCGTTTAAGTATAGAGCGCAGCCTTTGCTCTGGAGATGGTCGGGGGGTTAAAGTCCTGAGGGCCCTTTTTATAATTAATTCTTTGTCAAAATGCTTTTTCCCCAGAACATTGGGGATCCATTCTTGAAAGAAAGTTACTGCGTCTCTTCCTTCATCTCTTCCTTCCAATCCCTCTTTTAAACCCACTATTTTGATATTATTTCTTCTGCTATAGTTTTCAAAGGAGTCCAGTTTATCCATTATTTTTACTTTCTCAGTCCTCCAGGAATCTTTTTCTTTTTCCAGGCTTTGTAATCTATTCACAACATCCTTCGTATTATTTTCTAAATCCTGAGTTCGCAAATTTAAAGATTCCAAAGTCTGCTTCATTTCCTCAGATTCTTGCATGATAAGGTCTAAATGACTCTCGAATTTGTCCATGCTACTGGTTAAAATCCGGACTGTATCGGCCAACTCAGGAATCGCGGCGGCGAGGCCACCGCACCACGCTGCCCTCGGACCTTCCGCAGGCTCAGAGGAACCATCCGACGAGCAGGCCTCCTCACCATTGCTCCCACGTCCCTCAACTCCAGACGCTCTCGGGAGTGCAGGGCCGGCAGCGATAGCCCCAGTAGGATTTCCACAATTTTTCCTTTTAACCATTGCTTTTATTGAGGGTATATGAGAACCTTATAAACAGGTTGTGAAGAAGTTTTTGTAGGAGTTATTCAGGGAAGTGCCCGATCAATGGCATGACATCATGTGATCCCCCCAACCAAAGATGTTATTGTGTTTTTAGACATTTTTTTTATCGTAAGACCTGGCTGGACATTAACTACTGCACATCTACACCATCAGCAAAATGCTCATTGGCAGAGAAACTGAAAGAGCTGGACTTGTTGCGACACACGAAGGTGGTGTGCAGTTTAGCAGTGAGTGATTGGCTTAGTTGCTTTTCTCATGTTCGCAAGACCCTCTTGGACATCATTGGTGTGGAATGTTGTAACGCCAGCTCATTGGTTTATTGGCAAACGGTGGGGGCAGATGGCATGTGAGCTTAGTGGCCTCGATAGTGGCAAGGACTAACCCTCAGAACGTGGTGTTGCCAGCTTGCAGCTGCCTACGGGGAGGCCTCAGAGTCGAGTGCTCCATGGGAGTACCGGAGCTGGTGTAGCATGGTGTCCATGCTGGAGTCAATGCTGCCCACAATGTTCACTCAGCAGAAGTCAAGCTGTTCGACTGCAGACTGCTGCAACATTCGTGGACTCAGGAACTTGGACTGTCTCTTTTGTATGACTGTATTTTACTGCCATCTTATATATGCTTGCTATCTTACATGTTCTATTTGTTCCTTGTGCTGTGTATGAATGTTGGTACTGTGTTTTGCACCTTGACCTTGGAGTAACGTTCTTTCATTTGGTTATATTCATAGGTATTCATGTATGGTTGAATGACAATTGAAGTTTACCTTGTAGTATAGCTTGAAATGTAGAGTTTATAGCTGACAAGATTAAGAAACTTAGTAAACTTACGCTTAGTTAAGCTTATAGCTGCTTGTATATGTGTGTGCATATGACTCAGTAAATAATTTCAGTTTTATATTTTCATGTATGTAACAAATTAACTTGGCTGAGGCAAGTTTAACAACAATACTGAAAAGTTAATTTGAAAGATACAAGTTTAGGTTTAGTGACATATGGGCCAAAACACAGACAAATGGCACTAGTTTAAATGGATATCTTGGTTGGCATAAACCGGTTGAGCTATCATGTTAGGGATTATTCTGGAGTTGTGACATAATGGGCAGCATAATTATGGATTAACTAAAATGAGAACCAATCTTCAGGAAATAAAACCTGTACAGAATTTAACTTCCAAATGATTCTTTGTAGCATGTGAAACCAGTACTTGGTTATGGGACATTCTCATTCTGTCCCATTAAAAACCACATAGGGGAAATTAACGGATAAATGATCCTGCTAAAGTGTACCCTTGCATTTAATACACAGTTCAGGATAAGATTCTGTTTTCTCATTTGACCTTCTGGTTAGTTGTCTCTTCGGGAAGCCATTCCTCAACACAGTAACAAAAAGGGGTCTATTTTGAGGCTGAGGCTTTTGGAAAGAACATTAATATTGAATACTCAAAGGGGTCCTGCTATGTGCTGGACTTGTAAATATGCAGTTCTGTAAATTAACCTGAATATATTCCAAATATTAAGATTAAGTAGGTGATTATAGCAATCGACGCTGCAGCTACTCTTTTATTGTTATCTTTGTGTGGAAGAAGTATTAAACATTGTGTCAGGAGAATGAAGATTATTTTGCTCCTGCGGCACTCTCTCTCTCTCTGCTGGAAGTTTGCTGTGTCAATAAACAATATTTTATTTCCTCGTTCGAGCTTCCATATGGCTCAGTGTTGGCCAGTCAAAACAGCATACACTACTTGAGCCGAGGTTTCCATGTTGTCTGACTTTATGATTCTACCTGATTGTACAGCTTACTATGTGAAGATAGTTGACAGTTTAATGAGTATAATAATTTCAAGGGGAAGCAGTGTATTGTATAGGAGTTTGAGTGTTCCAAATCATGTGTTAATTGGTGTTATTCTTGATAGATTAGAATGATAGAGTCAAGGTTCTCAGAAAAAACCTTTGGCACAGCATGCTGTTGCCAGTCTTCAAGTACCCCATACTAATCCCACTTCCCAGCACATATCTACATCAACTACACTTACCAACATACTTGTTCACCTACTTGAAAGATTTATACAAGGTACTCAGATTGGATTTCTTCTTAACAAGCCATACTGATGTTACTTGTTGATTCCTGTGACTCAAAGTGCAGATTAATCATTTCTCAATAGAAGAACCAACCAGTTCCCATCCACCAGCACCTTCCTCGATCGAGCAGAACTGGGGTCCTCACCCTCAACCGTTTTTCCTTTAGTTCCTCCCACTTTCTCCAGACTCAAGGGCTAGCCATAGGCACTGGCATGAGCCCCAGCTATGTCTGCCTTTTCGTTGGCTGCATAGAACAGTGCATTTTCAAAGACTTCTCCAGTAATGCCCCCTAACTCTTCCTCTGCTACATTGACGGCTGCATTGATGTTGCTTCATGCACCAATGCTGAGCTTGTCAATTTAATCAACTTTGCCTCTAACTTCCACTCTATCCCTAAATTCACTTCATCCATTTCTGACAGCTCCTTCCCCTTTCTTGGTCCCTCTGTCTCTATCTCGGAAGAAAAACTGTTGATCAACATATTTTATAATCTTTCTGATCTTGACTATACCTCTTCCCACCGTGTCTCCTGTAAAAGTGCTGTTCCCTTTTCTCAGTTCCTTCATCTCCACGACATGTTTCTCCAGGATGTGGGTTTCCTTTCCAGGACGTCAGAAGTGTCTTCCTTCTTTAAAGAATGGAGTTTTCCTTCCTCCACCAATGATGCTGCTCTCACCCACATCTCCTCCTCTCTCGGACATCTGCACTCATTCCATCTTATTTCTGCCTTAACACTGATAGGGTTCCTCTTGTTCTGACTTCCACCCCATGAACCCTCACATCCAACACATCATTCTCTGCAACATTTGCTATTTCCAAAGGGTTCCTACCACTAAACATATCTTTATCTTGCCTCCCTCTGCTTTTTGCAGGGATTGCTTCCTCCATGATTGCCTTGTCCATACATCCCGCCACTAATTTCCCTCCTAGCACTTATCCCTGCAAGTGACGTAAGTGCTGCACCTCCACTCAGGGCCACAAACAGTCCTTTCAGGTGAGGCAACACTTCACCTGCAAAGCTGCTGAGATCATCTTTTGCGTATGGTGCTCCCGATGTAGCCTCTTCTACTTTGGTGAGACCCATCATAAATGGTGGGACCGCTTCATCAAGCCCTCCACTTCATCTGCCAAAAGAAAAACTTCCCATGGCCAAATATTTTAATACCCTTTCACATTCCTGTCCTGACATGTCAGTCTATGACCTACTCTTGTGCCAAGATGAGCCCACACTCAAGGTGAAGGAGCAACATCTTATATTCCATCTGTGTAGCCTCCAACCTGATGGCATAAATATCAATTCCTTCTTCCGGTTAAAAAAAATCCCTCTCCTTTCTCTCCTCCTCTGTTCTCCACTCTGGCTTCCTACCTCTTCTAACCTGCCTATCACCTTCTCCTGGGTCCCTCTTCCTTCGCTTTCTCCTATGGTCCACTCTCCTCTCCTATCAGTTTCTTTCATCTCCAGCCCTTTACCTTACCTTTCCTGCACATTTGGCTTCACCTATCACCTTCCAGCTAGCCTCCTTCCCCTTCCTCAACTTTTTATTCTGATGTCTTCTCCCCTCCTTTGCAATCCTGCAGAAGGGTCTCGGCCTGAAACACCAAGTGATTATTCACTTGCATAGATTCTGTCTGACCTGCTGAGTTTCTTCAGCGTTTTGTGTATGTTGCTTTGGATTTCCAGCATCTGCAGAATTTCTTGGTGTTGCAGATTAATCCTGTTCTTCAGAATGTTTTATCAATAACCTCCCTACCACAAACGTAAGAGTAGCTGGTCTTTAATTACCAGTCTTACACCTGCTACCTTTCTTAAGTAATATACCAGAGTGGCTGCCTTTGTGGCACCTCACTAAAGGATGAAAAAGTTTCATAAAGAATGCCATAGCCCCAGCAACTCTGTCCCAGAACAAAGTGCTGTGCATCTCATCAGACCCTGGGGGGTTTACCTCCTTGAACCAGGTACTGCCACTTGTTCAGAGATTATTGCCTTCAATAAAGGTGTTCACCTGATCACGGACACAGTAATGCCTTGGGAATGCACCAAGACCAAAGACACTAAACACTTTAAACATTAATTTGAATAGTGGAAATGATAAAACCACAGAAACAGTTGGTTATATATGAAAGAATTGCAACAAGCAAGGGGAATTATGAAATGCCAAGAGGGTTAATTTTGCAGTGCCTCCTTTAATTAATTTATTTAACTGATTT
Organism: Mobula hypostoma; assembly: GCF_963921235.1. Taxonomy (NCBI): domain Eukaryota; kingdom Metazoa; phylum Chordata; class Chondrichthyes; order Myliobatiformes; family Myliobatidae; genus Mobula; species Mobula hypostoma. Next base: position 25,547,875 of record NC_086111.1, on the reverse strand, counting down.
ATTTAGAGATACAGCATGGTAACTGACTCTTCTGGCCCAACAATTCCACACCATCCAATTAAACCCATGTGGCCAACTGTTACGTACCCCGTAACTGGGTTGCCAAACCAGCAGAAATGGATCACTCAGTTGGAGTCTGGGGTACTAGAACTAAGAAAGTTTTATTAAAGAAACAAGCAACACAGTACTCGAAAGGATAATAAATGCAACAGTTCAGCGATGATAAACACACATGTGCACAGAATTAAGATAACAGCATCAATCAAGCTCTATCGTTGTCTAGGGGTAAATGACCGAATTTCAAAGTGGCTCAAAGTTCAGTCCAGTTTAGTAGTTCAGTTCGCAGTAATCGTTGCCATGGCGATGGACAACGTGGGGGGAGAGAGAGAGAGAGAACAGGAACAACTGATCATTCAGACACGGCTTCACTCACAGACCAGCGAGATGGCTCACAAACAGCTTTTGGGCGGGTCCTTGGTGATGTCACCTGAGGTCACCGACTGTGACCCCTCCTCCAGATGCGGTCGATCCTCTGCAGTGAACCCGGCACCCAGGCAAGGGCGGACACACACCGGGTTCCCGCTGATCGTACCTTTCCACCCTGTGCGTTGTCTGATACTTCTCACCGACTCGTGAAAGGCGTACCGCTTCCAGGGTCTCGTTACCTCGGGTGTCGTGTGTCCTGCCTTAGCGAACCTGTCCCTTTTTATCCCCCTGCTGGGGCATTGCCTGTCCACCACTTCAAACAGTTCAGGGTTCAAAGGGGGAGCCGCTCCAGACAGCTCTCTCTCCCCCGTTCCTTCATTACACATCTCCAGACGCTGCTCCATTGTTCCTCATCTCTCCTTCCCCTGAGGGCAGGTGGCAGACCACTTGCTGATGTCACTGATGCTAACCCAGGCCAGCAAACATCTTAATTTTATGTGCATTCTCGTCACACAACTAACCTACTAACCATATGTCTTTGGAATGTGGGTAAAGCCAGAGTACCCACAGGAAACCCACGTGGTCACAGGGAGAATGTACAAACACCATAAACATAACTAAGTGGCAAGGCACAGCTCAACGCCATCTATGAACCTGGTGAAGACACAACTATTGTTGGCAGAATTTTAGATAGTAACAAGGAGCCATATAGGAGCAAAATAGATCAGCTGGTTAAGTGGTGTCACAACAGCAACTTTACATTCAACATCGGCAAGACCAAGGAATTGATTGTCGACTTCAGGAAGAAGAGGTCGGGGGGACACACACCAGTTCTCATCGAGGAATCAGCAGTGAAAAGGGTGAGCAGTTTCAAGTTCATGGGTGTGAAGATCTCTGAAGATCTCTCGTGGGTCCAACACACTGATGCAATTATAAAGAAGGCTTGACAGTGACTGTATTTCATTAGGCGTTTGAAGACTCTTGATACAACACCAAAGACACTCACAAATTCCTACCTATGTACTATAGGGAGCATTCTAACTGGTTGTATCACCATCTGGTCTGGAGGGGCCACTGCCCAAGATCAGAAAAGCTGCAAACAGTTGTAAACTCAGCCAGCACCATCATGGGCACTGTTCTCCCAGCATCAAGGACACCTTCAAAAGGTGACGCCTCAGAAAGGCGGCATCCATCATTAAGGACCAACATCACCCAGCACATGCCTGCTTCTCGTTTCTACCATCAAGGAGAAGGTACAGAGCCTGAAGACATGCACTCAATGTTTCAGGAGCAACTTCTCTCCCTGTGCCATTAGATTTCTGAATGGACAATGAACCCATGAACACTACCTCACTATTCTTTCTGCTTTACTTTTTGCACAACTTAATTGATGTTTATATCTATTTCTTACTGTAATTGATAGAGTTTAAAAGTTATAAAATACTGCTGCTCTAAAACAACAAACTTCATGACATATGTGGTTGGAGGAGCCAGAGGTTTTTGCCAGACCCAGGCGACTTCTTCCAGTTCGTCCACAAATCGGCTTATTCGTCTTTTCTCATGTCTTTTTTTTTCTTTTTAAGGTGGCTGGGGTCCTGTCATAGACCATGATCTACAGCTACAGCGCACTCTACAGTTCTCCACGTGTGGGTTCTCAGACTTTGTGCAACCTGGCATGTGATAACTCCAGTTGCGGCCTGGAAGATGTATGCCTCCGGGGTATGGCTGCCTGCTCTTGTTTGTCGCAGGTGTGACTGGTGAGAGAGAGCCTGTCTGAAACACCAAGGTGTTGGATCATGGATTCTAATGGTCTTTCTGTGGTCTTCACTATTGCCTGCAATGTGGGGGGGAGGGGTGTCGGTGCTTTTGTTAGACCAAATGGGGGAAGGAGGAGGGGAAAGAGTTGATGCTTTTGCTTGGGGGGTAGGCTTTGAGCTTCTGACGTTCAGTCATTCATTCTTCGGGTTTTTTCTGTTTTGTCGATGTCTGAGAAGAGTAAGAATTTCAGGTTCTACGCTTTGTACATTCTCTGATATTAAATTGAACCATTGAACCATATGCCAATGACATTAAACCTAATTCTGATTCTGAGAAAGGCAAAATTAAACCTGGGTCACTAAAACTGTAATAGATTCATGCTAACCGCTACATCATCATGCCACCCTCAAGTGTATAAATTGTAAAAGCACAAAAGGCTGCAGATGCTGGAATCTGCAGCAAAAGACAAACTGCCGTAAGAACTCAAACAAGAGGAATTCTGCAGGCGCTGGAAATTCAAGCAACACACATCAAAGTTGCCGGTGAACGCAGCAGGCCAGGCAGCATCTCTAGGAAGAGGTACGGTAGATGTTTCAGGCCGAGACCCTTTGTCAGGACAGCCCTGATGAAGGGTCTCGGCCTGAAAAGTCGACTGCACTTCTTCCTAGAGATGCTGCCTGGCCTGCTGCGTTCACCAGCAACTTTGATGTGTGTTGTAAGAACTCATTGTGCTGAGCAGCATTTTTTTGGGGTGAAGAGGAATTGTTTGTTGTTTTAGTTTGAGATCCTGCATTAGAACTGAGAGTGGAAAGAGAATATAGCTGATATAAAGAGAAGAGTAAGGAGGTATGAAAGAGCCTGGTCAGCGATACGTTGCCAGCAGAGAGATTAAGAATGCTGGTTAGAAGGAGCCTGGTGGGGATGGGGGTGGGGAGAAGGGCAGAGACATGAGTGGAGTTGAGATACGGAGGCAAGTGGGTGATAAGAAGAGGGAGACAGGGCAAAAAAGTGATGGAATCTGATAAGAAAGGAAGGTGACAATGGGAACCAGTAAGGGACAAATGAAGGGCAAATGAAACAGGAAGGGACTAGAGAGACGGTGAGTTCAATGTGTAGGTACGAGGTGGGTGGAACCATGAGGGGGTTGGGAATGAAAATAGTTGCTTGGTGGGGGCTGGACATTAGATGAGGTTATGGACAAAGGAATAGAAATGAGAGAAATGGGGGCCGATTTGAAAGGAGAGGGGCAGGAGGTAAGGGTTTCCTGAAATTAGAAAATTCAGCATCCAAACCATCATGTTGTTGCTTCCCAGTTAGAATACGAGTTGTTCTTGTTTGTGTCGGGCCTCAGCCCAGCAGTGCAGAAGAACAGAAGCGTGCAGGTATGGGAAGGGCAGTTGAAATTGCAAAAACGCTTGTTACTTAGTACAGAGATCATTCCTGACATTTATTTACACTATTTTTAAAGTTTTTGCAGAGACCAATGAATGGACTGTGAATACGCTCCAATTAAATATAGATCTATTTTAAAATCAGGCAAGTTCAGTGTTGAAAATACACAGTTCCGCTTAAAGATTGAGTTTGACATTTTCCCATCAATTAAATAAATGAGCTTTAAATGTTGACCTTACTTCCCCAAAGTTAATAAGATGTGTTGCTGTCAATCAGGCTCAAAGAAAGTGGTTAAGTAAGTTCAAAATTTGTAACCAACTATATAAAGTAACTGATACTATGCAGAAGTTCCAGAGGAAAGCAGCTCCAAGCTCTAACTGAGATCCAGTCTATTTAGCTTCCCCCATGGTAACATTTCTCCTTATCGTCTGTGTGCAGATTTCAGGTACTTTTTTTCTGACAGCCACAGTTATCTGTCTAACTAGAGGGCTCGCAATTTAGTAGATATCTCTCTAACTGGAAGGGAATCAAGAGAAATTTCCATTTGTATATTTTAAACCTTTCTCAGGTTTTTTTAAAAAATTTTAAACCTTTACAAGCATTGACGAATACAGAGCGTCAACTATGCACTTTGTAACTAATTACTGATGAATATTAAAATAAAGTACTTTCTCACACAGAAAAACTATCTACTGCTTTAAAAAATAATTAAAAGATAAGCAATTTTGTGTTTGCATATTACATGGCCCATAACTAAATGATTAAAAATGCATGCTTTACGAATGCTCTATAAAAATGCCAATAACTTCCATAAAAATGCCAAAAAATTGCAACCAGTCCATGGAAGAATGCAATAAGTAAATTCCTGTTGCAATGACATTAAGACCATTATTCAGACGGTAGCGTAGCTTTTAGCCTAATACTTTGCAGTGAAAGAGATTACTGATTTGAAGGTAATCACTGATTAGGAAGCTTGTCCATTCTTCCCGTGATCTCAGGGTGCTCTGGTTTCCATCCAAATTTCAAAGACATACGGTTAGGGATAGGGTTAGGGTTAGGGAGTTGTAGGCGTGCTATGCTGGTTGTAGAAGTGTGGCAACACTCTCAGGCTGCCCCCTAGCACAATCCTCGGAGAGTTGACACAGCACTACACATTTCACAGTATGTTTCGATGCACATGTGACAAATAATCCCAATCTTTAAACTCTAGTTTGTAACTTTGCTGCGAGTTTTGGAAAGTCTACCTCAATGAGTCTTCGATAACCCTGGGTCAAACCAACAAGCAATGCCAGCTTTTGGTGTAAAAGAACATTTTGCTTTTCATTCCCTTGCTATTCAACCAAAAGAAAGTGCTGCAGTTCATTTTAATTTGAGTTGATTAATACCTAAATCATGTTTATTTCTTTCAAGCCTTATGCTAATAATTAATTAAGAGCTGGATAAAAAGCTGCTTGCCAAAATATATCATCCTAAAAGAAGATGAATTTTAAGATACAAATTCATATTGATGGCCTAATTAGAATGCTTAGAACTTCAACTACTTTTAAAAGGTCCTGCACACTCAAAGTTCTGAGTAGCCTACTCCTCACCCTATTTCTTATATTGTTCTACTCATTCCATATTCCATTTAGAGTGTTGATTATCAAGGTAATAGATATTAGGTTTTAAACCAGGAATTAAAAACTAAAACACTTACCTGCAATTTGGTTTCCTGTTGGTTGACACTAGAAAATAAGACAATGCCACAAAGTCAGTCCATGAATAAGCTGGGATTCCTTATACTAATATTTCACATTTCTCAAAAATTTGTTTTAAAAACTTGCATTTATGCATTGCCTTTCATAATTATCCCAAGAAGTTTTACATCTAGTTGAGTGCATATGAAATATTAACTTTGGTTTGCTGTTGTCATATATACCAAAAAACAGTGAAAAGCTTGTCCTGTGTACTGTTCATACAAATCAAATCATTAATCAATGCACTGAGGTAGAACAAGGTCAGACAGAAAATCTAGGTTTAAAACAGTAGAACAATTTTAGTGGAAATAATGAGTGGATCTGCTTGGAGCAGTTTGCAACTAGTCACTGCACTCTGATATAAATACACCCACTTTCATGTGATGACTTCCTAATGTTCTGCCACTGGTATAGAGACGCAGAGACATAAAACACTACAGGTCAGAAACAGGCCCTTCAGCCCATCTAGTCCATGTCAATCTATTATTCTGCATAGTCTCATCGACCTGCATCTGGACTATACCTCTCCATACCCCTTCCATCCAAGCACTTATCAAAACTTTACTTAAATGTTGAAATCAAACCTGCATCCACCACTTCTGTTAGAAGTTCATTCCACACTTGCACCATCCTCTGAGTGAAGAAGATCCTCCTCATGTTCCCCTAAAATATTTCACCTTTCACCTTTAACTTATGACCTCTAGTTCTAGTTTGACCCAGCATCAGTGAAAAAGCTTGCTTGCATTTACCTCTCCCTTCATATTTTCATACCTCTGTCAAATCCTCTCATTCTCCTACACTCCAAGAAACAAATTCCAAAGCTATTCAACCTTTTTCTTTAACTCAGGTCCTCAAGTCTCAGGAACACCCTTGTAAATATTACCTATACCCCATCAATTTTATTGATATTGTTCATGTAGGTAGGTGATCAGAACTGAACACAGTACTCTAAATTAAGCCTCACCAATGTCTTAGACAACTTCAACATAACATCCCAACTCCAAAGTGTGTAATGACCTCACGCGTAATGGAAGACCAGTCAGAATGATCTTTCAGTCGTTCTTATTTTCATTGAGTTCAGCCAAGAAGATGAATAGAATGCTACAAGTGGAATTAGTTTGTGTCAAGGTTACTCTAGGGGAACTGAGCTGTCTTCCCTTTCTGACTGACATATGTGTCACCCACATGTGCACAGATACTGGATGACAACACAAGCTGCCTTAAATAGGGTGACTTTCCAGGATTTTAGATTGTTGGGATTCACTGTCAAGGCTCCTGTCCGGATAAGAACATAACAACTTAAGATATAGGAGGTGGAGTAGGCCATCTGGTCTGTCCAGCTTGCTCCACCATTCAATAAAGTCATGGCGGATCTGGCTGTGGATTCAGCTCCACCGATCTGTCCTTCCCCCTTAGCCTTAACTCCCCTGCTATGCAAACAGCTGACTAACTGTGCTTTAAATATACTTAATGATATAGTCTTGACTGCTTCCCTTAGCAGAATCATTACTCTCCTGGAAAAGCAGTTTCAATAGGTTTCAATAGGTACGTTTAATGTCAGAGCAATGTATGCAATATATATTCTGAAATTCTTTTTCAGTGCAAACATCCACGAAAGCAGAGTGCCCCAAAGAATGACAGTTAAATGTTCGAACCCCAAAGTTCCCCCAAGCTCCCTCTCCCACGCACAAGCAGCAACAAGGCAGTGTCCCCCCTCCCCAGCAGCAAAAACGCATCAGCGCCCCCCCCGTCAAGCAGTGAAGTGCGCAGCATGCATCAATAAAGACACAGACTTGCAGTACCTCAAAGACTACTTGTTCACCCAGTATGCAACATACCACAGGCTCTTTCTCTTCCTAATAAGGGAAAAAGAGTTGCCCTCGTTCCACAGCAAAAGGGGGGATGTAACATAACAACTCGCTGATTTATGGTGTTAAAAGTCTGTTGCGGCACTTTTTCCGAGCTCTGTGCCTCTGGGCACACAGCCAGCAGTAAGTCCACTGCTTCCGATCTTGCTTGTTCTCCCAAGACACATCAGCCGACAGCACGAGACCTGAATCAACTCCCCTCCAGAGCCACGAAAATCCGTCACTTTGAAGGTGCACTAGTCTTCTAGGCCGCGTCCTTGGGATATTGAAAAGTGGCAGGTCGTGAGGCCCTGTCAGCGCGTCCCATTCCCATAAAGAACCAAAGTCAGAGTGTAAAAAGAACCTTGAAAGGGAAAAAGAGACATATCAAAGATAGAAATAAAGCTGTTTCCAAAGATGCGAGCAAAGGAGTCACCGTTTAGCACGATCATCACTAAGCTCCACCCTCTTTTTTCTCATCTCCATCCTAAATCTACTCCTGCGAATCTGAAGGCCATGTCCCCTTGTTTTAGTCTCATTTTATGAGTGGAAACAACTTCCCTCCCTCAATCTTATCTGTGGGTTTCTTCCTACATTGTAAAGGCGTATGGTTAGAGTTAAGGTTAGTAAGTTGTGGGCATGCTACTTTGGAACCGGAAGCAGGGCGACACTTACGAACTATCTCCAGCACAATCTTTCGACTGTGTTGGTCATTGACACAAATGTCACATTTCACTGTACATGTGACAAATAAAGCTAATCTTTAATCTTAAGCAACATATACAAAATGCTGGAGGAACTCAGCAGGAATCTATGGAAATTAATGCTTTGGGCCAAGACCCTTCTTCAGGGGAAGATGCCAAAATAAAAAGGTAGGGGGAGGGAAGGAGGCTGGCTAGAAGGTGATAGGTGAAGCCAAGTGAGTGGGAAAGGTAAAGGGTGCAGAGGAAGGGATCTGATATGAGAGGAGAATGGACCATAGAAGAATGGGAAAGGAGGAGGGGACCCTGGGGAGGTAATAGCAGGTGAGAAGAGGTAAAAGACCAACATTGGGAATAGAAGAAGAGGGGAGGGGGAGGAAAAGAATTACAGAAGGGAGATATCAATATTCATGCCATCAGATTGGAGGCTACCCAGACGGAGTATAAGGTGTTGCTCCTCCACCCTGAATGTGGCCTCATCTAGGCAGAAGTGGAGGCCATGGACCTATGTTTCTATTAGGTCCACTTTCATTCTTCTAAATCCCGCTGAGTATTGTCCCAGGTGACTCATTCTCCCCTCATAGGTTAACCCCTACATCTCCAGAATCAACCTCATGAACCTCGTTTGCACCATCTTCAAAGCTAGTCTCTCCCCAACTCAGGAGACCAGAAATGTACAGAGTACTCCAGGTATGGTCTCACCAATACCCTGTACAGTTGCAGCATAACCTCCCTGGTCTTAAAATCAATCCCTCTCGCAATGAAGGACAACATTCCATTTACCTTCTTGATAATCTGCTGTACCTTTTACAAGGTATGCACAAGCACTCCCAAGTCTCCCTACACAACAGCACGCTGCAATCTTTCATCATTTAAATAATAATCTCATCTCCTATTTTCCCTTCCAAAGTGGATGACCTCAAATTTGCCAACATTGTACTCCATAAGGCCTCATCTATAAGGTCATTCCTCAGGCTCGTGAATCTTCTTTACACTTTTTTCCCAGTTTAATGTCATCTTTCCTATAACAGGATAACCAAAGCTGTGCACAGCTTGTTGTGCAGGTGCAATAAGATAGTCCCATTGAACCAACAAATGATCAGTAAACATGTGATAAGAACAAGAAATTGTGAGATGGAACAAGAAGTTCACCCCAATATGACCAAGAGCAAATCATATAAGATGTTATCAAAACACACACGGAATACCGTGTACAATTTTGTTACCCTTTTATAATAAAGATGATATTAAACAGGACAAGACACAAAGAAGATTCAGGCGAATGTTGTCTAGTTATAGGAAGAGGTTGGGCAGGCTTGGAATTTATTCCTTGGCTCCAGGGTCGGAGGGGATGACCTTATAGAGGTGTATAAGATCGCCAGGGGCATAAATAGGATGCATACACAGTGTTTTATTCTCAGGGAAGGGGAATCAAATATCAGAAGGCATAATCTTTTAGGTGAGATGGAAAAAGTTTAGAAGGGATATCAGGGGCAACTTCTTCATGCAGAGAATTGAACTGAATTTATTTAAACCTGACATCCATTCCACGAGTGACGGAGTAAAAATCTTTCCGTTATGACTCCATCACAATACACAGACATGTGAATTTATAAGTCTAATGGCTTGTAAAAAGGAGTTGTCCCATAGCCTGTTGGTCCTGGCTTTTAGGCTGAGGTATTGTTTGCCAGACTGATGCATATAGGGCTTGAGCTGTCAATGGAAGTGTTTGAGGCAGGTAGAATAACAATATTTAAAAGAAAGTTGAACAGACACATGGATAGAAAAGGGTTAGATGCATATGGGCCAAGTAGAAAAGTTTTGAAGGATATGGTCTGGTATGTGGCGGGGTGGGGAGCAGCTACATCAGGATCGAAGTAAACTGGATGCGGAGAGTTGTAAAGTTAGTCAGCTCCGTCATGGGCACTAGCCTCCATAGTATCCAGGACATCTTCAAGGCTCAATGCCTCAAAAAGGGAGTGTCCATCTTTAAGGACCACCATGCCCAGGTCATGCCTCGTTCTGTTTGCTACCATCAGGAAGGAGGAACAGAAGCCTGAAGGTACACACTCAATGATTCAGAAACAGCTTCTTTTCCCCGTCATCAAATTCCTAAATGGATATTGAGCCCATGAACACCAGATCACTACTTTGCTATTTCTGTTTTTGCACTGCTTATTTCACGATTATGTATATATAGTGCTGCTGCCTCTGTCAACAAGTGCCACGACACGCATACTGGTGATATTAAACCTGATTCTGATTCTGATTCCAGTATGGGGATATGGGTCTAGCTTAGAAGGGCATCTTGGACATTCTAAGAAGAGATTTTGATGGAAGAAAAAGAAAAATTAAATCTAGCTTATTTTGTCCATGTGCTCAATAATTAGTCCCTGTTGTGCCTTTTCATTTGTCCTGACATACTGAATACTTACTTTGGAAAATACACTGAAGAGCTTTGATTACATAGCACTCACCCAGAGCTGTAAAAATCCATTATACCAATTAAAGTCTTCCAGTTACCTTCCAGTTAGTAGAACTATTAGATCACCTTTCTTAAAAAAAGTAAAGATTTCTAAGAATAAATTTGAAGCTTAGCTCAGTGTTGATTTAATGTTACAATCTAATTCAGTATTGATTGCTTGAAATAGCATTCTGACAAAAAATCAAATAATATATTAAATTTGTTTGATTGCAAATATAACATTTCTCACCGGTGCTTAAAATAACTGTGCTTAATGTTTGAATATGTTGGTTCAAGGAGTTTAAACAACATTTTTTTGGAGTTATGGAGCCACGGAGATGGAAGAGGGCACTTCAGCTCACATACACTATCCCTGTATTGCTGTCATTTTATTCTTCCCACAGTGCCATCAACTCCCCCTCGATTCTACCAGCCACCTGTACACTAGGGACAATTTATAGGGGCCAATTGACATACCAACCCACATTTCTTTGGAATGTGGGAGGAAACCATAAGACCTGCAGGAATGCTAACTGATCAGGATGGAACTAGAAACAAGAGAAAATTTGCAGATGCTGGAAATCACACAAAATGCTGGAGGAACTCAGCCAGCCAGGCAGCATCTAGGAAAAATGTACAGTAGACATTTTGGGCCGAAACCTTTTGCGAGGATGGGACTAGTTTACTGGAGCTGTGAAACAGCAGCCTTACTAACTGTGGCACTTGATTCCTTTCTTCAGCAATGTTTCCTTTATGATAATACACCTGAAATAATCACGTCAGGCCATAGCTTCACAGTACATAGTATAAAAGTTCATCTTTGACTTGAAAAAAACATATAAGGAAATAGGCTGTTAAGCCCCTCAACCTTTCCTTACATTAAAGATTGATCTGCCCTCAGTCTCAATATCTCTTTGGTGCCATTTTCCCATAGCTCTCAATTCCCTAAAGTGTCTCAATAATTTCACCCCTTATTCATCCCAAAGAAAATAAAATATTTTGTTTAACTATACATGAACAGACAACCCATCATCCCAAGACTTAGTGCAATGAAACCCTTTTGGTTTGTCTCCAATGTAAGTGCATCCTTTGTTAGACAAGAGGAATATGCAGCTGTGCGTGGTACCCCAGCTGTAACCTCACTAGCACACCGTACAATTGTAGCAATTCTTCCCTATTTCTCTACTACAGCCCTTGTACAGTAAATGCCAATATGCCAATTGCCTTCCTAACCTCTTGCTACACCTGTCTGCTAACCTTTTTTGCAATTAACAGCGCAGAAAGAGTGTTAAATAGCAAGAAACATCTTTTTCAAATGAAACACTTCTTGTAATTATTGGTAGAATAGTGGGACTGTCTCAAACTCTATTTATACCGAAATTACATGATTTTAAATTAACAGGTTATAAATCAAATTGCTTAAGTGGGAATTTCCTGTTCACAAATTGGCTGGCATCCTTTTCACGTTACAATATCACCTTCACCAGGTTGTACACACCCGTAAAGTGTTTAGACCTAATCTAGATCAATGAAAGGCTTAAGATTTTTTTATTTTTGTTTCTCACTGGATACAGAATTTTAAAATTAACGCTTCTTCAGACTGAACACTGCTTCACAAACAGATTGATGTCTGAGGAATATTTTAATCTACTCAGGCCAAACCAATGAGTAAATCTGATTCAGAAAGGCAGATCAATTCCTGAATCTGTCCTCAGCTGAGGATTGCTCAGAAAGGTCACTCAGTGTGCCTGCAACCGTAACGTGCAGCAAGGCATTTAATTAAACTGAAAGCATCCTGCAGGGCTGATAGAATCCAGTCACTTTTTAATTCCCATCCCCAGCAAACCCAATTGCCCACCATTAACCTCCCACCCTCCACCATCTGATCTCTTTGTAGGAAGACAATATTTAAAACCTTAGCTGTCCACATACAGTAACAGAAATCAAAATCCACCAGGTGACTGGAAGTATGTAGGCTGTAGTTAGCTGATATATATTTGCTTAAGAGCCCAAAGTCTCTGGCAGGGAGACTAATGGGATTCCTTTGCTAAACAGGTACATATTGTGCCTTCAGCAGAAGACAGCTTGGAAGAACTCAGTGGGTCAGGCTGAGTTTCTCCAGCACTTTTTGTGTTACTCCAGATCCCAGCGTCTGTAGCCTCTTGTGTCAAGACATGGTGCCCATTTTATATTCCAGAAAAATCTAATGGCGTCAATACCCGTTCCTACTTTAATCTGTTCTGCACCAAACACTGAAGTAGTGAATGGGGATGAAGACTGATCCGGAACCTTCCACATCAGTAAGGTGTTACACATTCTGAATGAAATTGAAACGTAACCCCTGCCAATATTTGATCATTAATAATGCATCTGATTTTCAACCATAAATTAAATCAATATTTAATGCAGTATTTCAGGTGCACAGGATAAAAATAGTACCTGACATAATTTGTGTTTTATTGGGCTTCTTCCAGATATGGAAACAATATAGGTGATTGAGTAGTCTAATCAGATAATAGAAGAAATGGGTAAAAACCAGATCAGTAGCTTCGCCTTACAATTCACTTGCCACACGTCTCTGCTCTATAAAATAATAATTTCTGTGATTCACTAACACAGCTAAGCAAATGCACCATACTTTGTATTCACCTGAACAGGCAGGAAGTATGTATCGGATGGATGAAAAGTCTAGGATCAGGGATCACAGTCTACAGAAAATTAAGATTGAGTTGAGAAATTTCTCCAAGAGTGGTTCACACGATATTCTCTATCACAGAAGACAGTTGAAAGCAAATTGTTAACGATATTCGAGAAAAGTTTTTTTTGGGGCTGGAGAGACCAAAAGTAAGAGGGGGAGGGGGAGAAAGAAGAAAGAGAGTACAGAATTTGGATATTATTAATAACAATATTGAATGGTAGAGCAGGTTCAAAGGGTGACTTCTGAATGAGGACATCTGCTCTTACTTTCTACATTTTTATTTTACTATACTTGCACAAAGCAAGTTCTGAAGTGATAAAGCTTCTGTATTTTCTATTTACAAACTAGTCCTTGCAAAATGACAACTGACTCATAAATACATTTAGAAGATCAAAGTCAGAAATTTCCATAAAAGGTCCTACAGCTCCATGTGGGCCTGCTAACATTTAATCTTACAGTTGTGAATAAGTCAAAGATTCCCACAGCAGATTGAAGCACAGAGGTCTGGACCTTCTTTACTGCTATTTAGCCACTGCTCCCCAGTGTTGCACCTCCAATAGTATAGGCAAACTTCATGTGGCTTCCCCCAGCAGCTACACTGGGAGATCTACCCTGTAAAGTTGACACAGGGTCAGCAGCTCCTTTCAACTTGCTCAGCATTGCATTGATTCTCACAGAAAGACTCAAGTGAAGTCATATACCTTTCTTGCATTAATTAAAAAAGTTTTTGAGATTCATTTTATTTAAACCACCTTACTAAAATTGATAAAATATTTCATTTTTTATATTTTCACATAAATTCTAACCATTTGAAGTTTTCAACAGCTGTTTCAGCCTGAAGGTACAACTCTAGCAGCTTTCAAAAGAGTTCTGTGGGATTTAGTATGAGAAAACATCGCACAGCATGCCTCACCAATCAGATTGGAGCCAACCTTTGGGACTAAATTATCCCTGGAAAATCCATTCAAATGTGAACAGCTGGCTGGAAAGAAGTCATGTACTGCATATTACTTTTTTTTAATTTTATTTCAAGATACAGCAAGGTGAGAGACCCTTCCAGTCCGACAAGCCCACACCATCCAATGTAACCAGCTTACGGCACAGACTAGAAGGTCCGAGATGGCCTGTTTCCATGCTGTAATTGTTATATGGTTACCTATTAACCCATAATTCTTTGGAATGTGGCTGGAAATTGGAGCACCTAGAGGGAACTCATACAGTCACAGGGATACTGTACAAATTCCCTACAGACTGTGGTGGGAACTGAGCCTGGATCGCAAGCGCTATAATAATGTTCCACTAACCGCTATGCTACTGTTCAGTCCAATAGGGGATCTGGACATAGCTGAAACATCCAGAATTTATCGTCCCATCTCTAATTCCTCTTGAGGAGATGACAATTCCTTGAACAAATGCAGTCGTTGTTGCAAAGGTACTGCTGTGGTATTGTTGGCAGGGATATTCGACATTTAGACTCAATCGTAATGAAGAAAGAGGAATATACACTCAGTAGCAACTTTATGAGGTACACCTGTACCGCTGCTCATTAATGCAAATATCTAATCAGATCATCACATGGCAGCAACTCAATACATAAAAGCAGCAGACGTGGTCAAAAGATTCTGTTGTTGTTGAGGCCAAACATCAAAATAGGGATGAAATGTGATATAAGTGACTTTGACCATGGAATGATTGATGGTGCCAGATGGATGGTTTGAGTATCTCAGAAACTGCTGATCTCCTGGGATTTTCACACACAACAGTCTCTAGAGTTGAAAGAGAATGGTGCAAAAAGCAAAGAAAAAAGCAGTTCTGTGGGTGAAAATGTCTTGTTAATGACAGAAGTCAGAGGAAAATGGCTAGAATGGTTCAAGCTGACAGGAAGGCAATAGTAACTAAAATCCATGAAGCTCTTGTCTTTCTTGGTAGAGATCATAGCAATTGCAGATGCCCAGCTGAGTAAGCAAAGTGTATTTTGTAGGCGACACACACTGCAGCCACAATACTCTGGTGGAAGAGGCAGAGCGCATTTACAGTGGTAGATAGAGTGCCAAATAAATTGGTTGATTTGTCTCAGGTGGTGGTAAATGTCTTGATAGCTTCTCAAGCTTCATTCTGTCTGGACCCATAAGACCTTTAACTACCCTCAAGCCAGGAAGTAATATTTAACATGTCAATCCCTGGCATCTGTGTGTATGAAAAGCATGAATCCCAGAAGTACTTTAAAAGCTTTATTTGTCACATGCATATCGAAATATTGAAACATGCCGTGAAAGGCATTGTTTGTGCCAATGACCAACACGGTTCAAGGATGTGCTGGGGGCACCATGCTTCCAGTGTCAACATAGTAGGTCCACAACTTACTAATCCTAACCCATTTGCCTTTGGAATGTGGGAGGAACCCAGAGCACCAGGAGAAAACCCATGCAGACGTAGGGAGAATGTACAACTCCTCACAGACAGTGGTGAAAATAGAATGCATATCTCCGGTGCTGTAAAGTGTTATGCTAACATCTAGGCTACCTGTTGCTCTCCACCACCATATCACACTACACTAGTGTGCCACCTTCTGCGCTCCAAATGGAATTCAGAATCTTCCAAGACACGAGCAAGACTATTACAGAACCACAGTTTTGCTCATTGAAAGTCTAAACCAAACCAGAAAATGCTACAAAGACAGTGTGTGATGTTAAGTGTCAAATTTAGGAGAGCGTAAAATATCCTAATTAGGATACAATAGCAGACAGCTCAAGCCAGCTATTGGACTATATGTAACAAAACCAAATGCAAAACCCCTGGTCTAGAACCCCTGGTCCTCACCTACCACCCCACCAGCCTTCGGGTCCAACATATAATTCTCCGTAACTTCCGCCACCTCCAACGGGATCCCACCACTAAGCACATCTTTCCCTCCCCCCCCCTGCATTCCGCAGAAATAGCTCCCTACGCAACTCCCTTGTCCATTCGTCCCCCCCATCCCTCCCCACTGATCTCCCTCCTGGTACTTATCCTTGTAAGCAGAACAAGTGCTACACATGCCCTTACACTTCCTCCCTTACCACCATTCAGCGCCCCAGACAGTCCTTCCAGGTGAGGCGATACTTCACCTGTGAGTCGGCTGGGGTGACATACTGCGTCCGGTGCTCCCGATGTGGCCTTCTATATATTGGCGAGACCCGACACAGACTGGGAGATCATTTTGGTGAACACCTACGCTCTGTCCGCCAGAGAAAGCAGGATCTCCCAGTGGCCACACATTTTAATTCCACATCCCATTCACATTCTGATATGTCTATCCACAGCCTCCTCTACTATAAAGATCAAGCCACACTCAGGTTGGAGGAACAACACCTTATATTCCGTCTGGGTAGCCTCCAATCTGATGGCATGAACATTGACTTCTCTAACTACCGCTAATGCTCCTACCCTTTGTACCCCATCTGTTATTTATTTATATACACACATTCTTTCTCTCACTCTCCTTTTTCTCTGTCTGTCCCTCTGACTATACCCCTTGCCCATCCTCTGGGTTTCCCTCCCTCCCCCTTTTCCTTCTCCCTGGGCCTCCTGTCCCATGATCCTCTCATATCCCTTTTGCCAATCATCTGTCCAGCTCTTGGCTCCATCCCTCCCCCTCCTGTCTTCTCCTATCATTTTGGATCTCCCCCTCCCCCTCTCACTTTTAAATCTCTTACTAGCTCTTCCTTCAGTTAGTCCTGACGAAGGGTCTCGGCCCGAAACGTCGACTGTACCTCTTCCTAGAGATGTTGCCTGGCCTGCTGCGTTCGCCAGCAACTTTGATGTGTGTTGCTTGAATTTCCAGCATCTGTAGAATTCCTCGTGTTTACAAGTACAATCAAATAACAGTATAGTATAGAAAATACCAAAATCAAAATACACCACATAGGTACTAATGTGAAGAGACCAAAACGACAAACCCAAAATATAATTGCAATTGTCTTATATTCAGAAATGAGAGGAAAAAAATGTAAAATGTAAGGATAAAGGCACGTAAAAACATGAGAAACTAAGCACAGGATTGAAAACATCTGAGATGTGCCACAAAATTGACAAATCCATCAATCTAAATTCAAGACTGCAAGAATCAAAATTAGCTACCTGACAGCAAAAAAAAAATCACATTTGGTGCAGCATTTTAAAAAAAAACACTTTTTTTCATAAACTTGAACATCTTGAATTCCTTCCAGAGGCTCAAGTATGTCAGGATTTCATCTTCTAATTCCACTTTGAACATAGATAGGATCATAAAAATCAAATAGTTCAAATTCAATTCAGATCTGTAACAATGTCAATGATAAAATTAAAATTTGCACTGGATTACAACTGCTTAATATTTACCAACGAATGTAAACAATTGAAATTTAGCACACCATATTCAGGATTCATCTTTGGATCTGACTGAATTTGCCACAGTTGTCACCAAACCTGTGCGGATGAGTATGTGCCTTTGAGAACATACCAGACATACTTAACCGGAAGCTGTGAATGAACCATGAGGTTCACAGTCTGCTGAGGCCTAGAATTATGGTATTCAAGATCGGTGATTCAGAACTCTACAAGTAGTAGTCCAGGTATGACCTACGAAAGGCTTAATAGTGAAAACGCAATTCCAAGGAGTTAGTGACAGAACTGGATGCACGTCAGCTCTGGTAGGGTTTGCAGGCCATTACTTCCTACAAGCCAAAATCTAACATCATAAGTGTCTGTAATGCTTCACTCCCAGATGTGCTCATGACTTCTGAGCATGTTTTAAAAGTAAATAAAGCTATAGTTGTGCATGAATTCCTGCAGAATCTGGTGAGCCTATATCTGTCTCAGAAGCCAACATCAGAACATCTTTTTAAGAGGGCGAACCCCTGCAAGGTGTCAAGCTCCAATGGGTAATAGGGCACTGAAAACCTGTGCTTGCCAACTGGCAGACATTACCAAGGACATCTTCAATCTCTCTCTGCTACATTCAAAGGTTCCCACCTACTTCAAAGGGGCATCAATCATACCAGTGCCAAGGAGAGCACAGTGAGATGCCTCAATGACTATCGTTCATTTGCACTCACATCTACTGTGATGAAGGGCTTTGAGAGGTTGATCATGGTTAGAAGACACATACTCAATGTTTTAGGAGAAGTTTCTTTCCCCTCTACCATTTGATTTCTGAATAGCCCATGAACCTATGAACACTACCTCATTATTTTTGCTTTCTTATTGTTTTCATATGTATATTTCCTGCCGTAATTTATAGCATATTTTATGTATTGTACTGTACTGCTGCCGCAAAACAAGAAGTTTCATGACAGACAGTATGTCGGTGATAATAAACTTGGTTCTGTTTCTGATACAGATATCGTATGTCACACTGAAGTTCATTGAATATAAGTCAGCATTCAACAGAAACATCCCATCTAAACTAATCATCGAGCTTCATGACCTGGACTACTGAATCTCCATCTGGAACTGGATACTGGACTAACTCATTGGCAACCCTCAGTCAATGATGATTGGTAACAATATCCCTCTCACTGACCGTCAGCACAGGTGCACCTCAAGGTTTTGTTCTTTGACTACCAATCTACTCTCTACACTTTATACACATGAAAGTGTGGCTAAGCACCATTCCAATACCATCTTCAAGTTCGCCAATGGCAGTGTACAGGAGAGAGATGAGAGAGAAAGGGCACCTGGCAAGTAGTGCTGCAATAACAACCTCTTGCTGAATGTCAGTAAAACTAAAAAACTGATTGTTGGCTTCAGGAAAAAGGAAAGTGAACATATGCTTGTCTACGTTGGGATATCAGTGGTGTTGATAATCAACAGCTTTAAATCTGTGGGCAGAAACGTATTGGATGACCTGTCCTGGCCCAGCATATAGATGCAATCACAAGGAAGGTACACCAGCACCTTTACCTTCTTAGAAGATTAAGGAGATTTGGCATGTCACTGACCACTCTATGAAACTGCCATAGATGTGCTGGTGAAAATATTCCATTAAAACAATTTGAATCACATGAATACAAGAAGCTGTAGGAAGTAGTGAACTCAGCCCAATACATCACAGACACATCCTCCCCATCATTGGTAGTGTCTACAGAAGGCATAGGAACTCACTGGAAAATGAGAAATTACCACCACAGGTCAGGGATGACCAATCTGCTTGCCTTCCTGACATTTGCAGGACATCTCTTCCTGAGGTGTTCCTGACAATCAATGTTATCCTGTTAGAATGGGCAGCCAAAGATTTCTGAATTTCAGATCTCAACAGCACTCCTGCGGGGAAGTGTCACCCTTCCTCCTGATTTTCAGGAGCATCCACAAGAACAGCTGGGGTGTTGGGCACTCCTAAAAAAATTGGGTCTTCCTATCACTATAGCTATTCTGCCAGGGTGTAAAATTGACTGGTGCAGAGAGAGTACCACACAGTTCCTCTTTCATGCTCATCATCCTGCATAGGAGAAACTTGCACATTCTCAAATGTGGCTCTGAATAGACAAAGTTCTCAGAAAGTTCTCTCATCTCTGTTTGCACACTCCCATAAGTCTTCTCACAATGGAAGTGTTTGTTCCCACAAGAATGGAAGCTTTATCTCTTCTGACTGGCAGACCAACATAAGTGTATCAATAGTCTCAGCTACTCCAACATCTGCTTCCAAAAACTCCAGTTTCAACGCCAAGTGACCATCATAAGGGTAATCATCAGCACTAAGCCCCCAAATCTCAAGGGCACTGATAGGAGTCAATGGTAAATGCATCAAGTACCTGTTGTAAAAGGATCTGTATGTCATGGCCCGGTCCGTGAAGCCGTATTCCAGTTCACGGTCCGGTCCTTCGACCCTTGCTCCAGGTTTTCCTGCCTACCCTGTTTCTGTTCTTGTTGAGCTCTAATTGAGTCAGCTGATGCTCGTTGGGGCTGGCTGCAAAATACCTCAAGAGACCAGGGCGTGGCTGCTGGATTGTTCTTGTCCTTACTCTTTGTATCCCTTCCTCTGCCTTCTGTTTCCTCGCCTGAAGCCTTGCCGGTAACTCTCACCTCGCCTGAAGTTCTCGTTTCGCCTTGCAATGCCTGAAGCCTTGCCTGGTCTTGCTGGTAACTCTCACCTCGTCTCGCCTGCAGTCTTGTCCTGCAGCCACCCTGTACCTAGCTCCCTTCCTGTTCCTTGCCTCCACCGGGTAAGTCTGGCAGTCTTGCCATTACCCTGCGGTTGATTCTGTCCCTTCTTGTCACTGGCCTCCGTCGGGTAAGCCAGGCCGTATTGCCGTTACCTAGGGTTGGTTCTGTCCCTTCCTGTCCCTTGCCTCCGTCGGGTAAGCCAGGCCATATTGCTGTTACCTATGGTTGGTTCTGTCCCTTCCTAACCCTTGCCTCCACTGGGTAAGCCAGGCTGTCTTGCCATTACCTGCAGTTGGTTCTGTCCCTTCTTGTCCCTTGCCTCCGTCGGGTGGTGATCCACGCTCTGCCCAGGAGCACCACGCATTGCCCAGGAGGAACCTCCTGCCTCCTGCCTCCTGCCTAGCCTTAAGCCTGAAGACTCCAGCCTCCTGCCTCCTGCCAAGCCTCGCCTCGTCTCTAGCCTCTAGCCTCAAGTCTGAAGATTCCAGCCTCCTGCCTCCTGCCAAGCCTTGCCTCTAGTCTCTAGCCTCAAGCCTGAAGACTCCAGCCTCCTGCCTCCTGCCAAGCCTCGCCTCAAGTCTCTAGTCTCTAACCTCAGGCCTGAAGACTCCAGCCTCGTCCTTCCTGCCAGCCAAGCCTTGTCCTTGCCTAGTTCTGGGGTCCGAGCCAGAGTCAAGACCTAGGTACTGGGTCCTTGTCCAGTCTCTGACTTGGAGTCCAAGCCCAGGCTCCTAGCTCTCTTGTACAGTCCTGTTCCGGATTCCTGGTTTTCATGTCCATGTCCTTGCCCTCACCCTGTATCCTAGTCCTGTCCCTAGTACTTCAGTGTCTGTGTCTTGCACTTGGGTCAGTCCTAGCCACCGCCGTATGACACTGTAGAGTAAAGTAACTTGAGAAACTCTGTCAAATATGGCTGCAGTATACGTGCCTTCAATCTGTATGGATACATCAGAACCTGGCCCCACTAAGCCTTCGGAAATAGTGTTTTGTTCTTTATTATTTCTCTTGATACACTGAGACATCAGGCTATTCCTTAATTGGGTCCCTCTGCAGTTTCCCATCTTCTTTTTCTGTTTAATTAACTGCTGGTTTACTTTTTGAAGGTTTTCCTGTCCTTCACAATCCCACTTGAAATGTCTATCTTCCCCACACTTGTAACAGAAAATACCAGACCTGTCCTCAGTCAGGAAATCCCTGGCAGCAGAATTCCTCTGCTTTGAAGTTTCACAGGTGGATCGAGTTTTCCTATGGACTTGTCATGTTTAGCTGCAATATTCACAGACATCAACTGAGTCATCTCAGCTTGAATACTTTTCACCTCATTTCTCAAAAGCTCTACCTCTGTGGCATCAGGAGTCACTTTAGCAACAGAGGCTGCAACTGATGACGTTACATGGCTTTTGGAAACACTTCACTCCACAATCGTATCTCCCTCCGCTCTAACTTCTCAGCAAGTGATGGTGGATCATGCATCTTATGGGTTATTTGAATGCCTAGAGCAATCATGTCTTGTGACAGTGCACCTTTCACAACTTGCTCCACTCTCGAGCGATTTATGTTAGACAATATAATGCCCCCTGTGCGGCACAAGCAATGCAGCAGTTTATCCAGCCAGAGGAGGTAAGCAGAGACCTTCCCTCCTTCCTCTTGGAATAGTGTCTGAACTTCATCATGAGATCAGCTGAAGTTTCAGTGGAGCCAAAAGCATTTTCCAGAGCTTGCATATAGTCAGCTGACATGGCTAAAGGACTTTTTGCCTTCAGGAATTCAGGAATCACACTATATCAGCGGCCAGATCCTTTAAACTCTCTATTAGTTTATGCTTCTTTATATTGTCTGAGCACTGCCATTCATCTAGTAAATAAGATATTTGCTCAGCCCAAGCCTCGCACTCTTCTTCTCCATTAGGTGTGGACTTGACTCCAGAGAACATTATCAGCTTTCGATAACCTTGGACTTAGCCTCTGCAGGTACACTTTGGCATTTATTGACCAATGATGTGATAGCAAAAACCAGCTCAGAATATAGATAAACAGCTGAAGGTCTTGGTAGATTTTTCACATCAGTCTGAGTTTTCCCTTCATTCCTCAGAAAAGGGAGCAACTTGAACTGGAAATCTTCACCTGCAGCAACATCTGGAACTGTATTCTGTGCAGCTCTAAACACATGGACTGGCCAAGGTCCTGCCTCTGCGAATACTCCTATCACATCAGGCAGAGAGAGTTCAGTCGCATAACTGGAGGTCTACAATGCATGTGGAATAATGATGAAAACACCATTCCCAATAAATGAACACATCCAAGGTAAATATGATTGAGGTAAACATGGAACATAACAGTTTGAATGTTCCTTTCAAGGAAAGTAGGACTGTTACTTGTATGAACACTGACACACACATGCAAATTTACTGTTCACCAGGAAGCAAAGAGTTTAACTCACACCAGTATAAACTTAAACTGATATTGTATTGACAAAATATTTTGAACTATAACAAACAAAATAAAAAAGGGGTCCTTTACATATGTATTACCCTATAGTGTGCACATAATGGTTGGAGCTCCTTGTTGCATAATCAGTCTGTGTTGCTTCACTTCATTTACTCACGGCACCGAATAATTCTGCCTGAAAACACAGTGCAAGCAAAACGTAAATAAATATCCACACAATGTGCAAGGACAAGGTGTAGAGCTTTCTCCGATGCCGTGCGCTCACTACCTGACTAAAAGTTATCTGCGTATTCTCCATGAGACCACTGTTTGCATGAGGATTTTCTGACAGCAGTATCTGTCCTTCCAAATGCTTTCTGTGAGAGTTTCACCATATTCCTCTGCTATGTTTGTTGTCCATTTCCATTCCCCTTCTCTGCAGAAAATGACTCCCCATTCTTTTTTTCCTATGCTCGCTCTAGAATATTCTATTAGCTAATTCAACAAGCCTAACTTATCAGTCAGCTGCTTTATAAATTTTAATCAGCAATAATGAAATATCCTATTACATAATGTAATTAAAGGAACACATTGCATCTGCAGAAAATAAAATAAAATACCCAACAGCATAACTGTATTAATAAAATAAAGCATGGTCATAAAGCAGGGTATTATACAAATATGATTAGACTACTAAACTGCTGGTGATTGGAACCTGTGATTTACGTTTAATGGTGTGTTTTTGGACCAGTTGAGTGATCTGACACTTTGCTGTCTCCCAGGGAGTTTGGTGAAGTTTGGAGCAGAGTGTGTGGCCTGGACACCTGGAAGCTTGGAGACAGGGCACGAGCCCCTGATCGACTCCATTGCTTCTCTCCAATTGAGGAGTCAGTCACGATTGAAGTCCACGATGAGGAGAGCAGAGGGCGGCATGTGTTCAATGATACCACCTGCCTGCATATGACAGGTCTTCCTCTCCTAGTTGCTGTTGGTGGAAATGCAGGAGTCTTGGGATCCACATTGCATGGATTGATTGGTAAGGCTGCAGATTCATTTTATGAGACTTTGAGGTTTACGTTGTGTATGCTCCTGGATTCTGGTTACTCTTTGTTTTTGTTCCTTTTGAGGGGTTTGATCAGAGTGATTGATACAGACTGAGGCGCAGACCTGCAGCGGGCTGATGTTGTGACGCTGATCTGAACTACTGGACTCTTAGTCATAGTCATACTTTATTGATCCCGGGGGAAATTGGTTTTCATTACAGTTGCACCTTAAGTAATTAACTAGTGATAAAACCATAAATAGTTAAATAGTACTATGTAATTTATGCCAGGAAATAAGTCCAGGACCAGCCTATTGGCTCAGGGTGTCTGACCCTCCAAGGGAGGAGTTGTAAAGTTTGATGGCCACAGGCAGGAATGACTTCCTATGACGCTCTGTGTTGCATCTCGGTGGAATGAGTCTCTGGCTGAATGTACTCCTGTGCCCACCCAGTACATTATGTAGTGGATGGGAGACATTGACATCTTGGTTTGATGTTTGAAATTCTCCGTGTTGTTCGCTCGCTTTGTGCCATTTGCACAATTTGTTTTTTCTTGCATGTTGAGTGCTTGATGTTTTCTTGAGCGGGTTCCACGGTACTTCTCTGTTTCGTGGCTGTCTGTGGGAGGACAAATCTCAGGGTTGTATTCTGTATACACACTTTGATAATAAATGTACCTTGAATCTTTGAAGCTTTCAACCACTACTGCATCCCAATCACCACTGAATGCCAACCAGAGAAACCCCCATTTGTCCCAACTCTCAGCCTTCTATTGGTTAACCAACCCTCTACCCACGCTAATATATTATTCCCTGCTCCAGGCATCCCTATCTTATGGTTATGTCTTTCAATTGGCGCCTTATTGAACACCTTAGCAAGGGAACATCCATCATCAAAAATCCCCATCATTTCAGCTAAACCATCTTCTTGCGGAAACCATCAGGCAGGAGATACTGAACCCTGGATTCGCACAGCACCATGTTCATATCTTTGTAAGCAGATCAGGCACCACACCTACCCCTACACCTCCTCCCTCACTACCATTCAGGGCCCTGAGCAGTCCTTCCAGGTCAGGAGACACTTCGCCTGTGAGTCTGTTGGGATCATCTACTGTATCCAGTGCTCCCGGTATGGCCTCATGTATATCAGTGAGACCTGAAATAGATTGGTAGACCACTTCACCGAGCACCTTCACTCCATCTACCACAAAAAGTGGGATCTCCTGATGTTCACTCATTTCAATTCTATTTCCCATTCCCATTCCAACAGGTCTATCCACAGCCTCCTCTACTGCCATGAAAAGGCCGCACTCAGGTTGAAGGAACAATATCCTATATTCCGTCTGGGTAGCCTCCAGCCTGATGGCATGAACGTCAATTTCTTGAACTTCTGGTAATAGTCCCCCCCACCACTTCCCCATTCCCCATTCCCATTTCCTTCTCTTAACTTATCTCCTTACCTGTCCATCACCTCCCTCTGGTGCTCCTCCCGTTTTCCTTTCTTACGTGGTCTTCTGTCCTCTTCTATCAGATTCCCCCTTCTCCAGCCCTTCATCTCTTTCACCGATCAACTTCCCAGCTCTTCACCACCCCATCCCTCTTCTGGTTTCACCTATCACCAACCACCTTATACTTCTTTCTCCCCTCCCCCCACCTTCTTACTCTGACTTCTCATCTTTTGTTTCCAGTCCTGGTGAAGGGTCTCGGCCAGAAACGTTGACTGTTTTCTATTTTCCATAGATGCGACCTGGCTTGCTGAGTTCCTCCTGCATTTTTGTATGTTACTTCGATTTCCAGCATCTGCAGATTTTTTTCGTGTTTGTGACGTTCAAAAACAGTGACTTCCCCTCAGTTAGTGTTTATCATTAGATTTGAGCAACACTATGATCAATTTGCACTGAAACAGACTTTGTTGTTTTTTGTTTAAATTGTGTTCTTTCTTGTAAAATTGTGTATAATTTATGTTTTTCCTTGTGACTGCTGCTTATCTGATGTTATTTGCCAATGAGCCTACTGCACTAACTTATCCATTGCACCTGTGTATACCTACATGTGTGTATGACAATGAACTTGACATTGACTGGTACTGACCATATAGGCAGGTGCTGAGTGTCCTTAACATAGCTGAATATCTGTGCTTCTAGCAGTTCAGGCAATCTTTCCAAGTATGACATACATCTGATAAAACCAAGAAGGAGACTTAATAGCTTCTGAATCTGGGAGCAATGAGACAAGTTTCCACCAAAGTGACCACCCTCTTGACTCTAATTATGCTGAAAGGTCTGTGGAGATGTAATGTAGCATATCACAGTCATCAGTGCCAAAGTCATTCTTGAAATGTTCTGTTCAGTTTTGGTCACTCTGCTACAGGAAAGCTACAACTAAGTTTTAAATAACGCAGAGGAAGTTTATAAGAATGTTGCCAGGACTCAAGGGACGGAGTAATGAAGAGAGGTCAAGCAGGTTGGGAGGAGTGATCTTGTAGATCACATATAAAATCATGAGGGGCATAGATAGGGCCAATGCACACGGTCTTTTTCTTAAGGTTGCAGAATCAAGAACTAGAGAGCATGGGTTTAAGCTAAGTGCAGAGAGATTTTAGAGGAACCTGAGGGGCAACTTTTTCCACCCAGAGACTGGTCTGTATTCGAAATGGGCTGCCAGAGAAAATGGTGGAGGCAGGTACTACACATTAACATCATTTAAAAGTTAAGGTTTGTAGGTAAATGTAGGTAAATGGGACGAGCTTAGATGGGAATCTTGTCCATGTTTAGGATGTTTTTATGCTCTATTACTCAGGATTATTTGCAGCGGGGTCTTACTCTACCAATTTGTGGTTTAGGTAACCACAAGCAAAATGTGTCAATGTACCAAATTTCTGCTGAGTTCCTCCAGTATTCTACATCTACTGCTCTGGATTCCCAGCATTTGGAGAAGCTCTTTAGTTTGTGTTTGATCATGGAGTGAGTTAAAGGGTCACAACATTGTGTGCCAAAGGGCCTGTACTGTGTGGTAGTGTTCTATGTTCGCTTTTCGATTGCCTGGACACAGGAATGGGACAGAGTGAGAATGCATTGAAGCTGAGGGAGCAATCAACTTTCTGGAGTGAGCAACACTTTGACTATTGACCCAAAATTTAATTTCCTGCACAGTACAAATGATGCCCCAGCACTTCTTCCATTCAAAAAACCCTTAATGGTCCATGAACTATTTTGCCATCTCCCGGTTCAAGTTTACAACATAAACCGCCTTTGCTCACCACAATAACACAGCTATGAAGAATTTAAGATAGAACTTGAAATTGTGAACTAAGGCGGATCAAAGCAGGAAACGCTTTATGCCAAACAAATTAACCGAGTACTGTTACGGAAGTTTAATCTGACCCAGTTTTCAAGTTTTGTATGTCTATCGGTATAAATTAAACTTAAATAACATGATACAAGCAACACACACAGCATGCTGAAGGGTTTCAGCAGGTCAGGCAGCATCTATGGAGAGGAATAAACAGTCAGCGTTTTAGGCCAAGAACCAATGAAGATCTCAGCCTCAAATATCAACTGTTTATTCCTCTCCATAGATACTGCCTGACCTGCTGAGTTCCTCCAGTACTTTGTGTGAGTTGCTCTGGATTTCCACCCTCTTCAGAATCTCTTGTGTTTCTGAGTCAATCAATGTGTCCCCATATGTGCCAAATTCTGACCAAACTACAAATTCAGTGTTGCTTGGTAATTTCTTTGGTAGGTCATCACTAATGTGTGTGGCACAAAGAAAGTCATCAGATCAGAATCAGAATCAGGTTTATTATCACCAGCATATAACATGAAATTCGCTAACTTAGCAACAGCAGTTCAATGCAATACATAATCTAGCAGAGAGAAAGAAATAATAAGAAGAAATAAAATAAAACATAATAATAAAAAAACTAAATCAATTATGCATATTGAATAGATTTTAAAAACGTGCAAAAACAGAAATACTGTATATTTTTTAAAAAGTGTCGAAAGCTTCAATGTCCATTTAGGAAATCAGATGGCAGAGGGGAAGAAGCTGTTCCTGAATCGTTGAGTGTGTGCCATCAGGCTTCTGTACCTACTGCCTGATGGTAACAGTGAGAAAAGGGCATGCCCTGGGTGCTGAAGGTACTTAATAATGGACGCTGCCTTTCTGAGATACCATTCCCTGAAGATGTCCTGGGTACTTTGTAGGCTAGTGCCCAAGGTGGAGCTGACTAGATTTACAACCTTCTGCAGCTTCTTTCGGTCCTGTGCAGTAGCCCCTCCATACCAGACAGTGATGCAGCCTGTCAGAATGCTCTCCACGGTAGAACAAAAGAAGTTTTTGAGTGTATTTGTTGACATGCCAAATCTCTTCAAACTCCTAATAAAGTATAGCTGCTGTATTGCCTTCTTTATGACTACATCAATATGTTGGGATCAGGTTAGATCCTCAGAGATCTTGACACCCAGGAAGTTGAAGCTAATCACTCTCTCCATTTCTGATCCCTCTATGAGGATTGGTATGCGTTCTTTTGTTTTGCCCTTCCTGATGTCCTCAATCAGCTCTTATGTCCTACTGATGTTGAGTGTCAGGTTGTTACTGTGGATTTGATGTATCAGATTACCTTTTTCATTGGAGATTCCTGATAAAGGGCTTAGAATTGGTGGAACTACAGAATTGTAGAAAGTTGACAACACAGAAGGAGGTCATTCAGTCCACTGTGTCTTACTTACTTAAGCCCATCACCACTACTGAGGCATAGGCTGACAAGGGCAGAGTCCTCTTCCCTGGGCCAGTCTTTCAAGTTCTCCCCAGGTATGGCCCATCTAATTGGTAAGACCCTGCCTTTCCCTGAAATGAGAAGCGTAAGCTTCTTTTTTGGTGGGACTAATCAAAATAGGACATACATGGTAAATGGTAGTGCATTGAAGAATGCAGTAGAACAGAGGGATCTGGGAATAATGGTGCATAGTTCCCTGGAGGTGGAATCTCATGTGGATAGGGTGGTGAAGAAAGCTTTTGGTATGCTGACCTTTATAAATCAGAGTATTGAGTATAGGAGTTGGGATGTAATGTTGAAATTGTACAAGGCATTGGTGAGGCCAAATTTGGAGTATTGTGTACAATTTTGGTCACTGAATTATAGGAAAGATGTCAACAAAATAGAGAGAGTACAGAGAAGATTTACTGGAATGTTACCTGGGTTTCATCACCTAAGTTACAGAGAAAGGTTGAACAAGTTGGGTCTTTATTCTTTGGAACGTAGAAGGTTGAGGGGGGACTTGATAGAGGTATTTAAAATTATGAGGGAGATAGATAGAGTTGACGTGGATAGGCTTTTTCCATTGAGAGTGGGGAGATGCAAACAAGAGGACATGAGTTGAGAGTTAAAGGGCAAAAGTTTAGGGGTAACATGAGGGGAAACTTCTTTACTCAGGGAGTGGTAGCTGTGTGGAACGAGCTTCCAGCAGAAGTGGTTGAGCCAGGTTCGATGTTGTCATTTAAAGTTCAATTGGACAGCTATATGGACAGGAAAGGAATGGAGGGTTATGGACTGAGTGCAGGTCGGTGGGACTAGGTGAGAGTAAGAGTTCAGCACAGGCTAGAAGGGCCAAGATGGCCTGTTTCTGTGCTGTAATTGTTATATAGTTATATGGTTAATGCAATGAGTTCCAGATCCAACCACTGATTGTCAAGAAAATTTTCATATCCTCTGTGCTGAATTTGCACTAATATTAGAGAGAGACATTCAGTGACAACCGGTCATAGGTATACTTATCTCTTGCAAAGATTTTAACTTGAACGTGTATGAAATGTTGCATTTTGGTAAGCTGAACCAGACCAAAATTATGCAGTAAATGGTGGGGCTCTGAAGACTGTGGTAGAACAGAGAGATCTAGTGCTATAAGTATTTGGTTCCCTGAAAGTGGCGACACAGGTAGACAGAATGAGAAGGCATTGGACTAAATAAAGGGTTGAGCTATAAGAAGAAACTGGACATTTTCTTTGGTTGCCTGGAACATAGGAGCTAAGAGATAAACTTATAGAGGTATATATAGTAGTGAGGGGCATCGAGAAGGACCAGATGAAAGATCTTGGGCCAAAACGTTGTCTATTTACTCTTTTCATAGATCCTGCCTGGCCTGCTGAGTTCCTCTAGCATTTTGTGTGTGTTGCTTTGGATATCCAGCATCTGCAGATGTTTTCATGTTCACAGATAAGGATTTTTTTCCCAGGTTAGGGCAGTTTAAAATTGAAAGGCATAGATTTAATGCGAGAGAGAAAGATTTAAAAGGGACCTGAGATGAAATTTCTTCTTGCAGGGAGTGGTGCCAATATCGAATGAGCTGCCAACAGAAGTGATTGTGGCGTGTACAACAAAAGCATTTAAAGGACATGCAGGTGTAACCCTCAGGTTCTGCGGGCTGCGTGTCCAGAGAAGACAATCTCTGGCCCTGTGGAATGGGTGAGATTGAGATGTGAGTCTATCCCGAAACCCCCTGTTTGTGTGGATGCTGCATGATTTGTTACCGTTACAAATCAATGCCATGAAATAACTGACAGTACACCACATACAATTAAACAATTTAGCTGTATAATTCTTAATTTGACTACAGGGTAAGTGAAGAAAAAGCAAAAAAAGAAAAGGGACCATTTTAATGAATTAGTCTAATGTGCACAAGTTGGAGCTCACTGTTTCCCCTTCGCCGATCCTCCTTCGATCCCCCCGGCCTTCGTGGGATCACGGCCCCGTTCGGGTGTCTTCTCCGTCTCCCGCTGAACAAAAGACCCAGCTCACCCTGGTGTCAGGCACATGGTATGAAAACACCCTCACCTCATTGGACAGCTCACATTCTAAAGCACCTGTTATCACTAACCATAACCCAAGCACTGCTTCTACAGAAAGACCATTACGTTAGCAGTGAAACCTTTCCCAGGGTGTTACATGTGGATAGGAAATGCTTAGAGGGAATTGGGCTAAATGCGGGCAAATGGGATTAGTTTCGATAGGCATTTTTGTCAGCATAAATGAGTTTAGCTGAAGGACCTGTTTGCATGCTGTATAGTGTTCTGATTCAAAGTACATCTATTAACAAAATATGTATGCGTTATACAACCTTGAGATTCGTCTCTTTACAGGCAGCCACAAAGCAAGAAACAAAAAAGAACCCATATTAATTTTTTTTATAGGAATCCGTCAGTCTCATAAGACCATGGATTTGCACCTTGGAAGGTTTCCAGGGTACAGGCCTGGACAGGGTTGTATGGAAGACCAGCAGTTGCCCATGCTGCAAGTCTCCCCTCTCCACGCCACTGATGTTGTCCAAGGGAAGGGCATTAGGACCCATACAGCTTGGCACCGGTGTCATCACAGAGCAATGTGTGGTTAAGTGCCTCGCTCAAGGACAAAACACACTGCCTCAGCCAAGGCTCGAACTAGTGACCTTCAGAACATTAGACAAATGCCTTAACCACTTGGCCACACGCCATATAAATAAGAAGACCAACAAACGCGCAATGTGCAGAGAGAGAGAGAGAGAGAGAAAAATAAAAGTAAGGAAATAGCACTTAGAACAAAAGTGGGTCCTCAGACATGAAACCAGGAGTAGCCACAGCAGGCCACAGCCTTAGCCTCAGTTCAGCACACAGCGGAGTAAATGGTATGAAGCCTGCTGACACGAAGCCCGAAGCAGCCAGAGCAAGCCACAGCTTCAGTCTCAGTGCAGCAAAGAGCAGAGTAAACATCACGGAGCAGTGAGCAGAACTGGCCAACCCTTGCTTCTGGTCCCAGCACCCTGCCTTTTCAATCCATCTGGCCCTGTGTTTAAATCGTTCAAACATTGGGTCATTCCTAGCACAAAGACCCGGGCCCTGTTGCATTGATAGACACTGGGCCTGGACCCCGCCGCCACATTCTGTGCGGACAGTTTTCTCTCTGTTTGGCCGATGTAACATTTGCCGCAGTCCTAGCATCGGATTTTGTGGATCACATTGGTCTTGTCCAATAGCCTGGACAAGGATCCATGAACATCAACTGGCTGTTAAGCAACAAGGCCAACTCTTCCTAGTCCCTACCCATGAAGATCAAGAGGGGTACAAATTCAGCTGGGCATCAGTGAAAGTCATGGGGTAAGCAAACATGCAACATGCAAGGTAATTCTTAGAAACATGGTTTTCCACATGCAATTCTATAAACAGACATGTAGACCTCGATCCCATTTATAAGTGAATGCGGGCAAAATTCCTGCCAACACACAGTGTTCACCATGCAACCAATCAGTGACGAGACCCCCGCTCTATGTCACAATGAGTTTCCATAATGACGACCAATCAACTGATTGATAAGTATATAAAGGCCAAGCAGTCAGAGGACACGCCAATAGGAATTAGGGATTATGTCTAGTGCACATTCCGGAGCAGAGGGTGGCGGTAATGCACCATTAAGCTGGATGCCGACTGCCGTAAAACAAGATACAGACGGACAGACAGACACGCCAATAATGAACAGCGCACTGATGATATCTCCTCGTGTGGTGATGAAATGTTTGTAAATGAATAGCCAAGATCGGAAAACAACTCAACCCAACCACAATGATTCTAATTCTTCCAATCCAATGTCACTTCTTTCTAAGAATTTGATTTCATTTTTTTTAATCAACAGGGCCATCCCACCCCCTCTGCCTACCAGCCAGTCCTTTTGGTACAATGTGTATCTTCGGAAGTTAAGCTCCCAACTATGATCTTCTATCAGCCACGATTCAGTGATGCCCTCACGATAATACCTGCCTGTCTCTAATTTGCTACAAGGTCCTCTACCTTATTCCATATATTGTGTACATTCAAATATATAACCTTCAGAACTGTATTCATCACCTGTTTTGATATTGTCCCCATATTACACTTCAGCTCATCCCACTAGCTACAATTTTGCCCTATCATCTGCACGTCCTTTCTTACAGTCTCACTTTACACTGATCAACTTGTGCACCACCTACCCCGTCCTCAGCCCTATTACTCCGGTTCCCATCCATCTGCCAAAAGCAGTAACGTCACGAGATCCTCTGCACCAGAGCATGTTCCCACTTTTAAAGTCAGACTATAGATATAGGTTTAGATTAGATTATGAGGACATGCAGTCTTCTTTTATTGTCATTTAGTAATGCATACATTAAGAAATGATGCAATGTTTTTCCAGAATGATATCACGAAAACACATGACAAACCGACTTAAAAACTAACGAAACCACATAATTATGACATATAGTTACAACAGTGCAAAGCAATACCGTAATTTGATAAGAACAGACCATGGGCACAGTAAAAGACTCAAAGTCTCTCGTAAGTCCCATCATCTCACGCAGACGGTAAACCTCCAGCGCCGCCAACTTGCCGATGCAGTATCCTGGAAACATCCGACCACAGTCCAACTCCGAATCCGTCGGAAAACTCTGAGCCACCGACCACCTCTTCGACACAGAGCACCAAGCACCATCTCTGCT
This sequence comes from Mobula hypostoma, assembly GCF_963921235.1. NCBI lineage: Eukaryota > Metazoa > Chordata > Chondrichthyes > Myliobatiformes > Myliobatidae > Mobula > Mobula hypostoma. The sequence goes on along the minus strand of NC_086111.1, from coordinate 25,514,767 downwards.
GAGCGCTTCGACCCCGGCCCCGGCAACAAGCAATAGGCAAAGCCGAGGATTTGGGACCTTCCCCTCCGGAGATTCTCGATCGCACAGTAGCAGCGGCAGCAAAGCAGGCATTTCAGAAGTTGCTCCAGGTGTTCCTCCATACTCTCATGGCTGTCTCCATCAAATCCGGATTGTGCACGCGCCCCCCCCCCAGTTACACAATACGATATTCATTCCGAATGGCCGCGCGCGATGCGTCGCGCCGCCATCTTCTCCTCCCTCCTTCTAAGTTGAAGATTTTATAACAAAATTTAATTAATTCACTTTATCCAAGGTTGATTACTGGAAAAGAACTTGACATTTCATGCAAAGACAAATAGAATTCCAGGTGACTAGATTCATAAATATTGCAGATATCATGCGTAGTATGCCAATGCATCACAGCTCGGTGTGGCAATTGCTCTGCTTAAGACACAACAGAGAGTTGTGGACACAGCCCAGCATATCACAGAAATGGAGCCTCCCTCCACATTTACATCTCTTGCTGCCGCAGAAAATCAGCCAACATAATCAAAGACCCCTTTCAGCCCAGATATTCTCTCCTCTTCCCCCCCCCATCAGACAGATGCAAAAGCCTGAAGACAATACAACAGGCTCAAAGACAGCTTCTGCATCTCTGTTATAAATCTATCCAAGTGTATGAAAAGATGGACTCTTGGCCATCTTCATGGCCTTGCAGCTTATTGCCTGCCTTGTCTGCACTTCCTCTGTAACTACAACACCGGATTTCACACTTCGTTATTGTTTGCCTGATGAAATGAGTTGATTTGTATGGGTGGCATTCAAAACACATTTTTCACTGTACCTCAATACACGTGACAATAATAAACCTTCTTCCCTATGCTGAAGGATGAACTTGGGTGCTCACTAAATGCTGGATCCATTTCAGTGTGAACATAAATCTCAGAGTGGTTTTATATTGTGAACAGTGAATATAATGTTCTCTTTTCACAATATTCGATATATTAACTTAAAATTGGGTAGATTCTTGAATTCTTCAAATGGAGAAGCGGGACTGAAAAAGGAAATTTGTTGAAGGTTTTGACGGTTTTATAAAGGGTATATGAAATGTTGGCCTTTTATGCCAGGGGTTCTGAACCTTTTTCATGCCACGGGCCCCTACCATTAAGCGAGGGTTGCGTGGATCCCAGGTTGGGAATCCCTGCTTTAAGTAAAGGGTGCTGGGGCCAGGGCACACAGATCTGAATTGTTGTGATAAAGGGGGGAATAAAGGAATGTGTTTTCACTCAGAGCCTAGCCATGATCTAAAATGCTCTGCCTGCAAGTGTGGGGAACACAGAATCAATCAGCGGCTTCCAAACAGAAACGAATGCCCACTTAGGACAGATTTTGAAAGCTATCAGAAGCAGCATGAGAATAGGTCAGATGAGTTTACTCTGCTAGAAAACAACATGGACTTGATTGGCTGAATGATCTCCTTCCAAGCTGGAACAATTCTATATTTCTGCTCCATTTTATCTCTTGCATTATTTCTTGCATTTTAGGAAAAAACACCTCCTGTCTGCTGTTTGTATATCCGTTTCTAGGGTGTCATTCAAAGCCCAACAGATTGCCCTTGACACTACTGCAAATATTGTTCACACGTTCCCTCTCATTTTAGTGAAGCCCCCAATGGTTCCTACTTTCTAATCTGTAAATCACAAAATAACCACCAGCTTAATTATAATCCATTTTAAAGATCTCTCAGCTAAAATGAGGTTGGATGGTTCATCATGCATTGAGGCTGCTCTTTATGCTCTGTTAGCAATGTGGCTGATGATATACAGTACCTCCTGCGAATGTGACTGCATACTGAAACCCTATCTTTACTGTTCTATTTATTCACCAGAAAATTGTCTGTACCCTTATGTCTTTCAATCCTAGACCACAATTAACTGCATGGAAGAGCTTAAGCACTACCGTAAATAGCGTAGTCTCTCACTGGTTCTGCTCCCTCTGACATGTACACAATATTCAGTTCATCCCTGTTTTAAGCAGGAAACAGACGGGCTATGCCCCAGTTTCATAACAACTATAGAAGGATGCTGGTGATCAGAACATATTCATCTGCTCTATTCCCTACTTACATTCCGAAATTATTCTCACACACATACCATTGACTGCTGATTATCCTACCACACACCTTCAAGAAGGGTTGATTTATGGTAGGATAATCAGCAGTCAATGGTATGTGTGTGAGTATGGATCGTTGGAATAATGAAATGGCTAGTTCTATTCCACTTGAAAAAATTACTTATAATTTAAGAGATAATTATGTAACATTCTTGAATATTTGGCGCCCTTATTTACAAAAGATAGGATGTCATATTTAAGTGCTCCGACAAAGAATTTGGTTACTTGGGGAAAGTAACGAATAATTATACCAAATTTATTTTGAATCCCATGGAGCATGTGGAAACCTTCCAATATCCAGGCGGCTCTTTTTTTTTCTTTCTTTCTTTTAGGTAGGACTACATATGGGGGGGGGGAGGGTTAAGGGGAGGGGGGTAGATTTTATCTTTTCATGTATTCTTTTTGAAAATTTAATAAAAATTATATATAAAAAAAAGAAGGGTTGATTTATAATGGACCACATAAGTTTTTTTTAAATGTTATTCTATTCTAAAAGAAAACCTCCCGGTGTGCTTTAATAATTGTCTTCAAACTTACAGCTCTGTGCAAACCAGAGGCTGGGTGTCCTAAAGCAAGTGAGTCACTTCCTGGTTCCCCAACTCAAGGTATGCTAGAGATGTGAAGGGAAGCTTCCAACCTCAGATTCAGATTCATTTGATCATCATGTGTACATAGAAACATGCAAAGAAATGCGTCATTGCCATGAACAACAAACGCAAACTATGGATGTACTGAGGGCAGCCCACCAGTGTTGCCACACATTCTGGCACCAACATAGCATCCCCGCAATGCTCGGCAGAACAACACAGAACACAGCAAGCAACAAACCAACAACAGCAAAAAAAAAAGTTCCCTCTCCTCCCTCCCACCCACTCACAGACACAAAGAGTCCATCTACAACTTGCCTGGATGAGATCAGCTCCAGGCATGTGGGAAGTAGCATGGCTGGAAAAGCCACTACCTCACAGCAATGTCACCTCTGTCTTACCATTACAGGACTCCTTAACGGTCCTTGTACAATAAAGATGAAATTTTGATCTCTCAATCGACCTCAGCCTTATCCTTGCACCTTATTTGACCTCCTGCACTGCACCCTCTTTTTAATTTTAAGAGTATATTCTTCATTCTGTTATTGTTTTCCGGTTTGTACAACCTCAATATACTTATACAAGCAAGTTTATTTGTATAGCAGTTTCCAAACACAAGTCAGTTCAAAGTGCTTTACATAGAACAAGAAATAAAAATCAAATGTCAAATTTCACACAATATATAAGAGAATAAAATCACACAAAAAAATAGATATAATACATAGAGTTACAGTGCAAGAGATTCTAATTAAAAGCTAGAGCAAAAAGAAAAGTTTTGAGCCTTGATTTAAAAGAGCTTAAAGTTGGGGCAGACTTCTGATCTTCTGCAAGGTTATTCCAAATATGTGGAGCATAGTAACTGAAGGCTTCTTCACCATGTTTACCTTTGACCCTTGGGTCCAGTAAGCAGACCTGCCCCAGGTGACCTAAGAGCTCGGGAAGGGTCATAATACAGCAAGAGATCGAAGATGTATTTTGGCCCGAGACCACTCAGTGCTTTATAAACCAGTAGTAGTATTTTAAAGTCTGATGGACAGGAAGCCAGTGTAGTGATCTGAGAAATGTAGTGATATGTTCTACTTTCTTGGTCTTGGTTCTGAATGAGCTGCAGCTGTCTAAGGGATGTTTTGCAGAAACCAGTTGAAACGCCACTACGCAGGGTTAAGATAACTAAAGATAAATCATGGTTGGAATGATCTGTCTGGATGGAATACAAAACAAAGATTTGCACTCTGTCTCGGAACATGTGACATTAATAAGCCTTACTAATTATCCTCTTTCACATGTACGGGGTCTTTCTTTTGTTACATTTAAAATGGCGACTTTGTTATGTTAATCTGGGGAATGCGGCTTTGTTGTGCTTTAACGCTGAAGACAGTTTGTTTTACTTTAAAATGAGATAACAGAGTTCTATTAGCCAATGGGTGGTTATGTATCGTTTTGTTTTCGGATACCGTGTTGTATGATATGACTGTGGACTGAGTTTTGGCAGGGAGTCGGAGGAGAGACGAGGAAGACAGCGGACGTGTGGAGAGGCTCCGGTCGATCACTAAGGGTGGTCCTGAGCCATGAGTCGACGGAATTCGGGTGGTCGTCTGACGTCGAATTGAGCTCCAACGTAGCGCGCAAAGAACTTGGACTTTGGACTTTGATAAGTGTTGGAGCCTTTTTTTTCATTACTTTCCTCTCTGTATCAAATGCATATTAATGTCATAGAATTAGTACTATCTATAAAGTGTATTTGTTAAAATTTACTGGGTGTGCTGGCTGATGATTGATGTTTGTGATTGATTCGGGCGGCAACCGACCCTGTAGGGAGTGTTGAGGCGGGTGCTGGGCTGGATTTCCCCTAGACATACACGAGCTAATATAACTGAACGTTTCACACATAAAGATTATATTACATTTGAAAGGTTCTTCTATTGCTACTGAATCAGGGCATTGGCTGAAAATTTCAAAATAACATTCGATAGATTTTAGGGAGGAGTGTGGGAATAAAACAGAAAGATAGAGGAGCAAATAAGATTGGTTGTAATGTTACTTCTGGTAGCCAACACTCAAGAGAATGAATGGACAATCATTTTCCTATGTAACATACCTTCCAAATGATTGAGTAACTGATTGGGCAGAGCAGGTGATTAACTGTACTTGATTGTCAATAGGAGCTAAGACACCTAAATTATGGGGAGTTTAACAGATATCTAATGAACAGCAATATATTGTATTTTAAACTTAAGTATAAAAGGACAATTGAACAAAGCTTGCATATAAAATGTATACGCTGAACAACAGCTTAAAAAGACATTGAGGGAGAGGTTGTTACCTTGGCACCACTGTGTCAGGGTGTCACCCTCTCCTCTGCCGGCTGTCTCATTACCGCTAGAAATAAGGCCGATCAAAGTCGTGTCATCTGCGAATTTGATCAGCAGATTGCAGCTGTGTGTGGCAGTACAGTAGTGGGTGTAAAGAGAGTAGAGGAGAGGACTCAGAATACAACCCTGGGGGGCACCTATGTTGAGGGTGAGAGAAGCAGAGGTGAGGGAGCCCATCCTTACCACCTGTCAGGGATCCAATAGGAAGTCTAGGATCCAGCTGCACAAGGATGAGTGCAGGTTGAGGTCTCTCAGCTTCCTGTTAAGTCTGGAGGGAATTATGGTGTTGAATGTTGAACTGTAGTCCAGGAACAGCATTCTAATGTATAGATCCCTCTTCTCCAGGTGAGTGAGGGTGGTGTGCAGTGCTGTGGCTATAGCGTCACCGGTAGACCAGTTCCTTCGGTAGGTGAATTGTACGGGGTCCAGTGTGGATGGTAGCATGCTGCAGATGTAATCCTTAACCAGCCTGTCAAAGCATTTGCTTATAATTAAGGTGAGTGTGGCAGGACGCCAATCATTCAGGCATGCTACTTTGGTTTTGTTAGATTAGATTAGATTATGAGGACACTCAGTCCTCGTTTATTGTCATTTAGAAATGCACGCATTACAAAATGATACAACATTCCTCCAGAATGATATCACAAAAAATAGGACAAACTAAGACTAAAACTGACAAAACCACATAATTATAATATATAGTTACAACAGTGCAAAGCCAAACCAGAATTTCATAAAGTGCAGACCATGGGCACGGTTAAAAAAAAAAGTCTGGAAGTCCCAATTGACTCATCATCTAACACAGGCGGCATAAGAGAGAAACTCTCCCTGCCATGAACCTCCAAGCGCCGACAACTTGCCAATGCATTGGAAGCACCCGACCGCAGCCAACTCTGAGTCCGTCCGGAAAACTTCGAGCCTCTGACCAGCCCCTCTGATACAGCCTCTCCAAGCACCATCCTCTGCCGAGCGCTTCGACCCTACCCCAGCCGCCAAGCAACAAGCAAAGCCGAGGACTCGGGCCTTCTCCTCCGGAGATTCCGGACCATACGGCAGCAGCAGCAGCGAAGCTGACATTTCAGAAGTTTCTCCAGATGTTCCTCCATGGTCTCACGTCTGTCTCTATCAAATCAGGATTGTGCACGGCATCCTACTTGACAAATAACAGACATCACCATCGAAGTGGCCGCTGCGAGCTGCATCACGCCACCATCTTCTCCTCCCGATACAGGGACAAAGATGGACAATTTGAAACACTACACACTGGGAGAGTGTGTATTAATAGTAATACTAATAATGGTATTATTAGTGTACTATTGGAAGACATGGCAGAAGTGTTGGGTGAACAGTGGTTCTTCCAGGTGTGTTGTATTAGAAGTGACAGACACTGCTGGTATTGTGGATGCTTGATAGCTCTAGTGATGAAGATTCGATCCCAGTCTTCAGTGCTAACTGTGCGGAGTTTGCATGTTCTCCCTGTGACCATGTGGATTTCCTCCTGGTGCACCAGTTTCCTTACACATCATGAATATGCACTGATTTTGAGGTTAAAAGTCTAAGGTAAGTTATTCCTAATTCAGGTGAGTAGCAGGAGAACTGGGAGATGGGTCATTATTAAAGATCTTGAGTGACACAGTGGATTAGAGGGAAATAAGTGGAGGAAGTTGCCAGCTTTGAGAGTCAAAAGACTTCCTTCTATGCCAATAGGACATGTAAAAAAGTAGCATTGTCTGCTGCCCTCATTTGGTAGTGAACTCCATCAGAAGGTTTTAGTTTGGCCACATGAAAGCTTTGAGATGCACTAAAGCAGTCATATATGATGCCGTATAAACATTACCATTTATGCATTAGGTATTAATACCATGAAATGTGCTAATGGAAAAGACACAATCAGAACTTAACCGTGATACAAGGGACTGCAGGAGCTGGAATCGAAAGCAAAAAACAAACTGCTGGAGGGTATCAGTTGATCAGGCAACATCTGTGGAGGGAAATAGACAAATGAAAGGTCATGACCTTAAATATTGACTGTCTATTTCCCTTTACCAATATGCTGCCTGACCCAGTAGGTTCCTCCAACTGTTTGTCTTTTTTTTTTGGCATGTGCCCGCGTGGGTGCGAGTCTGTGCACGTGCGTCTGCGTGTCCGTGTGTGCGTGATGATGTCTTTTTCATGGCTTTTACAAGGCATGGAGCAAGACGGAGAGAGACTGTGTGGCGCGCCATTCCTCTCACAGACATTTTCGCAGTATTTTCCCTGTATTTTACGAGGTCGAGTTGCGATCTCGACTCTCAACCCGGCACAGATGGAAAGCGTGCTCGGGAGCAGACCCGGGAATCTCTGCTCCCGGGTCCGGCGCCAATGTCATTGAGCCACCAGCCGGCCCAACTGCTTGTCTTTTTAAGGTCACAGTACAAACCTGAGATGATAATTCACTATGATTCCCCTTCATGCTGTAGAAATAAAACTATGGTATTTCATTGCTCTGTTTTTCTTAAGTAGGCACCACACAGTTTATTGTCGGTTTCTCCTTAGGCAGACTTTTCAGACCAGGAATGACCTGAATGACCTGCTCCTGAGGTAACTAATGAGACCTCTGTGATGTATGAGACCACGTGGGACCTTTGGAATCTTTGATGTAGGGGGTAAGAGGTGGCTGGTGGAGTGGTGAGCTGGGTAGTTTATGAGGAAGAACACTCCCTTCACAATGGCCTTGTGTGCATTTATGACTCATGGATTTGTAGTTTGCTGTGAAATCCCAGGTCCCCTTCCTCTCCTTGAGCAGTCAATGGCCAATCATTCCCATAACTGGGATGTTGCAAGAAGGTTTTAAGCATATCCATGAACACTTTCTTTCATCCACCGGATGATATCTTCCCACGCCACAGGTCTTAAAGGAGGGTCTATTTTGTGAATCATTATGACTGAAACATTTGTTAAAGGATTGGGCCAAATGTTTTTGATCTTGACCCTGCCTTACAGTTGTCGTCTGTGATCATCATACAGCACTCTAAGGTCATCACATCGGAACTCCTCCCTTAAGACACAGTAGACCATGAATCACAATTGGTAGAGAAACCCAGGTCCCACCCTCACACATCTAAATGGTCTTCTGAGAGTTTGTCTTTAAACTGTCACTCCAAGTGTCTTCAATGATCCAGAAACATGTTGAAAAATGCTTAAAAAACCTGAGTATTTAAGTTGTGAAAAAATTGCTAACTTTATTTAAAAAGTGCATTGAACTGCTATTGAATCAATTTAAAGATGCTATCATAAGGAAGGTGTGAAATTTAAAGAGGTCACCATGTCACCAAACACTCTAATAGATTTCTACAGATGTACTATTCTTTTCAAATCTTTTTATTGTTATATTATACAAAAGAAATAACACGAGTACATTGAAGTAACAACGCTTACAATGTCTCAAAAAAGACATTATCTTAAAGGTTGAAAAGAAATTTGTGACAAAAAAAACCTACTAAGCAGAAAAATTGAGGAAAAAAAAATCCATTAGGTGAACAACCCTGGAGCCATGCACCATACAAAAAGCTTCTAAAAATAAACATCAAACCGCCAGCAAGAAAAGAAAATATACCAAAAAAATTTACAATTAGATCATGGAAAAATCTATCAATTAGCTCAAATGATAATAATGAACAAATGAACCCCAACTTTTCTCAAAATCAAATAAAGGTTCAAAGGTTCGACTTCTAATTTTCTCCAAACTACGACATAGCATCAATTGAGAGAACCATTGTGACAAAGAGGGAGCTGATGTATCCTTCCACTTCAACAAAATGGCCCTCCTAGCTATCAATGTAACAAATGCAATAACATGTTGGTCAGACACAGAAATACCATGAATATTTTGAGGAATTATTCCAAAAAGCACAGTTAATTTGTTAGGTTGTAGATTGATTTTAAGTGCTTTAAAAATTGTTGAAAAATCTGACTTCCAGAACTGTTCCAATGTAGAACAAGACCAAAACATGTGGGTTAGTGTAGCTATCGTGGTTTTACATCTATCACAATAACTATCAACATTAGAAAAGATTTTAGAAAGTCTCTCCTTCGTCAAATGATAACGATGTACCATTTTAAATTGAATCAATGCTTGGCTAGCACAAATTGAAGAAGAGTTAACCATCTTCAAAATCCGCGTCCAATTCTGCATCATAAAAGTCAAATTGAGTTTCTTTTCCCAAACCTGTTTAATCTTAGATAAAGGACGCTTATCCCATCGTAACAATAAATTATAAATTCTTCCAATAGAACCCTTGATCGAAGGGTTCATACTCATAATAGTATCTAACAGGTCAGCCTCCAATATGTAAGGAAAATTACTTAAATATTTTTGTAAAAATTGTCTAACTTGAAGGTATTGCAGAAAGTGTGAGTATGAAAGAGAATATTTATCAATTAATTGTTCAAAAGACATCAATCTATCTTCTTTAAATAAATCCAACAAAGGAATTAATACCTTTATATTTCCAAAGTAAAAAAATTGGGTCACTCAAAGAAGGCTTAAAAAAGTAATCTCGGTAAATTGAACTACAAAGTTTAAATTTTTTAAGATGAAAAAAATTGTGGAACTGGAGCCAAATTTGTAAAGAATACTTAATCACAGGATATAGGTTTAAATTAGCAACTTTTGCTAATTGTATGGGTAAAGCAGCTCCCAAAAATGAGATTAAATAAAACTGTTTTTACAGGTGTACTATTGAAACCGTCCTGTCTGATAGAGTCATAATCTGGTACAACAATGTGGAAGATGCAGGAATGTAGGAAGCTGCAGAGAATAATGGGCACCTCAATGGCACTTCCTTCCCACCCAAGAAGGTAACATACATCAACAGAGAACCCCACCATTCAGGCCATATCCCTTCTCGCAGCTACCATCAGTCGGAAAGTACAGACGTTTGAAGTCACACACCACCAGGTTCAAGAATAGCTACCAAATACCTTCGACCATTTGTTTCTTGAATGAATCTGCACAATGAAAATCACTACCAGAATACAGCATGACCACTTGCACTGCAACAGACTTTGCTCTTGTTCCAATCGTATAATTTTGTATGAATTGTTTAGTTTGTGCTTATTCTGCTGAATAAAAGGTGGTGATGAATCAGCATAAAGGAGAGAGAATGAAAGTCTGGCTGAGTGGTGCCAGGATAACAATCCCATACTCGTGTCAGCAAGGTGAAGAAGCTGATTATTGACTTCAGGAGAAGGAAACCAGGGGTCAATGAGCCAGTCCTCATCAGAGGATCAGAGGTGGAGAGAGTCAGCAACTTAAAATTCCTCGGTGTTGGTAGTTAAGTGGCCCCAGCATATAAGTGCAATTACAAAGAAAGCACGGCAGCACCTCCACTTCCTTAGTAGTTTGTGGAGATTCAGCATGACATCTAAAATTTTGACAACTTCCATAGATGTGTAGTGAAAAGCATATTGACTGGCTCCATCACAGCTTCATATGGAGAGACTATACTTTATACTTCATTGTTGCCAAACAATCGATACTAGAACGTACAATCATCACTGCGATATTTGATTCTGCGCTTCGTGCTCCCTGGAGTACAAATCAATAGTAAATATTAAAAATTTAAATTATAAATCATAAATAGAAAATAGAAAAGGGAAAGTAAGGTAGTGAAAAAAACTGAGAGGCAGGTCTGGATATTTGGAGGGTACGGCCCAGATCCGGGTCAGGATCCGTTCAGCAGCCTTATCGCAGTTGGAATGAAGCTGTTCCCAAATCTGGCCGTACGAGTCTTCAAGCTCCTGCGCCTTCTCCCGGAGGGAAGAGGGACAAAAAGTATGTTGGTTGGGTGGGTTGTGTCCTTGATTATCCTGGCAGCACTGCTCCGACAGCGTGCACTGTAAAGTGAGTCCAAGGACGGAATATTGGTTTGTGTGATGTGCTGCGCGGTGTTCACGATCTTCTGCAGCTTCTTTCGGTCTTGGACAGGACAACTTCCATACCAGGTTGTGATGCACCCTAGAAGAATGCTTTCTACGGTGCATCTATAAGAATTAGTGAGAGTTTTAGGGGACAGGCCAAATTTCTTTAGTGTTCTTAGGAAGTAAAGGCGCTGGTGGGCCTTCTTGGCAGTGGACTCTGCTTGGTTGGACCAAGTCAGGTCATTTGTGATATTGACCCCGAGGAACCTAAAGCTTTTGACCTGTTCCACTTGCGCACCACCGAGGTAAATGGGGTCGTGCGGTCCACTACTCCTTCTGAAGTCAACAACAAATTCCTTCATCTTGCTGACATTGAGGGATAGGTTATTGTCTTCGCACCATGCCACAATACCCTTGAATGGAAAATGCTACAAAAAGTCATGGATACTGCCCAGTCCATCGAGCCCTCCCAGACATTGAGCACATCTACATGAAATCAGAATCAGAATCAGGTTTATTATTACCGGCAGGCGTCGCGAAGTTAGCAGCAGCAGGAAAGCAGCCTCCGTCATCAGGGACCGCCAGCACCCAGTACTTGCTCTCTTCTCACGGCTGTCATCAGGAAGAAGGTACAGGAGCCTGAGGCCTCACAGCACCAGGTTCAGGAATAGTTACCACCCCTCAGCCATCAGGCTCTTGAAACAAAAGGGGATAACTTCACTCACCCCATCATTGAAATGTTCCCACAACCAATGGATTCACTTTCAAGGACTCTTCATCTCCTGTTCCTGATACTTTCTGCTCATTTATTTATTGTTATTATTTCTTTCTTTTTGTACTTGCACAAAAATTTGTCTTCTGCACTCTGGTTGAACACCCAAGTTGAGTGGTCTTTCATTGATTCTATTATGGTTATTATTCTGTAGATTTATTGAGTATGCCCACCAGAAGATAAATCTCAGGATTGTATCTGTGTGTGGCCTCTCCAGGGCACAAGCCAGGGCAAAGTTGTTATGAAGATCCATCTGTTGGCCATGCAGTGGGACCCCCCTCTTCATGCTGATGACAGGTCCAGAGGAACAACGGAAGTCGATACAGCTTGGTGCCAGCAGCATCGCAGGAGTTGCCGTGCCGGTGCTGGGTACAGTAGTCAGCTGCCTTCAGGACTCCGACTCCAGATTTTTCCTCCGGGTTTACTCCCAAAGCCTTTCTCGTGAGCGGGTATAGCCGCAAGGCAGCGGAGGTTTGAAATCGGAGTTTTCCCTCTCCTAGATGAGCTACTTCCGTGGTTAACAAGCCCCATCTGCCCGGAGCAACTGTTTTTAAGGCGCCAGTGGCCCGCCTTTGCCCCCTCTCCAGTCAGTGATAATACATTTACTTTGAGCTTTGAACTTGAATGTTGAATATTGGGTCTCTAATGCTAGATTCCTCTGACCCTGCTGCAAGTAAGCTTTTTCTTACTCCTGTGTGCCTGTACATATGACAATACATTTAACTTCAACTCTGATTTTGATACAAGACTCCAATATTCAGCTGGAGAACAGGTGAAAGAATTTTGTAGAAGAGTCTCAGTAACCTGGTGAACATTCCAAAAATCAGACAGCAGATCTGGACTGCAGTCATTAACAGGTAATTCCTTTCATTTTCTCTGCCTGTTCTCCTAGGCCTGAAATTAATTTGAATCTTTAACGCTGCCACCATGGGCCACATCCCATTGCTTCCTAAACATGACATTCTTTGATGCTACTTAAATATTTTTTTCTCTAGCATGGCCTCTCCAAAAATAAACTCTAAAATGTCAACCCTTCCACAAGATCTTACTAATGCCTGTCAAATAAAGTAGCCTTAATTTAAAGAATTAGTAATTCTAATTTGCTCTCATGAGGTAGTATAACTCATTTTCTTGTTCCTTTGAAATTTCATATATTTCCAACTAAACATGTGGCACCAAATTCCATTTGAAATCCCAATATTAATGGAAATTAATCAAATAAACAGACTGAAAGTGCTGTTTACAGTACTTGTGAATGTCCAGCAGATTCCCCCTTCTCTCATGCTACTGGATAGAAATGGGTCAGATTGCAATGATATTTACAGTACATAATTTATTGTATATTGATATTTTCTCATTAAATATTTTGTGACATCTGAAGTAAATACCTCTGCGTTGTATCATTGCAATTTTTTGTCCCTACCCATTAACCAAATCTGAGCAGGAATTATGCTACCTCAGCCTAACAATTGAACAAAAGGGCAGAGAATGAAATGTAAGTATTCGTCATGACCCAGCAAGTTCGTTGTATCACATCATATGGTTAAAGTAATGAGAAAGTAAAATCCAAATTACTTCAAGCTTTTCGATAAGAATATTCTATGTATTGTAAGGCACAGTAATGTGTTGAGCAAAATACATTGCCACCACTGAAAGAGAGGGAGGAGGGGAGGACTCCAAGCCAGGCTAAAGCAAAGGGGCATGAAACTTCCTCTACTCAGCACCTTATTAGCAAGTGTACAATTGCTGGATAACAAAATTGAGGACCTAAGGGCAAGTTTGCTGTATTGGAGGGAAATGAGGAATTGCAGCATTCCCTGGTTCACAGAGAGATGGACCCGTGGCTCACACTGGACCCGAGGGTTTCTCAATAGACAGGATGGACTTGACTGCTGATTCGGAGAAGGAAAAAGGTGTATCATAATGAAATATTTGTGGTGCTTGGATGAGGCGGTCTTGTCAATCTCTTGTTTCCCCAATCTGGAACATCTTATGATTATTTGCTGACCACGTTACTTACCAAGAGAGTTTCCCCTCACTGATCATGACCACAGTTTACATGTTGCCAAAAGTTGATGCTAACCCACCACTTGATGAAATGGGAGCTGCCATCAACAGTGAAGAAACAGCCCACCCCAATGCCTTTCACATTATTGTTGGGGACATCAATCAAGCTTGTTTGAAGAAATCTCTGGCATATTATCATCAGCAAAGCTTTGAGCGATTGGTTATGGCACACATCAGCCACAGCCTACCGGTCAACCTCGACGCTTTGCAATTCGCCTACTAGAGCAACAGGTCACGGCAGATGCCATCTCTCTGGCCCTACATTCCTCCTTAGAACACTGGGAAAATAAAGCCGCATATATAAGGCTCCTTTTCATTGACGACGGCTCTGCCTTTAATACCATCATTCCAAATAAACTGATTTCTAAGCTCCGGAACCTGGGCCTTAGCACTCAGATCTGCAGCTGGATCTTCAACTTCCTCACAGACAGGACCCAGGCTGTAAAAATAGGGGACAAGCTCTCCTCTACAATCACTCTGAGCACTGGTGCCCCACAAGGCTGTGTACTCAGTCCCCTGCTGTACTCACTGTACACCCATGATTGTGTAGCCAAGTTTCCATCAAACTCAATATATAAGTTTGCTGATGACACCACAATTGTGGGCCATACCTCAGGTAATGATGAGTTTGAGTACAAAGAGGAAATTAAGAACTTGGTGGCATAGTGTGAAGACAATAACCTATCCCTCAATGTCAGCAAGACGAAGGAATTGGTTGTTGACTTCAGAAGGAGTAGCGGACTGCACGGACCCACTTACATCTGTGGTGCGCAAGTGGAACAGGTCAAAAGCTTTAAGATCCTCAGCGTCAATATCACAAATGACCTGACTTGGTCCAACCAAGCAGAGTCCACTGCCAAGAAGGCCCACCAGTGCCTTTCTACTTCCTGAGAAAGCTAAAGAAATTTGGCCTGTCCCCTAAAACCTTCACTAATTTTTATAGGTGCACCGTAGAAAGCATTCTTCTCGGGTGCATCACAACCTGGTATGGAAGTTGCCCTGTCCAAGACCAGAAGAAGCTGCAAAAGATCGTGAACACAGCGCAGCACATCACACAAACCAATCTCCCATCCTGGGACTCACTTTACACTGCACGCTGTCGGAGCAGTGCTGCCAGAATAATCAAGGACACGACCCACCCAGCCAACATACTTTTTGTCCTTCTTCCCTCCAGGAGAAGGCTCAGGAGCTTGAAGAATCATACGGCCAGATTTGGGAACAGCTTCTTTCCAACTGTGATAAGCCTGCTGAATGGATCCTGACCCGGATCTGGGCCATACCCTCCAAATATCCGGACCTGCCTCTCGGTTTTTTTGCACTACCTTACTTTCCCTTTTCTATTTTCTATTTATGATTTATAATATAAATTTTGAATATTTACTATTAATTTGTACTCCAGGGAGCGCGAAGTGCAGATTCAAATATTGCTGTGATGACTGTACGCTCTAGCAGCAATTGTTTGGCAACAAAGTATGAAGTATCAAGTAACTTATTACCAGCAGCACCAGGGGTCCCATTACAATTGACCACTTCTATACTACGATTAAGAATGTCTGCCATCCCATGCCAAGACTGCATTTTGGGAAATATGAACACTTGGCTGACCTCCTCCTACCTGCATACAGACAGAGTCTAAAGAGCAAAGACTCCGGAGATAAGGACAAGAAAGAGATGGTATCTGAAGGCAGAGGAGTGGGTATAGGATTGGTTAGAGTTAGTGGACTGGGCTGTGTTCAAGGACTCATCAGACGACCTGAACAATGCACCACGATAGTCACAGACTTTATAATAACAGCCCTAGATGAGTGCGTCTCCACAAAATCATTTATAGTCATCCCCAAACAGAAGGCCTGAATGAACCACGAGATCCACAAAGTGCTGAGGACACAGCAACATGATCTTTCCAAAGAGTCAGAGTTGTTTATGGCAAAGTTAAACTTCTAAACAATATTCCTTGCTCAGCTTCTTGTTGTAAGAAAGTAAATACTAAGGATCTTATAGTAGAAGGCAGCCGTCGATCCCAGGGAATCATGGGTTTGCGCCTCTGGTGGACTGTGTCCTCTCCAGGACACAAGCCTGGCGGGAAGATTTGAAGAACCGGCTGTTGCCCGTGCAGTGGGTTCCCCCTCTCCCTGTCACAGATGTAGTCCAAGGGAAGGGTAAGCACTGATACAGCTTGGCTCCAGTGTCGTCACAGAGGTTGCCAGAGTTAGTTGTAAACAACAGCAAACTGCTGTAGGGACCCCAGCTCTGGATTTCTTACTTGGGGTTTACTCCCAAAGCCTTTCCCATGGGTGGGTATGGCGCAAGGCAGCAGAGGTTTAAAATCAGAGTTTTCCTTCTCCTCGGCCCCACCTGCCCGAAACAACTGGTTTTGAGGCACCAGTGGTCCAGCTTTGCCCTTCTCTTGTCAGTAGAAATAGTTCTGCCAGGCCGAGTAGCTAAGCCACACATGAAGGCCAAGAGTTAAACTTGGTTGTCAGAGGCTGTTGGAGTCGCCTGCCATTTGGAGCACTTTATAGGTAGTGGGAGCTTATCCCCAGCTATGACAACCTTAGGAACCAAGGTTCTTGTAGGCCCATGTTTAATCAAGAGAAACAATGGGGCCCATGTTAATCTAATTAAACATTGCATCACCTGGCCTGGTATTTGAATAAGGTCAAATGCAGATAATGTTAAATAGTAGCAAAACAGTATAAATGTTAAAAAGCATTGCGGATTATTAGGAAGGCCAGGACAAAAGAGTGTGCAGAGGGGTTGGAGGCTGGAGGGGCTTTCAGGCGGGAAGGAGGATAGAGATGGCAGAAGGTGACAGAGAAGGTGGAGATAGCAAATGGGAGGTGGTATTGGTGGTAAGAGCTGTATGGATGAAGGTGAATGGAAGTTGCTGGGAAAGGGAAAAATAAGCTACAAATTGAGTAATATCACGGCTTATCATCCAATGAGAAAGGCAATAGACAGGTGCTAAATAAAAGGAGGAAGGGAGAGTTTAAAGTTTTGCTCAGTTTTGAATATGGGCTCGTTTCAGATATCAACTTAATTAGATTAACTAAGGATTTTTTAAAAGGGTCAGGAGATATTGTGGGTGCAAAACCTTTGAGAGATGGAACACTCATAGTGTTTTGTAAAGAAAGTAAGCAAAGTGAGCAAAGGGATGTGTGGGGTGTCAGGGAGGGGTAGCACCTCTGGTGGGGGAACATGTCGCGTCCTTTTCAAGGCGGTTTGTCCACCTTTGTCCCCACCTGGCACTCAGCTCTCAGCTGTGGCTCCCTGTAGCTGTTTGCATGCGACAGCGGCCACACCCTGGGCAATGGCTTCGACAAGCCGGCTAAACCAGGTGAGGGTAGCCGACGGGTCTCAAACCCTCGATGAGATAAGGAGTTGTCTATCCCAGCATGTGAAGACAGGCTCCAGCGGATTGAGCGGACGAGACCAATGGAAGGTCCAAAGGTCAAGAAGGCGGTCTCTGAAAGCATCATGGAACGCGTAGAACACGACAAGACACAGAAGACGTCCTGGTCATCCACTGCGCCTAGTACCATCTCCAGCCGTCTCGACTCTTGTCTTGCCACTGAATCCAGATGGGAATTGGGAAGAGAGAGTGAGGCTGACGCTGCACAACTCTCCCTCACTTAAATCCAAATCACGCCCTAGTCTGGACATCATCAATTGGTGTCGAGGTCTTCATTGACAACATTGGATGAACATGAAACGAAGTGAAAAACTTTTAGGGTTAAAGGCTGTGGGATGACAGAAAGTAACACTAAGGAATTATATTGAATGCTAATTGCTTTGGGAAGTGTTCTGTGGAGTGCCTCTAGATGTAACTATAAATCAAGTTAAAAATAATTCAGTCAGGGAAAAAAATTGTGGACACTATGCATTTAAAAGTGATTCAAGGTGGCAATCACCAAATAGCTTATCAGTGTCGATGAAATTTGATTGAAAAACATTGCCAGATAGGGTTAATTTAGGTTATATGAGTTACATGATCTGAGTCTATGGGGTGTCACCCTGTAAGATGTTTTCATTGCCAGAAATGTAGCCATCCAGCAGCTGTGTATAAGCACATAAAGCTGTATGGTGGGTGTGGTGGAGAACATATTTAAGGTAAATGTGGAGAAAGCATTAGAATAAAATGTAGTGTAACCCTCAGGCTCAACCAGCAGGTATTCATCTAGGGAAAGACAGCTTTTGGCCCCGGCAAACTGAGAAATCTCGGTTGTGTGGATGCTGCGTGATGTGTTGCTAGGTTACAAATCCACACCGCAAAATATCAGACAGTACACCATATGCAATTAAATGATTGAACTTTATAAATCTTAATCTGAATATAGGGTTAGTAAAGAAATTAAGATAAATAGGGCCCATTTTAAGGATGAAGTCTAAAGTGCAGATTGGAGCTCACTGATACGGCCATTCATCAACCATCAATCTCCTCCGAGCGTCGCTGACCATCGGACCCTCACTCCCAGTCCACTCCATCCAGTGGTCTCCCAGCTCTGTCCTCGCACGTCTTCCTTTTTCTTCTCTCACCGACAAAAGACCGTGAAAATCTCCTTTCCAGACCTACAAGAAAGAACAGCATCCCTCTCATTGCCTAGCCCCACATTCCAATGCCCCATTATCTCTAGTCATAACCCAAACATTGCTGCTACAGAGAAACCATTGCATTAGCAGTGAAACATTACAGAGAGGCCATTATATTAGTAGTGAAACCTTACAGCGTGTTACAGTAAACAACAGGAATTCTGCAGATGCTGAAAATTCAAGCAACATACATCAAAGTTGCTGGTGAACGCAGCAGGCCAAGCAGCATCTATAGGAAGAGGCGCAGTCGACGTTTCAGGCCGAGGTCCTGACGAAGGGTCTCGGCCTGAAACGTCGACTGCGCCTCTTCCTATAGATGCTGCTTGGCCTGCTGCGTTCACCAGCAACTTTGATGTATGTTAGCGTGTTACAGTAGCAATTTTGGAGGGCTATGTAGCTCTGCTTATGTGGAGTGTCATGTATATGAGTAAGCCGTGTTTGAGTGGAAATGGGCATATCATATTCAGAAGCTCAGCAGAAAGTACAAAAGACAATGTCAATTTAATCTCCAGAATACAGATAGACTAAAGTCAATATATAAAGTGCTTGATTGTACAACTAAAGATTAGTTGATTGTTAATAAACTAAAGTTTGTCATTTTCATGGCAGATGTGGTAAATTGTACAGCACAAACTAAAAGTAGGAACAAAAAAAATAAAATTATATTAAAAGCTGCAGAAAGACATCTTGAGACAAAACTCTTAGCTCTAGAGGTACTTTACAAGGAGGGATAAATAATATTCAGACTTCAAATGAGGATTGATAAAATAGGCATCCATTAGTCTCGTGAGACCATGGATTTGTGCCTTGGAATGTTTCCAGGGCGCAGGCATGAGCAAGGTTGTACGGAAGACTGGCAGTTGCCCATACTGCAAGTTTCCCCTCTCCATGTCACCTACTGTTGTGCGAGGGAAGGGCACTAGAGCCGATACAGCTTGGCACCAGTGTCGTCGCAGAGCAATATGCGGTTAAGTGCCTTGCTCAAGGACACAACATGCTGCCTCAGCTGAGGCTCGAACTAGCGACCTTCAGATCACTAGACCGACGCCTTAACCACTTGGCGTGCCAAAACGAGGACTGATAATGGCTTTTCAAATCTTACAATGGAATGCTAGAAGTTTGTTATTTAATGGTCAAGAATTTAAGAAATTTGTTGAAGATTTACCAAATAAATCTGATATTATTTGTGAACAGGAAACCTAGTTGAAATCTTATCTAAGTTTTAAGATACAAGGTTATGTTGATTTAGGACGTGATTGGAGGAAGAGTGGTTACCTTTGTCAAAATAGTATAGCACATTGAGTTAAGGAAATTGGAATTGCTTATGAGTTAATCATGGTTAAAATTTAGGGAAGCGTTAGTAAAGTAAATATAATAAATTTTTATAACTGTTGTATAACACCTGATATATTGGAAAGTGTGGGTGGAAACAGTAAAAATAAGGTCATATGGTGAGGGGAGTTTAATGCTCTTATTACTATGTGGGTTGTAGTGACACAAATGGGGATGGGACAGTAGCGAGAGACTTTTGGAAGAAAAGTGTTTGGTGTGCTTGAATGATGGTAGGAGTACAAGAATAAATCTATTTAGTAACACTGCTTCTGCTACAGACATTACATTGGTTTCGAGGATATAGAAGGTGTCTGTAACTAAGAAGTGTATAATGATACAACAGTGGGAAGTGATCATTCGCTGTGCAATGTGAATTGATATGTATCAGAGGAAAAGTTCTCATTTCTCCAAATGGAATTTTGAAAAGGCAAATTGGGATGTTTTGGATGATTTATGTGAAAGCAGATTTCCTGATCATTTGGCTTTGGAGAATATTGAGATGAGTTATAATACTCTGTGCTCTGTACGTAACTTAATAGCTAAGGAATCAATTCCCATATCATTGGGAGATAATAAATGGAATGCTGCTCCTGGGTGGATGAATGAATATGAAAGAGCCGTGAAGGTGAGGAACAGAGCTTTTAGGGCAGTTAGACAGTTTTACTCCTATGAGTTTAGAGACGTAGAAACATAGAAAACCTACAACACAATACTGGCCCTTCGGCCCACAATGCTGTGCCAAACACGTACTTACTTTAGAAAATACGTAGCGTTACCCATAACCCTCTATTTTTCTAAGCTTCCTGTACCTGTCCAGGAGTCTCTTAAAAGACCCTATTGTATCGACCTCCACCACCGTTGGTGGCAGCCTATTCCACGCACAGTTTTTCATACAATATAAAATACCTCAAGCTATAGTTAGAAAAGTAGTGAGAAGGGCAAAGAAAATGTATTGGAGAATGTAATGTGATAACATTGGGAAAGAGATCCAGGCAGGGAAAGTTTGGGGTTTGAAATGGAAAATGGGGGAAGTTAGAAAACTTAGTAATTTATCTGCTTTGTATGGTGGGAAGAAGTTGCAGTTATTAACTCAGAAAAAAAGCAGAATTATTAGCAAAACATATGGCAGTGTACATAGTTCGGCCAAATTAAATAAAGAAGTGAGGTCTTATAGAGAAGCAGTTTTGGCAAGCAATCCTCGGACTACTGTGAATCTTCCAGCTCCTGCTTGGATGTTGAAATTACATTGTCTGAACTTAAAAGGGCTATTAA
This sequence comes from Mobula hypostoma, assembly GCF_963921235.1. Classification (NCBI taxonomy): domain Eukaryota; kingdom Metazoa; phylum Chordata; class Chondrichthyes; order Myliobatiformes; family Myliobatidae; genus Mobula; species Mobula hypostoma. Next base: position 25,493,702 of record NC_086111.1, on the reverse strand, counting down.
TGGTGCTAGTCAGATATCACCTGGGAAAGATGATATTTAGTTATAGTATGCTTACATTGTTATCAGATTCAAAACTTATGTTTGTTTTGGAATTTTTTAATACAATATGGATTGAAGGGTGACTTCCTTCTTCTTGGAAATTAGTGGATGTTATCTCACTATTGAAACCTGGTAAGGATCAGATTCTTCCAGTTATACACCTATTTTACTAACTTCACATCTATGTAAGATAATGGAATGAATGGTTATAGTATGCCTCTCCTATCTTGTGGAAAGTAGTGGAAAATTGTCTATGTACCAGTCTGGATTTCGTAAAGGGTGAATGACCATGGACCTGGTGTTAAGTTTGCAATCTGATATTCCTAAGGCTCAAGTTAATAAAAAATACTGTTAGCAGTTTTTGTTGATGTAGCAAAAGCTAGGGCCACAAGGATTGCTGCTGAAACTTGAGAAGATGGATAGGCGGTAGAATTTCAATCAGATTCAAGATTTTTTCGTGTGACAGGTGTGTTAGGGTGGGAACAACATTTCCTAAGGAGTACAAGGGGAATGGGACTCCACAGGGAGCGTGTGTAGTATATTCTTTTCCAATAATATGATTAATGATATTTTCTTGTATGATGGTTACAGACATTTCCAATTCCTTATATGTTGATGATGGTGCAGTGTGGAAGAGAGGCAGGAATGAAAATTATATAGTTAGGAAAATGCAGGCAGCTTTTAATGAAGTAGAGGAGTGGAGACATTGATGGGAGTTGAATTAACTGTTGCAAAGGTGTGTTATTTGTTTTCCTAAAAGGAACATTACACTCACAATTGGTCTCAAAGTATATGTTAAATCTCTTAAATAAGACCCAGTGGTAAAGTTTCAAGATACTGTGTGTGGACAGACACAAAGCTGACATGAAAGGTTGCATGTGAATAAAATTCTAGAGAAATGTCATAAAAACCCTTAATCTGTTCAGATACTTCGTTGTGTGTGATTAGGATGAGAATTGGAGGTCATTTAAACAAATATATATTGCTTTAATCAGATCTGTCTTTGATTATGGATGTGTTGTCAATGGGTCAGCCTCACCACTGGTCCAAAAGCCCCTAGATAAAGTTCAAACTCAAGCATTGAGATGAGTTGTGGTGATATTAAATCAACCCCAATTTTGACATTACTGGTAGAAATGGGTTATATAACTTTACATCTACGCAGGTTACTGTTAGCAACAGTTTATTGGGTTAAAGTAAGAGGACAGAAAGTTGGTCATCCAATATTGACAACATTAGTAGAATGTTGGGAGCACTGCATTCGTAAGGTCTTCAGTGTTGGGTGGATGGGAAATGAATGAACACAAATCTTGGATTGCTTTAATGTGGAATATGGTCCCAGTGTACCCCTTTCTGTCACTCCTCCACGTTTTTTTCCCTTTGACTGTGGTTGATTTAAGCCTTCAAGAAAAGATTAAGATGAAGCTTGATAATATATCAGTGGTGCAGGTAGTTCAGCAATACATGCAAGGCAGATATAATGGCTTCTTACATATCTGTACAGATGATTCAAAAGATCCAGTGACGGGTCATTCAGGTGTTTCTGTTTATGATCCAAAGTTTCAGTTTATGATTAAGAAAAGATTAATTGGACTCAGTATCAGATTTCACAAGCGAGTTAATTGCTATCATTTTAGCCTTGGAATGGGTCGAGAAAGTATGTTCAGATTGTGTACCTCTATGCTCTGATTCTTTTTCCAGTTTTGATATCTATTAAAACAGATATTTCAAATTGTAGGCCAGATGTTTTTCTTGAGATTGGACAACTTCTGTTGAGGCTGCAGGGTCTAGACTTGTGTATCCATTTCATATAAGTCCCAGCTCACAGTGGGGTTGAAGGAAAGGAGGCGGCAGACATTTTAACCAAGAAATTGCTTCAAATTAAGAATGTACAGTACTGTGCAAAAGACTTGGGCACATATATGAGGTTAGAGATGGTAAAAAAAAAATTCCTGCATTCCCAGTATCAATTCCTACAGCCACTATGAAGAAGGCCCAGAACCTGAGATTGGTTCACAGACACAAGTCTCACCTTCCAAGCAGAGTGACACCCATACAGCACCCCCACCGCCCCCAGTCAGGAAAGATGGTGTTGTCTGTACAACCACATATTAAGTGAAGAAAGGCATGCACTCAGAGATGTAGGTAACTTGAATATTCACTTTGCAGAGAGAGCAATAATTCAATGTGCATGGGTAAGTCATTGTTCAATAATTAGTGCTAAGGAAAATCATTGCGCAAAAGAAATAGATTCATACACTACACTTCCTCCCCCTTTATATTAATGTACCATAAAACTGTACATGTAATAAAATATTCAATTTCCCTTTAACAGACCATGTTCAGATGAACGTGTCTTTACAATAACAGTCCTGGCTTGATTTTTCCACCTTTTTTTAAAATAACTAACTTCCCAATACTAAAGATCTAGTTTTTTGGGTAGCACCCTGTTTCTTTCAGGATAGCGTCCCTCAACCTGTGGGGTGGCATTAGGTTTGGTAGGAGTCATTAGAAAGACAACTTTCTCTGTTGCTGGTGTCACGTTGCTGTTTGTGACATGATAATTACTGAGAGGCAAGTCCAGTGGATACAATGTACCCGTCTTGTTGGACACAGATGACCCAGGTGTGTTCTTTGGCTGAGCGTTCAGTATTTGGTCCACATGACGTCTCCAAGTCTGATCTCCAACATCTGCTGTGTACATCAGTGGTCTAGTTCTTGTAGCTATCCTACCAGGTGTCCACTTGTCTTCTCAGTAATCACATGCCAAGACTTCCTGTCCAACCTCAAAGTTCCTTGTTGACTGAACTGTTTATTCTGCACTTCCCTCCATAGATCTGATTTCAAGAGGGCTATCTGAGATCTCATATTCCTGCTCATGAACAGCGTTATAGGTGTTTGATTTGTTGTTGCAAGAACAAAGATCTGATACACAAAAAGGAAGTTGTCCACCTTGTGCTGTAGAGAAATGTCCTCCTTGTCCACAGCTCTAATGGACTTCTTGGATGTTTGGATAAACCTTTCAGCTAACTCATTCGTTGCTGGGTGGTGAGGAGCTGACTTGAAATGTTTGATGCCATTGTCCTTCATGAATAGTCTGAATTCTTCCGACGTGTATTGTGGTCTGTTGTCACTCACAATTTGTTCAGGTAAGCCATCTCTGGTGAAGATAGTCCTCAGAGAGGAAACAGTCTTAAATGGTGTGGTTGACTTCATTGGTATGACCACCAGCCACTTCGAATGACCATCAACAGCAATCAGAAACATGGAGTTCATGAATGACCCAGCAAAGTCAATATGCACTCTTTGCCATGGTGAAGGCAAGCATTCCCATGGGTATAAATATGCCTATGGGAGTATATTTTGAACTTTGTAGCATCCTAAATAGTTCTTGGTCAAGTTGTCAATCTGTCTATCTATTCCCAGCCACACACGTGGCACCAGGTGAGACTCTTCATCTTGACTGTACCCAGGTGTCCTTCATGCAGATTCTCTAACACTCTAGTGCACAGTTTTGAGGGAACCACAACACGAGATCCACACATCAGGGTTCTTAGACGTACAGACAGTTGGTCTCAACACATTGAGAACTCCGGAAACAGAGGATTACCATAAGCTACCCATTCTTGCATGGTGGTGTCATAGAATATGGACAATCTTGTTTCTCTTCGTATTTCAGAATTTGTTACCAACGGTTAGTCCACCAATCCTGTGTGGAACACCTCTGCTGGGTCACATAATGAAGACTTTTCTTCTTCATTTGTCAACAATAGAAGAAGTGACAAGCCGTCAGCATTACTTTGTTGTTTTGTACCCTTGAATTCTATGTCATAAGAGTGGGCTCCTAGGAAAAGTGCCCAGCATTGCATCCAGCAGCATACATCACTGGATTGAACATGGACACAAGGGGCTGGTGGTCTGTCACTAGAGTAAACTTCTGTCCATAGAGGTAGTGATGGAACTTCTTTACTCCCCATACTGGACTAAGAGCCACTCAGTCAATCTGTGCGTAGTTGCGTTCTGCGCTTACCAGTATTCTTGAAGCAAATCCAATCAGAAGTTAGGATCTATCATTCATAGTGTGTGACAAGATGGCATAAAATGCCATAAGGGGACACAGGGCACACCAGTTTTATGGGCAGAAATGGGGCATAACAAGTGAGCAGTTCATCTGATGTTACCAGTCTCTTTGTTTCCTTGAACCACTCCCACTTTGCTCCTATCTGCATCAGTGCATTGAATGGATATAGCACTGTGGCAATGTCCGGGAGAAACTGGTGGTTGTAGTTTACAATGAGCAAGTATAACCTGAGGTGTAATGGATTTTCTGATTTGGGTGTCTGTGCCACTGCTTAAATCTTCTCTTGTGAGTTATGTAAGCCATGCTTGTCACTGACATGTCCACAATATGAGATTTCATTATCGAAATACTCACATTTTTCTCTCTTCGCGCCCATACTCACATATCCTGGTAAGCACTTTACTGAGGTTCTGGAGGTGCTCTTCATCATTCTTGCCAGTCAAAATGATGTCATGAAAATAACACTGTGTTCCTGAGATATCTTGGAACACTTGGTCCATTGCTCTTTCCCAAATTGCTGGAGCTGTTAAAATGCCAAAGACAAAATGATTATACTGCAACAGTCCATTGTGAGTGTTGATTGTGAGGAACTTCCTGCTTGAATCCTCAATCTCCATTTGCAGGTAGACTTGTGATGAGTCAATCGTTGAGAATCTCTCCCCACCTGCCAAAGATGCAAAAATATCTTCTATTTACAGCAGAGGGTACTGCACAGTACGCAGTACAGGGCTGATACTCACTTTCCCCACATATGCAAACAGCTTCAGCCTTCCCTTTCTTGATCAGCAGAACAATTGATGTGGCCCAATCACTCCATTCAACCTTGGACAGAATGCCAGACACCTCCAAGTTCTGAAGTTACTTTAGGATGTAATGTGTAAGGCATTGAATGTGCTTTATGGAATCTTGGTGCTGTTGATTCACCCTGTTCAATTCTGGCCTTCATGCCTTTGAGTTTACCAATACCCTCCTCAAACACCATCTCATTAGCATGACACAGTTGTGACAGTCTCAGATTAGTGCTATCATTTGGGATGCAGTTGTCTGTTGGTAACATATTGAGAGGATTGGTTGACTGCCAGTCTATTTAGATTTTTCTCAACCATTCACATCCAAAAAGTGCTGGTCCTCTATTTTTCAACACATAAAGTTCTAACCACTGTGTTTTGTCTCCGTACATCACATTCTTTCTTTTTCAATATTTTTATTAATTACTTGCATAGATGAATACAAAATACATTATGATATTATGGAAACATAAACAAGATTGAATTGCCCATAACTATGTATAGTAAATTAACCATAATGTTGAAAAGGTATATTTTATTCTAATCTAAAGCAAAATCAAAACCTCATAACAAACAAAAAAAAAGAAAAAAACAACTGTTTGGTTAAAAGAAAAGAAAGAAATATCTCTGACATATAGTCGTAAATTCGAACATACAATAGTCATCATCATTGCTGACCAAATCAAAAATTGTGAAAGTAGTTCCAAAAAGGTCCCCATAATGTGAAAAAATCTTGTCTAGGTATAGAAATAGAACACCTACTCTTCTCTAGATTCAAACATGACATAACATCAATCAACCAATGGGCATGAGAAGGCGGAGCGGCATCTTTCCATTTAAGCAACAAAACTCTTCTGGCTAAAAGAGATATAAAAGCCAAAATATGCAAATCATTCAGCTTAAGAGTAAAATCATTTCCTCCAGCAATGCCAAATAAAGCAGGCAGAGGGTTGGATTTAAAGTTCAAACTGAAAGTACATCACATTCACTTTCAGTTTTCCTTTGGGAGACACCTTTTCACCTGTGTAGGCCTTTTCTCATGGTAGCTTAGAAAACAGTCTGTTATAGTCATCTTCTGAAATTACAGACAATGCTGACCCTGTATCTAACTCTATTTTCAGTTTTACACTAGACATATATATTGTGATCCATATGTTTTTCTGATTTGCTTCAGTAATGCTGTGCAGCTCTTAGCATGACAACTCACTTTTGCCAGACTCTGTATTGTCTGATTCAGTGTCACATTCAGTGACTTTATGCACTTGTTTAGTTTTGTGTTTGCAGCGTTTCAGTCAGTCTGGCATTTCTCTTTGGTTGTGCTTTTTGTCTGACTTGCACACTCTCTTTATGTGGCCTTGTCTGTGATACTTTCTGGAAACTTTTTCTTTAAACCAGCAGTTATTTGTATCATTGGAGGATTTGCCACATCAATAATATTTTTGGCTTTTTGCACCATTCAGGGTCATTCTGTGCATTTCACATTCTAAATTCTTTTTCTAAAGTTCTGCTGCTGTCTCTTTCTAACAGTCACCCCTTAGTGTTTTAACTATGCATGCCACATACAAGCCTGTCCCCAATGCATCAGAAAGCCACAGTATTGAAAAGTTTGCACAATCCTGCAATGGATTCAAAGACACTTTCATCCTTAATCTGCTTCCTTTTGTGAAATCTAAATATCACAGCTATTACAATCGGTTTTGAACTCAAATGATTTAATAAAATTGTAGCAATTTTGTCAAACTTCTTGGATATCAGGCTTCAGTTCAGTATCATTGAAATGTCGTTGAAAGTCATTTTGTGTAATAACTGAAACAGCTGAGCCTGTGTCAAATTCCATTTTAATTAATTTACCATTCATTTCTGGTGTAAGCCATACTGCTTATCTCTTGTTAGTTTTCAAATTATAAACCTCAAGGCTACCTATTTCCATGTCTCTCTCATCATTATAAGATTTTTCATCAACGGCATGAGGATTAGTTTTCTTTTTGAAACTGTAACCTGGCTTTTTATCCTTTTCTCTTCCCTATAGAGTTCACTTATTTTTGTCTGCCCAATTTGCTCTTTGCATGTGTCTTACTTTGTTGCATTTTCTTCAGGTTTCACCATTAAACCTGCATTGCTCTGATGTATGTGAGCCCTTGGTACAATAGTAGCACAATTTGTTCAGCCTGGTGGGCTTCAGCAATTTTGTTCCTGTTCACTTTAATTCCTGTCTACAACTCAATTGCATCTTTGGCTGCTGTTTCTATTGATATAGCTATTTCAGCTGCTCTTTTAAATGTGAATTGTACTTCAGTTAGGAGGAAATTTTGAAGCTTTCTTGTCAGATTCCACACAAAAAAAGATATTTCAGTGCATCATTAAACCCATCACTGAACTGGAAATGCTCAGACAACTCTTCAATTCTGCTATGTAAGCCCTAATGGAATCCCCTGCTTTATTATTTTGCTTCTGAAACCTATAATGTTCTTCAATCAACAATGGTTTTGGTTATAAGTGCTCCTGTATTATAGTCATGATATCAGCAAAGCTCATTTCAGCTGGTTTGGTTGAAGCAGGATCAATCAGAATCAGGTTTATTATCACCGGCATAACAGTTAACAGTTTGTTAGCAGTAAAACTTCAAAGCAAACCATATGCTTTCCCACCTATTGCACTCAAGAAAACTGGCACTCACTTTTTATTGGCTTTTTCAGTTGCTTCAAAATACTGCTCAGTCTAAAAAAATGATCTAGTGCTTTCCTGGCATATATGATGAATAAACTCTTCTCGTGCTTCCAGACAGGCACAGATATTGATTATAGCTGATATTTCAATGACAAACTCTGCCATCTTCTTCAGGAATGATGTCTGATATGTCCAGATTAGTGGTCTTCATACCCCTGTAGTTTGTTCCACATGATTGGTTAGTTTTATGCTTAATTAGTTCTGTTTACATCACCCAGTTATCTGTTGTGCAAACAGATGTGTCTATCCTTCCGATGTAGCCTGACATCTCTGATTTTTTAAAATTTGATGACTATTATCACCTGGTACTCACAGTTTACGAACTCAAGAATTCTGTCTGTTTGCTTCCCTTTTCTTGAAAACTCAACAATCTCTTCCCCTTCCAACAAAACACATGCAGCACTTTTTTTTTTAACTCAAACATCTCTCTCTGTCTCCATGTGAAGAAAAAGAATGTGTTACATTTCAACAGGTAAGTAGTAATCTCAGGTTCATTTTAAAACATACTCATTGCCACTGTTATGTTTTGTAATTCCAAAGCATAAAACTAATTGAAAGAAAAACAGAGAATGTACTAAATGTACATTCATGTACATTTAGTTTTATCAGTGAAGCACACACATATGACGTGATGGCATAATGAAGTACACCAATTATGTATTCTCGGTTTACCCTTAAACCTTAATGAGTTTTGTAAACAACAAAGAATGCTTAATCAAACAATATATTTACAATGTTACTAAAATATTACTAAAATATTAAATATGCGACATGTATGGTTAGGTTTAGTAAGTTGTGGGAATTTAAGTTGTTGAGTTCTGTTCATTTGGGCTATGTAAGCATTTAGTTGGGATACATACCTTCCGTTATGGGCATGCATGCCATGGATGGGACAGGAATTGTGGGAAGGAAGATAGCAGCTTTTATGTACTGAACACAATCAGAGAAAGTAAACTTGTTAAAACAAAAGAAAATCTTGTCTTTGTTGTTTGAACTTTAACAGTGGTAGCGGAGAGTATTTACTAATTAAAGGATCCTGCCAGCATTCGAAGAAAGCAAGCCTTATGAAAGCTGGGAAAATAATAGTGGAATATGGACTTGTATTCCCAAGCCTGAGAAGAAGATCCTGTCACTTTTGGAAACAGCGCGTCACAATGGGGGGCGCTGGTAGCAGACCCAAATACAAGACACAGACACTGAAGTGCGAGGAACAGGTCTTGACTAGAGTAGGGTCATGACAGGATACAGACAAGGAGCAGGGACAAGAATACAGACTAGGGCTGGGACATGGACACGACAGGGAACCTGGACAAGGAACTATGCACTAGGATCCTGGGCTTGGGCTCCGAGCCAGAAACTGGACAAGGACCCAGAACCTGGGTCTTGCCTTGGGCTCGGGCCCCAGAACCAGGCAAGGACATGACATGACTACAGGACAGGACGTGGCTGGGGTCTAGAGGCTAGAGCTTGGAGACAGGCTGGGGTCTTGAGGCTTGAGCTTAGAGACAGGCTTAGGGTCTTGAGGCTTGATGCTTGGAGACAGGCTTGGAGCCTTGAGGCTAGGGTCTTGGCTCTTGAGGCTTGAGGCTAGGGGCTTGGCTCTTGAAACGCGGAGGCTGATAGCTTGGAGGCTGGAGCTCGGAGACAGACTGGGAACTGTACATCAACATGGAGCCGGGACTTATCCTTCGAAAAGCCGAGACTCATCTACAACACGACATCAACATGAGACAGGACAGTACATAGACATACAGCCAGGACTTATACTTAGACAAGCCGGGACTCAACTTCATCTCCACACCAAGGTGGGACAGGACCATCCATCAAGTAACGGCAGAACAGCCGGACTTACCTAACAGAGGCAAAGACAAGACCACACAAGACAGGTCCCCCCGCAGGGCAACGGCAGAATGGCCTGACTTACCCCATGGAGGCGAGGACAAGACAAGACAGATCCCCCCGCAGGGCAACGGCAGAATGGCCTGGTTTACCCCACGGAGGCAAGGACAAGACAAGACAGATACCCCCACAGAGCAACGGCAGAATGGCCTGACTTACCCCACGGAGGCAAGGACAGGACAGATCCCCCTGCAGGGCAATGGCAGAACGGCCTGCCTTACCCCACAGAGGCAAGGACAAGACTAGGCAGATCCCCCCGCAGGGCAATGGCAGAACGGCCTGACTTACCCCACGGAACGAGGACAAGAAGAGACAAACACCAAAGAACGACAGACAGTTCCATCTCTGCATTGGCGATTGAACTCGACAGTGGTGTAGGCGAGGTATCCAGGCAGAGAGTCAGGCAAGAGGGGAAGAGACAGGGAGGGGAACAGGACAGTCCAGTCGCGAATCCCTGGTTTGCAGAGGTATTTATGTCTCAGCCCCAAAACAAGAATTATGTGCCTGCAACAGAAACTGGGGAAAACCAGAAACCCCGGAACAAGGAACCACAGATGGAACCGTGAACCAGAACACAGACCCCACAGACCGGACTATGGCCCAGCGAGAGAGACCGGGATGGGATTTCTGTTGGAAGACTTGAACAAAGATGACAGTATGAATATACTAATAAATACTCTTGACCCAGCTTTACTGAAGGAAGAAAAGGACTGGATTTATGAGATATATTCAGACTTTGACAACATTCCAGAAACTGTTCTACAAATGAGGTTGATTATATTATTGATTTTGAATAAAAGTATACTCGCATGCGTAAATACAAAATGGATCTTCCTGATGCAATATTAGCTTTTAATTTGTTGGATACTGCATGTCTAGACATAAAGAACAGACAACTATCATTAGATGCATGTACAGAACCTACATTTTCATCTATGAAATCAGCACTAAAGAGGATTTCTGGAGAAAATGCCGTTAAGACAACAGTCAGAATTAGTTTGAGTCAGGAAACTGCATACTTCACTAAGCAGAAACAAAAGCTTAGCAAACATAGGTCCTAGAGTGACCAGGCAAGGGGACCATTACCTGGCACAAGTCCACTAAACAAATACAGTAGGAGATCGAAATGTGTGCTTTTGTCAAAGTACTTACCACTGTGAAAGAAACTGTCCACATAAAACTGCACAAGTTAAGCTAACTGAAGAAAGTAACAAATCTGACTATGTAGAAGAGTGCCCTATCACCTTGTTTGTGAAGGAATCACTTACTAATGCAAAGACATTCGAGGCAGAGATTTCTGGACATTAATGTCCTGAAAGTTCTGGACATTACTGTGTGAACATTCTAGATAATGACGTTACTGAGAATCAATGTGTGGATGAAGTACTAACTGTCACAGAGAACATGACCCCAGATAAGAAACACAAAGTTTTGATTAAGCTTTACAAGCAGTATAGTCACGCTTTGAGTAATAGACTTCAGAAACTGCTTAGGAGTACAGGAAACAAAGATGTAAACTATTTTTCCATTCTAAAGCAGATAGTTGATAGCTGTGAGACATGCCAAAGGTTTGGAAAGCCCAAACCCAAGCCTGTGATTAGTCTGCCACTAGCATCTGAATACCATGGAATAGTAGCCATAGAGTGTTGGCACGTGGCCAAGTGGTTAAGGCATTTGTCCAGTGATTTGAAGGTCGCTAGTTCGAGCCTTGGCTGAGGCAGCGTGTTGTGTCCTTGAGCAAGGCACTTAACCACACATTGCTCTGCGACGACACCAGTGCCAAGCTGTATGGGTCCTAATGCCCTTCCCTTGGACAACATCGGTGGCATGGAGAGGGGAGACTTGCAGCATGGACAACTGCCAGTCTTCCATACAACCTTGCCCAGGTCTGCACACTGGAAACCTTCCAAGACAAAAATCCATGGTCTCATGAGACTAACGGGTGCCTATATAATAAAGTAGCCATAGACCTGCATGAGCTGGAGCAAGGAGTGTAGTATCTCCACATTATTGATGAATTCATATGTTTCATGGCTGGTAGTATTGTAAACACAAAGAAACCCTCAGAGATAGTAAAAACTTCATCCATTCCTAGACAAGTGTGCGTGGTCTTCCTTGGAAAGAATTCAGTGATAATAGTGGTGAATTTCATCATAATGCACTCAGGGATATGGCAGGGAACTTTAACATTGAAACAAAGACAACGGTGGCATACAGTCCTTGGAGAAATGGACGTTTAGAGTGACGCAGTCAAACACTTACTGAAGTAATGCTGATGGTAAAGAAAAGCATTGGCCCTTATGGCAAAGAATACAATGCACAATGTACATGGCTATAGCCCATATCAACTTGTGTTCCCTGTGACATATTTCTCATCTGTAGGACAGAGTTGTGCCCTCAGAACACTTTACAGACTTGCTTCAATAGAAATCATCACAAGTGCAAAGACAACAACGACGTTTCAGTCTTAAAACAGGACAAACTGTGAGATTTGTAGACCAAGACTCTGGTATCTCATACAAAGTCTTAGGAAAGCAAGTTCAGCCACTGAGAGAAACAAAAGTTGGTACAACTTGAATTACCTAGAACCAGTCACAGTCGCTGGCACTGCAGAGTCAGTCAACATGTCACGTGTAGACAGATTTCATATCTGACTGGACTATCTGAGAAATGTCAAGATGAAGATGTCCTAGTAACTAAGGAGATGGCATTTGACTGAAAAACAAAATGAAATTGGTAGTTAGAGAAAAAATGGAGTATTTGAGAAAGTCAGACAATAGCCAAAAGACAGTGTCTATAAGATGGATGTGCACCCTGACAGAAAACCCAACAGGAATTACACCAAATGCACACTTGATAGCTAAATGTTTTGAGGAACTCCAAAAAGACTCACCAACATGTGCATCAGAGTTTCTCCAGCTACTTCTTACAGAGAAATGTCAAAAGCATTGGCAATCCCATTCCATGGATATAAAATCCGCATTCTTACAGGGAATGAAGCCATCCTGTGACATTTATGTTCAACCCCCCACCTGAAGCCAGAACTGAAGGAACACAGTGGAAACTCAAAAAGTGTGTGTATGGTTTAGCAGATGTATCATTCCACTGGTATAAAAAGATCAAGTAAATAATGTTGAAAGCAGGTGAATCCAGCTTTTTTTAAACTGGCAAGATTCAGAATGTCATCTGATTGGAGTTCTTGCCAGTCATGTAGATAACTTCATATGGGGAGGCTCAAAAAATGTTGCCACAGCAGTCATCCCCCGGCTAAAGTCAGCCTTACAGATTTGACATGAGGAACATGACAGATTCTGCTATGTAAGGATAGACATCATTGTTGTTGATGGAACAGTACAACTGCACCAAGAAATTCACATGGAATTATCACATGCCATACAATGGATGCAGACCACATTGAAGCTGAAGCCGAGCAAATGATGTCAAAGACAGGTCAGATTTCTATGAGTGGCAAGACAGAGCAGACCTGACATCTTGTTGGATGCCTGCAGCTTGGCATCCAGCTCAAAAAAATGCCGCAGTACAAACTTTACATGAGGCAAACAAGCTAGTGCGTATAATCCAATCTGAAAAAGTAGCTTGGAAAAGAAAGCTCATTGAGGCTCATTATCATGGGTGATGGGAGAAGAGGAAAAATGTTCACCTCTCTGTCAGTCATTCAGTCAGTGGGTGCCGTCCCGAATCCAAGGTTGGCAGCTATGCACCTCCATCTTCTTCGATCTTGCGACAGCACTGAGTACAGCTTCTCCTCCAGTACGTAGTATGCTGGCAGAAGGAACCATGGCGATGTCTGAAGGTATTGACAATGCTGTTTATCAGGCCACACTTTATTCTGAGCTTGTCCATGGTGACCCAAAGAAGAACAGTCTACAAATAGCTTGTGTCACAGTCTTTGGTTGATGCCATCAAATCCACCAAGTCAGTTTCAGAGAAGGCTTCATCTGGAGATAAACAGCATCAGAAAATTCATCATGTACTTTGATCAACTACAAAGGAACTACTAGCTGTCTGTCTCACAAAGAAGGGTGTACCAGCTCTTGTGCTGCTGAAGTTAAGGCATTTGGTACTTTAGGAACTGTAATAATATCTTGGGTTAAAACTACTTCCTGCATACTAATGAACATCTGTATTGATTTTCTTAATATACATAAAAGGATGGGAGATTGTTGAGTTCAGTTTGTTTGGGCTATATAAGTATTTAGTCGAGAGGCACACTTTCCCTGTTATGGGCATGTGTGTGAGGGGTGAAAGGGGGACTGAGGGTAAGAAGATGGCAGCCCTTATGTACTGAACACGATCAGAGGAAGTAAATTTGTTTAAATAAAAGAAAATCTTGTCTTTGTTGTTTGAATGTTAACAAATTTAGAGCCAGAAGCACTTGTGGGCTGCCTAGCACAATCCTCACTGATTTGATTTGATTTCACTTTATGTTCGATGTACTTGTGACAAATAAAGCTAACATTTATATTCATTCATCTTCAAAACACAGTGCCTCAAGAAGGCGACATCCATCTTTAAAGATCCTCAATATCTGAGACATGCTCTACTCACATTACTACCACTGGGGAGGAAGTACAGGAGTCTGAAATCCACAAACTATGTTTTAAGAACAGCTCCTTTCTCTCCACCATCATATTTTGGAACTGTCCATAAATCCAAGAACACCATTTCATTGTCTGGCATAGCACTATTTATTTATTTTGTAACTTAGTCATTTTTATGGTGTAGATGGTACTGCTGCAAAACAACAAGTTTCACTATATGCCAGTGACAATATACCTAATTCTAACTCTGTTAAATGCTAATCTGTTCCTAAGGAATACAAATGACAAAAGAAATCATGTCAGGAAGTAGCAGTTAAAGTAAGCAGTACTTTTATGGTTTCTAGTAAATATGCATTTGTTGAAAAATGAAACTCAAAATAATCTTCTTGATTGCAAGTCAAGCAAATCATGGATTACCTCCAAATTACAGTGAAGATATTACATTATATGAGGATATGAAGAAAATCATGAAAAAAGCAAGTAACTGGAATTAAAATCAATAATGGGGATTAAATAGTCATTACACATAATGAATAGATTTTCAGATGATGAGTTTGAAAGAAGTGAGGCTTTGTAATACGAAGAACTGTTGGCAGGATTGAGTTTTATTATTAATATTTTTTAACAAAAGCTGTGTATATCTGTAAGGTATCATTAAAGTGCACTTATAATACCTAAACTCTTTTTGCTGAGAACTTGGATGTTGTGCCTCAAGAGATGTCACACTATATTGGGGATGAGCTGGCACTTACTCCAATCCTGGCTTGTGATCTGTATTCCTACTGAGTCCTCAGTAAGGTAGCAGCATAGGCACCTTGCTGCAAGCACTTTATTGGCTTAAAGCATTGGGTTCCAGGGGCCTTGCTCTGACTTTATTTGGCTAAATCCATAAAAATTTTGACACAGTCAATCATTTTAATCATTAATCCTCACCTATGCTTTGCATCAATATTATACTTCCAATTGCCTACTAAAACTACGGCCTCCTGGGATGTACATTTATTGTAGCATATGGAAATATTATAAATTTGTTGATTCACTTACTTTATTTGCTTTCATTCACATTCCTGGATAACAGACACCTGCTCAACATCTTTCAAGATCTAAGTGATGTAAAGTATGGATTCAAACAGCACAGAAACAGGCCCTCCAGCCCACTGAGTCCCAACGACCATCAACACTGACGGCTGAGTCCCTGCCAGCCATGCACAACCAATCGTATTTTAGTTTCCCCACACCTCCATCAACTCCCCACTGCTTCTACCATGCATCTACTTTGTAGGGGCAATTACAGGGCCAATCAACCTACCAACCTGCACGTCTTTGAGATTTGGGAGGAAAGACGAATACCTGGGAGAAACCCACATAGTCACAGGGAGAACCTGCAAACTGCACGAACAGCACTCGAGGTGAGGATTGAACCCAGGTCTTCCACAATAAAAGGCAGTGGCTTTCCGAGCTACACTTCTGTACCTCCCTTATCCTAATGCAGATAGGCAAGCCATACACCCCAGTGATGCAGAAAATAACTTGACAAGCAAAACAGGCATCTCAAGACAAGGTACATAGGGGTTAACAGAAGAGTTACTTTCCATAGATAGAATTCTGGTATCTAGGAGTCCAATTCGACTGGCGTGGACATCGGCCTGCTGAACATCGAGAGGCTTCCTGGCGAGAGCACTAGACAACATCAAGTGTGCCCTGCTGAAGCCTCATCAGCGGCTGGCGATCCTGCGCAAGCATCTTATTCCATCCCTTGTGCACAGTCTGGTCTTAGGTTGGGCCCACAGAAATACACTAAAGGGCCTTGACAAACAAGTCGGTGTGGCCATGCGCACCTGGTTGCAGCTTCCTATTGACACATCTACCGCTTTTTTCCACGCAGGGATGAAGGACGGGGGTTTGGGGGTATCGTCATTTGCTGCCTCCATCCCCATTCAGAAGGCCCTATGGATGGAGAAGCTGTTATCCTCGCCGGATCCAGTTCTTCGAGTGCTGACCTGCCTGCCGGAGTTTGCGACAACCATCTCGCAACCTACAATCCCGGGAAACATCATGGGAGCTCCGGTGGGATCCAATCTCGAAGCTAAGGCCGCCTGGCGTGCTGCGCTCGCAGCCAACCTGGACTGTCCAAGCACAGAGTTGTATACGCTGTTAGCATTTACAGCCATAGACAACTTGTATACCATTGAAACAAATTTCCATTTTCTTATGGCCCAGAAGACTATTCAGCCCATTAAGCCTATGCCAGCTGTTACAGCACACTCCTCACATTTCCTGCTTTTCTGTTTCTCTTTGAGTGTTTAGCTCTTCCATCTCTCAATCGTGCCATTTAAATAGGCAACATAGTGGGTGTTCTCATATTTCTCCACAGCACAGCCGGGAGTCTTTGCTGGAAGACAAGACACAATGTCTTAAGTTGTACCCACCAGTTCCATTTCTCTGCCTAGTCCCTTTAAACCTCTCACATGTCCATCACCTCCCTCCTCATACCCCCCGCCACCCACTAACATAAACTTGACATAATCCGAAAGGGATAAATAACCCAGCAGCACTTCTGTGGGGCATGGAAGAAATGAGAGCATCCGAAGGAGACCACACAGGGAGAATGACAGAAAGCACCCAAGGTCAGAATTGAACCTTCTGCTCGGAGCTGGGCATCAGATGCATGAAGTTCAATGAAACTGTGCTGCCTCTTTTTATATAATTGTTCATTGAATGGTGATCACAGCCAGTCATTTGCTTTGCATGTCCAGAAAAGTCACATAGTCCCTTACATGAAAGGAAAAAAAAAATCCTCACTAACAATAGTGAGGTTACAATCGTACACCTAGAGATCCAATTGACCAAGGTCTTATTTCATCACTTCATCCAAATGAATGAGCCAATTCCTGGTACATTAAAAAGAGAGATTAAAGTAGTGGTCACCAACGTTTTTAAGCCCAAGATCCCCTACCTCAGCCTCAGTGAAAGGCAAGATCTACCTACTAAATCGTTTAGAGAAAAAACAGCTCAGATTGTACTTCCAATTTGAGGCCTTTTATTCGGGCAAATTGTATTTGAATTACACAAAATACTTTTGTCAAACTTTCAAGTTAATTCAATCAAGAAAACACTGTAACTAGCATATCAAACAGGCCATAGCTGTCTTTCTTTAAGAATATTACAATAATTCATACCTTTAATTCTAAGTTTCATTATTTAATTTTATTTCAACACGAAAAATAAATGAATAAAAATTGACTGTTGCACTCAGTGTGATGACTGGGGCTGAATACTTTCTGCTAGTTTCCTGAAATTTGGCTCATGACTACAGACAGCCAGCCTGAGACAGTCTGTGAGGTGTAGTGTTGCCAACTGTCCCGAATTCCCCCTGCTAAGGTAGAACGTTCCTGTGAATCCTTTCGTGCCGAAATGCTTTACACCGAAGAAGCAATTACCATTAATTTATATGGAAAAAAATTTTGAACGTTCCCAGACGCAAAAGAACAACCTACCAAATCATACCAAATAACACATAAAACCTAAAATAACAGTAACATATAGTAAAAGCAGGAATGTTATGATAAATACACAGCCTTTATAAAGTAGAAATAATGAAAATTCAGCCAAAACCGATTCGTGGGGTAAAAAAAATCAGCACATCACGCATGCGCACACAGGTGCCCACGCAAGGCTTCATGGTCATGGTAGTCTTTCTCGGGGTAAACACAAGTGTCCCAGGATTTGACTGCTACTTTTGTCCGTTATTTGGGAGTGAGAAAGTTGGCAACCCTAGTGAGGTGTCTGTCAGTAAGTCAGCTCCTGTACTTAGATTTAATAATTTTCATCTGTGAAAATGCAATTTCGCATAGATAAGTTGACCCGAAGTAGGCACTGACTTTTAATGGTATAAAACCAACACGCACACCGCGCATTGCTTGGCCCATCAGTAGTAATTGCCACCAGTTTATGAATGGGGATGTCATTTTCACGGACGTATTTTTTAAACTCATTGTAAATATCCTCACCTCTCGTTCTTTCCTTTAATTGCAAAAGAGTGAGGAAGTCCTCCTTTGTTGTAAAATCCTGGAAAGCCATTCTGACAAATACAACAAGCTGAGCTGTTTGCATTACATCCAGGGATTCATCAAACTGTAGTGAAAAATATCCATGTCCTCTGACAGTGACTCTACCCTCCTTGTCACTGTTGCAGGGCCAAACGGTATATTACGTATTGTGGTTGTGATGCCGTTTTTGTTTTTAAAGTCATTAAAAACAGTCTCTGCGGTAATGACCATTGTTTCCTTGACTAAATCGCCATCTGTAAAAGGCTTCTTGTGTTTAGCCAAAAGGTGACTTACACGAAATGATGCTTCAATAGCAGCCTTATTTTGAGAGCATATTTTGTGAAAAACCATTGCTGGGCCTTCAACCTCATTTTCAGCTCCTCAACTTTCCAGGCACGAATTGCGCTCTTTGGGGGGTAGGTGTCTTTAAATTTCTGGTGGATGGTGTTGTGGTGCCGCTCCAGATTCCCTCTTTTAGTCAGTGCTTGTGTTTGGTGGCACAATATACATACACACTTGTCTTTCACCAAGGTAAACAGAAATTCCTCTTCCTATTCTGGATGGAATTTGTATGTTTCACCTTCTTTTGTGGAGCCTCCGCCATGCTATCAGGATATCACGAGCAATTGCCAATTGCATCGCCTCTGATCTGAGCTGACATTCACCTAATTAATTAGTTTGTTTATTTTGGCTTTTTTTCTTAAAGATGTGCTGTGTGCATCCCGACTACCGCTGCACCCCTGCATGCTTCGCGGCCTGGAAGTTGGGGACACTGTCGTGTATTGATGTTTGCGACAGTCTGTACTCTTATCCCTAATCTGATTGGTCACTTTGACGCAGCACAGGCTACGCTGAAAACGCGGTGCATGGTGGGGGAATTACACACATGCGCACTGGGCAGAAAGAACGGAACTAAACTTCCCCAACCTGGAAACAATCTCTCTTTACAAACAGCTTTTTAGTGAAGATATTGCTATATTACCATTATCCTAATTAGTATTACTTACTTTTATAATGCTCACATTACAACAGTATTTGTGTATTTATTTTTGATTTTTCTTCGGGATCTACTGGGAAAGTCTCAAAGATCGACCAGTTGATCACGATCAGCGGGTTGGCGACCCCTAGATTATAGAGATAGGTTAGCTTTATTCATCATATGTACTGAAACATATAGTGAAATGCATAGTTTTGCGTCAATGGCTGACACAGCCCAAGTATTGTGCCAGGAGCAGCCTACAAGTGTCGCCACGCATCTGGCATGCCCACAAGTCACTAACCCTAACCCCTAAGTTTTAGAATGTGGGAGGAAACCAGAGCAGCCAGAGGAAAGCTCACATGGCCATGTGGATAACGTACAAACCCCTTTAGCAGTCAGTAATTGCTGGTCCTGTAAAGCAATTGTGTCAACTACTACGGTACCACGCCACTCTGCTAGATCCAATATTACTCACTGCTAGGAACCAAAGCAAGTAAGAAGAATGATTTGATCTGTCAGGTCAAGTACAGAAATCTGTGCTTTATTCCCGTCTAACTGGCTGTTTATTTTTGTTTTATATTCAATTAGAGAGAATGTTATTCAACCTTACCTGCAGTGTAACTAATTTCTCCTTTCCAAAAATAAAACGTGCCATGTTTGACTTTGGAAGGAATTTATCTGCTATAAAATGCTTCAATTATAAAGTACACCACTTGGAAAATCAGTACAAAGTCACTGTTATACAATGCAATGATAAATCCATAGGCCAATTATAAATTACAGCACTTGGAAAATGGCTACAAAGTCACAAATCACCATCCAGTGATAAATTCATACAGCACATTAAAGCAAAGCAACATCAGTGCAATCATTCAAAGGGTGTTGCTAACTTTTAATCAGCCACAATCCCATTTGATACAAGAATTAATTGAATTCTTCAGCATCAAATGATATAAAATTCAGTGCATAATCTCACGGGTTCCTTACAAGCAAAGGTGAGAAACAAAGTATTGTATTGTTGTCAGTTAAAAACAAGAACATTACATCTCTGACTTTTACGTAGGCCTTTGAATTTAACCAGGAGTTTTTAAGGGAATTCAGATCATTTGCATATATCAGAATGGGGAGAAGTGGAGGGGAAAACCAGAAGGAAATTTCTATAGACTACTGTGTGTAGTGAATTATAAAGGTATCCATATCAAATGGTTACAGCACAATATAAAATGTCTGTATCTACGTGCTGGTGATGCCTCTCTCACAGTAACGTCAAACTGACTTCAGACCCAATTTAACCCAGTGGAGGAAATGGACCTATGAGAAACAAAGTATTGTATTGTTGTCAGTTAAAAACAAGAACATTACATCTCTGACTTTTACGTAGGCCTTTTACATTGCTCCCTCTGGATTTCGGGCACTTTCCAATTGTTTCAGCTAAGATGTCTGGAAGTGGTTATCCCCTTGCTAAAGTTGGGAGAACTGTAGGGGAGATGAGACCAGCATGATCATTGAATGGGGGGGAGGAACAGACCTGAGGGGTTTGGTGGACCCTATTTTCCTGGCTCCTGTGTCCCTGGTATCCTGCAGAAAGAGAATCATCCACTGGGAAATCCAGAGCAGGTGGACTTGGAGGACATCCCCTACTCCTTTGACCCATTATGAGTACTAATTTATAATCCTGAATGCAGATGTTGAAGACACAAATGACCATTGTGTTCTATCTGGGGTCTTCCATTACAGCACACTACCCTGTCCTTATATCTTCTGGTCCTGAGTTCTGATCCCTACAGCTTTTGCCTAGTTGAGAAACTTACACTGACTGTCCACTCAGAGAAATTTTGTTGCTGGGACATATTCATAGAACTATTGTCTGTTTAAAAATAGCAACTTCTGAGGGGTTTCCATGACTGAATGGAGGAAGTCATATTCCAATTACCACCTCCGATACCTTCAAAGAGATACACCTGAATGTCCCCCACCTTTGCATACAAATTGCTCATTTAACAAAATATTGCTACTGCAAATATGTCCCAATAAGTTATAAAGGAGTGGACTACCTTTTTTTTTTGCATTTAAGAAATTTTTCCTTTTTGCCATACGAGAGGAAGAGTGTGGTTACACTGGAGAAAGCATAGAGAAGTGTTGCCAGGACTGGAGAATTTTGATTGTGGGGAGACACCAAATAGTCTGAGCTTGATTTCCCTAGAGTGAAAGACTTTGAGAGGTTACCTGATAAAGTGATATAAAATTATGAGAGGCCTACAGACCCTCCCCACATTATGAATGCCTGACTTAGTGACATGCTAAGCTGGGAACAAGCTTTCGTAATATTAAATTCAAAAGTACAATGTCTATGCAGTTGTTCCTATAACAGCAGAACTAGTTTCCTCTCCCTCTGTCTCTCCCTATCTCAGTAACGTGGGAGGAGCAGGGACAGGGGGTTGGATGCTTACGGGCACTCCGTGGGACATCAGGATGTTGGGGTTCATGATGGTGACCAGCTGGTGCAGGAGGTCGGACTGGCTCTCGAACAGCTCTGGCGTCAGCTTCTTCATCACGGCCTCCAGCTGCTCAGCTGTGTATGCTGGCACACCATACCACGTCTTAGGCTCTCCCCTGAGGAGGTGATTTTTCTTATCAGTCGTATGTGCTTTTAATGTCATTCATTACAATACTGTGAGGGCATGGCTACAAAATTGTGTGCTCTATGTATTTATGGTCAAGTTTAACACAAGGACAACTATAAAAACAGAGCTTGTTCTCTACACCAAGATGAGATAAATAGGTAGGTGAGGTAAATAGTCAGGATCTTTTTCCATGGTATGGGTATCAAAAAATTTATATTAATTTAATTGATTTGGCAGGTGTGGAATATGTACAATACTTCTTTTCATTTGTATATTGGATAATATAACTATTATCAAGATTAGTTATAGTTGGTCTATTTTTCATATAATTTATAGAGCAGTGTGGCTTCATTCTTGAACATAATGTTCCTCAGCAAATCCTGATGAATGGTCTCAGCCTGAAACTTTAACTGTTCATTCCCCTCCATACATACTGCCTGACCTGCTGAGTTCCTCAAATTGCTCTGGATTTTCAGCACCCGCAGAATCTTTTGTGTTTACCAATTCCTTAATAAACTATGCCCGTTTGTTTGAGTGGTTCTGGTAGTGTAAATAGACTACAGAGATGAGCACCAAACCAAGAAAACAATACCCAGTACACTGCAGCAGATGCCTCAGGTTCCATTGCCACAGTATTACAGTCTGATCAGCTAGAGATCCATTAGAAGAGTTCTCTTTGCCTCACTGAAACTAAAAATCCAGTTAAAATTTTTTAAGTGTTTGGATACAAATTTGCTACCCTAATCCTTTTCAGAGTGTATGCTTTAAGATTCTACTTCATTCAGTAGCTTATGAGATTCTAAAACCACACAAGATGCCAGCTAAATACAACCTTTTATTCCCAGAAGGTGACATACTAACTTTTGCCTCTTGTTGCTAACTTCTCACTCATTTAAAATCAAGACTTGAAGCTCCCAGGCAGGGCTGTAGCTTCATTTAGAAGTAATAAGGCAATTGGAGAGAAATGGCTCATTATTGTCTCAGAGAAACACTTAAGGGATATCTTAAATATACGTGAAAGAGAAAATGAATCTCCTTAGTGCAAAGAATAATAAGGTATGCTGAATGAGAGGCAATAATATATCAACAAAGCTACTCGCAAGACCCGATTCACTCAACAATAAGAGGAGAATCATGAATGGTTAGAAAACCTAATGGAATTAATTCTCCTGAGAACATGAGCCTACCTTATTACGTTGATATTGGAAATCTATTGTAGTGGTAACTAGTACGACAGAACCAGTTATGAAAACTGTTCTTTTTCAGACCACAAAGATGGCCATCTTTATGCCAGAGCATCTTAAATCAGCCGGGATCTGTGAAAATGGTTCAGCAGAGTAAATGTATGCTTTATTAAACTCCCACAGTCTAATCAATGTCAAATTAACATCCTGCTGCTTTTACCTGAAGTGGGTAACTAATGTGGCTGTTTCAAAGCTGCCATTTTATCATGTATAATTCCTTTACTGCTGTAACCTGATACAACTCTATGAGGCTCGTGCCCACAGTTCAACTGATGAAATAAGTGAGCTATTTTGGTTTCCCAGCCTGTTCAAAGCCATGTTTCAAACATATGCTTTTGCTCAGGAATACTGGGCTCACAATGAAATCAATCCGACTCCAAAAAAGAAACCTGATTCGTCATTTTTACAATGTTAAGCTTCATGCAATATGCAACAATTCACTTGATGTTCTTTAGTAGAAGACTTCATAATGAATCCTTAACCATTCAACCTGCTTATTCTCCTTCTGAATCTGCATGTACATCGATGTTGTGATCTGCTTGCATGGCAGGTTCACATGGGGTACCTGCATTTCAAATGACAACTGTTCACAAAAAGCCTGCAGCATTCTGTTTGAGCACATCTTTAGGTCCCAACATAGAAAATACACGTGCTGTCTTGGATGTATACACTGCTTTGGGATAATGATGAGAGTCGTGGCTCTTGTAGTGGTCATTTGATTGGGGGAGGTGTGGGGTGGTCAGGGAGTCTGTTTGATTGGCAGCTGTGGTTGCCAATGAGCTGAAAGGAGCCTCCATTACAAGTGGATTCAGAAAGGAAGCTTGCATTGTCTCATTTAGTCATTAAGTCTTCTCTGCTCGATTCTTGCTGCTGCCATCGGGAAAGAGGTACAGGAGCCTTAGGTCCCGCACCACTGGGTTCAGAAACAGTTATAACCCTTCATCCATCAGGTTCCTGAACTAGCGTGGATAGCTTTACCTACCTCTGTCAGGAAACGTAGAGGAGACTTGACACAAACGCAGAGCTGTGGAAACAATACAGCTGTGAGCGACCACTTTAATAATAAACTGAAAAATAACAAGCACGAGGGAGACTGCAGATGCTCAAAATCCAAAGCAACAAACATGGAATGCTGGAGGAACTCAGCAGGTCAGGCAGTGTCCATGGAAATGAATAAACTGTTGGCATTTCGGGCTGAGACCCTTCTTCAAGGCGGAAAAGGAAGGGGGGAAACGCCAGAATAAAAAGGAGGGGCAGGAGAAGGAGGAAATCTTAAAGGTGATAGGTGAAACCAGGTGGGTTGGAAAGACAAAGGGCAAGAGAAGAGGGAATCTGATAGGAGGGGAATGTGTACGATAGGAGAAAGGGAAGGAGGAGGAGACTGGGGATGGGGGTGATAGGCAGGTGAGAAGAGGCCAGAATGGGGAATCGGATAAGAAGAGAGGGGAAGGGTTTTTTTGTATAACCAGAAGGAGAAATCAATATTCATGCCATCAGGTTGGAGGCTACCCATATGGAATGTAAATGGTTGCTCCTCCACCTTGAAGGTGACCTCGGATTGACACAAGAACAGGCCATGGAATGACATGACAGAGGGAACAGGAATCAGAATTAAAGTGTTTGGCCATTAGGAAGTTCCGCTTTTGGTGGAAGGAGTGAAGGTGTTCGACAAAGCGGTTCCCCAATTTACAGTGTGTCTCACCAGCTTAGAGGAGGCTGCATTGGGAGCTCCAGACGCAATAGACAACCCCAGCTGATTCACAGGTAAAGTGTTGCCTCACCTAGAAGGATTGTTTGGGGTCCTGAATGGAGGTGAAGGTGATGGTGAATGGGCAGGTTTAGGTCTTTGGCCAATTACAGGGGTAAGTGCCAGGAGGGAGATTAGTGGGGATTAGTGACAAGGGAATCACATAGGGGCGGGAAGTAAAATATATTTTTGGTGGTAGGGTCCCTATGGGGATGACAGAAGTTGCAGAGGATGATATGTTGGAAGCGGAGCCTCATGGGACAGTCGGTAAGGATGAGAGAAACTCTATCATGGGAAAATGGGATGAGTGAGGTTGTTCAGGAAATGGAGGAGAAGCGGGTGCAGCATCAATAGTGGAGGAAAGGAATCCTCATACTTTGAAGAAGGAGGACATCCCTAAAAGGAAAGGAAAGCCACTTCCTGTGAACAGATGCAATAGAGATGAAAGAACTGAGAAAAGGAAATAGCATTTTTACAGGAGATAGGGTGGAAAGAGATACAGTCAAGATAACCACAGGGAACGTTTGGTGTATAAAATAAGTTGGTTCACAGTTTGTTTCCAGAGATGGAGAGAGAGAGATTGAAAAAGGGGAGAGAGGTGTCAGTAATGGATCAAGTGAATTAAAGAGTGGAGTGGAAGTTAGAGGCAAAGTTGAAGAAATTCACAAGTTGAGCATAATAACAAGCCACAAGGGGCTACAAAACAAGAGAAAACGGATACTCAACTCGACGAGGCAACAAGATAACTAACAACTAGGAGCAACTGGTTGAGGCTGTTTGGTTCAATGGGTGAACAAGGATTGTGACTGAGAGCTGGGTTTAAATAGGCTGCAGGAGATGGTTTAGAAATAAGTGGCAGGTGACTCCTGTTAGCTGGGTGGAGACAGGGATGTGCCTGTCTGTACAGGCCTGATAACCTCAACACTGAACTGATTCTACAACCTACAGGCTCACTTTCAAAGACTTCACAACTCATATTCTCAGTATTTATTAGCACAGTTTGTCCTCTTTTGCACATTGTTTGTTTGGCAGCCTTTGTGCGCAGATTTCATTAATGCTATTGTATTTCATTGCTTTCCTGTGAGTGCCTGCAATAAGATGAATCTCATACTAGTATATTGGTAACATACATGTTCTGTAATAATAAATTTACTTTAAAGTATTACGCAGCTGCCTCTCATTTCCATTGCTGTCCCCACCCTGTTTGGATCTCTCTAACTTCAGCTTTCTCTGCACCGTCCAGAACAGAGCCCAACCAGAAATATTGCCACCCTCTGGACTCTTACTCTACGTGTCCACCACCTCCTACCGCTCCAACAACACCCGTTTGCCATCCAGAACTACTACAGTTCCTTCAGGCCCAATAAGCCACAGTTATCTGCAGAACCAGAGCAGGCCATGAATAGTGACTGGACCTTACAGAATGAATCCTGACGCCCTGTCCCTGTGTTCCTCTGTTAACCAAAGTTCAAAGTGTATTCTATTATCAAAGTATGTGTACTTTATACCACCTTACAGCCTCAAAATAATGAATCCCAATATAACCCATTAAAAACAAAAGACAAAAGGGAGAGAGATAAAGAGATACAAATTGTGTAAAGCAGGCCAACAGCATTCAGAACGGAAGCCCACAAAGCCAGGTATCACTGCAGCCAGTCCAGATATACGTTAGTTGCAGGCCCCAGCCTCAGTCCAGCATGGAGACGAGCAAACCCTGCAGAGGAGTGAGCGAAACTGGCACGTCTCTCACCTCCGACCCCGACACCCCAACCATCTCAATCTGGCCCAGAAAACCTCGGGTCATTCGCCGCCCATGGGCTCATGTTCTACTGCCTCGATATGGCCAGTACCCGACCCTTCCATTTTAGCACGGCTCTTAAATTCGGTGACATTCAAAAACTTTTCAAATGGACCCAAATGCAGATAAGTGCAAACCAGCTCAATAAATTCAATAATTTTAGGTAATGGCCACTTACACCATTCCCATTTCAGATTCCTTTCACATTTGTTTTGCAGCTTAGATAATTATTCTATGTTGGCACAGCATGATCCTCACTGATTTGATTTGATGCAAACAGCACATTTCTCTTCATGTTTCAATGTTTATGTGACAAATAAAGTTTATCTTTATTATGCATTTAAATCACCTCTGAACTTCAGCCATCTTGTGCTTTCCACCTTTTTGTCACGTAATCTCTCCTGAATCCACCCATCACAGAACTTTTTGTCCAGCTCTCCTTATTCATCTCCACCCTTAATGAATAATTTATTTCAGTTTTTCCAAGTTCTGATCAAAACTCATCAACTATAAACATTATCTCTGTCTTCCTTTCTATTCAAAGGAGCCAACTGGCCTGCCAAGTGTTCCTTGTGTTTAATCCTCTTGGTTCCGATTTTCAGCACCATGGCAGAGTAGGTTTGTTATGACGTTCTGCTTGCTAACCTCTGACTAATTATCAAGACTATTAATTGCCAATGCAGAAAGCATTCAGAAGCTTTCAAGAAGAAAACCAACTCCAATAAAATATGTACTTCCCTTGATGGCAGACACATGTTCTCAGCGGCCAGAAAACCAACAGGACAGATAATACCATGAAATCAAACACCAGGGGTACTTCTAATGATATAATAATAGTCCTTCGCAATTAAAGTCATCAAAATCGAATCTGGACTCAAAACAATATTAAAGGCAAAGCCTGGCATGGCAGCATGTGATACTTGTCTTGCCTTACGACTTTAAGGCTACAAGGTGATGCCCTTAATGTACACATATTACCGAGGCAAGATCTGGCGATGGTCTTGGTAAGTGAGTACACAGTAGAAGCAGGCACAAGTGGCAGATCATGATATAAATCCGCCTGCAAAACTGATTTGACACTGCAGTGAATTCTCGGATGTCAGCACTGCAGTAAACCCTCTCTCTCAATTTATTCAGTGAAAACAGAGCTATGTATTCCCCACCGGGGCTATTTATAGGAGTTAACAACTTGCAGGATGGCTGCTGGTAAACTTGCCGTGGCTGTTGCAGGCAAGACAACAGTTCTCTTGGATTTTTTTTCCTCAGAAAAGGATTCAAGGAGGTAGTGTGGCAAATGAAACACTGCTTCAGATTTCAGAGCAACTGCACAGATCAGTTTATTGCAGATATGCAGGCTTTAGTATGCTCAGACTATGGAGAATTGAAAGAATGAGCAGAGGTGATGTAGGTCAACTTAAAATGCTTGGAGGGGGAAGGAAGCGGATAGGAGGGGGAGAGGAGGGGAGAGGAGGGGCAGGGGTGGGGGAGGAGGGGGAGGAGGGGGAGGTGGAAGAGGGGAGGTAGGTGGGGAAGAGAGGCAGGCGAGAAGGGGAGGGGTGTAGGATTGGGAAGAGGAGTGTGGGAGGAGGGGGAGGAGGAGGAAGAGGCAGAGGTAGGAAAGGGGCGAGGTGGATGAGGACAACCAACAGGAATTCTGCAGATGCTGGAAATTCAAGCAACACACATCAAAGTTGCTGGTGAATGCAGCAGGCCAGGCAGCATCTTTAGGAAGAGGTACAGTCAGGACGAAGGGTCTCGGCCTGAAACGTCGAATGTACCTCTTCCTAGACATGCTGCCTGGCCTGCTGCATTCACCAGCAACTTTGAGGTGGATGAGGGGTAGGTGAGAGGTAGGGGAAGAGGGGGAGGGAGATGGAGAGGAGATAGTGGGGAGGGGAGGGGTGTAGGATTGGGAGGAGGTGTGGGAAGAGGGAGGTGGGAAGGAGTGAGAGGAGGGAGAGGAGTGGGGTGAGGGGAGTTGGGGAGGAGGAAGGAGAGGAGTGTATGTAGGAAGTGGGGAGGGAAGGAGGGCGAGGAAGAGGTGGAGGAGAGTCCAGATTTATTTTATTTAGCAAAACAACATGGAATAGGCCCTTCTGGCCCTTTGAGCTGTGCTGCACAGCAAACCCTAATTTAACCCTTGCCTAATCACAAGATAGTTCACGAAAACTAATCAACCTACCAACTGCTATATCTTTTGACTTGGGGAGGAAACCGGAGCACCTGGATGAAACCCACACGGTCATGGGGAGAACATACAAACTCCTTACAGGCAGCAGTGGGAATTGAACTCAGATCGCTGCTACTGTAAAGCATTGTGCTAACTACAACCGCCAACCTAACCAATGCAATCTTACATTTAGTTCAATGTTCAAAGTAAATTTATGATCAAATTTTGTATATGTCACCATTTACTACCCTGAGATTCATCTCCTTGCTGGCATTCACAGTAGAAAAAAAGGAAATTTAAAAGAATCAATTAAAAAAACTCCACAAAAACAAAGATTGACAAACTATCAATGTGCAAAAGAAGACAAACTGTGCAAATAAAAAATAACAGATGATGAATAGATAATACTGAGAACATGAGTCGCAGAGTCAGAAAAAGTGAGTCCATAGGTTGTGGAACATAAGGACAAATTCTGCTTCCTACTTCACCAATAATGAACACAGCATGTGGCCCTTCAGAAGGGACAGAAAGAACATAGTCGACTTCAAAAAAAGGCAGAAAAATAGACTATTTCACAGGTTCATAAACAATCAGTACCGGGTGATAATAATCATAAATCAAAATGAGCAGAAGTGGCTGGCTACATTGGAAAGATTGACACGTTGGATTGCATTTGAAAATTCAATCATATCAAGGATAAAATAGTGTTAAATAAAAATACTACAGCCAAGCTTTGTATAGCCTGTCCTGATCCTTACAATAAAGTAACCAGTGAACTACATTTCATGGAAGCTGAAAAAGTTCTTTCCGAAGATGAGTGGTGCCAATTGGCAATGCCAGTGTTCCTAGTAGCCAAAAAGAATGGATCTGTCAGGATCTGTGGTGATTTTAAAGTCACCATCAACCCAGTACTGAAATTAGATTAATATCCCCTGCCCAGGATAAAAGATATCTTTGCAAACCTTTCTGGAGGAAAATGCTTCAGCAAAGTGAACCTAGCTGAGGCTTACCTACAGACAGAAATGGAAGAAGAGTCCAAAGTTGTTCTCAACATAAATTTTATAAAAAAATTATTGCTATAATAGTCTTATTTTTGGAGCAACATTTGCACCTGCACACTAACAGAAAGTTATGTACCAGGCACCATAAGGCTGCTGAGGCACTCAGTGTTTCCTGGACGACATCATTGTTAACGGTAAGGAGACAAGAAACATGTCCAGAATCACAAGACAATGTGAAAAAGATTAGAAAATTATGGGCTCAGAGCAGGATGCAACAGGTGTGAATTCTTTAAACTAACCATTATTTACTGAGGTCTCAACATTGACACACAAGAATTACACCGGTGTGCTGAGATAGGTCAAGCAGTGGAGGATGCCCCAAGACCAAAGGACATGTCATAGTGGTGGTCCTTTTTAGAATTCGTCAATGATTATAACAAGTTCCTGCCAAACCTCGCCACTGTGCTCCACCCTTTGAACTCTTTGCTACAGATCAGGAAGAAATGGCAACTGACAAAGTTATGTGAGATGGCTTTCCATAGGTAAAAAGGTAAAGGATATATATATGTGTGTGTGTGTATATATAAAATATTATATATAAATGACATGCCATCATGCCACCATATCATATGTACGCACTTTGTCAAAAGTAAAAATGAAACAAAGATGTGTTCTCCAGGGCTCCCATCTTCTTGCTTTCAATTAGTTTTATGTTTTGGAGTTACAAATGAATAGCCTAATTCTGCTCCTGTGTCTTGCAAAGTACTGCTGCCAAAAAAACAACAAATTTCACAACCTATCTCAGTGATAACAAATGTGATTCTGATCTCATAATGGAGGGTGGCACTTCCATTATTTTATTTTCTACTGCTTTATGGTTGTTGAGCCTTCTCTGCGTCTGCCTTTATATCTAGTTCTCGACTCCACCCCTGCCATTCCTACCCATGTATCTCATCTGCCAAGGCTTCCAGGACCCCATTGGAGGTTCATGGGTCCTGCCTTTGCTAGATGCTATTATTTTCTCCAGCGAAGAGTTCCTGAATAACCTTCTCCACTAGATCTAACCACAAGGAACCATATCTGTGAAGGACACAGTATGGTAAAGGATCCATCATCGCCAGCTACCTTCCGTTGATGGTCTTCACCCACACACTTGCGCCCACTGTTTATGTCCTAAGGCTTTAGACACTGGAGCTAGCTTTGTAATCACGGGAAGATGAATATTTTGTACATCCTTCATACAATAAAGTTAATTATTGGACTCAATGCCAGCATATGTTTTCCACTACAATTGACTTAACCCCCAAAATCCTTAGGCCTTAGGAAGTTGCATTTAGTAGGTGAATCATTTCCATTCAGTTTCCTGAACCAAATTAAGTTACTTTTCTAAATCCATACCAACTCCATGTGTGAGGGTTATGTAAATGCTTTGGTCTATCCAAATCCAGAATCCAAATTTGCCTTTATACAACAGGTCAAATTAGTCCTATATCTATATCTGTATTTTAATCTATAATCATATGTGTTGTCGCGTGGCCAAGTGGTTAAGGCATTCATCTAGTGATTTGAAGGTCGCTAGTTCAGCGTGTTGTGTCCTTGAGCAAGGCACTTAACCACACATTGCTCTGCGATGACACCAGTGCCAAGCTGTATGGGTCCTAATGCTCTTCCCTTGGACAACATCAGTGGCGTGGACAGGGGAGATTTGCAGCATGGGCAACTGCCGGTCTTCCATACAACCTCGCCCAGGCCTGCGCCCTGGAAACCTTCCAAGGCACAAATCCATGCTCTCATGAGACTAATAGTTGTCTATTAATCTATATCAATTAGTAAGTTTATATTTTAAGAACAGTGAAGGATATTACTTTCAAGAGGAACATATTGTTTAAATGATTCCTAAACCTCTACAAATAAATCATATATTTATCAATGCACCATTCAAGCTTGTCAGTCTAATAGTTTATTGTACCCAAAGTGGATAATATAAAATTAATAAAGAAATCCTATTGACATTTTCCATTCATCTTCTTACTAACAGCCATTTAGAGCAGCAGAGGTCAGTAAACAATTTTCTCAGTTACCTATACCTCTGCCAGGATAAAATATATGAGAGAGCTGAACTTGAAAGGAAATGTAACCTGTAGCTCAAACACCTCTTACTTCTCCTTTCCAGTTCCATTCCTTTCAATCACTGCATATGACAAAGGTTACAGTATATCACACCCTCTCCCAGTCCCCTGGTCCATTCAAATCCTCTCTCAGTCAAATGTTGAAATATCAGGTTCACTCTTAATATCAATGCAAGCACCTTGTCTTCAGGAAATATCAAGAATAAAAACTGCAAGGTTAAGAAAGTAACAAGCAAAGACATTTTCTACACTCAGAGAGAGGTAAAGTATAAATACAGGCCCTTTGGTCCATCAAACCTATGCTGACCATTAGTGCTACGTATGTTAATTACATAATTTTCTCCACAGTCTCATCAGCTCCCCCCATGTTCTACCACTCATTTATTCATAGAAGGCAATTTACAACAGCCAACTAACGTGCCTTTGGAATATGGGAGGAAGCCAAAGCACCCAGAGGAAACTGAAGTGGTCACAGGGACAGGAAGAAAACTACTCGAACAACATCAAAGGTCAGGAATGAAGCGGGTCTCTGGCATTGCAAACCAGACGCTCTAGTGACTGCACTGTTCTGCTGTTTGGGTGAGCGCATGGAAATGGACGTGCACTGTTGGGAGTTGGGAGGTACAAAGGAACTGTATGGAGAGCTCCAATTTTTCAGGTGCAAATTGACCTCCCAGTGGGGAACGACATCATTAGCCCTACCTTGTTCCTCACTCAATTTGAGTGAACGAATCATGAAGATCAACTTTCTGAAATGTCTTCCTCAATATCTTCCCATAACCTTAAGTTTAAGGAAAGTGATGCACAGAATGACAATCTGATGAGTGAAGGCTTTGCATATTTTTAGTGAAATCAAAAAAAATGACAGCCACTTACCTGACAAAAGTTTTACTAGTTTCCACCAATAATCCTACTGTTATTAGTCTCCTGTCGTAGGCTGGCAAAATTGTCAGCCAGTGCAGTCAGTCAACGTTTGATAAAGAGTCTGTCATAACAAAGAAATGTCTGCAGCAATCATTACACTGTGACAAGTGGGTATAATATATGTGGTAAAATGTTCCAGCTGAATACAGATCTACAAGCAGAGAACCAGAAAAAAATTTAAGTAAATTATAATGATCATCTGGGAAAGGACAATGACAGTTGAATTTAACTAATCACAATTTGTTTAAAGGTCACAAGATTCAAAGATGTTGAAAGCATCTGTTCATTGGAATCCTTAATATAGATTAATTTATAGTTAAAAATTCAGCAGTCACCATCACAATCTCTTTGAATTAATAATAGTAAATTAATTATAGAGTTGAACCTCATTGTTGTCAACCTGTGGCGATCAGAAAAGCACTGCTTTTCAAAGGCTCATTTTGTTAAATGTTGAGATCCTGATAAAGCATTTGAGAACAACCATGTTACTAATAACAAGCTTTCACTGAACCTTTCAAAAAGAAAGTTCACTCTCACCTCCAAGGTCTAGTTCCAGCTGGCCTTGTTGCACACTTTCTCCACTTGGGCAGTTCAGAGGGGGATGTGAGCATCATGGCATAAAGTTAACCCTCAATTCAGCACTTTCTCATCCAATTGTTAATCTGAATAGGAATAGCTATGGGGTAAAATTATTTTTTCAAGATGGAGCCAAGGTGCAATGTCTGTCAGGTTTGTGGCTTAGGCTTCGCTTTTAGGTTTGTAGTGATGGTTTTTGGGAACAGTGTTGAGGTTAGGGGGCCTGAAGGCACACACACAGTGATTCAGGAACAGTTTCTTCCCTTTTGCCATCTGATTCCTAAATGGACATTGAACCCATGAACACTACCTCACTTTTTTAATATATATTATTTCTGCTTTTGTATGATTTTTAATCTATTCAATATTACATATGCCGTAACATATTTATTTATTTATTTATACACTTTTATTTCTTTTCTTCTATATTATGTATTGCATTGAACTGTTGCTACTAAGTTAACAAATCTCACGACACATGCCGGTGATAATAAACCTGATTCTGACTTTAAGAATAGATTAGATTATGAGGACACACAGTCCTCTTTTATTGTCATTTCGTAATGCATGCATTAAGAAATGATACAATGTTCCTCCAGGGTGATATGAACAAGACTAAAAAAACTGACAGAAACCACATAATTATAACATATAGTTACAACATTGCAAAGCAATACCGTAATTTGATAAAGAACAGACCATGGGCACGGTAAAGAAGAAGTCTCAAAGTCCCATCAACTCACGTAGACAGTAGAAGGGAGAAACTCTCCCTGCCATGAGCTTCCAGCGCCGCAAACTTGCCGATGCAGCACCCTGGAAGCACCCGACCACAGCCAATTCTTGAGTCCGTCCGAAAACTTTGAGCCTCTGACCAGCCCTCCAACACCAAGCACCGAGCACCATCTCTGCCAAGCGCTTTGACCCCGGCCCTGGCAACAGGCAATAGGCAAAGCCGAGGATTTGGGGCCTTCCCCTCCAGAGATTCTCGATCGCACAGTAGCAGTGGCAGCGAAACAGGCATTTCAGAAGTTTCTCCAGATGTTCCTCCGTGCTTCTCACGTCTGTCTCTGTCAAATCAGGATTGTGCACGGCCCCTACTTAATAAATACGATATCATTTCGGAGTGGCCGGGCACGCCGCTTCGTGCCGCCATCTTCTCCTCCCCTCCATAGGGACAGGGATGAGGGGAGTGAGAGCTTAGGGACAGTAAATGAAGCGTTAGGGGAATGAGTTGGAGGTTGGAGCTCAGGACAGAGTGCTCCGAGGTCAGAGGCCAGCAATTCCTAAGGGCAGAGGTCAGACATCTGAGGCTTGCAAGTCCATGAGAACAAAGGCTGGTAATCCCCAAAGTCAGCAGGTCTTGGGCTTGGAGGGTCAAGGTTAGTGAGTCTCAGGTTTGGAGGCCCGAGGTCAGTCAGGTCCTGAGGTTGGAGGCTCATGATCAGTGAGCCTGAGGTTGTTGAGTCCAAAAGTTGAAGCCCCTAAGTTAGCGAGCTTGGTAGTTGGAGGCCCAATGTCTGCGAGGTCAGAGGCCCAGGTATGGACTTTCCTATAGTTCAAAACCCATCTGAGTTTGGAGGGTGTGGGGGTAGGAAGGAGGTTTGTTTTGTTGCTGTTGCTTATTCTATGTTGGCAGCATGGCATTCTGCTGAACATTGTAGGCATGCTACGTTGGCGCCAAAATGCGTGGCGACACCTGTGGACTGCTCTAGCACATCTTCAGCATGTGTTGCTTGTTACCACAAATAATGCATTCAACGTATGTTTTGATCTATTTGTAATTAATAAATAAATCCAAATTAAAATCTAAATGGGAAATGAGAAACTTGCTAGCGCTGATAATGGTGTATCAATAAGCTTCAGTGTGAGACAATGGTTCAGAAGACATCAAAGTTCAGATTTGTTTTCTTGTGGCAATACTCAGTAAATCCAAGAAACAATCGAATCAATGAAAGACTGCACCGAACAAGATGGACGAATAGCCATTGTGCAAATACAAAAGAAATAATAATTGTAAATAAATAAGCAATAAATGTCAACAATGTGAGATGAAGAGTCCTTGAAAGTGAGTCTACAGGTTGTGGGAACAGTTCAGTGATGAGGCAACTGAAGTTGAGTGAAGTTATCCCTTCTAGTTCAAGTGCATAATGTTTGAAGGGTAATAGCTGGTCCTGAACCTGGATGAATGGGAACTAAGGCTCCTGTACTTTCTTCCTGATGGCAGCTGCAAGAAGAGAGCATGGCCTGGAGCGTGGGGGTCCTTGAAGATGGCTGCTGCTTCCCTGTGCCAATGCTTCGTGCAGATGTGCTCAGTGGTGGGAATGGGCCACATCCACTATTTTTGTGGCATTTTCCATTCAAGAGCATTGGTGTTTTCACACCAAGTCATGATGCAGCCAGTCAATATGCTCTCCCCCTCACATCTACTGAAGCTTGTCAAAGTTTTGGATGCCATGCTGAGCCTTTGCAAACTTCTTAGGAAATAGAGGCACTGATGTGCTTTCTTCATAATTGCGCTTACGTGCTGGGCCCAGGACAGATTCTCAGAAATGATAGCACTAAGGGATTTAAAGCTGCTGACACTTTCCACCTCTGATCCCCTGATGAGGACTGGCTTGTGGGAGGGGTAGTTTTCCTCTACTTCTGTACAATTTAAACCTGATGTTGAAACAGGGTCACACAGAGAAGAAACAAGTGTGTGAGCCCACTGTGCTCATGCTGAGCATCAAGTACTTACAGTATCTACATTATTCCCATTTATTTATTTTATGTATTTTTTAGCAATACAGCAATACGGTAATTTGGCAGCAAATTCCATGCACCCACCACTTCTGGTCCTTTGAGGCTTGCTGCCCCAGCAACCCCACAATGATTAACCCCATCCAAACGATGGGACAAATAACCTACTTGGTAAGACTTTAGACCGTGAGAGGGAATCAGAGCCCCAGGAGGGAACCCAACATTCCCCTGGGAGGACGTACAGAGACTCCTTACAGAATGGTGCCAGAATTGAACTCCAAACTCTGGTAGCCCCAAAGCAGTAATAACATCGCCCTAACCACTATGCTACTTTGGTGGCCAAACATAGAACAGAGAGCACAGAACAGTAAAGCACAGTACAGGCCCTTTGGCCCATGATGTTATGCTGAACTATTAAACTACTTCAAGATCAATCTAATATTTCCCTCTCACA
The DNA here is from genome assembly GCF_963921235.1 of Mobula hypostoma. Taxonomy (NCBI): domain Eukaryota; kingdom Metazoa; phylum Chordata; class Chondrichthyes; order Myliobatiformes; family Myliobatidae; genus Mobula; species Mobula hypostoma. The sequence goes on along the minus strand of NC_086111.1, from coordinate 25,457,172 downwards.
TAACCTTCCATTTTCATTGCATCCATATACCTATCTAAGAGTCCCTTAGATGTCTCTAATATACCTGCCTCTACCACAACCTCTGGCAGCAAATTCCATGCACCCACCACTATCTGCGCAAAACCTTACGTCTGACATCCTTCCTATACTTTCCTCCAAACACTGTAAATAATGTCCTTTTGTACAAGTCCTTTACACCCTGGGAAAAGATCTCTGGCTGTCCACTCTGCCAATGCCGCTTATTATCTTGTACACCTCTGTCAAGTCACCTCACATCGTCCAAAGAGAAAGCCCTAGCTTTCTCAACCTTATCTCACGAGACATTCTCTTTAATCTAGGTAACATCCTGAGAAATCTCCTTTGCATCTTCTCTTAAAACTACCAAATCATTCCTATAATGAGGCAACCAAAAATAAACACAACACTCCAAGTATGCTCTAACCAGAGTTTTACAGAGCTGCAATATTACCTCACAGCTCTTGAACTCAATTTCCAGACTAATAAAGGACAACACAACATACAGTATGTCTTACTAGCTACTCTCCCACTTCTTCACAGCAACTTCTAGGGATCTGTGGATGTGGACCCCAAGATCATTCTGTTCCTCCACAATCCTGCATATATACAGTCTTTGCCTTCAAGTTTAACCTTCCAAAGTGAACTACTTCACACTTTTCTGGGCTGAACTCCATCTGGCACATCTCAACCCAACTTTGCATCCTGCCAGTGTTTCCTTGTGACCTACAACAACGTTCTGCACTATCCGCAACACCAACCGTCGTGTCATCTGCAAATTCACGAATTCACCTTTCCAGTTCCACATCCAGGTCTGTTATAAACATCACAAATAGCAGGGATGCCAGAACTGATCCTTGCAGAACAGTACTGGCACCAATCTCCAGGCCAAATATGTTCCATCTACTAGCACCCTTCTAGAGGTGTGTATATGGAATGAGCTGTCAGTGGAAGATGTTGAGTTAGGTACAATAACAACATTTAAGAGGCATGGACACATATTTGGATGGGAAAGGAATAGAGAGACATCGGTTAAACATAGGTAAAGGAAAGCTGGGCTTGGTGATCAGTATGGGTAGTTCATCTGAAGGGCGTGTCTGTGCTGCATCCTAGACAATATGCTGGTGAATTGCCTCTACCAAGGGGAGACTGGTAAAGGAAGGCAACTAAATTATAGCTCAGATTTTAAAAATCCACTTTATCTATCCATGATGAACCCAATGTTAAATTCGAGGCAATACATCGCTGGAAGATTGTTCCAAGATTGTACATAAGAACACAAGAAATAGGAGCAGGAGTAGGCCATCTGGCCCATCAAGCCTGCTTCACCATCCAATAAGGTCATGGCTGATCTGGCCATGTCCACTCATCTCCACTCATCTCCACTCATCTTCACTCATCTCCACTCATCTCCACATGCCTGCCTTTTGCCCATAACCCTTAATTCCCCTAATATGCAAAAATCTATCTAACCTTGTCTTAAATATATCTACTGAGGTAGCCTCCACTGCTTCATTGGACAGAGAATTCCACATAATTTATTGTAATACATGAAGGCAGCAAGAGAAGCTATGAGGATAAAGCTCATAGAGATTTACCGTTACTTTCTCTTTTCCCAGAACCCAGTTCCTGCATTGAATCAATCGATCTCAGAATGTTTCAATCCATCACAGTGTATATAAATATAAATTTGTATCTATTTTCACAGTGAGTTTTTTTAACCTTTTTAACTCTATGGAGAGAATAGCTGATGAGACCTATAGTCAGTCAGCTTTCAACCTGAATAAAGTCCAAACTGGAAAAAAAAAATGAAAATGCTATAAAAACTCAGCAGGTCAGGCAGCATCTGTGGAAAGAGAAACAGAGTTAACATTTCAGACCTGATGATGGGTCTTCCACTTGAAATGGTAACTGCTTCTCTTCTCCCAGATGCTGCCTGAACAGCTGAGTGTTTGTAGCATTTTCTGTTATTTTTTTTATTTTATATATCCAGCAGGTCTTCTTTGTTCTTCAAAAACAATACTGAATTTATTTCACTGGCTGTCAAATGGAAACATCACCATTTAAACAAATACGGTGAAATTACCTGTAGTACTTGCTGAATCACTGATTAAAACCTTCGAATCGTAGAACCATACTAGACAGGAAATTTCTATTGGAAGACATGCAAGTTTCTGCCAGACATTTCAGACAGAATTCTGTGATGTTCCTCAGCTTAGGGAACTCTCCCAGAGCAATGTGATTGGGATGAATTTGTTTAAATATATATATAAATGAGTCATATATGCGAGTGATGCAATGACACCTCCATACACAATGACATAAATTATGCAGTAATTGCTATTCTGTAATGAAGTATACACATGAAATTAAGTTGCTGGTATCTCCTTGAAGTTATCACAGGTACCACTTACCAGCTCTAGAAGACTGACTCACAGGCCCCCTCCTGGAACAATAAAGTGGGATTTTGCATTAACAGATCTGATTATCAGTCGCAGATGTTGGCAATTTTGTGCTGTTATCCGTATGTGAATTAAAATTCTGCAGAAATTGGGACACCTTGACTTGATTCAACAGAAACCCACAGAGCAGACATAACTTCGTCTCACTAAAATAGGCTAAAATAACTCAAACCCATTAGTTCCTTTACACAGCAAATTACAGCCCGCAATATCCAAACAGTCCCTCTCTGTCTTAGGACTCAGTCAGTCTGTATTACATCATAGGCTCCATCACTTGGAAAGCACATGCCCTTTTTAATGGAAAAAATCATCAAAGAATTGGTCTAAAGTTATAACCACTACCAAAGTCATGTTTCATATGGTCAGTCCAATTGTCCAGGGCAAGTACAATGGTTGCTGGGACCAGCATGTAGAGTCAAGTGGCATGGACGAAGGTCTTTTGCCCCAACTGGTCCATGCTAAGATGCCCATAAACTAGTCCCATTTAGCACACATCCCTCTAAACCAGGGGTTCCTAACCTGGAGTCCACAGACCACTCAGTTAATGGTAGGGTTCCACAGCATGAGAAGTTTGAAAACCCCTGATCTGAACCTTTTCTATTCGTGTACCCGTCCAAGTGTCTTTTAAATGTTGTTATTGTACCACCACTTCCATTTGCTCCATATACCCCCACCCTCTGTGCGAAGTAGTTACCCATTAGGTCTCTTTTGGGTTTTCCCCTTCTCATCTTAAAATTATGCCATCTGGTTTGCAGTCTGGGTCTGTATCAGTTACAGTTCATTCAGTGAAATTGCTCTCTAGCCAGTACAAACCTGGGATTTGGCCCACATCATACTGTCAGCTGCATTTAATCAATCAGGCACAAGCAAGAGAACATCTGCAGATGCGGGAAATCCAAGCAACACACAACAAAAGAATGATGGAGGAACTCCACGGGCCAGGCACCATCTGCGGAAAAGAGTACAGTCAATAATTCAGACCAAGAACCTTCCTCAGGCCTGGAGAAAAAAAGATCAAGGGTCAGAATTAGAAGTGGGGGGAGGTGAGGAAGAAACACAAGGTGATAGATGAAAGTGGGGGGGCGGTGAAGTAAAGAGCTGGGAAGTTGATTGGTGAAAGAGATACAGAGCTGGAGAAGGTGGAATCTAATAGGAAAGGATGGAAGGCAGAAAGGAGGAAGGAACACAGAAGATTCCAAGCAAGGAGATAAGATGATAGGAGGAAAAGGGAAAAGGGAATGGGGAATGGTAAGGGGGGGGGGAAATGGGATCCCCTAGTGACCACCCATTTAATTCCAATCCCATTCCCGTTCCAACATGTCAGTCCATGGCCTCCTCTACTGTCGCGATGAGGCCACATTCAGGTTGGAGGAACCATGCCTTATATTCTGTCTGGGCAGCCTCCAACCTGATGGCATGAACGTAGAGTTCTCAAGCTTCTGGTAATGGCCAGCCACCCAGACCCCTTCACCCCTAACCCCTCCCAGTTTCACCTTTCATCTTGTGTTCTTCCTCCCCTCCCCACCACTTCCTTACTCTGACTCCCGGTCTTTTTTTGTCCAGTCCTGAAGGAGAGTCTTGGCCTGAACCATTGACTATACTCCTTTCCATAGATGCTGCCTGACCTTCTGAGTTCCTCCAGCATTTTGTGTGTGTGGCTTTAATCAATCAGGCTACTTGCTGCAAAGAACTGAAATTGAATCCAGTTTGCCATCCCATGACAACTGAATTGAGCATTGAGCCAAGAATTCAGGATTCTGGAAGTTTTACTTCTTAGAAATCTTCTAACTGGCAGGAAAATAAGTGAAAAATTATGTAACTAATTTTGTAAATGTGTGTATGTTGTTAAGAACATCAGTTCCCAGTGTGCAACATGGGCAGTTCACCCGGAACTGGTAGTGATGTTAGTGAGCAGGTGGGCTGGAGTGATCGGAGTAAAATGTGGTCGAGCTGAAGCAATTCTGTAAATAAAATAGTTCTAGCATTTTTACCCACGCAAGCTTGTCTTTGTTAACCATTGTGTCAGGAGTCAGTGTGAGATCTAAATACAGAATGTAACTGAATATCGTGAGCAACTAAGAAAGTGATGCTAGGTTCTGACGGAGAGAAGCTGCTCGCAATGGAACATGTTATCCTGAAATTCACCAAGAAATTGAGATGAAAACCTAAAAATTCCCTCAATGGATAACCTAATTCCTCCCACAACTGTGCAGTCTACTGGCAATCTAGCTGATCATTGGAAACGCTTCAAACAGCGCATCTATATATATTTAGTGGAAAGCAGAACCAGCAGGGCAGAGGTAAGATTGAAAGTGTCTATCATTCTACACATTAATGGCAAAGATGCTTTAGACATCTACAACAGCTTTCAAATTGATGAGACAGACTTGACATTCGACACTGTGATGACAAAATTTGAGGAGTATTTTGTCCCAATTAAAAATGTCACATTTGAAAGATATATATTATTTTCCTGTGAACAGAAAGAAAGTGTTAGCTTTGACCAATACTTAGCTGAGCTTCACGTACCGAGTACGTCCTGTGAGCTTGAGAGACTCACTAGTCAGAGACAAAATAGTTTGTGGAATCCCAGACAATGTTCTGAGAGAAAGATTGCTCTGTGAAAAAGATTAGACACTAGAAAAGGCGATGGATGCATGTAGGGCAGCAGAGACAACACAAGCACAAGCTGCAGAGGACAGAAACAACAGTGTGAAAACAAAGGGGCAGAGCACAAGGTGTTTCACAAAGCAACGACAAACCAAAGAGCAAGGCTCAAAAAGTAAATGCAGCAGAAATTACACATCCCAGAGAAGCGTCCTGCTTACAGAAAGACCTGCAACCATTGTGGGAAGAAGAAACATTTTGCAAAATACTACAAAGTTGGGGCTACCAAGAGGAAACTTGAGACTTGGCATAATGAAGTAATGTTCATGGGTTTATGGTCCACTCAGAAATCTGATGGAAGAGGGACAAAACTGTACCTTCTCCCCAATGGTAGTAATGTCCTGGATGGAGGGCCTTACTGATGGATGATGCTTTCTTGAGGAATTGCCTTTTGAAGATATCCTCAAAGATTGGGAGTGTTTTGTCCAAAATGAAGATGGCTAACTACAACCTTTGGTAGTCTCTTTCAATCATGCACATGAGAGCCTTCAGACCAACTGTGACACAAACAGTCAGAGTGCTCTCTGTCATAACCGCGGACTCAGCTGAGGGGTCTACACTCAACCCCACCCTGCCCCCTGCCAACAGGCAGGCTGTGCTTCAGGGTCAGCAATTGTGCTTGTGAATATGCACATTCTAGCTAATATCCCAGGTACCAGGGATGTCTCTGATCACATCTACAGCATCTTGGAGGGGGAGGGAGAGCAGCCAGATGTCCTGGTACATATTGGCACCAATGACAGAGGAAGGAAAAGCAAAGAGATCCTGAGGAGGGAATTCGGAGAGCAAGGCAGAAAGCTGAGAAGCAGGACATCCAGGGGAGTAATTTCTGGGTTTCTACCTGTTCCACATGCCACAGGGTAGAAACAGGATGATTTGTCAGATAAATCTGTAGCTGAGAATCTAGTGCAGGAGGCAGGGCTTCAGGTTCTTGGATCATTGGGATCTCTTTTGGGGGAGGTATAACCTGTACAAAAGGGATGGGTTGCACCCGAACCAGAGGGGGTGGCAATAAACTCATGGGCAGGCTTGTTAGGGCTGTTGGGAAGGGTTTGAACTAATTTAGCAGAGGCATGTGAACCGGAGTGATGGGACTTCAGAATAGGACAAATGGTCAAAAAGCAACAATAGCGTTCAGTCAGACCGCCAGGAGGGGCAGGCAGATGATAAGACAAAATTTCAGCCAACAGGGTGAGTATCAGTGCATTAGGGATGTAGAATCAAAAAGGGTAGCAAATACAGTACTCAAAGTGTTATAAATCAACGCACAGAGTATAAGAAATAAGGTGGATGATCTTGTTGCACTTTTGCAGATTGTTGGGTATGATGTTGTGGCCATCACTGAATCTGGATGAAGGACAGACGTAGTTGGGAGCTGAATGTCCAAGGTTACATGTTGCATCAGAGGGATAACAAGGTAGACAAAGAGGATGGAATGGCTCTGCTGGTAAAGAATGGCATCAAATCATCAGAAAGACATGACATAGGATCAGAAGATATTGAATCGTTGTGTGTTGAGTTAAGAAACTGCAAGGGTAAAGGACCCTGATAGCAGTTATATACAGGCCTCCAAACAGTAGCTGGAATGTGGACTACGAATTACAAGAGGAAATAGAAAAAATGTGTCAAAAGGGCAATGGTATAACAGTCATGGGAGATTTTAACATGCAGGTAGATTGGGAAAATCAGGTTGGTAATGGATCTCAATAGAGTAAATTTGTTGAATGCCTATGAGATGGCTTTCTAGAGCAGTTTGTCGTTGAGCCCACTGGGGGATCAGCTATACTAGATTGGGGGTTATGAAATGAAGTGGAGGTGATTAGGGAGTTTAAGGTAAAGGAACCTTTAGAAGTCAGAGATCACAATATGATTGAGTTCAACTTGAAATTTGATAGGGAGAAAGTGAAGTCTGACATAGCATTATTTCAATGGAGTAAAGGAAATTACAATGGTATGAGAGAGGAGCTAGCCAAAGTAAATTGGAAGGAGATGCTGGCAGGGATGACAGCAGAGCAACAGTGGCATAAGTTTCTGGAAAAAATGAAGAAGGTGCAGGATAGATGTATTCCAAAAACAAATAAATACTCAAATGCCAAAATAGTACAACCATGGCTGACAAGAGAAGTCAAGTCTAATGGAAAAGCAAAAGGGAGGGCATACAACCAAGTAAAATTAGTGGGAAAATAGAGGGTTGGGAAGCTTTTAAAAACCTACAGAAAGCAATTAAAAGAATGATTAAGAGGGAAAAGATGAAATATGAAAGCAAGCTAGCAGACAATATCAAGGTGGATAGAAAAAGCTTTTTCAACTTATGTACAAAAAAATAAAAGTGAGATGAGAGTGAATATAGGACCATTAAAAATGAGGCCAGAGAAATAAAATGAGGGACAAGGAGATGGCAGATGAACTAACTGAGATGAACTAACTCAGTCTTCACTGTGGAAGACATTATCAGTGTGCCAGATGTTGAAGGGTGCAAGGGAACAGAAGTGAGTGCAGTTGCTATTAAAGAGAGAAGCTGCTCAAAAGGTTAGAAGACCTAAAGGTGCATAAGTCCCCCGGACTAGATGAACTGAACCCTTGGGTTCTGAAAGAGGTAGCCGTAGAGATTGTGGAGGTACTAGTAACGATCTTTCAAGAATCATTGGATTCTGGCATGGTTCTGGAACACTGGAAAATTACAAATGTCACTCTATTCTTTAAGCAAGGAAGGAGGCAGAGAAAAGGAAAATATTGACCAGTCTGCCTAACCTCAGTGGTTGGGAAGATGTTGAAGTCAATTGTTAAGGATGAGGTTATGGACTACTTGGTGACACAGGACAAGATAGAACAAAGTCAGCATGGTTACATTTGTAGCAAAGTTTGTGGATGATACAAAGATAAGTGGAGGGATAGTTGGTGTTGAGGAAACAACGCGATTGCAGCAGGACAGGCAAATTGGAAGTGGCAGTGTTAGGAGATGTATGATCAAGAATTTTGGTAAAAGGAACAATAATGCAGACTGTTATCTAGATGGAGAGAAAACTCAAACATCAGAGGTGCAAAGCAACTTCAGAGTCCTCATGCAAGACTCACAGAAGGTTAAGTCAGAAGTTGAGTCTGTGGTAAAGAAGGTAAGTGCAATGTTAGAATTCATTTCAAGGGGAATAGAATATAAAAACAAGGAGATAATGCTGAACCTTTATGAGACGCTAAAGAGGCCACACTTGGAGTGTTGACAACAGTTGTGGGCCCTTTATCTCAGAAAGGATGTGTTGTCCTTGGAGAGACTCCAGAGGAGGTTCACAAGGATAATTCCGGGAATGAAGTGTTCAACATATGAGGAGCGTTTGGTAGCTTTGGGACCGTACTCACTAGAATTTAGAAGAATGCATGGGGATCTCATTGAAACCTACTGAATGCTGAAAGGACTAGATAAGATGGATGTGGAGACGATGGTTCCTATGGTGGAGGAATCCAGAACTAGAGGGCACAGCCTCAAAATTGAGGGGTGACCTTTTAAAACAGAAGTAAAGTTTTTTTTTTAGCCAGAGAGTAGTGAATCTGTGGAATGCTCCACCACAGACTGCAGTGGAGGCCAAATCTATGGGTATGTTCAAGGCAGAAGTTGATAGATTCCTGATTGGGCAGGTCATCAAGGGATATGGTGAGAGGGCATGTGTATGGGGTTGAATGGGATCCGCGTTCAGCCATGATGGAATGGTGGAGCAGACCCCATGTGCTGAATGGCCTAATTCAGCTCCTGTGGCTTCTGGTCTTACGGAAAATTTATTAGCATGGTTAGAGCATTTGCTGATTGGTAGGAGGCAGTAAGTGGGAATAAAAGGATCCTTTTCTGATTGGCTGCCAATGACAGGTGGTGTTCCGCAGGGACTGGTGTTGGGACCACTTCTTTTTATGTTCTATGTCAATGATTTAGTGATTGAGAAGATGGTTTTGTTGCCAAGTTTGCAGCTGATAGGAAGATTGGTGGAGGGGCAGGTAGTGTTGAGGAAACAGGTGGGCTGCAACAGGACTTAGGCCGATTAGGAGAATGGGCAAGCAAGTGGCAAATAAAGTACAATGGTGGAAAATGCATGATCATGCGCTTTGGTAGAAGAAATAAGAGACTATTTTCTAAATGGGGAGAAAGTCCAAAATTCTGAGATGCAGAGGAATTTGTGAGCCCTTTTGCAGAAGGTAGAGTAACTTGCAGGTAGAGTTGGTGGTGAGGAAAGCAAATACAATGTTAGCATTCATTTAAGGAAGTCTAGAATATAAGAGCAAGGATGTAATGCTGAGGCTTTATAAGTCACTGGTGAGGCCTCACCTTGAGTATTGTGAACAGTTTTGGGCTCCTCATCTCTAAGAAAAGATGTGCTAGCATTGGAGGGGATTCAGAGGAGGTTCACAAGGATGATTCCATGACTGAAAGGGTTAGCATATGAGGAAGATTTGAGGGGTCTGATCCTGTACTCACTGGAATTTAGAAGGAGAAGGGGGGATCTCATTGAAACTTTTTGAATGTTGAAAGGCCTTGACATAGTAGACGTGGAAAAGATGTTTCCCATGATGGGAGAGCCTAGGACAAGAGAGCACAGCCTCAGGATAGA